>NC_140948.1:41224028-42437778 GCF_014529385.1 Adiantum capillus-veneris
GCCTACCATGTAGGATGGATAGAGATTGTACAATCCACCTCTAGTGCCACGAGCATCGAAGATCAACAGAAAATGATCTGTAATGTTATCCATGGCATTATTCAATCTGAAAGGCAAAATCGAGGGGTAAATATACTCTCAACTGGCCCCATGAGATTTTTGGATACGAGCAAGGCTCAACAGCCTACTCTATCACAAATGGAGACTCCTCTAATGAGCCCCATGGACCCATCTTACATCATTTGACCTGGGGTCTCTATGCAATCTGAGCCTCCGAGCGACAACTTTAGCTTCCCTAACTTGGCTCAACCCTCTATTAAGGAAAACACAGTGCTCACTCCAGGGATAAGCCTGACAGAGAATGTACCGATGACATCTACGGTTAGCGCAGTGCCACTACCTAGTGTCGTAGTACCTAATATGGGGCCTCGACCATATGTGCCTCTAGCCCCTTATGCACACATGGCCCCCACACCTCCAATTGTACCACTTGCTTATGCTCCTCGAGTGCCGCTCCCTAGCCCTTATCCGAGTGGACCTATGCCCGGTTATGTTCCAAATCCTGCATCATCCACACATATGCCAAGACCGGTACCCGTTCCTCTCCCACATATGATTCCAAGAGTACCTCCACCGGCCCTGCCTCCTCACATAGGTGACTTGGCAGCGTTTGCTCAAACCATAGGTCGATCTATCGCGGAAAATATGCGTCACGCATCTGATAGAGAGCCTAGAAGTAAGGCAGTACAAATTGCCAAACTCACGCAAAAATTCAATGGGGACGAAGATGCTAGGAAACACATTGAAGTGTTTGAACAAGTATGTGATTCCTTAGGGGAACGCAACGAACTACATAAGTGCAATGCCTTAAGCTTGACATTAAGTGGGAAGGCTGGAGATTGGTATAGGACCCTAAGGGTGGACGAGAAAACAATCTACCCTACCCTTCGAAGGTTGTTTCTAAAGGAGTACATACGAGAAGGTGTGCTTTGGGGTGTAGCATCTCAGCTACAGAAGGCCGAACGTAAGGAAGGAGAGTCAGTAAGGGACTTCATTAGTCGTCTAAAGCACTTAAACTCTCGCTGCCCTGTAAATGAGCGCTTCAACAATAACCAACTGCTTGATCGATCCATTCGAGGGTTGAGGAATGAAGGAATCTATAATGGACTAGTGATTAGAGGTATCACAACCTGGGAAGATGTCACTGCCAATGCAATCCAACTAGAGGACAACTTGATGATAGGAGGCATGAGGGTGTCTACTGACACGAGATCCACTAGCTCACAAGCCATTGAGTATGAACCCATGACTGCAAAGCCCATTGCCAATGAGCCAAAGGTATTTGAGACATTCTTGACAGACCTCACCAAGGCAATCCAAGAGTCTCTTAAGGATAATCGACCCCCTCAAAATAGTCACATATATCCAAGAAGGGAGCAACAATGGTGTTCCATTTGCTTAAGTCCACATAGCACTAGTGAGTGCCCTACGTTTAGAGTAAAATTTAATGGAACTTGCAACGCATCTGGTAGGTATGGTCACCAAGCTAAGGATTGTTTAATGATCAAACGTATGATGGCAAATAGGCCACCTGTAGCCTGGACGGATGTGCCTCGAGCTCCTGTATTGATGCCTACTCCACCTGTTGAGCAACTACCGCAACACATGGTCCCTAGATCTCAAAATGTTGTACAAGCTACACCGCTACCACCTCCTGTGCTAGGACCGCAGCCCCCGCATCCAAGAGTCGCCCCTATGAACCAAGTGGGTTGCGAGCCATCAAATGCTTATGCAGATGGCTGTGAGGAGGAAATAGACACTAGTATTGCCTACGGACTTGATACATTGGAAGAGTGTCCTATATATACTACATGGAAGATTGTTGGGGGCAAGTCAAGCCGGTTTATCAAGCTGCTGCTCTCGCATCCAGAGGTCAAAATATCAACACCCAGGCTAGGAGGCCACCTCTTCAATGCTACGAGTGTGGTGGACCACATAGAGTAGCGGAGTGCCCTATTAGGCTGCAAAAGAATGCTGCACAGATGCAAGTGAATCAAGGGAGCACGTCTGCAATGCCAATACTCACATGTAATTGTTGTGGCATAGATCACTTGATTGCCCAATGCCCCTATAACCCAAATGCGCCTAAAATCACACCCCTGAATTTGGTCGAAATTGCTAGTGTGACATCGCCAATACCACCCGTTGCACCCGCTTATGCGATTACACGGTCCATGCTTCAAGGGCCAGGACATATCCTCGAAGAGAGAGATACCGCGTCAGTTATCCAAGAAAAGAAAAAGAAGACACGAAGGAAGAAGTCGCAGAATACGGAAAATTCAAAGCCAAGTTCCAAAACAAACATAGGAACAGGAGATGACCCTGTGTATATGAATGACCTCGAGGATGATTCAGATTCAGTCGAGACAATGGAGACTAGAACCAATACCACAAAGGGAAAGACCGACAAGGAAAACCGTAACATGGGACCAAATGAAAACTGAATGAGAGAAAACCATAAAGAGCCTCTGAAAACACCACAAGTGTTTCCAAATCCAATCCAAGACCCCCAAGATAAATCGCAGGGGCAAAAAGGGAAAAATCGTAAAAAGAAGATTGGGACGTACCCAAACCCTGTAGACGAGATTAAGCAGGTGAAACATCTAAGAGGTTTAGTGGAGGAGACTCAAAGGAAACTAGAACCAGAACCCATGCATATCAAAATTCATGACACAGTGTTTCCCACGCAAGTTCATCCACCTCACATGAACCATAGACCGTTAGCCATATCTAGTATCATCCAAGAAGGGATTGACGGGACATCAGAAAGTGAGCATACACCCTTCTTGTTGGGAAGGATGTTTAACGAAGGAATACCTGATCCCATTGAGGAATATGAGATTCCATCCTCACCAGTTCCTAGTCAAGGACCTACACCCTGCAAAACGCGAATGAATGTTGCCAAACTAGTGGACTTCATGTCTTCTGAGGTCCGAACTACGGTTTTTGGAATCTGGCACACTTCTGTTAGTTATGACAATGGGGTGGTAGCTCAAGACTTTTTGGTCATGCCTACTGGAACTATGGAGGGTAATATAAACCTAGGCCGCACGTGGATGATAGCCACCAAATTCACTATTGATTGGGGGACTGGGGGTGTTACAACGCAAAAACCAACTCTTAGCCCTACCACTCAAGCCATAGTTCCTGAGATATTGCCCAAGGAAATAAAACCCAAGACATTGCATGTCCAGGAGGTTGAACCATACGTCCCCATAGCCCAACTCTCTAGAGCTTCAACTGATGTAGTTGAAAGAAAGCTTGAGACACACAAGAACCATCCTAATATAACAGAGAAAACATACAAGTGGGTCCCTAAAACCTCTGTAGTGAGCATGGTTGATGCAAAAAAACAGAAACCTAGTAAGAACCGTACCACTCACTCCAAGAAATGTAAAGAAACGTTGCGTTGGATTCCTAAACGACTATTGGAAGCCCAAGGCTACTATCAAGGAAATGATCAAATCTGGGTGCCAAAACGTAGATTGTACTCTTACCTATCACCTGACCCAAGTGAGCCCAATCCCGTATCTCCAAAACGAATCAATGATCGTGCAAAGAAAAAGATCACAGAATGCTACACACCCGCTCCCGAGCTAGTTTGGGTACCAAAGAAAGAACGATTTGTTCCACCTAGCTCAGGAACAGGGAAATCAAATGAAGCTTCTTGCTCTTCATGTAGTTCCTATACGCAAATAGAAGCTTCGACACAACCTCCACCTACCACTGTACATATCCATCCAAGCACGAAAGAGTTTGCACCTTCCGGGGTAAGTTCACCACCTACAACAACGTTGCAAATAAAATCATGGAAGAGTACCTTACCACCCTTGCAGCTTGACAAGGCACCTAGGGTAATAACAAACTACTGGCAAAAATCCTCACCTATTACCAACTGGAACAATTGGTTTCAAAGGGTGACAAGCTCATTTCAAACGGTATGATCTACCCAAGGAAGGGGGGAGTGTTTGCTGACAGTCATCATTCATTTGTTTCCCTCTCAACCTTTTTCCCTGACCTCTCAATCTCCGATCTTAGGGAATGTATATATATAGCCTTATACTCACAAAAAAACAAAAATAGTAAAGAGCAAGAGCGCCTAGCAATGAGAGAGCACCCTATCAGATCTTACATATAAGTCCAAATTCACCGTGTCAATTCAAGCAACACACAAAAACAACTCTTATGTTTTAAAGGCCTAACCAAATCTATCTGTCTTGTCAGAAATGGCTACTTCACCAGAGGCATGCACTTCTATTTTTGATGAAAGGTACCCCTTGTCTTTTCAACAAGTGTTCTACGTATGCTACCCTATACGTTCTTGCGAATGGGATTTGATAGAGAGCCTTGCATGTGAGAGAAATTTTGAGGAGTTAGAATGGCTGATACGTCTATGGCTAACTAGTGATCCCTACCCAGTAGTGAATGTGTCTCCAATGGCACATGCTTATTCTTTTGCACAAGATGAGTATCCACGCATCACGAGGTTCTTGATTAGCATGCTTGCACAAGAGGATGATGAAGAGGAACTAATAGAGACCGAGGAAGACTATGGCCTCACGGACAACGATTTTATTTATCTAGATGATGAGGATAGAGGCTTAGCCTTAGGGTGGCCACCCGGTTTATATAATATCCTCTTTCCTTGATTCTAAAAGGGCTCACAGATAGGTAGGTTAGGGGTCTAGATTGTGTTTTGAGTTTGTTTTTTAGGAGTTTTAATTTTTCCCACTGATGTGCCTCCTGGAGGTATTCCTTTTGTTTCCTAGTGTGTACAGGAGCGTGTTGCTATTGATAGGGTTTGGACCTTCATGGAACCTTTCTCTCGTTCACACTTCAAATCAAGCGCGACTATCAACACAAACAGGTGTTTCTTGTCCATTAGCATTGCCCTTATCTTTTTTGCATCCATGTTTGTCTGCTTTGATTGTGATTGGTAGCATACTATTCAGCGCATTGGCTTAGTATCCAACATTTAATTCAATGCAATCTTTTGTCATAATCACTTGTTTAGGTGTAAAAATCAAGCAGTCCGACTAAGCTAGTTTGACCAAGCTAGGTATTAGAAATCTTCTCTTAATACCATGGGGAATGCCTTCCTAATAAACAATGGTTACTTAGGTTCTTAATCCGATTTAGGCAGCATTGTATGAAATGTACTAGGGCTTTCTAGTGGGCTTAACCCTAGTGACCTTTAGCTTAAGTATTATAAAGGGAGTTTACTAATGTGATGAGCCTGGGGAGGGTAACAGTGTTATATGGCCCCCCAAAGTTACAAAATTAAAATGCTGAAAATGAACAAACAAAAAATCAAAGTGCCACAATGTAAAATTTTAAGCTGGAAGAGAAATCTCAGCTTGATTTGGTACTTCACTCACATGTATCGCCTATGGTACTAGAGCTCTAGAGGTTCCCAGCGTGGGCGCTTTTCCTTGAAAAGCAAAAAACCCAAGGCATACAAAATAAGCACACACATCATAATTGAATCAATGTGAAAAGACCTTGGGGGGTCAAAGAAAAAGTAATCAGTCAGGCGATGATTTCATGAGAAATTCCTTTTATGGTAGCTTAACTACAAGGTTTTCTAGATATAGCCTCTAGTCAGCCCTCGAACATGAATACTTGGCTCTCGCGATTAAACAACTTAATTGACCACAGAAAATTAAGAAGCTTACCCATGGTATTAATATTCGATCTCTAGTGCTTTTCGACCGTCAAATTAGCGACCCCAGACTTGTTTAATTTTCTACCTTTAATTTTCTCACGGCTCACGGACACCCCATCACCTACGATGGACGCGTATTATGTATTTGGTAGAGTCAGGTACCGGGCTTGTCGGTCCAATAGGGAAAGGTAGAGTGATCGCCGATGAGAGGCGCACTTTAACTTGGACATTCAAGGGATTAGTTGGTTAAGCATGGGCGCCCAAGTGTGAATGGGGTGAGCTCCTATAAAAGCCAACTAAACCTAATTTTTACTCATTCTCTCATTTGTGCAATTGAAGAGTGCTCTTGCTCCATCTCCATCTTCTTCTTCTTCACCTCCTTGTGTGTGTGTGTGTGAGAGAGAGAGAGAGAGAGAGGGAGAGTGTGTGTGCGATCGAGCATTACGAAGGCACGGTGGCGGCGAGGCGGTTGAGCGCGGCACGACTGCAGCTTCTTCTTCATCGCGGCGAGGAATCCACCACGGAGGCGAGCATAGAGCGGTGAGTGACACACCCTTTGTTCTCTTGAGCTTGCTTGCTGTGTGCTTGGAGCCGTTTGTGGCTCGCACACGGTGTATTGGCAAGTCCCTTGCTTCGACAGTGCGGCAAGGAGCGCACACCGGCCACCTCCTCCTCTCTTTCACCTCTGTTTGGCCGGCCTTGAAATGGCCCCTTTGCCCCTTGCACTTGGTCCACATGGCTCTCTCTCTCTCTCTCTCTCTCTCTCTCTCTCTCTCTCTCTCTCTCTCTCTCTCTCTCTCTCTCTCTCTCTCTCTCTCTCTCTCTCTCTCTATGGCTCATTCTACTGGCAAGAACCACTCCCTTTGCTAAGCAATAGCGTGCCCCTATTGCGGGGTGGTGACTCATCTCCTAAATATGAGGAGCCCCTTGAGGGGCGGGGACAAGGCCTTACAGAACTGCCACGTCACCCCCGTGAACAACAACCACAACCACCACCACCGGCAACCGGCTCCCCACACAGGCGCGCCACAGCGCAGGCCCGCCAAGATCGATCAAAACCGCTTTGTACGCCCAACTGGCCGCCTGCATAGCGCCGCGTTCAGACCATCGTTGAGCTCCACGAAAGAGCTCTCCTATCTTGGATGCCTATGGAGGAGTCCTGCCGTGCCCCATATACCCTTCCTTGCTCAGCACGAACCTCGTATGTGGGATCCACCAAGCCTCTAAAGGCTTTGCACTTTTTCCCAAAAAAACTTCATGTATAGCTTTCTTCCTTTTTTGTTTTTTGGGCACTCCTCCTCCATGCTCCCTCTTACTGCTCCCATGTCCGATGGCCAAGCCATAAAGCTGTATCGGATATCCATGGTGTCCATCCCAGGCTGTGCAAACCTTACCAACTTCTGGCCCGTTTGAGCTCATTATCCGAGGTCATAAAAAACAGAGAAAATCATCTGCAAACTTTTCACCGCCGCCAAATGCTCCCATTTTGATCCTACCGTATCTTGCTGACCAAGTATCCAATTGACGTGCCGTCGATTTGTGTTAGCTCCACATGCTACACATTATCTACAAGAACCTTGGCAAGACTAAAAAGATTCCAGATAGTGCATCCTTCAACGCGGGCAAGTGGGCTCAAACGTGGCCCCCTAAAAAATTTCAACTGACCTTCACTTGCTATCTAGAGCTCCAATTAGCTATCCGAGAAGACAGGCATGCTCCATAATCCGCGCTCTATGCATGTGTCGACTAGAATCAGCATGGGCCACCTGCCCAGTTGCCCTGCCCATCGGGAATCTGCTACACACTCTATCTTTGAATTGTAATATCTTGAGCACCGGGGCTCCGTTTGACGAGCTTTCTGGACCAGCATGGAAAACACATTGGAGACCACAATCTATCCCATAAAATCCACATATCGAGCATAGAAGGCAATCAACTTTCTTAGCTCTTTTCAACACACCTTTGGCCTTAAAAACCATATTAGGCATACATTTCCATAGCCACTGGGCTGCACAGGGACTCCATACATGCCCTAACCTTCTGCACTGCACTTGCCTGCTGCCTTTGCTTGGCATAGACCACTCCCAACATGGACCAAATTTGGTTGCACCACCGTCTACGAGGTCTTATCTTCCTCTTGGCTTTTGCATATTTGCCCTCTTTCTCTTTCCCTTTCTTTTTGCTATGACCAGATGCAACATAGCCTTCTCTCTCTCTTTTGCCCATGGGCAGCACATCTACTTCTTTCTTTTCAACCGGCACAATACCCACATGACCACCAGAGGTTGAAGCTTGATTTTCCTGCTCAGTACCTTGAACTCCCCATATATCCAATGCATAATCATTAGCCTTGTTAGGAATCTTCTGGGGAAGTGGGAACATATCACCTCCCATCCTTCTTGGCTTTGAAGAATAAGTACTAATGTGACCCAGCTCACCACACTTATAACAGGTAGGGATAAACCTCCTCTGCAGCTCAAAGACGCCTTTTCCACGACCCACATTAGCATTAGGCTGAGCTTCACATGCCTAAGCCATCCCTCTACCATGACCACAACCACGACCACCTCCACTTCCACCTCCAAGAACACTAAGTCGCAATTCCTACATGGTCATTATGTCTTGCATATTCTGTTGTAACTGTTCAATATTAGAAGTCCTTTGAACATGTTGGACTCCAACTTCTGCCTGATTTTCCTCCTTTTCGCCACCAGTGCTTTGCACAGGGACTGTTTTCCCATACTCATTAAGTCTTTGAGCGTTCCATTCTTTCTCTTTGGTGATAGCAACGCCTACCTCCTCAAGGTGGCGAGCCTTTTTAGCTCAACTTTGAACTTCAAGATTTCTTTTAAGTTTGTCACAAAGCAGTCCTTCTTTAACATGGATGGAGGGATTTCATTTCCCAAAACTCGGACCCATTTATCCCATAAACGGGTGAATTGCATGACAAAATAATCAACACTCTAATTACCCTTTTGACTGTACCCCAGAATTTCATGCCAAACTTCATTAAGCACTTCAATGGATATGTAATGTGCCAGGAAATCTTTAATCACATGATTGTAGTCCAAAACTACCCCCGGAGTTTGTGCATGCACCAACTCTTCATGTTTGTGTAACCAAACTTTTGCCTCATCCTGTAAACTGTATTGCAGCAACCACAACAATATAGCTTGATCTAGTATATTCCACCCTAAGAAATTGACTTCCACCTTTTCAATAAAAGTCTATGCGTTCTCATTAGGAAATCCATGAAACTGTGGGAACTTGTCTGCCATGTTTGATTTCCACAAAAACACTTACATGTGACGTCGAAAGCTCAAGGGATGTCGTTGGATTGCTCCAGTACCTAATCCACCTCACACTAGGTAGCGCAGTCCCCATTGCTTGCCTTCACAAAACCTCATGACCCTCCAAAGGATTCAATCCCAATTATACAACCTCCTCAAGTGTTGTCCACAATTTTCACATATATAGGCGGTTGTCCATAAGGACCCACACCCCTTTTACATTCTCGGCCTACAAAATAGACATGTATTTCACAAGAATTGGAACATGGGAGCACTTGCTCCTCAGTGGGGGCACCAAAATGATGTTAGCATGCAAATGAGAAGGAAAATGAATGCCTCTATAGCCTTGCACGAGCCACACTATCGGAAGGAAGAACTATTGCATGGCCGAAAACACATGTGGTAAACACTTGTAGAGATTTATGAAAAACCCTTCAAGAATAGAACACACTTGAAATTAGAAGAAACAAGGGACATCATGACGAAGCTCTTCTCATTGAGACGTCCATAGAGTATCTATAGACAAAAAACAGATGAAGATGAAAGAGTTATGGCCACTCGAACTCAGGAGTGCACTCTTTCTTGCTAAAAAATGAGCTCTTTCGAAGTTGTGTAGGAGTTGCAACTATTAAAATGGGGGCCTTCTTATCTTTTATCCCCAAGATTTTTCTCTTTCTTATTAGACAACAAGAATTTCTCTCAAGGCACCTTTTAATTGTCCACTTTTGGCCTTTTTGGGGTGAAAAAAGAGCTGTTGGTGACCCTTTGACCAAGGAATGGGGTGGGGGCAAGTGGTTGGTGGACCAAAAAGGATGCCCAGGCACCTGGCTAGCTGGGTGTGGACTGAAAAATGCACCATCTCCCTCCCCATGAGCCCATGAGCCCCCATAGCCAAAAGCCTTGCCAAGAGCTCCTCTTACCTTTGATACTCTATAGTGGGCACCTAATGTGCCCTATATACCCCCCACTTTCCCTTTTCCTCTTCTCATGTGCAATAATCCCCATGACACATGGAAATGTCCTCAAGCTTCCCAACTTCCCCATTAGTTCTTAGCTTCTCCCCCAAGCAGGAGGACTTCTCGGAAAATTTTCCCCTTGCTGCTTCGGTCACCAAATGACACACTGTAACACACGGCTTGAAGCCCATCACCTCGGCTATCTCCAAAAATATAAATCTTCAGCATTTCTAATCTTAGACCCCCAATTTGGCCCAGTTTCCCTTGTCGTATGCACCCGCAATCACCTTCTAAGTTGAGATCGCCCGCTTCGGATGCTCATAACTCATGTTGTACAAGTACAATTCACAAGCTATAAAGCACGGCTAAAAATAATTATTAGAAACTATGTTTTGGGGACTCAACAACCCAAAACATTAGCACCCAAGCTTGGAAAAATCACATCTTTGTACATGAATTTTTCATTAGAAAATTTTAGAGGTCATTTGGAGGGCCTTGTAAGAAATTGTATCTCTCTCTAGAAACTTTTTTTAAAATGCACTTGCACCTTGTGAGTACGTCCAAAAAGACAACCAGACACTTTAAAAAGTAGATTTATATTCCCAATTGTCCTTGAAAACGGTCACTTTTTTATTTAATGTGAGCGTCTTTTTCAGGAGGCAGGTGCGGCGCATTCAAGGCAGCTTACGTCATCACTAAAAGTTGAAAAGTCACAAACTGTCAAATAGTGATAGATTTTGAGGCTTTTGACACCTCCAATGCGTCCGAAACGCCAAAATACCCTAAAAACGAATGTCTACTTGTCTCATTCCGACATCCGGAGAGGCAAAAAATGTCAAAAAACCCCAAAAAATGGGCTTTTTACTTAAGGCGCGCGAGGAGGCATTCTAAAATGCTAGAATGCCTCTCTGTGTGCCGTTAGTACAAAGCTCCTTTTAGTGATTTTTGGACAATTATCTTTCAAGAAAGCCTACCCATGTTTCTCTATTGCACTTTTGCACCATGCTCTCTCTCTCTCTCTCTCTCTCTCTCTCTCTCTCTCTCTCTCTCCTTTCTATAGCTTAGCATATTTAAAGAGAGAGAGAGAGAGAGTGAGAGACTCCCATTACTAACGGCGCGCGTGGAGCATGTTTTGACCTCAAAAAGCACCTCCTCGCGCCGTTAGTATAAGGTGACAGAAAGACTCTCTCTCTCTCTCTCTCTCTCTCTTTCCCCCGCCTTACTTTCTCTCTCTATAACACTCACACATACACACATAAGCACATACACTGGTGGATGCACAGTACTAAAGGCACGCATAGAGACATGCACACCGGTTGTGCCTCTCTACGCGCGCCTATAGTAGAGAGAGAGAGAGAGAGAGAGAGAGAGAGAGAGAGAGAGAGAGAGAGAGAGAGAGAGAGAGAGAGAGAGAGGCTCTTTGTGTGTGTGTGTGTGTGTATGTTATATTTGTGTGTCTGTGTGTTTGTGAGTGTGTGTGTCTCTGTGTGTGTCTGTCTGTGTGTGTGTATGTTATATTTGTGTCTCTATGTGTTAGTGTGTATGTTATATTTGTCTGTGTGTGTGTGTGTGTGTGTGATCAAAATGCACTTTGTAGAATTGTAACAATGGGTGTGTGTGCTCACTCTTATAGACCCGAAATTATGATCTCTAAGGCTAAGATGATGAAGAAAAAACCTTTGTGATAGATGGAGGCCTTTTTAGAGATTTTTTGACATTTTCCTCTCAAAAAGCTCTCTAAAAGAAGAAAAAAGGGGCTTTTTACTATCGGCGCACGATGAGGCATTCCAAAATTTTGGAATGCCCCCTCGCGCGCAGATTGGTAAAATATTCTTTTAGGGGTTTTTGACATTCTTTGCCTCTTTGGATGTCGGAGCTAGGCAATTGGACATTCATTTCTAGGATATTTGGGCGTTCCGGACGCATTGACAATATCAAAAGTTTCAAAATCTTCCACCACTTGATAGTTTTGTAACTTTTTGAATTCTAGTGATGACGTAAGCCGTATCAAATGCACCGCATCTACCTTCTGAAAAAGGTGCTCGCATTAAATGAAAGAGAGTGATCGTTTTCAAGGACCACTAGATTATTAAATGAGGAGAGGGACATCTTTTATATTTTTGTTAATATCAATCTATTTTTCTACATAACGTAGGCTCTTCTCTCATTGGAGGAGCTTATTTTCCTCTCTCTTCCAAAAGGCCCTCCAAAAGACCTCCGAAATCTCCTAATGACAGTGACACTTCCAAAACTTGCAGGGCTATGTACACATATATACATGAGGCTAGTGGGAAAGCTTTTTGGCATGACTTAGTGGCTTTATGCTCACCCAAAACATACCTGACACTGCTATTATACTTTTCCTACTCCATTGCATGACCAAATTCATGCTTGGGTGGTAGCCACAAAGATTCTTTAGGAAACATACCATTAAATTCTATTAGCCAGTCAGGTTTAGGTGTTTCCAACTTCTTCTCTGTTGGGTTCACCTTTACTGCATCCAGTAGGCTCTGACTTATGGTTTCCACTATTAGATAATTTGAGCTCAATGGATTTACCTACGTTAAGAATATGTACAAAATTTGTCAGTCAAAGACTTTGAAGTCTAGTCTTCATAGGATTGTGTGAACCTGATGTGAGGTCCCCACTCCGTCATCTCAAACGACGGTTCTGATGGTAAACCTGGTGGCCACTAGATCTATAGCGGAAGAAAACAAAGTGGTTTAAGGGATCAACTAGCGGCGGACGAGCTCTCATCACCAAGTGAAGTGAGTCGAGCCTACTAGCAACGAGATCCGCAGGGGAAAGCGTCTCTAACCAATTATCGGTCCTAAGACTCACCTTCAAGAAGGAGAGAAGTCTCGAGTGCCTTTTTCCCCATTGCTTTTAGAGGCACGTACACTTGGGACTTCACTGCTCTTGGTGTAATGAGCAATTCTAACGTCATTTGCCGTACTATGGGGACAGAGAGCCTTTCCCGACCAATCGGGACGACCCTTCTCATAGGCATTGGCAACCCGAGCCAAGCCCCCACTTTCCACCCCCATACTCACACTTTGTCTTGTGTGTCCTAATTACTAACGCATTTATTGTTCAACATATATATTCATTGATTAATTCCGATTCACAGGCTGTGTTAAGACAACCCTTCAAACAATTTTTTAAAGCGGCACCAAAACAATATTTCTAGTAAAAAATCACTCAATAACTCATTTCATTTCAACTTCCAATGTCCTGGAGGCACGAAATCCCCCAGTGAGTGTTAACTCCACCCATTGTCACCTACTTTCCCATACAACTAGATTTGTCCACCGCATAAAAATCATGACATGGATATCCCACCGCAAAGAACGCAGGACGTGGATCAAAGCCCTAAGCTAGGTAATCCTAGCTAATGCGAGAACCTCCGAGCTGCCCCCTGTGATGATCAATAGAGGGATCAAGACTAAATAAACATTGGGATTGTAAATGAACTAGCCGAGTAAAGTTTCCCTAGAAAACAGTCGTTCGTACACCAGACAATATATCCCGAAAACATTCTTTCCTACTTGAATTTAAATGCATCAATTAAAATGTCGTGGTCTCCATTGGATCTTCCAACATGTTTTGGGTTAATGTTACTTTCCTACCTTACCAAATGTAATATTATTAAACTGTACAAGAATTAAAATTAGACCTACCTCAATAATCTCCTCTTGATTGCTTCGTGAGATGGCTGGTGCTTGCTCGACGATAGGAGCCTTTCCCTTTTCGTTGGTGTTGCTTGTTCCGGCCTCATGGTCCTGAGATCCACCAAAACGGGTCCTCTTTGGGGCCATTATACTCACTACTAAAGATGATGAATTTGGAAAAGAACTAGTATCCAATATTACCATAACAACCACAAACGGTCCAGATACAACATAGTTAGCCTTATCAAGCAATTACTCTTATACGGAAGCAATAGATTAGCTTCAAGTACGGTTATTACTCATCTATCTATCTTTGCGTAAATTTGGGGTAATATTAGGTGATCCAAGTCATAATTACATCAATTTAGGATAGCATCTTCTTATGGAATTTGACTCTGCATTAAGGTTCTTAGCTTAGGCACTTGGAGAATCCAGTTGTTGTAGTTACTTTCTTAATTAGAGTGGTTGAATGATGATTTTAGTGTACTAATTCCTTCTCAAAAATGAACGGAAAGATGCAATTATGTCTTATGCATATGCGGAAGAAATTCTGTTCTCTAGTGACAATTAATTTTGAGAGGGAAAATTAACTCTTCTAATTTACACATTAATCTCTTGCAATATGATTTTAATCCTTCAATTAAACTATTTCCTAATGACAGATTGGGGTTGTGTAATTAGTTACATTGCTAGAAATTAGGTCAATCTCCACCACTCAATCATTGATTTGACTAACTGGTAACTCCTTCTTACTAACCATGGATTAATTTGTGATTAGGAGGTTGACTTGATGCATAATTAGCTAATGGGATTAATAAAGTGAAATAGACTAATCTCATAGGTGATTTAGAGAGTTTCTACTAGGTAGAGTAGTTAGATTATGCATAGTATTAGCGAAAAATAAGGGATTCATAGAGAGATTAAGATATAAGTATGAATTTAACTCGAGATTACCGTAATTCCAGCTCATTAAGACCTTATTGGTCCGAGAAGCCTAATCCAACAAGAAATTGGAAGTACCTACTTCCCTTAATCCTCTCCTAGAGATTGTGTATGCCGACAGCACCTCGCCCAAGGTATGTGTGTGAGGGACTGTGTGTGTGTGTACTGAGTATGTGTGTGTGTGTGTGGAAATAGGTCCTTAAGTAGGCTCCCAACCTCAAGAGGTCGAATTATGCTGCTAATTGCATCTGGATGAGCACTTTGGTGATGCATGGCAGCTTGAGTGCATAGCTTGCATCTGTCCAATTTGCTTGCTTTAACTGAGTCTCACACTCTCTCTCTTGCTTGGAAACTCTCCCATAAGCTCCTAGATGAGTGGGGGCGCCCTCTAACTGCTAAAGCAAGCTCCCAATGGCCTAGAGCCTGTGCACACACCATTCCCCGAGTGCGGGTGCCCCTGCTAGCCTTAGAAAGAAAAAAATTATTTTATCCTTATATGGTCGTTACAGCTTGGATTTTAATTCTGAAATTTGCTGTGCTAAGACGAAGCTAAGGTGCATCATCCCGAGTACCTGCCATATTTAGCAGCTCCTGGCATCCGGAATTGCATTTGTTTCAAATTCTGGATACGGGTACAATTTGACGAGCCAGTCAAAATTTCACAAAAATTGTTTTTATTTATTTTTGAAAGCTCTATAACATTCTAAACATCTTGGCACCGACAGATTCAAATAAACTGCCAAAATAGTAACTTTTTGCAGTATGAAAACTGGGTTCAATTATTTACATGTGGGATTGGTTTTGGAGAAAGGTGGAGACCTTACATTCTACCCAACTTAAAAGAATAGAGATTCCCTCATCTCAAAAGTAAGTCAGGATAGTTCTTATGAAGAGTCATGATCTTCCCATGTAGCGTCTTCTTTGGGATAATTTTTTCCCATTTGTCCAAATGTTCAATGATAGTCTTTCTCTTAGCTTGATCAAGGTTAGGAACATAATACATCTTGAATCTTGATAATGGTATGTACTTTTAAATAGAAAACTTGATCACTTACTTCCTTGATAACTCCATCGGTCCAGAATATCTTGGGCTTAGCTTCTTGTACTTTCTCAAGGATAAATTTCTTTTATTGGGTCTTTCTTGAAGAAATATCTTGACTTTAAATTTGAATTGTATGGCATATCTTTTCTTGTTGATGTAAAGTTTTTGCCTATCTTGGGAAACTTGAGTATATTTCCTTACGGTCTTAGTTTGTTGTGTCATATCTTTTAATAACTTGATTGACTTTCTTTGTTTGTCTTTTGTCTTGAGGATAATAAGTTGTACTAAATCTTAATTGTGTCCCAACAGCTTGGAACAATGATGCCCAAAACTTAGATGTAAACTTAGCATCCCTATCACTTATTATTCTCTTTGGCAATCCATGAAACTTGAGTACTTTCTTAATAAACAGTCAAGCTATCTTGGGGGCTGTTTAATTGACTTGTACTGGGATAATATGTGTCACTTTAGTGAGTATACCAACTACAACCATGATTGAATCATGTTCTCCTTGAGTAGAGATAATCTTGCAAAAAAATCCATACTTACATACTCTCACTTCATTTGAGGAATGTCTAAGGATTGTATTTCTCATTACGACATCTTAATCCTCTTGACTTTGATGTGCTATCTTGAAAGATATTGGTGCATGTGTCGCAGCACATCACCCTTAAGTTTGTTTAGTGATAGCTCTTCCTTATAGCATTGAGGTCCTTTACGTACCTTGGATGTTTCGCAATTGAATTATCATGAGCTTCTGTTTGGATGCTCTTCTTGAGTGAAAGATCTTTTGGAATTCTTAGGCGCCTTTTGTGGTAAGGTATCTATCATTATAAGAAAATTTCTTAACAACATGTTTTTTCTTATGCTGTTCTATTTTGAGCATCAGACAAAAGTTTCTCATACTTGGAATCATTCCTTACGGATAATCTCACTTATTAAGAATTGGACTGTCATCAATTGAAATAGCATTTAAGAATGCTTTTTATCTCAGGGGATTAGCTACTACATTATCCTTTGTTGGTCTAAGAAAAGCTTAAAGATCAAATTCTTGTAAAATCTCAATCCATCTTCTCTGTCACATGCTCATAGTAGGTTGGTTGAATATCCTTTTAAGACTCTTGTAATCCGTTATCAATGAAATCGTTTTCCCGAGCAAATAATGTTTCCATATCTTAAGGGCATGATAATTGCTAAAAGTTCTAAATCATGAGTTGATTAATTCTTTTCATGATCTCTCAGCTTCCATGTAGTACAAACTGTAGGTCTTTACTTCTTGCGTAAGAACTCCTCCTAAGGCAATTTATTGGCATCAATACTACTTTGAATCCTTTAGCAAAGTCTAGAAACCTTGGAGTAGGTGCAAAAATACGAATCCTTTTAGCTTGGAAAAACTAGAATCATGCTCAGTCTTCCACTCAATCCTTATTTCCTTCTTTAGTAATTCTGTTATAGGAGCTACGATAAGAGCATAATCTATGAAAAATCATACACCAGCCCGTTATCTCAAGAAATTCTCACACTTCACTGATGGTAGAGGGTTGAGGCCGTTCTAGGATAACAACTTAAAACTTTAACAGCACAAGACAAAAGACTCAAGACAAAATTTCCTTATCCAAGTCGAGTTCCATAGTTTATTTATGCCAAGTATTTACAAATCTAGCTTGGTTCAACAGTTAAAGGATTCTAACTGTTGGTTGTTCAGGAGCACAATAGTACAAGTGATAAGTGTTTGAAGGCAAATGATTATAGTCTACTATCTCATCAGAGTGGTATTTCTTGTACACATTGCTAATAGGCTCAAATATTACAAGATTCCAGTTTGGAGGAAACACATCCAGAATGGCATTAGGCTTAATTCTATCACTAGGGATCACATTCTTTGCTTGATCGAAGACCCATCGGTTCAAGGTTGTCTTGAGACCGTCTACATTGAACTTAACTTCTCCAAAAGTTCTAAGGAAGTAGAAAACTTGGATAACCCACAATTCATGTGCCCAACGAAGCTTCTTCAAGTCAGTGGACAAATACTCAAATTTTGTAGCATTGATGTAGAAGATACCAACCTTACTATTCCATGTAATCTCCCAACCTTGATGGATTCCCGTTGATGGAGGAGAAAAGGCCTTCATCAAAATTTCCATCATGCTTCGGCGGAAATTGTAATTTGGAGAACGACATGCCTCCATATACATTATCTCAAATGTTCTAAACTTGCAGTAAGCAATCTTGGCATCTTCCTGAAACATCAATGCTCAGTCATTGAATATGTCTACCCTGCTAACCTTTATTATTTTAAAAGTTTCAAACAACATTATTTTCCAGTTCGTAAACCTAGGCTCTGATACCAGGTGTGAGGTCTCCACCCCGTCATCTCAAACGACGGTTCTGATGTAAACCTGGTGGCCACTAGATCTATAGCGGAAGCAAACAAAGTGGTTTAAGGGATCAACTAGAGGACGAGATCTCATCACCAAGTGAATTGAGTCGAGCCTACTAGCAACGAGATCTAGTTCCACCCCACAGGGGAAAGCGTGTCTAACCAATAATCGGTCCTAAGACTCACCTTCCAGAAGGAGAGAAGTCTCGAGTGACTTTTTTCCCATTGCTTTCAGAGGCACGTACACTTGGGACTTCACTACTCTTGGTGTAATGAGTCTTTCTAACGTCATTTATCATACTATGGGGACAGAGAGTTCCCGACCAATCGGGACCACCCTTCTCATAGGCATTGGCAACCCGACCCAAGCCCCCACTTTCCACCCCCATACTCACACTTTGTCTTCTGTGTCGTAATTACTAACACATTTTTATTCAACATATATATTCATTGATTAATTCCGATTCACAGGTTGTGTTAAGACAGCCCTTCAAACAGTTTTTCAAAGCGCACCAAAACAATCTTTCTAGTAAAAATTCACTCAATAACTCATTTCATTTAAACTTCCAATGAGGCAGGAAATCCCCCAACGAGTGTTAACTCCATCCGTTGTCACCTAGATGCCCGTACAACTAGATTTGTCCACATCATAAAAAGCATGACATGGACATCCCACCGCAAAGACCACAAGTCGTGGGCAAAGAACACAGGACGTGGATCAAAGCCCTAAGCTAGGTAATCCTAGCTACTGCGAGAACCTCGCGAGCTGCCCCCTGTGAGATCAATAGAGGGATCATGACTAAATCAACATTGGAATTGAAAATGAACTGGCTGAGTAAAGTTTCCCTAGCAAACAGTCTTTCCTACACCAGCCAATATATCCCGAAAACATTTTTTCCTACTTGAATTTAAATGCATCAATTAAAATGCAGTGGTCTTCATTGGATCTTCCAACATGTTTTGGGTTAATGTTACTTTCCTACCTTACCAAATGTAATATTATTAAATTGTACTAGAATTAAAATTAGACCTACCTCAATAATCTCCGCTTGATTGCTTCGTGAGATGGCCGGTGCTTGCTCGACGATAGGAGCCTTTCCCTTTCCGTTGGTGTTGCTTGTTCCGGCCTCATGGTCGTGAGATCCACCAAAACGGGTCCTCTTTGGGGCCATTATACTCACTACTAAAGATGATTAATTTGGAAAAGAACTAGTATCCAATATTACCATAACAACCACAAACGGTCCAGATACAACATAGTTAGCCTTATCAAGCAATTACTCTTATACAGAAGCAATAGATTAGCTTCAAGTACGGTTATTACTCATCTATCTATCTTTGGGTAAATTTGGGGTAATACTAGGTGATCCAAGTCATAATTACATCAATTTAGGATAGCATCTTCTTATGGAATTTGACTCTGTATTAAGGTTCTTAGCTTAGGCACTTGGAGAATCCAGTTGTTGTAGTTACTTTCTTAATTAGAGTGGTTGAATGATGATTTTAGTGTACTAATTCCTTCTCAAACATGAACGGAAAGATGCAGTTATGTCTTATGCATATACGGAAGAAATTTTGTTCTCTAGTGACAATTAATTTTGAGAGGGGAAATTAACTCTTCTAATTTACACATTAATCTCTTGCAATATGAGTTTAATACTTTAATTAAACTCTTTCCTAATGACAGATTGGGGTTGTTTAATTAGTTACATTGGTAGAAATTGGGTCAATCTCCACCACTCAATCATTGAATTGACTAACTGGTAATTCCTTCTTACTAACCATGGATTAGTTTGTGATTAGGAGGTTGACTTGATGCATAATTAGCTAATGGGATTAAGAAAGTGAAATAGACTAATCACATAGGTGATTTAGAGAGTTGCTACTAGGTAGAGTAGTTAGATTATGCATAGTATTAGCGGAAAATAAGGGATTCATAGAGAGATTAATATATAAGCATGAATTTAACTCAAGATTACCGTAATTCCAGTTGATTAAGACCTTACTGGTCCGAGAAGCCTAATCCAACAAGAAATTGGCAGCACCTCCTTCCCTTAATCCTCTCCTAGAGATGGTGTATGCCGACAGCACCTCGCCCAAGGTATGTGTGTGAGGGAGTGTGTGTGTGTGTATTGAGTATGTGTGTGTGTGTGTGGAAATAGGTCCTTAAGTAGGCTCCCAACCTCAAGAGGTCAAACTATGCTGCTAATTGCATGTGGATGAGCACTTTGGTCTTGCATGGCAGCTTGAGTGCATAGCTTGCAACTGTCCAATATGCTTGCTTTAACTTAGTCTCACACTCCCTCTCTTTCTTGAAAACTCTCCCACAAGCTCCTAGATGAGTGGGGGCGCCCTCTAACTACTAAAGCAAGCTCCCAATGGCCTAGAGTTTGTGCACACACCATTCCCCGAGTGCGGTGCCCCTGCTAGCCTTAGAATTTTTATTTTTTTTAATCCTTAGACGGTCGTTACAGCTTGGATTTTAATTCCGAAACTTGCTGTGCTAATACAAAGCTAAGGTGCATCATCCCGAGTATCTACCATATTTAGCAGCTCTCGGCGTCTGAAATTGCATTTTTTTCAAATTCTAGATACGGGTGCAATTTGACGAGCCATTGAAAACTAGACGGGTTGGGTGCCCAAAAACTTACTATTTTATAAAAAAATTCACAATTTTTTTTTAAATACATTTTTGAAAGCTCTAAAACATTCTAAACATCTTGGCACCGACAAATTTAGAAAAACTGCAAAAAATAGTAACTTTTTGCATTATGAAAACTGGGTTCAATTATTTACATGTGGGATTGGTTTTGGAGAAAGGTGGAGACCTTACATCCGACACAAGTTGTGCCACTTTGGCTTCTTAAGTCATCCCCACTAGAGTATACTTAACAAGGGTCAAGAAATATTGATAGTATGAATCCAGATCTCTGGTTTCCTCAGTACAATCAAGAAACTCATTCATGCAGTCTGAATGATATGCCTTGTTTCGATAGTTTTTCTTTAGCTTTGTTTTAAGATAATCCCAAGTTGTTGTCTTTGGGTTGACATTGTTCTCATTAAAATGGTCTTTCCACAAATGGTGACCATCTATTCTAATTTGAATTTGTTAATAATGGCTTTGTTCTCTACAGATGAATGAGACAAATCAAAGTAATCATCCATATGATCAATCCAATCTTTAAGAATTTTGGCCTAATCTTTGCCTTCTCCGGTGAATTCCTAGTTTGAGATTTTTGAAGCATAGCATTGATGTCATGATCAATGATCATCGATTGAGGTGCAATTGGAACATTGACATTTGTAGCCACTCCATTTTCTCTAAGAGGCATGATTAACTACTACACCATATCAAGTTAAGATCGCTCTTAGTCCAAACACTTTAGTCTATATTAAAAAAATAAATCTATTGATTGAGAGTATGAGATGGGAAGGAATAAGGAGAATAATAATATTGGATACATCAAATCAGATTATGCATCGAAAAATTCTCGGTATCCAAAAATCTCTAATACACTACCTTCTAAATAATATTAATATTCTCTAATGGTCCTAACATAATGTACTTTATGATAACCATTGTGGCACCCTTCACCACCCACTGGATTGTAGTTGTCCCAGTCTATAAGTATGTCCTCTAGAGTATCCATTTTCCTCTTCAAACTCAAGGTGCAAACATGTCCTTGAGAATCATACCATTCTTGTGTGAGTGAATAGTTTGTCACAAGCATCTGCATGTTTTTATGGAATGTAGCATTTCTACGATTGAAATAATCAACAAATTAAGGAGAAATCTTTGGAATTTTTTTGGGTGTTTGCCATCCATTTGTATGATGTATGCTAGCAAAGTCAGCCAGTAGGCATTGAGCTCTGTAAGTTGTTGAATATGATCTTTAAATTGTATGGATTATGGATAATGGACCTCCCAAATAGGTCAAAATGATTTCCAAGGCACTCGACTGAAAGTATAGGTGACATTATTTATACATTTCCTGAATCCCCACACATTAAATATAACAATATCAAAACATCATGATGCCATAACTAAAGGAAGTACAACTCTCGCTAACAAAGTCTCCTTTGTTGGTCTCAGGATAAGCTCGTGGTGGGTGTTATGATGTACAATAGCCAGTTGGTGTCAATGATCTCTTTCTTGATCTTGGATTGTACCCACTTAATACTCCCTACCAGTGTCACTGCTTAGGTGGCCTGAATTTTGAGTTTCTTGTAGCATAGTGGTATCATGCTTTGAAAGTATTTGGTACCACATAGTTTGTGGATATCAGCCTGTTCTTCTCTGCCATGTTCTTTCTGGTAGTGACAAGATGATGTACCTCAACTCCCATATGTAGACTCTAGTCGACTATCAACTGTGAGAGTATGTTCACCCGTATCCCACGAGGCAAAATGTTAGTCATCTACACATACACCCCATCATTTGAGTCACTCAAGAATTGGAAAAACTTAGGCTACAACTCAAAGATTATGTTTACCCATATCCCACTAGGCTAAATGTTGATCATTTACACACGCATCCCATCACTCAAGCTAGTCAAGAATTGAGAAAACTTAGGTTACAACTCAACGATTATTATCTTAAAACAACCCAGCCCAACTCAAAATCAAAATTTTCCAATCATGAGTGATAAATGGTTACATTATACTTTGGAAAAGGTACATAAATACATAAAAGTCCAATAAGCCAACTCTTGGATCCTATAAATGAGGTTCTACCCTTGTATCTACTCACATCTCGGGTTTCAATATTCAGAACTTCTACTTAAGCACTTTTTCAAACGACATGCAGACTCTCTTTTTCATCTTAGGAAGTGATTCAAATGACACACAGAGTTCCTTTTTCAAAAACTTGGAGTGCCTCTCATGTGTTGTTCGTCAAAACCCCCTTTTTAAGGGGTTTTTGGTGATTTCTTCCTCTCAGGGTGTCAGAACAGCGTGGATAGATATTTGATTTTTAGGTTTTCGGGCGTTCCAAGCGCATTAGCGGTGTCAAATTATTCAAAGTCTGACACTAGTTGAAACGTTTGTGATTTTTTCCATTTCAATGATGATGAAAGCCACATTGAATGACCGGTCTCGACCCGTGAAAAAGACAATCGCATTTAATGAGAAGGTGATCGTTTTCAAGGAGCGCTAAAAAGTACTTTTTAAAGTATCTAGTTGTACTTTTGGATGCACTCAATAAGTGCAAAGGCATTTTAAGGAAGTTTTCTAGAGAGAGAAATAGGATTTCTTAGAAGGCCCTCCAAATGACCTCTGAAGTCTTCTAATGGAGTAGATACAAGGGTACAACCTCAATCATAGGATCCAAGAATTGTCTTACTAGACATTTATGTATTTATGCACCTTTCTCAAATTATAATGTAATCTTTTATCACTCATAATTGGTGCAAAATTTTGATTTTCAGTTGGTTGGGTTGTTTTAAGATAATAATCTTTGAGTTGTAACCTAAGTTTTGTCAAGTCTTGACTAACTTGAGTGATGGGATGTGTGTGTAGATGATTGACATTTGGCCTTGCACTTGAATATTCATTGCCTTCTTCAAGCTTCACCTTAACCCAAAGCTATCGGTTAACCATGCACCTAGCATGTACTTGCATTCGATATTCGGGTTGGGAATCAACATATAATACCCATGCTATGTAAGAATCCAAAAAGAGATAATCTCTACTTCCCTTTGAAGTTTGAATCACTTCAACTCCCCAACAAATGTTGAACCCAACACCATAGTTGGAAAAGATATTTTTTGCAAGTTCACTTGGAGTTGATCTATACAATTAAGGAGATCCATTGAAAAAAACATAGCGAGAGAGAAGACTTAGTACACATGGATACCAATTGAATCTATGCTCTTTATTTGTCAAAATTTGATTTTTATGAATCCTTACAATATTAAGCATGTTACGAAGTTAGCTTGATAGATACCCTCTTAACTCTCATCATAAAAAGTTTTCGTAGACCTCTCATACGACACTGTGGTCTATAATTATCTTCAAATCTTTCCTTCCCTATGATGGCAGAAAGTGTTTCACATCTCTTCAAAATTTTGACAATCCTAAGTATCTGTGAGAACATTGCCAAGTAGTAGTACATATCCCATAGGCCTAGCCACATTCTAAGGTGGAGTAGCTTGAGGTTGGCAAACCAATATTTTGGGCTATCAATATAGATAGAGAACTGACAAAAAGTTTTTGGGTTACACGTGAGGTAGCTAGGATCAACACTCTTCCAAAGAGTCATGATTCTTGGTGCTGCAAAAACTCTGGTCCTGATCTCAAGATAAAAGAGTTTCCTTGCATCCCTTTGTAATCATGTTTTCATGTTGTTGAACACTATAGCCAAAGCTTTGTTTCCCTTGCTAAAGCATTCAGACATCACCTTGAGAGCCTTTTATAACTACAAACTAGACATTAAAAAAGTTCTTAATACACTTGCATGACACTCAAATCAATTTGTTACAATACCACACAATTCCACACAAGATGACAATTCAAGCAATTATCACCAATCAATGCCACTCATAAAATAAATGTTCATGAATATAGTATTCTTTCTGAAACAGCATGCATGAAATACGTGGATGATGCATGACTAACTTGACTTGTATTAGGCTTCAGGATATCCCCATAGCCTTAGGCTCTGATACCATGTGAGAGATACTCCTCCACAGGGTCTATGCAAAAGATTATACAAATTACACTTTTATACAATTTCAATAAACATCAAAGTTGCGAAAGCGTTTGCATAGGGGAGGAGTTCTCAATGTCAGACCTAGCTTGAAATTTAAGCCATGAACCGAACTACATCTTGAGGTACCTACAGACTACTAGTGTTATCCATGAATGTGTAGCATGAATGAAAGCGTACTCAAGAGAATGACCAAGTGGAGGGTAAATATATGTGTACACCACATCGAAAAAAATAAAATAAAATAAAAAATTATATATATATATATATATAGATAGATAGATAGATAGAGAGAGAGAGAGAGAGAGAGAGAGAGAGAGAGAGATAGATAGATAGATAGATAGATAGATTTTATTATCGTCCTTGGAGGTCAAATATGACCTATGGGACCAAAGTTACATGTGATGTAGTATGTGTATGGCTGATGAGTGACTCTCGATGCTCCAAAATTGTAGTGATGAGAGTCGCAATGGAGAGCCCACACTTTGGCTGGGAGAGGAAAGTGTGTAGGTCTAAGTTATGGCTGAAAATGTGAGAGAAGCAAGTTCGGATGTGATCAAAAGTTGAGCACTCTAGTAGTGTGTGGTACTCAGACTCTCGAACTTGCAGTGAGCATAATGTGCACAATCGATTTGAATCTTCTCCATTGCCCCAATGCCCTATCTTGCATCGAAGGAAATGGGAGCTAAGCCGAATTGCTGCGATAGTGCGTATCGCAGACAAGGGAATAGGCTCAAGCATGTAAGTGTGAGTGCGGTTTCCTCTCTCAGCGAAGAACATGGTTTTGTAGTTGGGGGCAATATAGGTGGTGTAATGTATGAAGCGTGACCCACCGGATTTCTCCCAAACCGTAATACATTGGCATTGTAGAAAAGCTTCATTCACTTGAGAGTCAATTGAAGCATCATGTAGCAAGTGTAATGCATCCCATCTCCCAAACCACTTCTTTATGTCTTGCATCCATCCCGTGCTCAAGATCTTGCTTTTATGCATCTTTTGAACTTTTTTGCTTGCTTCCCATGCAATTGTAGGAAGTCGATGTGAGGGGTTTTGACGCATCTTTATCATGTACTCCACAACCCTTTCCATGACCATAACCTCAATTGGAAGAGATCCCGACTCAAGAAGTAGGAGCATATATGGTGTTTGTGTCTTAACTTGGAGAAAGTTTGTAAGAAAACGCTTTTGGACATTCTCAAACTCTTTCCAAGTAGACTTTGAGATGCTCCCGCCCCACACTTCAACTCCATAAAGAAGAACCGGTGTCACCAATGCATCAAAAAGATACTTCTTGAGAACCCAACACTTGATGTTTCCCACATTACACATGTTCTCAAACGCATAGCATATTTCCTGCTTCCAAACGACGCATAGCATATTCATGCCACTTGTGATTGGATGGAACCTCAAGGCCAAGGTACTTAAAGCTCTCAACAACTTCAAGTGTCTCGTTGTTGTACACAATGCATGGCTTCTCCTTATGGTTGGTTTTCACAAGCATAACCTTTGTTTTGGATTCATTTACAATCAGCCCACTATGCAAGCAAAAGTTCTCAAGGACAACCATAAGCTTTTGTGCATCTTCTAAAGTGTGTGCTAGAAGCACTACATCATCCGTATACAACAAAAGCATGATTACCGCATTGCAAATAGTGACCTCTTCAATGCCTTCTTCTTGCATAAAGTCAAGTACCATTTGTTCCAATTGATCGATTTATAGACCAAAGAGAGTTGGTGACAATGGACATCCTTGTTTAGCCCCAATAGTGCTTACAAAAATTTCTAAAATTTCTCTTCCCATGCGCAATTGACAAATCACCTTCTCATAGATTCGAGAAATCGCAAGCATAAACTCACTTGGCACTTGGAGTTCTTCCATCCTGCTCCACAAATTGTTACGTGGAATCATATCAAAGGCTTTCTTAAAGTCCACAAAACAACAATACAATCGCTTGCCTTTCAACCGACTTTCCTCCATGAGAACACGAAGAGTGACAAGATGATCAATGGTGCTATGGCATCGACGAAAACCCGCTTGTCCCTTTGCACGCTTGTCATTCTCTTCAGCCCAATCACTCAATTTCATCTCCATTATGCACCCAAACAACTTTTCCATAAGAGACCCAATCATTATAGTCCGATAGTTGCTTACATTCTTTACATCCCCTCCTTTATGCAAAGGCTGAACCCAATTAGTACTCCAATCATAAGGCATACCATGTTGAAGTGCAAGGTTGAACATATCACACATCCACTCATGGGTAAAATCTCCCGTCCATTTGATCATCTCCGGCTTGATACCTTGAAGATCTCCCGCTTTGCGAGTGGCCAACTTTTCAAGCCCACCGCATACATCCTCAATAGTAAAAAAAGACGGCATACATGGGAGTGAACCATAAAATGGAATTTTTTCAGTATTTGCTTGCTCATATAATTGCCGACAATGTATGTACATATCCACTAGACTCAAGTTACCAAAATTCTCAACCCGCTTGCCTCTCAAGTTTCTCCAAAATCTTCCACATGCATGTGCCTTTTCTTGGACTTGAAATTCTTGTTGCTTTACTTCCCATCTTCTTCTCTTCTTTTGAATCAATGCTTTGTATGTATGCAAATGACTTTGATAGTTGTCTTTGTCCATAGTTGCATCAAGCTTTATCAAGGACTTTCGAGCATCTTGACATTCTTTATTAAACCACCTTTTGCGTGATCTATCTTTGTTGATACCATGGAGATGCTTTATGGCAAAGCATTCTTCCGCACAAGAACAAATAGCTTTCTTGAAAGCTTCTCATTTAGTTTCCAATGGTGCATCACATTGAAGCTTTGTCATCCATAATTTTTGCTCAGCCATTTCAATGTACATTGGTGCCCGTTTGAAATCCATACATAGTGATAACTTCTCTTTCCTTTGGCTGAGATTATCATGCTTAGTTGCTTCTCCACATGAAAGGTCAATACATAAGGTGCGATGGTCGGATTCCGGGGTCCATTGACCAAACATAAAACTCTTTATGTGATACATGATGGCTTCAGAGAGTAGCATATAGTCAATCACACTATCCCCATTATGTCTCCTACATGTAAATCCATTGGTTCCACTCCACAAAGATACACCATTAGCAATGAGCATACCCGTGCTATTACACATGTGTAAAAGTAACTTTCCATAGTGATCCGGCTCTTTCTCATCCATTGAAGTACGATCATACAAGTGAACTTCCTCCAACTCCCTTGAAATGTATGGCATATCAAATTGTTGAGTATCATGTTGCAATGTTTTTGTGCGAACATTCATATCCCCAAATACAATAACATCACCTTCACCTTTGAAATAAGCAATCTCCTCTTCCAAATCAGAAAATGGTTGATCTCTATCCATGCAAGCATAAAAGGGAGAATCATGATGAGGAATATAGCAACCGGCTACAAAAATGGGTGCTCTTTTTGGTGTCATAATTTTCAGCCATACATAACGTTTGTACTTGTCATCTTTCACAATTGATACAAAATCTTCCAATCCTTTCTTAACCATACATGCTAACCCTCCTTGTCCTCTTCGTTGCTTGAGATTCTTTGACCACATCAATGAATGTACATTGTAATCCTCCAAGCCGTTAATCCTTTGTGTATCATGCTCCCAAGTTTCAACAAGAAGTACAACATCGGCTTTGCTTGTTAGTTCATCAATGCCAACCCCCACATTCCATGGGTATCCATTACAATTCCAAAAGCATATTTTCAATTGTAACTCGGTCTCATAGGTCACGCATCCCTATTTGGTTGAGAGACTTGCCTCCTCCTTGGGCACATTTTTTTCATGAGAGATCTCCTTGTTTTTATTATTCTTTTCCTCATATGCCTTGCGACGCATATTTTGTTGCTTAATAGTGCGATCTTCACATACAAAAAATTTTGTATCCCTCACATAGATCCAACTATTATCAAGGATAATCTTTCGCTTGGTCTCATCCGGCATGGTGCATACAATTGGCCGTTCTCCCGAGTGAGGAGCTCCTTGCTTCCCCACTCTATGTGCTCCATAGACCATAACTCCGGACATGCCAAAGTGGGTTTTGAAGAAATCTTCAATAACAATGGCAAGAGAAGGAGGTGTCTCTAACTTCTCTTCGGGAATTCCACGAATAACAATGTTCTTGGAACGTCGCTCCCGTTCCTTCAACTCCTCCACATCCACATTCTCAACATTCTTTGTTTGAACCATAGCTTGCATGAGTGAGGAATTAGAAACCACATTGCTACCACATACATCAGCCCAAGACTTGTTTGTGCATACATTTTTCATGTCGTACACATCCCGGCTCATAGTGTCAAATTTCTCCTCTTTCAATACATGGTCATGCTCTACTTGGCTCATCCGCTCCTTCAAAGCATTCAAGTCCACAAGAGAGCGTTTACATTTCTTGACTTCCTCTTCAAGTTGCATCAAACGTGTTGTTTGCATCTCAAGTGTCCTCTTGAGATTCTCATTCTCAACCACAAGTACCCTTAGTGTGCCATTCTCCATTGCAAGTGCTCGTAAGTCTTCGCCTTGTTTGTTTACGGTCTCTTGCAATGATACCAAGTACGCCATGATCATGGTTTCCGATGTCGTTGGTTGGGTGGTTGTGTTGCTATCTCCACACTTAGGAGATTTTGGATCATTTTCCACAATGGTTGTGGACCTTGTTGAAGAAGAAGAACCCTTGCGAGTGCCGGAAGACATTGTATGTAAAATAGGAGATGAGAATCAATTTTGTTGAGCCTGTTCACTTCGGAAATGCTGCTACAAAAACGCCTTCCATAACTCTGAAAATTTCTGTCTTTACATCAATGCGTAGAGAACTTTGTGCTCTTCGATTGAGGCTATAGATCACCCAAATCGGAGTTCGGATGAAGAAGTTATGATCAAAAGAGTGGACTGCTGTCTACTAGGTCAAAAAACGGCAGAGAGAGAGAGAGAGAGAGAGAGAGAGAGAGAGAGAGAGAGAGAGAGAGAGAGAGAGAAGAGTGGTGGGTGGAATAGAGTGTGCAGAGACACATGAGAATGACAAGAGAGAATCTTTAAATTCATCATCTAAATGAAACATGAAACCACAAATTAATGCAAGTGAAAAATTTGGGGATACCATAACTTCAAGATATAAATGACTAGTAGAAGCACCGGACAACCCTATGCAAGGATTGACCGGTCCACCCATCTAATTCTGCTCCTACAATAGATAAAGTGAATTTCACTTTGCAAGGAGCGATCCGGAACACCTCCAACTTATCTGAGCCAAACATAAGCTAAGGCCGCTTCATTTCCTTCCATGAACGTGAGCTCTAAAAAGACTCCAAATACCAGTAGGTGGTAGGAAATCGACACCAACCTTACCAACTTAGCTGCCACACCTCTTCAATGTCCAACATGAGGTGTTTAGGCAATGCTAAGGCAAGATTCGGAAAGTGTTAGCCATATAGGTCGTTCAACCCTCAATGCACTAAGCGTGTAGATGAGCTTAACAAAAGATAAGAAGATCTAGACAGCACCTTCGATCTAGCAAAACCCCAGGTCATCGACACTTTCATTTATGACTAAGAAATGAAAGTGATCATAATCTTGTAGCAATGTTTTCATGAGAAACATCACACATGAGTCCAATCAAAATAGCCTCTTGCATATGCACAAACAATCCTTTCCAAGCAATTAAATTGTACAGGGTTTTATAGTGAAGCAAAATTTACATTGCCACTCCATATATCGATTGCATATGTTGTGAGTATAATCCCACTCTTTCGTAGGGGCTTTTTTATTCTTTGCCTTCTTCGTACCACTTGTGCCAAAATTTTGCTCCATTTCTTTCAATTTAATGTTTAATACATAAGAACTAGATGTTCAATTTTAAAAACATTTTTCTTGTTTTCAATATATATTAGAAAAACATTCACTAAGAAAGTAATCAAATCTGCACACTTTGAGATTTGAAATGCACTCTAGGGTGAAAGCATGTTAACCTGTCATGCTTTTTCATGTCCCGGACAATGCTAACTAGCACAATTTTGACATATGCTAACTAGTACAATAACTTGAGCTACATCTCCAAGATCTATGACATATGATATATCAATAGAAAGCACTTGAAACAAGGAATCCAAATGTACAACCTCCGACAAATTTTGATATTATTTGTAAAAAATTTACCGGACGCCCAACTTTTTGAAGTTGTGCTAACTTGAAACTGCTAACTAGCACAAAAAGCGCGACAAGTTAACATGCTTTCACCCTCTAATCAATCCACATATCGATCACATATGTTGTGAGCAAACATACACATTGCAATGCACTCTCTACATGGCATTATGAATGCAACAATGCTATGAATTTGTCAATGAAATTATAAATATGATGACTATTTATGCACCCTCTTCGATTTGCAAACATTTATGGAGCTAAGCCACAATGAAGGACAATCTCCACATCCACTTCACTTCATCTCCAATCAACCCTATCACACACACTAAGATTGCAAGACGCACACAACACTAATCCTATCCATGCAACACACTAATCGCAAGCACACACACATAGATCTATCGAGCACTACACTCCAATCAAACTTACATGCACACACAAGCAGGAGAGGGTAATCACACAAGGTTAGAGAGGGATTAACCACTAATTAGTTAAGATCTAGCTAATCTAAGCATCATAGGCAATCATAAGCAGCATGAGAGAGGCATAGTGAAAGAGAATGAATCATTGATTATTGTTAATCAAGTCTCATGAGCAAGGAGAAGCTCAAGGACTCCATAGCCACACACCTCAAGAGCTCTCACCAAAGAGTGCTCTCAACAAATGAGCTTGAGAACCCTAATTTCTTTTACACCCTGCCTTATATACCTAGGGTAAAAATATGCAATGTCTGGGCGCCTAAGGCCTTTAGGACTCCACCACTTACTGAATCTGCAACCTAGGCACAATAACTAACCTATTCTTTACAACTTGGAACTCCCATTGAGCTCCTAACACATTAGAATATTACAATGGCTTGAAATAAATTCGGAATTTACAATACTTGAGTATTTTGGGAAAATGTGTAACTCCAATCTTTACTGCTTCTTTACTTTGATTTTTGATGTGCATTCGTACGTCTTCGGTCTTTAGCAGCTTCTGTTAATTGACGTTGACTTAGTTAAAATTCCCCCCTTCCGATTTTAGTGCCCATCCTCGGGCACTATTGAAAAGTGTCCCTAGAGGCAAGGGAAGGTTTTCATTGGTTGTTGATGGGCTGATTTCTTCCTTTGTCGTTGAATTTGTTGATGCGGTTCAATTTGCTGCAGCATCTTGATTGGTCCACATATGTCTTTTGTGAGAGATGATGTGGCATTTGTCCTTTGTAATAGCATAATGAGGAGGCTCCTATTTATTAATGAGACGGGATGACAGTGAGCAGTAGGGGCGGTTTGGCATGCAAGCATGGAGAGAGAGAGAGAGAGAGAGAGAGAGAGAGAGAGAGAGAGAGAGAGAGAGGACGATATGTGTCAGCGCCGATTTCTGGCAAGGGTCTGGCCTGAGCGTGGGTTGACAGTTGTGAGAGAGGAGGTTCACATGTTGGCAATGAGAGAGAGGGGCAAAAGAAGAAGAAGGTGGAAGAGTATTTTGATATCTTAGGAAACTATCTTGCGAGACATTAAAAACCTATTCGATAAGGAGAGTTAAGAGAGAGAAAGAGGGAGGGGAAGTTAGAGAAGAGAGAGAGAGGGTGGGAGAAAGTTAGAGAGAGAGTGAGGGTGAGGGGGTGTGTTCACGCGGAACGAGATGAGCGGGGACGACAGAAAGAAGAAGATTTTTTTTAACGTCGTAGGAAACTGTCCCAAGAGACCGTGAAGGTCTATGCGACAAAGAATTTTATGTGCCGCAAGGCACGGTTTCGAAGTCCGAAAATCGTTTTTTTATTTTTTAATTTGCCACTTTCCAAAAATGTCAAAATTAGGCCGAAAATTAGCCGAAACTCCAAAAAACCCAAAAAAGTTCAAAAATTTCTAGGAATCTTAGAAATTCACCGACATTCACAACCGAACATTTTTGATACACAAAAGCACACCAAAACTAGCAGTTTTTAGCGAAAAATCAATTCACGACACAATTATCAACCCGGTCCCCGAAAATAACGAAACGCTCAAAACTTGACCACGGAGGGCACAAATGCAAACAAAATGATGCTGTAAATACGCACACACAAAATTGCTCATAAAGATCGCAAAATATCAAATTTTTATGGAATTAACCGAATATTAATGCAAAAATTAGCAAAAAATTATCCAAAAAATACACAAAAAATTTCTAAAAATTCTCCATACATAGGGGATTAGTGCAGCCAAATAAAATCACAAAAATGTCATCAATTCAATTGCCAAACAATTTCATCAATAAAATCAAGACTAGGCAATTAAATCAACAAAATTAGGTCAAAATTTGACGCAATTGGAGTGTGTAAATCCCTGTTTTGAGCACAAATACGTAGCAATTAACTATTACATACATCAATCATTCAATCAAAAATTAAATCAATCATGAAAATTAAACACTTTTTTGGGCACACACACTAATTAAATTGGCAGTTTTTACTAATCTTTAGGTGCGCACACAAAATGGTAAATTTTGTCTAAATTGCAATGTGATCTCACAAATCATTAGTTGGAAAATCATTAAGCACACATTGATTTTTTAGTGCACAAACATGGGAAAAATAGTGCACACACACCCAAAATTAGGCATACACACACTCAATTAGAATGCACACACACTTGCAATTGGCCATCCAAGCATGCAATTAACACAATTAGACACCCAATTAGCAACACACATTCACCAATTAACAATTGAACTTGTCAAATTCATATGCCACCAAATCTTAAATATTTCGGCATTATGACGGCATGAAAACGAACAATCAAAAAAATTTCAATCCAACATAGCATCACATTGCATTGCATCAACATAGCATAGCATTACATTGCATCATCATGGTGGGATCTCTACACAATTCTACACATGTTTAGATTCTAGGGAGGTTGAGAATAACACCTTGATTACCTTTCCATTGAAGATCAATTGAATGGTCGAATGCTCCAATCCTTCATAGCAAATTAGTAAGTTAGCAAAAAATAGTGAAATTAGCAAGGGGTTAGTGTGAAATTAGAGTGTGTAAACACGCAATTGGGAAGATACAGTGACACATTAGGAAATTATGAACACATTGCTTCATGCACACACATCCAAAATCCACAAAAACATAAACACACAAGTGATAGTAGTGAAATTAGTGAGGAAACGCATTCGATTATGCCACAATTACACTAGCGTAGGCCACTCATCCCGGGCAGCAGTGCCAAATGTTGGGGGTTCCATCATTGCAATAGCTCTAATGACAAATAAAATTATCAATCCGGACGGATGAGCTACCTGGCTAGGGCATGGAAACACTCACACGATTAGTGAGCTAATCATGGCAACACGAATGGTTAACTCTACGAGGTGAGCTTCTCGGCCTATGGAGGAGCTAAGCCACAATGAAGGGTAATCTCTACATCCACTTCTCTTCACCTCCAATCAACCCAATCACACACACTAATATTGCAAGATGACACAACACTAATCCTATCATGAAACACACTAACCGTAAGCAGACACACATATATCTATCGAGCACCACACTCGAATCAAGCCTACATGCACACACAAGCAAGAGAGGTAAATCACACAAGATTATAGAGGGATTAACCACTAGTTAGTTAAGATCTACCTAATCTAAGCATCATAGGTAATCATAAGAAGCATGAGAGACTTGGCATAGTGAAAGAGAATGAATCATTGATTAGTGCTAATCAAGTCTCATGAGCAAGGAGAAGGTCAAGGACTCCATAGCGACACACCTCAAGATCTCTCACCAAAGAGTTCTCTCAACACATGAGCTTGAGAACCCTAATTTCTTTTACACACTGCCTTATATACCTAGGGTAAAAATATGCAATGTCCACGTGCCCAAGGCCTTTAGGGATCCACCACTTACTGAATCTGCAACTTAGGTACAATAACTGACCTATTCTTTACAACTTGGAACTCCCATTGAGCCCGTAACACATTAAAATATTACAATGGCTTGAAATAAATTGGGAATTTACAATACGTGACCATTTTGGGAGAATGTGAAAAATGTGTAACTCCAATCTTTACTGCTTCTTCACTTTGATCTTTGATGTGCATTCGTACTTCTTTGATCTTTAGCAGTTTGTATTAACTGACGTTGACTCAGTTAACAACAATGTATACCAACTCAGATCTATGATGGTGAAAAATGCAAGACTTCAAGGATCTTTATATACCCAGTACACTAGTACAGGTCCCATCTTCTAAAACCAACTTCGGCCCTTTAATGGACCAATGACTTTGTCGCACATGAGCATGACTCTCCAAATTCTCAATTGTTTTTGTTTTGTACTTTTATGTTTGGTGAAGGATTTAAATATTTTTAGAAGTTGTTACCGAATTAAGAATCACGTTTGGCTCAAAAAAGGACCTATGACTTTGTAACCTTAGGTCAATTCACAAGGAGATGACTGTACTCAACGCTCGAAAACACTCCCCAAGGATTTGCCTAGTCAAAGTGCCAAGGTTGGAAGAGGTTTTACTGTATATAATTACGCCTGCCAGGATTTTTTATTTTCTTGATGGGCCTGCCGGCAGGTAAAGGATGTTTCCTGGTAGGTCCGTCAAAAAAATAAACGAAATTGGCGGGCTCGTAGGGAAAATGATAAAACCCGGTGGGCTAATCGACTCTATTGATTTTTGTAGGTCATCATCAGGACTACGTTAACAAATTAACTTGATCGCGTATTTTTCTTGTGTAATTATTGGTGTTATTAACGTAATCACACGATTGTGATAACGTCAGTGCAATCCCTACTTGTGGCTGCTCCATATACACAGCTTCATTCAGGTCTCCATTCAAAAATGCATTCTTTACATCCATTTGCTTCAACGCCCATTTTAATGAAATAGCCACTGCAATAAACACACAAACAATAGCCCTCATAACCAATCTCACAAGTCTGTGCCTAACCTTTGGCTACAATCCTAGCCTTGTACCTGCTCACACTGCCATCAACATTATGCTTTATTTGTAAACCCATTTACATCCAATTGCCTTTTTATCTTTTGGTAATGTCACTAGCTCCCATGTTCCATTTGCATTGGGTGTAGCCATATCTTCATCCATAGCTTTCCACCATTTTTCATTTTTGGCAGCATCCTCAAAACATGTGTGTTCTACTTCCTCTGTAATCTTTGCCACATAGTACATGCTTTCTTACTCCTTTAGACCTGCGTAGTCCATGATCACTTCTAGGTGCATTGTTCCCTGCTTGCAACCTTCTTGCACCCAGAGTCTTCATAGAGGTATGTTGGCATCATCAACTTTTTCCTTCCTTTTCCTTTGATACATTTGAAGAGTTAGCAGGACTCAATCTTTCACGTAACCTAACACTCCATGGATTCTCACCATGACCTACACTAGATGACACTTGCAGCCCACTCAAGACTTGTGATTGCACAACTGTATTTTCTATAGCCACATTCTCTCTCACATCATCTTTTATATCAGCATATCGACCTGCCGTTTCATCAAAAATAACATCGTTGCTCACCCTCACTTTACTCGTGATAGGATTGTAACACTTGTACCCTTTCTGCTCAAGGGAATAGCCAATAAACACATATTTTTTTGCTTTTGGATCAACATTACTTCTTAGCTCATCTGGCACATGCACATAAGCAATACATTTGGACACTTTAAAATTTGATATATCTGGATTTTCACCATTGAACCTCTCTTCTGGTGTCATATCATGTATTGCGGCAGTAGGGATCATGTTCATAATGTAAACACCCGCAACAATAGCCTCTGTCTAATTACAATGAGGCGTGTGATTCTCATTCCTCCATGATCTAGCCACTTTTGCAATGTGCATGTTCTTCTACTCAGCAACATCATTTTGCTACGGAGTATTGCTACAAAACTGCCTCTAAATTCCATGCTTTTGTAGGAAACTATTAGATTCATTAGAGAGATATTATCCCCCTCTATCTAACCTCACACACTTTACATGTTTCCCAATATGTTTTTCAACCATAACTTTGAAATTCTAAAAGTGCAAAAAGATCTCACTTTTCTGCTTTATGAAATAGACTCATACCTTCCTCGCATGGTCATCAATGAAACACACATAGTATGTATATCCACCCATAGATGCATTCTTTGTTGGACCCCATACATCTGTATGCACTAAAGCCAATGCATTCCTGCTTACATTCTTATCATGATGAAAGGATTCTTTTGCCTCCTTTCCAAATTTACAAGCTTCACAAAATTTGTACATTTCAACAACTTCAAATGTTTGTAAACCTGTAACCATCTCTTTAGTTTGCATCGTCTTCAGCCTCTAAAAAGTTACATGAACAATATTTCTATGCCAAATCTTAATAATTAGAACAACACCTTCATCTCGTGCAAACATGGCACCATTCACCTTGGGCACATTTACATCCAAAGTAAACATTCTACCCACTTTCTTTCTTTGTGCAACTAACCTTCCATTCTTCTTATGCTACTCTTTGACAAAGAGACCGTCATAGTTAAACCTAACTTGTGCCCAACAGAAACAAGGTTCTTTGTAATGGTGGGTACATGCATTACATTAGCTAGATACTTCGCTTTACCATCTGTCATAGACAATGGCTTATTTTTTGTATGGATGATGGGATGTACAATATCATCCCCAGTTTCTACATAACTAGGAGTTTGAAAAATTTGCATTTCCTTGAACCACTCACCATGACTGCTCATGTGATTTGACGCATCAGAATCCACATACTAGAGATTATCATTGGATTTTGCCACATTTGCAGACATATTATTTGGCATGAGATGTACCACAAATACCCTCTCAGGCTCATCCACACTTTTGTTAGTGGTTGCAAAATTGTTTTGTTGCCTCCTATCTAGAAAATCACGCTCAGAGTGACCATGTCTTCCACAACCCCAATATACTACATTTTCATGTTGACCTGCATTATTGTGCTCCAAATTTCCATGACCTCTTGGACTCTCCCTACCTCTAAAGTTTCCTTGAGCACCTGTGTTTTGACGTTGATTGTTATTATATTATTGTTCTTGGTGGTTGCCTCTTTCTTGGCCTTGTTCACAACCTGTACCACGTCCTCTTACTCTTCCTCTTCCTCTTCTATTGAAAAGAACCCATTTAAAATTTTTTCCACCCTATGTAAAGGAGTCTTTATCAAGTTCCTTCTCTTCCACAATCAATAACGACACCAAATTTGTAAATGAGTAAATGTTGTCTTGAAGATAGATGCCAGTTTTGAATTGTTTGTATTATGTACCCAAACCTCTTAGAAAAAATTCTACTTTATCATCATCATCAATTGTAACACCAATCGATGCAAGTGACTCACATATGTTCTTTTATCTTTAACAAATAGTCATTGGTGGATAGGCTTTTCTTCTGCATAGTATTCAGCTCAGTCTTCAACTGCAGTTTCCCTGTCTTTGTGTTGGTCACATCAAATGAAAATAAAGTGTCTCAATCTTCCTTAGGGGTATGAGAATCTTGTATATGCCTAATCATAGTGTCTTGCACACTCATAGAAAGTCAGTACATGACCTTCCAAGCTCCTTGGTCCCAATATTTAAACGTCTTTATTTGTGTAACATTGGTCCTTCCTCTAGTAATGGTGGTGTTGTCTCATGCTCTCCATCAATGTAGTCCCAATACCTTTACCCATAAGGAGATTGGTCATTTTAAGCTTCCAAGCATGGAAGTTGTTTTTGTCCATCTTTTCACTAAGAATCTATTAAGACCATATTTATTGGATGGCACATTTCCAGCGCTCCACTAAGTCTCGGATGGACACCCTGCTAAAAATAGTCAGTTACCACCTGTAACCACTATCTGTATACATATACATGTTTCACTGTTCCAAGAAGTATTAGTGTACATTGCAGCCAAACCAAATCTTTTTGCACCACCAATATGTAGATTTGCAAAATCTTGAACTAAAATTTCTACACGTGAATGCATTCCAACTCCAAAACAGATATTAAAACGCACCTGAAATGGTAATCTAGCTACACAATAGTAGTCCGAGAGTAGTCCAAAGGAACTTACAAAACCTTGATATGCACAATCCCAAAAATAAAGCACCCTCAATCACAGATTATTTGACAATGGCTCCCAAGAATGCCGAGACCGCTTCCTAGGTTGCTCGTGGTTGCTGCTTCAAGCCCCTCAGACACAACCAAGCTCTCATACCATGTCAACAGATAGAGAAGGTGAGATTTTGAGATCTTGCAAGCACACAGACACACACAAACATGGAGACAAAAGAGTTTTCTTCTTCTTCTTCACTAAATCAAGATAAGAGGTCTACAAAACATAAGGAAAAGTACAACATAAAAGGAAACTTTTACAAAGGTCTAGTGTAAACCGCTAGTGAGTGAGGTGAGTAGATAAGTGTGCCATCACTTCAATAGGTAAATTAACTTAGTGTAGTACAACTATAGTATCATTGGCAAAGACATGAGTATCCACCAAGGCGTGACAATGATGATGAATGACGGTGGTAGCCATCCAAGATTCATACATGTTGAGCTTGACATCTCATGAGTAGTGGGCACTTCTAAAATGCGAGAGACTCAGTAAGTTGATGTATCATCTTTTCCTCTTCAATCACTGAAAAAGTTGAAGAAGATGCACCAACCCCATAGAGGATTGAAGGCAGACAACAAGAGGCCAAGCAAGAAGAAAATATAGAATAGTCAATGCCAACAAAACCAAGCATTGTTGAAGCAATACTAGAAGAAGATACAAAAGATACTGAGAAAGATGTTGAAAAATTGAAGGTGATCAAGAGTTTACCCCACGAAAAGAGCTTCTAAAAGACAAGAGGAGTTACACCCCACAAGACACTACACCAGCTGAAGAAGAACAAGAGAAAGTGCAGCATGATACACAACAAGCAGATCACCAAGATGAGGCTAGTACCTCCCAGACTGCCAATATACAAGAAATAGAATAATATGCATAGTTTGCACACCACATTGTGGAAAAGATGAAGACTATAGTCTACGCCAAGGAGGAAAAAGTTGAGGCTACAAACTTACAGTTAACTTCCATGATAGATGTGGTAGATGCATTTGTACAAGAGTGTACAACAACCTATACTAGCAATCCCAACCAGAGACTTCTAATCTAAAAGAAGCTAGTACTAATCAATTATCAAAACTACAACAGATGACCACCTTGGTGGAGCATTTTGTCAGAACTACAATAGATGACCACCTTGGTGGAGCAACTGACAACTACTAGTGAAAGACATGAAAAGATGATGCAAGAAGTCAATGCCACTTTACTAGACACTAATGCACATGCATAGTGGCTACAGACTCATCTAAAAGTTGTAAATCTCCAAGTACCACAAGCCGAAGCGAGACTCAAGGACCAAAATGAGGTACTAGAGAAACTAAAGGCCAACCCTACGATCCTCACACTCCAAGGGTCCAACTTGGTATATCAAGTAATGGAAAAGAGGAATGAGGATTTAGACATGGAGATCAAATTGGAATAGATTTAATGAAGGGAGATCTCACTCTCTTTCATGCCTAAGGAGAAAACTTATCAGAAGCAAATAGCTAAATTTCAAGAGGCCTTAACAGCATCTCAGGAACAATTGAAGGGCAAGAAAAAGGTATCAAAAGAAGATCTACCTGAATCAGTGCCACTGAAGACTAAGGCACTGCAGTTCTTACATCAAGAAGAAGAAATTGACACTATAGTTGTACCTCTGGAGTCATCAGTAATAGAGCTATAATTGGAGGAATGTCCTATACATAGGTTCATAGCTCAAGCCGAGAAATTTCTAAAGGTGAACATAGAAACGGAGACTGAAGAAATATGGAAAGAAGCCATAGAGTGGGAGTAGCGCATTTTATACTCAACTAATGTTTCCCAACTCACTTCCAAGCGAATCATAGAAACTTGGCATCAAACAATATCTCCCATATCCTTTGGTAAAGTATGAAATATGCACGGTCAAGGAATGATTTAAAGACCAAGCCGTGAAAATTGTAGATTCACAGCCGGCTTGGAGAAAGTATTGGTTGAAGAAGCATTTAAAATATCTGATCCTATACAATAAAGCTCCCCTAGAGGTTCAAAATAATACAACCTTCTGCCCAGTTCCTAGAGTTTGTAATGGGGGCAACCATTAGATTCTTCTCAAGAAACATCCTATGTGGCTTAAGTACCTCAGATTGAGTCCATCAAAGGGCAAGGCAACTGAAGATTGTATGGTAGAGACACTATCAGAGGCTATAGACATCTTCAAGAGGATTCAAAATTTAGAATACATCACGCTCATTAAGATAGAAAATATTTTCCTCACATGCATCCATACCTTTCATTAGGCAAAACAGACAGATGCCCCATGGATGGCGTTCCTAGAAGGCAATCAAGAGCTTTGTTTTATGACCTATCAAATCAACTGCTTGATGAAGTACTTTACAAAATTTATGTCGCGGTAATGTTCTTGCCATCTTACTATACGTAGGCCTTTGAAGAAGATTTCTAGATGGGATTATTCACTTTGAAATCCAAAATCTTTGGCCCCATGGTAGAAAGCTCAGAACAAAGTACTATGAAGGACTTGAAGCCTTAAAGAAGCAAGGAGCATCACGCAAACTAGTGCACTATCTGATCCCATGAAGCTATGTTACGGATGATCCAGGCTAGGAAGGGAGAAATGTTAGCCCTCTAGCTAATATTAGAGACTATATTTATTCCTTTTTGAGCAATCTAGATGTCTATAGCCTTATGCATTTGTAATTTGTTGATTTTTGGATATAGTTTGTAAACAATTATGTGACTTTGAGCCAGACAAAGTGGGACTACATGCTTCCAGATTGTATCTATGAAATCCTAGGCTATAATACAGTTAAACCAAAACCTTTGGCTTAGGTATAAAAGCCAACTTTTGTAATACCTAATAGAGTTCTTTTGGATCATTACAAAGTTTTGGCATATCATCGGTACTCTTCGGTTATCTTCTCAAGATCTTAAGTCCCTTATGAATAAGTGTATGTTTGAAGTGACTTTTTCTTCAATGCATTCACATGTGAAAGCTCTTCATGACATTGTGCTTCTCTGTGGTAAAATTGTGTTTTTGTTGCAACTCACTTTCTCCTTAATCTGCTCATAAATTAGGATCTACATAACAAAACTGCATTTTATGCATTGGAGTGGTGTTATGACATCATTGATAAGATCTAAGGTGTATTGGGGGCTAAAAATGATTAGCTCAAATTTGCCGTATAAATTAGAAGCATAATTTTTGCAAGTGGTCAAAAGGGGGCTTTGAGGGCATGGGTATGTGTCTTTAGATGTTACCTATCCATCCTATAAGTTTTATCTCATTTCGAGTTTGTTTTCTTGGTAAATCGACGAGATTTTCTTGTGGTATTATAGGTTACCATTTGCTACTTGACATGCAGCTGAGTGTAGCTCCTAGTAGATAGGGATTGATTGTGTTTTTCAAGAGATTGATAACCTCTCATAGCCTCCTTGCACTAGTTGAGTCAACTCCGTGCCACGGTATGACATTTCTATTCGTGGTTCTCACTATCACTACAATAAGATAGCGAGGCCACATGATGTGGAGATGACTTTGATTGTAGCTTTCCTATGTAGTTAGATTATGTTGACACCATTGGCTTGTGTGTTGATATTTCTGAGATAACAAAATCATTAAAGTGATATAAATAAGAGTTTATGTGAAGGAAATCCCATGTGGGAGCCCAAGAAAGGGAGTACATTTTTTTTAATGAAGAGGTCTCCATACAAAGGAGACTGGGCAAAAATTTTAAGAATCACATTTTTTTTACAAGCTTAAAAATACATACAAATGGTTCTTTTTATAAAGTTTCATTTTATATAAGCATAGACATGCTTCATTATTCCTTAAAAGTGTTTGGTAGTTAAAGGATTGTACTATGAGGTTTTTCCACTGCACAATGATACTTAAAGATATCATTAGTGTAAAATTAGGGTTCAAAAGCTCAAAAAAACAGTTCTAGTTGTAAAAGCTTGATACCGAAAGCTTGCAAAATTAAAAACCCCGCGTACGGAGAGTCCCACAATCTATCCTTTAATTTCTCTCTTAATAGTAAAGGTTTGAATCCCTTAAATTATCAAATATAGAGGCCCTCCTATACCCCATTGTCTTCTATACGTGCCATTTTAGGCTATAATTGCCTCCTCCAAATTGTTTTCTACCAATTCTTTTCATCAAAATTTGGTGGTGTTTTGCCGGAGCGTGTGAAGTGTTCCTCCTCGCCTTTTGGGGTAGTAGACATGGTCCAAGACATATGTGTGATGCAAAATTGGAGAGATTTTTTCCAAGGCATTGTCTACCCAAAATACAAAGCCAAATTCAAAAACTTGCCTACTGCAATGCTGAAAATAATAAATGCAAGTTGTAAAGCACGGACCAAGATCTCCAAACGACACTCTAGGAATGGTGGCTTATTGAGCAATAAATCAACCTGAATTTGATAAATAAAAGTAAAATTAAGGCTCATTATGAAGGATGCGTTAATCTATAGCACGTAACGATAGGAAATCATGAAGCACATAGATTTGCAACAATATTACCTAAGAAAGACAAATACAACATTGAGAGAGAGAGAGAGAGAGAGAGAGAGAGAGAGAGATGCTAAAGAGAACTTAGAAGAAAACGCCAAAGAAAAAATGAAAGAGTAGAGAAACACCTATTTATATGGACACAAAAGGTCTTTTTACTTTCCCTCTTCATTTGTCTTTTGACTTTTCACCTTCATTCGTCTTTTGACTTTCCACCTTCATTTGCATTTTCATCTCCTAAACTCTCCCTTCACTTATGCACATAATATGTTTTGAAAGAATTTTTATTTTTCTGAGATTGGGGAGACCTAATAAAAGCTCTATAGGAATTTGTTGGGAATGGCAAGATTGGCACGCGGGCTTGTGAGAAATGGAATGAGGGAAAGATAGTTGGATGGAATGTGGTGTTGATCAAAAGGCAAAGTGCAATAATGTGGCCTCTGTCTCTCTCTCTATCTCTCTCTCCAAGAGTAGCTTTTATGGAAATTTAGCTATGCTTTAAAATTTGTCTGATTAATGCACTAGACAGATTTGTCTTATTCTCTTTCCATGGGAAAAAACTAGCTCTCTCTCTCTCTGTCTCTCTCTCTCTCTCTCTCTCTCCCCCCCCCCCCCCCCCCCCCCAAGAATAGCTTTTATGGAAATTGAGTTATGATTTAAAAATAAACAGGGGATCATTTTATATTGAAGGAAAGTGATTAAAGTTCTTAATGAATGCAGGTTAATGAATTCAAATCCTAAGCAAAATAATTCAATTTCCTAATGGATCTAATGCTAAATTCAAAACAAGATTGACATATCCAAGCTCTTATACCACATGAAAGGCTATGGCAAAAACACTAGTGCCGCCAAATTTGTTCAACGCTATGAAGCGGTCGATGCAATACTATGGGTATCTATAGGTTCATGATCAAGTGCTAGAGCAAGTATGAAGGACTCGGGCAGACACATGATTGCTGGAATGTATGCCTAAGGTGGTTTTTTAGTCCAAAAGGGATCATATGGGGGCAATCAAATTGGCAGGTTGTCCAAGTGTCCAAGGTGCTACAAGTATGTGACAAGACGTGATGGTCAAGATGCTCTACAAGCCGATCGAGATGCTCCTAAAAAGAAGCTATAGTGTGAAATATATCACGTTTAAAGTGATTAGAGTTGATGGCAGTGAACAGCTTGGAAGTGCTCAAGTTGTGGTGCATGTCGGTCTTTTTGGATCATTAATCAAAGCTCGTATGGGTAAGTGATGACCAATGGGAGTTCTCAGGGAGGCCAGTTGTGTGGTACTTTGACTGCCCTAGGGGGGTGTGTCATCTGGAGTTTTTTTGGGCTCCTCAAGGTTCTCAAGGATTGTGTGCAATGTGTGGCGTCAGTTGGAGTTGATAGCTTGTCAATCAGAGTCACGATTACCCAGATACAGCTGGTTGAAATCGGGTGCAGTTGACAAAGGGACAATGCGAGATAATTTTTTTTTTGTTTCAGGGCGTTGGTTTGCAGACTCGGGAGCCTTGGAATGCAAAGGGTACCTTGAAGTTTGAATTTGGCATAGACGGTGTCAGGAGTTTTTTTGAGCAAGGGATTGCACATATGTACATACACATGCATGGTGCATCGAATAAAGGATTACCCAATTTCCATAGCCAGGTGGTTACGTGGGGCCCACGTGTGTACAGGTAGGACAAGGTGTACATAGTGCAACGATTTTCACTATTATCAGTACCAGTGTGTTTTTTCTACAATAAGGAGGAGTTGGTAGAGCCTAAAACTTCTCGAGGAAGCTATCCGCGGGCCGACGACATGAGGTAAGCAGGTGCGTCAGATGGCATCGAGTGGCGTCAAGAGGTCGAACGGGGTCAATACTTGCACGCGGAGAAGTATGGACACGACGTGGGTGTTTTCTTGTGATACTTATGCAGAAAGGTCATCATGAGGACCAATTTCTAGGGACACTTCATGTGCTTGCGGGATGCATTATTTGGAAAAACTGAGTGCCAGGTGTGCGGATGATGCAAAAAGGTGACAACTATGCACTGCGAGGTCAGTTTTTGGCCTGTTCGGGGTCCGTTTGAGGTCATCTAAAAAACCACGGGTGCCCAACTAATAAAGCTAAGTGTGGGAACTGAAAAAAAAGAGAGAAGACCAGAAAGACGTGGAGAAGATAGGAGGAACAACCGCATGTGTGTGTTTGCTCATTTTGGAGCCTGTTTTGGCCGTAAACTGCTCATCCGAGGTTGGATTTGAGCACTTTGACATTGTAGACTTGGGTTTTGGGCTGTTCCGGACGCGATGGCGCTGTCCATTTTGCCAAATTCCTCACTCTTTTTCTGCTATTTTTGCTGTGTAAGTTTCTCCTATGAGCGAAGCTTCCGCTCCAATTTGTGATTGTATCTGGTATCTTTTACCCATATTGTGTGAGCTGTTTGCCCCATTGGTGTTGGTCCAAGATCATTTGTATCTAAACATCATAAATTCTCCTCTTTTGAGCTGAATTTTTGGATGTGTGTGTGTATGTGTGTGTCTCTGTGTGGAGTAGGCAAGTGGATAGTCTCTCTCCTCTCACTCCATAGGTGTGTTTCCTGTCTCGGCCAGGTGGTTGTGTAAGCCGAGTGGTGCCCCATAGTGTGTGTGTGTATCTTCCCAAGAGTGTCTTTTGGGTCGTTATAGAGGCGTTCTGTGTGTTTTCATCCCGCTCACAACGGCTTTCACCATGGTTTTGTGGCTCCAGCATTGGATCCCTAGACAGGGACTGATAGAGGTTTGAAGTGTGGAGAAAAACTTTGTTTTTTATGAGTATTCTAGGGTTTTTTCAATTCATTAAGTGGGATGGCGTTTAACAGTGTGGGAAAGGAAAAACAACCCATATGCAATGGCAAGGCGTTGGACTGTGGGGTATAAATGGTAGGGCATGGCACTCCCCATTGGAATAAGGGGGGGGGTGGGAGAGAGAGAGAGAGAGAGAGAGAGAGAGAGAGAGAGAGAGAGAGAGAGAGAGAGAGAGAGAGAGAGAGAGAGAGAGAGAGAGAGAGAGAGAGAGAGAGAGGCTATGATAGACACCTATTGGCACTATGCATGGTGTTTGGTGGTGCTCTCTGACTTGGTCGGTGATAGTGGTGGAAGTTTTGGCCGTCAAGTGGCATTGTGGTGGTATTCGATGAGTGGTGATGGCCAATGCCGGCCATCGAAAATCAGACGATGATGTGATGGGACGCCCCAAAGTTAAGCCTAGGCCATGAGGCTCCAATTTTTTATTGAAGTCAAGAAAAAGCCCCCCCCCCCCCTCTCAAACTAGCGACCTCGCTAGTGCCAAGGAGGGAGAGGATGACTTCAGGAAAGTTCTAAGAATTGAATTCCAAGGAGATCCAAGGGAAGAAGAGAGGAGTGAAATACAGTCTTGTAAAGTGCCAAGGGGCACAAGCAGCATCGCTAGTGCTCTTGCATCTCAAGAGGAGATTAGATGGGGAAATTTTCAAGCAAGATGGCAACTCCCTCCTTAAAATTACCAAAATGGGGTGCCACATGGACTAGTAAAAGAAAGTGGATTTCAAAGATGAATAGGGATCCATTATAAAAGGGTTTTTTTAACATTTTTATGTGCTTTTGTCCAAGGCTTTTTTCCCGGCATTTGCAAGGGAGCCAAGGAGAGTGAGTTAGAGTGTTTTTTTCCCCGGCAACCAAGTGGGTGTGCCGTCTGTTGTAAGAGAACCTATGTGTGGTGTTATTTGAGTGTGATCGAGATTCCATAGCTATTTCTTGAGCGTCATTGCCCCCTACCCCCTTCTTCACTTCTTCTTCTTTTGTGTCGTAGTGTTGGCATGTGTGAGCAGGTGTGCCTCCTAGGCTATTTTGTGTGCAAAGAGATAGTGAGAGAGAGGTTTTGTGTGCTTGACAATTGTGAGTGTGTGGTGTTGACAATGTGTGATGGAGTAGTGACTAGCTCATAGTGAACATGTTGGCGTGTTGGTTTGTGTGTAGAGGAGGTCTATCAGTGGAAGTGTGAAGTTGTGAAGGTGTTTTGAGAGGAAAAGAGGGTTGTGAATTCCTTGAGCTATAGAGAGGCCTTGTGTTGTGTGGTGGGTGTGTTCCCCCATTTTCCCTCTCCATCTTCTGGTGCCCACACGGAGGAAAGATGAAAATCTGTATACATTTTTGAGGTTTTTCCAAACTTATGATTTATGCCAAAAGTTGTTATGACATCAAGATGATGGAATGTATGCTAAATGTGGGTTTGGTGCCTAGAAATGGAGTTGCTTCCTAGAAATGTTTGGTGCCTAGAAATGGAGAGTGTTTTTCTACAATAAGGAGGAGTTGGTAGCACGTAAAACTTCTCGAGGAATCTATCCGTGGGCCGACGACATGACGTAAGCAGGTGCGTCTGATGGCATCGAGTGGCGTCAGGAGGTCGAACGGGGTCAATACTTGCACGAGGAGAAGTATGGACACGACGTGGGTGTTTTCTTGTGATACTTATGCAGAAAGTTCATCATGAGGACCACTTTTTGGGGCCACTTCACGTGGTTGCGGGATGCATTATTTGGAAAAACTAAGTGCTAGGTGTGCGGATGATGCAAAAAGGTGACAACTATGCACTACGAGGTCAGTTTTTGGCATGTTCGAGGTCCGTTTGAGGTCATCTAAAAGGCCACGGGTGCCCAACTAATAAAGCTAAGTGTGGGAACTGAAAAAACAGAGAGAAGACCAGAAAGATGTGGAGAAGAGAGAAGGAACAGCTGCAGGTGTGTTTTTGCTCATTTTGGAGCCTGTTTCGGCCGTAAACTGCTCATCTGAGGTCGGATTTGAGCACTTTGACATTGTAGACTGGGGTTCTGGGCCGTTCTGGACATGATTGAGCTATCCACTTTGCCAAATTCCTCACTCTTTTTCTGATGTTTTTGCTGTGTAAGTTTCTCCTATGAGCGAAGCTTCCGCTCCAATTTGTGATTGTATCTGGTATCTTTTACCCATATTGTGTGAGATGTTTGCCCCATTGGTGTTGGCCCAAGCTCATTTGTATCTAAACATCATAAATTCTCCTCTTTTGAGCTGAATTTTTGGATGTGTGTGTGTATGTGTGTGTCTCTGTGTGGAGTGGGCAAGTGGATGGTCTCTCTCCTGTCACTCCATAGGTGTGTTTCCTGTCTCGGCCAGGTGGTTGTGTAAGCCGAGTGGTGCCCCATAGTGTGTGTGTGTGTATCTTCCCAAGAGTGTGTGTTGGGTCGTTATAGAGGCATTCTGTGTGTTTTCATCCCGCTCACATTCTTTTGGCGCCCCCACGGAGGATCTTCTTTGAGTACCTTTGCTTCGAGCTTCAAGCTTCGAGCTTCAAGCTTCGAGATTCAGGACTACAGGTTACAGGTTACAGGTTACAGGGACAGGTACAAGTACAGTTGATTCACACATGTACAGGTAGCTGGAGTACAGTGGTACCGCATCGTCAGCTGGATTGTACGTTCATTGTGGAAAGTACCATTGTACGCATTTGTGGAGCCATACTTGGTCGTATTTGGCAGTCCCAGCCATTTCTGAGACTTGACTATACACGATTTGCATTAGCCTTCGTGTGAGGGTCGATAGCGTGAGGTTTTTATTGAGCTGGGGGATTCTCAAATGTGGAGATCCTTTCAGTGATACAGGTAGCTAGAGCACCCTTTTCGTGACCTCGCCATAGGCTATGTACTAGTGAGTCCTATTTGATGCTTGGGTTCTGTTGTTGATAGTTTATGCATACATATACAGTCTATATTTTGGGTTCCTACTGCTCTACTTCTGGGGAAACTCTGTCAAAATTTTTCCAAGTTATGATGGCTGGTTTCTTGGTCTTTTGAGCCATTTATGCTGTTATGCTGCTGAAATTTTGGCAAAATCAGAGGTTAAGTCATGTGTGCCTTCTTGGGAGCTTCATGGTTGGCTTTAATGGATGATCAAAATGGCCCTCAATTCACTCCTTTTCATTTAACTCAAAGAGTCCAGATAAATGTTCATGTGTCCAGGAAGAATTTTTTCCAGCAGCGCATAGTCTTTATGTTCGGGCCAAGAAGATTACGAGAGATCCTGGAATGTCCTTTGCTTGTTGTCATTCCAATGATTAACTATGAAAACTCATTTGATGTGCATGTGTTTGTCCTTATCTAAATATGAGCTCCATTGAAGTTTCTGGGGATTGGGTAGTCAAAAGTTTTGGGTTCTTGCACCTGTGTTCGAAGGGGTTCTCAAAGCATAGCAACTTGGGTAGCCATGGCTTTCTCTTATCCGGAGTTTCATGGAAGAAGTGATGAAGATGTGGAAGACTTTTTGGAAAAGATGGAGGTTGCGTGTATTAGCAACCAGATTCATGACCCGGCGTAGATGTTACGTCTTCTCCAAATTTTTTTGAAGAGTGATGCACGAGTCTGGTCCAAAACATTTGAAGAGGAGTTGCGTGCAGCGGATCCACCTGTAAGATTGAGTTGGGACAATCTAAGGCATGGGTTGGAAGTGGAGTTTGTGAAGATAGAAGATCCTGACAAAGTGTGGCAAGAAGTACAAGGTTTGGTGCAAAAGGAAGATGAGCCAGTAGATGCGTACATACGTAAGTTCTCATTGGCATGGGAGCAGATGTGCAAGGCCTTAGCACCACAGGTACCCCCGCCTGACATGATGAAGAAGGACAGGTTCTTGGCTGGTCTTTGGGAGAATATACGTTGGAGAGTGGAGCTAAAGAAGCCTAGGACATATGAAGATGCACTAGAGGTAGCAAGGAACAAAGAGTGGAAGCTGAGGAAAATGAGCCAGTTAGGGGTGGAGTCTTTGCCCATGAGGTCTGAATTTCAGCCTATAGAGTCTTTACAAGGTCTCATGTCAGGGGTTCATCATGAACCAGTGGTTCCTGTTACTACTCAGGTTATGCCAGTAGTGGTCACTACATCGATGCAAGATGATGGGCTAAGGCAAGACATGAGGCAAGTGGTAGATTTGATGAAGAATCTTAGCCTAAACATGCTAGGTCAAGTGGGAAATAATCGAGGTCGAGGGAGGTTTGCAAATCAGCCAGGAGGTGAAGAAAGGCCTAGGAATGGTGTTGGACAAAGCAATAGTAGGTTTTGGAGGCATACGCCCACATGTTACAATTGTGGAGAGTTGGGTCACATCAGCCCGCAATGTGATAAGCCACCAAGGATAGGGGGAGACATGTATCCATTGCCAAGACAGGTTTTAACTAGGTCAAATGATTATGGCATTGAAATTAAGGGAGATGAAGGAACCAGTGGATTAACCCAAGAGGAAAAGGTAAAGGCAAAAGTGCTAAGTGTAGTCACCTTGGAGAAGGCATCAAAGCTAGAGGATACATTAGTGATGCCTATTGGGAAGAGGACCACAGAGGATAAAGAAGGAAGAAGTGGCCCAAGTCCTAGTAAGAAGAAAGGAAAGAGCCATGAAGGCGAGGATGTCAAGGCCAAGAGGAAAAGGAAAGCTCGTCGAAAGTTTCATGTTTCAGATTTTACACTAGGGGATGGGCAATTAAGCTATGACTTGAAGGAGGATCTGATGAGAAGGAAGGCAGATGTTACTTTTGGGCAGCTTATAGAGATGGTGCCTAAGCTAAAGCGACAGTGGAAGAGGATGGTTAACCCAATGGAGAAAGAGCCAGAGAGAGGTTCAGTAAAGGTGTTGGCAATGGATGAGCTACCAGACATTTGTCCAATAGTAGATGTGTGGCATAAAAGGAAAAATTTGGGACAAGGTTATGTGGATGGCGGAGCCCAAATATGCGTCATAACACACTCATGCGTTGAGAAGATGGGTCTCACAGTGGCTGGGGTGTCAGGTTTTCGGATCAGATTGGCAAACCATCAAAAAGTAAAATGCTTGGGTGTTGTAAAGAGCTTAGAAGTGGAGGCATATGATGCAAAGGCAGTGGTTGATTTTCATGTGATGCCAGCAGGGTTGGGAGCATATCCTATTATATTGGGCAGACCATGGTTACGTGTAGTGGGAGCTGTTCAAGATTGGCGACATGGTACGATTAGCCTCTATGGAAAGACAGGTACCAAGAAGATTTATAATATGGACACAAGGAACCGATTAGAGGAGCTTTATGAAGATGAGGATGAGTCTAGTGATGAAGACTCTTCTACGGTGACAGATGAGGACAGTGATAGCACTACCAACAGTGATGAGGATGGTGATGTTGCATTTCTTTTGATGGACAAAGAAATCCAGGAGTTTGGTTTAGTTGCATTTGTGAATGAGGTTGAAGATGAAAGTGAAGGGCCTTATGAAGTGATTGAAGGGCTGATGCAAACCAAGGTTGAGTTGTCAAAGAAGCAGGAATTGATGACACAAATGATCAGTGGAGACCTCTCAGCTATGGAGAAGGATATATATTTGGACATGCTGGCTAGTTTTCCTGATTTGTTCATTACTTCATATGAAGAGATCAGAGGGTTCAAGGGTGAAGAGATGCATATAGAACTGAAAGAAGGTGCTAAGCCAGTGCGGCAAAGGCTAAGAAGGATGGGTCAAGAGCAAATGGAGGCCTTGTGAGAAGAGGTAGACAAGTTATTGAAGGCAGGGTTCATAGTCCCTATGGAGACCACAGAATGGGTGAGTCCAGTTGTAGTCAGTCCAAAGAAGGATGGGAAGTGGAGAATTTGTGTAGATTTTAAACCCTTAAACACAACCACTACGAAGAACCCATATCCTCTTCCATTCATCGATCAAATCTTGGATTCAGTGGCAGGTTATGAGAGGTACAGTGTGTGTGATGGTTTTTCAGGCTATTTTCAATTGAAGATTGCTCTTAAATACCGCACAAAGACCACTTTTATTATGCCGTGGGGCTGCTATTCTACACAGTATTTCCATTTGGGTTGTCAAATGGACCTTCCTTCTATCAAGAGAGAGCAAATTGGGTATTGGAACCATTCATTGGTAGTTGTGTTAAAGCTTTCATGGATGACTTCTGTGTCTACGGCACTAAGGCTGAGCACCATGAGAAGTTGTAGATGGTATTGGCTCGATATGATGAACGTGGAGGACAACTAAATCCAAAAAAATGTCATATAGCACAGCCAAGGGTGAAGTTATTGGGCCACATGGTGTCAGAAAATGGCATTGAGGCTGATCCAGACAAGGTTAAGTGTATTATTATTCTTCCATCACCTACGAGTACGAAGCAATTGGCAACCTTTATACACAAAGTGAAGTACATGGCAAGGTTTATTCCATTGTCTTCTCAGATTATTTATCCATTACAACAAGTGGCAAAGCATGATCCATTGCAGTGGGATGACAAGTGTGAAGAAGTGTTTCAAGAGGTGAAAGAGGTGTTAGGGGGGTTGTCAGCCATGTAAGCTCCTGATTGGGAGCAAGTGTTTTATGTAAATCCATCAGTAGGGGAGGATGCCATTGGAGCCATGCTATTGCAAAAGGGGAAAGGCAACCATTATATGAGGCCAGTGTATTGTGCAAGCCGAGTGAAGTTGGTAGCAGAGAGAAAGCTCTCGGAAGTAGAGCTAGTGATGGCTAGTGTAATATTTGCTTGTCGACGATTTCGTCATTACTTGCTACCACGACCTTTTGTTTTATTGACGAGTTATGCCTTTTTGCCACAGTTAATTAATGGCACTAACATGTCAAATGTGGTGAAGAAATGGATAATTGAGCTGCAAGAATTTGAGTTCTCTTTTCTAGTGGAAGATAGTACAAGGGCTACCCTAGCTGATTTGTTGACCTACAAGGAGAATCCCCTTATTGTTAAGGAAGAGGTGGTGAGAAAGGTAGTTGAAGAAGTGCCACAGATCAGCAATGCACATGTGTTGTTCTTTGATGGTTCATACAGAAAGAGCCACGATGCAGCTTCAGGGGGTATATCACTTTATGATCCAGAGGGGAAGCTAGTATGCAAGAGAGGGTTCAAATTGGATGCGCATAGTAACAATGAGGCTGAATATGCTACATTGGAAGCCGGATTACACATTTGTTTGAAGCATGGGGTTCAAAGGTTGAGCATAAAAGGTGATGCCTTGTTAGTGGTGAAGCAAGTGCTGGGTGTGTGGAAGAGCAAGAACACCTCATTGAAGGAAATGTGCTTCAGAATTAAAGGCCTGTTAAAAAAGTTCAAAGCATGGATCATCAGACACATTGAACGTGCTCTAAATGGAGAGGCACATGAAGCAGCTCAAGGCATGATTGGGGAGCTATTCGTGTTGAGGACCAATTTACCTCTTTATCATGGCCGGGAAAGTTTGGCTCAAGAAGAGGAGTTTTTGCTAACAGGAATCATTCCAAAGGAGATTCAAAAGTCTAAGAAGTATGGCTTTGTGCGTAGAGCATACAGGTACAAATTGATTGGTGATGTCTTATACATGAAAGGGGCTGATCTCGTGTTGAGACGTGTACCTTGGCGGGAGGAGCTTTACAGAGTGTTGGAAGAGAATCATGAAGGCGCATGTGGTGGCCATTTTGCTCTAAAGATCACCTTGCATAAGATTTTGCAAGAGGGGTATGTATGGCCTAGTTTGCATAAGGATGTTCACCATTGGTGTAGGTCTTGCAATAGGTGTCAAGCATTTGGGAAGAGAGTGTTGAAGCCAGAGCTATGAAAAACCATTATGGAGTTTGATGTGTTTGAAAAGTGGGGGATTGATGCAATAGGCCCGTTACCTATCACAAGCAGGGGCAAAAGCTATATTTTGACGGCAGTGGACTATCTTTCTAGATGGGCAGAGGCTATAGCAGTAAAACAGATCACTGCAAAGGATGTGGCAAAATTTGTGTATGATGAAATATGTTGCAAGTTTGGGGTGCCATTAGAGCTACTTTCAGATAAGGGGCCAGGATTTAGAGCTAAACTGCTAGACTTCTTATGCACAAAGATGAAGATTAGGCACCAGCATACCACTCCTTATTACCCGCAGTGTAATGGCTTAAATGAAAGATTCAATGGTGAGTTGGTACAAATTCTTTCTAAAGTGACAGAGCACCAAGGAAAGAATTGGGATTTGGAATTCCCTCGTGCATTATGGGCTTACCGTACTTCGGTGAAGACAGGTACAGGGTTTACTCCATTTCATTTGCTGTATGGAAAGGAAGCACTATTGCCTGCAGTAAAGATGCTAGAGAAGCTACTTGGGCCGTCTAGTAATGCATTCAAAGAGAGGCTCTTACAGTTAAAGGAGGTTCAACTGGATAGGATGAGTGCATTGGAACATTATGGGCAGATGCAGGATAAGGCTTTGGCAAAGATAAATGAAAAGGTCAAAAGTAAGGGTATCAAGAAGCATGCCTTGGTTTTGCGCTACAACAGTAAGCTAGACAACACCTTCCAAAAGAAGTTTCAAATTAAGTGGGAAGGCCCTTTCAAGGTAGTGGAGTGTTTCCCGAATGGTACATATCAATTGGCTAACGTGGATGGGATTCTACATAAGTCAGGGGTAAATGGATTGCGTCTTGAATTATATCATGCCAGGTTAATGATGGTGGAGCAAGATGAGCTGTCTGTGGAGCAAGCAATGTTGGTGAAGGATGAGGAGACCTGTGATGTGGCGAGTCTCATATCTCTCTTTGCTGCTGCTGATCATGAATGATCTAGCAGGCTAGGGGATGGGAAAATTATGTCAGGATTTTTTTTGAGCAAGGGATTGCGCATATGTACATACACATGCATGGTGCATCGAATAAAGGATTACCCAATTTCCATAGCCAGGTGGTTATGTGGGGCCCACGTGTGTACAGGTAGGACAAGGTGTACATAGTGCAACGATTTTCACTATTATCAGTACCAGTGTGTTTTTTCTACAATAAGGAGGAGTTGGTAGAGCGTAAAACTTCTCGAGGAAGCTATCCGCGGGCCGACGACATGAGGTAAGCAGGTGTGTCAGATGGCATCGAGTGGCGTCAGGAGGTCGAACGGGGTCAATACTTGCACGCGGAGAAGTATGGACACGACGTGGGTGTTTTCTTGTGATACTTATGCAGAAAGGTCATCATGAGGACCAATTTATGGGGACACTTCACGTGCTTGCGGGATGAATTATTTGGAAAAACTGAGTGACAGGTGTGCGGATGATGCAAAAAGGTGACAACTATGCACTGCAAGGTTAGTTTTTGGCCTGTTCGGGGTACGTTTGAGGTCATCTAAAAGGCCACGGGTGCCCAACTAATAAAGCTAAGTGTGGGAACTGAAAAAAAAAAGAGAAGACCAGAAAGACGTGAAGAAGATAGGAGGAACAGCCGCATGTGTGTTTTTGCTCATTTTGGAGCATGTTTTGGCCGTAAACTGCTCATCCGAGGTTGGATTTGAGCACTTTGACATTGTAGACTTGGGTTTTGGGCCATTCCGGACGCGATGGAGCTGTCCATTTTGCCAAATTCCGCACTCTTTTTCTGCTATTTTTGCTGTGTAAGTTTCTCCTATGAGCGAAGCTTCCGCTCCAATTTGTGATTGTATCTGGTATCTTTTACCCATATTGTGTGAGCTGTTTGCCCCATTGGTGTTGGCCCAAGATCATTTGTATCTAAACATCAGAAATTCTCCTCTTTTGAGCTGAATTTTTGGATGTGTGTGTGTATGTGTGTGTCTCTGTGTGGAGTAGGCAAGTGGATAGTCTCTCTCCTCTCACTCCATAGGTGTGTTTCCTGTCTCGGCCAGGTGGTTGTGTAAGCCGAGTGGTGCCCCATAGTGTGTGTCTGTATCTTCCCAAGAGTGTCTGTTGGGTCGTTATAGAGGCGTTCTGTGTGTTTTCATCCCGCTCACAACGGCTTTCACCATGGTTTTGTGGCTCCAGCATTGGATCCCTAGACAGGGACTGATAGAGGTTTGAAGTGTGGAGAAAAACTTTGTTTTTTATGAGTATTCTAGGGTTTTTTCAATTCATTAAGTGGGATGGCGTTTAACAGTGTGGGAAAGGAAAAACAACCCATATGCAATGGCAAGGCGTTGGACTGTGGGGTATAAATGGTAGGGCATGGCACTCCCCATTGGAATAAGGGGGGGGGTGGGAGAGAGAGAGAGAGAGAGAGAGAGAGAGAGAGAGAGAGAGAGAGAGAGAGAGAGGCTATGATAGACACCTATTGGCACTATGCATGGTGTTTGGTGGTGCTCTCTGAATTGGTCGGTGATAGTGGTGGAAGTTTTGGCCGTCAAGTGGCATTGTGGTGGTATTCGATGAGTGGTGATGGCCAATTCCGGCCATCGAACATCAAACGATGATGTGATGGGACACCCCAAAGTTAAGCCTAGGCCATGAGGCTCCAATTTTTTATTGAAGTCAAGGAAAAGCCCGCCCCCCCCCTCTCAAACTAGCGACCTTGCTAGTGCCAAGGAGGGAGAGGATGACTTCAGGAAAGTTCTAAGAATTGAATTCCAAGGAGATCCAAGGGAAGAAGAGAGGAGTGAAATACAGTCTTGTAAAGTGCCAAGGGGCACAAGCAGCATCACTAGTGCTCTTGCATCTCAAGAGGAGATTAGATGGGGAAATTTTCAAGCAAGATGGCAACTCCCTCCTTAAAATTGCCAAAATGGGGTGCCACATGGACTAGTAAAAGAAAGTGGATTTCAAAGATGAATAGGGATCCATTATAAAAGGGTTTTTTTAAGATTTTTATGTGCTTTTGTACAAGGATTTTTTCCCGGCATTTGCAAGGGAGCCAAGGAGAGTGAGTTAGAGTGTTTTTTTCCCCGGCAACCAAGTGGGTGTGCCGTCTGTTGTAAGAGAACCTATGTGTGGTGTTATTTGAGTGTGATCGAGATTCCATAGCTATTTCTTGAGCTTCATTTCCCCCTACCCCCTTCTTCACTTCTTCTTCTTTTGTGTCGTAGTGTTGGCATGTGTGAGCAGGTGTGCCTCCTAGGCTATTTTGTGTGCAAAGAGATAGTGAGAGAGAGGTTTTGTGTGCTTGACAATTGTGAGTGTGTGGTGTTGACAATGTGTGATGGAGTAGTGACTAGCTCATAGTGAACATGTTGGCGTGTTGGTTTGTGTTTAGAGGAGGTCTATCACTGGAAGTGTGAAGTTGTGAAGGTGTTTTGAGCGGAAAAGAGTGTTGTGAATTCCCTGAGCTATAGAGAGGCCTTGTGTTGTGTGGTGGGTGTGTTCCCCCATTTTCCCTCTCCATCTTCTGGTGCCCACACGGAGGAAAGATGCAAATCTGTATACATTTTTGAGGTTTTTCCAAACTTATGATTTATGCCAAAAGTTGTTATGACATCAAGATGATGGAATGTATGCTAAATGTGGGTTTGGTGCCTAGAAATGGAGTTGCTTCCTACAAGCCGAGTTGCAATGATGCTGCCAAAATGTGATTTTATAAGCCAAATTTGTAGTGTTCGACATGCTCCCCATCATGTCTTTATGGCTCGTCAGTTTTATGAGAAAGATATGGGCAGAACAATATTTCTTGGGGGCCAGTTTTGCTAGTGTTTGGTCTTGTCATGGAAGTTGTGCCAAGGAAGATGAAATTAGTTTAGCAGTGGCCAATTAAAAGTGCCTAGAATGGGCTACAACATGTGCTTTACAAGGCTCAAATCGTGTATTTAATGCTCAACTTTTGGCCAAAATACTTTTTCTTACATTCTTGGACCTCTATAATCAGAGGAAGTAAGAGTACATGTAGTTAAACCTAAGCTCACCATTCATTTAGTGCATATACAAGGCAAAAAGCGTGCTTTATAATTCCTCAATTGGTATTTATAATGATGATGTGGTTGGCAAAGCTTTAGTTATTATGCACGTTAAATGTGGTGCCCGTACGGAAGCACATAACACTTTGATGAGATTTCAATTAAAAAGAAGAGCTCTTGGAGTGCATTTGTTGTGGGGAATGCCCAACATGGCACAGGGAAGACCGATCAATGGTGCTTTGGCCAATGTGTATGTCCCAACATGGTTCCCTTTGAGGGCCACCCATTCATTGAGGGCATGGCGGCCATAAGCATCCAAAGGCCGCCCAAGAGGGCCACCCACCCATGACCTCAAGACAATGGCCTCCCAAGGGGGGTCCTAAAACTTAATGTATGTGGATGGGAAAATGTAAGGGAAGTAAATGAAGATGAGGGCATTGACCAACGAGTAGAAGGCACAGGGGAGAGAGAAAGCAGTTGCACTAGCTGCTGCATGGCTTGGATGGTGGCAACCATGAAGCAAGAGTTGATGAGCTCGTTGGGGAGGGGGAGCCCATTTGGTGGAGATCCACCACCAACATATCACATCAACAATGGCCATTCTCACAATGATGGTGCCATTGTTGTTAAAAATAAGGAGGGCTATTTTAAGACGGTATTTTTTTCATGAAGCAAGCCATGAACGAGAGGGAGGACACGATATAAGTTGGAGGAGAGGGGGAAGGAGGAGATATTTCTCATCCTCTCGACTAAGAAGAGGAGGCTTCAACAAAGGACAAGGTTAAGACCTCTCTCTCTCTCTCTACATTGGTAGGGTTGCTCTCTCTCAACAATAGAGAGAGGAGCCACGGAGATGGGCTGAGCAGTAGGAGAAGGCAGAGGTGTAGAAAGGAGGGGTGGTGGAGCAAGGAGGATACCAGGAAGCTCTGTCTATCTCTCTCTTGGGATTATTTGGAAAGAAGAGGTTATGACAAAGGGATCAAGGTTTGAAGGCGAAGGAGAAGAGAAAACCGCTTTGATGAGCAGAACTATGAGAAGGTGAGAAGCAAGGGGGAAACTGTAATGCATGCAAGGGCATGTCATCTACAGGAAATGGAGAAGGAAGAAATCAACCAAGCAGAGGGCGGAAGGGAAATTTTGGGAACTGAAGATCAGGGAAACAGTGAGGGCGGGATGTGTTTGGTGATTACACATTGCTTCCACAATGTTGGGGGTTTTTGATGAGGGATTTGCAAATCAAAAGGCATGCCAATGGTGGCGTATGCAAACAATTTGTAACAGGGTTATCAGATATCAAAAATTGGAAGAATCTTCTAATTGCCAGCATCAATTAAGTGTGGTTAATTGGTTTCAATTTATTTTTCACTGCCTATTTATGTTTCAAGTCATGGTTTGCTTTTGTGATTTCTCTCTAATCATCCCTATATCTTCTTGTTAACACTAATTCGATCCCATCTACACTCATTTCGCTTGGTTTGCACCCTTGACTAACTACCCCTCTATAGCCAGAAGCCCAACGCTTTCCCGATCAACCCTGGAGAACCACGCACTTCAAAAGCTTGGTGAACCCGATGCAAATTTGAATGGGGCAAACAGAAGCAACCATGTCGACAAGCCAAGAGAAAGAGATGCATCAAATTATGGGGTTAATGGATGCTATTTTGTAGCAACAATATGCAAGTCAAGTGCAAAATAAACCAAAATCTTGGTCCAATTTGAAAATCAAGAATCAAGAATTACAGTAGTCTACAAAAAGTGAATTGGGTGGATTCAAGAGCATAATAACACAAAAAAATTCAACTATCAGATTCATCAATGGGAAAGAGATAATATGTAGAGCCAGATGATTGGAAGCGAGAGATGTTGTAGCAATTGGCTCTTGAAAATGCCAAATGCTCAATTTAATATCAGTAGAGTATTTTTTATGGTTATGATCCTGCAGGTTACTTGGATTGTTACAATGAGGAGTTGGAGTTGCATGGGGTGACAAAAGACAAATGGATTTTAAAGTTTGACAAGTTTTTTATCCCAAATTTCATTGAGCGAGTTCAGGAGCTTCCGTACCAAAATCTACATCACTAGACCAAGTTTAAAGCTGTTGTCATCCGAGAACAATGGGATCCAAGCATGTATGAAGATAATGAGTTTTGTGTTAATATCCATTACTATGCGGAGGTTTGCAAGAAAATGTAGGCTAAGCTTGAGGATTCTATTGATGAGTGCTTTCTTGAGGATGATAGGCTATTACATGATAAAGATGATGAAGAGGTTGTCCAAGCTATCTTTGCAAAGCTTGGAATTGTAGATTTTGTGCTAATGATTGAAGCTGAAGACTTACAGGGTTGAGAAATCATGAGGGTTCACAGGGTGTGGATGTACATGAGCATCTATAAGAGTTGGGTAGACCATATTTATAGGGTTTGGGTATGCCAGATCTAGAGGGCTTGGATGAGCAATATTATTGACTCTCATCTCAACGCCCAAGAGAGACAATAAGAAACCTCTTACACAAGATTCATTCACAAAATCCCTTAACAAATAGCGTTCAATACATACACAGGAATCGGGGATCTGTCAAGTGACTGAATCCGAACTGAAACCGTTCGGGTTCAGGTTCGGGTTCCGGTTCGGGTTCAGATTCAGGTTCAATTTTAGATTCCTTAAAAAGTTTGAATAAATATTCAAGACAGGACACAAACTTTACAACCATTAGAAACTTCCTCTTAAGCATATGTAGATGGAATGCCTTGAAACCCGATTCAAGATCAGTATGCCAAAAAAATCGAATTTTCTCAAAGTCTCCATTTAGGAAGTATTGAATCTGATTTACTTCTTCATCAAATTGAAAAGCTTCAAGGGATAAAAATAACAATTTGGACTCTTCCTCCTACATAAAAAACAATGGTCAACTTGCTTGCTCACATTTGCATCCAACAACATGAACTCTCATCCTAACTCCCGAGAGAGACAATAAGAAACCTCTTACACAAGATTCATTCACAAAATCCCTTAATAAATAGCGTTCAATACACACACAGGAATCAGGAATCTGTCAGGTGACTAAATCCGAATTGAAAATTGAATACGTAGGAAAACAGGAATTCAACATTGCACAGGGCTTCACTACTCTTCTTCTTCTTCATTCCACACATCCAAAACATTACAACTATCAACGAATAACCTGTTTTTTGATATGAAGAGTAGTGAAGCCATGTGTAAATCCTGACTACTTCCTGATAAAACTACAAACACTGAACTGGAATTATAAAACTACACCCTTTTTGGGTTTAACATGCAAGAGTATGTGCTTGAAAATCTGCAAAGTGATTATGCTTATTCAGAGGGGGTGCATAGTGAAGTGCAATCTCTTGGTGTTGCATACGATTGGGTCATTGTGCCGATGATATAAATAGGTAAGTAGATGAAATCTTTGATATGCATGCTGAACTTTCTACTGCAAAAGTTCAAAGATATTTGGATGCGGGGGAAATTGAAGAGCGGTCTATAGCCAACGTGGCTAGTATGCATGTGATATGTGAAGATCCAAGTTTGTAGCCTGAGATGTGTAGGGTGGAAGATTCTTCTGAAACGGTGCATCCAAAGCTTATGTGTTCATTGGATGAAACTTTTTAGACGGATTCTCACTTACATATGCAAAGGGTACTAAGAAATTTGGTTTTGTGCATGCACAAGTTTATTCATATGCAGCTGATGATGACCTTATGCAGTTGTTGGATGAGGCTCTACTAGAATTTAGGCATTTACAAACTAGGAAAATGTTCTCTAATGCATTTTGGGATCCCAATGAAGGGGGTTTTTCCAGGGAACCAATATACTCAGATATGCACGACCAAAATTCCAACACTAGAGAGGGTAAAGCTACATTACCAATGCTCCTACCCATTGATGATCAAAAATTGGCTAAGCCACTTGCACAAGGGATATGACAATATCTAGTGATACATGTTTTGTATGGGATTTGATGTTATCCTATGATGTAGGGTATTTTTTTCTAGCTTTTGATCCAAGAGGAGATGGTTTTATGCATGGTCTGGGGAATCTGATTGATGTGCCATTTGATTCGGGTTTGAGATGGACACGTGTGTGGTCTAGGGCGGTTGACTTATATGCCATATGATTCAAGTGGGATTCATGATGGTTTATGCATTAATTCATGCTTATGATCTACTATTGGGAAATTCTAGTGTTTTCCCTATGATCTTGGAGGAGGGAATATTCAAATAAGGCCACACGTCGCAAAAACTTTTAAAGCATGCTCACATTGGGAAAATGTCTATACGTTGGTGCATCCAAAGTTGGTTCGTGCTGGGAAGTGTGAAATGCAACATTGTGTATGTTGGCAGGTGCATGGTGAAGGGCTAAAGCATGTATAAAGGCCCTAGGCAAGCAGGTCATGGCAGAAATGTATGCCTAATGTGGTATTTTAGGCCAAGGGGCCTCTAGAGGGAGCCAATTGGAATGTAAGGTAAAAGTGTTAGAAGTGCTAGGAATGTGCCCTAGAATGTAGTGTTCGAGATGCTCTAAAAGCCCATCTAGACGGTTTGTCAAATGGAGCTTCGATGTGAAATATGTGTTAGTTCAAAGTTGGAAGGTCTTGTATATCTCCGACGGGCATGATAGATGGGGATAGGTGGCCCAAGTTGGAATGTGCAAGCAAGTGTGTAAAGATCAAGTTTTGAAGCATGTCGGTCTTTTTGGATTGCCATTCAGAGCTTAGACGGGCAATCGACGAAGTTTTTAAGGGGGCCAATTGTATGCTCACTAGGTGACAGTGGTAGGCGTATCAACATGAGTTTTTTTTAGCTTGCTAAGGGTCTCAAAAATTGCATGTGATGGGAGGAATCAAGTGGAATTTATGGCTTGCTAATCGGGGTCATGGGCACGGAGATACGCCCAATTCAAGCTAGTAGACGACCACGAGACAAGGGGGAAATTGAGTTTTTTTCTACTTTTATGGATTGTCGTTCAGATGTGAGGTAGTCAGGACACAAGAAAGTTCTCACAGTCCAGAGCTGACAGGTGAAGCTCCACATGGTGTGATAGGGAAAAGTTATGTGGCAAGCCTAGCCGTGACGAGCACCGATGGTGTGTGAATCAGATGCTTAATACTCTCCTTGGTTGTAAAGGTAAAAACTAAAAAAAAAGATGATCTCCATAGTTAAGGGAAAGGGGAAAATTTCAATAGGGTCAAGCGCCATGGCCCTTTTTAGAATGGGAAGGTTGAAGAAGAGAAACTAAAAGAGGTAGCATCGTCTAAGTGGAAGGATTTTCTGGAGAAAAAGAGAAGAAGAAAGGGAGCAACAACGGCGCCGTCGTTTTCTCTTTGGAATAAGGAAAGGGTGCAAGAAAAAAGGGAGGAGTCCTTCCTTTTGCATGACGAGAGCCTCTTCCTCGTCTTCTTCTTCGGCTAGATTGAGGGTAAAGCAAGCCCAAGGAGGGGTTTTTTTTGGGATCTTGCATGTCAAGCAAAGAGGGAGAGAGCTTCATGTGAAGAGAGCGGCAATAGAAATCTTGGTGCACAGAGTTGGAGAGAGCTCGCCCCCCCGTTCTATTTTTTGTACGCATCGGTTTGCAACCATGGTTGTATCGATTTTTGTTGCTAAATGAAGAAAGTCTCCCCATTTTTAAGCATGTGGTCGTTTCATGTCAGGTTTCCCTCCCCCCCTCTTCTTTGCTCTATTGCCAGTGGGTTTGGGTGTATGTCAGCAGTGTTTCCCCCCGATAGTGTGTGTGCAAAGAGGGAGAGAAAGTGTGTGGTGTTGTGTGCGAAGGGTGGAAATAGCTGGTGCATTTTTTATGGGTATGGGTTGTGTTATGATCTATGTGGGCTCGGGTGAGTCTGTGTGAGCGCATGTGCACATGTGCTCTTGGTCATTGTGTTGTTTGGAGGTGGTTCTCAAGTGGACAGAGGTGCTATGTACACCGTGAGCTATATGAGGCATTTCATTGTGTGTGTTGGGCGTGTTCCCCGTTCCCCCTCTCCAACGTTTACAAGTTTTTTCTTGCAATTTGGAATAATGGTTGGCACATACTAGAGGATGTGCAGGTTTAGTGGGGGTGGATGTCATGCCACTGTGCAGGCACAGGGTGAAAGATGCGAATCTGCATACATTTTTGAGGTTTTGCCAAAAAAGAAGTGTATGCTAAATGTGGGTTTCTATGCTTAGAAATGGAGTTGTTGTCTGCAAGCTGAGTTGCAATGATGCTACCAAAATGTGCTTTTATAAGCCAAATTTGTAGTGTTTGATGCCTGTCTTTACGGCTTAGCAATTGGAGTCTGGATGAGAAAGATATGGGCAGTACAATATTTCTTGGGGGCCAAATTTGCTTGTCATGGGAGTTGTGTCGGGGAAGAGGAAATAAGTTTAGCACGGGCGATTGCTAGTGCCTGGAATGTGCTACAACATGTTCTTACAATGCTCAAATCGGTATTTAATGCCCAACTTATGGCCAAAATAGTTTTTCTTACATTTTTGGACCTCTATGATCAGGGGAAGTAAGAGTGCATGAAGTTAAACCTAAGCTTGGCACTGGTTTAGTGGATATACAAGCCAAAAATGGTGCTTTAGAATGCCTCAATTGGTATCTATAATAATGATATGGTTGGCAAAGCTTTGGTTATTATGTATGTTAAATGTGATGCCCATACGGAAGCACATAAGACTTTGATGAGCTTTTAGTTTAAAAGAAGAGCTCTTTGAGTGCATTGATTGCGGGGAATGCCCAACGTGGAAGTGGGAAGATGGATCGGTGGTGCTTTGGCCGATGCGTATGTACAATGTGGTTCCCTTTGAGGGACACTCATTCATTGTGGGCATGGCCAGCATAAGCATCCAAAGGACGCCCAAGAGGGCCACCCGCCCATGACCTCAATACAGTGGTCGCCCAAGGGGGGGCCTAAGACTTTAATGTGTGTGCATGGGGAATTATAAGAGAAGTAAAGGAAGACGAGAGCGTCGACCAGCAAGCAAAGGGTGCACGAGAGAGAGAAAGTATCCCTGATGGCCGTTGCAGGGCTTGGATGGTGGCAGCCATGAAGTGAGCGTTGATGAGCTCGCCGGGGTGCTCCATTCAATACCATTCTCAGCTTATTTGGCAAAGCTCCACCACCAACGTGCCACGTCAATAGTGGCTATTCCCACAATGATGGCATCATCGTTGATAAATATAAGGAGGGCTATTTTAAGACGGTATTTTTTGCATGAAGAAAGGCTTGAATGAGAGGGAGGACACGATACAAGTTGGTGGAGGAGAGGGGGAGGGAGGAGATACATCTCATCCTCTAGATTAAGAAGAGGAGGCTTTCACAAAGGAGAGTGTTAATCTCTCTCTCTCTCTCTTTCTCTCTTTGTGTGTGTGTGTGCGTGTGTGTGTGTGTCTCTCGACACGATCAAAGAGAGCAAGAAGAAAAGGAAAGTTGGGGATGTTGGTTTTTTTTGGAAGGAGAAAGTTAAAGTGGACGAGAGAAAGTGTGTCTTGGGGGGAATAAGGAGAAGAGGGTACAAGGAGATCTCTTTTGATCTCTCTCTCGGGACCTCGGAGAGAGGAGATACGGAAAATATAGAACAGGGTCTCTCTCTCTCTCTCTCTCTCTCTCTCTCTCTCTCTCTCTCTCTCTCTCTCTCTCTACATTGGTATTACACTTGCTTCCACAATGTTGGGGAATTTTGACTAGGGGTTTGCACATTGAAAGTCATGCTGATGGTGGCGTATGCAACCAATTTCTAACAAGGTTATCAGATATCAAAATTGGAAACATCCTCTGATTGCCCCAGCATCAATTAAGTGTCGTTAACTTGTTTCAATTTATTTTTTCACTACTATTTGTGTTTTGAGTCATGATTTTATGTTGTGATTGCTCTCTAATCATCCCTATATATTCTTAGTAACACTAAATCGAACCCACTTGAAACTCTTTCGGAATTTTGACCTAAAGGTAAGCTCAAAATCTAACTTGGATTTTACAATTTCAACCGGTTAAAATACGCTGGACCCCGGAATTTTTCTAACACTTCTTCAAAGTCAGCAGTAGTGTCAAAGTTGTAGAGTTTGCCTTGAAGCCAACTAGAAGGTGGGAATTGTATGTTTCTAGAACACACTCTTAAACCACTCTACTGGCTTGTTTCAAGTTTTGTTACCCCGGAATCTCCAAGGCTTCCTCCACATCCTTGGCCCCTACTCCGCCTATGGCAAGTTGCTGGTTGCCAGCCCAGCCACCTGCCACCTTTCTTTCTCTGCTCGTCGCCCACTACTTGCGAGATCCCTTACTTTGCTAATTAATCCAAGTGGGAATCTTCTCAAATTCTCACTAATGAACTCTTTTCCAAATGGATACAACCTACCTTGGACACAATTAATTTAAGGTTTCCAAATTTTAGCTCTCATCACCCATTATTTAATCTCTTGACGAGCTTGCTTTTAGTTTGTATCTCCCGTTGGAAATCGTTACTCATGTAGACATACTTTCCTAAGTCCATACAGAGAGTGGGCCACAAAAGCCCAATAGGAAGGATGAGTTTCATTGCCCTTATAGTTTTTGTTTTTTAGAGGAGTAGAAGTGTATTAAAAAAATGAGTCAAAGAGGTACAATGTTCCCACAGGTAAGGGGTGGGACAAACCAACAACTGAGGATCAAGTTACAAAAGACCGAGCATTCAGCTTCTAGTCGGATGGTCGTACATAGAGGCAACAAAGCTCCATTTTTGCCATCTATTAGATTGTAAGATAGAAGAGATAGAGAGATCATGAGAGAGAGAGCTTCTTCACCTTTTTTACAAAGATTAAGGGCTGAGAGCTTTAAGTCATGCTTTAGAAGACAAGTAGGGTAAATAGAGTGGCTCTTGAATACAAATGCATTCCTCTGATTCCAAATATACCATAGCATGAAACCTCTCCAGATGTTCCATAGTGGGATGTCTAGTCCTTGGCAGCTTCCTAAGATGAAATCCTTCAAGTCCAGAGCTTTTAGATTAATTTGATTGGTGATATTCTGCAAAGCTCTGAAAATTTCTTCATTTGCCTTACATTTGAACCATAGGTATAGGTTCTCTTCCACACCTTCGTTGCATCTGGTACAAACACCATTGCTCACTCCTGCTTTAAGGACACAACTTGAGCAGTCACACAGAGAGGTGCTCAAGGTCTTTAAGACATTCTTGCAGCTGGTGGAGAATCAGAGTGGTCAGAAGCTGAAGTGCTTGAGAACTGACAATGGTGGAGAGTACATTTCCAAAGCTTTTCAAGACTTTTGTGAAGCAAAAGGGATTAAGCGGGAACTTACTGCACCATATAATCCTTCACAGAATGGGGTTGCAGAACGTATGAATAGGACCATACAAGAGAAGGTCAGAAGCATGTTGTCAAATGCTGAGTTGCCTGATGGATTTTGGGCGGAAGCAGTGGCTACAGCAGTCCATTTGATCAACAGGTCTCCTAGTAGGGTTCTGGATAAGAGTGCAGTGGCCGAGATGCTATGGACAGGCAAGGCACCTTCGTATAAGCATCTCAGAGTCTTTGGTTGTGAAGCTTATAGCCATATTCCTAAGGAGTTCAGAAATAAGTTAGAACCAAAGAGCAAGAAGTGTATATTTCTTGGCTACGGAGAATCGGGCGAGATGGGTTACCGGCTTTGGGATCCTGAGTCCAGAAAGCTTATTCGTAGCAATGATGTGCATTTCAATGAAGCCAAGTTTCACGCTAAGCCAGAGAAGACAAAGGAGATCAGAAGAGTTGTCTTCAGGGAAGATGGACCTAGTGCTAGCACATCAAGACAGCATGGTCAGGCTCAGGAACAGCCTATAGTGGCTAGAGAGGCAGAATCAGTTGTGGTGAGACGTTCTGAGCGTGTCTCCAAACCACCTGATCGTTATGTGCCATCTCTAAATTATGTCATGCTCACAGATTGCGGAGAACCATCTTGTTACAAGGAAGCATTACAAGTGGTTGACTCGAAAAAATGGCAGTTGGCCATGCAGTCAGAGATGACAGCTCTGCATAAAAACCAGACATGGAAGTTGGTTAAATTACCACAGGGCAAAAAGGCTCTACCTTGTAAATGGGTTTACAGGTATAAGATCACCGCTCATGATAGTCAGCCAAAGTACAAAGCAAGGCTTGTTGCCAAGGGCTTTAAGCAAGAACAAGGCATTGACTTTGATGAAGTCTTCTCTCCAGTGGTCAAGATGACTACATTGAGATGCTTTCTTGCATTGGTTGCTATATTGGACTTGGTGTTGCACCAAATGGATGTCAAGACAGCGTTCTTGCATGGTGATTTAGATGTGGAAATTTACATGCAGCAGCCAGAAGGGTTTGTTGAGAAAGGCATGGAACATTTGGTATGCCAGTTGTTAAAGAGTCTTTATGGCTTAAAACAATCACCGAGGGCATGGTACCATAAGTTCCACCAGTTTATGCTTTCTCAAGGCTACAAACGTAGTGAGTTCGATCACTGTCTATATACAAAGAAGGCTAAGGATGGCAGTTGGCTGATCCTTATTTTGTATGTGGATGACATGTTGATTGCTGGCAAACACTTGGAAGAAATTTCAGCTTTGAAGTCAAAGATGGCAAAATCGTTTGACATGAAAGACATGGGTGAGGCAAGTCATATACTTGGTATGCGCATTGAGAGAGACAGATCAAAGAAGTTGATTTGGTTATCTCAAACAGAGTATATTGACAAGGTTTTGCAACGTTTCAATATGGAGAAGGGAAAGGCATTGAGTGTTCCATTGCCACCATATGTGAAACTTAGCAAACAAGATTGTCCTGTGTCTGAGGAAGAAAAGGCTGAAATGGATAAGATTCCATATGCGTCTGCAGTGGGTAGTTTGATGTATGCAATGATTGCTACACGTCCGGATATTGCATTTGCAGTGGGAGTGGTTAGCAGATATATGTCAAATCCCGGCAAGAAACATTGGGAGGCAGTGAAAGGTATCATGAGATACTTAAAACATACAAAGAGTATGCGCATATGCTATGGTAGTCAGGATTTGAGTGTCAGAGGATACACTGACTCAGATTATGCAGGAGACTTGGATAAGAGGAGATCTACATCAGGCTATGTCTTTACATTGGCTGGAGGTGCCATATCATGGCGATCTCGATTACAAGATTGTGTTACGCAGTCTACTACAGAAGCTGAGTATGTTGCAGCAAATGAGGCATGCAAAGAAGCTATTTGGCTTGGTAGATTGGTTGCAGACTTGGGAATCAATGCAGATATGCCAGAGTTATATTGTGATAGTCAAAGTGCTATACAATTGGCAAAGAATCCAGTGTTCCATTCGAAGACTAAGCATATTGATGTGAAGTATCACTTCATTAGGGAAGTACTTGAAGACAAGCAGATACAAGTGCTGAAGATCCACACCAAGGACAATCCTGCTGATCTACTCACAAAGGGACTTCCAGGAGAGGGCTTTGTGCATTGTCGTGAGTTATTGGGCATTGGATAGATGGCAGCCATGTAAATCTTTGTACATTTATGTTCATAGATTTACAGTTACTTAAAGTGCCACATTGGACTTTAAGTGGGAGGTTGTTGGGATTAAAGCCCAAGTGGCCTCTTATGCGGATATGGCCGGCCGCCCGCCTAACTCACTTACCTCTAACTCTTTGTATATACTAACATATTCTTTGTGAATACTAAGGATTTGGGAGATAACCCTTCTAACAGATCTCTGTGTACTGTACTGTGTAAGCTGTGTGTGTATGTGAGAGAGAGAGTCGACCCACGCTCCGCTCCGCGACTTCACATTGTTTGCAGCTCCAACTGATCTTCAAGATTTTCTTTAATCTTCTTTTAGCCTCTTCTTCCACTCCTGCTTTGGGACAAAACTTCTTAAAGGCATCATCTGGAAGCTTAGCCAGGTTGCTAGAGGGTTGAGAAGCTCTGAGTGGAATACTAATTGGATCTAATTTTCCTCTTGCTCTCTCTTGACACCATTTGTCTAGTGACAATGGGATTGAATATTGCAGGTACAGTTGCCTATCTGTCTTTAAAGTCCCTTGTGATAAAATATCAGACCAATATTTGATATCACCTTATGGACTTGTGTGCCTTTCTGCATGGAAAAGCATTTAATTTCCCTGCAAAAAAAGCCAAACCAAAGAGAGTCCTGCAAAAAGTTGGTCTGTTTAGCAAAAAAAGCTGTTGTAGGTTTCCAATTGTCTTTGATAGAGTTCCAAGCCTTCCACATTCTTTCATAAAATATAATATCTAACCATCCCAAATGATTTTCTCATATTTAACTGATCCTTTAATGTGGGGGAATAAACGAGAACGGATAGCCAATGGAGCTTAAAAGACCTTAGAGTTAGTTTTATTAAAGACCTCCAAAGGTTAGTGTTAAAAGTCCTTTGACCTTAGGTAAGCTAGGGTTGTACTTGAGGACTGCACTTGAGGTGGAACCCGGCCCAAGCTTAAGGTGCTTGTTGTGCTTGCTGACTAAGATTCTTGAGGTGCTTGTCGTCCTTACTGACTAAGATGCTTGAGGTTCTTGTCGTGCTTGCTAACTAAGATGTTTGAGGTGGGTTGTCGTGCTTGCCAACTAGAAGTTTGAGGTGCTTGTAGGAACACTACCCAAGCTTGAGGTGCTTTGTCGTGCTTGCTGACTAAGGTGCTTGTGTTCCACAAAGTCAAAAGAATCCCTACAAGAGAGGGGGCGAGCCCTAAAGCTAGGGGGGTGAGAGAGAACACACATACGCACACAAGATAAGCTAAGCCTCAAGAGGCATCAATGACACATGTCAAGCGCCTACCCATGTTGCCTACATGGTGTGCCTAAAGCCTATTGGTTGGCCTCCCAAGGGGTCCAATGATAAATTAGTTAATTTAGTTAAATTATTTTTGAATTTATCAAGTCCTCTCTCTCAAAGGGGAAATGGGGACACTTGTCCCAAGACTACCCTTGTTGCTGATATGCATTCTGCATGTGATTGGCCATGCTTGTAGGGGTCCAATGAGCTTCTAGCATGAGCTACAAGGGGGGTTCTACCAAAGCAAGAAGGGGGCTAGCTTCGGGGTTATACTCTCCCACACACACTCTCATTGTGTGAAGTGCAAAGTGCAAGAGATCCATCTCCTTCTCTAAGCTAGTAGAGAAGTTGAGAGCCTACACCAGCACTCTTGGCTATAGAATGAAAATCCAACCAAGAGCCATGCTTCAATGCTTAAGATTGCCATATTCTCCATCTTCATTACTATGCTATTATGTATACTAGCAAGAAGAGTGATGATAAGTGAGGAACTACTTCTTTATCCTATAGAATGTTTCTTCTTCCTCTTCCCTACCCTCATTTCCCGCTAGCTTTCTCCATCTTCGAAGGTGTTTGAGGCCTTAGGATTGAGGCTTGGGATACTTAATGCTTTTGGAAAATTTCATGTTATGCACGTGATGCATGAAGCTTTCCATCTTCATTGCATCACCTAGAACACAAGGAACACAAAGATTGTATTGTACCAAGTCTCTCTTGATGGGTGAATCTATAATACAAATGCCTGTATAATGTACCCAACATTTATCCATATAAGTCATTTCAGTTATTTTGCAAAGTAATTGATATTCTCAATTTTGTGAGTCATCATGAGTTTCTCAGAGCAATCGGATTGAAATGGGATTCAGAATCTATTTATTTATGATCTTTTTTTATGTGGGACAATAGGTTTATGTGGGAACGTAATCTATGTGTGAAGAAAAAGCTTAGAGATAGTATTTTTAGGAAAGAAAGAGAGGTGAGTCAAAATTAGGATACTTCTTTCTTTCTCTCACTCAAGATAGAATGGGAACTTGTAAGTATAGAGCTTTTTAAACATCGCACATAAGATTCACGAACGTTTTTTTTTTTTTTTTAATAGAGCCGCGACGACGCATGAGCTTTTCCTTCTTCTATTCTTGAAATCTCTCAGTATTCCTTAGGACCTACATAAAGGACCCTTCTCCTCTCACTTTGAACACACACATCTACAGAAGCGGAAGCTCTTTTGCAACGACGCGCCGGAGGAAGCCTCTCTCCCTTAACCTCTCACCTTCAAGCCATCTCCATCTCCAATCTCGACGTGTCGTCTCCCGGTTTATGAACACACATTCTCTCTCTCTCTCTCTCTCTCTCTCTCTCTCTCTCTCTCTCTCTCTCTCCAACGTGCTTTTCTTTTCTCTATTCCGAAGCTATGGCTCCGAAGCGTGTAACGCGAAGTTATAAGGATGCCCATGCCGTTGCACCATCAAGGAAGGTGGGAATAAAGGTGCCTATTCTGAACATATCTCATGAGAAAGCATCAACCGAAGAAGAAGTCGAAGCCGTCCAACCTCCAGCACAAGAGCTAGCCGCATGCGCTCCAAATTCTGTAGGACAAATTTATAATTCTGCATTGCTATTCATGTTTGGCTTGGGAAGCTAAGTATAGGGAACCCCTTAAACAGTCCGAGAAACGTGATTCTATCATAAGAGACAAGCATATGTTTTCATAGATTAGTGAAAGGACTCTTTGATAAATTGTCACTGTTTGTTGAATTGTTATTGCTTAATAAGCTATTATTGTTTGATAAGTGGTTACTGATTGATATGACGAATTGGCAAATTTTTTATAGAATCATTTAAAGAGAAGAATTGTTCAAAGAATATCTTTTGTTCCTCGCGGGTAGCGAGATGATCCCGCGATTAGCGGAGATTAAGCTGAGGTTATTGGCTCTCTTTTGTTCCTCGCGGTTAGCAGGATGCCTGGCGGCTAGCAAGATGCCTCGCAGTTAGCGGGATGCCTCGTGGGTAGCAGGATGCCTGGCGGTTAGCAAGATGCCTTGCAGTTAGCGGGATTACTCGTGGATAGCGGGATACCTGGCGGTTAGCAAGATGCCTCGCGGTTGGTGGGATGCCTTATGGGTAGCGGGATGCCTAGCGGTTAGCAAGATGCCTAGCGGTTAGCGAGATGGGAAGGTTTCGCAATTCGTAGTTAGCGAATAAATCCTTTGCAAAGGCTGTGTTGGTTAGACAGAAGAAGTCCGCGGGTAGCGACAACTCATGAGAAATTGGAAAAGTTATTTTTGTTGAATAATAGGGTTGTCTTCATTAGGCCTTGTTTGAATTGTTTTGGTATTGTTTGAAGGGCTGTATAAAAGAACCTGTGTTTGGAATTCATTAAGGAACACAGTTTGCATATGTAAAACAGTGTGGTAAAATGTGTGAGTGTGGGGTGGAAAGTGGGGGTTGGCTCAGGTTGCCAGTCAAGGATGGATGGTCTCGATTAGTCGAGAAACTCTCCACTTCTTCTTATTAAGAAAAGTGAAATTAGAGACATTGTGCCAAGAGTTGAGATAGCCCAGATCTACGTGACGCAAGATTACTATCTAGTTTAGACTAAGTCTCATATCATATTTATGGTTTATGGATGACGGCCGTGCCTCTTAAATGTGGGGAAAAAGGCGTTGTTTATGGATTCTAAATATGTCAATGGGATTTCATCTTTATGTTAGGAAACAACTTTATTCGAATCCTAGATTTATTAGAATCCTAGATTTCATATTTATGCTAGGAAACAACTTTATTAGAATCCTAGATTTATCGACTTGGCTTGTGGCGTATGACCCTTATAACTACGTAAACGTTGGATAGAGAACTTCCGCTCTATCAAGTCGCCCCAATCTTCTCACGGTTGGGGACCTCACAATTGGTATCAGAGCGTAGGTTCAAGAGATTAAATTGAGTACTTCAAGCTTCCTCACGTGTATGGTTTTCTATACCCATTACCGGACTCGCAAGAGATATTACGTTATGCCGATTGACGTGTACCATAGTTATGGTTGAAACCTCTATTATGTTTGCTCATGGAGAGATCTTTTGTAGACCCCTATATGACATTTTGATGACTTTATGATTAGAAGATTGAGTTGTTTTCTACAAAGAAATTGTTTGACTGGTTAAGTCATGTAAGTGAGTTTTTTTGTGTGGATTGAATGAGCCATGACTGGTTAAGTCATGTGATTGGATAACCCATGTCTGGTTAAGTCATGTGATTGAGACAATAATGACTGGTTAAGTCATATGATTGAGTTTTGATGGACTCGTTAAGTCAAGATTGGTTAAGTCATGTGATTGATTTTTAATGAATCGGATAAGTAATGATTGGTTGAGTCATATGATTGAGATTTTAGTGGACTGGATACGTCTAAGTTTGAAAAGTACCCTATTGATCTAAATGTGGGGAATTGGAACATTATCGGAACAGTTGTCCACCACTGACTAATGGAGCAGCAGTAGCAAGTGAAGCAGACTAAAGACCTCACCCTTTTTGACATAATGATGGTCGCTAGTAATTAGAGTAGGAGTATCCTCACTTTTCCTCGAGATGAGGACATCTCGAATCCTTAAGTTGGGGAGATTATAATGTACCCAACATTTATCCATATAAGTCATTTTAGTTATTTTACAAAGTAATTGAGATTCTCAATTTTGTGAGTCATCATGAGTTTATGAAAGAAATCGGATTCATAATCTATTTATTTATAATCTTTCTTTATGTGGGACAATAGGTTTATGTGGGAACCTAATCCACGTGTGAAGAAAAAGCTTAGAGATAGTATTTTTAGGAAAGAAAGAGAGGTGAGTGCAAATTAGAATACTTCTTTTTTTCTCTCTCTCAAGATAGAGTGGGAACTTGTAAGTATAGAGCTTTTTAAAATCGTGCATAAGATTCGCGAACGTTTTTTTTTTTTTAGAGCCGCGACGACGCGCGAGCTTTTCCTTCTCCTATTCTTGAAATCTCTCAGTCCTGGGGGATTCACTCTATATACAAAATAGGACGCCACTTGCGAGCGGACAACTTTGATAAAACCCCTATATACGACTCACATTAGGGAATATGACCCCCCTTTCTACGCTTATACGAAAATCAATGAAGAAAACTATCATACCCCTATCTTACATATAAAATTTAGGTCGCACATAATCTAACTGAGTAAAACTAGTCAAAGAGTGCGTAGCATAGTGAATTGCAACGTGCTAAGGAACCACTTTTGTTGATAGCTAGATATACCCTCAATGTGTCTTAGTTTGACTTTCAAATTATGTGCCCGATCAACCTATAGTCTAGCTATTCATCCAATTATGACCCATCTATAGCTGGTGTAAATCAACCCTTGACCTGCTCCAAATCAGCCCTTATTTGTGACCGGCTTGATGCAAAATTTGATGTGTGACCTGATAAAAAAATTCCCCTAAATTCATCTGAATTCTAGTACACATCAGTGACCAATTATTACAAAGTAATCAACCCGATTCAGGTCCCCCCCCCCCCCCCCCCCCCCCCCTTAAATATGATACCCCCCTCCCTTATTTTTAAGCTTGGGAGATAAATTATTGGGTGCCTGCCCCTAACTTATACGCTTATGTAACTTGTAAAAAAACCCCCTCCCCTACACTTACGTGGTGCAATAAATTTTCCATGGTGAATCCCCCGGGCTCTCCGTATTCTTAGCACCCCCCTAGGGCCTATATAAAGGACCCTTCTCCTCTCACTTTGAACACACACATCTACAGAAGTGGAAGCTCTCTTGCAACGACGCTGTCGTGCACCTCCGCTACCATGCTAAGAAAGATGCTAGGAAAATGCACATCAAGTTTGTTTGAAGCTTACAAGATTAATGAACAGTGACTAGGGCCTGGTAAAACAGGCCAAGTTCAATGCTGAATGTATGTCAAATGCGAATGAAAGAGCCAAAACATGCCTTGATGATGCTAAAAAGTGTTATTCTTGAAGTGGGCACGGATGGGATATTGTGACCTAGAACTGCAGTGCCTTGGATGATAAATATGCTGATAAATATGCTAAGTGGAATTAGCAATGCCTTGCTAGATTATGTATGCTAAAAGTGGTGCCATTACGAAAGTACTTGATGAGCTCACAGTCCTAAATGAAATCTTATGGAGCTTATCGATTGTAGGATATGCTAACGATTAGACAATGGCTGCTCGAGAAAGATGTTGTGCTTGGAAATGCTTTGCCAATATGAACTCCAAATGTGCTACCATTACGAAGTGACTAGGACTGTAAGAAACTAGGCAACTAGGCTCTATTGGATCCTCCTCCCAACCTCCATTTATAGGTGGGCTCCTAGCCTCTTCCCCTAGACGGATCCCCTGTCCACACTGCCTAGCCCGGCCCTTGGCCGTAGTCCTTGCCTAGCCTAGTTCTTAGGGTACAGGACCCGTGTCCTGACATTACTCCCCCCTTAAAGAAGAGTTTTCATCCTCGAAAACAAAAGTGGGAAACGCCTTCTTAAGAACACTAATGTTTTCCCAAGTGGCACCTTCTTAAGGCTTGTTCTCGTACATGATGGCGTGTACGCAACTCATGATAATCCATAACACGTTCAGGTTCATGCGGTAACGTAGGAGGTTCAATGTAGTCGACCAAAACCTGTTGATTGACAACGTTGTCGTCCCCATGTAATCGCTTACGTAAACGGCTTACATGAAACACATGATGAATGCGAGAGTGTGATGGTAGTAGTAGCTTGTAGGCACGATCACCAATTCACTCGAGTATTTTGAAAGTCCGTTACATGTTCATCCCTAATGAAGGTTACGTGCCAACGTACTCTGTTAGCACACCTGGTAAGTCCTTGACGTATGAAAGTATTGACACAATCTCCAACCCCACCACAAGAGGTGTTCAAAGTCGAAAATCGTACTTAAGCAAATTCTAGAATAGGAAGAAAATCATCTATCTATAAATGCGTTGTGCTAACATATGTTCTTAGTAGATCCTTTAACACAAGATTACTCTTTGTAATCTTTGTAATCTGCCTAACTCCTTGGATAACTGACAGTACTGAGGTGTGTTTTCCTCACGGTTTACAGACAGTCGTCCCAGATGACTGGTAAACGGGAAATCACAGTAGTGTTTAACATTGGTGAAGAATCAACAATGTCCGAAATAACCATCGTGGTTAACTGCCATGACCTCTATTGGTGATTAGTGGATCCAAAAGTAATCTCATAGAGATAGTGCACATAGAGTGCAAAATGCTTCATAAGCAACAATTTGTGGAATATGCATGCCGTTCCAAATCAGCCCTTGCTAAACACTAGGGCCAATAACACCTAGTGTGCCTGCATTTAGCAAAAAGTAACCAAAAAAGTATATCCATAATGATGCTTGCCAATACTTATGGAAAATGTGATGCGCCTAGCACACAATAAAAGGAATGTAAATAGTTCTGAAAAGAAACTAAATACTTTTAGTTTGCAATCTTTTGCAAGCCTTGCTGAAACGTCTCAATCACAATAAAAGGTGAAACATTGATCACTTCTAGATACAGACAATGAAACTTTTTTATTAATAGCTTATAGCCTTGCTATATGTATAAACAACCATCTGTAATTTTGTTTAGCAATACTTGTATCTTAACAAGTCATTCTAAGTATCCGACAATTTCTGGCCACGAAATTGCTCCTGATACGTCGTGCTAAAAATGGTCTAGAAAACAGATGTGACCAACACCTAGGGACTTTGTCGTGACACATAATTGACATAATGGCGCCAGTGTCAGTCCAGAGACTATATTCTCTACATGTGGACTCTATGTCTCATATAAGTATGTGTGAAAAGGAACATCCTTCAAGTACAAGACGTACTTGTGTGTGGAGGTAACTACAGACACTCTACGACGGGAGTGAGAGGGACCCTTATTCATTGCTCCACACTGGCTAAACCGAACTCCTTGAGTTCCTAGACCATGTTGTATCCCATGTGACAACATGTGCCATATTGAATCCTACAAGTGGAGTCATAACAACATAAGGCAGAAAGATAGATTGGACACTTGGCCCAAAATACTGTGTGCCGACATGCCCTTGGCATGGCTCTATAACATTCAAGCGTATTTATACATCTTAAAAAACCAAGTAAAGCATACTAAAAATGGAATAGTGACCAAATCAATAGATGCGTACTTGGAGATTTGAACGCAATGTTCACTTACCCGTATTCAAATGGAGAGGAGCACGTCCCCTACCTGAAAAACAAACAGTATTGCACTGGGAACCTTGTTCGTTGCCTTTGCAACCTAAGCCCGTGAATTAGAATCTACATAGTCAAATCCCTTGATAAGACTTCTTTGTAGAAACTGCTCAACTAGGAGATAACGGTAACCATCATAGTTAACCGTGTACAGATTGAGTGGAATCAACTTAAAAAGTGTGTCCATCGTAGTTAACCGTGTATAGATTGAGTGGAATCAACTTAAAAAGTGTGTTCGCAATCTATCGCGTGGTAGATTGCGGAATTCTTTCTTTGAAAGAAGAACTGGGAGAGATCAACTGTGATCCTCAATGCAGATCAAACTGTGATCCGTAATGCCTATGGGGTGATGTAGCAATTACTCGCTGGGTCTTACCCCAAAAATGTATTTCCATAGATACTTCGTAGTGCTATAGAGAGAGCAGGAGATGCACATGAGTGAACTACCGCTCCCTTACAACCATGTTGTCACCCCTGATTGCTGCATCTATACTCCGTGGTAGAGATCAGCCTGTGTGAGGTTAAGATTATCAAAAAACGCACATGAGCGTTTGCATTGAAAACATGTAGTGGAAAAATGAAACCCTAAACATCCGGAATGATATCTGTAATGACAAGACACTTGCTTGTCAATTAACGTCAATGTGTACACCACTGGGTAGAGCTGTTCGATCTTGAGAACAATCATCCAAGGAATACCAACAAGTGGATCTTATCCTAGATTTAGCAATGGCCCGTAGGCAGCGTGCGTGGTTCATAGCCCGTATGGCAATGAGTGTTCAATCGATAAACTGATGAAATAAATGTGAATGGCACCTTGCCCAATTTGTAGCTGATAATTGTAGAGCATCGTGGCTCAGGAGAAAACATGAAACAAACTTCGTAGAAAATTTTCATGTTGTACCTTAGAAAAAGAGGTGAAGAACGAACAGAAGAGAATTCTGGGCTGAGGGCTTTCCTTAAATGTCTAGTGTGTGTGTGCCCAGAACGTGTGCGCTTAGACATCTTATGCCTGACTGGCAGCTTATCCAATAAGCATGCAACCATCTGATTGTATGATGCTCGCATCGCAAGAAGGAACACAAGTCAGATCTTGACTGTCTAGCATGTATGGGTTGTGAATCCAGTGGAAGTTTTTAGGTTGTTTTGTGTGCCTAGATAGCAACCAAAAATTATGGGAAACAATGCATAACTAATAGTGTCCTTGACGGAGTGATTTGTGAGAGCATACTGTATACCATATGGGTATACAGTATGGGTATGCTACCATATGGGTAGCATGCCTTGCATACAAAAACGAAAGCCTGTGGCTATCGTGATAACCGTTGAAGTAAGGATTGCACCGGTTAGATTGGTAAGGATTCGATGAGATGATATCCTGAATAATGTAGGTGCCCCAAACTTGGTTGTCAACTGCTCTTGTCGCCGAGGGAATCGGAGTATGAAGTAAAAGCCTTATGTCATGTAAAATGGGCCAAGCATTTGGGTTTTCATAATATTGTCCAAAGTAAATGCAAAGCGTGAGTTGTAGGACACGTGTATCATATACACCCTAATTCAGTGATCTTGCATGCATCTCAGAATGTTTTCAGCATATCATATAAGCCGAGATGATGCGATTGGTCCTACCAAAAATGACTATGGTAGAAAAAATTGGGGTTTAACAGTATCCAATTAAAACAAAATGTACAATACGCTGAAAATTCCATATTGAAGTACTAGAAAATGGCTACGCATAACATATTCAAAAAGCCATATAACTACTGTGCCATGCGCCAAAACTGGAATTTATGTCAAAGCACAAACTCATGCATCATGCTGAAGTTTTCCGACATGTGGGCACTGATTTTTTTGATGTGTTCCTAAGAAAATAAAGCATAATTTTTGACTTTTTTCACGTTGAAATTCGGATGGTGATAGGCGCTTCTTGACCACGTTGGTCGTGCCCCGTTGTGTTCCGACAACCGAAGTATTGTGGACATGTTGGACCTCTTTGGTCATAACTGGTAAAATGGCAACCCTCTGGGTTGCTGGCAAGTGGAGAGCTGATTCTGGTAGCATTCTGTAAATTAGTTGTGTAAGATTTTCTACTTGTGTAACCAAGATTTGAACCTTGACAGCGAGCTTGCGAAATCGGGCATCAAAAGTTTTCCAGTCCTATCAAGTGACAAACTCCCTGGCATCTGACAATTGACTGTCATCCTCTAGAATATCCAACACGCTCTGTGGAGGAGGGGTTGACAAACAAGGAGGCAGAGATTGATCACTTGGGTTTGCACCATCCATCCCTGTTGCCACGAGGGTACTCTCGTGAGAGTATCCGACCCCATGACATCCACAGGTGGAGCCCATTCGATATATTCGAAGTCAAACATATGTTGATCATCAATTTATGCACTCATGGCGAATCTATGTTGTGTGAACAAAAGGGAAAATAGTACCTTGGAATGCAACAAAAACTCGTAACCATATCGAACACAAAGGTAGTTAGCCATGCTAACCTCGCCGGCGATCGTAAAGAAGGTGAATTTCCAATCTCAGTAGAATTGGCAAAGAGGTGAAATCACCGAGGACAAGGGTAGGACCAGTCCGGGCCAAGGGCCAGGGCCAAGGGCTAGGACGGACATGCAGTCAAGGGGGTCCCTATATTTAGATGTCCAGGGGCCTATATAGGGCATGGCTGGGTGGTGATGAGCATGTTCAGTTTCCCTGTCCTTTCAGTGGTATCAGAGCTCAGGGGGAGGGGAGAGCTATGGAGGAGGGGAAAGGGTTTTCTCTCTCTTTAGGTCTCTGTCTCTCGATCGAAGAAGAAGGCAACCTCTCTCTCTCTCTCTCTCTCTCTCTCTCTCTCTCTCTCTCTCTCTCTCTCTCTCTCTCTCTCTCTCTCTCTCTCTCTCTCTCTCTCTCTCTCTCTCTCTCTCTCTCTCTCTCTCAGAATCGAGCTCTCTCAAGCTCGTCGAGGTCTTCAAGGCAACACAGACGGAACCAAGGCTAGGACGGGCTGAGTCTTCTCGTCGAGCAGCCAGCATCGTGGGTAACAGCCCTTGTCGAAGGGGGAGGTCGAGAGCCGACCTCAATGAAATCAAGCGCATAGCAGATCTACGGGGTTGCACAGCCTATGGGAGCATTTTGCGTCACATGCACGAAGCCTAGAATGCAACGCAGAGGTTGCTGGGACTCCGCCTCTTGATCGGCGTTGTAGACAGTCATCGCCATCGTTGGGGTGCGTATATATTTTTTGTTTTGTTCACATTGGGCGCCCTAAAGGTTTCCTAAAGCACCCTAACGGGCCACTCCCATAGGATGCAAGCTCAAAGCCGCATGCATGCACCGTGCAAAAGAACATGATGAATCTCATCGTTAATGTCTGCCTTGTAAAGAGGGCGAGCATCCTCAGTATTTTGCTGCAGAAGCTCTGCAATTTTTGCCATGGTTTTGATAACCCATTAAGGTTCACTTGCAATAAGCTTTTGAAAGTTTATGGAAAGCACATAGACACTAAGGAGCAACAACTTGGATTATTGTTCAACTGTATCATGAGGAGTACTACAAGGGCTATGAGCCATCGATCGGACGCCATGCCGCCACGAACACATCCACTCTCAGCTCAGCGCATGGAGTTTCTGATAAGAACATCATGATGACAAACTCAACCTCATCTTCATAATCTAAAAATTACATGAAATCAGAAATTATGATGCCGTTGTGTGGCAAAGAAGCTCCTCGATTTCGAGAGGTGATCTACACAAAAATAGACATGTATTCTGCTCTTGTCAAGGCATGCCCAAGTGGGTCATATAAAAATTTCAAGCCAGCCAGGAGCCTCGGTATGTATTACGATTGGCCAAGGTTAGGCCACCATCAACACATGATTGGCGAAGCCCGGTTTCGAATACACCATACTTCCAACTGAACTTAAATTTTTTTCTGCAAGCACGACAACAAGGTACCCTCTTTCAATTTTTGTTTCTATCACGTTGATTACCCTCATAGTTTCTGTAGGGTGCCAAAGTGCCTCGCAATACTGGTCAATCAGGCTGTAAAAACTGGTATTGCAATGAGCACGGCTCCGTACAAGGGTGCTAATGGGCTTGGCTTCTAACAATTATCATATGCATTACATGCTTGCTGCATATATCATTGAGAAGTATCCACATCACACACAGTTCGACGACGATTCAATTTGATGCAAATGCATAGCAAATTTGCAGAGTTTTGGTCTCTGAAGAAGATAGGCACATCCTGTTCCTTGACTTCATGCAAGGGGCAAGTTGCTCGGCATGGCCGACTCCTTGTCATTGTTTCCTGCCACAGGATGCTTCCTACACAAGATAGGGACATCCTGTTCCTTGACTTCATGCAAGGGGCAAGTTGCTAGGCATGGCCGACTCCTTCTCATTGTTTCTAAAACCTGCCAGAGGATGCTTCCTACACAATATTACCTCATTTCAATTGAAATTCCTCGACACGGTCAATTATTTTTGTCCTCATATCGGTAGGTTCACAACCGCCCCAGTTGGCTATCAGCAAGGCTTCAATTTACGCATCTTGCATTGCGCCTACCCACATTCGGCATATGCTATGAGCATACACACTTGGGAAGAATTTGGCAATATGCTTGCAGGTTATTTCATGAGAAACAGACGGGTGTATATGATACAAAAACAGATCACACTCGAGCATCAGATATGGCTATGAGCCATTTTTAAACGAGTTTTCTTCCACGGCTAACTGGTTACAGCAATGACCAGGTTAGCCAAGTTTAAGTTTTTCTTGTTTTTCCCTGTTTACACCTTACTTGGCAATTACTGTCATTGTGCAAAGCAAAGTGCTTTGGCAATTTCATAGGAAGCACGGCTTCAGGGAGCTGGCAAAATAGGGAATATCATCTCACAGAATCCCTACCAGCCTAAATTGTGTAAGGTACTTACAGTTTTGGTTCTCACGGTTGAGGCCATCACTCTGTGCAAGGGCTTACCATTCTTTATGCAAGGCATGCTAGTGACGTGAATTCGATTCTGCCGCTTCATACATTACGCTTCCGCTAACACACTCGCAACTGTGTCAAGATCAGAGTACGGATGGATTGTTGGTTGCTATCAACACTCAACAATACTAAAAATCTTCACTGGCAAGGTGCCCTTTCAAGTCATCCTCATACAGTCACGACCCTACACGGTAGATGGTCAAGATTTAACTGGAGTTTTACGTTGCTCTCTCGATGAGAGCGTCATATAGACAGATTGTGCAATAAGCTGCAAGTCACACATAAGATGTTTAAGAGGACATAGCTTGGGCACACACTCTAAAACCTTAAGGCAAGGTCCTCAGCCCAGCATGTTCTTCTTTTTTTTCTCTATCTCTAATATTCTAAGAAGCTTTTGATACATGTTTTGCTCATAAGTCAGCTTGAGCCAAGGTGCTCTATCTCACAGCTAGCACGTGGCTAAGATGCTACTCAAATTAGTCTTCATCGGTTCGTCGATTGAACACTATTTTGCCTAAGGGATATGAGCCAAACAGGCTAAGAGCAGATGTCAAGACAAGGGTAAGACCCAACTATTGGCATTCTTTGGGTGATTGTTGTCAAGATATACCCAAGGAAGTACACATCGACGTTAATGGACAAGCAAGAGTCTTGTCATTACGGATGTTTAGGGTGTCATTTTTGCACCATATTGCGATGCTCAAGTTGAGTTTTTGATACTCTTGCACTTACATCAGCTGATCTATACCATGGACTCTAGAGGTAGCACACAATTGAGACAGCATGGTTGTTAATACGAGCTAGACATCTGACTTATGTGGATTTCTTGCTCTCACTATAGCACTACGGTGTGTCTATGGACATACTTTTTGGGGTAAGACCCAGCGGGTGATTGCTACATCACCCCATAGGCATTAAGAATCACAGTGTGATCTGCATTGAAGATCATAGTTGATCTCTCCCATCTATACTTTCAAGGAAATAATTCCGCAATCTAACACACGTGTTAGCGGACGGACACACTTTTCAAGTTGTTTCCAATCATTCTGCACACGGTTGAGTATGTTGGTTATTGTTATCTACTAGTTGAGCAGTTTCTACAAAGAGCCTTACCAAGGGGTTTGACTACGTAGATTCTAATCCATGGGCTTGGATTGCAAAGGCAACACCCCGAGTTCCCAGTGCAATGCTGTTTGTTTTTTCGGGTAGGAGACGTGCTCCTCTCCATTTGAATACAGGTAAGTGTACATTACTTACAACTCTCCAGGTACGCATCTATTGATTTGGTGTTATTCCATTTTTAGTATGCTTTGCTTGGTTTTTCAAGACGTATAAGTGCGCTTGAATGTTGCAAAGCCATGCCAAGGGCATATTGGCAAAAAGTATTTTGGGCCAAGTGTCCAATCTATCTTTCTGCCCTATGCTGTTACAAACCCACGTGTAGGGTTCAATTTGGCACATGTTGTCAGATGGGATACAACATGGTCTAGGAACTCAAGGAGTTCGGTTTAGCCAGTGTGGAGCATGATAAAGAGGGTCCCTCTCACTCGCGTCGTAGAGTGTTTGTAGTTACCTCCACACACAAGTACATCTTGTACTTGAAGGATGTTCTTTTTTACACATCCTTACATGAGACATATTCCACATGTGGAGAATATGAGTCTCTGGACTGACACTGGTGCCATTATTTCAATTATGTATCACGACAAAGTCCCTAGGTACTGGTCACATCTTTTTTCTAGACCATTTTTAGCACGGCGTATCAGGAGCAATTTCGTGGCCAGAAATTGTTGGATACTTAGGATGACTTGTTAAGGTACAAGTACTGGTAAACAACATTACAGATGGTTGTTTATACATATAGCATGGCTATAAGTTTTTAATGAAAAATTTTCATTGCCTGTACCTAGAAGTGATCACTGTTTCACCTTCTATTATGATTCAGACGTTTCAGCAAGGCTTGCAAAAGATTGCAACTAAAAGTATTTAGTTTCTTTTCAGAACTATTTACATTCCTTTTAATGCGTGCTAGGCGCATCACATTTGCCATAAGTATTGGCAAGGATCATTATGGATATAAAGGTTCGGGTGAGTTTTTGCTGACTCCATGCACACTAGGTGTTATGGGCCCTCAGGTTTAGCAAAGGCTGATTTGGAACGGCATGCATATTCCTCAGGTTGTTGCTTATGAATCATTTTGCACTCTATGTGCACTATCTCTAGGAGATTACTTTTCAGTCTACTAATCTCTAGGAGATTACTTTTCAGTCTACTAATCACCAACAGAGGTCATGGCTCGGTTCGGGTGTTTGGGGATTTTTCAAGTGAACCACGATGGTTATTCCAAACATTGTTGATCCCTCAACAATGCTATACGCTACTGTGATTCCCTTTTACCAGTCGTCTGGGAAGACTGTTTGTAAACCGTGGGGGAAACACACCTCAGTACTGTCAGTATCCAAGGGGATTGACAGATTGTAAAGTGTAATCTTGGGCTACAGGATATGCAAAGTGCGTACATTAGCACCAAGCAATCAAATTCATAATAATTTATTGCTCTTTTTGGAGTTTACGCATGTTGCGACTAGGTAGTCCCTTCATGTATAACTCAGGTTCTCAACCTTGAACACTCGTTAGGGTGGGGTTGTTTACTGATGATGAAAATTGGGACCAAGTCAAGGACTAAAAATTGGCTGATGAGTTATGTCCGCAAGTTACTTTCATGGAAAGTGACAAGAGGTACTCTTTTTGGTACATCTTTGTTGTGATAAACTCATTTACCATGCTCATGAGCGTTCTAAATGGAGTCTACACACTACGTTTGGATAGGAACTGGTACCATCAGATCGTTACAAATGGACAACAATGTAGAAAATCAAGATGTTACTCTTGGTTTCATTGAACCTCCTACTAAACCGGGTTCCGGTCAAATGAACCGTTGGATCCATGTGGGATGTTACGGTAGAAAACATTCGTGTTCTTATGGAGATAGCATCACTTGTGTTTTCGTGGACGAAAATGCTTCTCCAAGGGGGAAGTGATGTCAGGACAAGGGTAGGACCAGTCCAAGCCAAGGGCCAGGGCCAAGGGCCAGGGCCAAGGGCCAGGACGGACATGCAAGCAAGGGGGTTCCTATATTTAGAAGGCCAGGCGCCTATATAGGGCATGGCTGGGTGGTGATGAGCATGTGCTCATCACCACCCAGCCATGCTCTATATAGGCCCCTGCCCTTCTAAATATAGAGACCCCCTTGACTGCATATCCGTCCTGGCCCTTGGCCCGGATTGGTCCTACCCTTGTCCTGACATTACTTCCCCTTTGGAGAAGAGTTTTCGTCCGTGAAAACACAAGTGATGCTATCTTCAATATTTTCTACCGTAACATCCCACATGGATCTATCGTCATAAGAACACGAATGTTTTCTACCGTAACATCCCACATGGATCCAACAGTTCATTTGAGCGGAACCCGGTTAAGTAGGAGGTTCAATGTAACATCTTGATTTTCTACATTGTTGTCCATTTGTAACCATCTGATGGTACCGGTTCCTATCCAAACATAGTGTGTAGACTCCAGTTAGAACGCTCATGAGCATGGTAAACGAGTGTATCACAACAAAGATGTACCAAAAAGAGTACCTCTTGTCACTTTCCATGAAAGTAACTTGCGGACATAACTCATCAGCCAATTTTTAGTCCTTGACTTGGTCCCAATTTTCATCATCAGTAAACAACCCCACCCGAACGAGTGTTCAAGGTTGAGAACCTGAGTTATACATGAAGGGACTACCTAGTCGCAACATGCGTAAACTCCAAAAAGAGCAATAAATTCTTATGAATTTGATTACTTGGTGCTAATGTACGCACTTTGCATATCCTGTAGCCCAAGATTACACTTTACAATCTGTCAATCCCCTTGGATACTGACAGTACTGAGGTGTGTTTCCCCCACGGTTTACAAACAGTCTTCCCAGATGACTGGTAAATGGGAATCACAATAGCGTATAACATTGTTGAGGAATCAACAATGTTCGGAATAACCATCGTGGTTAACTTGAAAAATCCCAAAACACCCAAACCGAGCCATGACCTCTGTTGGTGATTAGTAGACTGAAAAGTAATCTCATAGAGATAGTGCACATAGAGTGCAAAATGCTTCATAAGCAACAACCTGAGGAATATGCATGCCGTTCCAAATCAGCCTTTGCTAAACACTAGGGCCCATAACACCTAGTGTGCATGCAGTTAGCAAAAACTAACCCGAACCTTTATATCCATAATGATCCTTGACAATACTTATGGCAAATGTGATGCGCCTAGCATGCATTAAAAAGAATGTAAATAGTTCTGAAAAGAAACTAAATACTTTTAGTTACAATCTTTTGAAAGCCTTGTTGAAATGTCTGAATCACAATAGAAGGTGAAACATTGATCACTTCTAGGTACAGACAATGAAACTTTGTCATTAACAGCTTATAGCCATGCTATATGTATAAACAACCATCTGTAATGTTGTTTAGCAGTACTTGTACCTTAACAAGTCATCCTATGTGCCTTGCACCGGTTAGACTGGTAAGGATTCGATGAGATGATATCCTGAATAATGTAGGTGCCCCAAACTTGGTTGCCAACTGCTCTTGTCACCGAGGGAATCGGAGTATGAAGTAAAATCCTTATGTCATGTAAAATGGGCCTAGCATTTGGTTTTTCATAATACTCTCCAAAGTAAATGCAAAGGGTGAGTTGTAGGACACGTGTATCATATACACCCTAATTCAGTGATCTTGCATGCATCTCAGAATGTTTTGGGCAGATCACATAAGCCGAGATGATGTGACTTGTCGTACCAAAAATGAATGTGGCAGAAAACAATTGGGGTTTAACAGTACCCAATTCAAAAAAAACGTACAATACCGTGAAAATTCCATATTGAAGTATGAGAAAATGGTTACGCATAACATATTCAAAAAGCCATATAACTACTGTGCCGTGTGCCAAAACTGGAGTTTATGTCAAAGCACAAACTCATGCATCATGCTGAAGTTTTTCGACATGTGGGCACTGCTTTTTGTGATGTGTTCCTAAGAAAATAAAGCATAATTTTTGACTTTTTGCACATTGAAATTCGGATGGTGATAGGCGCTTCTTGACCACATTGGTCATGCCCTGATGTGTTCCGACAACGGAAGTATTGTGGACATGTTGGACCTCTTTGGTCATAACTGGTAAATTGGCAACCCCTTGGGTTGCTGGCAAGTGGAGAGCTGGTTCTGGTAGCATTCTATAAATTAGTTGTGTAAGATTTTCTACTTGTGTAACCAAGATTTGAACCCTGACAGCGAGCTTGCGAAATCAGGCATCAAAAGTTTTCCAGTCCTATCAAGTGACAAACTCCCTGTCATCTGACAATTGACTATCATCCTCTAGAATATCCAACACGCTCTGTGGAGGAGGGGTTGACAAACGAGGAGACAGAGATTGATCACCTGGGTTTGCACCATCCATCCGTGTTTCCACGAGGGTACTCTCCGTGAGAGTATCCGGCCCCATGACATCCACAGGTGGAGCCCATTCGATATATTCGAAGTCAAACATGTGTTGATCATCAATTTCCGCACTCATGGCGAATCTATGTTGTGCAAACAAAAGAGAAAACATTACCTTGGAATGCAACAAAAACTCGTAACCGTATCAAACACAAAGGTAGTTAGCCGTGCTAACCTCGCCGACGGTCGTAAAGAAGGTGAATTTCCAATCTTGGTAGAATTGGCGAAGAGGTGAAATCACTGAGGAACTTCAACACTAGCTCATAGCAGGTTGCAATAATTAACTGGGTAATTATGTCTTCAACTGAACTAAACTTCTAAATTGAAATCGGATTGTAAATCCCAAGACACCATGATATCAGCACTTGATTTGCAGCCGAGGATGCCCTTGCAAACACCGATGTATGGTTCGTATGCTTCGGCAAAGTTATGGTTACCGTGTATGGTCGACTCGGGTGGTACTTTGAATGACTCTTGAAGTCGTTCCTAAAAAATAGTAGGTGCTGTAATTTCTGTAGTCGGACCTTGAGAAGGTCGTAGTGAAATTTTCTTGCTCGAATTGCTCGGCTTGCTTCACTGAAGGCTTGAAGGCACTTGTTTATGCCGCTCGGTTGGTGGGAAGAGCCTTCGACTTATTGCCAAACTTCAAATCCAATGGCCCAAGGCCATTTTAATGTGAAAACGCAAGCTCCCAAAGCGCAGGCAACGAGCGGCAGTTGACGAAGATGATGATGAAGTTGGTGTGGCTCGCACAAACCGGCTACGGCCACGAGGAGTTGGCTCAAGCCCTGTCTCCTGAGGGCGCTCCTTCCTAGCCCAAGAGAGCGTCAATACATGCACCACAACCACACCTCCAAAACGGAAAGCTTTCTCGATTTAGGCAAGATCTCCGGATTTTTTTGGGAAAAAGCCTTATAAGGCTACGGGTTTCACCTAAAGGCCCTGTTTTTAGGAGCCAAAGGTGACCAGGCCTAGAGAGAGGGTGGAAGAGAGTCCCAAGCTCTGATACAATTGTAAGAAACTAGGCAACTAGGCTCTACTGGATCCTCCTCCCAACCTCCCTTTATAGGTGGGCTCCTAGCCCCTTGCCCTAGACAGATCCCCTGTCCACACTGCCTAGACCGGCCCTTGGCCGTAGTCCTTGCCTAGCCTAGTTCTTAGGGTATAGGACCCGTGTCCTGACAAGGACACTCAAGTAGGTTAATACCTAGCCGCCAAAGCTACCGCCCACCAAGCCCAAAAGTCGGTGTCCACCCATGTGCTAAAAAGAATGGCTGCCTGCCATTGAGTTGGCCGCCCAAAATCATAAGGATGGACAGCCAATAAAGGGTTTCAGTGGGAAGCGATGGCGTGAGAGTAGGCCGCAGGCAGGACGGAGGGGGAGAATGTGACGCACATCCCACTGGAGTGCTCGGACGAGCTCGCGGCAGTGACGGGTTTTTCTCAGGAGATCAAGGCACCCCCATTCGAGCCATAAGCCGCCGGGAATGGTGCAATTCGACGACCGGGTTGCCACATCAGCAGGAGAGCATTTTTATGCCTCCCTCCCAAGAAGCAAGGTAAGCCTAAAGGGCCCTCGTATAAACTCAAATCTGATATTGAATTGGCTACATATTTGAAGAATTGTTTTGAAGAACACATCCTAAATACTAAAGTGGAGCTCACATTGGGGGATATTCTAGGAATTGCTAAGAGCGAGTTCCATGAAGAGATCATCGATATTATAAAAAGAAAGTGGCAAGTACCGAGTGATCAAGAGTCAGATCCAGTTAAAAACCAAGTGGTTCGTCACATTGAAGCAATTCTCGAAGATTATGAAGAGTATTTAGCAGATCTTGAAGAAGAAGAGCCAAAGCCTGTAGTGGTTACAAGCCCAATTGTACCTGATGCTATTTTATCCAGGCTTGAAGAAGTTAACTTAACACTTTTAGGGCAAAAATAAACTTTTGGTACCAAAGAGGTTCTAATTATAGGGCACATGTGCAGTCCAGAAGGTAGAAGGTCAAGTCCGGCTAAAGTTGAAGCTATTCAAAAGATGAAGGAAACGTGCTCTTTGGTTACTGAAGTTCGTCGATTTCTGGGTGCATGTGTTTTCTATCTTATTTGGCTGCCACATTTTGCTCATGTTGCAGAAGTGCTTTATCAACTGCTGAGAAAAGGTAAAAGATTTGTTTGGGAAGAATTTCATACACAGGCTATCAGGAAATTAAACATTTTGCTCATGTTGCAGAAGTGCTTTATCAACTGCTGAGAAAAGGTAAAAGATTTGTTTGGGAAGAAGTTCATACACAGGCTATCAGGAAATTAAAGAAGATGCTTCTTGAGGCTCCGACCTTGAGGAAAGTTGACTACAGATGCGGAAGGCTAGTAATTTTAATGGTTGACACTAGCCCGACAGGTATTGGATGGGATATAGGTCAAGATGATGAAGAAGGTAACATGTATGCGGTTCGATTTGGAGCAAAAGTGCTCAATGCTCGCCAAAGAGGCTACCCACAGGTTAAGAGAGAACTTTGGGGTGTTGCTACTACTCTAAGGTCTGATAAAGAATACTTTATTGGAGCTTCAGTCGTGGTAGAAACATATTGCTTGCCACGGATAGGGATGATTGCAAATTTCTCTACTCCGAACATTGCTATGCTACGATGGATAGCCTATATTAAGTCTCTTAATCTTGAATTTTGTCATATTGCAGGCAGAGATAATCCTGTTGCAGATATGTTATCAAGAGCTAGATTTGAAGATGAAGAAGAGATGCTGACCACAAGTGATGATTTTGGCTAGAAGTTCTATTCGTCTTCTTATCTGCATGCAAATTGTGGAAATATTGCTCATACTTTTGAGGTATTTTCTGAAGAGTTCTATGAAGGAGAATGGCTTTTGATTGGTCGCTACCTTAGCACTCTTACTAAGCATGAAGAGTGGATGGATCAAGAGTAGAGAAAGATCAGGAAGAAAGCTTACGGCTATTTTCTGAAGGATGGGCATTTAGGAAGCAGCGGGTTTCATGAAAGTTTATGGGCTGGACATAGAGGGGTCTGGGAAACTTTTGTCAAGATTGAGGATCGTTACTAGTGGAAAGGTATGTATAAAGATGTGGCTCAGTTTGTAGAGACATGCCTAATATGCCAACAATATTCTAATGTATGGCATTTAGATGGATTGCATCCCACCTATCCACTGGCTATGCACTACAAGTGGGTGGTGGACCTGATTACCATGCCAGTAGGTGTCTGGAAAATGCGGTATATTGTTCTTGCCAGAGAGGATCTTATTAATCAGGTGGAAGGCAGAGCTTTGCGTACCAAAGCTACCAGTTCCCTATGCAAGTTCTTGCTTGAGGATGTTATTTCTAGGTATGGATGTGTTGGTAGAATTACTGCTGATAGAGGAGAGCTTGATGCAGATGAAGCTCATGATTTCTTTGCTTGCTTGGGCTTTAAATTGGATCTCACTACAACATACAATCTAGAGGGTAATGACAAAAGTGAAAGAGGGCATCCGCCTATTGTTAAAGCTTTATCAAAGGCATGTCAGGGACATATTGGTGATTGGCCTAAAATCCTACCATTTGCTTATGGGATGATCGAGCTACAGAGAGTTCTATTACACATTTTATGCCATTTGAGCTAATGTACGAGCAAAAACCCATTATGCCTACAGAGGAAGCGGTTATCTCTTGGACCGTAATGCCATGGGAAGAAGGTATGTCTACAGAAGATTTGCTTGCATTGCGCATTCTCCAACTTAGCTTCCTCGAGAAGTTTTACGCGCTATAAACTCCTCATTATTGTAGAAAAAACATACTGGTACTGGTGATAGTGAAAATCGATGCACTATGTACATGCTGTCCTACCTGTATACATGTGGGCCCCACGTAACCACCTGGCTCTGGAAAATGGGCAATTCTTTATTTGATGCACCATGCATGTGTATGTCCATATGCGCAATCCCTTTCTCCAAAAAACTCCTGACAACGGGAATGGGGGGAGAGAGAGCTTGGGGTGTGTGGGGGAACGGGATGGTGTGTGTGTGTGTATGCGCATACAACAAGGGTGTGTGTGTTTGTGTGTGTGTGTGTGTGTGTGATAGAGAGAGAGAGAGAGTTTCGGATGCGCTACGCCTTCACAGGCTGAGAATGAGAGAGAGAGAGAGAGAGAGAGAGAGAGAGAGAAATGGGGTTGGCCGGTGCTGTGTGCAGAGCGCGAGAGAGAGAGGAAGACGGGGTGAGGTGGTGAGGTGGTGAGGGAGGGAGAGGGTGAGGTGAGCAGGTGTGTGTGTGTGGATAAGAGAGAGAGCGCGAGTAGATGGGTGGCCGCCTGCAGTGTCAAGCGCGAGGAGAGAGGTAGAGGGTGTGGAGAGAGAGGGGGGGAGTGATGTGCTTCAAGCGCCCGCACGGGCTGGGTCGGGAGTGCGAAGGTGAGCGTGAGCAGGCGGGGCTCGACAATGGCCGAGAATCGAGGGGGGGGGGGTACTTAGTCAACGAAGGTGGGGGGAAATATTATAGAGAGAGAGAGAGAGAGAGAGAGAGAGAGAGAGAGAGAGAGAGAGAGAGAGAGAGAGAGAGAGAGAGAGAGAGAGAGAGTGCTTAATGGCGGGTTCCCACCATGGGAGTAAGAGAGAGGGAGAGAAGGAGGTGAATGGTGAGGAGAATAAGGATGGGAGGGTAGAGAATAGAGAGAGAGAGACAGAGGGAGGGAAGGTGTGGCTTCCCTTAAGCCTTACGGGGCCGCTTCCAAGAGAGAGATAGAGAGCTAGAGTTTAGTGATGATAGGGGAGAGGGGGTGTTAGGCCGGTGGTCCATAAGGGAGAAAACAGGGGGGGGGGGGGGGGGGGGGGGGGATAGTAAGGCCAGTGGAATGTCGACGGGGGGGGTGGTGGGTATTGGGGATAGACGGCCCACTAGAGGATGTGGACAAGCAAAAGTAGAGAGAGAAAGAATATTTGGAAGAGAGGGAGAGAATATATACAGTGGCTGTGGCAGCCCGCCGGAGGGTGTGACAGAGGCACCAATGCGCTTACCGAGCCGGGTGATGCAGCAGCAGAGTAGAAGAGAGAGAGAATATAGGTGGAGCCGAGCAATAGGAAAGAGAGTGAGTCCGTCTTCTGGCGATAATGGAGGGTATGTGGCCAAACTGGCAGCGCCCCGCTAGTGGTTAACCTTAGGGGGGGGGGTATGGTGAATGGTAAGAGCTTTTTTTTTTGTTTTTTTTCCTTCTTTGGTAAAAAGACTTCCCTTCCTTAGGGTGTGGTTCTCACGGTCACGGTTTCAAAAATCGACCATCATTAGCCCTCCCATCTGGCTAGAGGCATTCATGCTTCTAGCCTTTCCTCTGCATCTTTAGTTGTGGAGTTAGAGGGTCCTCCCTCTTTTGGAATGTCTAGCATGAACTCTAGATCAAACCTAAGAAAATACCTTTTCAACCTCCATCCATTGGCTCTAGTCTTGTGAATTCTCCCATCTGCTTCCATCAGCTTATAGCTTCCATTGTCATTGCACCTTTTGACAATGAATGGTCCTTCCCATCTGGGTTGAAATTTCTTGTCCTTCCTGGTGTCAAATCTGTTGTCGTATCTCAGCACTAACGTACCCTTTTCTAGGCCCTTTTCTAAATTTAAGCCCTTGATTGAAGGTGAGCCAGCATTGTTCTGCGTGCGCTGCATAGTGATTGATTTCTTCTTCCCTATCTAGTTTGAGCCTCTCCAGATCCAAGATGTGGTTTTGGAGATTTACAATTGGGCATTGTATATGGCTAGCCAAGACTCGTAAGCTGGCTATCTGTACCTCAATGGGTAGAATTGCCTCCTTCCCATAAACTAGATGGAAAGGGGTGAAACCTAGTGATGTTCGGAACGTTGTTCAGTAGGCCCATAGAGCTGCCATGAGATGTTTCTCCCAGTCTCCTATGTGATTGTTCACCTGTTTTGTGATGATTTTGCAGATCATTCCGTTTACCTTTTCTACTAGGCCATTACACTGTGGATAGTATGGCGTGGAATGTCGGCATGTGATGCCTAACTTTTTCATCAGCTCTCCTACCAAATCGCCTTTGAAACCTGGTCCCCTGTCTGATATTATCTCTAGCGGAGTGCCAAAACAGCAACAAATGTGCTCAAAAATGAACTTTTCTACCTCTTGGGTTGTAATGCGGGTGGTGGACTGTTGCTTCTGCCCATCGAGTTATGTAGTCTACACCCACTATGATGTAGAGTTTACCTAATTGGGCCCTTGGTAAAGGACCAATTTCATCTATTCCCCATTTCTCAAATGGACCATATGAGATGTTAGGAGTTTGTGACTCATAGGTTAATGTGCGATCATAGGTTAGGAGTTTGTGGCTCATAGGTTAATGTGCGATCACTGGCCACTTGACAAGCCTTGCATGTTTTACACCAATGGTGTACATCCCTGTTTAGACTAGGCCAAGAGTCCTGCCTGTAGAATCTTCCTACTGGTGATATCTAGAGCAAAATGACCGCCACAGACGCCATCATGGAAACTTCAAATTACCTCTGTGATCTCACTAGAGGTTGGCACTCGCCTGAGAATCTGATCCTTGCCCTTACAATACAAGTGGTCGTTTACAAGGCGGGTAGCTAGTAGCCTTTCTTACCAGCCACTATTTCTGGCCTTTGGTGTACCCTTCCGAACATTCTCTCGTATCTAGAAAGTTTATGATATCGGGCATAGCATCACTACCTTGAAAGAGGGGTTGTTTCACTTTGATTGCTCCTACGGGGACGTCTTGTATTCTTTCTTTTTCTAGAGCATCTGTCTCCTGATTTTTTGCTCTAAGGACATGAAATAGTTTCACTACTTCAAACCTCCTTAGAAGATCCTTAACTTGGCGTAGGTGACCAAGTAAAACCTGATTTTTACAAACCCAAGTGCCGTTTATCTGCCTTATCAAAAGCAAAGCATTGCCAAACACATTTAGGCATTAAATTCCTTGTGAAATACATTGTTCCAACCCAAGAATTAGAGTTGCATACTCTGCTTCATTGTTGGAGTGGGAGTGTAATAACTGCCTGATGGAGAATACTCTTTCTTGTTGCTCATTGAAAATGACTATGCCAGTTGCAGACTGGTCCACTGTTCTTTTGTATGCTCCATCAAAGAAAAGAGAGTGAGCTTTTTCTAGCTTAGGAATTTCTACCATTGGTGTTTCTTCTTTTGCTTCTGTGTTGACCTTCAGCTTCTTCTCATAATGGCGATGAGTAAGAATTCCCACTAAACTAGCCCTGGTGGAGTTTTCTACTTGCATGGTGTAGTCAAACTCTTGTAATCTTACTAGCCATTTAGAGATTCTAGATGAGACATCCATGTGTCGTATTACATATGGGAAAACCTCCTCCATTTTTTGGATTACAAAGGGTCTAGGCAGAAGATAGGAGCGGAACTTTGTGGTAGAAAACATTAGTGCAAGAACCATGTGTTCTACTTCGGTAAATCCCTTTTTTGACGGAGTCATGACATGAATAGATAAGTAAATAGGACGCATGAAAGAAGTTTGGGGGTCTTTTTGAATTCGTACGACTCCAAGTGTATCACTTCCTACACTGGGGTTCACATAAAATGGCTCGTCCCACTTAGGAAGTGAAATGGTGGGAAGCTTTGCTAAAATTTGCTTCACCTCGGTAAATTGCTGCTCATTTCTTCATTCCATGAGAAGACATCCCTCTGGGTGACTTGCTGTAGAGGGAGGACCACTTGAGATAGCAAGTGAATGAACCTGCTTAAGTATCTTACCTTCTAAAGAAAAGAAACCAATTTCTTAGTGGTGGTGGATGATGAAAAAGATACCATAGCTTGCTTTCACCAATGTGACACTTATCCACATTGAGCTCGCCACCCAAGGTTTGCAGCCTGGTTAATCCATCATATACTTTGCTTAAATGGAGAGCTCGTGAACTATAGATGCAAAAATCATCTACAAACATCCGTATTGACGTTCCAAAGTAGGGTTGGAAAACAAAGGTCACATAGCGCTGATGTGGCCGGAGTGTTAGTGAGGCCAAAAGGCATCACTCTATAAGCAAAGCATCCCCAAGGTGTGATGAAAGTTTTCTTCTTCTGATCGTCTTCCACAATGCTAATCTGGAAGTATCCTGAGTAGCCATCACACACTGTGTATCGCTCATGTCCCGCCGCTTCATTGAGAATTTCATCGTGGAATGGGAGGGGAAAGTGATCGCTCTTCGTGGCTGCATTGAGAGGTTTATAGTCCACACAGACTCTCCACTTGCCATTCTTCCTTGGTGTGACTACTACTGGGCAGACCCATTCTCATTCTTCGACAGGGTAGATGAAACCCGCCTGTAGTAGCAAACTTCTCACTTCTTTAATTAGTTCCTCTTGTTGGATTACTCCAAGTCTTTTGAGCCTTTGCACCACGGGCTTACTGCCTTTCTTGAGATTTATGTGGTGTTGCACTACTGTGATTCTTGTGATCTTATCATAGCCATCAATGAACAATGTAGTGAAATTACCCAACATGGAGACATATTCCTTCCTTTCTTCATTGGTTAACTCATTTGAGAGCATCCTTTGTAATTTACTTGCATCCTCTAAGGATTGCGTACTTGATGGTTCGTCTTGGTTTGTCAGGGGTGTTTCATATTGTGTCAATCTTTTCTGTTGGTTGTCTCTTCTCTTGAGGTAGACGAATAGTCACTGGTAGACTCGTCTTCTGAAGCCTCCAAGATCATGTTGCGTTGCTTCCCAGTCCTCATATCGTAGAATATGGACTTCCCTTTAGAGTCCTTCATCTGAATCATTCCAGTGCTCCTCTCTGCCCCTCTGATGCCTCTTGTGGTTGGCCTCTATGACTAGCTTGTTTCCTTTGACTCGTTTACTCTTGCTTGCATGTGCAACTTCTTGTCTTTAAGGCGGGCTACTTCTACTGCCAACTCATATGTTGCATGAAACCTTCCCTTCACCTTCTCTCTAAGCGGCGACCACAGGTCAGCAATGAAATGGTCCTTCTTTAGGAAATTTGGTGCTCCTTCGCCTTCCTCCAGTGAGGCAACCCATCTCTCCTATAAGTCCACACACTTGGACTCGTAGGTGGCATACTCTAGCAGACTTCCCTGCTTCAATTCCGTCAATAGGTTCCATAGCTTCTCCAAGGTTGTGCCTCCACCAAACCTCTTCATAAAGGCAACCCGTAAAACATCCCATGCATTTTTGGTAGCCTGGGGCAATGCATTGTACCAGGACTTGGCCTCTACTTTCATCAGTAGAGGAAAAATTCGAAGTCGTGAAGCATCGTAATCCTTGTTGGAAACCACACAAGCGATGTCAAAATCATCCAAAAAGTCAGTGGTGAGATCTTCTCCCTTCTTTCCATTGAACGTGGGGAAAGAAACACTTGCCATGGTAGTAACTCAGGAAATTACAAACTTTTTTATTTAATCTTAATGACGGTAACGACTTTTTATAGGGTTGGGTGGATAGATTAAAACAAGTAAAGATAGAAACATTAAAGGAATGGTGGTAATCCAATATGGGGAGAATGATAGGGTTTGGGGAATTAAGGATTTCTCCTAGCATAACCACACCGAATAGGTACACGATCTTCTATTGGTGGAAGATTTTCCTATCTACATAGATATTCACATGCATATGCTGCAGGAATCTGAATGGGAATGCTGTCGGCCCATTTTACATCATGCACAGAGGGTGGAGTACTTACCTATACTCTTACCATGCCAGTGTTGATGAGTCAGCACATCCACAGGAGCTCTTCACCTTTCACGGGCTCTACCTTTCCTTCGTCGCTCAGCACATACGGGGTGATGGCGATGCGTCTGACCACTCCCAGCCTTTTGGCTAGCAGCAACTGTAGATAATTATTGTAGTTGGCGTGTTGCATGAATTTCACTCCATTCAGCTGCAACTCGTCTCCAGCCCACTGGGTTTCACCTGTGGTGGAGAGCTTCTTCAGGATAAGTTGTACAGGGAGAGGAGGAAGACCCTCTACCCCTCTTCCAAAACAGCGAGAGCAGTAGCCGAACCACTCTTCCTTAGGACATGGAAACCTTCCTACCACTTCTTCCTCAAGATTGTCAAAGTGGACTGGTAATACTCGCATGCATCGTGCGAATCGGTAGGTGACCTTCCGCCACTTAGCTTCGGATGACTTCCTCTTTGGAAAGCTGGGTACGACCCGGCTCTCTGAGCTTGAAGCACTTTCTTGGCCAGATGCTTCTCCCTTTGGGGTCATGTGTTTCTAGATTGGCTTAACCTTTCCTTACCTTTGGCTTGAGCAACCCCTTTAGGCCACTTTGGAGTAAAGGTTATGAATTTCATTGCAGTTTCCTTAGGGAAGAGAGGCCTTACCATTTTCTTCCCTCCTTTGATGTGGATGACTTCTTCGCGGTGAATGTCGATGTAGATGATTTCAGCCCCTTCGCTGCCTTCGTTGTTGACACTCATTGACAATGTGCTTTGGTTGACAACACTGATAGCACTTCATAGACCTCCCACCTGATGTTCTCAATTTGTGGTTAGAATGAGCAATACGAGATGGGGAGCTTACCTCTTGAATACTGACGACACTATAGCCTGGCAATAGTACTTCAATGAAGGTGGCTAGTGCCTCCTTAGTCTCCTCCTCTTCTGTCCTCCAGTTAAAAAATTCCTTCAGCCATTCGTCCATGATTGATGGTGTGCGTTACTTTCAACATTGTAAACTGAAGGTTTCTTAGAAGCCCTCCTGAGTGGGGGCACCAAATGATGGGAGCAAAGCGAGACATGGACCCCAAAGGCCTCTAAAACACCGGGAGCCGATGGCACGCCTTGAGCCGGTCACGATAAAGCGAACAGGGGGCACCGCCTAGCTTTGAGCGGCTAGGATGCAGACCATGGTGATGTGAACATCGCAAACTTACACACACACACACACACACACACACACACACACACACACACGCACACACACACACACACACACACACACACACACACACAGAGCATTAACAAATGATGAAACCCTTGGGGGTGTGAGGGAGAATAATTTCTTGCAGTATTTACAATGACCTTCCTTCCTACGAGGTGACACACTGTGGTGATACAAAGATAGGGAGAAGAGATCATGAATCTACTTGGTGCGTTCTCTAGAGACAACTCGATGATGTGAAACTTGCTACCAAGAATGTGTGTGTGTGTGTGCACATCGACCATTGGAGTCGAGAGGTGGACATAGCTCCCTTCACATGGTGCAATTCCCAAAACAAACCATCACACAAGTCCCCTCCCCGTGATGCCAATAATGTCAATTCCCCCCACTAAAACACTACCAAGTGCTGACCTCTCATGAACTGCCCCCCCTGATAGTGACCTCTCAGTGCTCTTTTATAGGTGTTGGCTGCTTGGATTAGGGTAATCCCGGTTTGATTAGGTAAGCTAATCGGGGAGACAAAGGAAGGCGGTGGGCCCGGTGTGGTTGACCCTTGCTTTGTCTTGGGAGTTATTAAAATGAAAACCTCTAGGTGAGCCTTTGTGACCATCACCTAGAGAGAGGGAAATTACAAATTGGGATTTTTTACAAGGCTTGGGTGAAAACTGAAAAATGATGATGATAATGACCTACGGTTTACTAAAAATGGTATCGTGGTTGCGTGACGCCGATGATTGGCAGCTTGCGGGTGCGTAAGTGTAGCACGTACGTCTCTTCGGGGTCGTCCAGGGCATGCCTTCGGTGCCTTTGTTATTTTTGTTGTCGGTGTCACGTGATTCGGGTTGTCTTCCTTCTTTTGTCGAGGTCTTCGACGTCGTTGAGTCCTCCGTTTTCTTTGTATTTTATGTGTGGTGTGTTCCTATATGCGTGTGTGTGTGTGTGTGTGTGTATGTATGTGTGAGTGCATGAGTAGGTGTTTATATGTATGTGTGTGCACGAGCGTGCGTGGGAACAGGGGGGGGGGGGGGGGGGGGAGTATGTGTATTATATATATACATGTATATATATATATATATTAGTTTCTTTTCTATTTCTGTTGGCGGCCTGCTGACTGTGAACGCTATCATGGGAATGGGGGGAGAGAGAGCTCGGGGTGTGTGGGGGAATGGGATAGTGTGTTTGTGTGTGTGTGTGTGTGTATGCGCATACAACAAGGGTGTGTGTTTGTGTGATAGAGAGAGAGAGAGAGACAGAGAGAGAGAGAGAGAGAGAGAGAGAGAGATGGTGTCGGCCGGTGCTGTGTGCAGAGCGCCAGAGAGAGAGAGAGGGAGATGGGGTGAGGTGGTGAGGCAGTGAGGGAGGGAGAGGGTGAGGCAAGCAGGTGTGTGTGTGTGTGTCGGACGGTGCTGTGTGCAGAGCGCGCGAGAGAGAAAGGGAGATGGGGTGAGGTGGTGAGGGAGGGAGAGGGTGAGGCGAGCAAGTGTGTGTGTGGATAAGAGAGAGAGCGGGAGTAGATGGGTGGCCGCATGCAGTGCCGAGCGCGAGGAGAGAGAGAGAGGGTGTGGAGAGAGAGGGGGGAAGTGATGTGTGTGTGGTTGTGTATGGTTTCAAGCGCCCGCACGGGATGGGTCCAGGAGTGCGAAGGTGAGCATGAGTAAGCGGGGCTTGACAGCGGCCGAGAGAGGTGGGGGTACTTAGTCAACGAAGGGGGGGGGGGGTTATTATAGAGAGAGAGAGAGAGAGAGAGAGAGAGAGAGAGAGAGAGAGAGAGAGAGAGAGAGAGAGAGAGAGAGAGAGAGAGAGAGAGAGGTTCTTCGTGGCGGGTTCCCACCATGGGAGTAAGACAGAGGAAGAGAAGGAGGTGAATGGTGAGGGGAATAAGGATGGGAGGGTAGATAATAGAGAGAGAGTGTGAGTGGAAAGAGGAAGGGAAGGTGTGGCTTTTCTTAAGCCTTGCAGGGCCGCTTCCAAGAGAGAGAGAGCTAGATGTTACTGATGATAGGGGAGAGGGGGTGTTAGGTCGATGGTCTGCCAGGAAGAAACCAGGGGCGGGGAATAGTAAGGCCAGTGGAATGTGGACGAGGGGGGGGGGGGGGGGGGGGGGTGTATTGGGGATAGCCGGCCCACTCTCAATAAATTTGCGGTCTTGCCAGGAAAGCACCGGGCTTCTGGCTGTGAGAGTTTGTGAGAGAACTTCAGAAAAACTATATGACGGAGTTAAATCATAGATGCCATGAAGACTAGGGTTTGGAAGGAAGTGCAATCAAAGAAGCCCCACTCTTTCTCTCTTTCACTCACACACACAAAGAAAGAACACAAAAGAGAGTGTCAAAACAACACAAAGATGAAAACATCAAGGCTATGGTCATATAGTATCATGCGTAATATGAAAGGGTTGATAGATGAGTTAATGGCATTCAATCTTGGCTAACCAAATAGGCTACGAATTGTTCTTTGGAATGTAGTTTTGTGCTTACCATAATATATATATTTTGTCTAGTGATTGGGATTAATTGTGTATACAAATCCTCTTGGTTCATAGCAAGATAACTACGCTTACGTCAAAAGAAAAGTTATAGTCTATGAGCGGCAGTATAATGGGATCCGGTGATAGAAGTATTTCATTGAGCCTTTCTGGGCCAAAGAGAAACACTATACGTTGTTGAAAGTGTATTTTATGGCTAATCCATACGTTAATTCTAATAGATCGTACAGAGTGAAATCGATAGAAATTATCATCATGTGGGTTATTCATCTAGCATAGTATGTGAGAAATGTAGATATGAGAGAAGTGAAGAGATGAGAAGTTTCCCTCCCAAGCCCTATTCTTGCCCGTAGGCAAGAATAGGCAATAAGGATACTGCGGGGAGAGATATACCTGTAGCAAAGAGAACCTAAAATTTGTAAAGAGGATGAATTACTAAGAATGAGAGCGATAGGTTTGCTTAAGGAGATGAGATTAGATACATATATATATATATGTTGGAATAGAGATGAAAAAGAAAACAACAAGAAATCAAGAAAACATCAATGTAAAACACATCTTACTTGACAAACCCTTCGGCACCATTATTGATGGAGAGAGAAGAAGAGGGGAGAATTCAACTTTGATTGATATGCCAAGTCCACGACCTTCTTTGATTAGAGTTGATCTACAAAGGATAGCATGCAAGAATGGCTAGTCTTCCTCTAGGAGCAAGTGTAGGCTTAGGCTTATGTTAATGGCTAAGTACAATTTTGCATTACTACTCTCTCCCTCATGAATTCCTCTCATCAATGGCTTGAATTCTTGAGTTCTTTTCAAGGAGAAGAGGTCCCCTTTAATAGGTGAAGGGAACCCCGAAGCGTTTACACAAGAAGAGAGGAGCCAGTGTGAACAGAAATTGGAAAAGTTGAAAATGAGTTGTCCCTGCATGATGTGGGCAGATTGGTGTCCAGTATTTTGATCATATCTCCTCAACCATGGCTCCAAATAAAAAAGTAAAAATATGGGCAGAAACTTCAGCTCATTAGCTACGATTTTCATTTTTGGTAGCAAAAGTCTTGCTGTGGTCCCCTTAGCCTAGACTTTCATTTGATTCCAAAGGACACCTCATGCCATATGAAACCATGACATTGCTCTTTGACAAAGTTTTGTAATCATGCTTGCAATAATGCATTAAATAAGTGTATCTTTGAAATCATGCCACTAGACTCCCACTAGGATTTGATTCCATCCTAGTAGCTATTTAAAAAGAAATATGAGAAAAATATGAAAAATACATAGAATATATATATATATTGGAGTTTACCCTAGATATAGGATCTAGCTAGGGTGTGAGATGATAATGAGATAGTAGAAATAAAGAATCAATGTTTTTTGGCCCAAGTTAAAGAGACGGAGCTATTGATGCTTTTCCCATAGTATTTTCTGATGGTAAAGTAAGAATAGGTTACCCTTGAGGAAAATAATAGGATGAGATAGAAGGCTTATTATTATACTTAAATATGCATATGTACATTATAGGAAAGATAATTATGTATCTAAAAAATTACAAGATAACTCTTGTAGCATGCGTTCCCACTATGTACGTGTCACAGTACGACACCACTGGAGGGTGTGGATGAGCAAAGGTATAGTGAGAAAGAATATTTGGAAGAGAGAGAGAGAGAGTATATACAGTAGCTGTGGCGGCCCGTGCGAGGGTGTGACAGAGGCACCAATGCGCCTACCGAGATGGGTGATGGAGCGGCAGAGTAGGAGAGAGAGAATATAGGTTGAGTCGAGCAGTAGGAGAGAGAGTGAGTCCGTCTTCTGGCGATAATGGAGGGTGTGTGGCCAAACTCGCGGTGCCCCGCTAGTGGTTAACCTTAGAGGGAGGGTATGGTGAATGGTAAGAGATCTTTTTTTTTTCCTTCTTTGGTAATAAGCCTTCCCTTCCTTAGGGTGTGGTTCTCACGGCGATCACGGTTTCAAGAACCGACCGTCAGCATTAAAGAGGGATGTAAAGAATGTAAAAAACTACCGGACTATAACGATTGGGTCTCTTATGGAAAATTTGTTTGGGTGCATAATGGAGATGAAATTGAGTGATTGGACTAAAGAGAATGACAAGCGGGCAAAAGGACAAGCCGGTTTTCATCAATGCCATAGCACCATTCATCATCTTGTCACTCTTTGTGCTCTCATGGAGGAAAGTTGATTGAAAGGTAAGTGATTGTATTACTGTGTTGTGAAATTTAAGAAAGACTTTGATATGATTCCATGTAGCAATTTTGTGGAGAATGTTGAAAGAACTGGAAGTGCCAAGTGAGTTTATGCTTGTGGTTTCTCAAATCTATGAGAAGGTGATGTGTCAATTGCGCATGGGAAGAGGAATTTCAAGAATTTTGGTAAGAACTATTGGGGTTAAACAAGGATGTTCGTTGTCACCAATTCTCTTTGGTCTATGCATCAATCAAATGGAACAAATGGACCTTGAAGGAAGGCAACAAAGAGGTCACTATTTGCAATGTGGTAATCATGCTTTTGTTGTATGCGGATGATGTAGTGCTTCAAGCACACACTTTAGAAGATGCACAAAAGCTTATGGTTGTCCTTGAGAACTTTTTCTTGCATAGTGGACTAATTGTGAATGAATCCAAAACAAAGGTTATGCTTGTGAAAACCAACCATAAGGAGAAGCCATCCATTGTGTACAAGAATGAGACACTTGAAGTTGTTGAGAGCTTTACGTACCTTGCCTTGAGGTTCTGTCCAATCACAAGTGGCATAAATGTGCTATGTGTTGAAAGTGGGAAAGAGAGCATATTATGCATTTGAGAACATGTGTAATGTGGGAAACATCAAGTGTTGGATTCTCAAGAAGTACCTTTTTGATGCATTGGTGACATTGGTTCTTCTTTATGGAGTTAAAGTGAGGGGCGAGAACATCTCAAAGTCTACTTGGAAAGAGTTTGAGAATGTCCAAAAGCGTTTTCTTACAAACTTTCTCCAAGTTAGGACACAAACACCATATATGATCCTACTTCTTGAGTCAAGATCTTTTCGAATTGAGGTTATGGGCATGGAAAGGGTTGTGGAGTACATGATAAAGGTGCGTCAAAACCCCTCAAATCAACTTCCTACAATTGCATGGGAAGCAAGAAAAAAAGTTCAAAAGATGCATGAAAGCAAGATCTTGAGCACAGGATGGATGCAAGACATAAAGAAGTGGTTTGGGAGATGGAATGCATTACACTTGCTACATGATGCTTCATTTGACTCCCAAGTGAATGAAGATTTTCTACAATGCCAATGTATTATGGCTTGGGTTACATCCGGTGGGTTATGCTTCATACATTACACCACCCATACCCCAACTACAAAACCATGTTCTTTGTTGAAAGAGGAAATCGTACACACACTTACATGATTGAGCCTATCCCCTTGTCGCTAATACGCACTATCACAACCATTTGGCTTAGCTCCCATTTCCTTCGATGCGAGATAGGGCATTGGGGCAATGGAGAAGAGTCAAATAAATTGTGCACATTATGCTCATTGCAAGTTCAAGAGTCTGAGTACCACACACTACTAGAGTGCTCAGCTTTTAGTCACATCCGAACTAACTTCTCTCACATTTCCTGTCATGACTTAGACCTACACACTTTCCTCTCTCAGCCACAATGTGGGCTCTCCATTGCGACTCTCATCACCACAATTTTGGAACATTGAGTCACTCATCATCCATACTTATACTGCATCACATATAACTTTGGTCCCATAGGTCATATTTGACCTCCAAGGATGATAATAAAATCTCTCTCTGCCTCTCTCTCTCTCTCTCTCAACAAAGAAGGTGGTCATGGCCTCTACACAAAGGAGGCTACTACAAGAGTTCTCTCTCTAAGTGTAAGGAATTGCCACTTGTAAATCCTCGTACATGTGTGCATCTAGGGTAAAGGTGATTTTCATTGAAAGCAATGAGAGCATGTGGAGAAGTGTCCGGTTACTCTCTCTCTCTCTAGGTGTAAAGCATGATGGAGAAGCAGTTCGTTAAAGTCCAAATTTGTGGTGTACTAGGGTAGAATCCCTATCGACTGGGGTGCCTTTGCAAGTGCATGTGCTCGCCTTGAGAGAGAGAGAGAGAGAGAGAGAGAGAGAGAGAGAGAGAGAGAGAGAGAGAGAGAGAGAGAGAGAGAGAGAGAGAGAGAGAGAGAGAGAGAGAGAGAGAGAGAGAGAGGCTATAGTAGGCCCAACAGCACCGTGAAGTCCCTACAATCCCCTCTTGTGTGTGTCTAAGGGTCTAGATAGTGTGAGCACTGAGCATTGTTAGTAATATTCACAACATTAATCACATAGTGTGGGTCCCTGCTTCCATTAATTCTTGGGTAGCAGAGTTGTTGAGTCTAGGTGCGTAGGAAATCAATAATTTTCAAAATTCCACCTTGGGCACTGTCATGGTGAGAGAGAGAGAGAGAGAGAGAGAGAGAGAGAGAGAGAGAGAGAGAGAGGATACAGCAGGCCCAATAGGGCCACAAATTCCCTACAATACCCTCTTGTGTGTGTTTAAGGGTCTAGACAGTGTGAGAACCGAGCATTGTTAGCAATGTTCAACTAGTGCTATCTGGCTACGGCTAGATTGACATTGTCTAAGACAATGTCTCATCATGCCCAAGTGACGTATCTGTCAAATTTTGTAGATAAAAACAATAAGACTTTCTGTAAGTATAAAAATATAATGACAAAACAATCTATTTTTTAGCTTATCATTAAAATACAACAAATGTAAGAGAGTAAAGTTAAATACTAATCATGTCGGAGGGAGAACTAAGAATGTCCCTAAGAGCGTTTAAGCCCTTCTTCCCGCATACTCACGCTTGTATGGTGTGGGGTCACGTCCTGTCATCAACCACTGTTAAAAACATACAAAGAATATGTTATGTTAGTATTTAAAAGTACAATTACCCATAAGTACCAAACATAAAGGGCAATGCAGAAACACTTACAAAGTTGGCCTCAAATGAGGCCCACCTGCCGCTCCCCAAGTGGTGCGAGCTCCCTTCCTCTACTCGTGCTTTGGCTGCCTCCTTTCTTTTCTTCCACTTGTCAGGATTCTTGTGCATTGCTCACTTTGCATCCTTTCAATCTTATTTGGCCAGCTAATTTTGCATGTTCCATCCATGCTTTATTCCTTTTTGCACATCAGAATGCTTGTGCTTGTAGTATTCGCGCTATTGGGAAACAAGAAAATTGAAACACCTCTACAATGATGTCACCCAAGAGCATTGAAAGAGAACTAAAACAACACCAAAAGATCTGGAAAATCTGTTTGAAACACCACAAGTCCAACAAGAGTAGTCCCCTTGGGAAGTTACTGGCCGTCACCCACCCAAGAGACTATGTCACATAGGAGCAAAACCCTGCCAAAGCATGGATTTACAGCACACGCCGATCAATGCATATGAAGACAAGTGCCTCCCCTTTCACCATTGAAAACACAAACCCACAACTTCAACATCAATTCCACAATTCCTAGATACATGCCCTCCCAATCTGCCTGCACACAATTTGCCACTAGGCTGCCATAGCCATAACCCTGCAGAGAACTAGTCATAACCTAAAGAGGACAACTCCAATTTGGACACTTTAAATCTTGAGAGAAATATTGAAAATGACTGGTGAGAAATATGAAGATGACCAAATTTGAATCTACACACCGCTACATGCAAAATTGATGCGAACAGGGAGCTGTCCCAACACGACTACGCGTAGAGTAGGCAAGGCGGGGGCAAAAACTGCAACAGTAACCATCAAGGAGGCACAACGAGCTCAAATCTGCAATATTCTGGAGTTTTGCTGAACTTGTTTCAGTTTTTACATGAGTTTAAGTTATATACAAGTCTCACTTCAAAAAAGTCACTCACGGGCACTTACAACAGCCTAACAGATGTCATTAGACTAGCGACTTGTAGTGCATGTACATGTGCTTGCTAAAGCAAGCTAAAGAACCTACAAAAAGAAATCTCATACACCCTTTTGACATCGAGCATCATCTCCGTATGTACAAATTTACAAAAAACGGGGTGTCAAAAATGTGCCCAACATAGTTTGCCACACCCTAGCCTGCTAGCATTCATGATCAGTAGCAGAAAAGAGATCAGTAGCATTCATGAGGTGGTGAGGGAGGGAGAGGGTGCGGCGAGCAGGTGTGTGTGTGTGTGTGTCAGCCGGTGCTGTGTGCAGAGCGCGAGAGAGAGAGAGGGAGATGGGGTGAGGTGGTGAGGGAGGGAGAGGGTGAGGCGAGCAAGTGTGTATGTGGATAAGAGAGAGAGCGGGAGTAGATGGGTGGCAGAATGCAGTGCTGAGCGCGAGGAGAGAGAGAGAGAGGGTGTCGAGAGAGAGGGGGGAAGCGATGTGTGTGTGGTTGTGTATGGTTTCAAGCGCCCGCACGGGTTGGGTCCGAGAGTGCGAAGGTGAGCATGAGCAAGTGGGGCTTGACAGCGGCCGAGAATCGAGGGGGGGGTACTTAGTCAACGAAGGGGGTGGGGGATATGAGAGAGAGAGAGAGAGAGAGAGAGAGAGAGAGAGAGAGAGAGAGAGAGAGAGAGAGAGAGGTTCTTCGTGGCGGGTTCCCCCCATGGGAGTAAGAGAGAGGAAGAGAAGGAGGTAAATGGTGGGGAATAAGGATGGGAGGGTAGAGAATAGAGAGAGAGAGTGAGTGGATAGAGGGAGGCAAGGTGTGGCTTCCCTTAAGCCTTGCACGGCCGCTTCCAAGAGAGAGAGAGAGCTAGATTTTAGTGATGATAGGGGAGAGGGGGTGTTAGGCCGATGGTCCGCCAGGAAGAAACCAGGGGGGGGGGAATAGTAAGGTCAGTGGAATGTGGACGAGGGGGAGGGGGGTATTCGGGATAGGCGGCCCACTGTCAAGAAATTTGCGGTCTTGCCAGGAAAGCACCGGGCTTCTGGCTGTGAGAGTTTGTGAGAGAACTTCAAAAAAACTATATGAAGGAGTTAAATCATAGATGCCATGAAGACTAGGGTTTGGAAGAAAGTGCAATCAAAGAAGCCCCACTCTTTCTCTCTTGCACTCACACACACAAAGAAAGAACACAAAAGAGAGTGTCAAAACAACACAAAGATGAAAACATCAAGGCTATGGTCATATCTTATCATTCGTAATATGAAAGGGTTAATAGATGAATTAATGGCATTCAATCTTGGCTGACCAAATAGGCTACGAATTGTTCTTTGGAATGTAGTTTTGTGCTTACCATAATATATATATATTGTCTAGTGATTGGGATTAATTGTGTATACAAATCCTATTGGTTCATAGCAAGATAACTACGCTTACGTCAAAAGAAAAGTTATAGTCTATGAGAGGTAGTATAATGGGAATAGGTGATAGAAGTATTTCATTGAGCCTTTCTGCGACAAAGAGAAACACTATACGTTGTTTAAAGTGTATTTTACGGCTAATCCATACGTTAATTCTAATAGATCGTACAGAGTGAAAGCGATAGAAATTATCATCATATTGGTTATTCATCTAGGATAGTATGTCAGAAATGTAGATATGAGAGAAGTGAAGAGATGAGAAGTTTCCCTCCTAAGCCCTATTCTTTGCCCGTAGGCAAGAATAGGCAATAAGGATACTGCGGGGAGAGATATACCTGTAGCAAAGAGAACCTAAAATTTGTAGCGAGGATGAATTAGTAAGAATGAGAGCGATAGGTTTGGTTAAGGAGATGAGATTAGATACATATATATATATATATATGTTGGATTAGAGATGAAAAAGAAAACAACAAGAAATCAAGAAAACATCAATGTAAAACACATCTTACTTGACAAACCCTTTGGCACCATTATTGATGGAGAGAGAAGAAGAGGGGAGAATTCAACTTGATTGATACGCCAAGTCCACGACCTTCTTTGATTAGAGTTGATCTACAAAGGATAGCATGCAAGAATGGCTAGTCTTCCTCTAGGAGAAAGTGTAGGCTTAGGCTTATGTTAATGGCTAAGTACAATTTAGCATTACTACTCCCTCCCTCATGAATTCCTCTCATCAATGGCTTGAATTCTTGAGTTCTTTTCAAGGAGAAGAGGTCCCCTTTAATAGGTGAAGGGAACCCCGAAGGGTTTACACAAGAAGAGAGGAGCCAGTGTGAACAGAAATTGGAAAAGTTGCAAATGAGCTGTCCCTGCATGATGTGGGCAGACTGGGGTCCAGTATTCTGATCATATCTCCTCAACTGTGGCTCATTAGCTACTATTTTCATTTTAAAATCGTTTTCCAATTCGGATTGGAACCTTGTGTATAAAATCATCAAAATAGGGTCCATTTTCGACAGCAAAAGTCTTCCTGTGGTCCCCTTAGCCTAGACTTTCATTTGATTCCAAAGGACACCTCATGACATATGAAAGCATGACATAGCTCTTTGACAAAGTTTTGTAATCATGCTTGCAATAATGCATTAAAATAAGTGTATCTTTGAAATCATGCCACCTAGTGTCCCACTAGGATTTGATTCCCTCCTAGTAGCTATTTAAAAAGAAATATGAGAAAAATATGAAAAATACATAGAATATATATATATTGGACTTTACCCTAGATATAGGATCTAGCTAGGGTGTGAGATGATAATGAGATAGTAGAAATAAAGAATCTATGCTTTTTGCCTGTATTGTTGCTTTTTCCATAGTATTTTCTAATGGTAAAGTAAGAATAGGTTACCCTTGAGGAAAATAATAGGATGAGATAGAAGCCTTATTATTATACTTAAATATGCATATGTACATTATAGGAAAGATAATTATGTATCTAAAAAATTACAAGATAACTCTTGTAGCATGCGTTCCCACTATGTACGTGTCACAGTACGACACCGCTGGAGGGTGTGGATGAGCAAAGGTATAGTGAGAAAGAATATTTGGAAGAGAGAGAGAGAGAGAGAGAGTATATACAGTAGCTGTGGCGGCCCACGCAAGGGTGTGACAGAGGCACCAATGCGCCTACTGGGATGGGTGATGGAGCGGCAGTAGGAGAGAGAGAATATAGGTGGAGTCGAGCAGTAGGAGAGAGAGTGAGTCCGTCTTCTGGCGATAATGGAGGGTGTGTGGCCAAACTGGCGGTGCCCCGCTAGTGGTTAACCTTAGAGGGAGGGTACGGTGAATGGTAAGAGATCTTTTTTTTTTCCTTCTTTGGTAATAAGCCTTCCCTTCCTTAGGGTGTGGTTCTCACGGCGATCACGGTTACAAGAACCGACCGTCAGCATTAAAGAGGGATGTAAAGAATGTAAACAACTACCGGACTATCATGATTGGGTCTCTTATGGAAAATTTGTTTGGGTGCATAATGGAGATGAAATTGAGTGATTGGGCTAAAGAGAATGACAAGCGGGCAAAAGGACAAGCCGGTTTTCATCAATGCCATAGCACCATTCATCATCTTGTCACTCTTTGTGCTCTCATGGCGGAAAGTTGATTGAAAGGTAAGTGATTGTATTACTGTGTTGTGGAATTTAAGAAAGACTTTGATATGATTCCATGTAGCAATTTTGTGGAGAAGGTTGAAAGAACTGGAAGTGCCAAGTGAGTTTATGCTTGTGGTTTCTCAAATCTATGAGAAGGTGATGTGTCAATTGCACATGGGAAGAGGAATTTCAGGAACTTTGGTAAGCAATATTGGGGTTAAACAAGGATGTTCGTTGTCACCAATTCTTTTTGGTCTATGCATCGATCAAATGGAACAAATGGACCTTGAAGGAAGTCATCGAAGAGGTCACTATTTGCAATGCGGTAATCATGCTTTTGTTGTATGCGGATGATGTAGTGCTTCTAGCACACACTTTGGAAGATGCACAAAAGCTTATGGTTGTCCTTGAGAACTTTTTCTTTCATAGTGGACTAATTGTGAATGAATCCAAAACAAAGGTTATGCTTGTGAAAACCAACCATAAGGAGAAGCCATGCATTGTGTACAAGAATGAGACACTTGAAGTTGTTGAGAGCTTTACGTACCTTGCCTTGAGGTTCTGTCCAATCACAAGTGGCATAAATGTGCTATGTGTTGAAAGTGGGAAAGAGAGCATATTATGCATTTGAGAACATGTGTAATGTGGGAAACATCAAGTGTTGGATTCTCAAGAAGTACCTTTTTGATGCATTGGTGACATTGGTTCTTCTTTATGGAGTTAAAGTGAGGGGCGGGAACGTCTCAAAGTCTACTTGGAAAGAGTTTGAGAATGTCCAAAAGTGTTTTCTTACAAACTTTCTCCAAGTTAGGACACAAACACCATATATGCTCCTACTTCTTGAGTCAATATCTTTTCGAATTGAGGTTATGGGCATGGAAAGGGGTGTGGAGTACATGATAAAGCTGCGTCAAAACCCCTCAAATCAACTTCCTACAATTGCATGGGAAGCAAGCAAAAAAGTTCAAAAGATGCATAAAAGCAAGATCTTCAGCACAAGATGGATGCAAGACATAAATAAGTGGTTTGCGAGATGGGATGCATTACACTTGCTACATGATGCTTCATTTGACTCCAAAGTGAATGAAGCTTTTCTACAATGCCAATGTATTATGGCTTGGGAGAAATCCGGTGGGTCATGCTTCATACATTACACCACCCATATTGCTCCCAACTACAAAACCATGTTCTTTGTTGAAAGAGGAAAGCGTACACACACTTACATGCTTGAGCCTATCCCCTTGTCGGTGATAGGTACTATCACAACCATTTGGCTTAGCTCCCATTTCCTTCGATGCGAGATAGGGCGTTGGGGCAATGGAGAAGAGTCAAATAAATTGTGCACATTATGCTCATTGCAAGTTCAAGAGTCTGAGTACCACACACTACTAGAGTGCTCAGCTTTTAGTCACATCCGAACTTGCTTCTCTAACATTTCCTGCCATGACTTAGACCTACACACTTTCCTCTCTCAGCCACAATGTGGGCTCTCCATTGCGACTCTCATCACCACAATTTTGGAACATTGAGTCACTCATCATCCATACTTATACTGCATCACATATAACTTTGGTCCCATAGGTCATATTTGACCTCCAAGGATGATAATAAAATCTCTCTCTGCCTCTCTCTCTCTCTCTCTCTCTCTCTCTCTCTCTCTCTCTCTCTCTCAACAAAGAAGGTGGTCATGGCCTCTACACAAAGGAGGCTACTACAAGAGTTCTCTCTCTAAGTGTAAGGACTTGCCACTTGTAAATCCTCGTACATGTGTGCATCTAGGGTAAAGGTGATTTTCATTGAAAGCAATGAGAGCATGTGGAGAAGTGTCTGGTTACTCTCTCTCTCTCTCTAGGTGTAAAGCATGATGGAGAAGCAGTTCGTTAAAGTCCAAATTTGTGGTGTACTAGGGTAGAATCCCTATCGAATGGGGTGCCTTTGCAAGTGCATGTGCTCACCTTGAGAGACAAGGAGAGAGAGAGAGATAGAGATAGAGAGAGAGAGAGAGAGAGGCTATAGTAGGCCCAACAGCGCCGTGAACTCCCTACAATCCCCTCTTGTGTGTGGCTAAGGGTCTAGACAGTCTGAGCACTGAGCATTGTTAGTAATATTCACAACATTAATCACATAGTGTGGGTCCCTGCTTCCATTAATTCTTGGGTAGCAGAGTTGTTGAGTCTAGGTGTGCAGGAAATCAATAATTTTAGAAATTCCACCTTGGGCACTGTCATGGTGAGAGAGAGAGAGAGAGAGAGAGAGAGAGAGAGAGAGAGAGAGAGAGAGAGAGAGAGAGAGAGAGAGAGAGAGAGAGAGAGAGAGTCTACAATAGGCCCAACAAGGCCACAAATTCCCTACAATACCCTCTTGTGTGTTTTGATGGGGGCTTTTCACAAGCCAAGCTCCCATACCCCTCTTCTCTCGTCCCCACCCCATGAAAACCCCCTCTTAGGGAGGGAGTGATAAAAGGCATTGGAAAAAGTAAGAAAAAAAATAAAGTATGATTATGTAAATATATAAGAAAGGTAAAATAGACCACCTCATGCCTACGGGGTAGCCCATCCCCACCTTGCCTCCTTTTTCTTCATTGTTGCCCTCCCGTGTGTCCCTTTTCCTCTCCTCCACTCAAAAGGTCAACCCCTTCTCTCTTCCCCTTGTCCTTTGTCCTTTCTCGCTCCCCTCAAGCTACCCCACCTCTCACCAATAATGCATTCTAACTCACCAATAATGCACCCTAACTCACATGCAACTTACCCTATCTTCCAAAATAGTATACCCCACCCCCCTTTCTCTCTCCTATCATATCCCATGACCCAAATACCCCCCTCTCTCTCTCTAAAGGGTGCCATGTCTCTTGTCTTGTAGATAAATAACCTCCCCCATACTCACACACACTCAGTTTCATTGAAAAAGGTGCCCACAGACCCATCCCCACACGTTGGTTACCTGATTTTTCTTGTGTTCACACACATATGCACACAGATTCACCTCTGAACACACTCCCCTCTCTCTCCTCTTGTAATTACTTTAGTCTCCATGTCATCTCTCACTTTTTTTCATCAACCCATCTCTCTCTCTTAGTCTCTCTCTCATGAGACTTCTGTTCTCGCACATATACACACGACCAGACAAGTGGGGCCCACAATCACATGGCCTATGTAGATAATGATTTCTTCATTTCTAAATTCTATAATTTCTTCCCCCTCCTCCCCTATATAAAGAGGGGTCACCATCACACTAAACACACACAACATCACCAAAGAACACACTATGCACTGTGTGTGCCTAGTGCACACACACACACCCACACCATCACCATCACCGCAATCACCATGCTTGTCTTGAGCATGACCTCTACACCCTTGGCTATGGAAGATGAAGGGCAAATAAATGAAGGATGATGGCCATAACCCTCGTGCGAATCTTCGCCATCAACTCCCACGTATCCTCCATGTGCTCTACCACTCTCTTCCTTCTCATTCCCCTACCCTATGCTCCCCATTTCATCGCCTTATTCTCTAAATAAAGCGTGAGGTTTTGTGAGTATGTTTTCTTGCAATGTTTTGCCCATGTGAGGTGTGCGGAATCGCCACCTAATCTTGTGTTTGGAGTGAGCTTCTGTATGTGTGAAGGGTGTGCGGATTCGCCATCCTTTTGTGGTGCCTAAGTACTAAGCCGCTATACCCCCTCCCTCACTCTCTCTCTCTCTCTCACTTGATCTCAATCCCTTTCCCTCTTCATCATTACTCCCAAGCATCCATCTCTCTTGGATGAAAACTTTGTTATGGTGGTGTGTTGTTTGCGTCCTAGCCGCTGAAGCTAGGTGGTGCCCCTGTTTGCTTTACCATGACAGGATCGAGGCATGCCATTCAGTCCCCGGTGTTTTAGAGGCCGTCGGGGTTCGGGGTTCGGGGTTCGCTTTTCTCCCGTCATTTGGTGCCCCCACTGAGGATCGAACTAAGGACCTTCAGTTTACAAGACTGAAACCCCTAAACTATTGTGAATGGATGAATGGCTAGCAGGATTTGCTAATTGGACAACAGAAGAAAAAGAGCTCCAAGCAGAACTAGACGAACTCCGCATCTCCATCGAAGCTCGAGTGCTAGACGTAACGGTAATCGATTTGCAGTGGGAGAGTCAACCAACACGCCAAACCCAGTGGATATACATAGGCCAAGTGCCAAGAAGAAGAAGGAGAAGCTCGAAACCATGTCCGCAACCTATAACCAACCAACAACAACAAAATGGAAGGAGCTCTGCACAATAGAGAATCAACACTATTCTACTTTGAGAATCGGGTAACTCAAGTCACTGAGGTAATTATCACAGTCAGTTTTCAAGTCGCACCTGATGCTGCAGCACAGATAACGGAATCATTGGCTCACACTCTCACTAGAGAAGCTAGGGATCTACTGAGTTTGTTTCAGTAAAGAACTCCACTCTCTCCCACAAGCTTGGACAGTGACTAAGCACCTCTAAGCTTCACATGAATCAGTGCAACCTACCTCAAGACAGATCACACATACCAACACGTGTATGCTCAATCAAGGTAATACTGGACTTGAAGGCTCACTACCAGCACATCATTGACACCATGCTGGGTGGGGAGCGGTTTTTTGAGGTTCTTGCATCAGATCAGCCATTTGTCTTACCTTTGGTACAAGGCAATGTACCGTTTGAAGTTTTAATCTATGTCCTAGTATAAGAGGGTATACACGCCTCCTTGTAAAGAAGAAAAAAAACTTTTGCAAGTTAATAAGTGTGTCTTTCTAGCTCTCTCTCAGTAATCATGGCAAGTGTAGCATTTCCAACATTTAAAGGAAAGAAGGGGGAGGATTTGGTAACAGACTTCCTAGATGACTTTGAAGTAGCATGTGTAGTGAGCAACAAAGATACGGATGAATCCCGGGTTAGAATCTTTAAGCATCTCATGAAGCTAGAAGCTTGATCATGGTACAATGCACTTCCACAAGCAACCAAGAATGACTGGGAACCCTTAAAAACCACTTTTAAGAGGCGCTTTGGGGGAGGTACCACTTCAGAAAAGTTGTGGGACAAGTTGAGAGACTTGAAGCAGGAGGGTCTTTTAGAATATGCCACCTATGAGTCCAAATTTGTGGATTTGTGGGAACGGTGGGTTGAGTCACTAGCAAGGGGGGAAGCCGTACCCGATTTCCTAAAAAAAGATCAGTTCACGCATGGCTTATGGCCGCTTCTCAAGGAGAAGGTGAAAGGTAGATTCCCGGCTACGTACGAGTTAGCCGTTGAGATTGCTCGCCTTAAGGACAAGAAGCTGCGAATGAAAGCCAAAGAAACCGAGTCAACAGAAGCAGGAACATCACGTCGACCAACAACTACGACAACCACCATACCACCACCACCAGCTCTTGGGGTAAGAGATGACCAACAAGATATGTTGTCCCATATTACTGACCAACTGCAGAATTTGTCTGTCCACTTAATAGAGCAAGGGAGGAGTCAAGAAATAGATCAAGACCCTGGAAGAGCATGACGACAAAACAGGGAGTATCATTGCTACAACTGCGGAGAAGACGGTCACGGTATGTACTACTGTCCCAAACCACGACAAAACTATAATAGAGAGGTAGGAGGAACCAATTGGCACCCCCTAGAGAAAGAACACCCCCACCCCAAGCACCACCCCCACCAACACAAATTCTACGTCCACCCCAGACACCACTACAAGCATCCATCCCACCTCTTCCACCAGCCCCACCACCTGATCGCCCTGTAAACATCATAAGGCTAGAAGAGAAAGGAAAAGCCGTAGTAGTGGATCCACCCAGAGCAAAGGAGATGGACAAGGGTAAGGAGAAGGTAACCTTTTTAGAACCACTTGAAGCCATGACTGTGAAAAGAGCTAGGAGGTATAAAGCTACACAATCAGATGATGAGAGAAGCATGAGAGGAGAAACTAGCAAGAGGCCATCCAGGCCACGACAGAAATTGGGCATCACCGACTTCTAGCTAGGGGAAAGTTTTAAGCCCTATGATCTAACATTGGATGTGGCAGAGCAAGGACCGAAGATTACATGGCCACAGCTGCTACATCTTGCACCAAAAGTAAGGCGACAATGGTCTAAAATGGTAAGTACAAGACGCTCCAAAACAAAGGTAGCCGGAGCAATTTCGGGATGCAACATGGATGACATCCTTCCAATTGTCAACGTATACATAAAAGTAAAGAGGGTTGGAAACACCTACATTGATGGAGGTGCACAAATCTGTGTAATGAGCAAAGCTATGATGCTTCGATTAGGGCTCGAGGTTGACAGGCCTTCTCCATGCAAGGCAAAGATGGCAAACAACGCAAAAGTAAAGTGTGTGGGTGTGGTAAGTGCCGTGAAAATCAAAGCTTTCAACACTGAGGTAGAGGTAGATGTTTTTGTAATGCCTACTAAGGGGGAGGGCTATCCACTAATTTTGGGAAGGCCATGCTTGATGGCCATGAAGGCAAAACAGGACTGGGGTATTGGCCTTCTATGCATGACCGGTAAGAAAGGGGAGACAATCTACTACGACATGAGGATTGCCAAGCAGAAGCAAATGAATCTGGAAACATCGGCAGATGAAACCACTAGAGAATCTTCCAGTTCTAAGGAGGAGACCACATCCACCGACGAAAGTGACAGTTCCATTGATGTGATGGGTATCATTATGAAGGATCCACAAAGGGTAAGCACAACTGGTGATCCATCACCAAAAGGGCAACCCAATGAAGAGGAGAGCAAATCACCTGGCCTAGGAGGAAGTAGGTTGAAGGGTATGTTGTCTACGGAATTAACACTTGAGGAGAAAGATAGTTTTTTGCAAATGTTGATGGGATTTCCTAACCTGTTCATTGACAACTATGAAAGAATCACAGGCATTACAGTGGGGGAACATCATATTAAGCTGAAGGAAGGGGTAAAACCAGTTGTGCAAAAGCTACGACGATTGGGGGTCATACAAGAAAAGGCACTCTTGGCCGAGGTAAGGAAACTGCTGGAGGCGGGATTCATCTATCCTGTAGAAAACTCAGAATGGGTGTCACCCGTAGTGGTGACACCTAAAAAGAATGGTAAGTGGAGGGTCTGTGTTGACTACAAACCACTAAATGCAGCTACAAAGAGAGACCACTTTCCTCTCCCTTTCTTGGATGAAATTCTGAATGAAGTAGCGGGTTTTGAATGCTATACCATCTGTGATGGTTATTCTTGATACTTTTAAATACGCATAGCCTTGGAAGATCAGCTAAAAACCACTTTTATCATGCCATGGGGTTGTTTTGCATACAGGGTTGTGCCATTTGGTCTCACAAATGCATCTGCCACATTCCAAAGATATGTCACATATGTTTTTCAACCGTTCTTTGGAACATCCATAAGAGTGTTCATTGATGATTTTCGTATATATAGCTCCCGTATTTCACATTTAGAAAAGGTAACTGAAGGTTTGGCCAGGTTGCAGAGCCTAGGTGGGCAATTAAATGTGGATAAATGTCACATTGGGGAGAGTAAAGTCATTCTACTAGGCCATGAAATTTCAGCAAGAGGTATCAACGTCGACCCAAGTAAGGTGTCCGCACTCATAGCCCTACCTTCACCAACGACGGCATGTCAACTGGTCTCTTTTCTACAAAAGGTGAGGTACTTAAGTAGATTCATACATCTACTATCACAACTTGTTCTACCACTGCAACAACTCACTCAAAGATCAACTTTCACTTGGGACAAGGAAAGCGAACATCACTACAACAAGGTAAAGGAGGTCTTAGCCACTCTGCCAACTATCTCACCACCTAAGTGGGATGAAAAATTCTATGTCACCTCAAGTGTTGGTGATGACTCATTGGGGGCTGTGCTACTCCAAAAGGATACGACGACATCTTTCATGAGGCCCATCTACTTCTCTAGTCGAATGATGACAGCAGGAGACAAAGGTTTCACCCATGTGGAACACTTATTCCTAGCTCTTAGATTTGCAACTACAAAGTGTAGGTCATATTTGCTGCCTAAGCAATTTGTGATTCTAACCATGGATGAAATATTTCCCTATGTTGTACAACACATGGATGTGTCTGCTAGGATTACTAAATGGCTAGTTCGTCTGCAAGAGTTTGACTACACGGTACAGGTAGAAAGCATGACAAGGGCAAGTTTGGGGGGACTCATGACCTACCAAGTCTTTGAAGGGAAGGAGAAGCAATCTAAGGGAGGAGAAGTCCGATTACCTCCAGTACCACCGATGGTAGAAGGAGCATACTCTCTCTACTTTGATGGAGCCTACAAGTGAGCATCCAACAAAGCAGCTGCAGGCATAGTGGTCTTTGATGACAAAGGGACAAAGGTATTTTCATTGGGCCAATTGTTAGATTCACATTCTAACAATGAAGCTGAGTATGCAGCACTAACCAAGGGTCTACAATGGTGCGTCTCACAAGGTGTACAACGCCTTAATGTATTTGGGGATGCTCTACTTCTGGTAAGGCAAGTAAATGGAGCATGGACATGCAAGAATCCTAGTTTAAGGACTCACTTAAGTGGTGTAAAAACCTTGTTGGGTAAGTTTGAAGAAGTTCAAATACACCATAGCCCAAGGGCTCAAAACCAAGAAGCAGATGCCCTAGCAAGTGAAAGACTACAGGAAGTGGTGGTTGGAGCAATAAAACTAAAGCTCCCTCTATTTCAAGGAAGTGATGCCTTGCCTGACATCATGCATTTTTTGGAAACAGGGGAATGCCCATCATATTTAACAAAGGGACAGAAGCAATGGCTGACCCGGAAGGCCACAAGGTATCGACTCATCAATGACGGTTTGTACTGTAAGGGTAAGGACCAAATACTCAAGAAGGTCCCTCTCTCTCAGGAAATCACGGGAGTAATCGCTAGTTGTCACGATGGGGTTTGTGGTGGTCACTTTTCCCTAGACATAACAAGTAGGAAAATCTTGCAGACAAGCTTCATATGGCCTAGCCTCAACCGTGATGTACACCACTGGTGCAAAACGTGTAAGTTGTGTCAAAAGGGCGGCACTAGGTCACTTATGCCTGAACCACAGACACCTATTCTCTCATATGGCCCATTTGAAAAATGGGGTATCGATGCCATTGGGCCATTACCTAGGGCCAACTCAGGAAAATTCTACATTATCATGGGGGTCGACTACATGACTAGATGCGCAGAGGCTACAACCACCACTAGAATCAGAGCGGTAGAGGTAGCTAAATTTATCTACGAGCACATATGCTGTAGGTTTGGCACACCTTTAGAGATCATCTCTGATAGAGGGCCAGGTTTCAGAGCAGAATTGGTAGGAGAATTAATGCAGAAACTGGGCATTACAAGGAGGCACTCTTCACCATATTACCCTCAATGTAATGGCCTAGTTGAAAAGGTAAATGGAATGGTTTCTAAAATTATTACCAAGCAGGTAAACAATCATCCTGGAGACTGGGATAAGTATCTACTACTAGCTTTATGGGCCTACAGAACTTCATTTCGTACATCCTTGGGATTCATACCCGATCATCTAGTATTTGGTAAGGAAGCAATCTTGCCCATTGAAGTGCAACTACAAAGTCTCAGAGTAATGGCAAGCCAACTTCAACAGCCCAACATGCATTTGAGAGATCACATCATCAACTTGGAAAGACTGCAGCTGGACAGAGAAGAAGCAATAAATTATTATGCAGCACAAGCAAATCATAGACGGCTTAGCTTTAACGAGCATCTCCGGAAAAAAAAATTGAAGAAAGGAATGTTGGTGCTCCGCTACGACAATCGCTTCGACATGCGCAAGGATAAGAAACTCCTACTCCGATGGGAAGGTACTTTCATCGTCAGGAAAAAGTATGCCAATGGAAGCTACCAGCTTATGGAGGATGATGGAAAACTTCATAAAACCAAGGTAAATGGTTGGCGACTTAAACCTTATTTTCTTCGATTTGACCAAGCTCCACCTATTGACATTCCAAATAAAGAAACACCATCAGCCGCCACCTTCGACGATAATGATAAAACAGATGAGCTAGAGACATGAATGCCTCTAGCCAAAAGGGGAGGGCTAATGATGGGGGATTTTCACAAGCCAAGCTCCCATACCCCTCTTCTCTCGTCCCCACCCCATGAAAACCCCCTCTTAGGGAGGGAGTGATAAAAAGCAAGAAAAAAAATAAAGTATGATTATGTAAATATATAAGAAAGGTAAAATAGGACACCTCATGCCTACGGGGTAGCCCATCCCCACCTTGCCTCCTTTTTCTTCACTGTTGCCCCGCCGTGTGTCCCTTTTCCTCTCCTCCACTCAAAAGGTCAACCCCCTCTCTCTTCCCCTTGTCCTTTCTCCTTTTTCTCTCCCCTCAAGCTACCCCACCTCTCACCAATAATGCATTCTAACTCACCAATAATGCACCCTAACTCACATGCAACTTACCCTATCTTCCAAAATAGTATACCCCACCCCCCCTTTCTCTCTCCTATCATATCCCATGACCCAAATACCCCCCCCTCTCTCTAAAGGGCGCCATGTCTCTTGTCTTGTAGCTAAATAACCTCCGCCACACTCACACACACTCAGTTTCATTGAAAAAGGTGCCCACAGACCCATCCCCACCCGGTGGTTACCTGATTTTTCTTGTGTTCACACACATCTGCACATAGATTCACCTTTGAACACACTCCCCTCTCTCCCCTCTTGTAATTACTTTAGTCTCCATGTCACCTCTCACTTTTTTTCATCAACCCATCTCTCTCTCTTAGTCTCTCTCTCATGAGACTTCTGTTCTAGCACATATACACACAGCCAGACAAGTGGGGCCCATAGTCACATGGCCTATGTAGATAATGATTTCTTCATTTCTAAATTCTATAATTTCTTCCCCCTCCTCCCCTATATAAAGAGGGGTCACCATCACACTAAACACACACAACATCACCAAAAAACACACAATGCACTGTGTGTACCTAGTGCACACACACACACCCACACCCACACCATCACCATCACCGCAATCACCATGCTTGTCTTGAGCATGACCTCTACACCCTTGGCTATGGAAGATGAAGGGCAAATAAATGAAGGATGATGGCCATAACCCTCGTGCGAATCTTCGCCATCAACTCCCACCTATCCGCCATGTGCTCTACCACTCTCTCCCTTCTCATTCCCCTACCCTATGCTCCCCATTTCATCGCCTTATTCTCTAAATAAAGCTTGAGGTTTTGTGAGTATGTTTTCATGCAATGTTTTGCCCCTCTGAGGTGTGCGGAATCGCCACCTAATCTTGTGTTTGGAGTGAGCTTGTGTATGTGTGAAGGGTGTGCAGATTCGCCATCCTTTTGTGGTGCCTAAGTACTAAGCCACTATACCCCCTCCCTCACTCCCTCACTCCCTCACTCTCTCTCTCTCTCTCTCTCTCTCTCTCTCTCTCTCTCTCTCTCTCTCACTTGATCTCAATCCCTTTCCCTCTTCATCATTACTCCCAAGCATCCATCTCTCTTGGATGAAAACTTTGTTATGGTGGTGTGTTGTTTGCGTTCTAGCCGCTGAAGCTAGGTGGTGCCCCTGTTTGCTTTACCATGACAAGCTCGAGGCGCGCCATTCGGTCCCCGGTGTTTTAGAGGCCGTCGGGGTTCGGGGTTCGCTTTGCACCCGTCAGTGTATAAGGGTCTAGACAGTGTGAGCACCGAGCACTGTTAGCAATGTTCAACTAGTGCTATCTGGCTACGGCTAGATTGACATTGTCTAAGCTAACGTCTCATCATGCCCAAGTGACGTATCTTTCAGATTTTATAGAGAAAAACAATAAGACTTTCTGTAAGTATAAACATATAACGACAAAACAATCTATTTTTTAGCTTATCATTAAAATACAACAAATGTAAGAGAGTAAAGTTAAATACTAATCATATCGAAGCGAGACCTAAGAATGTCCCTAAGAGCGTTTATGCCCTTCTTCCCGCATACTCACGCTCGTACGGTGTGGGGTCACGTCCTGTCATCAACCACTGTTCAAAACATACAAAGAATATGTTGTGTTAGTATTTAAAAGTAAAATTACCCATAACTACCAAACCTAAAGGGCAATGCAGAAACACTTACAAAGTCGGCCTTAAATGATGCCCACCTGCCGCTCCCCAAGTGGTGCGAGCTCCCTTCCTCTACTCGTGCTTTGGCTGCCTCATTTTTTTGCTTCCACTTGTCAGGATTCTTGTGCATTGCTCACATTGTATCCTTTCAATATTCTTTGGCCAGCTAATCTGGCATGTTCCATCCATACTTTATTCCTTTTTGCACATCAGAATGCTTGTGTTTGTAGTATTCGCGCTATTGGGAAACAAGCAAATTGAAACACCTCTATAATGATGTCACCCAAGAGCGTTGAAAGAGCACTAAAAAAACACCAAAAGCTCTAGAAAATCGGTTTGAAACACCACAAGTACAACAAGAGTAGTCCCCTTGGGAATTTACTGGCCGTCACCCACCCAAGAGACTATGTCACATAGTAGCAAAACCCTGCCAAAGCATGGATTTATAGCACACGCCGATCAATGCATGTGAAGACAAGTGCCTCCCCTTTCACCATTGAACACCACAAACCCACAACTTCAACATCAATTCCACAATTCCTAGATACATGCCCTCCCAATCTGCCTGCACACAATTTGCCACTAGGCTGCCATAGCCATAACCCTGCAGAGAACTAGTCGTAACCTAAAGAGGACAACTCCAATTTGGACACTTTAAATCTTGAGAGAAAGATTGAAAATGACTGGCGAGAAAGATGAAGATGACCAAATTTGAATCTACACACCGCTACATGCAAAATTGATGCGAACAGGGAGCTGTCCCAACACGACTACGCGTAGAGTAGGCAAGGCGGGGGCAAAAACTGCAACAGAAACCATCAAGGAGGCACAATGAGCTCAAACCTGAAATATTCTGGAGTTTTTCTGAACTTGTTTCATTTTGTACATGAGTTTAAGTTATATACAAGTCTCACTTCAAAAAAGTCACTCATGGGCACTTACAACAGCCTGACAGCTGTCATTAGACTAGCGACTTGTAGTGCATGTACATGTTCTTGCTAAAGCAAGCTAAAGACCCCACAAAAAGAAATCTCATACACCCTTTGGACATTGGGCGTCATCTCCGTATGTACAAATTTACAAAAAACGGGGTGTCAGAAATGTGCCCAACATAGTTTGCCACACCCTAGCCTGCTAGCATTCATGATCAATAGCACAAAAGAGATCCTGTAAACCACATGAGGGATTTTTCACTTTATCTTCATCATTAGGAACATGATCAGAAAATTTGTCAAAAGAAGGCTCATCCTCAATCACAGTCATCAACCTTGCAATATACTTCTTCAACCTGTAGCCATTCACATGTGCTTTATGTGGGGTACCATCCAAGTTAGCAAGATGATATGTGCCATTTGGAAACGTGTTTAAGAACAAGAAAGGACCTTGCCACTTGATTTGAAATTTCTTCTCAGTAAGAAGTAAAGCCTCTTTGCCAAAAACTAGATGGAAGGGAGAGAAACCAATACCTGATTTGATAGCAGTCCTGTAAGCCCATAGAGCACAAGGTAGCTCTAAATCCCAAGTCTTCACATTGGTTCTTGTCATCTTTTTAAGCATCCTTATGAGCTCTCCATTAAACCTTTCATTCATGCCATTGCATTGGGGATAATATGGAGTAGTAAACCTGCGATGCACATGAAGCTTCTCACATAGATAATCCACCAACTCTCCCCTCAAACCTGGACCCTTGTCAGAAAGTAACTCCAATGGCATGCCAAATTTGAAGCAAATATCTTTATATATAAATGAGGAAATATCTTTACTCGTGATGTGCTTAACAACCTTGTCTTTAGCCCACCTGGATAGATAGTCAACAACTGTAAGTATGTAACATTTGCCTCTAGATCTCATAGCTAGAGGACCTATTGCATCAATACCCCAATCTGTTTGAACTCTCTCTCAATGATGATGTAGCAAATGTTATCACTACTCCAGGTGATCATGAGTTGCAATGTTTGACATCATCGCCTAGTTCATGCTGATATCTCAAAACTCCTTGATCTTCATCATTTTGATTTTGTTCGTGGCATGGATCTGAAAGCTCATCCCTAGATGGAAATTTGTGACTTTTGTGCCCAGGGGATTCACCATGGAAAACTTACCGCACCACGTAAGTGGAGGGGAGGGGGGTTTTGTACAAGTTACATAAGCATATAAGTTAGGGGTAGGTCCCCGATAATTTATCTCCCAAGCTTAAAAATTAGGGAGGGGAGTATCAAAAAAAAAATTATTTTTTTTATTTTTTGGAAGGGGGGGGAACTGACCTGGGTTTATTACTTATAACAATTGGTCATCGATGTGTACTAGAACTAGGATGAATTTAAAATAAGTTCTTTATCACGTCAGACATCAAATTTTGCATCAAGCCGATCATAGACAAGGGATGATTTGGAATAGGTCAAGGTTTGATTTACACCAACTTTGGATAGGTCAAACTTGGACAAGTAGCAAAAGTGTAGGCTGATTGGGCACATAGCTTGAAAGTCAAACTAAGACCAATTGAGGGTACATCCAATTATGAACATAAGTGGTTCCTTAGTACGTTGCTAGTCACTATGCTACACACTCTTTGACTAGCTTTACTCAGTTAGATTATGTCAGACCTTAATTTTATATGTAAAATAGGGATATGATAGTTTTCTTCATTGACTGTCCTGTAAAGCGTAGATTAAAGGGGGGTCATATTCCCTAATATGAGTCATATATAGGGGTTTTATCAAAGTTGTTCGTTCGCAGGTGGCGTCCTATTTTGTATGAAGAGTGAATCCCCCGGGCTTTTGTGCTCTTGGAAAACAGAATCGTAAACCCTTTCCTCTCTCAAAAGAAACTCATTCTCATGATATACTAGATCTTGTTTATACTTATATATGTGGACCTTTACCTTCTTCGAGATCACAACATCGTTACTTCATTACGTGTATTGATGATTACTCATAGTATACCACTGTTTTTTTGCTTAGACAAAAATTTGAGGCCTTATTTGTTTTCAAACAATTTCACAAGGCTACGGAAATTCAAACCGATCATTGCCTCGAGAAGCTTTGCAGTGATAATGGAGGCGAATATGTCTCTCAAGAGTTTTTGAGCTACTATACTCATAGTGGAATTCATCATGAGCACACTATTTCATATTCACCTCAACCAAAACGGCATTACTGAATGAAAGAATTGCACTATTCTCAATGTTGTAAGATGTATGCTGATTCGTTTTGGGTTATCTCGTGTTTTTTGGGCTGAAGCTACTTTGACAACTGTATTTATTTAGAATCATCTTTCCACTACTATGCCTTCTGGTAAGATACCCATCACAACATGGACAGGTGATATTCGTTTTGTATCTCATTTTTGAACCTTTGGATATATTTCTTATATTCAGGTTACCAAGAAACACGAACAAAACTTGATGATCTTGGTCTTAAAGTTATTTTTATTGGATATTTTGATACTTCCAAAGGCTACAAATTCTATGACCCTTCCTCCAAGAAAGTAATTGTGAATCGTGATGCTACTTTTAACGAACAGCTTATGGGAGTCTCCTAGTCCATGGATGATGTTGATGATATTAAATTGTTGTTTTAGGCTTTTCCATTTCTTTCAAAGGATGAGACTCTTCCTATAGAGCAGCTTTCCTCTTCATAGCCATCTATTCCAAATGTTACCAATGATGATATTGACAGTTTTGTTGATCTGCCTATTGATTTTGAACATGGTTCATGTCATGTTTATGATGATAAAATTGTTGTCAATATTTTCTTTACTTTTGAAGGTCTAGTTACTTATAGTGAAGCTATCTCTTGTCCACAAAAGGATCAATGGAAAGCGGCTATGGAAGCAGAGTATGATTCTCTTATCTGTAAAGGTACATGGATACTAATTGAACTACCTCTTGGTTGTACAACTATTGAATGTAAGTGGATGTATAAGACAAAAATAAAAGAAGATGGATCTTTTGACAAGTTCAAGACACGCTTAGCTGCTACAAAATGTTATTCCCATGTTGTCGGTGTTGATTATCTAAAGACCTTTTCATCATTTTGTTCGAGATTTATTGACATTTGTTGCTCAATGTGATTTAGAAGCTCTTCAAATGGATGTGTGAATTGCTTTCTGAATGGTAATTTGGAAGAGGAAATTTATATGGAGACCATATAAAAGGCACCCTTTCTGAATGGTAATTTTAGAAAGCATTACCATTATCTTAGACAACATCTTGTGCGTCCTTTTCTTAAGCATTGGTCTGAAATACTTAAAAGGCACCATAGATTTTGGTTTGGTCTATTGACGACAATTGACATTGGACACTATGTAATTTCTCTCTCTTTTGGGTTACACAAATGCAAATTGGGTGAGCTCACATTTATCTATGCAATCTACTAGTGGCAATTTCTTTTTCATAAATGGTTGTCTTGTTTCTTGGACGAGGATGAAACAACATTGTGTTGCAATTTCTACAATCGAGTTTGAATATGTTTTTGCATCACTTGCAGGTCGTTAGATCATTTGGATTTGACAAATGCTGATTGATATTGGTTATTCTCCTCTTTCTAGCACACCCTTGCAGTGTGATAACCAGAGTGATATTAGTCTTGCAAAAGACTATGTTCAACATAATAAGTCAAAGCATATTGATGTGCATTATCATTATGTCTGGTATAAAGTACGCAAAGGCCCTATTATGATTGAACATTGTCCAAGTGACCAGATGATTGTAGACATTCTTACCAAAGGCCTCAACAAATCACGCTTCATCCTCTTGCGCTCAGAGCTTGGAGTTGCTTCGGCCTCACTCTTTCTAGATTAGTCTCTCTGCTATTATGGTAGATTTGTACATCTATATACTTTATTAAAAATGTTGAAGAGAGGCTACATGTTGCTATATTATGGTGCAACTACAACTTCCTTCTCCTTTTTGGCAAGCTACCACCACCTCGCTGATGCCACTTTAGGTTGCTAGCATTTGCCACCTTGGTGCAGGCTCTTGATTTGCACGCACATCATGTTTGCATGCATGTTGAGAAGCCCAACCATCCTATCCGCCACTTTCTCGCTACTCTCTGTCTTGAGTTGCAGGCACTACCACAAGAGAGCATATGCTCATGCAAAGCCCGCTCCTTGAGCCCTCCACGCTCTTCTGCTTTTCCAATGCTTTGTGGCTATGACATGGTTACAAGCCTGCACGGAGGGTATCTATGACAGCCATGCCCAGTACTGGTGGGGGACTACAGCTTCCATGGTAGCTTCTCCTACATTAGAGAGAGAGAGAGAGAGAGAGAGAGAGAGAGAGAGAGAGAAAGAGACTAATGAATGTTGTTATTGTGTGAGATTTTCTGCATCAAATCTCCCTCGGCTTGCACGAAGAGTCATTTCCCTCGGTAGTTGGATTCACACTAGCTTGAAACAATAAATACGTGTGTTGATGGGCATGTATGGTGTGATTTACGAAGGGGCATCTGAATGGCAGCACTCTGGCATTTTCTGGGTAGGATGCAATTGCCGATCCTCATGTCTTCCTACCACCACTAATGGCCAACACATCATGATTTTATTTGTGTTGCAAGACCATCCGGGTTGAAACTTGCCAGTTCATCGGCACCCTCAACTCCATCACTCGCTTCTCCCTCCACCTCCTTTGCCCCCGTTTTCTGCATTTCTTCTCTCAATGGTAGCCTTCAACTCTATTGTCTACTTCTGCCTGCACCCCCTCTACCACCGTCCTTGCCTTCCTTCCCTCAATGGTAGCTTACCCAAGTCCTTTTATATTGGGGTCATTCCCACTATGTTAAAATCTTCTCTCTCTCTCTCTCTCTCTCTCTCTCTCTCTCTCTCTCTCTCTCTCTCTCTCTCTCTCTCTCTCTCTCTCTCTCTCTCTCTCTCTCTCTCTCTCTCTCTCTCTCTCTCTCTCTCTCTCTCTCTCTCTCTCTCTCTCTCTCTCTCTCTCTCTCTCTCTCTTTGCAACAAGCTACAAATTATTTTGTTTAAAATTTTTCTTCAAGTGTTGTTTCCAACATTAAAAATCCATGTTGTGCAATCCTTTGTGGTTGTAATCATTCTTATTCTATATTTCTATGATAAGTCTATTTTACACGTGGCTACAAAATAGGTGCCCTGCATGTGGCTACAAAAAATGAGCTAGCCTCTTGCTAGCACGTGGTCCACACCTTTGTGGCACTCACAACCCATTCTCCATGTCTACGTGGGCCACGCCTGTAGGCCAACGCCTGTAGGCCAGCAAAGTCCTCCCGCATGTTGAGATAGAAATTGGTCATTTCCCACAATTCTAGAGAAGGCCTACAGACAGAGTCAGAGATCTTGGTGTCTCTTTGCATGTCTAGAACAATGAGAGAGAGTATTTGTAGCTGAGGGAAAGACATATATGTAGTTGCATATTATATGCAGACCCAAAATTTTGACCTTGAAAATTAAGATCCAATTGAATTACAACTCAAAAATATAGTATATAAATGGCCTACTTACGTGGCTCAAAAATCTCACTGTTGATAAAAATCAAAATAAAAATGAAATATACATCTATCCATCTATATATATATATATATATATATATATATATATATATATATATATATATATATATATATATATATATATATATATATATATATATTAAATTGACAGGAGTGGGTTGCCATGTGGTAGCAAATGCTATCTCTAGTGGGGGCCAATGTCTCCCAGTACTCATGTTCGACATCATCACCAATCTTGCCAGTTAGGTGCAAGCAGCCCCGTAGTTCCTTGCACCAATCTTTTCAGATAGGCATAAGCGGCCCTGTAGTGTGGTTTTTGGAACTTCCTCCATTGGGATCTAGTCTTTCTTAGTGCTCACCTTCACCATCATCACCAACATTGCTAGCTAGATGGATACAATCCCATAGTTCCTTGCGCCAATCTTTCCAGCTAGGCAGAAGAATCCATGTAGTGCACCTTACTGGAAATACCTCCTCTAGCTGAGCTCTCTCTCTCTCTCTCTCTCTCTCTCTCTCTCTCTCTCTCTCTCTCTCTCTCTCTCTCTCTCTCTCTCTCTCTCTCTCTCTCTCTCTCTCTCTCTCTCTCTCTCTCTCTCTCTCTCTCTCTCTCTCTCTCTTCCCTTCCCTTCTTCTTCTACTTCATCTCTGTTCTCTTCTTCTTCCTCTGTCCATGGTGATAGTAATGGGATATAAGGAGGCTAAGTGAGTCCCATAGACATCCACAAGGTGACAACAAGTCGCAAAAATCATCTACGGTAGATTGTATCGATTGGACTAAAGGGCTACAATATCAAACAATCTACCACCTTGGCAATTTTTCCCTCTGAGTTCCCGGTACCATCGGGTGTTCAACCAAAATCAATGGTTAATCACATTTTTAATTAAACAAAAAATTTGATTGAACAGCACCATTGCTAAGCATTCAAACAAGGCACGGCACTGATCAAAAGCAGCGAGCCTGATTGCTACAACATAATGGACGCTCAAACAAATAGATGATGAAACATTTGTTTGATTGACCAAAAAAAGGTTTAATATGCTCGATTAGTCAACGCAACTAACACAATGGCAAACTGTTCAATATTTAACCTTGGTCTAGTATAAGTGTGCACAATCTGTGTGTGAGTGCGTGTATATAGTTATGTATCTTTCCATATGGCTAGCATGTGAATGGCTAGGGGATCCATTCACACGCCATGTAAAACTCCATTGATAAGAGTGAGCATCTAATTAGATGATTATAGCCCGTGAGCAGGAGCACCGAGAACGGAGAAATAGATAGTCCAGTGCAAAGGAGAGTATTTTTAAGACCACCAAGACTCAAGGTTAAAGAGAGAAAGAAACACAGGGTTTTGTGTGTGTGTGTGTGTAGCTGTTTCACCATAAATAATATGACATAATTGAGTTTTTTACATTCAAAAGGCTTTAGAAAATGAAAATGATAAGTACAAAAACAACTCAGTCTTAGAATTATTTTTGTACAATGTTTGTAACAATGAGGTCTCATTCCAGTATACAAATAATAGACAAACTTCCCAAGTAGTAAGTGAATGTGTAATCCAATGTAGGATAGCTTGACAAAGACAAAACAACCTTCCAAGATAAGATAGAGTCCTTACCTACATCCATCCAAACAAGACAACAATTCAATTGACTTTGGATGTGTTTTACAGGTATCAATGGACTATACCATTTGTTATCCATGTCCATCTTACAAACTTTTTAAAAAGACTTTTCAAGCTAAGTCCAAAGTAAAACAAAATATATATTCTCTCTCATTTTCTTAAAAGAATCCCAGAGTTTCTAGTCAAAGAGTACCATTTTGTTTAGAACTCAATCACCCCTTCTTATCCAAGTGTCAAAATTCCCTCTTTCCATATGTTTTTAACAGTTTTATCAGTTTACAAAAGCTCCACCAAATGAAGTTTATAAAAGTTTTCTTTATAGTTTTTTTATATATAAAGCTCGTTTAAACTTGCTTTTAGGTTGGATACCCATCATAGTGAATGGACTCCAAATCATCCCTTAGTTTGTACATCTTTTATCATATACTTCTCTTAAGCCATCCAAGTAGCAAGGAGCACCGCTAAAAGCCAGGCCTTACTCTGAACCATGAAGTTTCTTTTTTTAAGTGCTAGCACCATAACAATAATCAAAGCTATAACCAGAGCAACATCTGACCGAGTGAATGCAAAAACTGTAACGTATATCCTAACCTTACCAATGTAAAGGCCAAGAGTTGCCATAGTGTGCAGCCGGGTACAACACCCTAAAGATCATTGTGTGTTTTTTTCCATAATACGTAGAAAGCAGTGCGCAGTAGGACACAAAGACATCATCAGCCATGTATGTAACCACCCAATCATACTTAGTGCACAGTAAACACCTCTAAACTATGAAAGTTTCCATATCTATCCAATATACAAGACCAGTCAAGTCTTTGATGGTGTTATAAAACTTAAGTAAAAAAGCAACAGTATTAAGTAAACCACGCAGCATTCTGATGCTCAATAAGCCACCAAGGTAGGCTCGGTTACTGCCAACAAAGTAATGGCAGGCTCAATAAAGCGGGGGTGCTATTATTGAACGAGCGATGAAAAGCGAGCGAGAGGAAAAAAGCGAGCAAAAGAAAAGCAAGAATTGAATACATTGACCGTACTTTTTTTTTTTGAATTTTCCCTCTTCCTTACACATTTTCTTAATGTGGAAATTCTATTTAGGTGACATGGATCCCAAGTAAAAATTCATGGGAAATTTTTCCTTATGGTACACTATGTTTACAATGTTATCATATGTGACATGAGTTTGAAAATTTCTTCCTTACACACTACAATGAATGGTTTAAAACTCATCCATGCACAAAAGATTATTTTTCTCTAGAAATACCACTATTCTTTAGCCTGGAATATATGTCTATTGACTCAATACCACTATTCCTAGCCTAGAATATGTGAGGGACCACACCTCTCTTGGGATTGTACCCATGACATTAAAATCTCTCTTCTCTTCTTCATCTTCTCGCTATCCATTGGTGTTCATTGTTGTCTGCAAGGGACTATACAACTATGGGCTTGACAATTTGGTAGGGTCTCATGGGATCGAATCCATCTCAAATTATCTCTTGTTACACGATGTCACTAACACTATGGCAAAGATGGTAGCACAAGTCCCTTTTTCTCTTGTGAGGTTGTTGTAGGCACCGGGTTTAGTTGTTCCTTGCAAGCACTAGGTTGAGGACATAATTTTTTATCTAATTAGGTGACACTGTAGAAAGCCACTAAGGTGTGACAAGAGGATATACACCCTAATAACTCTGGCCCGTGTCAACTTGATTCTCGAAATGCAACCCAAATGGGCTTGAATTTTGAAATGCATTTTGAAAAGGCCTAGTGAATCCAATATTTGTAACGACCCATTTCCAACTTGCATTTTGCATTTTGAAATGCAAGCTAAAAGGGCTGGGTGAGGAAATGTCTCGGTAATGGGTTGATAATCTCAAGCTACTTGGCAATCAACAACCTTCACTCTTGGTGTTCAACAACAACAATTAGCAAGTAGCAACTATAGTGTAAACGAGGCAGTTCAGGGAGCCATTTGCATGGGTTGCTAAAATTCACCGAGCCTTTTGAGAATGGGTTTTGAAACACATTCTGAAAAGGCGTCGTGAAATTTTTTGGGTAGCTTGGCAAGTCCAATAGCATGTCAGTACTCTCATTGCTTGGCAGGTGGCTGTTGGGGATGGATCGGTACAAGATTGCACTCACTAGGCCTTTTTAGAATGCGTTTCGAAACGCATTCTCAAAAGGGCTTGGTGAATAAATGTCTTCGTAGCTCCTCAAGTTGAAAAGTGGGTCGGTACTATCATACGACAGCAACCTCCACTATTGGTGCTCAAGAGAAAACATGACAGCTTTGAGTCGCCAAAACTGATGTAGACAATGTGGAACAAGAGGGCAAGAAGGTGGGTCAAGGGACGAGTGGGGCCGGTGAGAATGGGGTTGCAAAGCACAATTGAATTATTCAAGTAACATTTGTATCATGGGTGGTGAGAGACCTGATGCCCTATTGGAAACTACAAGGTACAACACTGTACAGTTGTAGAGGGCAAGAAGGTTTGACAAGGTAGAGGGAAAGAAGGTTGGACAAGGGCACAAGTGGGGTCGTAAATTCACCAAGCCTATTGGATTGAAAAGCCTTGGTGAACCGTCTCAATAGCTTGGCAACTTGCAAGTCCACGAGTGGGTCCGTACTTTCATATTGCTTGGCAATTGGTTGTTGGGGATAGATCGTTACAAGGATTGCACTCACCAGGCCTTTTCAAAATGCGTTTCGAAATGCAAGCTAAAAGGGATTGGTGAAGAAATGTCTAGCTCTGCAAGCGAAAAGCGGGTCGGTACTATCATGTAGCGGAAATCTGCACTCTCGACGCTCAGTAGCGACTACACACAGCAAATGGGACAACCTTGTGTTGCTGTAGAACGGGGCTACAGAGGACAATTGAATTAGTTGAGCGGCATTTGTATCATGGGTGGTGAGCGATCTGATGCCCATTAATTGCGAGCAGTTGGAGAGAAAATAGGGGAGTGCTGCAAACTGTCGATGGGGAAGCAAGGACATCAAACATGATAGATTAGCACTAGGTGTTGCAGGTAGGAAGTTCAAATTGGCACAAGGAAAAACGAGGAAAGATCTCTGGGTTTCATGAGGGGAATAGTTGGAGGACAAAAGGCGGAACAGCTGGAGGAATGGACGTCAGCTGAGGGGGCAAAAATGCACAGGCAGGATGAGCTACGGTGGCCTCTATAAGTCACACGTGACGTGCTGGGCTGTACCAGCAGAGGGCCCATGAAGGCGTGTGTTGTAGGAGCTGGGTATGGGGCTACCCGGCGCGTCAGACAGAGGTAGCGGATCATTGGTGCAGCATGTAGATACGAGGGTTATAATGAACTTAGCGATGGGCATTGGGCACACAGGCGTTCACTAGGCCATTTCAGATTGCGTTTTCAAACGCAACCCAAACGAGGCTGGTGAAGAAGAGGCCAAAATTATGTTGTCTTATTTTTTATATAATTTCTCTACAATCAGAGCACGCATGTTCTCTCCAGGGTTGATTTCAACTAACTACCTACCACCACTAACAAACTTTTACTCACTATTGATGCGATGTCTTTGAATGCATTGACTGCAAAACAAAACAGAGGTCTTTTGGAGCAGCAAGGAGGGTGAAAGATCATTCGTGTAGGTGAAGGAAGAGTGCCAACATGCTTTGTTCCGTTTAACTATACTAGCCATTGTAGGTGAAGGAAGAGTGCCAGCATGCTTTGTTCCTTTTAACTATACTAGCCAAGTAAGAATATGGGGCCATTGTGTTGTAGTTTACCAAAGGAATTTGAACTTTATAGGGTCGGGCTTCATCATCGTAAATTATGTTCACAGATGTGGATAACGGCACATAAGGAATTAGATTTGGGAATTGTACAAGTTTTACACATCAATAATGTACGACATTTAGAAGTTGAAAATGAGCAACAATGACAATTTCCAATCTGCTCTTAATCTTTGGAAGTTTGGAAGACCATGGTAGTATGATGCGTGTACGATATTCGATAACAAGAAGGACATCATCATTTGTCTATAGTAGGAATAAAGTTGTACAGTGGACAGATAAGTGAGAAGTCAGAGATGATAGGCAGCTTCAAGGTCCTTTATACAAATGAGATGCAATACTATTGGTAGCAACACTCGGCTTACATAATGAAGCGGACAATCATAGTCTATAGCACTATATAATTGCCAAGCACAATGTAGATCCTAGAACAAAAAATCAAACAAAAATAGCACTATATGGGAGCAAATGGCATGATGTCTCATCTATTGGGGTTACCAGTGTGAGTTACCACACAAATAAAGTATATTTAATGCAAACAAAAAATCATAGAACCTAAAGGGGGGCTTGCAAGTAATAAAGATGTTAGTGGTTGAAAAGAAAAAGGGAATGAACAAAGGCTTTCATTTTGAGATGAGGATGTGAAACGAACAGATGGACAGATTTGTTTATCAAATGTTGATAGATGCCTTTGAGCAGTGAGGTGGAAAAGGGGAAGGCGGGATATATTTTGTTGGCCTCTCTCTCTCTCTCTCTCTCTCTCTCTCTCTCTCTCTCTCTCTCTCTCTCTCTCTCTCTCTCTCTCTCTCTCTCTGGGTGTGTGTGTGTGTGTGTTGATTGCGGTAAGACGTAGGATTGTCCTGGTAAAAAAGAGCAAGCTTGCATAGCTTGTTATATATTTGCAGGTAGTGGCAGCCTTGTTCTCTAGTGGGGACTTAGTGCGTGGTAGCTATGTCCATGCATGTATGTAGCAGGCCTCTTTTGAGTCTCATGTTCTTGTCTCTTGCACATGCAAGATTGAGAAGGTAGCTCTGTAGGTAGTGCTGATGTGTCGAGCAAAGGGGAAGGCAACAATGCACTTGTGTTTTGCTCTGAGAAACAGGAGCAAGGGGTGAATATTCGACTTTAATTAATGAAAGCACAAAGGAGAGAAAGTATAACACTTGGTACTAATACCTAGAACTTTTTCCTAGGTTTTGATTTTAATTCATGGCATTTCTTATTGATATTTTTTTCTTGTACAAAGCACTAAGCCCTACCTTCACGTTAGTCCTATTTTGTCAACATTATGAAAGCATAAATGAGAACTTTCTACTATATTGGTTTGTCATTTTGTGTATGCCTTTCAATGAGTGGTTCAATTTTTTTTATATACCCATTTTATGCTTATAATAGCTGTTAAAATTTGATATTCCAGTTGAGTTCTTACCCTCGCTCATTTTCAACCGCTCGTTTAGTTTGATAGCTATTAAAATTTGATATTCCAGTTGAGTTCTTACCCTCGCTCGTTTTCAACCGCTCATTCCTCGCTCGTTAAATGATATTAGCCCTCCAGCTATTAGTACCCGAAAAACCTTTTCCTTTCTCAGTAACCATGAAGCGTAATAGTAACCTGAGACCCAGTGGAAGGGTAAAAAGCCATGCCACAATATCATTATCATACATACTCACCGTCCATGGAGGACCATAACCAGGTTTAGAGCGAAAACCTCATGCAGACCCACAAAACACTAGCTACAGCAGTATTAACAAAGTGAAATTGCCCCCTTTTTTTAAAAAACCTACAAAGAAATATGCATGGGTAGAGTAGCCAACCTGAGTGACTGTTGTAGCGAGCTTCATACTTCAATGTAAAACAAAACACAATTCTTTTTAAGCAGAATAACAAACAAAGCTAAGTGAAGGGCAGAGAATCACCCTCACCTCTTTATATGTATTTTTTGAATGTGTTTTCTAAGAGGATAGGGGTGCTGTGGATACCGTGAGCTATAGAGAGGCCCTTATGTTTGTGTCGGGTGTGTTCCCCCATTCCCCCTCTCCATCTTCTAGTGCCCCCACCGAGGAGCACACCGATTGCTCCCAATTGATAAAAAAGAAGCAATTTTTGGCATTGGAAGTCATGGCGGCAAGAAGCAACGGACCGATTTTGATAGGCGAAGAGAGCCGTGATGAGTGGATGTCGGATTTCTAGCTGTATAAGCTATCATTGCGTATGCTAAATGAGGATAGCAAGATGCAGAATTTTCCTTTGGTGATGTGTGGTAAAGCTAAAGTATGGTATGAAGCGTTGGAAGACAAGCCAAGGCAAGCATGGCCGGCTCTACGGGCAAGGTTTCTTCACGAATTTTGCAAGGAGGCGTCCCGAGTCGAGATCGATGTGAATCTGAAGGTGCTTAAGCAAGATGCAAGTGAAGAATTTAATCTATTTTTGGGTCATTTTGAAGAGTGTTGGGCAAAACTAGCGACAGCCATGCAATTGGCTAATGGAGACTACTTCAAGCTAGAGAAGTTCATGGCGTGTCTGCATCCTAAGGTGAGAGAAAAGGTTGATTTTGAGAGCCCAGAGAATTACAATGGTGCGGTAGTAATTGCACGGTCAAAGAGCACAAAGATAAAGAAAAAGATAGAGCAGGGTGTGTCAAGCTACAAGACGATGGCCCCTGTTCAACCGCAAAGTTTGAGGGAAGCTATGCATGAAGAAAATTATGGAAATCGAAGTGTAGTTATTGTGCCACAAAATTGGGTACACACGGTGCAAGATTTGTCCAAGCAAATGCAAGAGTTGCAGCTCAGTGTGATTGATAGAGGACAGCCAAGAGGAGCAAGGTGCAGGGCAAGGCTGCTACCAGGTAGGTAACAATTGTGGAAAAGAAGGGCACTATGCACCCGATTTTCCTCAGCCACAGAGAGAGAGAGAGAGAGAGAGGATGTATCTACCCGCTGTTTGGTAGAGGTCGAGGCCAAGGACAGATCAATGGTCCAAGAGAGCAAGCAATTGAAAATCATGTGAAGCCAGCTCTGCCAAACGGAAGCAAAGTCCCAAGAGTGAATATTATCGGGGTGGATAAGGAGGATGTTGCGATTTTGGCCAATAAGAGAAAAACAGTAGAGAGAGAGAGAGAGAGAGAGAGAGAGAGATAGAGCTCGCAAAGGCAAAGAGAAGGTGTATGAAGGTAGAGAGCAGCCCGAGCCTAGCAAAAGAAGAAGACGCCGCAAAATCAAGCAAGCGGATTTCCAATTAGGATGTGGCTATCTTGAGTACAATCTGATAAGTAATGTTCAAAATAAAAAAGCAAAAATTACTTTTGATCAGCTGTTAGCTTTAAATCCAAAGTTAAAGAGACAATGGTCCACAACAGTGTTAGCACCAGGCTACCAAGAGCTAAGGGAAATGTGCAAGCGATGGAAACCATGGCTTTGAGGGTAGGTAACCCCACTTATGTTCTTCCACTAGTGGATGCTATTATAGAAAAGAGGATGCAGGTCGAAGCCTGCATAGACAATGGAGAGTAGGTTTGTGTTATGACAGAAGCAGCCATGAAAGAGACAGGGGTCAAGGCAATAGTCAAGTCAAATGTGCGTATGCGGATGGCTAATCATACTAAGGCCAGATGTCTCGGTGTGGCTCGAGATGTGAAGGTCAAGGTGATGGGCATAGAGTGCCTGATAGATTTTTTTGTGATGAAGGCAGGAGATAATGCTTATCCGATCATTTTGGGTAGGCCATGGCTTTTGGCGATAGGAGCTAAGCAAGATTGGGAGAGCAAGGTATTCACCTTGTTTGACAAAGAGAAGGGAAGGCAGATTGTGCCTGATCTGAAGACCAAGGAGATTAGTTCTTGTCCTATGGCAGTCAAAGATGAGGGCGACACGACGAGCTATGAGTACGAGACAGAAACGGGCTATGAAGAAGGCTACACTAGCACAAAGGAAGAGGAAAGCGAGGAGGATTTTCTAAACATTATTACAAATCTGTTTGGAGTCACTATAGAGGATCTTGGTGCAGATGAGGAAAGCAATGGTGACCTTGATGAAGAAGAAGTGTGGAGTGAATTTTTGTCTTGCTTGCGCGATGATGTGACGATAGAGCCGGTGTTAGAAGGGAAAATGGAGTTAAGTTGTGAAAGTGAGGTGGCAATTCCAAAGCTGGAAGATGATTAGCTTGGCCCAGTCTATGGTGAACAGGTTGAAGACTTGGCAGAGTAGGTTCTTGAAGCTAAAAAGCAGAATGATCAAGTGTAGGAGCTTGATGTTGTACTATTGGTAAGTATGTTGTTGAAGGTTGCTTTGGAGATATCTTTACATCGACTGCAAGGCCTTCCTAGTGTGGATCATGCTACATAGTCTTCTCTACCTGGCGGTTCAAATATAGTTAATGAAGAAGCATGCTATGGAGGGCTTCATGAGAGGCTCATTCCATGGTCTATGGATGAGGTGAAAATACATATGCACTTTTTCCAGTTAAGTGGAAAGGTAGCACAGGGTCATGATATAAAGCAACAGGAGGAGCAAGTGGAGAAGGCCAAACTAAGTTTTTCGGGTAGGGAGATGCAAAAGGAGAGTTGGGTAATGAAGTATGAGAATTTAAAATCTAAGAAGAAGTGGACAAGTCCGTATAAAGTGCAAAAGGCCTTTCCGAGTGGGACCTATCAGCTAGTAAGAGCAAATGGCAAGCTTCTTAGGAACAAGGTAAATGGTGTGCGCCTCAAGTTTTATTTCGAGAGGGATTTAGTACTCGAGGTGCATCAAATTGTAGTCAAGCGGGGTGGGGAACCCACCTAAAGCATGCAGTGGGCAAGGGAGAAAAAAAAAACAAAGTTTTTGTACATAGCTTGTACATACAATTATGGTTTTATGAGTGCTTTCAATTGTCAGTATGGTGTGCGAGTTTTAAAGTTCTGTACATATGCTTTCGGTCGACCATAAATGTTCAACAAGGGGAGTAGGCAATGATGGTGCACCCAAAGTTGGTCAATGCTAGTGATAGCCGTTTTTCGACTTTCCATAATTATCATAGTGAGCTACCTCACCCTACCAAAATCACCCAAACAATGTGGCTCTCCCTACCATTTCACTGTACATAGGCGTGTGTGAGTTAGGGGACTTTCCCCATATTTTCTTAAAACCTTCAGCTAGCTAGTCACTGGGCTAGTTGAGCCAAAAATAAAAAATATAAAAAGTATATTATGGCCTCTTTATGTGTAAATATTTCATTGTATATATGGCCTAAATATAGGGATTTTTTATAATTAATTTGGTATTTTATTTAAATATTTATACTTAGGTGTGTGTTTTATTAAACCTGTGTATGCCTTCTTTCATTCTCTTACACCATAAGTATTTTGCCAATGTGTACATACTCTAAGCTCATATTTTTCTTTTATACAAATCACCCCCACAGTTTCACCCTCACCCTCGTGAAAACAAAAAAATGATTTCTACTCCCTTAGTCACGTTTATTATATTATTTTCATTTACTTGCATACCTTTTCCTCTTTCACCCAAAATAATACAAAGAGGGACCATATCATTCCAATATCTTTTCATATCCATAATTTCTCTATATTTATTATTATTATTTTTACTCGTTATTCTAACACCATGTGCTCATTGAGCTAAAATCCATGAATAGTCCATACACTAGTCCCACCATGTATATATTACTTTATTCACCAATAATCCTCCTCCATGCATGTGTAAAGGACAACTTGGATACTTTGTATTATGATATGACAAAGAAGGGGCTCACTCTTGGATGCATTGTACAAATTCAACAAAGGAAGGGTCCACTAAAAGACTTTTGCAGGCATAAAAGACAGGCTTTTTGGTGAGATTTTTGGCACCCATCTCCACTCCGAATTTGGAGCAGTGGTCAAAAGAGAAAAGGTGGACCAAAAGCTGAATAATCACCTAAAACATTTTGGTGATTTTTGGAGCAATCACCAGTGAGCTATGATTTTTTGAGTGGACCCCAGTCTCCCCACTGTTCTCACAAGTAGTCCATAGTCTTCTCTCACCTCTTTCCACACTTCTACACACACACACACACACACACACACACACATTCCTCTCAATCCCTCACAAAAACCTGCACCTTTCATGGTTACTTCATCTTCTTCACCATTTCCATCTCTCCTTACTCCATAGCTCAAAAGATTATCATCTCTACACACATATAGCTCAATTTCTCTCTCTAGAATCAAATTCATATTACCATAACCTCTTCATCCTTTCATAAAAAGAGAAAAAATCAGCAAATAACCAAGCTCAAGCCCTGCATAAGGAGTATTTTGACCATGGAGAATTCAACTTCCCCATGGTCACAAGAACTGCACCGACAAAGTTCCACAACCGCTTCATTCACTGGAGGAGAAGGTGGAAAATTTGATTTATATATTGTGGTTTCCACCAAATTGTGTATATTCCCATCCTTCTCTTACTTTCTATCATTGTATATGCACCTTGAGTGCACATGCCATGTAGTTTTACCCCATCCTACTAACTTCAAACTACTAACACTAAGTGCTAACCCTTTTTTTGTAAATTGCACCCACTCTACTCTACCGTGGAGTAGGCAACCTCATACAAAAAATCACTCATCTCTCTAGAATCTTCTCTATTTCACCTCAATAATTCTCTCCCTTTGATCCCACATCCATGTGACTCAAAGGACAAGAGAGACCCACCCTTAATTAAAAAAAATAAAAATATGCATAATCTTTTATTTCTTCAAATAAACTTGATTAGGTCTAATCCTAATCGGGGCTTCTTAAACCTATAAATAGAGCCCTTCTCTCCCTTGTAAATCATCACATGATCACACTACACCACACCATTCTCAACACATAACACACCACTCTTCAAGCCTAGTTGTGTAGAGTGTGTGCATTGTGAGTGCTCTATTCCATCACTACACATAGATGCATGGAGAAGCTTGAAGTTAGTTATGCCATCTAGAGGAGTGGAGTGATGCCATACTCTTCATCACACTTGTAGCCTACTCTTGTGCATAAATAAGATTTATAGTTTTGGGTGCAATTGTATGCTACAACTACAACTCTTCTCTCCAAATTGACTTGATAAGTTGGATCATCAGGTGGTTGAACGTATATTGTCCTTGAAGTTTGTCGTGCCATTTCATGCTTGGTGGTTTGAGGGCTTGTTGAATTGTTTGCCTAAAAGGTCAATTGTAAGAGGGTGCTCGGTGAGAGGGCTCCCTTGACCCTAAGACAATTTGTGTATTGGCAACAAGGTCAAGTTTTGTGTTTTCTCTCTATTTCTCATCAAGCTTTGTGTGCATCTAGTCTTTAACACTAGGTTGGTAACCTAACAGGACATAAAAGTGTCCTTTCAGGGTTTTGAAAAAAAACCTCCAAAACCATAGTAGATCAACTCATTTTGTAAAATCCTTCCATGAGGTTATAGTTCAAGGCCTACTACACATGTAAAAAATAAGAAACTTGTAAAATTTCTCATCTTTTAGTCACACCAAGCCTCCAAAGTTGATGGACCAGTACATTTTCATCAAAACAGTCATTTCTTACGTTTTGTTGCATAAAAATAAGATTAGGGATTTTTGTAGGACTTGAGATAAATTCCCTAGTTAAATTCAATGGGTTGGTGATCAGAACATATGATTGCTTCTCACTCACTATTTTTTGTTTTGCCAAAAGAAATAGGTACAAAAAAGTTAAATTTTTACCATTCTGCAAACCTATCATCAATGTTTCTATAGCGACGCTCAATACAAATAATATATGCATGTTTTATTAGTTCCCTATTGTTCTTTAGGCTCATAAGGAGCCATGAAGCATGTCAAAAAAAGAATATTATATCTCTTACCAAGGGAATCTTGGGGACAAAGATGAAGTGCTAAATACAGCAAACATGAAAAAATTGGGTTCAACATTATGAGTTGTAGAATCCCATAGAAACTATTCAATATCTAACCAAATTTGATCCTTATGACTAGGTATGGTTACTACCTACAAAATGCATGTAGTTGTCACAAGAAACTAACAATATTGAAAAAGCTATACTTGATATACCAGAATGTTTCGTTTTCTTCTATAATTGAAAAAATCAACCATCGTTGTCTACTATGCAAAATAGGGTATTAGGTGCCCCAAAACTCAAGGAATATTAGATTTATGTTACAATATGCGACATAGAAAATCAAAAGTGCATTTAGATATCATGAAAGCCACCAAAAAAATCATAGAAGAGCTAAAATTGGCTAAAAAACAGGATTTGACATAATTCAAGGAAAAATGGTCACTTAACAGGCCATAAAAATGGCCCAGGACATAAAAGTGTCCCAGGACATAAAAGTGTCCCATTACCAACCTAGTGTTAAGGCTAAGATTGAGTTGCTCAAGTTGATTTGTGTTCTTTACCTCTCTCTGGCGTGGTGAATGTTTGTGTTTGGTGTGTGTGGCTATCTTGCATTCCCCTCTCTTTGTGCGTTTGAGTACAAGGAGATATCACGTGCGTCCTAGTTCGCATCTACAATTAGGTGGCGCCCATTTTCTTGTTTGGTTTCTGGCTGTGGGTTGTTATTGTCTCTGATTGTGCTTGCCCCAGCCCCAATTGAGAAGCACGGGAGCCTCGAAGGGTGTTTAGAGGCTGCTCTTCTTGTTGCCCGCCCCGGACCGCTTCAATTTTGGTGCCCCCAATGAGGACTGACTTTGTGCTTATTGTTGTTGTAGTGCGTGAATGCTTGAATTTTAGCATAATCAAGTAGATTATAGGAATCATGAAAACTTGTATGACCGAGTTTAATTTCAAGGCAACAAAAATTGATCTAGTATGGTTTGTATTAGTATAACATAAGAAAGAAAAAAAACATTTTCACATAAGAATCTAGAATTCATGTTGAAAGACCTTTCAAAACTTTGTGTAGTTAGTTGATGTCATGAGAGAAAATGATTGTTTGGAACTAATCTTTGTGTGGTTCTAGCATTGAGAGACTATGACACGCTATACCTTTGATGATATCCCAATCTTCTTCGGAAATCTAGAAGAAGATGTTGATGATTTTCTTGCTGATTTTAGAATGGTTTGTCGTATCCTTGGTAAAAGGGATGACATTGAAAAAGGGGATTTTCTATTGCTATGCCTTAGAGGCAACACTGAGCAATGGCTTTGGAGTATGTATTCTTAGATTGAAGATGGGTATACCCAAATTTACAAAGCTTTGAAGACCAGATTCTCTAAATTTCCAACAACGGAGAAAGCATGGGCTTCATTAGGGAGACTTCAACAACATGGTGAAGACTACTATGCTTATGAGGATATTTTTTCTCGTCAATGGGGAGGATGTGGGTTTAGTTCTACATTTCCAGATTATGTAAACATGGAGCAATTTATTTTGGGTTTGTCTCCTTTCCTAAAGACTAAGGTTACTTGTAGTGGACCCTCTACCTTTGAAGAAGCGGTCACTATTGCCCGAAGGAATTTTCACAAGTACTTCTACATCAAAAATGGTTTCCATCATGCTGGAAGAACCAACCATCATGGAAGTGTTTCTATCAAGGAGTCATGTCCTTTGCCATACTTGTCTCCTTCTACTCCGACAAATGTTGAAGAAATTACTTACATGCCAACTGATTATTCAAGTGCTAAAGTGTGTGGCCAAGATTCAAATGTGGAATCTCTTTCTTCTACCTTTATCACAAGCATGCAAAAATCGACACAAGATATCTCAAATGGCATTGATGATTCAATAATGGATACATCGAACCTTTTTGCGGAGGATCAATTTTTAGTCCGAGCAGACGAAGCTTTGGTGCAACATGACTCTATGGAGAATGAAGACCTTGAAGGTAACCTTGATCTTATGGAATGTTCTGAGAGTGTATCTTGTCTAAAAGAAGAGAGTGAAGAAGAAGATGAAATCATAGTTGGGGAGATCATAGACCACATTGATCATAAAGAGATGATTGTATACATGGAATTCCAACTCCAAAACAAAGTAGAAGAGTGTGAGTTCAATCCATGTGAGGATAGTCTTCAAGAAGTGTTTGAGGATGTTGAAAAGCATTGGTATGATCCATGTATGTTAAGCATGGAGGAACCTATCATGCAAGAAGCCAAAGTTTTCACAAAATCAAACAGTAATCCATCAACCTTTGAGGTGGTACAATGTGAGGAGTTACAACCTTTCCAAAGGGGGGGCTTAGAAGGGGATGAAGAACATGGGAGAGTAGTAAAAAATAAAATCATAAAAGAAAACTATCAGAAGGGTATCATTCTCTCCAATGGTGTTTTAGTGGGTGGCTCTTCATTCATGGGACTCTATTAGCAAGAAAATCCAAGCTTTTGAAGCCCCAATCATCTTCACATTGGGTTTCACCTCTTTGAAATCAACTTCTCCTCTCTTCACATATACCTTTCACCGGGGGCACCATACCTTCTTAAGTGGAAGAGGACATGAATACTTGGTGTGGAGGTCGCACATTGTGATTCTTCTAGTCTTCATCATAGATGAAAAACTTGTTGATTGCTACATGTGGATATTTCATCAATCAGTACCAAAATCTATTCTCTTCCAATGCGTTGGAAGCAATAGAAACCTTCGTCTATTATCTACTTATGTGGTAAACTATTTGCAATATCTTCCAATAGAAGTTGGAAGCATGGATCAAGCTTTCCTAAATCATGAAGGTCATAGAATTTTTGACTTGATGAGCCTACCCAGTTGAATGAATTTTATGAGCTACAGTTCAGGAATTTGCTCATACAAGCTCTTGAAGATCGTAGCAGATACATCAACTTTACACAGGAGGAAGAGCAACCAATCTTTTATATCACATTCATAGTGATAGATGCAATGATGGACAACAATAAAATCTACAAGTTTCTTCAACCGAAATCAGTAAGTGATTCCATACCATACATCTCTCTTTGGGAAATATATTTCAAGATCTTTGATCCTGAGGGGTGCTTATGGAAACTTTATCAATGGAGGAGGTTTACTCAGTCACTTCATTACATCCTGCTATTGGCTCCAAGAACCTTTCATATCACACAAGGTTTCTTAATCATACAACAAAGGTTCTTCAAAGATGAGAGCAGACAAAGACAGACGTTACACAATCTACATGTTGTATGATCGGATAAATGGTACATGAATGTACCATTATCTAAGGGGGGGGCTAATGATAGCCGTTTTTCGTCTTTCCATAATTGTCATAGTGAGCTACCTCACCCTACCAAAATCACCCAAACAATGTGGCTCTCCCTACCATTTCACTGTACATAGGCGTTGTCAGGAGTTTTTTGGAGCAAGGTATTGTGCATATGTACATATACATGCATGGTGCATCAAATAAAGGATAGCCCATTTTCCTTAGCCAGGTGGTTATGTGGGGCCCACATGTGTACAGGTAGGACAGGGTGTACACAATGCATCGATTTTCACTATTACCAGTACCACTGTGTTTTTCTACAATAATGAGGAGTTTGTAGCGTGTAAAACTTCTCGAGGAAGCTATCCGCGGGCCGACAACATGAGGTTAGCAGGTGCGTCAGATTGCATCTAGTGGCGTCAGGAGAGCGAACGAGGGCAATATTTGCACGTAGATGAGGACGGACACAACGTGGGTGTTTTCTTGTGAGAGTTACACAGAAAGGTCATCATTAGGACCACTTTTTGGGGCCACTTCATGTGGTGGCGAGATGCATTATTTGAAAAAAGCTGAGTGCCAGGTGTGCAAATGATGCAAAAAGGTGACAACTATGCACTGCGAGGTCAGTTTATGGCCTGTTCGGGGTCCGTTTGAGTTCATCTAAAAGGCCAAGGGTGCCCAAGTAATAAAGCTAAGTATGGGAACTGAAAAACAAGAGAGAAGACCAGAAAAAACGTGGAGAAGAGAGGAGGAACAGCTGCAAGTGTGTTTTTGGTGTTTTTGGAGCCTGTTTTGGCCCTAAACTGCTCATCCGAGGTCGGATTTGAGCACTTTGACATTGTAGACTGGGGTTTTGGGCCGTTCCAAATGTGATGGAGCTGTCCATTTTGCCAAATTCCTCACTCTTTTCCTACTATTTTTCTGTGTAAGTTTCTCCTATGAGCGAAGTTTATGATCTAGTTTGTGATTGTATCTGGCTTATTTTACCTATATTGTGTGAGCTATTTGCCCCATTGGTGTTGGCCCAAGCCCAAGCTCAATTGTATCTAAACATCAGAAATTCTCCTCTTTTGAGCTGAGTTTTTTTGGTGTGTGTGTGTGTGTGTGTGTCTCTGTGTGGAGTGGGCAAGTGGATAATCTCTCTCCTCTCACTCCATAGGTGTGTTTCCTGTCTCGGCCAGGTGTGTTGTGTAAGCCGAGTGGTGCCCCCTAGTGTGTGTGTGTGTATCTTCCCAAGAGTGTGTGTCGGGTCATTATAGAGGCGTTGTGTGTGTTTTCATCCCGCTCACATTCTTTTGGCGCCCCCACGGAGGATCTTCTTCGAGTACCTTCTGCTTCGAGCTTCGAGCTTCGAGCTTCGAGCTTCAGGATTACAGGTTGTAGGTTGTAGATTATAGATTACAGGTTACAGGTTACAGGTTACAGGGACAGGTACAGGTACAGGTGATTCACACAGGTACAGGTAGCTGGAGTACAGTGATATACTAGCAGTGATGTCACTTGCAGTTGTTGTGGGAATGCATCACTTGGCGCCTATTTAAGCGCATTGTCTGCTGGATTGTACGTTACTTGTGGAAACTGCCATTGTACGCATTTGTGGAGCCATACTTGGTTGTATTTGGCAGTCCCAGCCATTTATGAGACTTGGTTTGGAAGATAGTCATTTCTGAGACTTGACTATACGCGATTTGCATTAGCCTTCGTGTGAGGGTCGATAGCGTGAGGTTTTTATTGAGCTGGGGGATTCTCAAATGTAGAGATCCTTTCGGTGATACAGGTAGCTGGAGCACCCTTTTTGTGACCTCGCCATAGGCTATGTACTAGTGAGTCCTATTTGATGCTCGGGTTCTATTGTTGACAGTTTATGCATACATAGACAGTGTATATTTTGGGTTCCTACTTCTCTACTTCTGGGGAAACTCTGTCGAAATTTTCCCAAGTTATGATGGCTGGTTTTTTGGTATTTTGAGCCATTTATGCTGTTATGCTGCTGAACTTTTGGCAAAATCAGAGGATAAGTTAGGTGTGCCTTCTTGGGAGCTTCATGGTTGGCTTTAATGGATGATCAAAATGGCCCTCATTTCACTCCTTTTCATTTAACTCAAAGAATTCAGATTAATGTTCATGTGTCCAGGAAGATCTTTTTCCAGCAGCGCATAGTCTTTATGTTTGGGCCAAGAAGATTGAGAGAGATCCTGGAATGTCCTTTGCCTGTTGTAATTCCGATGATCAACTATGAAAACTCATTTGATGTGCATGTGTTTGTTCTCATCTAAAGCTAAGCTCCATTGAAGTTTATGGGGATTGGGTAGTGAAAAGTTTTGGGTTCTTGCACGTGTGTTTGAAGGGGTTCTCTAGCCATGGCTTTCTCTTATCCGGAGTTTCATGGAAGAAGTGATGAAGATGTGGAGGACTTTCTGGAAAAGATGGAGGTTGCCTGCATTAGCAACCAGATTCATGACCCTGCACAGATGTTACGTCTTCTCCAAATTTGTTTGAAGAGTGATGCACGAGTTTGGTCTAAAGCATTTGAAGAGGAGTTGCGTGCAGCAGATCCACCTATAAGATTGAGTTGGGACAATCTAAGGCATGGATTGGAAGTGGAGTTTGTGAAGATAGAAGATCCTGACAAAGTGTGGCAAGAAGTACAAGGTTTGGTGCAGAAGGAAGGTGAGCCAGTAGATGCGTACATACGTAAGTTTTCATTGGCATGGGAGCGAATGTGCAAGGCTTTAGCACCACAGGTACCCCCGCCTGACATGATGAAGAAGGATAGGTTCTTATCTGGTCTTTGGGAGAATATACGTTGGAGAGTGGAGCTAAAGAAGCCTAGGACATATGAAGATGCACTAGAGGTAGCAAGGAACAAAGAGTGGAAGCTGAGTAAAATGAGCCAGTTAGGGATGGAGTCTTTGCCAATGAGGTCTGAATTTCAGCCTATAGAGTCTTTACAAGGGCGCATGTCAGGGGTTCATCATGAACCATTAGTTCCTGTTACTACTCAGGTTATGCCAGCAGTGGTCACTACAGCAGTGCAAGATGATGGGCTAAGGCAAGACATGAGGCAAATGGTAGATTTGATGAAGAATCTCAGCCTAAACATGCTAGGTCAAGTGGGAAATAATCAAGGTCGAGGGAGGTTTGCAAATCAGCCAGGAGGTGAAGAAAGGGCTAGGAATGGTGTTGGACAAAGCAATGGTAGGTTTTGGAGGCATACGCCCACATGTTATAATTGTGGAGAGTTGGGTCACATCAGCCCGCAATGTGATAAGCCACCAAGGATGGGGGGAGACATGTATCCATTGCCAAGACAGGTGCTAACTAGGTCAAATGATTATGGCATCGAAATTAAGGGAGAGGAAGGAACCAGTGGACTGACCTAGGAGAAAAAGGGAAAGACAAAAGTGCTAAATGTAGTCACCTTGGAGAAGGCATCAAAGCTAGAGGATACATTAGTGATGCCTATTGGGAAGAGGACCACAGAGGATAAGGAAGGAAGAAGTGCCCCAGGTCCTAGTAAGAAGAAAGGAAAGAGCCACGAAGGCGAGGATGTCAAGGCCAAGAGGAAAAGGAGAGCTCGTCGAAAGTTTCATGTTTCAGATTTTCCACTAGGGGATGGGCAATTAAGCTATGACTTGAAGGAGGATCTGGCGAGCAGGAAGGCAGATGTTACTTTTGGGCAGCTTATAGAGATGGTGCCTAAGCTAAAGCGACAGTGGAAGAGGATGGTTAACCCAATGGAGAAAGAGCCAGGGAGAGGTTCAGTGAAGGTGTTGGCAATGGACGAGCTACCAGACATTTGTCCAATAGTAGATGTGTGGCATAAAAGGAAAAATTTGGGACAAGGTTATGTGGATGGCGGAGCCCAAATATGCATCATAACACACTCATGCGTTGAGAAGATGGGTCTCACAGTGGCTGGGGTGTCAGGTTTTTGGATCAGATTGGCAAACCATCAAAAAGTAAAATGCTTGGGTCTTGTAAAGAGCTTAGAAGTGGAGGCATATGATGCAAAGGCAGTGGTTGATTTTCATGTGATGCCAGCAGGGTTGGGAGCATATCCTATTATACTGGGCAGACCATGGTTACGTGCAGTGGGAGCTGTTCAAGATTGGCGACATGGTACGATTAGCCTCTATGGAAAGACAGGTACCAAGAAGCTTTATAATATGGACACAAGGAAATGATTAGAGGAGCTTTATGAAGATGAGGATGAGTCTAGTGATGAAGACTCTTCCACGGTGACAGATGAGGATAGTGATGGCACCACCAGAAGTGATGAGGATGCTGAGGTTGCATTTCTTTTGATGGACAAAGAAATCCAGGAGATTGGTTTAGTTGCATTTGCGAATGAGGTTGAAGATGAAAGTGAAGGGTCTTATGAAGTGATTTAAGGGCTGATGCAAACCAAGGTTGAGTTTTCAAAGAAGCAGGAATTAATGACGCAAATGATTAGTGGAGACCTCTCAGCTATGGAGAAGGATATATTTTTGCATATGCTGGCTAGTTTTCCTAATTTGTTCATTACTTCATATGAAGAGATCAGAGGGTTCAAGGGTGGAGAGATGCATATAGAGCTGAAAGAAGGTGCTAAGCTAGTGCGGCAAAGGCTAAGAAGGATGGGTCAAGAGCAAATGGAAGCCTTGCGGGTAGAAGTGGACAAGTTATTGAAGGCAGGGTTCATAGTTCCAGTGGAGACCACAGAATGGGTGAGTCCAGTTGTAGTAAGTCCAAAGAAGGATGGGAAGTGGAGAATTTGTGTGGATTTTAAACCCTTAAATGTAGCCACTAAGAAGAACCCATATCCTCTTCCATTCATCGATCAGATCTTGGATTCAGTGGCAGGTTATGAGAGGTACAGTGTGTGTGATGGTTTTTCAGGCTATTTTCAATTGAAGATTGCTCTTAAAGACCGCAGAAAGACAACTTTTATTACGCCGTGGGGCTGCTATTGCTACACAGTATTTCCATTTGGGTTGTCAAATGGACCTTCCTTCTATCAAGAGAGAGCAAATTGGGTGTTGGAACCATTCATTGGTAGTTGTGTTAAAGCTTTTATGGATGCCTTCTGTGTCTATAGCAGTAGGGCTGATCACCATGAGAAGCTGCAGATGGTATTGTCTCGATATGATGAATGTGGAGGACAACTAAATCCAAAGAAATGTCATCTAGCACAGCCAAGGGTGAAGTTATTGGGCCACATGGTGTCAGAAAATGGCATTGAGGCTGATCCAGACAAGGTTAAGTCTATTATTCTTCTTCCATCACCTACGAGTACGAAGCGATTGGCAACCTTTATACACAAAGTGAAGTACATGGCACGGTTTATTCCATTGTCTTCGCAGCTTCTTTATCCATTACAGCAAGTGGCAAAGCATGATCCATTGCAATGGGATGACAAGTGTGAAGAAGTGTTTCAAGAGGTGAAAGAGGTGTTAGGGGGGTTGTCAGCCATACAGGCTCCTGATTGGGAGAAAGTTTTTTATGTAAATCCATCAGTAGGGGATGATGCCATTGGAGCCATGCTATTGCAAAAGGGGAAGGGCAGCCATTATATGAGGCCAGTGTATTGTGCAAGCTTAGTGAAGTTGGTAGCGGAGAGAAAGTTATCGGAAGTAGAGCTAGTGATGGCCAGTGTAATATTTGCTTGTCGACGATTTCGTAATTACTTGCTACCACGGCCTTTTGTTTTCTTGACGAGTTATGCCTTTTTGCCACAGTTAATTAATGGTATTAACATGTCAAATGTGGTGAAGAAATGGGTAATTGAGCTGCAAGAGTTTGAGTTCTCTTTTCTAGTGGAAGATAGTACAAGGGCTACCCTAGCTGATTTGTTGACCTACAAGGAGAATCCCCTTATTGTTAAGGAAGAGGTGGTGAGAAAGGTAGTTGAAGAAGTGCCACAGATCAGCAATGCACATGTGTTGTTCTTTGATGGTTCATACAGAAAGAGCCACGATGCAGCTTCAGGGGGTATATCACTTTATGATCCAGAGGGGAAGCTAGTATGCAAGAGAGGGTTCAAATTGGATGCGCATAGTAACAATGAGGCTGAATATGCTACATTGGAAGCCGGATTACACATTTGTTTGAAGCATGGGGTTCAAAGGTTGAGCATAAAAGGTGATGCCTTGTTAGTGGTGAAGCAAGTGCTGGGTGTGTGGAAGAGCAAGAACACCTCATTGAAGGAAATGTGCTTCAGAATTAAAGGCCTGTTAAAAAAGTTCAAAGCATGGATCATCAGACACATTGAACGTGCTCTAAATGGAGAGGCACATGAAGCAGCTCAAGGCATGATTGGGGAGCTATTCGTGTTGAGGACCAATTTACCTCTTTATCATGGCCGGGAAAGTTTGGCTCAAGAAGAGGAGTTTTTGCTAACAGGAATCATTCCAAAGGAGATTCAAAAGTCTAAGAAGTATGGCTTTGTGCGTAGAGCATACAGGTACAAATTGATTGGTGATGTCTTATACATGAAAGGGGCTGATCTCGTGTTGAGACGTGTACCTTGGCGGGAGGAGCTTTACAGAGTGTTGGAAGAGAATCATGAAGGCGCATGTGGTGGCCATTTTGCTCTAAAGATCACCTTGCATAAGATTTTGCAAGAGGGGTATGTATGGCCTAGTTTGCATAAGGATGTTCACCATTGGTGTAGGTCTTGCAATAGGTGTCAAGCATTTGGGAAGAGAGTGTTGAAGCCAGAGCTATGAAAAACCATTATGGAGTTTGATGTGTTTGAAAAGTGGGGGATTGATGCAATAGGCCCGTTACCTATCACAAGCAGGGGCAAAAGCTATATTTTGACGGCAGTGGACTATCTTTCTAGATGGGCAGAGGCTATAGCAGTAAAACAGATCACTGCAAAGGATGTGGCAAAATTTGTGTATGATGAAATATGTTGCAAGTTTGGGGTGCCATTAGAGCTACTTTCAGATAAGGGGCCAGGATTTAGAGCTAAACTGCTAGACTTCTTATGCACAAAGATGAAGATTAGGCACCAGCATACCACTCCTTATTACCCGCAGTGTAATGGCTTAAATGAAAGATTCAATGGTGAGTTGGTACAAATTCTTTCTAAAGTGACAGAGCACCAAGGAAAGAATTGGGATTTGGAATTCCCTCGTGCATTATGGGCTTACCGTACTTCGGTGAAGACAGGTACAGGGTTTACTCCATTTCATTTGGTGTATGGAAAGGAAGCACTATTGCCGGTGGAGGTAGAGTTGCCTGCGGTCAAGATGTTAGAGAAGTTTCTTGGGCCGCCTAGTGATGCATTCAAAGAGAGGCTCTTGCAGTTACAAGAGGTCCAGTTGGATAGGATGAGCGCATTGGAGCATTATGGGCAGATGCAGGATAAGGCTTTGGCAAAGATAAATGAAAAGGTCAAAAGTAAGGGTATCAAGAAACATGACTTGGTTTTGCGCTACAACAGTAAGCTGGATAACACCTTCCAAAAGAAGTTTCAAATTAAGTGGGAAGGCCCTTTCAAGGTAGTGGAGTGTTTCCCGAATGGTACATATCAGTTGGCTAACCTGGATGGGTTTCTACATAAGTCAAGGGTAAATGGATTGCGTCTTAAATTGTATCATGCCAGGTTGATGATGGTTGAGCAGGATGAGCTGTATGTGGATCAAGGAGTGTTGGTGAGGGATGAGGAGACTTGTGATGCGGCGAGTCTCATATCTCTCTTTGCTGCTGCTGACCATGAATGATCTAGCAGGCTAGGGGATGGGAAAATTATGTCAGGAGTTTTTTGGAGCAAGTTATTGCGCATATGTACATATACATGCATGGTGCATCAAATAAAGGATAGCCCATTTTCCTTAGCCAGGTGGTTATGTGGGGCCCACATGTGTACAGGTAGGACAGGGTGTACACAATGCATCGATTTTCACTATTACCAGTACCACTGTGTTTTTCTACAATAATGAGGAGTTTGTAGCGTGTAAAACTTCTCGAGGAAGCTATCTGTGGGCCGACGACATGAGGTTAGCAGGTGCGTCAGATGGCATCTAGTTGCGTCAGGAGGGCGAACGAGGTCAATATTTGCACGCAGATGAGGACGGACACAACGTGGGTGTTTTCTTGTGAGAGTTACGCAGAAAGGTCATCATTAGGACCACTTTTTGGGGCCACTTCACGTGGTGGCGAGATGCATTATTTGAAAAAAGCTGAGTGCCAGGTGTGCAAATGATGCAAAAAGCTGACAACTATGCATTGCGAGGTCAGTTTATGGCCTGTTCGGGGTCCGTTTGAGGTCATCTAAAAGGCCAAGGGTGCCCAAGTAATAAAGCTAAGTGTGGGAACTGAAAAACAAGAGAGAAGACCAGAAAAAACGTGGAGAAGAGAGGAGGAACAGCCGCAGGTGTGTTTTTGGTGTTTTTGGAGCCTGTTTTGGCCCTAAACTGCTCATCCGAGGTCGGATTTGAGCACTTTGACATTGTAGACTGGGGTTTTGGGCCGTTCCAGACGTGATGGCGCTGTCCATTTTGCCAAATTCCTCACTCTTTTCCTGCTGTTTTTATGTGTAAGTTTCTCCTACGAACGAAGTTTATGCTCTAGTTTGTGATTGTATCTGGCTTATTTTACCTATATTGTGTGAGCTATTTGCCCCATTGAGGTTGGCCCAAGCTCAATTGTATCTAAACATCAAAAATTCTCCTCTTTTGAGCTGAGTTTTTTTGGTGTGTGTGTGTGTGTGTGTCTCTGTGTGGAGTGGGCAAGTGGATAATCTCTCTCCTCTCACTCCATAGGTGTGTTTCCTGTCTCGGCCAGGTGTTGATCCGAGCCTATCACAAATTTTTATTTATTATATTTTGTTGGTTTTCCTTGCTTCTAGAGGTTTACAATAAAAGAAAGAGTGAGAACAACCTCTTGGAAAAATTTTAAAAAAAAGATTTGATAGGAATTTTTTCTTGGCTAGTTCACCGGAGGTGAAAGGTGGAGGGAGAACCTAGTGGTAAGGGGAAGGGAAAATATGTAAATGTGAAAAGAAAAGATATGATGTGGTTGTGGAGCTTTGTACCCATGATTCAAGGGTCATGAGTGGCTCATATCATCATGGCTTTGGAGCCATATGATGATGCAAACAAATGGGACCCAAGTGGAAGACTTGGTAAAGGAAGAAACCAGACACATGATTTTGCTGAATTTTTAAAAAATACTTCCACTCCGATCCAAGAAAAGTTGTTCTCATCAAAGTTGTAGCTGATGAGCTGGAGATTCTGGCCATATTTTTTTTATAATTTTTGCATCTACGGTCTAGGAGATATGGCCAAAATGGTGGACGCCATTTTTTTCAACTGTGGTGGAGACCACCCCCTCTACCTTTACACACACACACCCTTCCTTTTCCACATTGAGACCTTCTCTAAAAATCAGCCATTAGTCTTCTCACCCTCCTCTCCTTCCTCCTCTTTCTCAAGCTCAAAAACCCATCAAAATTCCTCTTCTAATCACCTCTCAAGTCATGCTTAATCTTGTTGTAATTCATAAGTCCTCATTCAACCCCTTTCTATTATTACTAGATATGTATTGATTTTATGTAGATTCTTTACATTTTAAAATAAGGAAGCTCTTGGACTCAAGCTATGGAGGAAGGAGTGAAGACAACACAAGTGATGATGGAGCTAATTGGTCAACAAATCACTTGGAAGGAGCTTCTTCATTGGTTGAATGTCCCTAATCAAGCTTCATTTGTACAAATTACACTTGGATCTTAACCTCACTCCTAATCACTCTCTTTCCTATATAAAGAGGCCTTCCCCTTTGTAAATTCAAGCCTCCCTCAGCCCCATTGAGCCTTTGTATCACTCACCATGAGCCCATAAGCTCATTCATTCACTCTATTCTTGCACATCCTAGAGTGCAAATTGTTTCATGCTAGTAACCTCTCCTCCTCTTACTTATGTTAATTAAGAGAAATGTTTTATATGCGTGTGAGAGTGCTTGATGTGATCTTAGCTAATCCTTGAGTGATTGTTTGGTAATCTATATGCTATTTGTGTGGGGAGTGTTTGAAGTCATCCATTCCTTGTACACACACTACGGTTAATGCTTCATTCATAGTGATCTCTCTCTCTCTCTCTCTCTCTCTCTCTCTCTCTCTCTCTCTCTCTCTCTCTCTCTCTCTCTCTCTCTCTCTCTCTCTCTCTCTCTCTGTGTGTGTGTGTGTGTGTGTGTAGCGGTCCTAGTCCACGCTTCCAAGACTAGGTGGTGCCCTCATCTCATTTCCCTTGTGGCGCAATGGAGTTTGTTTTGGTGTAGAGGCCGCCATTCCAAATTTCCTTCGTCATAAATTGGTGCCCCCACTGAGGAGTTCTCAAGCAGCGCTCTATCAATCCTATGAAGGAAGATGCATCAAATTCTCCGAGACTTCCACTATGTTCTCCCCAAGAAGCTCGAGAAAAGAAGCGTCTTTATCGACAAACGGCACGTATGCGGGTAAAGAGAGTTAACTACACACACCCTTTTTTGCTTCAAGGAAAATCTTGTAGTCATCAAGTCCCTAGGTCAAAAAATTGTGTTGAGTGCTTTGTGGCTAGTGTGAAGGCACTTCCTTTGAAGCCTCGACTTTAGGTGGTGAAAGCACTCTCAAACTCGGGAATTAACAAGTTTTTGGAGGGGGAGCTACACATCAATGGGGTGCGGTATTGGCAAGAGGCTACATATGGTGATGCACTCCAACTACTACTAGCAAGAAGGCTCAAGGTGGTTGAGAGGGTAGCCATCGAACCCTATGAACTCTACAAAGCTGAAGATGGTCACACCAAAGCTAGGCTAATCACTGGTGAGCAAATTCTTCGCATCTCTCAAATGGTGGGATCCAAGAGAGCTCAACTTCAATGAAGTGCTTCATGGAAGTTTGTATTTAATGCACCAATGAATAATCCCATTTTCTACAACTTTCAATCAGTTCAGAATATTAGGGTGAATGTGCGCATTGATAGAAAGATTTTTTTCCAACAAAGATTGGTCTTCTATTTTGGAGCTGAGAGGTTGAGAGAGATATTGTTGTCCCCTGACCCTATAATATTTCCTATTTTGGAGTATAATGTATCTTTTGATGTTCACATCTTCATCTTGCTTTAAGCATACTCCACGAATCATAGGGATTTATATGGACCTTTCCAACCTCTTGCTAGACAAACTGTGCATATAATAGCTAGCACAAAGCTTAGGTTCCAAAACATCATAAGGGACTTACTAGGCCCTCGTCGTCTAGCTGAGATTAATGCATCTATCAATCCATTTATTCTACCCTTAATAAGATATGATTTGGGCCTAGACGTTTTCATCTTTGTGCTGTATTGAGAGGAAGGCAACCCACTTTTATGATGGCTTTCCCAAATTTTTTTGGGCGTAGTGGGGAAAATGCTGGGGATTTTTTGGATAACTTGGAGATGGCTTTCTTTGTCTCTGGGAGGGATGACGAAGCATTGAAATTGAGAGCTTTTCCTTTGGTGCTCAAAGAAGAAGATAGGGTATGGTTCCAGGCTCTAGATCCAACCCAAAGAATTGATTGGGAGGGATTGAAGGTGGCTTTCCTACGAAGATTTCAACGAGCCAATTCGGCAAAAGAACTATGGCAACGGCTTCTGTCCCTTCATCAAGTTGACCCTCATGGTTATGCAACCTATGAGGAAGGTTTTTTGAAACTTTGGGGGCAATGGTCAGACTCACTAAACCCTGGTGAGCGAGCTCCCAATTACCTCCAAAAGGATCGATTTATCTCAGGTTTGTACCCCTTGCTAAGGGAGAAGGTAAAGAGCAAATTTCCAAATGCTTTTGAAGATGCCTTAAGAATTGCTAGGGAAAAGAATAGAAAGATTCTCTATCAAGCCCAAGCTGGCCAACTAGCTTTGGAAGGCAATATCACAACTATGGAAGCTTCTCACATCCTTCCAAATGTACCTAATGCACCAGACCTCAATAGAGGTCAACAAGAAGATATGCTCCAACAAATAAACAATCTCACAAACCAGCTAGAGGGGTTGAGAGTAAATCTTGTGCAGGGTGCAAGAAGGCCTATTGAGGGAAATGGTGGGAATCGGCCACCAATGCGACGTCAAGCAAGGGAAATGTTGTGTTACAATTGTGGGGAAAATGGCCACGGCATGTATAATTGCCCTCATCCCAGAAGATATGACTACCCTGTCAGAGGTCCTCGACAACAAGTAAGTCCACCCCGTGCTAGAGCTCAAGCACAAGAGCAACCGCAACCTCAAATTTTGCAGCCACCTCGTGCTCAAGCTCAAGCCCCTGCTACTCAACCAAATGTGAGCATCATAAGGATGGAGGAGGTCCTCAAGGGCAGAAGCAACCAGGAAGAAATAGCTAAAGGGAAGATGAAGATAGATGAAGTGGCTACAATGCCTATCAAACGTGTGCGTGTCCAAGAAGAAGTAGGTAAAGAAACAAGCAAGGATGCAAGCAATGAAGCAAGTACATCTCCGGCAACTAAAGATGAAGCCAAGAAGAGAAAGACCCGTACTAGGTCTCAAATTGACATTTCTGATTTCCCTATGGGATCTCGGACACAACCTTATGACTTGACAGCTGATGTGAGTTCTCAAGGACCAAAGATTACTTGGCCACAACTACTTCATATCTCCCCAAAGCTTCGACGACAATGGTCAAAAATGGTGAGCACGAGGACAAAGCGAAGTAAGCTAGTAAGTGTAATCAAAGCATATGGTCTCAAAGATATAGTGCCTTTGGTGGAGGCTCAAATCAAGGGACAACGGATTCCAAAAACTTACATTGATAGTGGAGCAGAGGTTTGTGTCATGACAGAAAAGCTAATGCATCAATTGGGTTTAGAGGTAATGGAATCATCAAACTTTAGGGCAAAAATGGCCAATAATGTCAATGTCACTTGTGTGGGTGTAGTGAAAGCTTTGAGAGTTTCTGTTTTTGGAATCACTACAGAGGTTGATGCTTATGTGATGCCAGTAAAGGGAGAAGGATACCCCCTTATTTTAGGATGACCTTGGCTCATGGGTATAGGAGCTAGGCAAGATTGGGCAACAGGAGACTTGGAGTTGAGGCCTCGCATGGGTGGCCATAGTCGGAAGGTGGTTTATAACCTAAAGAATGGGCGACAAGAGAACCTTGAACTAGAGATGTCAGCTGATGAGTGGAGCTCAAGTGGATGCTCCTCATCTATGGACGAGGAAGAGAGTTCAAGTGAAGAGAGTGATAGCACTCTCGAAGTCATGGGCGTCACCATAAAGGAAACTACCTCATCAGAAGACAACCCAAGGATCCAAATGGAGAATGTGTGGGATGCCAGCCTAGAGGAGATGTTATCCAAGGATATAAAGAAAGAAGAAAAGGAGGGTTATGTAAATGTTCTCAAGAAGCATGCATCATTGTTTATTTCTGATTACACTCACATTACAGGTGTCACTGCAGTGAAGCATCATATCCATCTAAAAGAAGGGAGCAAGCCAGTAGTGCAAAAACTAAGAAGATTAGGAGTTGTGCAACAAAATGCACTGTTGTCTGAGGTGAAGAGACTCTTAGAAGCAGGATTCCTATACCCAGTAGAAGATTCAGAATGGGTCTCCCCAGTAGTGGTGAGGCCAAAGAAGAATGGTAAATGGCGAGTGTGCGTGGATTACAAGCCACTAAATGCTGCAACAAAGAGGGACCACTTCCCTCTCCCATTTCAAGATGAGATTCTAAATGAAGTAGCAGGCCATGAGAGATACACAGTGTGTGATGGCTACTCTGGCTACTTTCAAATACGCATTGCAGAGGAGGACCAGAAAAAGACTACTTTCATCACACCATGGGGATGTTTTGCATTTCGAGTCATGCCTTTTGGTCTCACCAACGCTCCAGCCACCTTTCAACGATTCATGAACATGGTCTTCCAACCTTACTTTGGTAAGTCCATAAGGGTTTTCATAGATGACTTTTGTATTTACAGCTCCAAAAGTATGCATCTCGGCAAGATTGATGAAGGATTTACTCGTTTAGCTAAGCTGGGTGGACAACTAAACAAGGACAAATGTCACATTGGGGAAAGCAAGGTTACACTATTAGGGCATGTAGTGTCCATTGATGGAATCGAGGTAGATCCTGAAAAGATAGAAACATTGCTAAATCTACCTTCCCCAACTTCCATCAAACAATTAATCTCTTTCTTGCAAAAGCTAAGATATTTGAGTAGATTCATACACTTACTCTCCCAAGTGATATTTCCTCTACAACAGCTGACTCGTCAAGAGACGCTTGTTTGGAGTGAAGAAAGTGATGGGCATTTTAGAGAGATTAAAAAAATGTTAGGGTCACTCCCTGTAATCCTCCAACCTTGTTGGGAAGAAACATTCTTTGTAAACCCTAGTGTGGGAGAAGAAGCCATTTGTGCTGCCCTCCTACAAAAAGATCCAAAAACATCCTTTATGAGGCCTGTGTATTTTGCTAGCCGCCTCATGGAAAACACAGAGAAGGCCTACACCCTGATGGAACAGCTAGTGTTAGCTCTCATGTTTGCGGTAACCAAATTTCGGCCATACTTGTTGCCGAAGAGGTTTGTAATTATCACTGTGGAGGATATGTTTCCCTATGCACTACAACATATGGAAATCTCTGACAAAATAGCAAAGTGGGTGGTGCGACTTCAAGAGTTTGATTATACAATACAGGTTGAAAGAACAACTCGAGCATGCTTAGCCGACATTTTAACAAACAAGTTCTATGAAAAAGTTTTCCATTTGAAGAGAAAGGAACTTCCACCACCTCCAGCTCCAGAGGCTTTGGTCAATGCTTATAGCCTCTACTTTGATGGAGCATACAAGAGAACCAAGGATAAGGCAGCTGCAGGCATCGTGGTCTTATCTCCATTGGGAGAGAGGATCCATGGTGAAGGGATCACTCTAGAAGATGTCCACTCCAACAATGAAGCAGAATATCATGCTCTAATTCATGGCCTTTGTTGGTGCCTTGATAATTCAATTAAGAGATTAAACGCTTTTGGTGACTCCATGCTTTTGGTAAGGCAAATGCAAGGTACATGGGCTTGCAAAAATGCCCGTCTCTCTACTAAAATGAGAGAAGCCAAAGCTCTTATGAGGAGATTTAGGGAGGCACAAGTACATCATGTGCCAAGAGACCAGAACAAGGATGCAGACCACCTAGCATCATCAAAGTTAAATGAGTCAATAGTGGGAGCAGTGGCCATCAAACTTCCACTTCAGCAAGGCAAGGAGGACTTGGAAGATATTATGCACATTCTGGAGCAAGGAGAGGCTCCTAAACACTTGAATGCAGGGGAGAGGCGATGGTTAGCTAGGAAGGCTACCAGGTATCGCATAGTAAATGATGACTTGTATTGTCTTGGTAAGGATGGTGTGCTTAGGAGAGTGCCTTTGAAGAGTAAAATTGAAGAGATTTTAAAAGCTTGTCACGATGATATGTGCGGAGGACACTTTGCACACGACGTCACTAGTAGAAAGGTTCTATAAGCTGGGTTTACTTGGCCAAGTATTCATCGTGATGTCAAATACTGGTGTCAAACATGTGATGAATGTCAGAAAGCAGGACCACGACGGCTCATAGCTAAACCTCAAAACCCAATAAAGGTATATGGGCCCTTTGAGAAGTGGGAAATTGATGCCATACGACCTCTACCACGCACTCAGTCAGGTAAAGAGTACATCATCATGGGAGTAGACTACATGACTAGATGGGCTGAGGCTATGCCGACCAATAGAATTACTGCTAAGGATGTGAGTCAGTTCATCTTTGACCACATCTGTTGTCGGTTTGGCACCCCTCTTGAAATACTATCTGATAGAGGACCAGGGTTTAGAGCAGACTTGGTAGGAGAACTCATGAAGAAGCTAAATATTCAGCATCAACACTCTACTCCTTACTACCCTCAGTGCAATGGTTTGGTGGAAAAGGTAAATGGAATCATTTGCAAAATTCTCACCAAACAGGTACATGCTAGGCGCCAAGATTGGGACAAACACCTGAATGGAGCTCTATGGGCCTATAGAACCTCCTTCAAAACCACATTAGGGTACACACCCTTTCATTTGGTTTATGGAAAGGAGGCGCTTTTGCCCATTGAAGTGAAGTTAACATGTCTTCGAATATTGGGTAGCCAGGTAGGCTCTCAAAAGGAGAAAGTACATCAAAGGATCATGGATTTAGAGAGGCTGCAATTGGATCGTGAAGAAGCCATCAACCACTATTCTCAAGAAGCAGAGAAGCGCAGAGAGAAGTTCAACAAAAAGCTAGCATCCAAACACATCAAAAAGGGATCTCTGGTGCTTCGATATGACAATCGCTTCGACACTCGTAAGGATGGAAAGTTTCTTTTCCGATGGGAAGGCCCGTTCTTGGTCACCAAAAAGTTCAAAAATGGCTCTTACAGACTTCAAGACATTGATGGTAAAGTGCACAAGACCAGGACAAATGGATGGCGTCTAAAGCCTTATCACATCAGGATAAGGTCAGCTCAAGATCAAAGAAACTAGACTAGAGGCATAAACACCCCTAGCCAGGTTTGGGGGGGCTATGATCCGAGCCTATCACAAATTTTTGTTTATTATATTTTGTTGGTTTTCCTTGCTTCTAGAGGTTTACAATAAAAGAAAGAGTGAGAACAACCTCTTGGAAAAATTTTAAAAAAAGGATTTGATAGGAATTTTTTCTTGGCTAGTTCACCGGAGGTGAAAGGTGGAGGGAGAACCTAGTGGTAAGGGGAAGGGAAAATATGTAAATGTGAAAAGAAAAGATATGATGTGGTTGTGGAGCCATGTACCCATGATTCAAGGGTCATGAGTGGCTCATATCATCATGGCTTTGGAGCCATATGATGATGCAAACAAATGGGACCCAAGTGGAAGACTTGGTAAAGGAAGAAACCAGACACATGATTTTGCTGAATTTTTAAAAAATACTTCCACTCCGATCCAAGAAAAGTTGTTCTCATCAAAGTTGTAGCTGATGAGCTGGAGATTCTGGCCATATTTTTTTTATAATTTTTGCATCTACGGTCTAGGAGATATGGCCAAAATGGTGGATGCCATTTTTTTCAACTGTGGTGGAGACCACCCCCTCTACCTTTACACACACACATCCTTCCTTTTCCACATTGAGACCTTCTCTAAAAATCAGCCATTAGTCTTCTCACCCTCCTCTCCTTCCTCCTCTTTCTCAAGCTCAAAAACCCATCAAAATTCCTCTTCTAATCACCTCTCAAGTCATGCTTAATCTTGTTGTAATTCATAAGTCCTCATTCAACCCCTTTCTATTATTACTAGATATGTATTGATTTTATGTAGATTCTTTACATTTTAAAATAAGGAAGCTCTTGGACTCAAGCTATGGAGGAAGGAGTGAAGACAACACAAGTGATGATGGAGCTAATTGGTCAACAAATCACTTGGAAGGAGCTTCTTCATTGGTTGAATGTCCCTAATCAAGCTTCATTTGTACAAATTACACTTGGATCTTAACCTCACTCCTAATCACTCTCTTTCCTATATAAAGAGGCCTTCCCCTTTGTAAATTCAAGCCTCCCTCAGCCCCATTGAGCCTTTGTATCACTCACCATGAGCCCATAAGCTCATTCATTCACTCTATTCTTGCACATCCTAGAGTGCAAATTGTTTCATGCTAGTAACCTCTCCTCCTCTTACTTATGTTAATTAAGAGAAATGTTTTATATGCGTGTGAGAGTGCTTGATGTGATCTTGGCTAATCCTTGAGTGATTGTTTGGTAATCTATATGCTATTTGTGTGGGGAGTGTTTGAAGTCATCCATTCCTTGTACACTCACTACGGTTAATGCTTCATTCATAGTGATCTCTCTCTCTCTCTCTCTCTCTCTCTCTCTCTCTCTCTCTCTCTCTCTCTCTCTCTCTTTGTGTAGCGGTCCTAGTCCATGCTTCCAAGACTAGGTGGTGCCCTCATCTCATTTCCCTTGTGGCGCAATGGAGTTTGTTTTGTTGTAGAGGCCGCCATTCCAAATTTCCTTCGTCAGTGTGTTGTGTAAGCCGAGTGGTGCCCCCTATTGTGTGTGTATCTTCCCAAGAGTGTGTGTCGGATCATTATAGAGGCGCTGTGTGTGTTTTCATCCCGCTCACAGCGTGTGTGAGTTAGGGGACTTTCCCCATATTTTCTTAAAACCTTCAGCTAGCTAGTCACTGGGCTAGTTGAGCCAAAAATAAAAAATAAAAAAAGTATATTATGGCCTCTTTGTGTGTAAATATTTCATTGTATATATGGCCTAAATATAGGGATTTTTTATAATTATTTTGGTATTTTATTTAAATATTTATACTTAGGTGTGTGTTTTATTAAACCTGTGTATGCCTTCTTTCATTCTCTTACACCATAAGTATTTTGCCAATGTGTACATACTCTAAGCTCATATTTTTCTTTTATACAAATCACCCCCACAGTTTCACCCTCACCCTCGTGAAAACAAAAAAATGATTTCTACTCCCTTAGTCACGTTTATTATATTATTTTCATTTACTTGCATACCTTTTCCTCTTTCACCCAAAATAATACAAAGAGGGACCATATCATTCCAATATCTTTTCATATCCATAATTTCTCTATATTTTTTATTAGTATTTTTACTCATTATTCTAACACCATGTGCTCATTGAGCTAAAATCCATGAATAGTCCATACACTAGTCCCACCATGTATATATTACTTTATTCACCAATAATCCTCCTCTATGCATGTGTAAAGGACAAGTTGGATACTTTTTATTCTGATATGAAAAAGGAGGGGCTCACTCTTGGATGCACTGTACAAATTCAACAAAGGAAGGGGCCACTAAAAGACTTTTGCAGGCTGCTCTTCTTGTTGCCCGCCCCGGACCGCTTCACTAGGAAGTGGTCTATGCCAAGCAAAGGCAGCAATCAAGTGTAGTGCAGAAGGTTAGGGTAGGTATGGAGTTCCCCTGTCCAACCCAGTGGCTATGGAAATGTATGCCTAATATGTTTTTTTAGGCCAAAGATGTGCTAAAAAGAGCTAAGCAGGTTGATGGACTTTTGTGCCCGAGATGTGGATTTTATGTGCTAGAATGTGCTCTCCAATGCGTTTTCCATGTTGGTCCAGACGGCTCGTCAAACAGAGCCTCAGTGCATTCAAATATAGAGTGTGAAGCAGATCCCCCACGGGTAGGGCAATTGGGGACAGGTGTCCTAGGCTGATTTTAGTGGACCAACATGCATAGAGTCTGGATTATGGAGCATGCATGTCTTCTCGGATTGGTAATCGGAGCTCTGGATAGCAAGTTATGATCAGTTGAAAATTTTTCGGGGGCCAGGTTTGAGCTTACTTGCCCACGTTAAAGGATGCACTATCTAGCATCTTTTTAGTCTTTCCAAGATTCTCAGAGATAGTATGCATCATGTGGAGTTAATACAAATCGACGGCACGTCAATTGGATACTTGGTCAGCAAGATACGACAGGATCAAAATGGGCGGTGAAAAGTTTGCAGTTGATTTTCTCTGTTTTTTATGACCTTGGATAACGAGCTCAAATGGTCCAGAAGGCGGTAAGGTTTGCATGGCCTAGGATCGGCATGGTGGAGATCCGATACAGCTTTACGGCTCGACCATCGAACATGGGAGCAGTAAGAGGGAGCATGGAGGAGGAGTGCCCCAAAAAAAAAGGAAAGAAAGCTATACGTGAAGATTTTTTGGAAAAAGTGCAAAGCCTTTAGAGGCTTGGTGGATCCAAGAGACGCCACGTGGCCCTGTGGGTTATCCCACATACAGGGTGTGTGCAGAGCAGGGAAGGGTATATGGGGCAGGGCGGGACTCCTACATAGGCATCCAACTGTGCAGCTCAGCAATGGTGTGAACGCGGCGCTGCGCATGCAGTGCGTTGGGCGTACAAGGCGGTTTTAACCGGTGTTGGCGGGCTTGCGCTGTGGCGCGCCTGCATGGGGAGCCGGTTGTCGGCGGTGGCAGTTATTGTTCATGGGGGTGACATGGCAGTTCTGTAAGGCCTTGTGCCCGCACCTCAAGGGGCCCCTCATTTTTAGGAGATGAGTCAACCCGCCCAATAGAGACATCACTAATGCTTAGCAAAGGGAGGGTTTCCCGCGACAGTAGAATGAGCCAGAGAAAGAGAGAGAGAGAAAGCCCGAGGGTAGCCATCTGGACCAAGTGCAAGGGGCAAAGGGCCCATTTCAAGGCCGGCCAAACAGAGGTGAAAGAGAGGGGGAGGTGGACGGGCGCCCAATCGAAGGGATCAAAAGGAGAGACCAAAGGGACAGTTTCAAAGCTGATTGATCAAGGGCAAAAATCAAAGGAGAGAGGCCGGCATCCGAAGGAAAGAGGAGGAGAGAGAAATAGAGAGAGAAGAGGATAGGAGGGAGTCGAACAAAGAGGGTCAAAGTTAGGCCAAAGAAGCAGTGCAAAATAAGCCTTCTAAAGGGATAAAAAAGGAGGAAAAAAATAAAAAGATAAAAAGGCATAGGGGGCAATAGCGACATCACTAATGCCCCCCCTCAAGTGCAAGAAAATCAAGAGAGAGCAAATGAAGCAAGGCGGTTCCCCCCTCTCCAAAGATGCCAGATGGGCCAATGAAAGGATAATTTTCAAAGTTGAAGTCCCCCCCCCCCCCCTATAAAAGTAAGATTTTAATCAAATTAGGGGCTTTTTTGTGTCGTTTGAAGTAGCCTGCAAAGTGGAGTTCTCTAATAGATCAACCTCTTTGTACTTTTTTCTTGAAATGGCCATGGTGATGGCATTGCAAGCCTGTGTACATGCCTTTTGAAGTGCAATCAAGCCACTGTTGCCCCTTCTTGTTGTTGTTTCCCCTTCCCCCCTTCTCTTTTTCCTACTTTCATGTTTCCCCTCGGTGCCGACTCTGTGGAAGTGTGTGCCCCCCCGGACCGGTGGTGTTTTGTGTGAGAGAGTTGTCACATCATAGGTGAATCAAAAAAATAATCTTCTAAAATACGATGAATCTCATGGCGTGCTATATATCAGTAGATAGAGCTTGAAGAGGACATTCTAACTGTCAAACCTCCGCCAACTTTGGAGTTTGTTTGCAAAAATTTATCCATGCACCTATTTTGGTAGAGAGAGGTAAAGTAAAACTCCTTAAAGGGCCCCTTTGTGAGTCCAAATTTTGCCTAATGGCATTGTGTGGTGGATTTGTGGAGTGTGTGAGCTGTAAAAATTGAGCAGGCAGTGATCTTCTAGTGTATTTTTTGAAGGTGTTTTCTGAGAGGATAGGGGTGCTGTGGATACCCTCAGCTATAGAGAGGCCCTTGTGTTTGTGTTGGGTGTTTTCCCCCATTCCCCCTCTCCAACGGTTTGAAGGTGTTTTCTGAGAGTATACGGGTGTTGTGGATACCCTCAGCTATAGAGAGGCCCTCGTGTTTGTGTTGGGTGTTTTCCCCCATTCCCCCTCTCCAACGGTTTGAAGTGGTAGATTTACCTTTGGGAGAAGGCCAAAAAACTTACCGTTTAAAGGAAGACCTGATTGGGACGAAAGTAGATTGTACTTTTGGATAGTTGAAGAATATGGTGCCCAAACTCAAGAGGCAGTGGAAGTCATTAGTGAATCTAGAGAAAGAGCCGAAGCATGGACAAGTCAGAGTGTTGGCTGTGGGAGAGTTACCCAGAGTTACCCGACATTTGTCCTGTGGTGAATGCTTGGCACAAAGGTGTGGGCATGGGAGATGGAGGTGCTCAAGTTTGTGTGATCACATAGTCCTATGTCAAAAGACTAGGTCTCATTACATGCAAAAGCTCTGGGTTTCAGATTCAACTAGAAAACCATGCCAAAGTGAAGTGTTTGGGGATGATTAAGAATTTTGAAGTTGAAGTCTTTATCGTGAAGGTTATACTAAACTTTCATGTTATGCCAGCTCCACCTGGAAGCTCTTCCTCTCATTTTGGGACGACCTTGGTTGAGAGTTACTAGTGTTGTGAAAGATTGGGTCAAGGGCACAATCTGTGTGTATGGAAGGAAGGGTGAAAAAAGGGTGTTTGATATGACTACCAAGCAACATATGGCACTAGAAGATGTGAGTGAGAATGATGAATCCGAGGTTACCAGTGAAGATAGTTCTAAAGATTCATAAAGTAGCTCTACTTTGAGTTCTAGTGATGAGGGTGAAGTGTCGTTCTTATTGTTGGATGATGAAAAGAGAGAAGTTAGTGAAATGTTGCAAATATTAGGGAATATAAATGCTTCAAGCCGTTTAGAGAAACTTGAAGAGTTGATGCAACCTAAACATGAATTGCCAAAGAAGAAAGAGTTGATTCAAAATATGCTAAGTATTGATTTGACACAAGGAGAAAGAAGGGAATACTTAGCAATGTTGGAAAGATTTCCAAATATTTTCGTCACTTTATACCAAGAAATAAGGGGTTTTGTTGGGGATCCTGTGATGATCAAGCTAGTTGAAGGGGCAAAGCCAATACAACAAAAATTAAGAAGGATGGGTAGGGAGAAAATAAATGCTTTAAAGGAAGAAGTGGATAAGTTTTTGGAGGCACGGTCCATTGTGCCAATGGATAATGCTAAATGGGTGAGCCCTCTAGTAGTCACTCCAAAGAAAGATGGGCGTTGGAGAGTTTGTGTTGATTACAAGCCATTACATGCAGTGACCAAGAAAGATCCTTACCCTTTGCCTTTCATTTTAGATGCAGTGGCTGGTTATGAAAGATACAGTGTCTGTGGTGGTTATTCATGATATTTTTACTTTATCCTTGCTCCTGAAGACTAGGAAAAACCACCTTTATCACGCCATGGGGTTGTTTCTGCTTTTTCTACCTTCCTTTTGGGTTGACAAATGGGCCTAGAGATTTTGAAACAAAAGTGGATTGGGTCCTTACCCCGTTCCTTGGGAAGTTTGTCAAAAGATTCATAGATGCTTTCTGTGTATATAGTTCAAGAAGGAAAGAGCATGTTCAGAAGCTTGAAATGACTTTTGCAAGGTATGATGAATGCAGGGGTCATTTGAACCCTAAAAAATGTCATTTGGCGCAGCCAAGGGTGAAGCTTCTTGGGCATGTGATTTTAGAAAATGGGATTGAAGCAGATCCAGAGAAAGTGGAGGCTTTGTTGTTATTTTAATCTCCAAAAGATACCAAATAGTTGGCCACTTTCATAAAGAAGGTTAAATATATGTCTCGTTTCATACCTTTGGCATCACAACGATTGTATCCATTGTTGCAAGCAGTTAAGAATGATCTTTTGGAGTGGTCTCGTGAATGTGATGATGTTTTTGATAGAGTCAAAGAGGTTTTGAGTACACTACCCATTATGCAAGCTCCTGATTGGGAAAAGGAGTTCTATGTTAACCTAGTAGTGGGAGACGATGCCATTGGGACCATGTTGTTGCGAAAGGGGAAGGAATCTCAGTATATGAAGCTCATTCATTATGCTAGTAGAGTAAAGACTCCCCATGAAAGAGATTTCTTTGAAATTGAATTGGTGATGACTAGTATGGTGTATGCCTCTACAGATGATTCAGACACTACTTACTGTAAAAATCATTCACCTTTCCCACTAGTTATTCATTGCTTCCCCAACTGTTGAATAATTCAAATATATCAAAAACAGTGATGAGATGGGTTATTGAACTTCAGGAGTTTCAGTTCACTTTTTTGGTGGAAGAGAGTACTCGAGCTACCCTGGTAGATTTACTCACTTATAAAAACACTCCTGTTTTGGTTAAAGAAGAAGTGTTTCCGAAGAAGAAAGTCGATACTCTTGCCATCTCTGATGCTTCACTGTTATACTTTGATAGTTCTTATCGAAGAAGTCATGATGCTGCTGCTTCAGGAGGCATTGTCATATATGATGCACAAGGGAAGCTTGTAAGGAAACAAGGGCTGAAATTTGATGCAAAGAGTAACAATGAAGCAGAGTACACGGCTCTTGAAAGTGGTTTGCACATTTGCTTACAGTTGGAAATTAGACGCTTGCAGCTTGTTGGTCGTGAAGCAAATATTGGGAGTATGGAAGAATAAGAATCATAAACTAAAGAATTTATGCTTCAAGGTGAAATCATTGCTCAAAAATTTTGAAGCATGGAGTTTGCAGCATATTAAGAGGTCTCAAAATGAAGAAGCTCATGATGCTGGCCAAGAAATGATCCATTAGGAAGAGATTGGGTCTACGAGGGCCTCTTTATTTGGTAGTTTAAGGAAGTGAACCCTTTAGTATTACGAAAGTAATCAAAGGACGGTTTTTGAATTCAAACACGCAAAATGGCTAGTTTATTTGAATCCAAAGTTTCCCCCCAAAATGGAATTGAAAATCTAGCAGGTAAAACCATATCATGTACCATATCTATAGAAAGAGCTCGACACATAGACTGCAGGTACATGATCTCCACTCAAATCAGAGATCATATGTGGGAGTTATGGAAGGCCAAAAATCATAAAATTTGTCCACCTCCTTTTTTTGGGGAGAAAGTGCATCCTTTGACCACTATTACACACCTCTTACACACCCACCATTCTTGCACACATGGCGTGCACCTATTTGTCAAATTGTTAATCACCTCCATAAGCTCATGGCAAATAAAGAGGCCCTCCTACACCCCATCCTCTTCCTAATGAACTTGTGTGTTTGTGTTGAAGGCAAATGCCCCTTTATATCATGGGAGGGAAGTGTTATCAAATGAGATGGATTTTTTGTTGACAAGTGTCCTACCTGAAGGTTGACCATCCTCCAAAAAGTATGCATCTATAAGAAAAGCCAAGCAATATAAAATGCTTGATGATGTGCTTTACATGAAAGGAAGCAATTTGGTTTTGTGTCATGTGCCCTAAGAGGAAATATACAAGATCTTGGAAGAAAATCATGAGGGGTCTTGTGGAGGCCATTTTGCCATGAAGATCATGTTGCATAAAATTTTGCAAGAAGGCTATGTATGGACAAGCATTCAGCGGGATGTTAACCATTGGTGCAAGTCATGTTTGCCTTCCCAAAAGATGGAAAAGAGAATTTTGAAGCCTCAATTGCAACAAACAGCTCTAGCTTTTGATGTATTTGAAAAATGGGGTCTTGATGCTATTGGACCCTTACCTATGACTAGCAAAAGAAATGCTTACATTTTGACAGCAGTTGATTATTTATCATTATGGGCAGAAGACAAGGCTATCAAATAGATTACCAGGAAGGAGATGGGGAAATGTGTTTATGAGCATATATGCTGCAAATTTGGTGTGCCCCTAGAGCTACTTTCTGATAGAGGACCGGCATTTAGAGGAGAGTTGATTGATTTCTTATGCGAGAAGCTTAATATACAACATAGGTACATTTCTCCTTATTATCCACAATGCGATGGTATCAATGAGAGATTCAATGGAGAGTTAGTGAAAATTTTGACAAAGATGACCCAAACACATGGGAAGACTTGGGATTCGGAGTTGCCTTGTGCATTATGGGCCTAGAAAACTGCTATCAAACTGAGCACATGATTTTCTCCTCACCACTTGGTTTATGGCAAAGAGGCTTTCTTGCCAATTGAAGTGGAGATTACTACACTCAAGTTATTGTCAGTGGGAGATGAAGAGCAAACAAATGCTTCGAAGAAAAGGTTGTTGGATTTACAGTGTTTTCAATTGGACAGAGTTTTAGCTTTGAACTATTATGAAGTAGTGACGAAGAAGACTCGGCTAAAGGCTAATGAAATGCGTACAGGAGAAGGGAATTGAAAAGGCTGATCTGGTGTTACGATACAGCAATAAGTTGGACAATACCTTTCAGCAGAAGTTTCAAATCAAATGGGAAGGTCCTTTTATTGCTTTGATAATGACACATATCAGTTGGTTGATTTGAGTGGTGCACAACATAAATATTGTGTTAATGGTTATAGGTTGAAGAAATACTTGGAACATTTGATGACGATTGTGATAGATGAGATGCTATTGATAGAGGAAGACAATCAGGAAACATATGAGGACGTAGATGAGGTTTCTAGGGACGAGATGCAACAATTGTTCCCCTTAGGAACCTTTGCTTGTCATGAATGATCAAGCAGGCAAGGGGGGGCTTGCAAGCTATGTCATGCATTTTTTGGATGAGCATAAAGTCACTAAGTCATGCCAAAAATCTTTCCCACTAGCCTCATGTATATATGTGTACATAGCCCTGCAAGTTTTGGACATGTCCCTATAAAAATTCATGTACAAAGGTGTGATTTTTCCAAGCTTGGGTGCTGATGTTTTGGGTTGCTTGATTCCCCAAAACATGGCTTTTAATAAGTATTTTTAGCTGTTCTTTATAGCTTGTGAATTGGACTTGTACATCATGAGTTATGAGCATCCAAAGCGGGTGACAAGGGCAACTGGGCCAACTTGGGGGTCTAAGATTAGAAATGCTAAAGATTCATATTTCTGGAGATAGCCAAGGTGATGGGCTTTGAGCCGTGTGTTACGGTGCGTCATTCACTGATTGGAGCAGCAAGTTATGCCTCCAGGAGAGCTGTCTGAGAAGTCCTCCTACTTAGGGGAGAAGCTAAGAACTAATGGGGTAGTTCGGAAGCTTGAGGAGATTGCCATGTTCCATGGGGATTATCCCAAATGAGAAGAGGAAAGGGAAAGTGGGGGGTATATAGGGCACATTGGGTGCCCACTATAGGGTTTCAAAGGTGAGAGGATCTCTCTTGAGGCTTGGCTATGAGGGCTTGTGGGCTCATGGGGAGGGAAATGGTGCATTTTTCAGTCCGCACCGAGCTGGTCAGGTTCCTGGGCATCCTTTTTGGTCTACCAGCCACTTGCCCCCACCCCATTCCTTGGTCAAAGGGTCACCGACAACTCATTTTTCACCCAAAAAAGGTCAAAGAGAGCCTTATCGGCTAAAAAAAAAGAGAAAAATCTTGGGGATAAAATATAAGAAGGTCCCCATTCTAATAGATGCAACACCTGCACAACTTCTAGAGAGCTCATTTTTGAGCAAGAAAGAGTGCACCCCTGACTTCAAGCGGCCATAACTCTTTCATCCTTCATCTGTTTTTTGTTTATGGATACTCTACGGACATCTTGACAAGACGAGATTTGTCATGATTTCCCTTGTTTCTTCTAATTTCAAGTGTGTTTTATGCTTGAAGGGTTTTTCATAAATCTCTACCGGTGTTTACCACACGTGTTTTCGGCCGTGCAATAGTTCTTCCTTCTGACGGTGTGGCTCATGCAAGGCTATAGAGGCATTCACTTTCTTTCTTGTTTGCATGCTAACATCGTCTATTACAACTTGTACTACCTCTTTGATTGACCTTATTCATGAAGGTAAAACCGAGGATACATTTTATCAAAAGATTTAGTATTTGTTGAACCTGTCTAATCTCAAGGAGAAGCAAGAGAGGCAAATCAAAAGCTTCTATATTGAAGACAATGATCTCTACTTCAAAAATTATCTTTGTATCCCAAATGACGATGGGATGAAGCTTTAAATATTGCAAGAAGCTCAAGATATACCTATTGCAAGACATTCAAGTTACATCAAAACTTATGCTACTGCAAGGAAAAATTCCTTTTGGCCAAGATTAAAGTGCAATGTGCTAGGCTATGTTATAGGATGCATGAGATAAATTTCCTCACAAACTTGTTATTGGAGCTATATATGGCTCAATCTACCTAGCTTGGTCTCTCTCTCTCTCTCTCTATCACACACACACACACACACACACACACACACACACACACACACACACATATATATATATATATATATATATATATATATATATATATATATATATATATATATATATATATATATATATATATAATTTATCCTCAATATGATTCAGTCTTTGGTAAAGTATGTGTATATTATTTGTTTGCACTAGTAGACTTAAGGTTGACGACATCTCTATAGATACAACTTCCCTACAAGCCTCGACAAAATCTTTGTTTCCCATCCAAGAAGAAACCCAAGAGATCATGTAAGAAGAAGCTACACAAGAGATTCTAGCCATGGACATGGATGTGCTAGACTCTACAGCTGAAAAAAAGAAAGAGGAACAAGAACCTAGAGATGGAAGTTGATAAGGAAGACCAAGCTCTAGAGTAGAAGACTGAAGAGATAGACACACAAAAAAGAAAGGAGATGAAGAATTTCCCAAAAAAATGATAAAAAAGAGGAAGAAAAGACATAGGTTATACAGGCAAGCACATCTTGGACTAGTGACATAAAATAGAAGAATATACACAATTTTCCCACCATATCATTGACAAGATAAAGATCAAGGCGTACTCTAGAGAAAACAAGATCAACAAAATGGAGATCTTAAACCAGCAGCTGACTTTGAGGCTAGAAGTAGTAGATGCCTTCTTCAAAGACTTTGTTGCACTTTGTGAGAAATAGATCAAGAGTCTGCAAGAAGCCAACATGAAGAAGATGACCAAGCTCACTGAATTGACCACATTGGTGAAAAAGATAACATCAGTAAGTGAGGTCAAGCAAAGAAGTTCAAAGACCTCAGTGCTATAGTATTGGACAGAAATCCTCATGCACAGTGTCTTTAGATGTAGCTGGATGTTGCCAACATCTAGGTGGCACAAGTCGACGTTTGATTGAAGGAACAAAAGGAGTTGCTATTGGACAAACTAATGAAAAATCCTACTTTCTTGACTCTCCAAGATTTGATATTGGATAACAAACCATCATAAAAGTGCGGTAAGGATGGAAACTAAAGGGAAGCTTCATTAAAGTTAGAGAAGGGAACTATCCTTAGCTTCATGAATAAAGAAGAAGAATATTAGACTCAAATTTCCAAGCTTCAAGGACCTAAACGTGGTACAATCAACTCAAGGGCAAATAGATAGTCACGAAAGAAAACACCGCTGAGCCTCTCACTAAAGAAGCCAAGGCCCTACAATTCTTACAACGCATGGAGGATACCAAAGCCACCACTACACTCCAAAATATAGCACCAATAGTGCTTGAGTTAGAGGCAGTGCCAATAGATAGCCTCACTACAGAGGTATAAAAGGCTTTGAAAGTAAATATAGAGTAAGCAACAGGGTGGGGCATAGGTAAGTCTCTACTAGAGAGGGCATTGTGTGGAGTTTGCGGGCAACGGCTACTCTAGGTTGAGCTATCATGCTAGCCTGCTTCCTTGCCAACACCACTCCCTTGCATGAAATCTTATTTTTGGGAACACGAGTGAGGTCCCCTTTTGCTTCCTTGTGGGGAGGGCAAGTGGGTGATCGGGCTGCAACATTTTCCATTCTTCGGCTAGAAGAGGAACTTGATGTGGCACTGAATGGAAATTCTTAATAGGGCATGGATCCCTTCAAATAGATTGTTTGTTCGTGTGGCTTCTTCATCAACTCTGGGAAGGTCGACCTGGAAATCCAATTTCACCTAAACTTTCTCAGTATGCTTTGGCATTTCCTGTGTGTTATGTGCACCTTGGGGTGGGGTCATAGACCACCCAAAGTGTGGCTCTCATGACACATTTTTTGTATGTTTTGGAATTTTCTCTGGTCTAAATTTGTAGAGGTTATGGGTTTCCTTGTAAAAATTCCAACTCTATGGACTGATAAATTCAAATTTAGTCTTTGTATGTAGTTTGGGGTTGCTTTATGGTTTTTTTTAAAGTTATGCTAAATTTGTAGAGGTTATGGTTTTCTTTGTAAAAACCCCAACTCTATGGACTGATAAATTCAAATTTAGTCTTTCTATGTAGTTTGGGGTTGCTTTATGTTTTTTTTTTTAAAGTTATGCTTTTAAAGTTAAGATAATATTGTCTGGGCCTACTAACCTCCCATAAGCAGAATATGGTGAGATACCCCAGCCAACTCTCGTAGATGGCACAAAGTCCAGGAAGCGCGAAGATGATCCATGAGGCCTAAACGGACCTGCCACAGGGAATTGCGTGGCTGAACATATCTGCCAAAACGAGGGATAGTACAGTGTTTGTAACATGCATCTATTATATCGAGGAGTAGTTTTGACAGACAGACAGGGAGAGAGCCAGAGAGAGAAACAAAAGTACTTATTCAGAGAGAGACAGTATTCATTGGCTGCATCTATTACATCCAGGACCACTTTTGACAGACAGATAGGGAGAGAGCCAGAGAGAGAAACAATAGCACTTATTCATACAAAATTGTTTGCAGTTACCAACAAGTAGTTATGAGCAGGAGTACAAATTCCATAGGCAGCCAAAATGTTACAGCTCGCAATAAGTACATCATTGTGATGTTTGGACACTAGTGGCTGGCATTCTTGCCGAGCATGACTGTCATTTTGATTATAAGTGCATTTAATTTATCTAGATGTGTCTTCAAGGATGACACCTCCTTGCGCAGTGCAAAAATTTGCTCCTCGAGGCTGCAAATTTGAACATCGGCAAGGTCGCGTTTGTATGTTTCGATTTCTTCTTTTAGACTATGATTCGCTGTTATTAGCTCCATGCGCAGAGATATCTCATCGCCCAGGCCATCGCCAGATAGTTCATGCAAAATTTGTGTTGTGAGTTCCTCTATTTTGTCAAGGCATGGGTCTTCAATCTGGTCCAATAGGTCATCCGCCCGTAATTCATCGTAATTCGCCTGTTGCCATCAAAAAGTGACTTTCTTGATTGTTCTCCATTGTTGTCCTGCAAAGACGCTGTGAGCGGGATGAAAACACACACAGCGCCTCTATAACGACCCGACACACACTCTTGGAGTGATACACACACACACACACTAGGGGACACCACTCGGCTTACACAACACACCTGGCCGAGACAGGGAACACACCTATGGAGTGAGAGGAGAGAGACTGTCTGTTTACCCACTGCACACAGAGACACACACATACACACACACACCCAAAAATTCAGCTCAAAAGAGGAGAATTTCTGATGTTTAGATACAAATGAGCTTGGTCCAACACCAATGGGGCACACAGCTCACACAATATGGGTAAAAGATACCAGATACAATCACAAATTGGAGCAGAAGCTTCGCTCATAGGAGAAACTTACACAGCAAAAACAGTAGAAAAACGGTGAGGAATTTGGAAAAATGGATAGCGCCATCGCTTCTGGAACGGCCCAAAACCCCAGTCTACAATGTCAAAGTGCTCAAATCCGACCTCGGATGAGCAGTTTACGGCCAAAACAGGCTCCAAAAACCCCAAAAACACACCTGCGGCTATTCCTCCTCTCTTCTCCACGTTTTTTCTGGTCTTCTCTCAGTTTTTTCAGTTCCCACACTTAGCTTTATTAGTTGGGCACCCTTGGCCTTTTAGATGACCTAAAACAGACCCCGAACAGGCCAAAAACTGACCTCGCAGTGCATAGTTGTCACCTTTTTGCATCATCCGCACACCTGGCACTCATTTCTTTTCAATAATGCGTTTCGCAACCACGTGAAGTAGCCCCAAAAAGTGGTCCTAATGATGACCTTTCTGCATAACTCTCACAAGAAAACACCCACGTTATGTCCGTCCTCATCCGCGTGCAAATATTGACCCTGTTCGCCCTCCTGACGCCACTAGATGCCATCTGACGCACTTGCTTACCTCATGTCGTCGGCCCGCGGATAGCTTCCTCGAGAAGTTTTACGCGCTATAAACTCCTCATTATTGTAGAAAAAACATATTGGTACTGGTGATAGTGAAAATCGATGCATTATGTACATGCTGTCCTACCTGTACACATGTGGGCCCCACGTAACCACCTGGCTCTGGAAAATGGGCAATTCTTTATTTGATGCACCATGCATGTGTATGTACATATGCGCAATCCCTTGCTCCAAAAAACTCCTAACAACGCAACAAAATCATTTATGTTGATCTTGAGGTAGGTATGTTAAAAGAAAGCACAACAAGAGAGTAGAACCATAAACTCAACGAATATACTATCATGCAACAGTCGTGACTCCAGTTTTGTGAGCCAGTGGCATATAGTCCGCATTTTCTATGTCATCCTCGGTTTCTTCATTCTCATGCTCATCATCATCGCGAACGGCACTTGGCGGGCTGGGTGCAAGATCTTTGTAAGAGAACAAGGATGCAAGTCGGATTGCTTGTACATGTATCTCATGACATACCTTTCGACGCCTTGCCATCGAGACAAGAACCAATCAGCACGAGGATGAGTACTTGTGTACATTTGAGTATTTATAAATAGACTAACAACGTCTTGGTATGTTGTCGTCGATGGATGGACCATACATCTCCAAAGTGCTTTCGTCTTCCCTAGCTCCATGCCCCGGCCTTGATACGGCGTCACCCAAGATGATGACCAGTAGTATCTCCCCATTTTTAACATCTTATGCAATGTTGACAGAAAGTCGCTACCTAGTGGATGCTTCAACTTATACTTCTAGAACATGAATGCTCTGTCAAAAATATTGACCGGAGTCAGACAAACCTTCTTTTTCAACTCATCACCGCCATACAAGCTATAGAGCTCAACCCCCTATTTATCTGATCTGGATCGACATTGTGGATAGCCATTTGAAAGTGCTCTTGCCCGTGATCATTTAGATAGTAGCCAAGCATACCCTCGAACGTATGCATGTTGCGTTGTTTCAAACCGCGGCAAAGCACAACGGCTCCAACTGGTGAATGCTTATCCCAACGTAGGTATTGCTTGATTTTCTTGTTTGTAGAGATCAACGAGCTCGTCCATAGCCGGACAATCATTTGAAAGTGCAAGTGCAACAGATCCCCACCCCTCTCAACAGCACATAGCTCAGCTATAGTCTCGTTCTCAAGGAACGATTGCATGGCAGACAACAGCAAGACATCTATGTCATCGCCCCCAACGGAAATGGTGACACTGATCTCCATCATTCTAACCTGTCTCTCCTTCTTCCCTGCATGGCTTCCCTCAGCCGCATCTCCCTTTAGACGAGCTTTTGCTTTCAATCTCACCATTTGCCTGCAAGGAATCACGAGAACCCTAAGGTACCAACAAGACACACAACTGCAGCGGCACAGTCAAGAAAAAAAACAGATCCAATGTGCTAATCTCAGAGTCTCAGAACAAAAGTACAGCAACCAGTCACACTCATACCAGCACAAACCAACCTGAACTCAAAAGAACGCTTCCAGGCTCTCAGATACTGCCAGTCTAGGCTCTCAGACACTCCGAGTGTAAGAGAAGGACGCTTTCAACATACCAGCAGGAAGAAGTTGACAGTGCAGATAGACACACACACAAAGGTCTCAAATTTACCTGCTAGCTTCGCAAGTTCTCTGTCAGACGTCAATGTCGTTGCATGCGACTGGTGAGAACGTTAAAAATCCTTCTGCCACACCCTTTTGTTGCCAGCTCGACCATCCTGTCTGCCTGTGCGCCACCTGTCAATAGTTGGGCTTCGCTTTTTCCACTCCTGTGGGAGGATCTTCGTAGATTCCCCCAAACCGGACGTGCGTAGCACCCTATTTCACTCAATTGAGTGAGTACTGTTTTGTTTTTTTAAACATTGCTCACGATTCCATTTCCCCTTTTTATCCTCTTCCTAAGGCACCCTCCACATGGGAGGGGATAAACCTTGCAAATACTTTTGAGAAAATTACACTAGAGAGATGGCCTCTACAATTCTCCTCTCTAAATGACACGCCACAAGTATTGAAGGGATTAAGAGTGGGGATGCATGTGGAAGCCGTGCGTGAAATTGGGTTATCAAATGTGCGTGTTATAAATTCGGTTGACAAGTGTAATTCGAGACAAAATGGTAAACCCCCCCCCCCCCCCCCCCCCCCCCCCCCCCCCACCCCCCACAAAAAAAAAAACCCCAACCCCAAAATTCCAAGATCCAAAACCCAATTCCACTCGTGGCCACTAGATACATCTCCACCCTTGATCCCCTCAATATTTATGGCATGTCATTTAGAAAGGAGGCTATGCAATGTCTATACCAAGACACACACGAAGTAGGAAAGTATGTTGGGAGATGGGCTCCTCCATAGTTGTTAAGCCTGCAACCCAATCCTCAGTTTTAGTTCTCATGAAATACAAAATTGATTTCAAGATTCTTGCAGCCGACCTTACAAAAAATGATATTCATCTACATCACCTAGATATCTTCAAAGATCCCACGTCTACTTTGTAATTGAATTGCAAAGTAATTGAATTGTGGACATGTGCATGGCACACAACCAAGGGGGTGAGAGGAAGGCTGCAATGTGGCACCCTCTTGGCCCCTCTACCTCACCGCCCAGCTGATTCCTACTGCCATTCCTCGACCTAAGAGCTATGGGCTCTTGAAATTTGAGTTGTGGAGCGACTGGGGCTTCAATGCTATATGCACCTACTAGCATATTCCCCCAGTCTTGATCTGTGGTCCACCTTGGCCTATGGGATTATATTCCCCATGACCCATAGGCTCATGCTCTAGCCTTGCCTATTGAAAACAACCCTAGCCAAAATGTTTTTGCTCTCCTCCCACATCACCCTACAGCTCTAGCTCCAACCCTCTTCTCGTGATTAAGCCCCTTGATTATCCTACTTTTTCTCTTGCTTTAGACCGCTTACTCACACAACACATTTGCTCCTACTTTTGGGATATTGTATGATGCTTCTCTCTCTCTTGGCTTGCGCTTGATCTCAGATAGTTTGCTACATTGGAAGAGGCAGGCCTGAAATTGGCAAGGCTGCCTTGCCTATCCTAGGGAAGGGAAATTTTGAAGAGTGCCCGTCCTGTAGGAAGAGCTATCGTACAGGTCGACCTTCACCGTGAAGAGGAAATGTTTTTTGACCCTTCCAAGAATCATAGCGAAAAGTAAGACAGTGTGTTCTAATAATCAAAACATTTCAACCTTGGTTTGGATTGGCTTTTGTTCATTCAAAATCCACTCAATCTAGAGAAGTATATCCTGAAGTGAATCATCATATGCTTGATCAAACTAAACTCTTAAAAGTGAGTAGCTAAAATGTCAATCAATTGTTAGCTATGTAAAAAGTTGTCTATTAAAGTGTTCTTTAAGACCGTGATAAAGTGCTCTAATCACTCCAACAACTTACAACCACAAGCCATGTGTATGCAAGCAGTGAGTTAATGGGGAACCTAAGCATCATAGACATAACCAGAAATACTAGTTTAAAAACAATATTCACAAACTGACACTCACGTTTTTTGCATATTTGTCGATCTGCCACAGTAGATAGCATTGTCTAGCACCAGGGCTTCTGTGTTGTTAGTGTTGTCAAGGCTGTATACTCGTATATATATCTCCCGCCCAAGATACCAATTCGGCAGCAATTGTGACTGTAAGTTCCACATTTCTACGTTGTCGAGTGAAACATACATCACCGTCTAGGAATGGGGGAAAACCTGCAGAGATGTAGAAAACGAGTCAAGGATCAAGACGTCATCTGCGTGCAAAATTTGAATTTCGAATGTCGAATAGGGGCCAGCTTGCGCGCTTCTTTTCCTCTCTGGAATTTGGCTCCTGAGTCCCAGCCTCGCTTGGTTAATTTTTACCCTCATTAAAATTTTCGAGAGGTCTTGAGTTCAATACTCTCGAGTCTCTCCAGCTTCAAATATGTCCAGCGGCCAGCCTCAAAGACTCTCCTGACTCCAACTTCAAATATGTCCAGCCTTGAATATGTCCAGCTTCAAATATGTCCGGCCTTGGCCCTCAAATATCTTTGGCAGGCAAAATTACTCTAGGAAGGGCACTTCAGAGAGTTGCCCTTCCTTAGGAAGGCTTTGAAGAGGGCCACCCTTCCCTTGGGAAGGGCTCCCTAGCCCACTTGACCTTCCATGGGAAGGCCTCCAATTGAATTGCCATGCACAGGCAGGGCTACATCCAAAGGAAGGGCTGGCAGGGTTACAAATTTCAGCGCTGGGTGGAAGTGGCAAGGGTTCCGACCAACATTAATAAAGAGAACAACAAGGTCCTTTCTTGGTCTTGGATCCAATTGGCACTTGCCAATGCAATATCTGAGTGTGGCATACTTAGACTATCATGGCAGCATGGCATATTATGAGCAACACCACAATTATTGGTACCCGAGTATGTTGAGTGTAGAGGGAAGGGTTCAAGTCTCTTATCCCACCAGCTATCGTGGCTACCTTGCAAACACACCAACATCAATGCTTTATTAGCCCGCGCTCACTACCCCTCAAGCTCTCATTGGGGTGACCAAGCTATTGATGTGCTCTCATCATTGCATTTCATGTATGTAACTCAAACGTTTAAACTTCCTTCTCATGTAGGCCTAGCTAAAGTTTAGTGTAGAAGTGTAACATCTTTAAAAATGAAACCTGGTGCTTGCTTTTTTTTGCAATGCCCACATTATGTGGGATATTTGTATTAAAGAAAAACAAGAAAGATACAACATGCCCATACCAAATGGCCTAGCCATGGGTACTCAAGAACTACGCATACCCCATTGAGACAGAAAGCCAACAATCCATACGATCAAAAAGTGAGCAGATCAAAAGGATAGCCACCAAATTAGTTCTCGTGGGTGAGCAAGCGACTCCTTTAAGACGGTTAAGGATATCGAGCTTAGGCCCTTGAGTGGCAACAACAATGATGTCTTGCATTTGAGTTTCCTCAACCGTCACGGCCTCGAGCAAGCTAGACTTTTCAAGCTTATTTTGTTGTCAAGGTATTTTTGTGCGATTAGTGAGCCACATTAGCACCCGGCTATTGGCTGTGGAAATCGTTGAGAAAAATGACACAAAATAATACAAACCATAATTTTCATTTTTTTTATTATTGTCAAAGTTCGGTCAGAATCGATCTACAACAAAAAACCAAGGAATCTAACTATCTGCTTAAACACGAGCAATAAGTACAGGAAATGCTTCCCTTTGTCAATAGAGCACAATAATAGTTGTATCTCGCCTTGCTCTTCTTCTAATGTGGCACTATCCGTTTTGTTGACTTTTGCTGCTCTTTTCATTTTGAAAGAAATCTCGTAGAAACTTTAACTCTACTAAGCCAGATGCTTGTTGTCGATCTTGATGCTCATTTGCCACCCTTGGAAAACCCTCGTTGCTACTCTCCTTCGACTTCCAAACTATTGCACCCCTTCAGATTTGCTTGCCTTCCAATAAGAACCCTCAGTCACTCAAGGATTTCTCATGTGGATTTCGCATGAGAAAGAGCTCTTGTTATCTTGAAAATAATCAAGTTGGTTTTTAATAAACCTCAAACTCTACCTTGGCTCGTTCTCGTTGTCAACTCCGCTAGCTATTGTCTGTAGTGTAGATTCGAGGAGGAGCCATCCGATGACATTCGTCTACAGAAGCATGAGCAGACTCACCGAGTTGAAAGAACTTTGTTTTCTTTTTAAAGCTATCAACTGCCCCTTAAAATAACTGACTCCCCAATATTTTAAGCTACCATTCACATCGCCTTGGTGGCGGTCATTGCTCTTAATCCTCAAACTCCCACCAAATTTGACTTTCATCTTGTCTAAGACAATTCTGAGCACTTCTATGGTAACCAAAGCATTGCCATGTACCTCACTTTCCTCCCACAACCATAAAAAACAAAAGGAGATGATCAAAGCTTCCTCTCGCATGTCGGCCAAAGCATTTCTAAACACAATCATCAAGGTGTAAACTTAGATGAATTCATTGGAGAAAATCTTCCTTGCCATGGCGAATAGTAGGCTTATTTCACAATGAACGCTCTCCAAGAATTTAACTTCCATAACAACCAAACATTGTCGAACACATTGACCATTGCTTTGGTAAGTACAATATGCTCTATATAAGTATAGGTCAATACACTACAAAGCTCAACAACCTCCCTTGTTGGTCATAATGGTGCAATCAATGTACTCCAAATGACTTCATCTTTGGCATTAAACTCCTCAAATCCTGAACACTACAAGAGGTTCTTCATATTAGCGATGCTAGCACTGTGATGCTCAAATGTGCATTAGGAAGAGAATGGGGTTTAGGAGGGCCTCTTTATTTGGCAGTTTAAGAAAGTCAAACCTTTTGTATTGAGAAAGTAATCAAAGGATAGCTTTTGAATTCAAACAAGAAAAACTGCTAGTTTATTTATATTCAAAGTTTCCTCCCAAAATGGAATTTAGAATCTAGCACGTAAAACCATATCATGATGGAAAGAGCTCGATGTGTAGATTGTAGATCTATGATTTCCACTCAAATTGAAGATCATATGTGGGAGTTATGGAAGGCCAAAAACCATAAAATTGTCTAACTCCTTTTTGGGGAATCCTTTGACCACTCTTACACATCTCTTACATACTCACCATTCTTGCACACATGGCGTATACCTGTTTGTCAAAATGTTAATCACCTCTATAAGCTCATGAAAAATAAAGAGGCCCTCCTACACCCCATTCTCTTCCTAATGAAAAATTCACAGCGTCCCTATGATCATCGCTATGTTATTTGTTGCATAGCAACACTCATAGCAACGTCGAGAGGGTTAAAAAAAAAATCTACGAGCGTCAAAAACTCAAATCTCAGATCTAAGTTTCAACCCTCTAGCAAAACAAGTTTATGCTCGCCTCTCTCTCTCTCTCTCTCTCTCTCTCTCTCTCTCTCTCACACACACACACACACACACACACACACATACGCGCGCGAGGAGAGGAAGGAGAGCCAAGTATACTCCTTCCCTCTCCTCCCTCTCATGTTCCCTTCCCCTCTTTCTCTCTCTCCCTCTCTCCCACACACACACACATTGTGTGTGTGTGTGTGTGTGTGTGTGTGTGTGTGTGTGTGTGAGAGAGAGAGAGAGTGTATACACATACATAAACAAAGAACAGAGACACACATACATTGAGAGAGAGAGAGAGAGAGAGAGATAAGGGGAGAAAACAAAGAGAAAGAGAGTGAGAGGCAGAGAGAGGGAGAAAGAGAACAAAGAGAGAGAGAGAGAGAGAGATAAATACAGAAAGAGAGAGAATATGAAATAAAATGTTATATTAAACGTCTTCAAAATCTCAAAATGGTCTATGAGACCAATCCGATAAACTCCTTGTGGATCTAAAATAATGTCTACGTTGTCCAAGAAAATAGTGCATCAATCGGTGCAAAACTTCATCAATGTCTGTCTTTGTAAATAGACGTACTATGATATATATAGATAAAGAGAGAGGGAAAGAGAGATAGAGATAGAGAGTCTACATAGGTTTAGGATTTAGTTTTTATATTTAAGTTAGAGTTTAGGTTTAGATTTAGTATTAGAGCTTTGGGGTTAGGTTTAGAATTTAATTCAAGATTTAAGGTTTAGAGCTAAAGAAGAGACCCAACCATCTCTCTCTTTTTTGTAGAGCTTAAAGGTGTTTGAAGCTAGCTAGTTAGCTTTGGAATATTCAAAGGGTAGGTAGCAACACTAGCTTCTGAAAGCGTTCTCCTTATGTTGAGCTTGAGTGATGGAAGAGGAAAGTGGATAACTCAGGACTTTCACAACGTATCAAGTTGGCTTGTGTGTGTGTGTGTGTGTGTGTCTGTGTGCAAGAGAGCGAGAGCGAGCGAGAGAGAGAGAGAGAGAGAGAGAGAGAGAGAGAGAGAGAGAGAGAGAGAGAGAGAGAGAGAGCACTCACGGTGCTAAGTAGGAATTAGAGCAGCTGAAGCGGACAACGTAGCAGGAGCAGTTTCTATTTAAAAATCTGCATTTTTGTTTTGTGTATGTGCATGAATGTTTGAGAGAGAGAGAGAGAGAGAGAGAGAGAGAGAGAGAGAGATTAGGTAAGATTTAAGATTAGATTTTGAATTTAGTTTTTATATTAAAGTTAAGCTTCTAAATTACGGTTTAAATTTAGAGTTAGGTTTATGGTTATGTTTGCAGTAGTTTGCATATAACTCACATGAGTTTAGGTATATAGTTGTTTGCAAGCTCACAAGTGCAAACATCTCTCTCTCTTTCTCTCCAAAATAAACGCTCCGGATGTTGTATGCAAGCTCACAAGTGCTGTGAAGAGATGTTAAGTTGTTGTGAAGGGGCTTTGTCCACTACATGCATTGTCATGTAGACGTGCGTGTGTAGATTTCTCGTACCCACAAATATAGGAATTGACCAATAAAGACGAGATTATAACCCGATGGTTCTGATCTCCGTGCACCTCTAGACCAAGGTGTGCGAGAATCGGACATGGCTAAAGGATTTGAGGTAGTTTATAGTGTGATCTATGGTTTCTTGATTGTGAGGGAGATTAAGAGAGAGAGAGAGAGAGAGAGAGATAAGAGACGTTGGATGCCAATAGAAAAATTATGTTCATGTTCGAGTTATGATGTTTTTACATTCATTATGAGTAGTGACGACGATGTGGGGACGTCCAACTGAAATGCATATCTCTCAACAAGGATCTTATGTCCTTGTAATCAATGTAAACATGCTGTGCGACGGACAAGACGCATTTCTTTGCAGCACGCTCGCAAATTTGGCGAGTTTGACCAATGTATTATAGGTCAAGCTGTTGCAAATCACAACTCATTGGACTCTGACACTGGCCAATAGGCAGCAATCTTGCAACCCAATAGACGTGTTTGCAGGCACTTCGGTCAGGCAACATACGTGAGGCCACAAGATGCAGTCTCTAACAGCTCAGAGGGTGATCATGCAGACGACATTCCCAACAAGGCTATGTTTGAGCCCAAGATCAATGAAATGATCAAGACACTCATGGATTGAGAAAGGCTTATCTATGATGACATGAAAAGTGAAGCCGATATGCCATTGTATGGTGGAGCACGTGTGTCTAGATTGAAGGCACTCTTGGTTCTTCTCAACATGTAGGAAACGTTTGGATGGAGTGACACTAGCGTTACGTCACTTTTCAAGTGATCTATTACAATGTGTTTACTTCAATAAAAAACTCTAAATGTCTAATGTACCAAATTACTTACGCAAGTGTACCGCATTTTTTTCGTTGTGTAGATTGCTCAAATAGCACATACTACCAGCTGATAATGTGATGCTAGATTCTAGAGAGGAAGCAAGAAAGGTCTTGCAAAATTTAGGGATGGATTACAATTCTATTCACGCTTGTTCTAATGACTATATGTTTTTTTAGAGGGGAATACATAAACATGGAGAAGTGTACGAAATGTGATTCCAAGAGATATCGAGTAGATCTCTATGGACAAAAAATTCCACAGAAGGTTTTGTGACACTTTCCTCTATTGCCTCACATCAAGCATTTCTTCAGATATAATTCGATGGCCGCCCTAGCATCATGGCAGGAGGAGAATAGATCTTCGGATGGTGTGCTACGGATTCCTGCAGATTACGCGGCCTGGAAGCATATATATGACATGTGCCTGAATTTTTCCAGGGAAGCTCAAAATTTGCACCTCGGCCTGGCTATGGATAGCTTAAATCCAATTGGTCAGAGGTCAACATCTTATAGTGTATGGCCAGATGTCATTGCCAACTACAACATTCCCTTGTGGTTGACTACCAAAAAGGGACACTTATTTCTAAGCTTGATTGTGCCAGGGTGGTGTAAAGTGAAGAAATATGGATGTGTATCTTTGTCCACTATTGAAAGAGCTATAAAAATTGTGTATTGGCATAGAAGTGGTAAATATAAGCTGACACATAGGTTGAAACAATGCTTTGATCAGAGGCATTCTAATGTGGACCATGCATGACTATCCCGGACTAACAAAATGCTCAAGTGATATATACTCAAACTCAAACACTATAAACCTGTAATTTTCTCAAGCTCATCTATTGTCATGTGTATACATACAGGGCTTCAAACAAGCGGATAGAGACCATGTCTCACATGTGGACCTAGACTGAATGCACGTCGGGCACCCTCACTGAAGAAGAAAATCTACAAAGGTCATCAAGCGCATCTTCCAGAGAATCACGAGTTATGCGATGGCTTTTAAGAAGAGATCTATCGAGGATGTCTTCCCGAGCATGATTAGAGAAAAAGAATATTTGTGATGATGGTTTTTCCCTAGGGATGAATAGACTCTATCTATGGTACGAGTTACTATATTGTCCTAGATTCATGATCAATCACTTGCTCGATCCAATGCACATATTCAAGAATGTGCGTAATCTGTTGTGGGACCATCTCATCAACAAGAAAGATACTATGGGAGCCAGAATTGACCCTAAGAATGAGGATCGAATGGAGCAATACTAACCACAGACATCACCCAATGGATTGATAAAACTCCCTAAAGCACCATGGATTTTGACAGGAGGTCAAGAAGCAAAGTAAAAGAGATCATTTGATTCATGCAGACACCCACTGGTGTAATGCACTCGCTCTGAACATGTTTCACTAAAGAAGGTAAGCTTACTGGCTTGAAGTCCCACAACTGGCATAAAATGTGTCAAGTATGTTTGAAGTGGAATATATTATAGTGCGAATTGTGTAGCATATCTGTGTGTGCACTTGAATACCGTTGCTAGACATGTTTTTTGCAGCTTATTCTACAGGTGGCCATTGAGGGTTGTTTGTCTCCTGACATCCATACCACAATCTACAAACTGACAAAGTTGGTGTAATGGATCTCCCAAAAGGAGATCCATGTAGGTTCCATACCATCCATCAACTAAACGTTATAGAGGTTGTATGTATGTTTGAGAAACACTTTCCTACTACCATGCTAACCATTCAAGTGCATCTTCTTGTTCACATAGTTGATGATGTGAAAATAGCAGGCACAGTGCATTCCAGATGGATGTTATTTTTGGAACGTTTCATAAAAATGCTCAAGGGATATATGCGTCAGAAGGCACGTCTGGAGGGTAGCATGGCAGAGGGTTGTCTAGTATCAGAGTCCTTAGTTTACATTGGAGAGTGGCTATACGGATTTGATCGTGCCCAAGACACACTATGGCGAGCCATAGATGATGAGCACATATCTGGGATTATCATGTGCAATCTCAGTGTTGAAAAGAAAACGATGGAAGATCTAGAGGCTAAGATCAATCGATTTTGCATGCTTCACAATCCAGTGAGGCAAAAGTGGATTTCACAATACGAGGATGCAAAGCAAGAGCGACAAAGGGCATCAATCGAGTGGAGACGGGAAAGACGACCATCGATGCATTATTCGACGGGTCTTGAGATCCTACCAATATTCATGAGCTTAAGATGGTTGCACAACCAATTGAAAAGCGCACAACAGTGCGGTGAACAAATGACTAAGGAGGAGTTGGAGTACTCTTGGGTTACATGAACAAGGTAATTTTGCAATGTATGACTCACGGCTTTCTAGATGTTTTGACAACCCCTCATAATCTTTGTTGATTGTAGTATAAGTCATACATGGCAGCATGGTGTAAAGGTCAACATTTTAGGGTGGAACGGATTGAGAAAAAACATTTTACACAAGATTGTGAATCATAGCAAAATTCAAAAAATCTAGTCGACGAAGATCCTCTAATGGAGATCCTGTGGTGGTGGAACTCACTTACTTCAGCACGCTACAAGAGATTTTGAGGATCGATTATAGAAGAATTTTTGTGGATTTGTTCAGCGTGCAATGGTTCAAGATAAACATGGATGGTCGCAACGCTACTGTGGACAGAGGAGAGTCAGGTTTCCTTGAGGTGGACTCAACAAAAAAAATGGACCAACCTTTGAGATACTTTGGTACTTCCCGAGCATTGTGAACAAGTAAGTCTGTAAATATTTAACATCCAGCTTTAGAAGATTGTTGGTCTAGAAGCACTCATGTAAGTTATGCGTCTCTTGTAGGTGATATTTCAATTTACAAAGTTTGCACCAAACTGGTGGTATGTCATAGAGGTAGCCCCTCATAGTGCACAAAATGTGAGGGCTACAATGTGACAATCACAGTGGCATCAATGGAGGAAATCGGAGAGGATATTGATTCGAAAGCTGCTGAGGTGGTTCCAGACGAGCCTGGTGCTGCTACTCTCTATGGGATGCATGCGGAGGACCTACAAAATGAAATGGAGGACATCTGCCTAAACGGAGAGCTCTATATAGACATAAAAATTTACGTTGAGTTATGCGAGGATGAGAGAGAGACCTCTTAAAGCCATAAACATTTTATCTGAGAAATTTTGCTCCTTTTTATTATATATATTGCATTCATGTGGAGTTTTGCCCGTTTTGTCTCTATGCTATACTTGTGGAAATTAAATTTTGATTAATCAAATTATAACTTGTTCAAATTTTCTTCTCCATTTATTCTTGAGATTTAATGTTCGTGTATTTAATGCAGGTATGGATGATGATCAGTTTATTTCTTCCTTCTTGGACCCCGAGTTGTCCTCTTCAGGTTATGACTAGTTCTCTGCAGGGTTATGGCTATGGCAGCCTAGTGGCAAATTGTGTGCAAGCAGATTGGGAGGGCATTTATCTAGGAATTGTGGAACTGACGTTGAAGTTGTGAGTTTGTGGTGCTCAATGGTGAAAGGGGAGGCCCTTATCTTCATATGCATTCGTCATGTGCTGTAAATCCATGCCTTGGCATGGTTTTGCTCCTATGTGACATAGTCTCTTGGGTGTGCGACGGCCAGTAAATTTCCTAGGGGACTACTCTTGTTGGATTTGTGGTGTTTCAAAAGGATTTTCCAAATCTTTTGGTGTTGTTGTAGTGCTCTTTCAATGCTCTTGGGTGACATCGCTATAGAGATGTTTCAGTTTGCTTGTTTTCCAACAGTATTTTGGTGCCCGCCACCGAGGAATCGCGTCAAGTTACCTTCAATTTACAGGTTTTAGAAGACATGGTGTTTAATTTTCCGGAGTTTAGTGGGAAATCAAATGAAAGTTCCAAAGGTTCATTGAGAGAATGGAGTTTGGTTGCCTTCTTGCTGACAAGCAAGAATGGAGTTTGCTTGCCTTCTTGCCTTTTTGCTGACAAGCAAGATCCAGCGTTGGTGCTACGAATCTTCTACTTCTGTTTGAAGGGAGATGCTAGGGAATGGTTGGAAGGCTATGAAAAGGAGCTACAATCAACCCAACCTCCTCAAGTTATGACTTATGAAATGGTAAGGCATGCTTTTCTTACGCACTTTCAGCAGGTGGAAGACCCACAAAAGGTATGGCAATCTATTCAAGGCTTGGTACAAGGTGAAGGCCAGACCATAGAAGACTTTTTGAAGGCATTCAATGCGTTATGGACAAGGTGGTGTACATCTTTGGGGGCTGAAATTCCTCCAGCCATGTTAAAGAAGGATAGGTTTCTTGCAAGTTTGAAGAGTAACCTACGCTTGAAGGTAGAGCTTAAGCAGCCAAGGACCTTTGAGGAGGCATTCGAAATTGAAAAGAAGAAAGAGTGGAAAGCAGAGCATCTTCATCAACTTGGAATCAATGTCGAGCCAAAGATTGAAGTAAAAGCGGTAGAGCAACCAAGGGTCCTCATTAGGGAGCTAGGTTATGATCAACAAGCTTCTCATGATGTGAATGCTTTTCGCAAGGAGATGCAAGAGGTAGTAGGTCTTATGAAGAATCTTAGTGTGCATAAGATGGGAGGTGGAAGAGGTCAAAGCTATGGATATGGATGTGGTTATGGAAGCAATGAGGGTTTTACAGGTGGTAGAGGAAGAGGCATGGCTGGAAGAGGGGATATGTTTCAGTGTTACAATTGTGGTGAATGGGGTCATAAAATCCCTCAATATGACAAGCCAAAGAGAATGGGTGGTGATATGTTTCCTCTTCCTCCAAAAATTCCTTCTCGAGCTCAAGATTATGGTATTGAGATCAAAGGGGAAGCAGGGCCAAGTGGTTTGACAACAGTTGAAGAGAAGGGCAAAACAAAAGTGGTAAGAATAATCCGTTTGGAGAAGAAAGAGGATGATTTGGGAGCTATAGTTATGCATGTAGGTAAGAGGGTTACAAGATATCATGACATCGGTGATGCAAGTCCCAGCCATAAAAGAGGGAAACAGGTACAGGTAAAGAGAAGAAGAAGAGAAAACCCAGGAAACATTACAATGCATCTTTCTTTCCTTTGGGAGAAGGGAAACCAAATTATAGTTTACGGGCTGATTTGGTGAGTAGAAAGGCTGATGTTACCTTTGGGAAACTCATGGAGATGTGTCCTAAGTTAAAGAGTCAATGGAAGCATGTAGTCAACCCCATGAAGAAGGAGCCTGCAAGGGGGTCAATGAGAGTCCTTTTTTTCAATGAGCTACTTGATATATGCCCTACTATGCATACATGGCATAAGAGGAAGTGCATTGGAGAGGATTATATTGATGGAGGTGCACAGGTATGTGTTATTACTCAAGCTTGTGTATCAAAGTTTGGACTCAACATGGTGAAGAATTCAGGTTTTCGCATAAAGCTTGCCAACCAATCAAGGGTGAGGTGCTTGGGAGTTGTAAAGTACTTGGAGATGGATTTGTTTGATGTTAAAGTGATGGTCAATTGCCATGTTATGCCCGCGGGTATTGGTGCTTTCCGTCTCATCCTTGGAAGACCATGGTTACAGGCAAGCAAAGCTGTACAGGATTGGGGACATGGTGCCATCATTCTCTACAATAGAAGGGGTGATAAGAAGAGGTTTGACATGGCTAGCAAGCAATATTTGGATGCTTATTTTGATGAGAAAAGTGATGAAGAAGAGTACTCAAGTGAAGAAGAAGACAATGGGGATAATGGCAGTGAAGTGGAAGATAGTAGTGATAGCGATCTAGATGTTTCCAAGAGTATGATGAGAAACAAAGATTTCTTGGCCTTATGGAGAATGAGAATATCTCTGGTCCTTATGAGCAAATTGAAGAGCTTATGCAACCCAAAGTTCAACCTAATGTCAAACAGGAGCTAATACAAGGTATGTTGTCTCCCGACTTGACTAGTCATGAGAAGGGTGAGTACCTACATATGATACAACAATTTCCCCATTTATTCATCACTTCTTATGAGGAAATTATAGGCTTTAAGGGAGAGAAAATCCACATTCCAATCAAGGAAGGAGCTCAGCCCGTACGCCAAAAGCTAAGGAGAATGGGACAGGTACAACTTAATGCTTTAAAGGAAGAAGTAGACAAGCTTCTTGAAGCAAGTTTCATATGTCCTGTGAGTACTGTAGAATGGGTGAGTCCTGTTGTTGTTACACCCAAGAAGCATGTAAAGTGGAGGATATGTGTTGATTTTAAGCCTCTAAACGCAGCCATGAGGAGGGATCCATACCCCCTTCCTTTCATAGATGACATACTTGATTCTATTGCAAGGCATGAGAGGTATAGTGTATGTGATGGAATCTCAGCTCACCTTGGCTTTAGAAGATAAAAAAAAGACCACATTTATTACACCATGGGGATTCTTTTGTTATTGTGTGCTTCATTTTGGTCTTATGAATGGTTGTGCGTGGTATCAAAAGCGCGTCAATAAGGTGTTCTCTCCCTTTCTTGGCAAGTTTGTGAAGGATCTTATTGATAACCTTTGTGTTTATAGCTCTAGAAAGGATCATTGTGTAAAGCTTGGGATGGCATTGGAGCAATATGATGAAAGTGGAGGTCAACTCAACCCAAAGAAATGTCTTCTTGCTCAACCAAGAGTGAAGTTTTTGGGGCATATGATCTCAGAGAATGGGATTGAAGCGGATCCTAACAAAGTGAAGGATTTGGTGCTCCTCCTATCACCTAGATACAAAGAAACTTTCTACTTTCATTCAAAAGGTGAAGTATATGGCAAGGTTCATTCCTTTTTCCTCTCAACTTCTTTATCCTCTACAACAAGTAGCAAGGTTGGATCCTCTACAATGGACAAATAAATGTGAAGAGGTTTTTAAAGGTATCAAAGAGGTTCTTGGTTTTCTTCCTGCTGTGCAAGCTCCTAATTGAGATAAGGAGTTTTATGTGAATCCATCAGTAGGTGAGGATGCTATTGGAACTATGCTTCTTCAACGAGGTAACAAGTCCCACTACATGAAGCCTATCTATTGTGCTAGCAGGGTGAAGCTAGAGGTGGAAAGAGGCTATACCGAGGTGCATCTCATCATGGTGAGTGTGATTTATTCATGTAGAAGGTTTAGGCACTACCTTATCCCTAAACCATTCACATTCCTCACTAGCTACACTTTTCTACCTCAATTGGTGAATAGCCCTACTTTGTCAAAGAGGCTAATGAAGTGGATTGTGGAGCTACAGGAATTCCAATTCTCTTTTCTTATTGAGTAGAGTACAAGGGCTACATTGGCTAATTTTCTTACTTATAAGGAAAGCCCTCTTCTTCTTAAGGAGGATGCAGTGAACAAGCAACACATGGAAGATCCTGACATAGACAATGCCTATCTATTGTTTTTTGATGGCTCTTACAGGAAAGTGCATGGTGAAGCTTCAGGAGATGTGGTAATTTATGATCCTCAAGGTTCTTTGGTAACTAAAAGGAGTTTGAAGCTTACAGCACAAAGCAACAATGAAGGTGAGTATGCTACTTCGGAGAAAGGTCTCAACCTTTGCCTTGAGCTTGGCATCCGTCGTGTGAGGGTAAGAGGGGATGCTCTTTTGCTAGTTAAGCAAGTACTTAGGGTGTGGCAAAGTAAGAATCCAAGGCTGAAAAATATTTGTTTTCATGTGAAGAATCTGCTTAAGCATTTTGAAGCTTGGAGTTTAAGGCATGTGGAAAGATCTCAAAATGAAGAAGCACATGGCGCAGTGCAAGCTTCAATTGGGAAACTGTATGTGATAAGGGCTAAAACTCCTATTTATTTGAGAAGGAAAGCTTTAGAGAGGGAGGAATATTTTCTACAAATAGGTATGCTTCCATTAGAGTTGGAGAAGTCAAAAAAGTATGCCGTCCTACGTTGTGCCAAAATGTATGTGCTACTTGGTGATGCCTTATATATGAAGGGGGCTGATCTTGTGATGAGAAAAGTTCCTTGGAAAGAGGAAATTTACAAAATTTTAGAGGATAATCATGAGGGTTCTTGTGGTGGTCACTTTGCATAAAGTCTTGCAGGAAGGTTATGTGTGGCCAAGCGTTCAACGTGATGTACATCATTGGTGCAAGTATTGTAAAGAGTGTCAAAGCATGGAAAATAGGGTTCTCAAATCAAAAATTAGAGGCACCATTGTGGCTTATGATGTGTTTGAGAAGTGGGGTATTGATGCAATAGGTCCTCTAGCTATGACATCTAGAGGCAAATGTTACATACTTACAGTTGTTGACTATCTATCCAGGTGGGCTAAAGCCAAGGCTGTTAAGCACATCACGAGTAAAGATATTTCCTTGTTTATATATAAAGATATTTGCTTCAAATTTGGAATGCCATTGGAGTTACTTTCTGACAAGGGTCCAGGTTTGAGGGGAGAGTTGGTGGATTATCTATGTGAGAAGCTTCATGTGCATCGCAGGTTTACTACTCCATATTATCCCCATTGCATTGGCATGAATGAAAGGTTTAATGGAGAGCTCATAAGGATGCTTAAAAAGATGACAAGAACCAATGTGAAGATTTGGGATTTAGAGCTACCTTGTGCTCTATGGGCTTACAGGACTGCTATCAAATCAGGTATTGGTTTCTCTCCCTTCCATCTAGTTTTTGGCAAAGAGGCTTTACTTCTTACTGAGAAGAAATTTCAAATCAAGTGGCAAGGTCCTTTCTTTTTCTTAAACAGGTTTCCAAATGGCACATATCAGCTTGCTAACTTGGATGGTACCCCACATAAAGCACATGTGAATGGCTACAGGTTGAAGAAGTATATTGCAAGGTTGATGACTGTGATTGAGGATGAGCCTTCTTTTGACAAATTTTCTGATCATGTTCCTAATGATGAAGCTAAAGTGAAAAATCCCTCATGTGGTTTACAGGATCTCTTTTGTGCTACTGATCATGAATGCTAGCAGGCTAGGGTGTGGCAAACTATGTTGGGCACATTTCTGACACCCCGTTTTTTGTAAATTTGTACATACGGAGATGAAGCCCAATGTCAAAAGGGTGTATGAGATTTCTTTTTGTGGGGTCTTTAGCTTGCTTTAGCAAGCACGTGTACATGCACTACAAGTCGCTAGTCTAATGACAGCTGTCAGGCTGTTGTAAGTGCCCGTGAGTGACTTTTTTGAACTGAGACTTGTATATAACTTAAACTCATGTACAAAATGAAACAAGTTCAAAAAAACTCCAGAATATTTCAGGTTTGAGCTCATTGTGCCTCCTTGATGGTTTCTGTTGCAGTTTTTGCCCCCGCCTTGCCTACTCTACGCGTAGTTGTGTTGGGACAGCTCCCTGTTCACATCAATTTTGCATGTAGCGGTGTGTAGATTCAAATTTGGTCATCTTCATCTTTCTCACCAGTCATTTTCAATCTTTCTCTCAAGATTTAAAGTGTCCAAATTGGAGTTGTCCTCTTTAGGTTACGACTAGTTCTCTGCAGGGTTATGGCTATGGCAGTCTAGTGGCAAATTGTGTGCAGGCAGATAGGGAGGGCATGTATCTAGGAATTGTGGAATTGATGTTGAAGTTGTGGGTTTCTGGTGTTCAATGGTGAAAGGGGAGGCACTTTTCTTCATATGCATTGATCGGCGTGTGCTGTAAATCCATGCTTTGGCAGGGTTTTGCTCCTATGTGACATAGTCTCTTGGGTGGGTGACGGCCAGTAAATTCCCAAGGGGACTACTCTTGTTGTACTTGTGGTGTTTCAAACGGATTTTCTAGAGCTTTTGGTGTTTTTTTAGTGCTCTTTCAACGCTCTTGGGTGACATCATTATAGAGGTGTTTCAATTTGCTTGTTTCCCAATAGCGCGAATACTACAAGCACAAGCATTCTGATGTGCAAAAAGGAATAAAGTATGGATGGAACTTGCTAAATTAGCTGGCCAAAGAATATTGAAAGGATGCAAAGTGAGCAATGCACAAGAATCCTGAGAAGTGCAAGCAAAAAAATGAGGCAGCCAAAGCACGAGTAGAGGAAGGGAGCTCGCACCACTTGGGGAGCGGCAGGTGGGCATCATTTAAGGCCAACTTTGTAAGTGTTTCTGCATTGCCCTTTAGGTTTGGTAGTTATGGGTAATTGTACTTTTCAATACTAACATAACTTATTCATTGTATGTTTTGAACAGTGGTTGATGACCGGACGTGACCCCACACCATACGAGCGTGAGTATGCGGGAAGAAGGGCATAAACGCTCCTAGGGACATTCTTAGTTCTCGCTTCGACATGATTAGTATTTATCTTTACTCTCTTACATTTGTTGTATTTTAATGATAAGCTAAAAAATAGATTGTTTTGTCGTTATATGTTTATACTTACAGAAAGTCTTATTGTTTTTCTCTACAAAATCTGACAGATACGTTACGTCACTTGGGCATGATGAGACGTTAGCTTAGGCAATGTCAATCTAGACGTAGCCAGATAGCACTAGTTGAACATTGCTAACAATGCTCGTTGCTCACACTGTCTAGACCCTTAAACACACACAAGAGGGTATTGTAGGGAATTTGTGGCCCTGTTGGGCCTACTGTAGCCTCTCTCTCTCTCTCTCTCTCTCTCTCTCTCTCTCTCTCTCTCTCTCTCTCTCTCTCTCTCTCTCTCTCACACACACACACACACACACACACACACACACACACACACCATGACAGTGCCCAAGGTGGAATTTTGAAAATTATTGATTTCCTGTGCACCTAGACTCAACAACTCTGCTACCCAAGAATTAATGGAAGCAGGGATCCACACTATGTGATTAATGTTGTGAATATTACTAACAATTCTCAGTGCTCACACTATCTAGACCCTTAGACACACACAAGAGGGGATTGTAGGGAGTTCACGACGTTGTTGGGCCTACTATAGCCTCTCTCTCTCTCTCTCTCTCTCTCTCTCTCTCTCTCTCTCTCTCTCTCTCTCTCTCTCTCTCTCTCTCTCTCTCTCTCTCTCTCTCTCTCTCTCTCTCTCTCTCTCTCTCTCTCTCTCTCAAGGTGAGCACATGCACTTGCAAAGGCACCCCACTCGATAGGGATTCTACCCTAGTACACCACAAATTTGAACTTTAACGAACTGCTTCTCCATCATGCTTTACACCTAGAGAGAGAGAGAGAGAGAGAGAAAGAGAGTAACCAGACACTTTTCCACATGCTCGCATTGCTTTCAATGAAAATCACCTTTACCCTAGATGCACACATGTAGGAGGATTTACAAGTGGCAAGTCCTTACACTTAGAGAGAGAGAACTCTTGTAGTAGCCTCCTTTGTGTAGAGGCCATGACCACCTTCTTTGTTGAGAGAGAGAGAGAGAGAGAGAGAGAGAGAGAGAGAGAGAGAGGCAGAGAGAGATTTTATTATCATCCTTGGAGGTCAAATATGACCTATGGGACCAAAGTTATATGTGATGCAGTATAAGTATGGATGATGAGTGACTCAATGTTTTAAAATTGTGGTGATGAGAGTCACAATGGAGAGCCCACATTGTGGCTGAGAGAGGAAAGTGTGTAGGTCTAAGTCATGGCAGGAAATGTGAGAGAAGCAAGTTCGGATGTGACTAAAATCTGAGCACTCTAGTAGTGTGTGGTACTCAGACTCTTGAACTTGCAATGAGCATAATGTGCACAATTGATTTGACTCTTCTCCATTGCCCCAACGCCCTATCTCGCATCGAATGGTTGTGATAGTACATATCACGGACAAGGGGATAGGCTCAAGCATGTAAGTGTGTGTACGCTTTTCTCTTTCAACAAAGAACGTGGTTTTGTAGTTGGGAGCAATATGGGTGGTGTAATGTATGAAGCATGACCCACCGGATTTCTCCCAAGCCATAATACATTGGCATTGTAGAAAAGCTATATTCACTTGGGAGTCAAATGAAGCATCATGTAGCAAGTGTAATGCATCCCATCTCGCAAACCACTTCTTTATGTCTTGCATCCATCCTGTGCTCAAGATCTTGCTTTTATGCATCTTTTGAACTTTTTTTCTTGCTTCCCATGCAATTGTAGGAAGTTGATTTGAGGGGTTTTGACGCACCTTTATCATGTACTCCACAACCCTTTCCATGCCCATAACCTCAATTGGAAAAGATCTTGACTCAAGAAGTAGGAGAATATATGGTGTTTGTGTCCTAACTTGGAGAAAGTTTGTAAGAAAACGCTTTTGGACATTCTCAAACTCTTTCCAAGTAGACTTTGAGATGTTCCCGCCCCACACTTTAACTCCATAAAGAAGAACCAATGTCACCAATGCATCAAAAAGGTACTTCTTGAGAATCCAACACTTGATGTTTCCCACATTACACATGTTCTCAAATGCATAATATGCTCTCTTTCCCACTTTCAACACATAGCACATTTATGACACTTGTGATTGGATAGAACCTCAAGGCAAGGTACTTAAAGCTCTCAAAAACTTCAAGTGTCTCATTCTTGTACACAATGCATGGCTTCTCCTTATGGTTGGTTTTCACAAGCATAACCTTCTAATTACTAAGCTAAGCTATGCTAATATGAGTGATTATGTGAGGAGATGTACATCTTTCTCGTAAGATACTCCTTCTTCCTCTCAATCTACTCTCATGCCCTGCTAGCTCTCACCATCTTCGAAGGTGTGTGAGGTCTTGGGTCTGAGACCGGGGATAATTGATGTTTAGGGTCGGGGAAAGTAGTGCTAGGACGGTCGAGGCGAGGTTGTCTTGGTGTCAATGGAGGGGTGTGCGTCCAAAGAGGTGTTCTTGAGGCTCATTAAAAATAGAGTTTATTTAAGGAGTGGAAAAAGTCTTGCACATCCAAAAGTCGAAGGCAAAGCTTTTGGAAGCGGTTTTCCAAGCGGTCGTAGTCTCGTCAAAGTTGTGTGAGCTCATCCTGCAACGACTGGAGGGTGTCAAGGATGTTGGGTGGTTCGTTGGGCAAAGACAAAGCCATAGTTGGCGGTGTAAGATTGAGAATTCTTGGAACGTTGGAGAGGTGGTTGATGGGGCTGGTAGAACTTTCCGATAAGTAACCAGTGTAAGATACGTCAATGCCCTAGGATGCCCGAAAGCGGGCATCTTCTAAGAAAGTATTACGCAATCGCTATTGAGATACGCCAATGGTCGTTGCTAAAGAGTGTTGTCAAAGGCTACTCATGATAAGGACAATCCACTCCTCTCTCAGGCGCTTCCTTGTTGAGCTGAGAGTGTTACTCCCGAAAGCTTGCTGATCAAACAGGCGCGAGCAAGAGGATGAATCAGGGTGAATACAACTTGAAGACTGGTATAGGTTGCAGATGATGTGCGTGATTTAAAGGAGAGTAAAAAGTAGGGGACTATATTTGAAAGGGGGATGAGGACCAACTAAAAAGAACGGGGTTTCTTGAGCACAGGTTATTGATAGCTGTGTAGGATATGAGTGGGTATGCTTGCCTATGCAGAGAGTGCCTATAGGTTGGGTGAGGGAACTTGGTGGATTATGAACGTCAAAGCTTGTGGCGAGTCACGGTTGAGTAATGTGAGGGGCAGTTGGCATGCCTTGTAAGCAGGAGCCGCCATGCAGTGGAGTGCCACCAAGATTGGTTGGATGTCAAAGGCGGCAGAGGGCAACTTGTGGCGGCTGTGGAGAGAAAGAGTTGAACTTGCATGAGATACAGAGAGAGAGTTGAGTGGGTGATCTAAACGGATGCCTTTTGGGTTCAGTATGTGCATGCAGAGGTGGTGGGTAGACCACCACTTTTAATAGGTTATTGGATGCGCTAGTTGAGTGTGACGCCACCGGTGGAGGGAGGGTTGGGCTGTGGGGTTGCATGGCAGGTGAGAACCGAGAGAGATAGAAACACGGCAAGCCAGGCAGTGTGTAGTGCCACCATTTGGCAATGTGGACCGTAGTGTGTCTAAGGTTGGCGATCAAAAATCTAGGGTGGAAGTACTGCATGTAAAGGACTAGTGGGTGTTGCATGACAAAGGGTTGGCAAGCGCTGCAGTGCAAGTGAGAGTGGGAAGTCATCCCTGCATGCGGTACACCTGCAGATGGTTGTCGTTGTCAGACGACAAGCCGCCATTACCAGTGTTGTAAGGCCAAGGTTGAAGCGGTTATCGTGGGAGCTATCGCTTTGCCTTGCGCTCATGTCCTCAATGAAGCATGTCGTTGGTGACGTTTTCCAGTGCGCTTGTCAAGTGGAGGAGGACCCTCAACAGCTGGTCTGTGTTGCCCCTGAGCATTCAAAAATCACACTCGTTTTCCAACTTGTGAAAGTTTGTCAGGGTTGGTTCCCACGATGAGCTACTCTTCTTTCAAGTTTAGTCTCATATTCAAGCTCCCTATACAATCCCTTGATTTTCCCTATGTCATAAGGACATGATCGAGATTCTACAAGATCTCTTTGAGGCTCCTATGATGCCAAAATTCTTGGGTGACTCTTCTTCTCCTTCTTCTAACAATTTTAGTCATCTTCTCTGTCTAATATAAAGAAATTAATCGGTGTTTTTTTTCCGCTCTCTACCAAGAAAGAGATCAGTATGCGTGTTCCCATATCATCAAAGACAACTAAAGGTTTTTTTCCCATTTTGAGTATCTCCTTATAATTTAGTTTAATCCACTATATTATTATGTTTAATCAACATGATTATACTAACAATTGCTATATCATGAAAACAAAGAAGGGACTCTCTTTATTTCCAAAAATCACTAATTATATCATGCAACAACAATGATTACTGCAAATTGAAGTGATTAACAGAATCTACAAACATAAGAAAGCAAAATACTTAGCTGCAGCTTGTCAAAATATGTAGTCTTGGAGTGTAGCCTATGCTCTGATACCACTGCTACAGACGAAGAACGCGGCGGCCCTGCAAAAAAGAGAAAATAGCATATTGCAAGCCATAAATTGACAAAATTGAATACCTGACAACCATCCTTGCACATATTCCACGCTATACACAACATAGAGAGACATAGAGCGAGAGAGAGTGGAAGAGCACGTGCATATGCACCTCCTAGAGCGGAATTCCACACTGGCATGGCAAGAGAGTAGAGAGGAGGGGAGAGAAGAAACACACAAGCACTAGGTACAATCTCCCCCCGTGCAAGAGTGACCAATTCCCTCTTGCACGTATTTGATTTAGATTTCTTGAATGGTCAAAGTGAGTACAAACTGACCGGCCGGTCATAAATGGCCAAAGCTCATAAAAGATCACTTGAATAATAAAATGTACATAAAATATAATATCCATTTGCAATAGCCTAACTCGGTCAAGACTTTTCCACCTGTCAGCTGCAAAAATAGTAAAATATCAATTCCATAACAGCACCTCTTCTTGATCTTCGATCTCTGGGGGGTCTTCAATAATTGGGTTTGCCGGTGGCTCTCCTTTGTAAGGCTTGAGTACGCTCACATGAGAAGCATTGTGTATGAGTCAATGGTTGGGTAACTTGAGTTGATAGGCCATCTCATTGATTGGTCTTAATATTTGAAAAGGACCATAGTATCTTTTTGCTAATTTAGCATAATACTTTTGGTGGCCCGTAGGATTTTTGCTCGTATTTGCCTCGAGCCTTGGGAAACTTAAGGAATACCCAATCATTTTCTTTGAATGTTAAGGCCCTTCTATGCTTGTTAGCAGCAGCTTTTTGCCTTTGTTGGGAGATGGACATACCCTCTTAAATCTTTTGGAAAGATTCTTGTAGGTCTCAGCTATACTCATCGGCAGCGAAGATCTTCCCCTGTACCTTAAGCAGCAAGGGACTTTTAGGTCTTCCCTCAATGATTTCAAAAGGTGCCTTTCCTGTAGTAGTATGGACAGTGTTATCATACGCATACTCTACAAGTGATATATACTTCTCCCATTGTGAGTGTTGATCTACTTCTGTAACATAAGTCTTTAGTAGATCGAGAATCGTAAGGTTAGCTATCTCACTTTGGCCATCCATTTGTGGGTGATAGGCCGAAGAGAAATTCAACCTTGTACCTAGATTTTCAAAGAGACCTTTCCAAAAATTACTGGTCATTCTAGGATCTCTATGTGACACGATGGATGTTGGCAATCCGTGGTGCTTGAAAATCTGAGATATGAAGAGGGTTGCGATTTGGTGTGACTTAATAGTTTTTTTGACATGAATAAAGTGTGCTTGCTTGCTAAACATGTCGCCTATTGTCCATATTCGCGTATTCCCATGGATAGACTTGGGTAATCCAAAGATAAAATCCATAAATATACTCTCCCATGGCGAATTACGGATTGGTAATGGCTAGAGTAATCCAGGTTGCTTCCCTCTATCACACTTGGTCTTTTGGCATACCACACATTTTGAAACATACTCTTGTATGTCCACTTTCATGGTGGTCCAATAAAAATACGTCTCTACTCCTCGAAGAGTAGGTTGAATCCCTCTATGCCCCGCATAGGGAGGAGCGAGGGATTCATACATGACTTTCATACATGACTTTCATACATGTGTGTGTGTGCTCTCTTTGATGCCCCTAGCTAAGTTTAGGGCTCGCCCCCTCCTTTGTAGGGATCATGTTGTGGAACACCACAAGCCCCTCAAGCACCTTAGTCATGAAGCATGACAAGAACCTCAAGCACCTTAGTCATCAAGCATGACAAGCACCTCAAGCACCTTAGTCAGCTCAAGCACAACAAGCACCTCAAGCACGTGCTTAGCTTGTCTAAGGTCTAAAATACCCTAAGGTCCTAGGTCTAAGGACTTTTAACACTAACCTTTGGAGGTATTTAATAAAGCTAACCCTAAGGTCTTTCAAGCTCCATTAGCTAGCATTGCTCTTTGACATACCATCTCTCATTTGGACCCATTAACTTTGGTCCCGTGTTGAGATAGCTCCATAAGAACATGTCTATATTCTAGCTCTTGTTCCCATTGATTCTCCCACATTAAATGATCACTTTAATATGAGAAAATCGTTTCGGTTAGTTAGATATTAGATTTTATGACATTACCTTTCTCTTGAAATCATAGTCGTCCTTGACTATGAGGTAGAGAAGATAAAGCCTTCGTCTTTAGTCTATGTTTTTTAGCGGATAGAGAATTTCTTTATCTTCACTAATTTTTATTTTTAGTGTTTAATAGGTCAAAGGAATTTTGGTGATGTACTTTTTCAGGTGGAAACTGGCCATTCGGGTAAGTGTGAGGTATTTTCAACCTCATCATAAGCATCTAATTTGGTTCCATTTTATTTCCAAATAGGTTTGGTTACAGTCTACATGTGGGATGTATTTGCAAGTATACTTTCATCCAATTTCCTCTTTAGTCACATGACAAGGTCATTTAAGAGCATAGCATTTTGGAAAAGTTGTGTCACTTTCTCTCTTGCTTGTTCATCAAGATATCATAACAAGTTCGTTCCCTATTGAAACAATTATATACCTACATCATAGGGTTCTATTTGGCACATGTTGTTAGTCACAAGGTGTGCAACATGGTCCAGGAACTACTGTAGTTCGGTTTAGTCAATGTGGAGCAAAGTATATGAGGGTCACGCTCGCTCATGTCGTTGAGTGTTTGCAATTACCTCCACACACAAGTACATCTCGTGCTTGCTAGAGGTCACTTTTGCTAACATTGTTTTTTGAGACATATTCTACAGTGGAGAATATGAGTCTCTGGGATTGACATTGGCTCCTGTTTTCTAATGATGTGTTGTGACAGAGTCCCTAGGTGCTAGTCACATCCGTTTATTAGACCATTTTGAGCACAAAGTATCACGAGCAATTTCAATGGCCAAAAATTGTAGGGTACCAAGTCCAAACTTTTTGAGGTTAGAAGTACTATAAAGAGCATTTAGGGATGGTTGTCTATATATATAGCACGGCTATGTACGATTAATGAAAATGTTTCATTGTTGGTACCTAGATGTGATTGACTTTTCACATTCTACTATGATATAACTTTTGATGCACGATTTTCGCGTAGTTACCATGGAAATCCTACACATGAAAACGCGGGTTCAGATAGGTTTGTGTTAAATTCATGCACACTAGGTGTTATGGGCCCTAGTGTTTAACACAAGCTTGTTTGGAACAACATGAGAATTCATGGACAAAATATCTTACAAAGCCTTGTTTCTATGAGATTTTGTGGATCTATCAACTTACCATATGAGGTGTACACTCGGTATGTGTGTTTGTTGATAGATTGATTAAATTGTATACCTTTATCAATCAAGTCCACTCTTTAACCAAGTTGGTTCATTCCAATCTGTATAGCTCACATGGATTGCATCACAATTTTGTGAGTAATTGAGAACCCATGTTTACCATTCATTTTTGAAGGACTGTCTGTAAACGGGTGGGAAGAAAACACTACATACTGCCACTCATCTAAAGACAAATGGGCAATTGGTAAGTATTAACCTAGTGCTAAAGGATATGCTAAGAGCATACGTTAGCGAGAAGAAACCCATCTGGAAAAGATTACTTTTCCAGTTTGGAGTTTGTTCATCATGATGCAAAACATGTGCGACTAGGTTTAGTCCTTGCATGTTTATGTCATGTTTTCAACCTTGCTCACCGTTATGGTGGGGTTGCCTACTTACATAAATGACAACAAGTCAAGGACTTTGTATAGGCTAATGAGTTATGTCAGCGAGTCACTTTCATGGAAAGTTGAGAAGAGGTATTTTTTAATGTTCCAGTATCTCCAAAAAGTCTTGACTCCTTGTCATGCATCCAGACACCTGGTAACACGTTTACAATACTCAAGTGAGTTATAAATAGAGTCTACACACTATGTTGGATTTAAGCCAGTTACATCAACAGTTGCACATGAACAAAATGTGGAAAATCAAGATGTTTCTCTTTGTTTCATTCAACCTCCAACTGAACTATGTACTTGCCACATGAACAACTGAATCTCTTAGAGGTACCATTCTCTTAAACATTAGTGTTCTTGAGAAGATCTTACCACTTTTGTTTTCGAGGACAAAAATGCTTCTCCAAAAGGGGATTAATGTCATGCCAAGGGTTGGACTAGGAGAGCACAACCTTGGCAAAGTGCCTGACACACTTGCAGTATAGGGGGTCTATATATAGCTAAGAGCCAGAGGGCTTGGGCATTAGGGGAATTTTGAGGTCACTTTTGTGCCCTGTAAGAATATGTAGAGAGAGAATATATACTTTATTTTAAAAATAGTGAAATGTTTGTAAAAAGGTGAGTTTGCGTCCTTTTTACCTCCACCGAAACATGTCATTGTCAAATCTTTCTAGGATCTTTCGTATTCTAAAAAATACTCCCTCCAAAACTAACGAAAACGTCAGTTCTGGCCCAAAATTCAAAATTTCCAAAAGCTGAAACAAACCTTTTCTGTGTCGTCTTCTTCCTCGTATCTGCACAGCTTTTTCCTATAGTACTATCTCTGACAAATACTGTTAACAGACTTCCATGAGGAAGAGAAGAAGCTTATACCATCTACACATTGAGCTAAATGAAGAATATTGTCCAGTGCGCAAGAGAAACAAATGTGCAGAGATGTCCTCGTCCATATTTGAAGCAATGCAGCAAGATCAAAAAAATCACATTGATCTATGGACTGATGGAAGATTGTATCCAGTGGACCCAATGACAAAGAGCACTCCCCCATTCTCAAATTGTTCATCTTTGATAAAATTTGTGGGTGATGGTCAAAGAGGGTTGCTGGGTTATACACAGAGTCTTGCGGCAGAGAGAGATATTCTTAAGTTAGAAGATCATTTGACCAAACAAATGATAAATACTCTTAAACAACAACTTGAGGAATGTAAAGAGAGCAACGAAAAGCTACAAACTCAGCTCAAACAAGCTAGAAGCAAGAATACAATGTTAGGAAACAGACAAAGAGAAAAGAAGTTAAAGAACATTGAAGCCTTGAGACGTGGTGGAGGAGGTTGCAGCAAGAGAATCAGAGCAGCAAGGTATTGTTATTTTATATGATTCTGCTTATGCTTATTTTATATGATTCTGCTTATGTTAGGTTGTTAATCTTTTTGTTAAGTTGTATTATGATTCTGCTCCACATTATTATGCTTATGTTATTGTTATTATGCTATTGTTCTTTATTAAATGATTAATATTCAGTTAACTTTAATTTAGTTTGTTTATTTTGTTGGTGTCATTTGGACAATAATCAGTTAATTTTGTACCTTTTGATTTAGGACTTTGCTACAACCAAACTCTGCATCAAACATGGAAATGGCAGCTAAACATTATTGTGATGTTTTACCTCTCAAGGTTGCCAAAAAGATTTTCACAGAGAAGAAGTTTAAAAAGGCAAAGGAGCAGTGCATTGAGGGATTTTTGCAGAGCTCTTGCTTGGACAAGGAGGATGTGCAATATACTATGGATAAGGTAGGCATTAGCAGAAGAGATGGTTATAGCAAGCTGTTCAGAAATATGAAGTCACGGTTAAAGCAATGTAAGGTCAGGTCCTCTTTGCTTCCAAAGCCATCCATTGTGCAGCAGGCAAGGAAAAAGATCAATGAGAGGATAATGGAGATGTTGGGTGAGCCTCACCACATTCATGGTACCTATCATGGTAAAAAGAGGGATCTTCAATTTGACGAGTTCAATAATATTTTCCTTGACTTGAAGACACTTCAGAAGGAAATGATCAGATTCTATGAGCAGGAGCATACAGAAGCAAATGGTGTTGTCAGTTTTGTGATAAAGCTTGATGAATGTGAGATTGTTAAGAACAGAAAAATTGAGAGGATTTCCATAACTTTAATGAACAGAGCATTGAAACCGAAGGATACCAAGTACTTCAGCGTGCAATCGGAGAAGAATGTCTGGCGGCTAGGTGCTTTTGAAGTAGAGAGTGAAGACTTTGATGTTCTGGATTGGGTTTTCCATCAAACAACAATACCCGAAGTCATTAATGCACAAGAATTAGGGGAAGAGCTTGAAGTTGAAGGGTTTGGAAGTTACAGGGTGGAATGGCACATGGGAGGAGACCTTAAAACCCTTAAATGTATATACAATGTCTCCAAAGGAGCTATGGCAAAGAGCCCTTGTTTGTATTGTATGGCATCAGCAAAAGAATGTAATCCTGCAAATTGGAACAAAGCACCCAATAGGCATACTCAAGATCCAAACTTCAAAGCAGTTTTAAATATTCCACTTGCTAATGTCCACATATGCACTCTGCATGCTCTTTGCAGAATTGTGGAGAAAATTGTACATCTGTATGTGGGGTTTGCCTGGAAGTTACAGCCAAAAGCAGCTAGAGATGCTGCAATCAAATGTATTGAAAGGGTTTTATCAAAAATTGGCCTTCGCAGTGGTAAGGTTAAGATTGAAACAGACCTGAAGAGGTCTTCAAATGGAAACAATGTGCCTAGAAAGGTATCTGTTGGTGATGTGAAGGCCAGAGCTTTCCTAGGGTTTCATGGCAAGCTAGGAAAGGTAAATGCCAAGAAGGGTTCATCCAATGTGAAGTATAACCAGTGGAAAGCTCTCCACAATGCCATCAAAGATCATGGTCTTGAAGGTACATCAAGAAACAAAAAGGCAGAGGTATGGGAATCACTAGACAAAGTATTTTCCTACTGTGATAAGACATCCTGGGGCAAAAATGATCTGCCAAATTTCAAGAAAGTGCTCAATAACTTCAGAAGTGCAATGAAAGATGCTTGGGATCAGGAATTCACACATTACATGGTAAGTTTTTTATTTATTTTCTGACCTTTTTAATATGTACATACTTTTAGTTTGGAAGCATATGATTAATCTCATACTTACTAATTATTGACACACTTTTACTTTGCCATCATATAATTTACAATCACACTCCCTGGTTTGTAAAGAGATGGGGCTCCCTGTCCACATGGTCTACACAAGGCATGGAGAAATCCCATTATCAAGCAGGAACCAAGTTTTTCAAGCATACAAGACATGGAGGAGGTGCAGTGAAGGCAAACAGCTTGCTTGAGGTTTTCCAATGGTTCTATAGACAAATATGGCATAGAACCAAATCAAAAATGACAAAGAAAGCACTACTGAACTCAGATTTAGCAAATGCCTTACACAGGAACAAGTAGAAAAGACAAAATTCATATAATAGTTCATCTGCAAATGAAAAATTCTTACAATGGCTAGCTACAAGAGAGACACAAGGTAGAAAGTGGGCCAAAGTACAGGTTTGAGCAACTTCACCCCTAAACTTCAGAAAATTCTGCTTATTGTAGCCTATCATTTGTCTCTTGAGGTCCCCAGAGTGGGCAAGTACATAGGATGCCATTGTTGCAAAATAACCAGCTCTAGAACCAGTAAGGCCAGGGAAGAATCCAAAAATTCTGATGGCTTCCTCCTTTTCCACCAATATTAACTTCTCTAACCCTGGAGGAAGCTGATATGAACCAACAACCTTTGCAAGTGCTTTAATTGCAAGCATTGGCAGCAATGGTTCTCTTGTAAACTTGTTATGGAATATAATGACAGTCTCTTTGTTGAGCTTCCCAATAAAGTGTCCCAAGCTCTGGTTCCTTCCTAAATTTAAGGGTCTGGAACCCTTCCCCCTGCCAAGGAATTTGTCTGTGTCTAGTATTTCAATCTGCAAAAATATGTCTTGGTTAATTGTTCAGCACATTAATAAGACAGGGCAAAATGGTCATTAACATACCTTAGGAGACTCATCCTCCTCAAACAAGGCAGGTTCCCATATATCAATGGATCTAGTTGGCCTTACTTCATAATCTCTGGTCTTTTCCTCTCCCATATGCTCTATTTTAAGCCTTTTCTGGATCTCATTGAACTCCTCTTCAGAAGGTACACCCTGTTGCTCATATCTCAGAACAATGTCCTGCACATGCTTTCCAACACTTGAGCTGTCAATAAAAATTTCTGCCTCTGTGTCCAAGACTGCTAAGGGGCAAGGTGAGTAATCAATAAATCCTATGTCATTAGATCCCCACTCAGCCAAAACTGCCAAAGCATAATCTTCCCTTAGATCAAAAAGATGTTGAATGTCATTCAGCAAAACATATTCCTTTTTGTTAACTTTGTATGTGGGAAATGTTGCTGTGCAATGCAAAGGATCAACATCTTCATCCTCAATGTCAACATTCTCCACTTTAGTGATGTTTTCTGCTTTAAATTTTGCAATGTCCAGCATCACAGTGCTTTGTAGCTTCTCTTCCTCTTCATGGAACTCCATCTCTATCTCCTCTTTCTCATGGTCCTCCTCAGCCTGGGAAATCTGCTTTGGAATCTCTTTGCCCTCTGGTGTTGGGAGTACACTGAAGAAAATGATAAGTCCAAGGTCATAATCTACCAACTGGCAATGCATATTACCATGAAATTTGCAAGGCTTTATGATCTTTTGCCAGTCTGGATGAAGGCTTGACCACTTCTTTGCAATACCTATCCTTGACAAGCTACCTGCTTTGCATATATCAACAAAATGAACAAGATTGTCAAGCCTGTGATCTCTGATCAATTCTGTATATATCTCTTTCAAGTCACTAATTTGTGTAGAGAAGCCATCCACAAGTGCTTGAAGATCAAAGGCAGCATTAAAAATCTGTTTAACACTTTGAAATCTTGTAAGTTCATTAACTTTGTAAAGAAAAGACATCAGCCTGTCATCAGTGGTCTCTTGTATATCCTCTATATCCATTATGACAATCCACAAATGCTCAGCTGAAAAAGAGAAAAGAGAAGTCTATCAAGACATTAACCACCCTTCTTTATATCAAGTCTACAAACAAATTAAAAGCATAAAATTAAGCGCACAAATTAAGCGCAATCAAAAAAGAATTACATAAAATTGTCACATGCTAAGTTTGTCACTTGCTATGCGAACTGTGAGGGGTTAAGAGAAACTTGGCACTCACTAACTACGCGCACGGAGTGACACTTGGTACGCAATTTCCTATTGCTAGGAAGAGGTCGACAGCTCCCAAAATCGTGCACGGGGTGTCGCGGTGTGTCGCTTGGAGGGTTGGAGGCTTAATTTCGAAGCCTTGTGAATGACAATAAGCGAAAAAACGGGTTGGGTAGGTTCTTTTTATAGCCAAAAACGTCGCCTCGGGGGGTGTGCAAATCGGTTGCCGCCTCGAAGTGTGGTCCAACGGCTAGTATGCGCCTAGGGACTTGCGCAAAGCACCCTATATAAACCTCCTCAGAGCCCAAACTAAGCGCATTTTGAAGGAGGTTCTACCCGGTTCTCGCACTTCCACAACCCAAAATTTCGAGCGCTTTGATCGTCACCCCGTGCGCGATATTCGTAAGTGTGAAGACTTTGCCCCCTTTGTCATTTCGCGTACGGAGTATCAAAGCAATGTGCTCCACTATGTCCACAAGTGTGATCATGTTTACGATGTGTACTGCAATGTGTGCCACTAGTGTGAGGACTGTGCTCCCTTTGTCATTTCGCGTACGGAGTGTCACCGCAATGTGTTTACGATGTGTACCGGAATGTGTGCCACTATGTCCACAAGGAGAAGTTTACCATGCATACAATGTGTGCCTCTGTGTACCGCTTGGCACTCCGTCACCCCGTGCGCGATCATCGAAAGTGTGAGGACATTGGTCCCTTTGTGATTTCGCGTACAGGGTGTCACCGCAATGTGTTCCACTTTGTATGGAAATGTGTGCCACTATGTCGAAAAGGAGGAGTTTACTTTGATAAAGTAATAATAAAAATTAAATATACATCGTTTACTTTTTTTACTAATGTTTGTTGTGTAACAATCATTCCTATCCCTTTTGAAGATGGCAAGGACCAAGAAGACTGCAAGGAAGGTTGATAAGCCTCTATCCAAAGATGAAGAAGAAGCTCAGCCTAGCAAAGCTTCAGCTGGTACTTCCAAACCAAAGAAGAGCACATCTCAGAGGAAGGACCCTAAACCAAGCACACCTGACCCTCAACCAAGCAAAAGAAAAACTACACATCAGAGGAAAGCTTCCAAGCCACTGCAGCTTAAGCCTCTCCTTACAAAGAGAAAGTTCAAGCAGGGGGTCAAATGTCTAAGAGAGATAAGGAAGGCCATAAAGGCCATCAATCTTGCAATTCCCAAACTGCCCTTCCAAAGACTATGCAGACAAGTTGCAGAGGAGTACAAGATTGACATGAGGTGGACTAGAACTGCATTGGCATGTATCCAGGAGGCTTCTGAGGACTTTATGATTGAGCTTTTCCAAGATGCCTATATCTGCGCAGCTCATGCCCATAGGGTTACTTTGATGGACAAAGACATGATCACTCTCAGGAGGCTGAGATACAGGTTTTCAAGAATGTTGGAGCCTGTCCCTATGCATGATATTAAGGCCTTTAATATTCTCAACATTCCTCCATGGAGGAAGCCCAACGAGCCTGAAGTAGGAGTAGTTGATATTACTGAAGAAGAGGAAAAGGAAAGGAAAAAGAGAGCAAAGGAAGACAAGGAAATTGCAGAGAGAAAGGAGCTTGACCTGTTGGAACCTCAGCTAGTGCCCCTCTTGAGGAGTGTCAATCCTACTGGTTTTGTTGTCGCTTTATTCAATGAGGAGGATCCTAGGGAGGATTACAATTCACTTGACTCTGAGACCTTGGAAATTCTTAAGGACTGGACCAAGGAGATGAATTCTCCACTCCTTATCACATGCCTCAGGTTGTTTTTGTTTTCCTCTGTATTTTTGTTTATAGCAAGAACTCTTTATATAACAATATCTTGTACCAGGTTAATGATGCATACATATGAGCCAGACCTTCAACAAAAGGTGGAATTTTTAGACCCTTCTATCTCCCACTTTCTCAGGACAGAGACAAATATTAGAGAGCTCACAAAGTGGTTGATTCATGTGGACTTGGAAATCTATGAAATTTTCTTGATTCCTTATCATGAGAGGTAAGTTTCCTACCTACACCTTGTGAAGAGAATTTACTAATTCATGTTAGAAGGCTAACTGAGGCTTGTTTTCATAGCTCACATTGGAGTTTAATTGCAATTGATATTGTGAAAAGAAAATGCTACTTTGTCAATTCTCTTGCTGGAGTACATGGTCAAGCAAAATTGTAAGTATAGTAGCAGACACATTTTGTAAACCACAAGCAGAACCTCAAGCACATACTTTTAATAAAGAATTTTGGACAGTGCTGCTACAAGATTTATAGAGACACTGGAGAATTGTCCACCCATGCCAAAGATGCTGACTGAAATCCAATTTTCAGTTGTGAAGGTTGGAATTCTTTATGCTTTGTTCACTTCAATGGATTATCCTCAAATATTTTTTCCCATAAATACATGTAATGAGTTGCAGGTTCCAATCCAGCCTGAAAGCCATTCATGTGGATGGAGGGTAGTGACAAATGCCAAGCTCCTCTTGGACTTCATATACTGCAATGACAATTAGAATATAGAAGTATAGCATATTTCATATTTGCCAGCTGTATTTTTTCTCATTTTATTGTTCCTAAAACTTGCTTTCTATTGCCTTGTATAGATCAACAGAGAGTGCTATAGTGAGAACCATGTATGGTTGACAAGAGCAAAGATTATCAAGTATATGATTCAAGCAAATGGACAACTGCAAGAGGTATTTAAAGATGATGATGTTGAAGAGAAGGGGAAAGCAAAACTAGAAGAGGAAAAGGGAAGTGAAGAGGAAGAAGAGAGTGGTGAGCAGGAAAAGGCAAGTAAAGAGATGGATGATAAGAGAAAGAGGAAGCAGCCCTCCTGCCAAAGATCCCACAAGAAAATCTCCCAGGACAAAAGAGCCCAGTGCAAAAGCACCAACCCCATTAAGGAAGTCCCCTAGGGACAGGAAAACTCCTGGCAGAAAACTATTCTAGGTTTTTGTAGCCCACTCTAATTGTAGCCCACTTGTATCAAGCTTCCCACTTGTATCCAATTGTCTATTCTATAGCCCACTTGTATCCAATTGTCTATTCTATGTAATTGCAAATATTTGAATTTGAATACATTTTGATCACCTTGTTTTAAAACTCTGTTACAAAATCAAATCATTGAAGTAAAATCATTGATGTTTGGAAAAGTTGCATTTCAATAACAAAATAAAGATCCTTTTAGATCTTTATTTCAATAAGATCCTTGCAGGTCATGTGATACAAAACAAGATCCTTGCAGGTCATGTGATACAAAATAAGATCCTTGCAGGTCATGTGTTACAAAATTGCCTTGAAGGATGTTTAAGGCACCAAATGTACAATGCCATCCAAGATGTCCTTGCACTGTAGCCTCTTTTCATTCCTTTTTGATACCTACAAAAATAGTCCAAGTTAAATAAAGAACCAATAAGAGAACAAGAGACTTTTAGGGATAACAGTTACCTTTCCACCATTTATTTGAAAGCAGAATGTTGTGGGCAGTTCAATTTCATCATTTTGCAGGTCCAATCTCAATTGATGTAAGCTACACATGCCTCTTATCTTTACAATTGACAGATGCTCATTGTTTACCCATATATCAATGTCTTCTATTGGGCTGTCAATGAAGTCCTCCATGTCTTGATCAAGTGGAGTTAGCTGACCACCAACATAGTGCCATCTTCTGTAATAAAATGACATAATGAAGTTTTGTGTCCCTATCATGTATTTGCAAGCAATTGAGCCAGCTTGCACATTACAAGTGATTCCATTCACTGTTTTGGTGTTCCAACCCTCATCCACAAATTCAAGTATATTTGCTAAGTCTAAAGTCTTCACTGAAAACATTGTTCTAGATTTTCTGACTTCAGCATTAGAGAAGAAGTCTACAAAAACTGTAATGGGCATGAATATAGAAATTCTACTATGTTTGCTTGCTATGTTTGCTTTCAAACACTTTTGAATCTCACAAAACAGTTTGCACCTGTAGCCCTCACTTGTATTTGAGCTAGGGAGTGACCATTCTCCACTTTTGAAATCAGGCAAGTCTAGCTTGGTTGTGGCTCCAAGTTCTCCAGTCCTTCTAGGTGGAACATAATAATGGTCAAAGAAGAATATTCCATTCTCTGCCAATGAACCCTTAGTCCTTCCCTTGTATATTTCTTCACCAATTGATCCATGACACACATCCAGAATCTTTATAACACATTCTACTGGCTGCCATTCCATAATGTTTGAAGGATACAAATCTGTACAACAAATAACCTTATACAACATGCATTACAAATAAGGATTTAAGTTAAGAGACTTACAGTTTGGTCTATGTAATGGCAAAGCAGAACTCTCTGAGTCAATATGCAGATCTTTATGCATGTACACATGCTGCACCAGCACCTCTTTGATTGATTTTTTGTTGTCGCCAAAGCTGAAATCTTTAACAATACCCTTCCATCCCGCCAAGAAAGAGTTTTTGGTGGAAGACTTTATTCTCTTGTTCTGTTGCATCAGTATCCACGTTCCTTTGTGTATAGTTATTGGAATCCATTCTCCATTTTGATCAGTCGTGTTGTAAGTGACAATGGCTTCAATGGAAGTTCTTGGTCGTTTTGATCATGATGAAGATTCCATGGTGAAAAAAGAAATGAGCAGAGAAGTTTAGCCTGAGTTCAAGAGAAGAATAAGCAGAATGTGCAAAAAACGGTTCAAATCTGTAAAAGATCATGAGATAGAATCCAAACGTTGTTTTATGATGACGACGTGCAAAATGAAAACAATATAATATGAGAAGTACGTCTTTCTAAAAGCGACAGCTATTGAATGCCTTTGCACTTTTACTTGTTTACATTGCTATTTACCAGCTCAAAGTTGCGGTAAAGATAGAATATTTGCTTTTTTTGTGAGTTTTCAAAAATAGAGGTTCCGTAACGGAAGCTCTTCAACCATTGGTTGAGACCACACTCTCTCTCTCTCTCTACACGCTAAAAGGCACAAAAATGACCTCAAAATTCCCCTAATGGGCCTATATATAGGATGGTTGGGTGGTTATTTGCAAGTCTGTCTCCCCTCTGTCTTACATCTCCCAAAGTATTTATCGACTTGCTGAAGCTTGCAAAAGCTCACCCAAATCAAAAAAAGTGAACGAGGGGATGTTGGTGATGCTAGCAATACTATGCTCGGGAGGGCACAACCTACTCTGTTACCAGTTGTTGGAGTTAGGGTTGCAAGAATGCACACACAAATTGGAGATGGAGAAGAAGCTCAAGCACACAATGGAGAATGTACTACTTGGTGTGTGAATACAAAATAAGATAGCCTTATCGTTATGGACATATATATAAAGCACGAGGGAAAAAACCTCTAGTGAGGGAAAAAGTGCCTCGATGTTCCTAAGTGTGTTCGCACACATCACTACCATATACATGGTAACAAAGGGGAATAAGGGAGTTCCAAAAAGAAAGAGGTTTAATAGAGACAATTCACGTGCACCATCAGTTTGCAACTATTGCGATGATTTCAATTTACATGTGGGGTTGTCGAGAAAAGCCTTGTAACCAATTGCAATTGCTCCTACGTGAGGAGGTGGAGCGAGCTGGCACTTGAAGAAATCAATGAAGAAACTTTGGCATCAAGTTGAGATAAATAGCTTTTTTTGAATCAACTTCCGGAATTCCAGGCCTTCACATGAATTGGAGGGTTGAGGGTTGCCAATTGCACACAAGTTGCCAAGCAACAATTCACGTGAACTGGATCATAGTGCACATTACCCTTGAGATACCAATGTGGGGCTCACAAAAAAATATATCTATCTATACTATAATAGAAGGGGGAGGGATTACGCCCCCCTGACACGTGGTGGAATGTCCTTGATCCGACCAGTGCGTTCTGTAGAAGCCCGACGGCACAGGGATACACACACACACACACACACACACACACACACAGGCTCCTAGGCTCTAGCCTACCACCTTTGCACAGTCCTACAGGCTACGATGTTAAAAATCTCTTCTTCTTCTTCTGCATTGTCCCTTTCTCTCCCAGTTTCGGGTTGCGGGTCTTCCAACTTGTGCAGTGTGCCACTTCTGGTGCTTCTGTCTACATCAATATGCTCGCCAAGCACCTTATATTCGCCAAGTCACCATCTTCATCAGTGCGGGCCTGCGAGCCACCTCCCAGTGCCCACCTCCTCATGGTCTCCTGGACCTCCTCCATTCCTCCATTCCCTACAACCTGAATTCGCCCCCCAGAAATCTCACCATTGTTGGCTTTGTTACCGCCCAAGCTATACCTGATGTTGCACCGACATTCATCAATCCAAGATTAGTACTACTCAAAGTTGTGGAGCCTCCTTCAAGGCCTCCGCTGAGATGACCCAATCTGTGTATAATTCAACAAGCTCTTCTCCCCACACTAATATCATATCTTTGCCAACGCAACTGTAAGTGGGTTCATTGCTAAGACTGCAATGTTCTCGGCCATTGCCTGAAGTAGTAGAGCCCAAGCCAGGCATCAATCTCTAACTACTAAAGGGTTGAGCTAGAGGGACCCAATGCCGGCACAAAAATGCATGCGCTCTACCAAGTTATATCCCCCTCTCCTAAAATAGCCAAGGTCGAAATCTCGGAGCCAGAAACTGCAGCAAGAGGCTTGGAAGGAGGCGATCTGGCACGGGAAATTGGCCGTGAAGCTGGCATGGCTCTCCCAATGGGAGGTGGAAGGCGATGCTTTAGCATACGCTTTTGCACTGAGAATATGGTGCGATGGTAGTGTGGATGATCAGAGCTACAGAGATGCATGCTACTGCTATCATTGAAATTGGTGGGAGGAAAGTTGAGGGTCAGTAGCTCCTTGCTCCGGTCACTGCTCTCTACAACTTGACGAGTCTATTCCTCCACACCTTTCGGCCCTCTGTTCTGAGTGCCACCCAGGCACCCAACGTCCTTGCTCCAAAATTTATTTTTCCATGTGTCAATAGCTCCTCAATCTGGTGCCCATGCAGTGTTCACGATGTAGAGAGAGAGAGAGAGAGAGAGAGAGAGAGAGAGAGAGATGCTCCCAAATTGTTTGCCCTCATCAAACCTATGAAGCTGAATATTGTTTGCCCCTCACAATCAGCCACACATAGATGACAATGGCACCAATACACATTACCCATCCCAAAGGGTGGATCCCCCATGTAGTGCAAGGGCCAGTGGCATTGTGTGGTAAAATTTTACAGATGGAGTATAGTAGGAGAGGACTCAACTAGAATGAGGTCTCTATGGGAGGAGTGCACACAAGTGATAGGGAAGGGCAGGAAGGCTAGGTTAGGATGGGGAATCCATTTTCCAGTTGTGGCATGGTAGCCGCGCCAGTTGTTGGTGGAGACAAAGGTCACGCATAGGGTTTCACCCTTTTCATTTGCATGGAACATGGAGTGTTCTAGAATAGTGTGCCATTGCTTGTAGATTGCCATGGCGTAGAGTTACTGGCCTGATGGAAAGAGTATGCCCAATATGCCCAGAATTCTAGCAGCACCTTTGGGGGTGAACTCTACACGAAAGCACACACACACAGGTGCTGCTGCCAAATGGTGCTCCTTGCACTATAATCCCACTCCACACCTCCCATCTCTTCTACCTCGATCTATGCTCTCGCTCTTGCATGTTGTAATGCCTTGCTTCTTTCGTGCTCACATGTCTGCTCGCACTCCTCTTTCAACAACTCTTCACCTCCTTTGTCTACTATCCTTCCATCTCTACTATCATCGGCTTTGTGTCCACATAGCTACAACTCCACTCACAATCCAGGGAAGAAACAAAGTTTTCCATACAAGTCAAGCATACATACGAAGAACATCCCGCCCCCTCCCCCGACACATGTCATAACTTCTTTCATCTGAAAGTGTGCCCTACAGCTCCAATAACAACGAGAATAGTGCACGTGTAGAGAGAGAGAGAGAGAGAGAGAGAGAGAGAGAGAGAGAGAGAGAGAGAGAGAGAGAGAGAGATGATGGGTTTAGACTATGGTGGGTGCCAACGAGGGCAAGCCATGGAGAGCATGCAACAAAAGGGATTGAACGAGAGCGAGCAAGAGAGAGTCGACACAGTATAAAGGAAAAACCCATGTTATTGTTGATTGATGGATTGTGTAAACAATAACCTGACATTTATAACAAAAAGAGCACTACAACAAAAACAGGTGTTATCGACGCTTCCCGTCGCTATACGCGTCGTTGTGAAACCAGTCGCTATTAGCGACGCGTATAGCGACGGGCATAGCGACACATATAGCGAAGACCATAGCAGAAAAAAAAATTCTTGGGCAGAGGGCAGGTAGCCTGGCCTTTGCCCAGTTAAAAGATGGACACAGCCACAGCCAGACTTCCTGCCCTCTGCCCAAGAAAGCGAGCAGCACCAAAATATCAACCATGCTCCCGCGCGCAAAATTTCGACAGAGTTCCCTTTGTTTTTACATAAACTTTTCAAAAAAAACCATATCATGTATACACCTCTTACATGCTATCCATGTAGGATCTCGCATGAGATTTAAGGCCAATGAAAGACAACCGTACCAACTGAAAAGCATAGCCATAACTTAAAAGCATAACCATAACAAACCATAACCATAACTTAAAACCATAACCGGCTATAACCACTTTGATCAAAACCATAATGCAGATAACCATAACCATAAACAAAATTAACAATAACCATAAGCATAACCAGAAAGAGAAACAATAACTGTCTATACAATGACAATGACAATAATCATAACCATAAGGGAAACAATAACTGTCTGAACACTAACTATTTGTACAAAAAAGAGACACAGAAGCGTGTCTGTGTCTCACAAAGCATATAGATGAAATCTAGTCCACTAATGACTAGGCGTCGCAACCTGCACATAGAACAACTCACAAAATTAGTATTGATATTAATTCACATATACTAACTTAATTAAATCAACTCACACATATTAACGTCTCACCTCAAGCGATCAGCGAGACTGTAAGGCCTCCCAGTCTACAGGCTCTCCTGAAGCTTCAAGATCATTCAGTACTTCATAGATACCTCTGCGATATCCATCTGACTCCTCCTCGCATGATGGAGCTCGACGCATCGCAAGATTCTACGTTTATACAAAAATCAAAGTAATAAGAATACATGATTCATCGCGTTTTAGAAAACACCATAGTTAAGATTGGATTAGAAACTCACAAACTCATAGCGAAAGGTGTCGAAGCCTCCGCTGCCAAGATGAGATGTCCCCCTAGTCATCTGTCGTACCTGCGCGGCCTCACGCTGCTGTCTAAACCGCGTGGCCATTGTCCGCTCATCCTCCCTGATCTGCAGCCACGCCTCGTGTGGGATGCCCGAAGGCTTCGACGAGCCGGTCCTGAAAGCCTTCCGAGCTGCATCTCATCGATGTTTGATGGTGTCCCGTGCAACACCCTTGATCCACCGTGCCGAAACAACGGAAGAACCCGGAGCAGGCTGGTACTCTCTCAGGATGGTCTCCACTATGTAAGTGACTTTTTCCTTGTCTTGCTGATCCCAAGACGTCAGAATGCTAGTCGAAAACTGCAGCTCCACGAGCTGGCGAATCCGTTGTCGCATCTCAGTCCCGACTCTATCCATGTCAACAGAACCATCTCCCCGTACGGTATAGAGCTTGGAGGCACTAGGATCGTGTGCCCCCCAAGGTGTCCGAGGTGTGCCAAGAGGTGTGTCGAGAGGTGTGCCTGGGTAAGACGGGGGTCGTGAGCGAGGAGGGGTCGAAGCATCTGTGGACCCTTGTTTGTAGCACATCTTGTTTGTAGCGCATTGCTCCGCACTTAGGACACGACAGACAATCTGCGAATTCATTGCGAAAAAGAATGCAATCATTTGGACATGCATGAATCTTGTTGTAGTCCAAGCCAACTGAGGTCAGAAGTTGCTTTGCGTCTGGCCTAGAGGGGGGCATTTCATTGCCAGCCGGGAGAAGTTGCTCCCGCAATAACCTGTTTAAGCCACATTAAATTAAAAAGCTCTCCGAGCACATCACCGTGGCAATCGGAAAATCTCTTTTGTAAATTACGTACCTAAACAATGTAAATCTCTTTTTTCTCTCTCTCTCAGAAGTAGGTGCTATGTTAGGGAAATCAATGCCCGTTCCGTAGGAGTCGTATCACAGATTTTGTACGGTTTCTCTAGCAAACTCTCCGTACTTGTGCACATGCTCATTACATATCCTACGCTTGCGCATGATTTGATACTTGCAGAGCATACACGAGCATGCAATCTTTTCCTCCATGTTAGTTGATGACGTTTCCATCTACAATGATTATGAATGTTGTTTTAATATATATATATATATATATATATACTCCTCACAATGTAAACTACCTTGCATTCTCTAGTCTTGCCCAATCTCCGTACACCTCGGTCCAGAGGTGTACGAAGATCAGGACCACCGGGTCAAAATCTCGTCTTTATTGGTCAAATCCTATATGGGTAGACACATACGTGCACTCCCAGGTGTACATGGCAGTGCATGTAGCAGACAAAACCCCTTTGCCTCTTTTAGTTCCATAGTTTCTTCTCTATCTACGAACCCACCTGCCTCCATTCCGAGGTAGCCTATTAGAGAAAGCTTTCCAATGCCGCACTTGATGAAAGCACAAGCCATGGAAGTTCTCAACCCAATGAAAGTTTTCTACCTGATTGTAAACCGGACGGGGCCTCCATGTCCAAGCCAAAAGATAATGTGGAGATGGATGAGCAACTTGAGAAAGATTCAGAAGCCTTGCATGGTTCTTGCTCAAAAAAGCGATCTCGATCTCTCTTTCTCTCTCGATCTCACTCTCGCTATCTCTCTTTCTCTCTCTCTCTCGATCTTGCTCTCGCTATCTCTCTTTCTCTCTCTATTTCCTTATTTTTCTATCTCTCTCTCTCTCTCTGTCTCGCTCTTCACTTCCCTACCTCTCTCTCTCTCTCTCTCTCTCTCTCTCTCTCTATATATATATATATATATATATATATATATATATAACTCTCTTTCTCTATCTCTCTATTTCCTATCTCTATCTCTCTCTCTCTCTCTCTCTCTCTCTCTCTCTCTCTCTCTCTCTCTACTTCCCTATCTCTCTACTGATCGAACGAGCGACTGAGCTAGGGAGATCTAGACGTCCACGACTGCGAAGGACTACACAACATCGACAGAGGCTGCATCAGAGGATCTAGCTAGGTCACTTTGGCTCGACATGCATAACGCCCGGTCAGACTACTGACCATGGAGGAGATTGATGAGATTCGCCAGCGACAGCTGCTGGATCTCCTATGATCTACCTATCCCAGCCAGCTGGTTTAACCGTTTAGTCCATACCCAGCAGTTTAGGATTCCATAATATTTTATTTTGTCATCTTCTTACTCTGACTTTGTATCAGATCCATCACATTGTAACTTTCTTGTTTCATGTCTCATAGGTCACTTTGGCCTTTCGAAGACGTTAATATAACATTTCATTTCATTTCTCTCTTTAATTATTTTTTTTAAATTTTAATTTCCTAAGCATACATTAATTCTCTCTCTCTCTCTCTCTCTCTCTCTCTCTCTCTCTTTCCTACACACACACACACCTCTCTCTCTCTCTCTCTCTCTCTCTCTCTCTCTCTCTCTCTCTCTCTCTCTCTCTCTCTCTTTCCTACACACACACACACACGATGTAGAGAGAGAGAGAGGGGTTGGGGGGGGCATAATACCTGCGCAGCAGGTGGAGGCCAAGATTTGAGCAGAGCGCAGGCGAAAATGACCCCTGCTGCTCACGGGTTTCTCTTTTTTCCTCCAATTTTTTTTGTGTCGATATATGCGTCGCTATAGGCGTCGATATACGCGTGGGAAGTAAAGCCTTTTCACGCGTATATCGACGTACATTGAGACGCGTATATCGACGGGTGTAGCGACGCCCGCTAATTTCGTCGATATACGCACGTCGATATCTCCATGTTGTGTTGTAGTGGAGGCTTCCATGCAAACTTAACTTGTAATTGCTTGTTTATCTGCATGCCATAAGGGCATGTGCCCACGAGTATACCGACAAATTAGCCAAACTCGGGCTTGAACACCTAACAATCCCCCCCTCAAGCCCGAATTAGACAGGCCTCTCATGATACCTCGAGTTTTTGGTGTACTCGTCAACCGTGAGTTTTAGGTTCTCTCACAACCAAGGATTTTTTGTGTATCCATAACCTGGTGCTAGGTCAGTATCCCCCCCTTGAACAGATAGGGTGTAGGCCAATTATTTAGGTACCAAAAATGGAGTTTTTGGTTCACTGCCAAACCTTGGGTTTCAGGTGTACCCAATAACCTCATGAAAAGCGCAACAAAAATGGGCTGGGAACAAATACTTTTGGGAGTTCTTACCATTTGATTTTCGTGGCAATGTCTAACCCATACAAGTTTTTTTTTATCATGGCATGATTGACAACAGATAAGGTAAAAGAAGACTTTGACTGAAAATTATATGACAAAACAAAACTATGACACTGAACTGGTAAAATAATTTGTGAAAACTTGTACTGCAATCTCAAAGCAGATCTTCATGTGGAGCATTTGTTGATGTACCGAGTGCTTGAAGCAAACAGTTGGAAGGGTCGGTAGCTTCAATTGGTAGAAAATACCTCGAATCAATTTGCATATGTTGATTGACCAGGTTCTTCTGATTGCAAAAGCTTGTATTTGAAAGTTCAAAAAATCTTGCTCAATCAGATCATTTGGAGTAGCAGTTCTGATGCAGACATGATAGCCAAAAAATACTCCAACCTGGAAGATTCGAATATCTTCTTTTTTTAAAAAATCTAACAATATTCCATAAATTTCTCCGCATCAAGTATCCCTTGATATGCATATGACGTGTATGAAGACCAAATCCATTAAATCAATCAAGCTATGACATGATGATTGAAGTTGTTGACAGTTTTCCATCAAAGGTGTCAAAATTGATGACGGCCAAAAGAAAACAAATACGTTCGATATGTCGCGCCAAATTCTCGGTAATAAAGTAATTTTGTTGAAAGCAGAATTTCAGAAAAAGCTTTCGACACACATGTTTTATATGACGGAAGAGTATAGTTTTGTGTGTAAACAGGTTCTTCATCAAGACCTACCAATGCTGATGATTAACGTGGTTGTGAAAGAGCTCTTTCTTACTGGCGACGGGTAAAATTGAATTGGCTAAAGCCTTAGAGTGTATGAACCTTTAACAAAAACGACAATCAACCTTTAACAAAAACGACAATCAGGTCGCAGGCACGCAGAGGAAATGACGCCTTGTCGTTCTGGTTCACAACTCCTCACTGCTCTCTGCAAAGGTTACTTCCCATGTGGGGCTGCACTTTGTTTGCTGCACCCAGCGTTTTCCAGACCTTGTGCCGACCTCCTTCCTTGACCCGCGTGGGCTCTAGCAGCATTAACGCCCTCCTGGGCTCTCTGATGCACCGCGTGAGTAGTGACCAACTCAAACCTGCACGCAATCTTGCTAACAAGCTCAACAAGATCGCCTAGTACGTAGGAAACCCCAGCCTGTGTGGAGTTGCAGCGCCAAACTGTCACCACTTGCAGCGCGTGTTGCAACACTGCAGAAGCTTAAAACCGCCTTCAACAGTCACCTTTTGATATGTACGCCTGAAAGGCCTTCCAGCGCTAAGCCTGTGGCTCTGATACTAGATGATGGGTTTCGATTATGGTGGGTGCCAACGAGGGCAAGCCATGGAGAGCGTGCAACAGAAGGGATTGAACGAGAGCGAGCAAGAGAGAGTCGACACAATATAAAGGAAAAACCCACGCTATTGTTGATTATGGATTGTGTAAATAATAACCTTACATATATAGCCAAAAGAGGTTTCTATGCAAACTTAACTTGTAATGCTTGTGTGTCTGCATGCCATAAGGGCAAGTGCCCACAGGTATATCGATAAATTAGTTGAACTTGGATTTGAATACCTAACGAGAGAGAGAGAGAGAGAGAGAGAGAGAGAGGGGGGGGGGGGGGGGGGGGGGGGGGGGGGGGGGGGGGGGGGGGGGGGGGGGGAGGGGGGTGGGGGGGAATAATGGCTTTACCTCTTCGATATACTGCTCATTTTTTTTGTTGTGCGCGTTGCTCACACCTTTTGTAGTTCTACCTTCTTTTGCTTGAGTTGGTCGGGGGTAAGATCGTCTGCGAACCAGATTTTAGTACCCTTGAGAAGCCTTGATTGTTCAAGGAGTTTAATTCGGTCCACTTTTGTCTTGAAAGTGAGGATTGCATGATTGGTGCGATGGTCATGTGTGATGGAGTCGATTGTTGTTGGATCCCACTCTATCATGTGGGTTGTTGTCTGGATGCAGGCAATGGCTTCATGGAACTTGAGGTCTCCCTCCCCTTGCCAGTCACTTGGCAACCACCAATGCGAACATTGAGAGCAATCTCCTCTTGCCGTTGTCGCGCGCGTAGCGTGGACGCCACACGATCGTCAACCTTGTGGATGATGGCTTCTTGCACTTGATTTTTGATCGCCTTTGTAAGGGTGGTCTACACTTCTTCCTTTGTTTTGTTGAACTTGGTTTGCATCTGTTCCATCTCCTCCATCTGGTGGTTCTCCACCGCGACTAGCCGATTTTCGACGGCGATGAGCTTTTGTTTCAGCTCGTCATTCTCCTTGCGGAGTCTTTTAACTTCACCTTGAAGGCGACTGATGCTGTCCGTTTTTGGGGGTGTTGCCACAACCCCGGCAAAGGTAAGCTTGTTTCGGGATGAAGCTCGTGTGGCCATGGTTTTACTCGATGGGAGAGTTTACTGTGGAAGATGGATTTACTCAGTAAGTCGGTCAAAGTGGGTTCGACGAAGGATGCAAAGTGGGTGGGTTTACTAAGTGAGATTCGATTGCAAGTGGGGATTTGGGTTCGACAGAGGACGAGCTTTATTAGATGAGAAGTCGTCCAGAGCTTCGGGTATGACTTCGACAGCCGGCTGAGATTCAATGGCGAGCTTTGTGGCGGGCTGGCTGAAGGCTGTCTGATGCGGTGTGGAGGGTTATGCAGGGAGTTCACAGGGGGGCGAGGCTGTTTCTTGGTGCCTCCCCATAGGGCAGCCCCTCGCCCAGGGGGAGGCCAAGGGGGGCAGAGGAGGGGGCGACTGTAGGACGACAGTTAGGGTACCGAGAGAGAGAGAGAGAGAGAGAGAGAGAGAGAGAGAGAGAGAGAGAGAGAGAGAGAGAGAGAGAGAGAGAGAGAGAGAGAGAGAGAGAGAGAGAGAGAGAGAGAGAGAGAGGTGGCCGAAGTGTTTGTGTCGATGGTCGCAACTACTACATATGGCATGTTAATTAAGTCAAATGGACTTGATCAATGTGTGGTCCAATTCCCCATTATCTTCCAAGGAGATCTCGAGGCGGTCAACAAGGGTTACAACTCGCAATCTTGTGTGTCTTCATTTTCCCGGATGCACCACCTCTTGATGAGGATGGACCAATAATTGATTGGGCGTATTGCAATCTTGGTAGTATAGAGAAGCCATCAAGTTGCAGGGCTTTGGGGTGGCACTGGGTAGGAAGCAAATCCGGCAAGCGGATGCGCTGATTTGTTGATTGTCGATGATGCCTTTGTACACATAGTTTAAAAAATCCACATAGCACTGCCAGAGGCAGTGCCGCCGCTGAAGGGAGCACCGTTGTACTAATCTTCTTGACATTAATGATGGTGACTTGGCAAAAGGATGCTGAATGTGAGAAGTGCTAGTGTGATCCTTTGGCATAAACGCGGAGCCCGGTAGGTGCTACAGCCACTCACGAATTTGGGTTGTGTCCGTTGTAGTTCATGATTTGAATTGTGGCTGTCTCTTAAGCCCGTGAGGGTTGTGTGTGACACAGGCCTAAGGTTGCCAGCTCGGTAATATGGTAGGGAGTGATCAGCGTATCATTGAATGTGGCACTTTCGCTCTAGACTCACTAAGGCTGGGTTCACATTGAGGGGGCGGAAGAGAGGCTCCAAAAGTTGGTTTTCCGGGTGGTAGAGTTAGGTAATGCACACTTCCGCCACCCTTTTGTTCACACAGAGGGTGGAAGAAAAAGTCACTCGATTTTCTTCCGCCGGCTTGTGTGAACATTGGGTGGCGGCGGAATACAAAGTGAAATGAAGAAGTATTTGACATTTGCATCAATAAAGCATAGTACAAACCATAGCATAAAATTTAATTAATTGAACGCATATGTTACAAAAGCATTAACTTGAAGATGATGATGAATCTAATTCCTCTAAAGCCTCATTTCCAAAAAATTCTTGGACATTCATCCATGCCTGCTCTTTGTACATTGCCTTTGCAATACTGTCTCGCCTCTCGGAGCCTACTCCAAGGTCATTGGAACCTCCTTCATCGCTCCCTTGAGCACGCTCCATAGCCTCCTCTACTCCGATTTCCCGTGTTGCCATGAGCTCCATCATGGAAGTAGCACCTGCTCTTCGATCCTCTGTTGCACGCCCAACGTGACCCGCCAATTCTGCTTCTGCCTCTCGCACCCACTCCATATCAAAAGATTCTCCATGGTGGATACAAAGGTTGTGAAGCACAAGACAAGCTGCTACAAGATCTGGCACATAACGTAGATTCATGTCACATCTTTTTAACAAAATTCTAAACCTTGCCTTCAACATTCCAAATGCTCTTTCAACTGGCATCCTTGTACTAGATTGAATGAAATTCCAGTAGTACTTGAGACGTGACAGCCCTTCTTTGCACCCTTTGAAAGGCACTAGCATATATGGCCGTGCCGGATAAGCGCAATCACCAACTAGACAATAGTTGCCTAGGTCACCTTTTGCACATCTTTGACCTAGCTCACTTCTAGTGAAATTCAAGGAGTCATGCACTGATCCGGCCCATCCAACATCATAATTCCATATTGAACAATTAGCAGATACGATTAGTTGCAGCAAAATAGAGTGGAAACCTTTTCGATTGAAGTAGTCGACATGGTTGTCCCTTGGGGCAATGATGGGAATGTGGGAACCATCTATTGCACCAACAACAAAGGGGATTCCTCTTGCAGCCTCAAACTCACGCGCCAATGTCGCAAGTCGAGAGCTTGTGGGCCATCTGATGTACAAATCCCTAAGGCTAGATTTCACAATTGCCTTGCAAAAATCAAGTACAATTCCACAAGATGTACTCTTCGCACATCCATAAGTGTCACCGAGGCCCAAGAGACCATCTCCAGTAGCAAGTCTGGTAAGAGCGATTGCTACTCTATCTTGTATTGGCACAGCCTTGCGAAAGTTTGTGGATTTCTTCTGCATGAAGGGTGCAAGCTTTCCACAAAGGTAATTGAAGGTTTCTTTGCTGACCCTCAGACGCCTCTTGAACATGCTAGCATTGTAAGCACTTAAGAGATAGCATCGAACAAAGCCTTGTGGACGTGGGTATGCCCATACACGCCGTTGTTCATGACCACTTCTTCGGTTGGCGATCTTCTTGAGGCTTACAGACCGTGCCATGCACTCGCAAACATGCAACCAAGTTTGCACCATGGACTCATCATTGCGAAAGCTGGGTTCCTTTAGCAATTCATAAATGGCTAAAGAACACAACCATGCACAATAGAGAGCCATTTCCTTGGATATGACCATTTAATCCTGCGAACATGTTGAAATGATGCAAGATATTTAGCACATGGTCTACTTTAATTTACAACATTTTTTTCATACTTTGAAAGCTGGAGACATTAAAAGAAGAAAGCTTTGAAAGCTTTGACAAATTACAACCAAACAGTGGAAAAACAATGAAGCTGTGAGAAAACTAGTTGTCACCCCCTCTAGACTCCTTCAAAAAAACACTCATAGTCATGCGCATTGCAGCTAGTATATTGAGCCTCTCCTTCTCCAAGGCAATATTCTGGCTAGCGGTCTCTTTGAGATGCTCCAAGAGAAGTTTCCCTGTACCGGCCATCTCGGCCAAGGACTCCTCGTACTTCAGAGCGACTTTACGGGTAGAGGACAGAGTGGGTTGGGTCTTCTCTGGATTTGGAGAGGGGTTTTCTTCTAAGGTGTCACCATTTGTTGGGGTAACATCCTCCATTGTGGATGAAGAAGCGTGGCTAACAGGAGTAACAGTGGCTCTGGCGTGGTAGTATTCATCCACTATGTCGAACCATTTGCATATATGCCTCCTGTCATTACCAGAAATTGAGTTATGGACTTTGTCCTGTCGATATTGTTGCAATACTGCTTGCCACTTTTTGCGGCAACTTTCACTATCTTTATCAAATTCAGGGCAAGTGGTGGCTAGTTTAGTAGCCACCTTTGCCCATAAATTGATCCCTTGCTTCCCGGGATTATTGAACTCCTCATTCATGCCCCCCCGGATATGAATGCGTTGGTCCACCCACCAATCTTTCCACTTGCTTTTCTTGTTGTCGCCGTCGTCATCGTCTCCCAAGTCGATGGTGCTCTTCTTCTTCGAGGCTTTGGGCTTCTTTGTTGCGGTTTGGTTTTGTAACACAACCTCTTCATTGGTGGCTTCTTTCCTCTTCGTTGGTTTGGCACGGCTTGCCTTGTGTTGAGAAGCTCGCATGGCATTAGGTGTAGGGTTGGGTGATGGAGTGGACGCCACATGATCGGGGGCGGCATCCATATTGGAGTTAGGACTAGTGACACTCAAAGGGGGTGAGGGATGAGAAGGATGAGTAGCCATAGTCGAATGTGGGCTATGAGCATTTAGAGTAGGAGATCCATAATTTGGGGGTCTAAACATAAAGGGAGAATTAGGAGAGATGGAGGGAGAATTCATCATGGCTTGGTAGCCATGAGGTGGCATATGAAAAGAAGGGTGGGGGAATGGGTAGAAAGTGGATTGAGAAAATGGAGGTTGGGAGAGAATAGGGTTGTCGTCTTCCCGTTGGGAGTCGATAAACTGATTTGGGTTGGAATCCATGGTACCTACAACGCAAAAAAAAAACAATGTTAGGGATGTGCACACAAAGTTGAAAACAATGCATTAAAGTGAAAATCATAGAATTCATAGCGACCTTGATGAGTTGATTTGCACCGCCGTCGCCCTCTTAACGCTTCAACCCTACAAGAACGCCATTTAAAAAAGGTTGGTACATTATAGAGCAAATCATGTTAAAAAAAGTTGGTACATCATTCTGAAAAGCCCTCAAATGTAAATGATTGAGCATGGCATTGAGCTTGATTGAAGAAGCCTTCAAATGTAAAAGGGAGAAGCTTCAAATGAAAAAGGGAGAGGCTTTTACTGTGTGCGTGCTGCACCTCAAATATGAAAGCACATGATGATCTCCTTGATTTTTGTGTTGATGTGACAGAGCTAGCTTGAAAAGCTATAAAATTTATCATTTTATAAGGGGGGGAGGGGGGTGGGTTCTTTTGTGAACGTTGCACAAATTGAACCGTTTTTTATTTTTTTTAGGAGGGGTGTCTATTTTGGGAAAAGTTAATGGTTGTGAACGTTGGCTCTCTCTCCTCTTTCCTTCGTGGAGGCTGGAAGCGCAATGGGCGAGGGGGTCGGAAGAGACGAGGGCTGTGGCTTCCATGCGTTGGCAATCAATTCCGTGCCCTGCCGCCGCCCACTGTGAACAGCTTCGCTGACAGGGCGTCCTGCTATTGGCTGCGCTAAAAGTATGAAGCTCTGCCGCCGCGCAGTCTGAATCCAGCCTAATGGTGGGTGGTGCCAAGTTTGCAAATTCTGAGTTTTTAAACCCTCAAGGCTTCAAGGTTGGGCGACCAGCTGCAAATGAACCTGAAATGCTGGCGGTAGAGCCAGGAAATCGATAGGGCACATGTGTGTGTGTGTGTGTGTGAGAGAGAGAGAGAGAGAGAGAGAGGGAGAGAGTTCTTCTACCAGCAAGGAAGAAGTCATTAAAACACAGAAGGATACGAGAGAGAGCTCTTTCACCAGTAAGCAAGAACTTTACAGAACACAGAAAGTTAAGCTGAGGTTTGACGGGTTACAAAGGGAAATGAGGGCAATCCAGACCTTGTAGAAACAGTTTGCTGCATCTGTGACGATGGCGGCGATGTAGTATACTGTGATGGTCAATGCTTGCGGTCGTTTCACCTGAGCAATGGGGCTTCTCTGTGTTCTAGTCTTGGTATCAGTGAGGCCGAAGTGGATCTCATGGACAAGTTCTTTTGCCCCAATTGCACCCTCAACATACATCAGTGCTTCGCATGTGGGCGGCTCGGACGATCAAGCGGAGATGCACAGGAAGTCTTTCTTTGCAAAACAAAGATGTGTGGCCATTTTTATCATGCTTCTTGTGCGGCGAAGCTGATTTTGAAGGTCAAGGACTACACTAGCGAAGCATATATTGCATTAGTAGAGTCTATTAGAACAGACAGATTGGACTTTAGCTGCCCTAGGCATCATTGTCGAAAATGCGGTGGTGCAGAGGCAACAGGTATACGGGAGCTCCAATTCGCCGTATGCAGGTGATGCCCTCGAGTTTGGCATCGCAAATGTTTGCCTTGCTCCATTATGTCACCAGAAATTGATGAACCTCAGAGATCTTGGGACAATCTTCTATCAAACAGGATTCTTGTGTATTGCGAGCGGCACCCAATCATTCCAGAGCTGGGGACGCCCGCAAGAAATCATGCCAAGTTTCCGGGGGAGTCCAAACAGAGCTCTCACGAGAATGTGTTGAAGAGTAAGGCTCAGAGTAGAGAGCAGGCAAGCACATTGACAAGGCTATTTACTCAGGCCCTTAAGCCGAGCTCTCAAAATAATATGGTTAACACTAAGGTGCACATTGGAGAAAAGGCTAGCAAATCGGCAAAGCTAAGTCACTTGAAAAAGAGAGACAGAGCTTCCTTGGAGAATGCAGTTATGGCGAGTCAGAATACTGCAAAGTTACTCAAACACATAACCGGAGAGAGATTGAAACCCTCTTTTTTAAAGCTTGACAGAAATGCTTTGCCTCGAGAGGGACTGATGCCCAAGGCGACTAAATCAAAACCTCCAGCTGTCTTCATGATAAAAAGCAATGCAAAGCTTGAGGTTGCGACAGAAGGAAATGCAAATGTACGTTCATCTCTTACAAATCAGGATGTTTGCAATACTAAAGATAATGTAGAAAAGGGCAGTAAGCATAAGCTCATGTGCTCAGTTAAGGTGTCTTCATTTCCTGATGCCAAGCAGAGGATGAGAGAAATGAGTTCCAAAACTCAAAGGCCTGCACGGCACCAACTGCCACAGAAGAGCCCTTTTCTAGAAGGCAACATGGCTACACTGGATAACCAAGCACGAAACTTCGTGAGCGACATTATTGAGAGGGCAAAAACATCAATCTCTCTTGAGGATGTGATGAGGAAACATGAGGTCCCTGCATGCTACAAGCGAAGTACTACAGGTGTAGACAGAAAGTATGCCATGGAAAAGGTTGAATCAATTGTCAAAGGAGTGCGCAAAGCCTTCAAGATTTTCAAGAGTGGTGGTATGGTCGAAGATGCAAAAGCGAATTGCTCTCCCGACTTTTTAGATTTTGTACAAGCCTGTCAGAAGGACTTGAATGTCTATCTTTGTCCTTTCCTTCATGGAAATAGGTATACATCATTTGGGTGGCATTTCACAATCCCCCAAAAGCTTGCTGAGATCGTTGAACGTCTACATTGGTATGTCCAGGAGGGTGACATGCTGGTGGATTTTTGCTGTGGCTCCAATCATTTTTCCCTCATGATGAAGCAAAAACTAGAAGAAACATGGAAGAGTTGTGACTACAAAAATTTTGATCTTTTTACAACAAACAATGATTTCAATTTTACAAAGGGGGACTGGTTTGATGTGAAGCAGGACCAGTTGCCTGATGGAAATAGGCTAGTTATGGGGTTAAATCCCCCTTTTGCTCTTGCTAACCAGTTTGTAAGGCATGCTCTCAAATTTAAACCTAAGCTCTTAGTTTTGATTGTTCCCAAGGAGACAGAAAGGCCAGGCCAGCGGCATGGACTGTATGATTTGATATGGGAGGATAATGTCCTCTTAAGTGGGAAATCATTCCATTTACCAGGTTCCATTGATGTGGATGATCAAACCTTGGAAGATTGGAATACAACTGCTCCCTTTTTATACATCTGGAGCCGGCCAGATTGGGCGGGTCGACATCATGCGATTGCTCTTGACAAGGGTCATGTCACACATTGCTCAAACTCTAGTTATGTTGGCAGTCAACTACATAAAACCTCTCTGCAAATTCCTTCTCTTTCAGATTTCGGGCTAGAGGAGGACGAGGAAAACATGGCAGGGGACATGAGGAATTTGGATCAAAACAAAACTGATGTTGAGTCCATTATTGTGAAGGCGACCCTTAATGGTCGTAAAAGTGGTGAGAATCAAGAAAACATCTCTCTCATGCCAGATAAAAAGACAGAGCCCACTATTGTGAATCTCACCCTTAACGGACATGAAGCTTGTGGTAATGAAGGTGATATCAATTTAATGTCAGATGGGCACACAGAGCCACTGGAATGCAATGATGTGGGTTTTACCAAGGAGGCTTTATCGGCCCCTCAAGATCAGAACATTGGTCTTGCTGAGAAAGACCATGTACCTAAGGGAAGGTGGTCCGAAGCATGTGGGAACCTACCATCAGGAAGAATGGACAATGCAAGACATGAATTATTGAAAAGAGCCATGCCCAATTTTGAATCTAATAATGATGGAAATGGATGTAGGCAAGGGAGGAAGAACAATGAATTATTGGAAAGAGCCATGCCCAATTTTGAGTTTAATAACGATGGAAATGTATGTACGCAAGAGAGGGAGAACAATGCTAGAGTAGAAGAGCCCGTTGTTCTTGTAGATCGAAACAATCAACCGAAGAGAGCATTGGATGACCCTAGCATGGAAGCTAATAAGGCAAAAGAAATACTCATGATACTGGACACCTTGGTTCTTGATGTAAGGAAGCTGCCTAACAACTATTATGAGCAGAGGCAAGCACCTGAGAGAGCTTCACCAAACTCAATGATGAGTGGGCATCGGGGCATTTTAGCAGAAAATCTATTTGATGGCTCTGTATCAAAGAACACCCATGGCTGTGATTTAGCATTTGAACGTTGTGCGCAGGCAAGTGAGCATCCAAGAGATAGTCAGTCGAATTGGGTGTTTCCCCAGGCAAACAGGCCAAGCAAGGTTCTGTATCGTCCACAGCAAGGGCCTATCAGCATGTGGAAGCAGGATACTCAAAATAGTAGGGGCTATAGTGATACTCACATCGCAATGCAGAAGAGACAAACTCAATACAACAGGCCAGAGGCACCAAGAGGAATGCTTTGGCTGCAAGAGCCAAAGAACAGCAATGGTCAAGGTGGATTTTTGCCTCGAACTCAGGGCTTCTCTGGGGGAGTCGGTAAGCATCTACATAATGGGCTTCAACCTGGACCAAGAGATGGAGTAGTGGGTGCTTTTCCACATAATGGTCTTCAATCTTCGCAGACTTGGTGTCAAGCTCCACATAGTTACTCCCCAAGGGCCTGGACAGGAATGCCAAGACCAGGTGTTGTACCGGCACAACCTTCATGTTTCCCAGAATATCGAGCTACCTCGGGCCTGCATGATCCTTCAAGGTTAACAACTAGCCACAACAACTTCATGCTCAGAGAGCATCCTGCACCTCTTCAAGGTAGCAGTCTAGGATGTCCCTCAGGCCAAAGGCTTCCTGGCCAAGCACAGAGACGTACTTTCTGAGGGTAATGAGTGAGCAGTACTCCTGTATTTATGGTGTCATTATATATGCTTATTCTATTATTGAAGATGAAAGCATGATCTGCCATCCTTATTATCGTTCTTTTCTTCTTTTTTTTCTGTAAGTTGAATAGGTTTTTCTTGTAACATGCCAAAATAATTATCAGCTTTTTGTATGATGACAACACCTCAGGCTCGCATGCGCGCACACATCTACATGCGGACTATGGTGGACATAGACCCAAAATTTCTTGGAAGGTCTAGTTGGTGAGACCACTCCTTTAATTTAATAAACCTATAGGTTTTTAAGGGCCAGTGCCTTAGTGTAAGGAAGATCCACCCCTCTTGGAGTTTAATCACATGGTAATTACATCGTAATCCCACATTCATGCACAATGTACCCTGCACACTCGGCCATAGGCACCGGACTCTGCACATGGCTTTAACACACAAGGAACTTCGTTATCCAACTTCTTTTTTTTTTTCCAAGAACAAGATCCTTCCATTAGGTAAGAAAACTGCCCAATGGGCTACAAAACTGCCCCTACAAGAGAGGGCGACATCAAATTGTGGGGAGATCTCCCAATGAAAAGATAAGATATGTACAATGATAGCTAAATCAGAAAATGGGAGGAGGACCACATTGGTGGGCGGTAATGCTATTTAGGCGCCCCATGCACCATGGTGAAGAATTGCCCTGGACACCAGAGATGCAAGAAGGCCTCGTGGCGCTCCCACATGCGGTCGGAGCTGACATGCGGCAGATGCTGCAGAGTGGCCACTATGCACCAACCAAATCCCAACTGCAGTAGCTCGATGGGAGCCATTGGAACATGGTGACTCTCCTCGGCTATCTGTTGTCCCATGTGAGACCCTCCTCGTGCCAATGATCCGACAGTAGGGCGAGCCTCTTTTTGCGCTATTAGTATGTGACGTCCCAGGTGTGCTGTGTAGTGGAAAAAGGGGATCCTTGGGTGATCGGTTAAAGTAAAGGGATCCTGCCAAAACCACTCCCCGGGGTCCCATTGCACTCGTACCAGAGGGTGGCTCCCAGGCCCATAAGTGCCAATGTCTGTCTCAAGAGCTGACAAGTGAGGATCAATCGCACAAGTCCTTCCAGTGATGCCCACAACTCAAATCTGTCGGAAGCAACACTGTGCCACCTCGAATCTTGGATGGTGATTGGAAGAGCACCAATAAGAGGTACCACCTTTTGAGGTTGCCCAGTGGCTAGGTCGGCTTCAAGTTCTCCAGCTTTCGGGTTGTAGTCAAAATCTATCTGCTTGAGGAAGTTTGGATGTATGATATTCTCGGTGGCGCCTGGATCGAAGAAGTTAAGTGCTTTGAAGCCGTTGATTTTTACATAGGCTCTACACGATTCATTGGAATTCTCGAGGTCTAGTCTGCTTAGACGGAGTTGGTCCTGAGGATTTGTCGACTCTCGAACCATGGGTAGGCTCTACAGGTCTATCTGTTCGTTGGGGACAATTAAAAAAATTATGGCCTGATTGAAAACATCCGCCTTCTTGTAATAAAGTTTCGCGGCGTTCTGGCGTCAAACGAGGCCTTTGTGGTTGGCTTTCACGAGAATTTCGAGGAGTTGTTGGTTGTGGCCAAGGATTCTGATTATTTTCCGGGGATTTGTCTGTAGCAAACTCCAACTTCCCTTTCATAATCTTGTTACCGACCACAGCATGGTCAATAAGGTCTTGCATTGTTGCATTGTTGCATTGTTGATACTTGTTTAGAAAGACAGTATTCCTGAAAGGTGATGGTAGTCCAATCGTATATCGCTTGCTTTGGTCCGCCAAGGGAATCAGCTTGAAGAAAGACATGTAGTCTTCCATGGTCTCTGTGGCAAGCATTTTCAAGTTTCCTCATTCTGACAAAATTTGGACTTCGAATAGGGAGGTCATGCGACTTTGTGCAAAAATAGTCTTGAAAGCTTGCCAAGTGTAACAAACTTGGACACCCAAGTCAAGATTCTACCGTGACACAGCAGAGATTCACTTCAAACAGTTCACAATCACTTGAGTCGATACGGCCTGGCGTAGTTCCATGCTTAGAGGTATTGGCCCCAAAGACTGGGCCCCTTTCGGTATTTATTTTTGTATTAATCTTTGTTCAAAGTACAAGAGAGCGGGTAGGTGCTCTTAGAAGTGAGGCCGTGCCCACTATTTTATAGATACAAGGGATGCCCAAAAGCAGTAAGTGAAAAGCTTTTAACATTCAAAAGCAACCGGGCCCAAAAATTTGTAAAAAGATGTCAATGCAATTTCCGACAGGCTGTACGGATAGTCAGCGTGAATTGCGGAGATCCGTACAGTCAGCTTGAATTGCGGAAATCCATACTCCAGGCACGTCAACAGAATTCAATGCTTGCTTTTAAAAAAAAAATTCTTGTGTCTCCAGGGGTCCCCTCGTCGCTTAGCCCATAAGTTAGGACAACTTAGGGAGTTGCCACATCACCAGTTTGTGACATACCCCCTCTTGAAAGCATTGTAATTGCCCTCGATTACGCCTGCAAAACAGATAGAGTCCATAAACTATCTTAGCAGACATTGACTGTTGGTACCGATGCACTAGGCACAACACATCTAGCACATGTACCAATCGACAGTCACATCACCGAACATCACAGGACATCACTTGACATCACATGACAAATCAAATTCAAATTATTTTAAAATTTTAGACCATGATTAATCGGCAACGTATTTAGCAATCGCATCTAGATCTAGTTGGGACCTCATAGATGCCCGATTAACTAATCCATATTGCAATCATGCCTACAGAGATTTATGAGACCGAAATGCTGCAATCATTTCGTCTATTAGTTCGTGCACTCAAACAAGTGAAGTGCAAATCAATCAGTATCATTTTCATTTTTGGGAATTTCAATTCATAAAGTCGTACAGCAGAATACTGTCAACTCAATAGTATCCCTGAAACCCAAAGGGACATCAGTGAATCTATATAAAAAATCGGGGCAATTTGTTGACAAAGGAGCGGAGTGTCACGTGACACATCCAACCCTATGTGTCCGTGGACAAGCTACAACATGATCAGGGTTCAGTCCGTCCAGTCAGTCTAGATTTAGAAGTGATCTGGCACTTTTGTGAGTCTATTTGTAGACCGTGCATGCCCAGTCACTTAGCATAGATGCATATCCTCTGGTTGCACACAACATGATTGTCAGAATTCCCATCAGAATCAATCAGAATCAGTTAGGGGAATTTTTTTAGTGCATTTAGCCTATTTTCCCCATTTTGACATTTTTAAACTTATTATTTTTAAGTGACTTTCGAACAAAAATAGGTAGAGCAATTTTGCTAAGTTTGTATATAAGCAAACCTAAGTTAGCACTAAATGGCAGAAGAGGCAGCAGGAGCACATGCTCAACATGCACCTTCTCAGCAAGAACCCGCAGAACCCCCAGCACCCTTGGCGTTTTTGGTCTCCATCCTCGCCACACATCAGCCCCAGCGTTTTCCAGTCTGTAGCATCGCCAGCAGTACCAGATCATTGGCGTTTTTGCACTAGCATATCCCCGCCATGACCAGCATACCTAGCGATTGCCTTATCAAGGGAATCGCGAGCAGATTCCAGGCAGCCTAGCGTTTTTCCCTAGCGTTAGAAGAACAGCCAGCGTTTTTGGTTTTCAGCCCTTATCGCTGCAGAAGTTCAACGTTTTCAGCATTCTACAACAGCAGCAGATTCAGCCCTAGATGGTTGCAGAAGATCCCTAAATTCAGCCCTCGAAAACGCAGCCAAAACAGTCATTTTCAGCCACCGAAATAGCCCCAAAATTCAGCAGTTTTAGAAGACCACAGATTTCAGCCCTAAAGTCGTCGTCGTCACCGACATAGTCACAGGTTGCATCAGTCCATTGCATCGTCATTTTACCACTTTGTGCAATCAAAAAGTAGATCACTCTCGCCGACGAGAGTGGGGCCTTCGGAGGAGGGTTTTACAACATCCCTGGTGTCGTATCTCTCTTCTCTCTCTATTTCTCAGTCTCATTCACTTACACGCACAGTGTCCATTCACTTTGTTGTGATCATAGCACTTTCCATTAAGAACGGAAGGCTCTCCCTTCCATAAGAACTAAAAGGAACCCTTGAGCACAGTTTGGAGCACTCATCTTGAGCAAAGCGCAAACATTCATTCCGCTGCACCTAACACGGAGTGACTCCCCTCTTGTGCAAACACGATGCACTAGATTCGCCCATACTGAAATCGGGGTTCTATCGGAGTAGACTATGCTAAACCGAATGCTTCAAGGTAAAGTTCCACAATCTGAGGAGTATTTGATAGGTACTCTTCCTCCATCCACTTCGCATCCAACGCAGGATAGTTCTTGAATTTAACCAAGAACCGCCTAATCACTCTACCTTTAATCTTTCTATCGTTATGTGCCAGTATCTGTTCTGGAATGAGCATCTCCTCGCTTTCCTCCACTACGGGTTGCTCATCTGGCTCCTCATCATCGGGCACATCGTCTTTGAAAGGCTTCAAGAAACTCACATGAAAAGCATTGTGAATTCTCCAAGTATCGGGCAGCTTCAGTCTAAAGGAGACATCATTTGTCTTTTCTTTTATTTGGAAAGGTCCATAGTATCTCATGCTAAGCTTTGGAAAAAGCCGCTCCTTTCCCTTTCTTTCTCAGGCGTGCCTTCTCAAAACGTACGAGCACCCAATCGTCTTCCTTTGATTTCAAATCGCGACGGTGTCGATCTGTTGCCTTCTTGTGTCTTTCTTGAGATTTCACTAAAGCCTCCCGGACCTTGGCAAAAGCGCGTGCAAGTCCCTCGTGTACTGGTCGGCTTCAAAAATCTTATCTTTTGTGCTTAGGAAGGGTGGAATCTTCGTAGCACCTTCAATAATCTCAAATGGCGCCTTCCCCATCGAAGAGTGGATCGTGTTATTGTAGGCAAATTTTACCAAGGGCAAAAACTTTTCCCATTGAGTCTTCTGATTAGAAATGTAAGACTTCAATAAATCCAGTATGACTGAATTTGCAATCTCAGATTGCCCATTTGTCTACGGGTGAAAAGATGACGAGAACTGCAACCGTGTGCCAATGTTCTCCCAAATAGCCTTCCAAAACAAACTCGTGAATCGGAGATCTCTGTCAGAGGTTATTGTCTCAGGCATGCCATGTAATTTGAATATCTAAGCAATGAACAGTCGCGCTAAATGATCCGGCTTGACTGTTTTCTTCACTGGAATGAAATGAGCTTGCTTGCTAAATTTGTCAACAACAGTCCAGATAACATCGTGCCCACTCTGTGTCTTCGGGAGATAAAAAGTGAAATCCATAACAATACTTTCTGAGGGGCGGGTGAAAATGGGTAAAGGCTGTAACAATCCCTGTGCTTTATGCCTGTCAAACTTGACCTTCTGGTATACCAAGCAACTGCGTACAAAATCGTCCACATCCTTCTTGAGTCTCGGCCAAAAGAAGTAACGCTCCACACCTTTTAAGGTGGTATCAATGCCGCGGTGACCCGTAAATGGTGGACAGTGGCATTCAGTTAGAAACTTTTCCCTCAACGGCCGTGTAACGCACAACATTGTTTTCTTCATCAAGTAGCCATGCCGTATGGAATATCCCGCTACTACCTCCCATTCTGTATTCGATTGAATACATTAGAAAAATCTGGATCTGTGGCGTACTGATTGACCCTGTCCAAAAGCTTCTATAATGAATCGTGGAAATAGCCAAGGTGGAATTTGTCACAAAGTGATGACGTGGCTGCCAAAGAAACCCTAATCCTGGCGACAGAAATGACACGTGGCAAGTAGCGCAAATTGTGGGATTCCGTACAGCATCTTTTGGCAGTTTTGCTTTATTATGCTCCACGCAATTGGAGAGAGAAAGAAAGCCCTTTTTGCTTTATTTGATGAAGCGAGAGAGAGAGAGAGAGAGAGAGAGAGAGAGAGAGAGAGAGAGAGAGAGAGAGAGAGAGAGAGAGAGAGAGAGAGAGAGAGACTGTCGAAAAGCAGGCAGCTTTTGAGCTTTTGATTTTCAGCTTTTGGGGCTCTCCTTTTGGCATCCCTTGTACTTTTAAATATGCGAACAGGCCTCATAACTCAGAGCATCTGGACGCAGAGTCTGAGTGTGAGAGCCTGCCCGCACTCTTGTACTTTGAACTCAGATTAATATAAAAAGAAATACCGAAAGGGGCGCCAAGCTTTGGGGCCAATATCTCTAGGCACGGAACTCCGCCGGCGGGCCAGTGTTGAATCAATTGTGAACTGTGTACTGTATTGAAGTGGTTATTTGGTGCTGTCGTGGTAGATTCTTGACTTGGAGTGTCCAAGTCTGTTACAGTGGTATCAGAGCACGGCCGATTTCTCTTCTACGAGAAATCCGATCCCAAATTTTTTTCCGAGGCACCTATGGCTTCACGCAAGGATTGGTCGACTCCCTCTGCATCCGGTGATGCAGCAAGGGATCACAATGAAGATTCCGGCAAGGAGTATGACCCGCCTCGGCCTACTCAGGCGGAGTGTCGAGAGATGGAGCATTGTGAATTGATCGGCGATACAACAAAGATGATGCTCAATTTTGCGAAGGACTCAAAATTTGCAAAATATATGAGCGAGACTTCTTTTGAGGAAGTGCATGCGCAGTGGCAGAAAACCACAACACCACCCCCAAAACCCGCTCGCAAGAAACCTTCTGCTCACAAGAAATATTCAGAGAAGGAATTAGAAGAGGTGGTTGATGCACGGAGTGCTCAGCTTTTTGATGCGCAAAAACAAAGCTAAAAAGCACGGCAAAAAGCAAAAGAAAGACACTGACTTCCCGGGTTATTTGGGTCGTTAGTCGACATTTGAAAAGGCAAAGAAACAGAAGAAGCGTGTTCGATTTGAAGAAGTACCCAATTCTTCTTCTTCTTCTTCTTCTTCTGACAATTCTTCTAGCTCATCTGACTCGAGCGAAGAAGACCGCAAAGGCAAAAAGCGAAGCAAGAAACAACGCTTCGAAAAGGGCAAAGAAGTCTAAATCTTGCCCAATGAGTGACAGTTCTACAGAGGACTCGTCTACAGACAGTTGCGACTTTGACGACAGCAACTTTTATGCAAAGAAGAAGAATTTTTATGAAGCCAACCAATATGGCTTTCTAGAAGATAAAAGCAAGAAGGTCCGAGAGTTTAAGAAAGGTGGACAGTTAATTAAATTTGACACATTTTCGGGATATAGAGATGCTTCGAAGGCTTTGTCTTTTGTACAGTAGTTTGACATCGCTTTCGTGGGAGGACGCTACTCAGAGCACTCGAAGATTCGGAGAGCTGCCTCTTACTTTAAGGGGAATGCTCGAACTTGGTGGTCCACGCTTCTTTTAAACAAGACTGCGCCAGTTAAATGGCTGAAATTTAGGAAGCTTTTTATTTCTTCTTGGCTGACTCAAGAGTATGAACGCGATATACGAGCTGCTTGGAACCATCTTCAAATGACCAAGAAAGATACAGTGGACGCTTATTGCGAGAGATTCTGGAGCTCTTTTCTACCCGCCTCTTCATTCAAGAAGATCTCGTTCAGAGAACAGATTGAGCGGTTTACCTTGGGTCTATCTACAGAGATCCGAGATCACTGCTTGGAACAAAAGTCAGCTCTGATACCAATGTTAGGTGTAGCGGAATGAATGTTTACGCTTTGCTCAAGATGAGTGCTCTGAACTGTGCTCAAGGTTCCTTTTCGTTCTTATGGAAGGGAGAGCCTTCCGTTCTTAAAGAGAGTGCTATGATCACAAACAAAGCGAATGGACACTATGCATGCAAGTGTATGAGACTGAGAGAGAGAGAGAGAAGAGAAATACGACACCAGAGACGTTGTAAAACCCTCCTCCAAGGCCCCACTCTCGTCAGCGAGAGTGGTCTATTATTGATTGCACAAATTGGTACAAATTGAATGCATGTGACTGATGCAAGTCTAGGCTATGTCGGCGATGACGACGGGGATGGCGAAGCCGATCTAAGGGCTGAAATCTGCAAGTGTGTATCTGCTGTCCAAAAACGCTATGGGCTGAAATCTGCTGTTGCCGAAAACGCTAAGGAAAACGCTGATTCTGCTGGTCTTTAGGGCTGAAAATTTGCTGCTATGTCGGGGTCGGAATGGCTTTGAACAGAGGGCTGAAATGCACCTCCTGAAAATGTCCAAAGGCTGAAAATCTGCAGCGCTTCTTGATGGGATGAAAAACGCTAGGCTGCCTGAAGCATGGCGATGGGTTGCTGATGCAAACGCTATGTCTTGTGATGGCTATGCGGTGAAGATCTGATGCAAAACGCTAAGCCTGTGGTCTGCTGTCGCCAGAATCTGCAAAGCAAATCGCTGGCTGATCTGGTGATGAAAACGCTAGGTCTTGGCTTCTGCTCCAAAAACGCTAGGTCTCTTGGGGGGGTTGTGCTGAGAAGGTGCTTGTTGAGCGTGTGCTCCTGCTGCCTCTTTTGCCAAAAAGTGCTAGTCTAGGTTTGTTTATATACAAACTTACTCAATTTGCCCTACCTACTTTCCAACAAAAGTCACTTAAAAATAATAAGTGAAAAATGTCAAAAATAGGTGAAATAGGCTAAATGAACTGGAAAATTCTCTTGAAGGATTCTGATGGGAATGCTTATGATCATGCTGTGTGCAACTAGAGGATATGTATCTACACTAAGTGACTGGGCATGCACAGTCTACGAATAGACTCACAAAAGTGCCAGATCACTTCTAAATCTAGACTGACTAGACTGACTGAACCCTTGTCGTGCTGTAGCTTGTCCACGGACACATAGGGTTGGATGTGTCACGTGACATCCCCTCCTTTTCAAAGTGAGGTATTGGTACCGAACTGTATGGCGTCGAGGGAGATCGCCAATAGCATCCGAAATCCTGGAAGGGACTCTTCGCCGGCCCACTCTGATGTGTGGGTTGTGCGGTACTTGAACTTCATAAATGTCTGCAACGCTTGCTTCTTTGAGCCGCGCCAAAAGCGACACAAAGTCTTTTGTGTCTCCTTCGATGCTTCAACTTCGTCTAGAGTCTCCATGGCTGAAAATTCATGAAACCATTTCCAACACAAAACCATGAACATACCTATTCCATGTAAAGTGAGTGGAAAAAATCTCGTCTTCGCTAAAGACTGTGTATGCAATGTAAATGAACATAGAGACGGAGTGACAATCCGTTCATCAAACACATGCAAACAATGAGATCGAATCTTTCTCTTATTATCTAGAGCAATCAACTGTGGCAAAACACAATGGAAATGCCCACGCTTGGTGCTCATACTTTCATGTGCTCGTTCTATGAATGTGTCATGCCAAGGAAGAGACATGGAATGTGACTTCCTTATATACATACTTTTCAGCTTTTCATGAGAAATCCACATACATTCGTGCTCATTCATGAGTGAAACGTGCTCAACATACAATATGTCATGCCTAGGAAAAGGGATCACATAACGATGCTGACTAAAATACAGGAAACGATCACGAATGAAACATTCGAACAATGCGTGCGTATCAATCAGGCGAACACATAATACTTCCTGTAAGGGTTCTTTGGACCTAGGCTCGAGAGCCAAGATCGGTTCTTCCTGAGGGGGTTCTTTGGACCTAGGCTCGAGAGCCAAGATCGATTCTTTGTGATTGATCGAATCTGCAACGAGATTAGCTTCTCTAAAAAAAGCATCAACTAACTCATCATCCTTGTGAACAATCACATCATCTTTATGCAAATCATCATGCTTGTGAGAAATCACATCTTGATCATGCAAATCATCATGCTTGTCATTGTTATCCAAATCATCATGCTCATCATTATCATTCAAATCATCATGCAAATCATTGGCATTCAAATCATCATGCGTATCATCATGCAAATCATGTGTGTCATGCTTTGGAGAAGAAGAGACTGAGAGAGTCTCCTTCTCCTGAATCCTTTCAATCTTGTCTTGCATATTAGCAATGAGAGAGGGAGAATGAACAATGTTCTCTCCACGAATGACAATGGCAGACTCACTTTTGGCATTGGGAGTGAAAGTGTTAGCCTCCCAATCAATGAGAGGGTTAAGATCACGAAACCATCGAATGCCCAAATTCATATCACATCCTGAGAGAGGAGAGACAAAAAATCTTCTACGGAAAGTAGCTTGTTGAATTGAAAACAACACACCGAGACACTCTTGCGTGATGAGAGAGTCCATACCGGGAACAAAGCCAGAGACCTCTAGAGGAGATTTCTGACTAACTTCTAGGCGGGCTCTCTCAACAAGAGAGAGACTGATCACATCATGCATACTACCTGGGTCAAACAATAGACAAAACGGTGCCCCATCATATGACCATAACATTTAATGAGAGAATGGGTCAAGAGAAACTTGGGGCACACTCGTGTTATCAGTGATTGCATTGACAGAGGAAGTGGGTTCTGTGGATTCTTTAGATTCATTCGATGCAAGCTTAGGGCATGTTCTTTTTATGTGACCCTTAATGTGACAATGAAAACAACGACTTTCCTTAGAATAAGTGCTTTGCTCTTCCGACGTGATGTATCCTCCTAAAATTCCTTGTGCTACCTTTTCATATGGAGTAAGCTTAGGTTTAGCAATTGTGTTAGCCTTACCCTTACGTTCATTGGAAGAATTCTTTTCTGAGAGATTGTTAGAAGATTGGTTAGAAGAGTTACCGTTCTTACCAGTCTTACCGTTCTGAGGGTTCTGAGAAGTCTGAGAGGTACTGTGGAAGTCTTGTTTTCCTTAGGCTTTCCCTTGTTGTGCTTCATCTCCTGTGCGAGAGCAATCGCTACCGCCTTGTTGAGATCGATTGGATCGAGCACCTCGACATCGTACTTGATATACTCGTCCATCCCATAAAGGAACGCCTCTTTGCGTTCATCATCCGACTTGCGTAATTGGGTACCTAGCTGCAAAACACGATTAGAAAAAGACATAACCGGCATACCATTTTGCTTGAGAGCGCGCCAATCGTTCTTCAATCGTGCGAGGTACTGAAGTGGCATAAACCGCATCTTGAGCTTGTCTTGGAAATCAGCCCAATTGAAGGAAAGGGGCGTGAGTTCGTCGGCTTCCTCTAGGTGCGCGGCTAACTGTGCCTCTTGCCATACGTGGTACCAATTGATGATATCACCGGCAAGGTACATAGCTACCGTCAAAACCTTGCTAATCCCTGTCTTCTTAGTTGTCGCAAAATAAGCATTAAATTGATGCAACCAAGAATGAATAACCGTAGCATCCATCTTACATCATACTTACTGAAAGTCAACTTCTCTGTGACTGGGTTGTTGGAATCCGCATCGTGACTTGCGCCACTTGAGGAACTCCCACGATCTTTGGCTGGTTCGGACTTCGAGGCAAGTACTTGTCCAATCAATTCTTGAGTGTGGAGTTCTCTTTGAGCCTCACGCTCTACCTCCAAGGCCGCTCTTTGAGCTTCTCGTTCCTCCTTTCTTTGTGCTTTTCTTTTGTTTCGTTCATCGCGCTCGCGTTCTAAAGCAATGCGATTTGCTTCTGCAATTCGATTCGCTTCTTGTTGTGCCAGCGCAAGGCGAGTCGCTTCGTGATTGGCTTCTTGTTGTTGGGTCATCATGTCCAACATCGACTTGACCATCACCTCCATGGAAGTTGGTACAACTTGTGGCGTAGATGGAGAAGGGGGAGGGTCGGAAAAATCTCTTGGTGGGGAGAACTCTTCGTCGCTCTCTCATGCTCATCACTTGTATGCGAAGTATCCATTCCGCTTCGGGCGATGACCATGCACTATGATCTTTGGTTCTTAAGTTCACGAGGAACTTTGGTTCTTGAGGGTCTTGAGGTTCTTGAGAGTCTTGAGGTTCTTGAGGTTCTTGAGGTTCTTGAGGGTTTTCTTTCGCTTGCAAACCGTGTTTGAGAAGGATCTTCTCTTCACCCGAGTTCTGCTCTTTTCTGCGGGCGCACCCCTTGGCGGCCTTGCGCTCACACCAAGGTTGCTTTTTCCCACCTCACGTCGATTGGCTGGCCGCTAAGTGCACGGTCCGCTCTCAATGAGTGAAAAGAGGCACAAGGGGAGGTTGGACAAGCCCTTCTTTCTTGGGTTTCCTGTCACTCTTCAAAAACACGATTAGGAATCGACACGCCCAAGCGAACTTAGGTTCGTGCGATGTAACAAACTGCCGACGTGTCGACCTACTGGCCGAGGGGCCTAAACCCTAAGAAGAACAAGTAACAAAAGAAGTGTCACAAAGTGATGACGTGGTTGCCCGAGAGCAGAAACCCTAACCCTAATTTTTGCCAGAAACTCTAACTGTTGAAACCCTAATTCTGGAAACCCTAACCCTAAAACCTGCAAACCCTAATTCTGCCAAAAACGCTAACTGTTCAAACTCTAATTCTGGAAACCCTAACCGTAAAACCTACAAACCCTAATTTTGCTACCAGAAACCCTAAAACTGCAAAAACCCTAACCCTAACCCTAGGGGCAGATTTCCGCGTTTTGCGTTGGCTGATGACGTGGTAGGCTGTACGGATTTCCGTGATTTTACGCTGGCAGCTTTTGGACCAGAAGCTTTTGAGTTTTAAAAGCTTTTTACTGTAACTGCTTTTTAGGCCAAGGGCCTTTAAATATGAGGCTAGGGCTCATTCTCTGGCATGCTTCTTGGAAAAGGTGCAGAGTCTGGAGTACCGGCTTGTACTTTGATGATGCAAATATCGAAAGGGGCGCCAAGGTTTAGGGCCAATACTCTCTGGAGTGGAATTCCGCCACTCCGTGTCGCGTGTCGTCTCTCTTTCAGTTCAACTGTTATTGAAGTGCTAAAAGTATATTCAGTCTGTTCTTTTCTATTGGCATGTGGTGCCCGTCTTGTGACAGTGGTATCAGAGCATCAGGCGTGTGCTTTTCTGAAAGCATACCGGTCCTACAAAAGAGTAGACAGAGCTATTGGAATTTTATTTGAGGTATCTTCGCCCTCCAACCCGGACCTATTAGCCACTCCCACCCTTACTTCATCGCGCATCGGGCGCGCTTCCGCCTTCACCGCTCATGTCTTACAGGACATCAGCCAATTAAGATCACTTGCAAGAGAAGGATCCAGATTTGTTTCAAGTCACTGTTTTTCTCAGAAGCAGTGCCATGCAGATGTTGATGTCTACAGCTACCAAGCAGCATACTCCAAGTACTTGACAAGCTTTCAAGAAAAAAAAAAAATTCCCGAAGTTATATGGTTTTTGATATCTTCCTTCAAAGTGCAACTTCTGGTAGAGTGGGGTATCCTGAAATGCTTGCCATGGAAACCCTAGCAAATTATAACTTGAAATTTCTCGACATCTTTCAGTAGATGTCTCTTCACGAGCAAATGACCTTGGAGATCCAGTGCGATTGCTATCTTGAGACTACCATTGCCGTCAACGAAAACACTGTCTGTCCATGTTATGTCCCGCTCACAGGAGAGGGGATCTAGCCCAGATGCCATGAGGATGGGCGCCCAGTGTTCGGGCGGACGTAGTGTGAATACGGCCAGTGTGGCCGGCCATTATTATAAAAGGGAGACCAAGGCCTCATTTACGGTTATTGACCCCCATTGGTAGAGTGCCAGTGGTTAGCCCGGAGGCTAGGAGTGCGCGAGGTCACCTCGAGGAGGTGAGGCCGAGTGGTATGGGACGCCCGGTCTTACAGGTGCACGCCTACGTCCTCGGACGCTGGCCCCAGCACGGGGGAGCTACCGGATGTTGGCTATGGTCGGGTGGTTCGTCCGACGCGCATCTGTAGGTGGTCTGTGTGGCCGGGAGATCGTATCTCCTTATTCGTTCCATGGTATCAGAGCCGGCTTGGCTACACGAAGGACTATGTGCACACCTACGGGCGGATGATTACCGTTTCATGCAATTTTTGATGAATTAACTGGTTAACTGATTATTTTCTTCTCATAAGCTCGTGTGCAGGTGAAATTTTATGGGTTGCTCGTTGATTTTTTATAAAACTCAGGAGTCTAGCAGATGGAAGTGCTGAAAATCAAAGGATTACTCATTGATTTTACTGGTTTTCGATGGAAATCACTATGTTATTTATTAATTTACTGATTTGGATTAAATTCAGCATACTGTATGTCCTTTTTGGTAATAAAAAACCTTCTCTGTAACCTTCTCCTCTCTGAGAGAGAGAGAGAGAGAGAGAGAGAGAGAGAGAGAGAGAGAGAGAGAGAGAGTTACCTCTCTGTGGCAGCCTGCAGAGAAGGGTTTTCCCGCGCTCCCGCCATCACCTGTTCGCGTTTCGACGCTCACGCCGACGTGAAGAGCTTTTCAAACTTCGACTTTTCGCGACTAAAAAGTGCAGAAAAGGCTCGGTTTTGCGTGAATTTTCCAGTTTTTCACGCACTTCGCCATGGATTCCTCCAGCTCAGATGTGCAGCGTGACGACGCGCCAGGTAACATTCAAATTCCATTCACGCATGCTCTCTACACATGGATTACAAGCACTTTCCAGAGCTTCGACCAACGTGTTACCGCTCTGGAAAACGCGAATGTTCAGACGAACCTTCGCCTGGCCTCTCTTGAAGGGGTCGTACAGGGGCTCAATTCCCGACTTTCTACTCTCGAAAAAATGGCTCAGTCGACGATTGCGCGTATCTTCGAGGGGGAAACCCATCTCCAGCAATTGCGGATGCAGATTGCTGCTTTTGGGCGCTCATAGGGTGGCCCGACTTCTACAATTCCGTACAAAACTACAAATTTCTTAGGTGAAGAGGAGTGTACGGAATTGGCCGTAAATAATTGGCTGCACCAGTGGACCACATACTTTGATCTCCATGGAGAGCATGATGAACGGAGGATTCAGACGATTCCTCTCTATCTGCGCAGCAAGGCGCTTACCTGGTTGCGTGACATGACAGAAAAGCCTACGAAGTGGGCTGACTTTTGCGTGAAATTCAAGAGGGATGTCGCCAAAATGGACCCTTTGAAAGCTTACGCCAAACTGTAGAGTCTTTCGATGAAAACTCTGTCTTTTGATAAGTATACGACAACTTTCAAAGAGGCGCTCACCTTCTGCAAGGTGGATTCCAGCACGCCGTGCACATGTACTTACTGGGGTTACATGAAGATTACCATTGGGCCTTGATCAAGGACAAAGCCCCGACTGATGTCGAGGATGCAGTAGCCAAGGCCAGGACGTTCCATTTGATAAATGGAGCGAATTATGAGAAGAAAAGAACTGCAAACCATCAATCTGGTGAGGGTGCTTCGAGGAAGCGACCCCGATTCCAACATAAGTCCAAATCACCGCCGAGATCTTCTCAGGAAAAGGAAAAAGCCAGAAACGCTTCAGTTGCTGATGCAGTGAAGAAGGGGGCTTGCTTCGGATGTGGCCAGACGGGGCCACCAAAGCAAGGATTGCCCTAAAAAGAAAAAGACGCAGAAACCGCAAGGCCGTCCTTCGGTTTAGATTCACGAGATCTCAGGTAACTCTGATGTTGTTCAAGTTGAAATCCATCATTTAGCGCACAGTTCATGCACAAATTGTACTTTTAGCACCAAAGTGTTTGGTAAGCACGATCTTCTCCGTTTCCCCGGGAAGATCAATGGTCACGACGTGACCGTACTCCTTGATAATGGAAGCTCACACAATTTTGTGGATGCAAAATTGGTGCAGAAACTGAACCTGCGGACGCAGGACAGTGACCATGAGTATCGCGTGAAGATGGCTCGTGGCATGGATACGAATGTATGGAATCGGATGGTTCCAGACTTTTCGCTCGAGCTGGCTGATTACAAAGAGAACCTGGACTTCCACATCATGCGCCTGGACAGAGCAGATGTTATTTTAGGAATTCCATGGTTTTATGATAAACAAGACTCATTGTATATAGACTATGTACATCACTCTCTTGTTTTTGTTAAGCAGAACATGCCTCATGTATCTGTGTCGCTTTGTAATTAGAAGTCTGTAAATAATGGTTTTGCAATACCAGTTGTTACTGCTTTGGAAATGTATAAAGAAATAAAGTCTTCTGATGTTGACTTTTATCAATGTGTACCATCTGCTTGGTTTGATTTATTAGTGCTTGGTACTTCTGTCACTGAATTTCGTAAAAATGTTTCATGTTCTTCTGTTGAACTTGGGGATTCTGACGAATCGAACTTTATCTGAGAAATCATGACTGATTTCAAGGATGTTTTTCCTGATGATCTACCTCCTGGTAGTCAGTCCTTCTCAAAGCAACCCTATCGGTTTAGTAAAACCGAGGAGGACGAGATTCAGCGGCAGCTGAAGGATTATCTCGACAGGGGTTTTGTTCGGCCTAGCAAATCCCTGTGGGGAGCGCCAGTGCTACTTTCTCGAAAGAAGGATAACATTATGCGCGTCTGTGTGGATTACAAGGGGTTGAATAAACTCACTGTCAAGAACAAGTATCCGCTCCCGCGCATGGACGACCTGATAGATCGGCTCCATGGAGCGTTGTATTTTACGAAGATAGACCTGCGATCAGGCTATCACCAGATACGGATCAAACTGGAAGATACTCCTAGGACAGGCTTCCATATGCGTTATGGTCACTACGAGTTTTTGGTCTTGCCTTTTGGTTTGACCAATGCTCCAACTACGTTCCAGCAGATGATGAATGATCTGCTGAGACCGTTTTTGGGCAACTTCGTTGTTGTATTTCTCGATGATATCTTGATCTACAGCCGAAGTTTGTTTGAGCACCTAGTGCATATACACACTGTTCTCGAAGTACTAAGAACTGAGAAGCTTTATGCTAAGGCTTCGAAGTGTGAATTCTTTAAAAAAGAGCTTCTATACTTCGGTCACATCATTACTCGCGATGGAATTCGCGTTGACCCTGAAAAGTTAGATAAAGTGCGAAATTGGCCCATTCTGAAGAATGTACGCCAAGTAAAGTCCTTTTTAGGCTTTACTGGATTCTTTCGCAAGTTTATCAAGGATTACTCTAAAGTTGCTGCTCCGCTTACGCAACTTTTAAAAGGAGGGGTGAAGGGCCGAAGACTTCGGGTCCTCGTCGTAAAGGTAATCCCCCTGTTGTCTGGAATGAGTGTCTCGACGAGAGCTTTCGGACACTAAAGCACTTGGTGACTACTGCGCCAATATTGCACATTGTGGATCCTAGCAAACCATTTGTGGTTGAGACGGATGCTAGTGATTATGCTATTGGTGCGGCATAAAACCAGGATGGACGTCCTGTTGCGTTTGAAAGTAAGAAGCTTTCTGACGCTGAGATGCGTTATCCAACGTATGAAAAGGAGCTTTACGCCGTAGTCCACGTCCTCAGAAAATGGTGGCACTACTTGTATGGCTCTAAGTTTGTTGCATGGACAGATCATCATTCTTTGCGCTATATCTGTGATCAGGGTGATCTCAGAGGCCGGAAGGCTAGATGGGTTGAGCTTATGCAAGAGTTTGACTTTGAGATCCGTTATAGGAAAGGATCTAGCAATCGAGTTGCTGATGCGCTCAGCAGGATTCCTGAGGTTAATGCCTTGTCTATGGCTGAAATCTCGACGGATTTCTCTCTCTCTCTCTGAGGGCTATGTCGTTCTGATGGCCATTTTGGCAAGATATGGAACGAGGTCGAAGCGGGGCGTGACTCGCATACAGGCTTGGGTGATCCGGAGATCCAAGTGAGTCGTGCTGGAGAGACGAGACAATGACAATATCCCATTAGAGGTGGACTATTGTTTAGAAATGGTAAAGTCTGCGTGCCGGAAATCAATGAGATTCGACAAAGGATTTTGTGCGAATGCCACGATGTTCCTAGCGCTGGGCACCCAGGCATCCAAAGAACTTTGGCTTTGGTCAAGCGATATTTCTATTGGCCAAAAATGCGCTCTTACATAGAGAGCTATGTGAAGAGATGCGCTCAGTGTCAGGTCAATAAGGCAGAGCGCCTTAGGAAAGCTGGCCTGTTACATCCATTGGAAATCCCAGATGCCAAGTGGCAAAGTATTTCCATGGACTTCATCGTTGGTTTGCCTAATACTAGTCGGGGCAATGACGCTATTTGGGTTGTGGTCGATAGACTCACAAAAATGGCGAAGTTTATACCAACGAAGTCGACAATAAAAAGCCATGAGTTGGCAGTTTTATTTGTCGATCAGCTTTATAAGCTGTATGGTCTCCCAGAAGATATCGTCAGTGATCGAGATACTAAGTTCACTGGCCGATTTTGGCGAGATGTTTTTACTTACCTTCAGACGAAGTTGAGTATGTCGTCTTCTAACCATCCTGAGTCTGCGGACAAACTGAGAGGATGAATCAGACATTAGAGGACATGTTGAGAGCTTATGTCTCTCACAAGCAATTTGATTGGGAAAGGTATCTCCCATAGTTAGAGTTTGCCTATAATAGTAGCAAGCATTCTGCTACTGGATTTAGCCCGTTCATGCTGATGTATGGATTTGAGCCTAAATCCCCGATTGCTATTGGCTTGGAGAAAGTCAAGGAACGCCAAGCTCGTGATTTCCTGTATGACATGCAGGAAATGCTCGAATTGGCTAAGGATAGTATAAGAACGGCTCGGGACCGCGTCACTACTTATGCTAATCAAAAGAGGTCCGACCTCCAAGGACTCTAGATGTGGGACAATGGGTTTATCTGAAGATACCCAAGGATTCCAAGACTATGCGAAGAGGAAAGCATTATAAGCTTTCAGCTAGATATTGTGGTCCGTTCTTGATCACAAAGAAAATTGGCCAAGTTGCTTATAAACTGGCTCTTCCTTTGGATGTTACTGTACATTCAGTGTTTCATGTCAGCCGCCTTAAAGTGAAATTGGGCGAAGCTGATGTTGTCGTGCTAATCGAGGAAAATGTATGGCAAGATATGCAAACTGAGTATATTCCTCGAGAACCAGAAGCAGTTTTAGATCATCGTACTCGACATTCTCGCCAAAAGGCTTTATGACGAGTACTTAATTAAATGGAAGGGTCAATCTGAAAGGTTTGCTACTTGGGAACCTGTTAGAGCTTTGAAGGCTCAGTATCCCCACTTCATTGATGAGGACATCAATGGTTCTTAAGGGGGGAAGTATGTTATGTCCCGCTCACAGGAGAGGGGATCTAGCTCAGATGCTGTCGGGATGGGCGTCCAGTGTCCGGGCGGACGTAGTGTGAATACGGCCAGTGTGGCCGGCCATTATTATAAAAGGGAGGCCAAGGCCTCATTTACGGTTATCGACCCCACTGGCAGAGTGCCAGTGGTTAGCCCAGAGGCTAGGAGTGCGCGAGGTCACCCTCGAGGAGGTGAGGCTGGGTGGTATGGGACGCCCGGTCTTACAGGTGCACGTCTACATCCTCGGACGCTGGCCCCAGCACGGGGGAGCTGCCGGATGGTGGCTATGGTCGAGTGGTTCGTCCGACGCGCATCTGTAGGCGGTCTGTGTGGCCGGGAGATCCTATCTCCTCGTTCGTTTCAGTTCAAGAGCTGATGGACCATGCCGTGCTCGGCTACGACCTTACGGAATGAACCTAACCCTAATTTTTGGTGCAGGTTCCAGGATGGAAAGTTGGTCGACTTTTCGAGCTCGACTGATATCGAGATTGCTTTTTTAAGTTCTGTTTGAGAACTTGTTTGGTGATCCTGTTTGGAATTTGTTTGAAATGGATGCTATCTGTTTTGAACCTGTTTTGGTGCCGAGTTGAATTGTTTGACTCTGGTTTGATACTGGTTTCAATGATTGGTGATTTTCCCGGGTGGAGAAGTGAGAAATGATGTTTAAGAATGCTTGTTCATACTCATGGCCCGGATCCTTGTGGTTATTTGCGGGGGGAGTATTGAATGATTGAAAAGTGTTGTTTTTACTCATGGCCCGGACCCTTGTGGTTATTTGCGAGGGGAGTATTGAATGATTGAAAAGTGTTGTTTTTACTCATGGCTCGGACCCTTGTGGTTATTTGCAGGGGGAGTATTGAATGATTGAAAAGTGTTGTTTTTACTCATGGCCCGGACTCTTGTGGTTATTTACGGGGGGAGTATTGTTGTTGTTACTCATGGCCCGGACTTGGATGGTTATGCAGGAGGAGTATTAAGAAGTCCGAGTAGTGGTTACTCTCAGCACCTCCAAACGACGCAGGCTGCGGTCTGGGGGGCGGTTGGTTGTAAAAGGCCTCTATATCTCCCGGCCCAGACCTTTTTAGGCTATTTGCTGGAGGAGTGATGGAGTCGTTGGACAGCTCATGGCCCGGACTTGGATGGTTATTTGCGGGGGGAGTGTTCATCGGCGGCTTTATGTTTCTATGTCTTGTAACATGCATATGTGAGCATTTGTGTTGCATTGTGATGTGCCAACTTACTGAATATTCCTAATTGGATGAGATTGCCTGGGTATGTAATTTTAGTGCATCAAGACACCCGTGGAAGATCAGTACGGTCTGGGTGTGATGGCTAATTTTACTACGCTGGTATATCAAGAGTTCCGATCTGGACGAAAGGAGAAGCTAACTCCTTGATCAAAACAGCCGAAAGGAGAAGCTAACTCCTTGATCAAAAGAGCAGAAAGGAGCAACTAACTCCTTAATAAAAAGAGCAAACTGATTGTCCCTCGCAATGTCTCTCGGAAATTTTTGAGTTAACTTGAGCTGTTTTGCAGATATGCTGTAATTGAGGACGATTACTCTCTTTCAAGAAGGGGAGATGTAACAAACTGCTGACGTGTCGACCTACTGGCCGAGGGGCCTAAACCCTAAGAAGAACAAGTAATAGAAGAAGTGTCACAAAGTGATGACGTGGTTGCCTGAGAGCATAAACCCTAACCCTAATTTTTTACCAGAAACCCTAACTGTGGAAACCCTAATTTTGGAAACCCTAACCCTAAAACTTGCAAACACTAATTTCTACCAAAAACCCTAACTGTTGAAACCCTAATTTTGGAAACCCTAACCCTAAAACCTGCAAACCCTAATTCTATTGCCAAAAACCCTAAAACTGTAGAAACCCTAACCCTAACCCTAAGGGCAGATTTCCGCGTTTTGCGTTGGCTGATGACGTGGCAGGCTGTACGGATTTCCGTGAGTTTACGCTGGCAGCTTTTGGACCAGAAGTTTTTGAGTTTTAAAAGCTTTTTATTGGAACTGCTTTTTAGGCCAAGGGCCTTTAAATATGAGGCTAGGGCTCATTCTCTGGCATGCTTCTTGGAAAAGGTGCAGAGTTTGGAGTACCGGCTTGTACTTTGATGATGCAATATAAAGAAATACCGAAAGGGGCGCCAAGGTTTGGGGCCAATACTCTTTGGGGTGGAATTCCGCCACTCCGTGTCGCGTGTCGTCTCTCTCTTTCAGTTCAACTGTTATTGAAGTGCTAAAAGTCTGTTTAGTCTGTTCTTTTCTATTGGTACGTGGTGTCCGTCTTGTGACATGAGACCTGAACAAGCAAAAAAAATTATGTGGTTCTTGTGGTTCTTTCCTTGAGTTATACAGAACACCGCCAAAGCTCTGATACCAATGTTAGGTGCAGCAGAATGAATGTTTGCGCTTTGCTCAAGATGAGTGCTCCGAACTGTGCTCAAGGTTCCTTTTCGTTCTTATGGAAGGGAGAGCCTTCCGTTCTTAATGAGAGAGTGTTATGATCACAAACAAAGTGAATGGACACTGTGCGTGCAAGTGTATGAACTAAGAGATAGAGAGAGAAGAGAAATACGACACCAGAGACATTGTAAAACCCTCCTCCGAAGGCCCCACTCTCGTCAGCGAGAGTGGTCTCCTATTGATTGCACAAACTGGTACAAATTGAATGCATGTGACTGACGCAAGTCTAGGCTATGTCGACGATTACGATGGGGATGGCGAAGCCGATCTAAGGGCTGAAATCTGCAAGTGTCTATCTGCTGTCCAAAAACGCTATGGGCTGAAATCTGCTGCTGCCGAAAACGCTAAGGAAAACGCTGATTCTGCTGGTCTTTAGGGCTGAAAATCTGTTGCTGTGGCAGGGTCGGAATGGCTATGAACAGAGGGCTGAAATGCACCTGCTGAAAATGTCCAAAGGCTGAAAATCTGCAGCGCATCTTGATGGGATGAAAAACGCTAGGTTGCCTGAAGCATGGCGATGGGTTGCTGATGCAAACGCTATGTCTTGTGATGGCTATGCGGTGAAGATCTGATGCAAAACGCTAAGCCTGTGGGCTGCTGTTGTCGGAATCTGCAAAAGCAAATCGTTGGCTGATCTGGTGCTGAAAATGCTAGGTCTTGGCTTTTGCTCCAAAAACGCTAGGTCTCTTGGGGAGGTTCTGTTGAGAAGGTGCCTGTTGAGCGTGTGCTCCTGCTACCTCTTCTGCCAGAAAGTGCTAGTCTAGCTTTGCTTATATACAAACTTACTCAATTTGCCCTGCGTACTTTCCAACAAAAGTCACTTAAAAATAACAAGTGAAAAATGTGAAAAATAGGTAAAATAGGCTAAATGCACTGGAAAATTCCCCTGAAGGATTTCGATGGATTCTGATGGGAATGCTTATGATCATGCTGTGTGCAACAAGAGGATATGCGCATCTACACTAAGTGACTGGGCATGCACGGTCTATGAATAGACTCACAAAAGTGCCAGATCACTTCTAAATCTAGACTGACTGGGCTGACTGAACTCTTGTCGTGCTGTAGCTTGTCCACAGAGATATAGGGTTGGATGTGTCACGTGACAATTCAGGAGTTGACGAGTCATACGAAACGGGGTTTTGCCATTCACTCTGGCAGTCTGACCTACCCCACCGATGAGGTCATGACACAACGAGCCGAACAGACTTCAACAAATAAAAGTAGAAAGAGAAAGAGCAACCCAGAAAAGAAGGATGCATGACCCAAGCTTACTCCTCAGGAGAGAGCTCGCTTCATTAGGGAGGGGAAGTGCTTTGGATGCAGGGAACATGGACATATCTCCGCGAAGTGCCCTAAAAAGGCACAGAAAGAACAGAATGACAAGGACGACGAAAGACCTGAGAGTTTGAGAGCAGCTGAGGAACGTGGAAGAAAAGGCAAGATGAAAACAAGACTGGTTCCAGATTGTGTGTGTACCGATCCCAACACAATGGACGAGAGTATAGAACTTTGCCGAGCTTGGGGCAAAGTGAAAGACCAAGAGGCCCTGATCTTCTTTGATGGAGGAGCCAAGGCCAACTTCATTTCAACGGAATTGGCGGTGTGGCTCGAGATCACTCCCGATCGGATGAGACCACTTGCGGAGGCAGTTCTAGCGGCACCCGGTAGGGACGTAGCCATTACACCTGTCATTGGCAAACTTCGGTTGCATTGTCAGGAGTATTTGGGGCATGAGGACTTTACATAATGTCTTTGGAAGGTTGTGATGTTCTTTTGGGAATTCCCTGGTACCACAAGAACAACGCCGTGGTTGACTATTGGGTGAGGAAAGCGACATTGACTACATAGAAGGGCAATACCATTGTACTTGACATTAAACTGAAGGGCGAGTTTGTCCCTATTGTATCGGTTTCGGCCATTTCAGAATTAATGAAATCCAGTTTGTTTGTTTACTTGATCTTTATGAAAGAATTGAGCGATAAGGATAGGACAAATATGTCTAAACTTGATAAAGAATGCCAAGATTTTCTCCACTCTCACGCCGATTGCTTCTCAGAGGGCCTATCGGGCGAGTTACCACCTGCTCGTCCTGAAGATCATACCATTGATCTGATACCTGGAAGCACACCACCGAACCGGCCACCTTACCATGTGAGCCGAGCACAGAATGAAGAGATTATGAACCAAGTGAAAGACCTCTTGGAAAAGGGTCTTGTCCAGCCTAGTACTTCACCAGTGTTGTTGGTTTTGAAGAAGGACGGATCTGGGAGAATGTGCATTGATTATAGAGCTCTCAACAAAATCACCATCAAGAATAGATTTCCGATTCCTAGGATCGATGATATACTCGACAGATTACAAGGATCCTCGTGCTTTAGCAAGATTGATATATTCGACAGATCCTCGTGCTCTAGCAGGATTGATCAGATCAGAATCGTATTGGGAGACGTCTACAAGATAGCATTCCGAATGTCCATGAAGTTAGAAGCTTCTTGGGACTGTGTTCGTACTACAGGCGGTTCATTCGAAAGTTTGTAGAGGTTGCTTCCCCTTTGCATATCTTGTCACAGAAAAGAGTCCCTTTCTCGTGGGGACCCACAGAGGTAACTGCCTTTCAGACTTTGAAAGAGAATTTGACTGCGGGACCAGTTTTAACTTTGCCGGACTTGCAAAAGTAATTTGAAGTATATTGTGATGCTTGTGGTCGTAGTCTGGGTACGGTCTTAATGCAAGAAGGCCATGTCATTGCTTATGAGAGCCGATTGTTCCCAAGACAACACAGATTTATGAGAAAGAGCTTTTGGCGGTTATCCATGCTCTTACTCGGTGGCGGCATTACCTACTTGGAGGGGATTTTACTGTCTTTACAGACCACCAGAGTTTACGCTACTTCTTGTCACAGAAGTAGCTATCGGAAAAGCAGATGCGGTGGGCAAACATCTTGTCACAGTTTCACTTCCAGATTGTCCATGTGCAGGGACAGAAGAATGTGGTGGCTGATGCTTTGTCTCGAAAGCCGTTGGTTCTGGCTATTTCCGCGATACATCATAGGAGCTTCGAGGATATGGTCGACTAGTATGCCACATATACAGATTTTGCAGACGTTTTCACACAGATACGAGATGGGGAGACAGTAGCGGGATATTCCATTCAGGATGGCTACTTGATGAGAAAAACCATGTTGTGCATTACACAGCCGTTGAGGGTAAAGGTTATGACCGAATGCCACTGTCCACCTTTTACGGGTCACTGCGGCATCGCTACTACCATGAAAGGGGTAGAGAGATACTTCTTTTGGCCGACACTCAAGAAGGATGTGGAAGAGCTTGTGCACAGTTGCTTGGTATGCCAGAAGGTCAAGTTTGACAGGCATAAAGCACAGGGATTGTTATAGCCTTTGCCCATACCCACCCGCCCTTGGGAAAGTATTGCAATGGATTTGATTTTTGATCTCCCGAGAACACAGAGTGGTCACGATGGTATCTGGACTGTTATTGACAGATTTAGCAAGCAAGCTCATTTCATTCCAGTGAAGAAAACAGTCAAGCCGGATCACTTAGCGAAACTGTTTGTGTCCGAGATCTTCAGATTACATGGCATGCCTGAGACGGTTGTCTCCGACAGGGACCCTAGATTTACGGGTTTATTTGGAAAAGGCAATTTGGGAGAACATTGGCACGCGGTTGCAGTTCTCGTCATCGTTCCACCCGCAAACTGACGTGCAATTTGAGATTGCCAATTCAGTGGTTTTAGATTTATTGAAGTCTTACATCTCGGATCAGAAGACTCAATGGGAAAAGTACCTATCTTGGTGGAATTTGCCTACAATAATATGATACACTCTTCGACGGGAAGGCGCCATTTGAGATTGTTGAAGGTGCTGCAAAGGTTCCACCCTTCCTAAGCACGAAAGATAAGATTTTTGAAGCGGATGAGTATACGCACGACTTAGACACGGCTTTTGCCAAGGTCCGCGAGGCTTTGCAGAAATCTCAAGAACGACAGACAAAAGGCAGCGGATCGCCATCGTCGCGATTTGAAATTGAAGGAGGATGATTGGGTGCTCTTACGTTTTGGGAAGGCACGCCTGAGAAAGAAGAAGGGAAAGGAGAGTCTTTTTCCAGAGCCTAGTATGCGATACTACGGACCTTTCTAGATCTCTGAAAAGATCAATGATGTCTCCTTCTGACTGAAACTGCCTGACACTTGGAGGATTCACAATGCATTCCATGTGAGTCTCTTGAAACCTTTTAAAGGTGATGTGCCTGATGATGGGGAGTCTGATGAGCAACCCGAAATAGAAGAAAACAAGGAGATCCTTGTTCTTGAACAGATTTTGGCACATGAGGACACAAAGAATAAAGGTAAAGTCCGAAGGCGGTTCTTGGTTAAGTTCAAGAACTATCTTGCATTGGATACGAAATGGATGGAGGAGGAGGACCTAGCAGATACTCCTCAGATTGTGCAACTTTACTTGGAAGCTTTCGGTTTAGCATAGTCTATTCTAAATGGAACCCAGAATTCAGCTTGGCCGGAGATCTGGTGCAGTGGGATGCACAAGAGGGGAGTTACTCCGCTCCTTTGTGAACAGACGCCTTGATTTTAGAATACTAGAGTCATTGATGTCTCTTTGAGCTTCAGGGATACTAAGAGCTGACAGTATTCTGCTGTATGACTTTATGAAATGGAATTCTTGAATATGAAACTGATTTGTTCTTGACTTGTTTGTAAGTGCAGGAATTGATAGACGAAATGACTGCAGCAATTTGGTCTACTTGATCTCGAATAGACATGGTTGCAATAGGGGTTAGTCAATCGGACATCGATCAGGTCCCGACTGGAGTTAGATGCGATTGCTAGTGAAGCGGTTCGGGGCGGGCAACAAGAAGAGCAACCTCTAGACATCCTTCAAGGCTCCCGTGCTGCTCAATTGGGTTGGGGTTGGAAAAACAACAAACACACACACAAACCCGCAACCTAACCCTACACAAATTTGGGGCACCACCTAGTTTTGGATGCGAACTAGGACGCGTAGAGAGAGAGAGAGAGAGAGAGAGAGAGAGAGAGAGAGAGAGAGAGAGAGAGAGAGAGAGAGAGAGAGAGAGAGAGAGAGTGCTCGGGCTGCTTTGAAACGTATCGGCAATGATCAAGCAAACACAATTATATATGTAAGAAAGAGAGAGAAGGGGGAGGGGGTGTTTGTTGCACTAATACCTTCTTACAAATCTGTCATGACCAATCAAAGTGATATTAGTATTTGTTCAACATAGCTTGAGTAAATTACACCACAACATATCACAAGAAAAGCCACCCCACTCACTGTCTTAAGGCCAGGGGAGTCCTCTCCACCCTGTCGCCCTCTTACAGTATGTGGGATTTATGGCTAAATTGATGACAACACTAGAGACAAGCTATCAAGAACTTAACAAAAAAAACACCAAGACACTTACACATCATTGTTGTCCATTACTTCACGTGGGAAGAGAGACAAAGTATCCAAGCTTAGTCCAAATCCACCCTCCTTGATTCAGCAAATGTTGGGCTTACACTAGTAGGAGAAATGATAGATTTCCTACTCTCAATTGAGTGATCACTCTCTCTCTTACAATGGCATAGAGTTCCCTTGCTAATCTCCTATTACAACACATGCACATGCATAAGACAATGAGCTTCCACTCAAGAGCTCCTTCTAGAGAGGTTGAACTTGGCTTCTCAAGCTATAGCATAGTGCTCTTGCTTATGGCTCCCCCTTTTGTGCTAGCTACACCCTCCTTTTATAGCAATTTTGAAGGCTAGGGTTACTCCTCTAACCATGGTTGGGTTAGATTTTCAGCAATTTATCTAATTTCTTTTGCTTGGAATTATCAAGAAGTTGGTGGGGAAAGAGAGAGGAGAGAAATGGAGGTGATAGGACTTTTCATAGTGGGTTAGTGTTAGTAGAGTTAGTATTAATTTACAAATGGAATTGGATTTTTACAATGGGAGTATCCATGTAGGATACAAATAAGGAAGAAAAACTCTTAAGAGGTAAGAAAAGGTGGATTTCTTACAAGGTTGATGCTCCAAGTGTCTTGAATAGGGCCAATTTTGACGCTCGTTGGCGGTCCACTAGCTTTGACGGTACATTTTTTCTCCACCCTTGACCTTCCTTGAGAGACAAGGTAATTGAAGCTGAGTAATCAACCACCATGATGCTGTCTTTTAAGAGAAGAGGCTGAATTTTGTGGTTTTTTTGATAGATATGGGTAAATTGGAGGAGGAAAAATGAGACTAGGTGGTCAATTTTGGAATGGAATCGTGTGTGGGAGGTATGAGTTCACCATGGGTTCTCTTATTCTTCAAGGTTGAGGAGAAGGTGAGTAGGGTGCAGAGAGGAGTGGTGAGAGAGGTGGGGATGATGAGTGGAGAAGTGTGTGTGAAAGAGGAAAATGATAAAGTGGAAGAGAGAGTGTGGCTGCATAGCATGGGAAAACTGGGGTCCACTAAAAAAATCATAGCTCACAGCTCGTAGCTCAAAAAAATATGAAAAAATTTGAGGCTAAAGTTCAGCCCACGAGCTACAACTTTTGTTTGTATCACCTTTTCCAATTCGGAGAGCAAGTGAACTTTAAAAATTCAGCAAAACCGACCGTTTTTTCCACTGCACAAGGTCCTTGTGGGGTCCTTCTTTGGATGATTCTTTTGAATACCTCCAAGAGTGAGCCCTCCATAGTGCATGTATGCATGCCACCTACCCTTGACTTTATTTGGTAGGTCTATAATTGAAGATATTGTTGAGATTATGATATAAGTGAATAGTACAACTAAGAAAATCAAATATTGAGGGGTCTAAAAATATGTACATGTCAAATATAAATAATATAAGTGGGAAAAATATAAAGGGGTCAAAAGAAATCTCTCTCATTATGAGGCTACCATAAAAAGATAAATATTTTTGGTGTTCTAATTTTTTAGAAAAAAAAACAAAATAGATGTAGGAAGGGAAAAATCACAATAGTAAAAAAATATACACATAAATAAAACTAGTTTTTTTGGATTTTTGTTGGGGTGGAGTTACACCAAATATAAGAGAAGCTTACATGAAAATATTTCTATATGGAATAAAGAGTATGAAAAATGGTAAGAAAAATTGTGGTAATGGTGAGGCAATGTACAGAGCATAAATAACACACACGTAGGTAGAAATATTTAAATAAATACCAAAATAATTATGAAAAAATCTTTTATTTAGGCCCTATATACAAAGAAATATTTACATACGCACGGGCCATAATATACTTATATTTTTTATATTTTTTATATTTTTGGCTCAACTAGCCCAATGACTAGCTAATTGAGGGTTTTTTAAGAAGATATAGGAAAAGTCTCGTGATTCACGCACGCCTATGTACAGTGAAATGGTAGGGATAGCCACAGTGTTTGGGTGATTTTGGTAGGGTGAGGTAACTCTATGTGGCAATTACAAAGAGCCGAAAAACGGCTATCACTAGCTACATTGCCGATAAATCATGGTCTAAGATCCGAATAAATATTGAATGTCATGTGATGTCCTGTGATGTCGTGTGATGTGACTGTTGATTGGTACATGTGCTAGATGTGTGTTTCTAGTACGTAGGTGCTAACAGTCAGTGTTTGCTAAGACTGTTTATGGCCTTTGTCCGTTTTGCAGCCGTAATTGAGGGCGATTACAATGCTTTCAAGAGGGGGGTATGTCACAAAGTGATGACGCGGCTGCCAGAGAAATCCTAATTGTGCCAAAAACCCTAACCTTAGCGGCAAAAATGACACATGGCAGGCAGCGCAAATTGTAGCGCAAATTGCGGGATTCCGTACGGAAGCTTTTTGACAGTTTTTGTGCGGTAGCTTTTGGCAGTTTTTCTCTATTATGCTTCACGCAATTGGAGAGAGAAAGAAAGCCCTTTTTGCTTTATTTGATGAAGCAAGAGAGAGAGAGAGAGCCTGGGGAAAAGCTGCCGTGGAAAAGCAGGCAGCTTTTGAACTTTTGATTTTCAGCTTTTTGGGCTCTACTTTTGGCATCCCTTGTACTTTTAAATATGCGAACAGGGCTCATAACTCAGAGCATCTGGATGCAGAGTCTGAGTGTGAGCGCCTGCTTGCACTCTTCTACTTTGAACTCAGATTAATACAAAAAGAAATACCGAAAGGGACGCCAGTCTTTGGGGCCAATATCTCTAGGCACGGAACTCTGCCGGGCCAGTGTTGAATCAATTGTGAACTGTGAACCGTTTTGAAGTGGTTATTTGGTGCTGTCGTGGTAGATTCTTGACTTGGTGTGTCCAAGTCTGTTACAGAATTTGGTGCGTTGCGGACTGCGCAAGAGCGGATTACTTCACTCTTTTGTCACAGGTTACCTCGATGAAATAAAGTCACTGATTTCTTTTGAGATCTCAGGGTTAGTGATTGGCTGACAATATTTATGATTTTATGTAAAGATGTACTTTAGAGGGGAATTATTAAAACGAATCTGTTACATGTGCTCCCTTATGCGTGCATTGTTTGAGTGCGTGTCTGCAAGACGAAATGAATGCAACATTTTGTCTTGGTCACCTGAGGGGTGATGTTTGAGCCTCAACGAGCTCTACTACATGAGAAAGTTGCCTTGTCTGCCGTGACCTTGGTGGAGCTTGTAGAAATTCCATTAATGTGGGATTCTGCACCAACCGAAAAAACACATTCACAGCAGCAACCAACTGTGTCCTGAATGCATCCTTGTCTAGTTGCCCAGCCATAAACTCGTGAGCTTGTGGAGCATTGAGATCAACAAAAGGTACAGACAATGGTGGCTGTGAACCCTCGCCAACCTCGAACACTGGGGGTACAACCTGTCTGTCGTGTGAAGAGGAACCCTCTTCCCTGGTGTCATTCGTCCTGTCAGCCATAATGTCATTCCACGTTCCCGTGCTGTGTGTCTTCACCGAAAACCAACCAAGGCTCACTTCTTGAGGAAAAAGTGATTCTGTCCCGAGCTTTACGTTGATTAACTTTACCTATACTTTACGACACAAAGCAATTGCATGAATGAACCTATGAGTGGAATTCAACACTTCAAGACACTTCATGACCTGGTAGCTAGAGCGCTCCCAAGTAGACAGCGACACCTTGTAGGCCCCAAAGACTGGTGCCCCTTTTGGTATTTCCTTATTCTTATTGCAAAAAAACGATCTAAACGCTTTCACCTAACTCTCACCAAGCTGTCCAAACCTATCCATCATGGCTGTAATCGCAGGTTTTTGACCCAATCTTGGCATCATAATGGCATCATGATGGCACCAAAACCCCTGTAGGTCAAAAGTACACGTCCAAGACACTTTCGCTCGCATTCTGGAAGCTTTTCGGTGAGCCGCATGTCAATATCATCATGCTGTAATTCCGTGTTTTGTCAGTGTCAGGTGCCCAAAGCCCTGTTTAAGCATCTCAAGGCTTTCGTGAGTCTCCCTTTGTGATTTCTTGCAGTTTAAACTTTAGGTGCTAAACCCTAAACCTGCAGAAAAACATAGCAAGCTGTAATCTTCTGTTTTGGATCGTTTTGAGCGGAGCAAACATGTCTACGTGTGCCTCAGGTGCTCCCACATGCTATGGGACAATTTCCCTTTGAATCGGATGAGTGTTCACGTGAGAGAACTCTCAGTTTTCGCAATCCTTCGCGATGGAACTGTGTGTACTTGTGGGGGATTAGCAACTAGCTAATCCGGTTCCTGTACAGAGGCTCTTGCCTTGGCAAACACACATAAAACCCCAGAAGTGTACATGGTCATCTGAGAAGCCCAACTAGTGGGGCATTACCATATGTGCAAAGGGGAGAGAGAGATGCACGAGAGCAAATCATTGCGCCACATGAGACAAGGGAGAAGGCAAGCTTTCCATTAAAGCTGTGATCACCTGCAGTCACTACTCATACACACACTGTAGTCAGCCCCTCTTCATTTTGGGCGTCCCCTCTTGAGTCGGTAGCTTCTGTAGTGTGTGTTGCCTTGCAGGTTGCTCTCCTTTTGCCATGTGTCCAGTTTGCTCCTTTTGGTTTAATTTCTAGTACCCACCAACTTAAAGTCGTGTCGAGGGGCCTAAATGACTTTAAATTGACCCTAACCACCCTTTTACTACTTGGAATCCTGTGTCGATCGGCCTGACCAAGTCGTGGCGACCTGGCCTTTACTATTGCGGGTGAAACTCTTGGCTGTCGGCTTGTTTCACACTGGCCATATAATGTCCGTCCATTTGTGACTTCAAAAAGAGCGTCCCAAGAATTAAATAAAAATCAATGGAAAGAAACCAACAACTAAGGTTAGTGATCCTGACAGGTTATGTCACAAAGTGATGACATGGCATGGCCTAAAGGACACAGCCCGAACAGAGGGTGTTTGAAACACTCTAGAAGAAGTAGAAGAAGCTTTACCAACTTACAGATTATGGTCGAGTGGCCCATAAAGGGCTAGGTTTTAAAACCTAACCTGTCCCAACTTATGGAACCCGATCGAGGGACCTAAAAGCTTTCAAAATAAAGCAACATCCCAAATTTTCATAGAGCATGCTGATGTGGGAGACTGTACAAACGCCTGTGTTTTGCGGCGGAAATTGTGGAGGCCTGATGACATGGCAACAATGTACGGATAGCCCATGGGGCGCTTGCTTTTGGAGCCAGAAGCTTTGAGAACTGCAGCTTTCCATGCAATTTCTTTTGAGTTTGGCTAGGGTTCTTTATAAGTGTGTCGAGGGCCTCACTTCTTCTAAATTTTGCGTGGGAGCGCTGAGAAGAGGACCCTTGGACATATTACTTTGAGAAGCATAAGGATAAAGAAATATTGAGAAGGGGCGCCAGTTTTTGGGGCTAGTGCGTCTGGGAGCTGAACTTCGTCGTGCCGTGTCATCTCTCCTCTTCTCTCTCCTTGTATTTTAAGTTTTGTGTAGTTGTTTCCAGTTTTTCTCGCGTGTAGATCTTTGGCGTGGAGTGTCCAAGTCTATTACAAGAACAATGATCTCCGGTTGTCGTTCTTTCGGATTGCTCCTTGAAAGTCCACCCTTGTGGCGGCAACTCTTCAGGTACACTTTGGAAACTCTCCGTGCCTCCTGTAGACGCTCCAAAGGAACGACAATGCGAGGTATCGACTTCCGGAATTTGACCATCCTTGTCTTGAGTGCCGTGATATTTACAGAAAAAATGATTTGAGTTTGGTTTCTTACGAACAAAGAGAAGTGGTAACCAAAAAGATCCTACCTTGGGAGGACGGAGCTTCCTAAACAAGAAGTCACCTGGTTGTAGCTTCTCTTTATCCGGTTTATGGAAATGAGAGAAAATTTTACCTACGTGTTTTGCGTCATTGTCGGAGACAATGTCCATAGGTTGATGGGGATGTTGTGTAGGGAAATGATTATCCTGGGTAAGCACGGGATTGAAGCCCAAAGCCTCCAATGGCTTGTCTCAAGAGCTGCTTGGTCAGGATCGATGACACAAGTCCTGCAAATGCCCACTACTTGGATCCTCTAAACACAACACTCTGCAACTTGTGGAGCCTCTATTGAGACTCGACGTAATTGACCCTCCCCCTGTATCTCAAAGAACATGGAGGGTACAGTCTCTGAGCAAGCTCGAAGTGCGATGAGGACCTCCAGTCGCATGAAGGCCCCCATCCATCTAGGAGCTGTTGTCTCTAGAGGTATGAGCCACTCAGCTGGTACTGCCTCTGTGATGTCTTGACACATGCTCTGCACCCCTCTCATGCCCTGCAGCTGGATGCTCTGTAACTCCTCTGGCAAACCTGGGAACTGAAGCCAGTCATCTAGAGTGCGTGTCGGACCCTTTGCCATGGGACCCCAAGAAACATGAGGCCTACTACCAACCAAGTGGCCTCTCTGAGTGCTGACCATGGGGTTCCAAACAAGGGGCTATCTCAAGCGCTCCTCCATGCAAGTGGGCTGGTGCTTCTCCTAAGAGTGGAGCAGGCTCAGAAAAAAAGAGGATCCTTGGCATATTTGAGCATCTCGTTGGCACAAACGTCAACGTGAAGTTGTCGTTGGGCTTCCACCTTTTCGATGTCGTTTGGTGGACGACTCCCGAATTCTCGGAGGAAGTCCGACTCCCACTAGAACCTCCGTTGGTTTCCTCACTCAAGCAAACAGGTATATCCATTTTCTCCCTGCCAGATTCGCTACTGAAATCCATGTGTGTTGCAAGAAAAAAAGATCGGATCCTTCGTAGAAGAAGAATCCTCTGAGCTCTGATACCACTGTAATAGACTTGGACACTCCAAGTCGAAGATCTACGACAACACATGTGAGAGAAACTCAAAACAAGTGAACATAACTTAAAATAGAGGGGGAGAGAAGAGGAGTCGACATGGCATGGCATTGTTCCGCGCCCAGATGCACTGGCCCAAAGACTGGCGCCCCTTCTTGGTATTTCGTTATTATTATGCTTCACAAAGTACAATGTCCGAGGGTCATCCTCTTAGTGCTCCCAAGCAAATCTGAGCCGGAGTGAGGCACTGGGCACACTTACAAAGGCCCTTGGCCTGTTCAAAAGCAGTTACATGAAAAGCAATGAGTCCCAAAAGTAGTAGTTTCCAAAATACAGCACCCCTTGGGCTCAACGAAAAACGCGGCAACCCATACAGTGCCACGTCAGCAGTCAACGTAAAACGCAGAGTGTCCGTACAACAGTGCCACATTATCATCTCTACGCAAACTTGGGTCCTTTGCTTTATTTTTAGAGGTTCTAGGCTCCTCGGCTGGGTTCCATAAGTTGTGAGGGTTAGGTTTTTAATTCCTAACCTCTCTGAGCCCTTGGCAAGAACCTGTAAGTTGGAACAACTTTTTTTGCTTCGTTTTCTTAGGGTTAAGGCCCCTTGTGTCCGGGCTCTTGTCCTTTAGGCCATGCCACGTCATCTATTGTGACACCTTTAACATGTCCATAGCATTTTATGAGCTCTTTATCATCAAAAGTCTCCTCCTGTTTAGCTTCTTGCTCTACCATGCTCACAACATTCACTTGAGGGGTAGGGTCAGAGGTCGAAGCAGTAGCGGGTACATTGTTAGATTCTTTCTTACGACAATCCGCATACGACATCACAGGTTTACCTTGTTGAGATAAAGCCCCAAAATCCTCCTTCAATTGCTTCAAGTAGTGTGGAGGCGCCAGCTGCCATAGGGTCTGTATCAAGTCTGTCACTCTCAAGTCCCCCGTGTGGTGAGAGAACTCAAGAGTGTGTACATGGAGCCAATCTAGGATTGTATGCATGTCCCACTATGTGTGAGCCCTGCCAACAGAGCAGAACAAAAGCAAGAGCGCGAGGCGGTCACTTTTCAAAGTGTGTATCATAGCAAGGGAGTTAACCAGAGAGGATTATTGATATTCCAAAATGTTTACTTTTATGTATGCATTAGAGGGGGATGGGGTTTTTTAATTAGGCGCAAAGTGTAAATATAATATGTATATTAAAGTGTTATTAATAATCTCTTGAAGGCATGTCATACAGGAAAATTTTGATGAGTGACCACCCCAGGAGCGAGAGGTACTCTCTCCTCAAACCGGGGAAGCAAACTGAAATGGGTAGATTTGCTTCCGCGACAAGAACATCAAAAGCAAGGTCAAAACGATGGCACCACTGTCGAAAGTGAGCTCTGACTGCACGGATGGCCAAGGGGCTCATCAAAATGACCTTGGTCACCATCTTGGGAGTCTCAAACTCGATTTGGTAGTAACCATGCCCAAGGATCTGTACGTCGATGATCTTTCCTACCTCTGAGAGAAGGCGGGATCGCGCACCTCGCCTTTGCTAGGTCTGGTGCCGATAATCTTGCAGATAACTGAGGTGGCCAGCAAGTGCTTCACTTACGCTGCAAGGCTCGCTTACTCCGTCGGTAAGAGAGCAAGTCGAATGGTGGGTTCTGCGGGGCTGGGCGAGGGGACTTCATGCGAGTTGCTTTCAGTTGGAGCAGAATCCTCTATCTGTGTCTGCTGCTATGAATAAACCCTAGGGTTGAGTTGACGGCGAGGCGAAACGAAGATGATGGAGGGGGACACCTTCCCTGGTCAAACTTGGTTGCATTTATTGGTTCTACTCTTCTTGGAGCTTATATAAAACGTGGTGAGACACTATATTTGTGTCTCACTTAGTCTTCCTGTTTCCTTTTCTGCCCTTTTCCTTCTATTTCGACTTGCAAAAGCTGAGTTTTTTGAGAGTGCTCATGGAACTTCCTCTGGCGGCGGTGCCCCCTCCATTGGCTGCAAACCAGGTAGAGAAAAAGTCTTTTTTGCAATAGATTGGAATAAGAATGATTATGTCAGTTTATGAATGGGGATAACACAGGGTATTAGAAATTCCTAGGCTGGTCCTTTTTCAAGTTGTGGATTCCTCCTATGTGGCTTAAGTGATTGAATCCTGTCATTATAATGACATGTTTCACCTCTCTCAAATTTCTACTGATTGTGGTTGTCACCAGCGTGTGACTACTATCTATCCTTTTTGTTGATTTCTTTCTTATTATCTATTTACTTTCACTTTTTGGAAACACCCCTCGGGAAATCTAACTGCCCTGCATTGCATAGCTAGTGTGGAACTGTCCAGAGGGAGTCCAGGCCTGAGGGCAAGAGAGCACTAAAGTTGGACAAGGACTATGGTTAGCCAAGTGGGGTCATTGACTAGCCAAAGTGGAATCCTTTGCTACAGAGGCTACATTTCAGTTCTGGATGTGGCCGCAGTGTACAAAGAGGGTCGGATGACCTAGATAGATACAATGGCAGCATCTCCTAAAATTTAGGGAACTGCTATTTTGGGACCTGAAAATGTGTTGATGTCATTACCTCCGGAATGACAAGGGGAACATTTTCTTACTCTGCCGTGAAGTCAACTGGGCAACCGGTTGGGAGATTTTTAGGCGGCAACCCCGAAACGGGAAAATGCTTGTAAATGTGCCAAGTGGCACATTCTGGTGCACTTGCCTCATGCAACAAGAAGTGGCGCTGAATTTAGGAGGGGAGAGCCTCATTTTCAGATTTGTCACATGTTAAGTGCTTGCTTTCCCTCTTATGCACAGTGCGGTGCCAGGAGTGATGCCCTGCACGCTACGCACTGCCCTCTCTCTCCCCTTTGGCAGTATGTTATGCCCCTCTAGTGGGCTCTTCATTTGACCAATGTACAGTTGTGTGGGTTCATGCGCGATTGCCGAGGCAAGAGCCTCTTGCACAGGTACTGGATTAGCTAGCGGCTAATCCTCCCGCAGGTACAGGTGAATTCGGAGAGGTTTCACGCCAGAAATCTTGTCCGATTCAAAGGGCAAGTAGCCCTACAGGTGCGGGAGCTCGAGGACTTGCTACGGATGCGACCGGCATGCGAAACGGAGCCCGAAACAGTAAATTACAGCCTGCTGTGTATTTTTGCAGGTTTAGGGTTTTGGCCCTAAACGGACCCTAATACCCCCAGGAGGTTCGGGGACGCAAGGGGACCGCTGTACAGATGATCTGGCGCATTTTCAGGGCTGAAAACAGAGAATTCAGCGTGCTGCAGATTCTCGCCAGGTTTTGCAAAGTGCCTGTATGCGTCGGGAAAGTCATTCAATGCGTGGGAATACTGACTGTGAAGGGTTCTAGTACAATTATGCTACCGAAATCGGGCTGGAACAGTGGAAATTCAGCCGAGTTTGTGCGGGGCAGCTTGTAGGGAACCACAGCGTTTATTCCCTCTTTTGAACAATAAAGAAATACCGAAAGGGGCGCCTAAGTTAGGGGCCAATCTGGTGTCGGTCTTCTCATACAGGTGCATTCTAGCATCTGTATCCCATTCCCCTCTCTTGTGTCACTATAGCGCAGGTAAAATAGACGACTAATAATGGGTGAAAGCTAAATCAAGGTTTAAAGTAAAGTCTACCGCCCTTTTTGGATTGAAGAGGCCGGTTTCAGTGGTATGTTAAAACATGCCATAGAGGACTAGGAGAAAGTCGCACAAATTTTGGAATGTCTATTCTTTAGTTTATAAATGGGTCTCTTCTTCATTCAAGGGTCTCATGTGGCTGTCTTTTCACAAATTTCAGGTTTTGTTTTAAAATGGGTATGTGAGCTTTCACCTTTCTCTAGAAAATAACGGTGATAATTTCCAGTTCTGTGCTCATTTGATTGCTAGCATTGGCTTAAATATGCCTTAATGGTACTAGAATAGTACATGGTTGGATTGTCGTTCTGCTATCGATTGGGCCTATGTGCATGATATGACTAAGTTGATAGTATGGTCTTTCCAGGATGGTGAGCTGACTGATAGATCTTAGACACTACTCTGGATAAATTTTGTGACTTATTTAAAGAGTGTATGCTATGGTTGATTTAAAGAGAGAATGCTATGGTTGGTTTTTTTTATGCAATGCTCATGAGTGGTTGTGTCCTTCGTAAGGAGGGTTTACGAGGATATCTTATCACTTGAAATTGCGGTAAGCTGGAAACAGTAGACTTCTGGTAACTGTAGAGTCAACAAAATAGCCAGTAGCCAGATGGGTTGGCGGCTCCTGATTACTGTTTTTCTGCAGGCCTTCTTTTGACTCTGTTTAATCAGCCAATAAAAAGTAATTTTTTTCTCTTGGTTTTATCCTATTGCACAGGATAGGAGGAAGTGCCTACTCATTTATTCACTTATCTGATCACCTGAGGATGATACAGCAGGAATTGCTAGCACTCTTCTGCAACCATCCTTTATGACGAATGACGAGTGGTTGATTGACTGACTTATTTTACTCACCCTATACAAAAGAAGGTAAGAAGTCTGCGTACTTAAACCGAGTGAGGGATTTACATCAGTGTTTGGACTAATAAACTACTACTTAACTGGCTTTTTAGCTGGTGTCTTTAGGATGATCCTTTAAAGGCTTATCCTAGAATTTGGGTGCTTGGCTAACATGTACAGGATACAGTTCATAAAGAAGGGGAAGGTATTGGAATGGTGGTCTATCTGAGGGCACTTGTAGCATTGAGATGATTATTCAACTTTGGGTACAACTGTCAGATAAGAGAAAGTAATTTGTCGTGTGAAAAAATAGGCATATAAGTCTTGGGAAAATGAAAACCCTTGGGAAAGATCTTACAAAAATGAATAAACTCTCTCTCTCTCTCTCTCTCTCACACACACACACACACACACACACACACACACACACACACACACACACACACACACACGCGCGTGCGTGTCAGTGCTTCTAAGCTTGCTATTTTGCTTTTTTAAAAGAAAAGGAGGGGATGATGAGTCACCAAACATTAGGAGCAGGTAATACCTCTGAATTTGGGTTATTCATACATGGCTTAATACTGGGATAGAATCTGTACCGAAAAATGGGAACTCTTTGGTACAAGTGTGGGATTACCAAAGCCGAGTGTAGTCTCCAAGTCGTAACACATACTGAGCCCAGGGTCCCTTGCTTGGCAAGTGAGCTGACAAGACAAAACAATGAATAGAAAAGTGTAAACTCAAGCCTTCATATCTAAAAGCTTTAGTATAATTCGAGGAGTTATGGATATCTGATACCATCTTCTGCTTCAAAGATGCTATCGACTATCGTGTAACAAATTAGTCCTATCTTAAAGATATGGTAATTTACAAGGCTGATATGGATACTTGATCGAGCACTACCTATACCAATGGATATGGTGATTACATGTAGTCTGAAATGCCTAGTACCAAAAGGCCTCTTACGAACCTTGGCACGTAGATATGAATTAGTTTTGATTCCTAAGGCTTAGAGGTGATGAAGCACCAACTGGATAAACTATCCATGCATGGCTTAGAAGCTGATCAAAAGCCAGTGTGGTTCTTAGGCATGTGTTCCGGTGTTCTTGGGCCACACATAGCATATGCAAACTCAGATGCTAGTAATAGACTACCAAAATACATTTCCTTTATGGAAGAGAGCTAGAGGGAAAGTATCAATCTCCTGATAAAGTTCAATGCAAAATTTTTGGGAAAACAATACACGGGTGGTTTTATCACGTGCTTGTACTAGCATGGACAATGTCGAATCTCAATTGCATGATTATGTATAAGATCAAAGTACAACACTTGGGAGAAACCTTTGAAGTTATTGATGCAAATGCATAATAGAAATGAAACTTTTTAATGGTTTCTATGGAGCTATTTAGAAAGCACAATAATCCTCAGTGTCAGGTGAGTCTTTAAGAACTTGCACTTGCAAGGCCTTCTCTACTTAAGGATCTTCTTTATCTTCAAATTGTGTAGGAACCAACTGTGCATGGGTGTTGGCCTTGTTCTTTGTGAAGCCTCTTGAAGCAATTTTCAAGTGTATGACCAAACCTTTTGCAATAGTTTCACTTCTACCTTTGGTGACAATTGCCTTTGTAGAAGTGTCAAAATCAACTATGTTTCTTTTGTCTTCATCTAAGAGAATGGCAACCTTTTCTTCATAGGTCATGTCTTTGCCAACCTTGAGTGTTGTGATAGTCTCAACAAATTTATCTTCTTTGGTAAGATTGTTCAAAACTGTAACCTTCTTGTCATCATCTTTCAAGTGTGGCTAATCGTTGATATATTAAGCTTAAAGTCTCAAGATGTGGTTTCACCCGATTGGTATTGTATAATGTAGAGTTGCATCTCATGAAACAGTTTGTAGTTATTAATGTTACCACCAATAATCGGTTCAAGATTTTCCCATGCTACTTTTGTTGTCATGCTAAGATCCAAGATGGTGAAGAAGGTTGTCGTCATGCGTGAGGTTGTTTGTCGGTTGTGAAAATCTTCCATAGGCCTTCCCGCATCGTTAGAAGTTAAATATTAGTTCTCCATAGAGAAAAATTAGTTTTGGAGAACTTTTCGACGGTAATATCATACTTTGAGAGCCCAGTATTGGCAATGTAAAAGTGATGCTTGTGAGATTTCCCCTTGAAAGCTATTGCCAAAAAGCTCTTATAATGTTGAAATGAGACTTTCAAAATCTAGCGAGATTGATTGTGGATGCCTAGGGTGTTGAGGAATGAGATTATGGCATTTGAAATTGGACGCATGAGAAGCTAGATGCATGAGAAGCCGAGAGGCTAGCCACTATATGGCACCAGAGATTGAAGCCCTATGAGGGCTAGTATGTGGCATCTGTGTTGGGTAGCTAGGTCTCACACAAAAGGCAACTAGAGAGAGTGCTTGTATATATGGGGGTAGCCTACCATTGGTGGTTATACAAGGACGACGCAAGGAAATGAGAGCATTGACGCTTTGAAGGCCTCCCTAAGTGGGAAACGTCCCCTCCTTGAGGGCTTGATTGGGAAAGTAGTAGCTTGTGAGGTCAAGCTCCGGGGGATCGACCACGGAAAACTTAATGTACCACGTAAGAGCAGGAGAGGAGGGGTACTCAAAAAGCTAGACAAGTGAATAAGTTAGGGATAGGCCCCCAATAATTTCCTTTTCTGAACTTATAAGGGGCTGGGACATAAACCTCACTAAGTGGGGCATGGAAAGGAGAATAGATAGAGGTATATTAGAAGAGGAGACTCCTATATTTGCTATTCAAAGTCTATAACTAAAATATATATTTCTTACTCCATCAATAATCCATCCTATCCAAAGGAACCCACTAAATGTGGTTAAAGAGATTAAAAAATAGGCTTATTGAAGCATAGGTAAATGTAAAATAAAGACTTAGGATAAGAATCTGTAAAATCCCACTTTGATGCCATGGTGGAGAGAGAGAGAGAGAGAGAGAGAGAGAGGACTACTTAGAAGATTCAAGGACAAGAGCAACCGGGATAATTGGAACTAACTCACTAACTCAAACTCAAAATGTACAAGAGAGGGCTTACACGGCCAATGTGATATGCATGATGACATCTCGGATTGTGTCAAGTGACAATGACCTCATAGATTGGGTTAGCAGGCTTAAGAAGCTAGTATAGGAGATATTCCCATATACCTAACAAAGTTGACCATGAATATCCAAAGTTTGCTTGTCCCAAAGCCACTTATGATGGTTGATCACATGATTCAATGCATCGGAGTCCACATACTATATATTATCGCCACCTTTTAATAGATTTAGAGACAATAATCATCATATGCAACACAAAAAACAATCCTTTTGGCTCATCTATACTCGTGCTAGTACCTGCATAGTCGTTTTGCTACCTTGTTTGTGTATAGTCATGCTCAAAGTAGTCTTGAAAAGATCCCTTACCATTATTCTATACATTGTTTCTACAAAATTTTTCTCAACCTTTTTGAGTCCCCTATGTCAAAAGTTTCCTCTATCACGGGTATTCTATCTTTCATTGTCAAACATACACTAATTTCCTTGATTGTGGTTTCCACAACCATGGTCATCTCCTTGACCTACACCATTACATCTACCTCTACCTATGTTATTGTACACATCTTGTTCAAAATAACTTGCACCTTGTGAAGATGATTCTTTACCAATGTTCTTCTCTTCCACAATTAGCAAGGACACAACATCCATAAAGTTTCTTCTTGAGTACAAATAGAGTTATTTAATTGCTTGTACAGTAGCCCTAAACCACACAAGCTTGCTTCCACCTTGTCATCATTATTGATTGAAACACCAAATAGGTGCAAGTGATCCACACATGCCATTAATCTTCATTCACTTATAGGACCATCTTCTTCACAATGTTGAGCAATGTCCTTGATTCATCCTCATTGTAGCTTCCTTACCCTATTGTTGGCCACTTCTAGTGAGACCAAAATTTCCATAACGTCCTTGTGGGAATTGACGTCCTATATATGCCCACTCATGGTATTCTCCACGGTAATATACAACCAATACATGACCTTTTGTGTTCCCTAGTTCCAATCTTTGTAGGCTTTCATGTGTGAGGAGTAGGATTCCTCTTGGAAAACATTGGCGCGTCTTATAATTCACCTTTTCAATGTACTCCCCATAACCTTTAACCATGAAAAAATTTGCCATTTTGAACTTTCAAGTAGCGAAGCTGTTCTTGTCCACCAGTTTCTTATTGATAAAAGCATTTGTTTAACATGTTTGCAAAGAAATTTGCACAAAACTTGTAGTAATGGATCAAAAAAGCACGTATCTACCACAACTTGTGACCACAATATGCGTAGATGAACCCAATAACTCAATGCTTCACACTACTATACATTAGCTATGAAATTGCAGTAGAAACCAAGCTTCTTGCAACACCATAATGGGGATTCGTATAAACTTGAACTTTGGATTTTTGCACGTGAATGCCCTCAACTCCAAAGTGTACCCAAAAATGAAATTTGGCCACATAGTCGTATTCCAAAGGATTGTACAAGATCCCAAACCACACGATCTCCCACAATTTTTTTTGAAATCATAGATCATTACAGACGCCAGATTCACCACTTGAAACCTATATTTTAGAAGATAGTGTGCCAAGATTCACCACTTGACCCAAATTTTAGAAGGCTTATCCATGATTTGTACATTTAAATGAGTTGTAGAATGGCCAGTGCATTCTAAATCTACAACTTGGCCCTTCTACACAAGTGGAAGAAGGATGCACGATGAAGAGTCAAATGATTTTTTGCCATGTTGGGGTTCCTCGTTCGAGGTCTCAGGAGATTCAGAACGCGGAGCAGATGATGGGAGCTGAAGATCAGAACCGGGGCTTCTGGTAAAATTTTATAGATGTTCCATTGGGCAAGTGAGAAGGAAAATAGAGCAGGCTCAATATGGTATCAAAAGAAGACTTTTTTTGATAACTTTGTAAAATTTTTGGAGGTTTTTTGAGGGGCAACTCTCCACAAGCTACCACATGGCAATATGAAAATGCCGCATGCGAAACCTCAACGTTATGTGCCGTGGTATATATAGTTGAGTGAAACACTCCCATAAGGTAATTGAAGAGAGAGAGAGAGGGGAGCTCGAATGGTTCCTTCCTCCTCCCCCCCCCCCCCCCCCCCCTGCGGGCTTGCATGGGTGGCGTTGCTCTTGTGGGGCCATTGGCACTCTTAGCGGTTGTGTGTGGCACATTGACCAATGATGATGTTGGCATCAGTTGTTGATGGCGACACGTCTAATGGTGATTTGTTGGCGCCTGACTGGGACGGGTTCACACGATGGAGGACAAAGGGTCTCCCCCTTTTTTGTGAGAGACAAGCTGCTTTACTGAACTGGAACCGAGGCACGTGACCGGCTTCCCAAGAGTTTCGCCCCATGCATCCGCCCATGCAATGGACAATGAGGTGAACTTGGACATATGTTGGATAGAGAGGAGCCGCTAAGATTGTAAGAATGTGTGTCATATTTTTGGGATGAATAGAACTCCGTAGCTTCTCCATTTTGCTATATCTTCCCCGCCCCCTTCTCTCCTTCATATGCCTTGTGCTGTAGTGCCGGTGTGTGAGAGAATGTATGCCCCTCTGGCCGCTTGTGGTGTGCAGAGAGAGGTTTTTTGTGTGCAGTGATGGTGTGTGGGATCGAAGCACTGAGGGTGGCGTATGTATATTGATTTCGATAAGGGTGTATGTGTTTGTCGGTGTGAAATCGAGTGTGTTTTATTGGAGAGTGTGTCGTTTCGATGGTGATTTCGAGTGGATTGGGCTGTTGCAAATGCCATGGGCTATAGAGAGGCAACTGTGTGTGTTTGTGGGTGTGTTCCCATTCCCCCTTCCAACGTAATGAAGGACGACAATGGGAGTCTTTGTTGTTGACAGACATCCACAATGACAACATTGGGAGTCGATACGACTTATGAGGGGAAGCTGGCTCTGGAGAAGTGCAAAACGATAGATGGAGCTCAGGGAAGGGATAACATGATGTTGGCTCATAGGCAGGGGACGATGGGTTTGAACCCAGGTCAATCCCCCATTCAAAAGGTACTGCGTGGCTTGTTGCATGGTCTGGAAAGGCTTTACTTGCATGCACCAAGGTTGTTAGTGGACCTTGGTAGGGTTGGTGTCACCTTTGGTGGCTGTTGCGAATGCTGCTTTACATGGGTGTTTACCTACAACCATGTGACATGCTCATGGTTTGCTTCGGTAGTGGAGACTTTGTGATCACCTCCGCCACAAATTAGATATTATATGCATGGTAGCCTCAACAATAGCTAGCCATGCTACTCTTGTCCTCTCCATGCAACCAATGAGTGGCCTAGTGCTCATTTTTATTTCTTGTGAACCATGCATCCCCCTAATCTCTCTTTATCTATCTCTCTCCCTCCATCCCTCTTTCTTAGCTTTTTGGTGTAGTTTTCTACCAACCACTCACATCATCATTTTTTTTCAATTATTTTCTTGACACCTAGACCAACGAACCTTGAAGCTAGCCACCATCCCTGCCAAGCTCGTGTCGCTCTCCCATCCTCCACTCATTAGCTCTCCACCTCAGCAATATTGTCTTCCGATAGCAATCTCTCTCTCTCTCTCTCTCTCTCTCTCTCTCTCTCTCTCTCTCTCTCTCTCTCTCTCTCTCTCTGTCTCTCTCTCTGGTAAGGTGGGAGATAGTATCTCTCTCGCACGGTGTTAGTCAAGCCAACGATTTTTTTCGATGGGCTACAACATAGTGTTCCTCACTGTAGATTAAGAAGACGATGCTTGTGAGGGAATTGTTGGTAACCTGGGTCTGCAGAGACTTCACCAACACAACCACTAGAAACATGCAAATTCAGACTGTATATGGGCTGCATCCGTTCGCTTTCGACCATCCAATCGCCCACCTGCTTGCGACATTCACAAGAGTTTTGTGAAGCATGGCTGCCATCTCGTCCTAGGTTGATATATCAACACCCTCCCTCGAAAACATTCTAATCTACTTGAGTATACTTAAGGACCACTAAACCTTGCTAAGTGTGGATGGCGCAATTGGCGCTTACTCCGGTGACTGTAGCACATGTGTGATGTAGTATAGACTATATGTAGATGTGAGATGAGTTTGCTTTAAGTATGGTTCTCCTACCAGGGATCGTTGCTAAGTGTGACTGGTACTATAAGCTCTTATGTCAATGACTATTGCACATGATTTGTGTAAGTGCAGTGATTAGAGGCTATGGACAAGGGCAAAATTTCCATTACAAGGTCAAGAGGATAATATGTACATAAAGCTTACTCATCAAGGGAACGGCATGAGCATCCTTGGAGCTTTGTGTCACTCGCTTCAGGACCATCGTATCTTGATAGAGAAAAGGAAAAGCTTCACCGTGAAAAGCAGAGTTATGGTTTCCTTGCTTGTCGACAAGACGTATTTGATGGCAATGTTTAGCATCCACTAAGAATTGGTTTAGTTTTATGCAAGCTTAATGATAGCATCATAACAAACTACATTACTTTATAAGTTGCAAACAAGGTATTGCACAAGCCCCATTTCTCTCTCTCTCTCTCTCTCTCTCTCTCTCTCTCTCTCTCTCTCACTCACACACACACACACACACACACACACACACATTTTTCTTGCTCCATTTGATACAGGTGATTGCTTTGCTATTTTTTTGTTGTGCCTCTTCTAGGTCGTGATGGAAACACTCTTTCATTACATGAGTTTTTACATGTCCAAGTAGAACGACACGGGGAAAAATCTTGGACTTTATTAATGCAATGCACCTAATTTTTTTCATTTTTTGTTTGATATTAATATTTTTAAGTTGCTTGAGGGAAATCTCCTTCCAACAACATTGACAACCTTCTCTAGTTCTTACATCCTAGCACTTGCACTACAATTCCACTTGCTTGCCTAGTTGTACTTGTAATCTCTCCCTCAACGCAAGGGTGATAAGAGATTTTAGCTTCATAAGCATGTATAGACACATGGGTTAAGAACTCCGCCAATGAGCGAATTCGGCTAGTGCATAAGGGACAGGAAGCAAAAATGATCACATAAATATGCCATGAATCCATAAAATATGAGTAGATTGACCTCGGAATATCCTTGTGCTTAATTGATGTTATCAGAGGATCATACTACATAGAGTTCTCACAATTGGCATGTGGGGATATACTAGGCATGGTGGTGAGAACCATCACTTGAGAAGCCATTTTTCTTGAAAGTCAAATGGACCTTCAAAAATAATGGAATAACAGCATGGACACAAGCTGTTAGCTTGAAGAATTGCCGATTAATATGCAAAGAATGCGCCTTGATCACGTTGGCACTGCTGATTATGAGAACAAAAGGCACTTGCTGAGATGTCGTCTACGTTTTGTTGGTTGTATGAAGAAACAAGGCCCGCTCTCAGGTGGCCTGCCCTTGTCCATAGCCTTGCTCAGTCTTGGGTTTTCCATCACCATCACCAGGATCAATAATGTCACCAAGGGAGTTTTAGCTGCTTTTGCAATTGCTAGTCAAAGACGATGACGAGGGTTGCATGCTTTTACGCAAGAAGTTTTGGATATTCTCACAATAACTCTCACATTGTGACTTACCTCAACATCATGAGCTTCTGCAAGGGAGGCACCGCATACCTAGCTAGGTACGATTGGGGGCAGGGAACCACCGGCCCCGGTGAAGCACCACATACCTAGCTAGGTACGATTGGGGGCAGGGGACCACCGGGGCCGGTGGTTCCCTGCCCGCCCCCAATCGGACCTAGCTAGGTATGTGGTGCCTCTCGAGCAAAAGCTCATGATGTTATGCATTGTATGAAAAACACTGAAAAAGATTCCATTTTCCTACATGAGAAAATTTCTAAATCTTCTTGTGTATAATTAGCAACCTTGGCATCCTTATAATCACATCTACTCTTAGGTGGCCTGCTCTTGATGCCCAATCGGACTGTATCACCACTGCAAGTGCTCCATGATCATCTATAGAGGCCATGTGACTCTCTCTCTCTCTCTCTCTCTCTCTCTCTCTCTCTCTCTCTCTCTCTCTCTCTCACACACACACACACACACACACACACACACACACACACACACACACACACACACACACACACACACACACACACACACACACACACACACACACACACACACACACAGTGAGCATCCGGAAAGGGTATCAATGGTCATCAAGCGCACACAAATGGAGTTGTTCATCAAGTGCAAGGGTGCCAAAGAAGAAGATTACTTGTCAATGGATAGATATAAAGACTCACAGTAGAAGGCTCACTATCCCTAGCTCAACCGACTTATTAGCTAAAATAGAGATGTTTTTAAATCACCCCATTAAGCTATAGGCTAATAGAATATTGACGTTTGTACAAGAGAATGTGATTCTTTTCTTCTCTAACTTGGGATCTTCCTAGTTATTTGTAGCTAAGAACATCCCATAGGCCCTCTACTTTGGCCGAAATGGCTAAAAATTGATGGCATTTGTGTCATTTTTGAGGAAAGCATGAAAGTTTGGGCATAAAGTACAAGGGTCCCTCTTACATTCCCTAGAACGAAAAATCGTTGGGAACTATAAGTTTGGGGTACTTGAAGGTACAAAACAAGATAGATCATTAATGACAAAAAGATGCTAGATCATAAAAACCAATTTAGATCATTAATGACAAAAAGGTACTAGTCTTCAAACGTCTAGATTTTTTTAAAAACCCCTCACGTTGAACTTTTGTTCCTTTCTCCCTTCTCTTACCCGTCTTTGAGTTTCAATGGCTTCTACTTCCTCACATCATCATCCAACAACATAACCTCTTGTAATTTCTATAATATGAAAGAGGATGGAATTTGGAAACTTTTGTATTTCATGTAAATGATTGGATAACCATGCTCCCATCTTGTAAAGGTGCACATAAAGTGAAGAGAACCAAATGAGATGAATTGAAGTATCTTTGGAAAGGGCGTATTATTGCATTTCAAGTGGCCAACAATGACTGGCTAGGAGAGTACAACATGTCTATTTGGTCAAGGATATGGTGTTGAAATTCAATCAACATCCACATCTACATTCAATAAGTGATACTCATCTACTTTCATACTGTATATTTGATGTATCTGCCATGACAAGTAGCTTCTGAACATGGTAAAACCTTAAGAATGACTCTTCAAATATTGAAGTTTCAAGCAGAAAACTATGTCGATTTTATGTTTTACCGAATTGTAAACTTTTCTTGTACGCACGCTACGTGAGCCTAGGGAGGACAAAAATATTCCATTTTGGCAAAGAAAAAATAAGCAGGCTCTGATACCATGTTGCAAAGATAGAGGAGGAGAAGAACACAGAGATAATTCACAAAGACTGTAACCCCAAAGTGTATAGAATACTCACGCTAAATGCATATATATATATATAAATGGGACCTATGGCTATATATAGAGCAACTATCTATATAGCTCAAATAATATGTATGCAAACAAGCCACCATACCTTCACAAAAAATGGGTTCAACTGCGTATTTTGCAAGCTTAAAAGCCTAAGTCAAAGATGATACCAAAAAGCAATGACACGAACGATTTCAAAAAGATCAAGATTTCATGGTTCTTGCCTATCCATGCCTTTGTGGCATTTTTCGAATCTATAGATTGTTATAGGAAAAGAAACATGTGCAGGTTGAATAGAAGACCATCCACAATTGGAGTGGATGCTATACTTGGAGAAGATTATACAAAAAGCCTTTCCATTTTGGCAACACTATCAGTCATAGGGATAAACCCAAATTCTTTGTCTATCTCATAGAAAAGAGAAGATGGAGAAGTAAGCTGCCCAATCAAGTTCCTCTAGATTTTAAGGAGAATTCCCTAGACTTTGAATTGGAAATCGGAGGCCACCCATTCCCTAAGACTACGAAGCTGATTGTCACCACAAGTCAGAGACTATAGGTTATAAGAGACTCACTTGAGTGACCCAAGGAGTTCAATTTTTGTGAAAATTCGATTTCTTGTGACACATTGGATCTAAAGTGAGGAAAAACATGTGGGAAAGTGAAATCTGACAAAAATTGTGATTTTGACGGCCGACATGAGAAAATCGCGTTTTTTCCCCAGTTACTTGCTAGAAAAAGAAATTTTGGTTAAGATTTGGCTCAGTGGTGGTAGGCCTTGATGCAAGGACCACCTCTATCAAATAAAAATTGAAAAAAGTCACCAAAAGTAGGAGTAGAGGGAGAAAATCACGTTTTTCTCCCAGCTACCAGCTACTACAGGACTCAAAACTTGACAAGGGTTGGGACAAGGGTTGTTCTTGACCTAAAAAAGAAAGCCATCAAATCAAAATTGAATTTGGACTCATAGTGTGAGTGTGAGGTTAAACCCCAACCTTCAGACTGAGAAAGTGCTAAACTTTGGATTAAAGTCAAACTAGTTGACCAAACATTGTGAAATCTGATGAGTGTACTCTTGAACGAAGGTTAAATACTTGGGAATTGGAAAAAGTTGAAAAAAGTTTCCAAAAGCAGTAGTAGGAGAGGAAATTGCATTTTTTTCCCAGCTACCTGGTAGAACAAGATTTTTTTGCCAAGATTTGGTTCAGTGGTAGGCAATGATGCAAGGACCACCTCTATCAAGTCAAAATTGAAAAAAGTTGCCAAAAGTAGGAGTAGAGGGAGAACATCGTATTTTTCTCCTAGCTACTTGAAAGAAGAAGAATTCTTTTGCCAAGCTTTGGACCAGAAAGGGACCTTGATGCAAGGATCACACTCATCAAGAAAAACATGAAATTGCAAATTTGCACCTCAAGCTAGACCAAATCTAGATCAGAAGTGCCATAAAATGCTAAAATTGGCCTAGAACATCCAAAACAGGTCAAACTAAACCAAATTTTGTATGTAAGATCTGCAGCGAGTGGGGAACCTAACAAAGCAGAAAAAGCTTCATTTTGACAAATCTGTGTTGAGCTAAGGAGAAAATCATTTTTTTTTCCTGAAGGTTGTTGAAAATAGTTAGAATTAAGTGAGATTTGGTGTGCTCATAGGCCTTGGTGTCGTGAAACTCAATGGTCCTTTCAAAATCAAATTTGGACACTCACATTACATGCTAGGCTCAAAACAGTCAGGAAGGGACTCTAAAACTACCAAAATAGGGTTAGGGGACCTTTTGAAACTCCAAAATGGGCCAAACTTGGTGGGTAGACTGATCATAAGGTGAGGAACCCAACCAAAGTGAAAAACTTTGAAAAAGTTGTCAAGAAAGCATCTTGAGAAAAAAAATTGCGTTTTTTTCCCAAGTACTCTTGACGGTTGTTAGATTGGGCTCAAATTAGGTGTCCTTGTAGTTCATGATGTGTTAAGTGCACATTCAAAATTTGGTGTCATTTGGACATCGGGAGTGCAAGATCCAGGCAAAATGGTATATAGGGAAATGCTAAAACTATAATTTTTTGTTTTTTTTGACAAAAAAAGATCAAAACTTGACCAAATTTGACAAACATGGTATACTGAGATGGGGAACCTAGTGAACTCAACAAAATTGGAAAAAGTTGCTAAAAAAAAAAAACTTTGAGGAGAAAATCGCAATTTTCTCCCAACACCTAGCTGCAGGGGTCAGAACTTGACAAGACTTTGTGGCCTTGTTGTGCATGCCCTATACATCGCAATGATTAAGTTTGGGTGAAAAATACCCAGCAAAGCTCAAGTTACAAGCAGTTTTGTGTTGCAAGTGAAAACTAGTTTTCACTATAAAGTTCATAACTTTTACATTTGAACTCCGCCAAACAGAGTATACAACCGTTGAGAGAGAGAGAGAGAGCCTCTCTACGATCTATTTGGTTTGGAATATACGCACTATTTGTTTGTAAATAAGTTTATCCTCTTTGTTGACCACCAAACTCTACTTATTATCCTCCTTGAGTTTGGACTTCAAATTTTAAATCATCAAGGGGAAGACCACCACTTTAGAATTACATCAAGCAAGGTTGTTGGGCTAGCTACCGAGGATGAGCACAAGCAGTGAATCGAAGCTAAATCTAGCCTGGCTAATGAACAACTTGAGGAAATCAAGAAAGCAAGATTGCTCTCTATCCAGGAATACCTTCCTACAACTGAAAACCTCTAATCAAACACAAATTTCTCGGGCTTAAATTCAAGAAGAGCTGGGGCCACATCCACTCGGTCTATGATGAGAATGGGAATGTAGTTCAGAAGCAAGATGAGATGGGTGGTCTAATGGTGAACTATCTAAGCCAGATTATTGGTGGCCAGCCAGAGACCCGGTCTTAGGAAGTGGATGAAGCACAACGACTTTTCTTGAGAGTGTCAGGAAGAAGGTTCCCTAATCGGAAGCCAAATGCTTGGAAGTGGCATTCTTTAAAGACAAATGCTTGCTAGCATTGAAAGCTCTTGGCAAGGAAAAGTCCCCCGATTGGGATGACTGACGGTTAAATTCTTCACAGAATATGGGGATGATCTCAAGGTACCAGTCTCGCGGTTGGCTAACCAAGCCACAACTGAAGGGTCATTAGATGCAAGTATGAAGAAAGGGCTTATCAAACCCATCTCCAAACACGTCTGCTGCACCCTATGCACAGGAGATGCTCACCTCTAGGAAAGAGGAATTAGAGCAAGAGGCTATCTATAGAATAATTATGAAGGACAATGCAACCTCAAGGCCTACTCATAAACAAATGGTGGTTTGAAACGCTCGTTCAGTTGAATAGACATGTGGGCCATCACCCATGTTCTTTGAAAAACCAGCTCTTGAAATTTATAAGGTTGAGGTAAAAAGGCAAAAGAAAAACAAAATGATCATGTTTTCTTCACTAAGAAATCCTCTAAATTTACCAAAAATTAGAGAAAGGATAGGAGAAATGTGGAAGGTGGGGAGAGTTTAGTACAAAGCAAGTCACTTGAAGATACAGACAACCTAGTAGCTATATACTATATGTGGGATAGTCAGAGCTTCAGATTTAAAACCTATAAATACGGCCAAATTACTTTATTTGAGGGCTTTTGGTCATTCTCATTTAAATCCTATGAGGTGTTTTATTCTCACTTATCATTGCTTGGCTACTTAAGAGCAAAACATTGCAAGAGTTTGAGTCCACCAACTTGTGTTCAGATGTCATCTTGGTTGTAATATGAGTTACTCTATGTTGTAATTTCACTTATGGAACTTTGTAATATGAATTCTTCAATAGTTTTGCTATTTCAATTCTCAAGTATTCCATGTTTTTGGTCATAACCATCAGTAGTTGACTTATCTATTTTTATTAAACCTATAATTTGATATCTATCTTATCTAATTTTTCATAATTTGTCCATCTAATATTTGAGAATCTAAACCACTATCAGATCTTACTAGTCTAATTGGTATTTTTATTTCCTACAAAGAGCTATGAAGTCTATCTCTGGAGGGGTTCTTGAGCTCCAGCTATTTCCAACACAAAGTGAGAACATTTTGGTTCTACTTTCTATGAAGGAAAACTTGGCATTGCTTACAACAAATTTAAAAATAGTTTTTAAAAATCCCTTGCCAATGCTTTTGACTTTTTGCATGGTTAAAACTATTTTGGGTTTTCAAAGTACAAAAAATATGGGAGATCTTGTGAGTTCAAATTTGTCCCTTAACCTTATTACCATTGATATCAAAGAAAAGATTTGATAACTAATGAAATCTCTTTATGGATCCCATGGCATGGAAAAGCTACAATACCTATTACTCCTACTATTTAGCTACATGTATTAGAAATTGTTAGATTAATATATTTTTTGCTTTAATTTAGACCCTACCTAAGGCTTGTGAAGGTATGATAATATTGTGAAGGAGTGGAAGAGGCAAGGAGAGATCACAAGAAAGAGTCAAAGATAAAGGGAAAGTGAAGGAAGAGAGGCCAACAAAAAAAAAAGGAGAAGAGGGAGAATGTCACCCCAAGAAAGAGTCCAACCACCAAATCCTAAAACAAACCTCAAGACATCACAAGAAACTCACGGAAAGATTCCTAGGATTGCAGGAAAAAAAATGAACCATTTGTTGGAAATAGGGTTGCAGGGAAACACACATAGCTTGGAGAAGACGAAGGAAGCTCAAGGCACACAATAGAGAGTGTATTACTTAGTGTGCAATGGAAAGATATATAGCCCTAGAATGATGGGATTATATAAAGAGGGGAAAAACGCCCTGGCAGTCCTAATGTGTTCCATGTATATGATAAGAAATCTCCCCTGGGAGTGATGCGGTGAATGAGGGCTGGCACGATAAGTAAAGGGAAGTGCCATACCTTGAGGACATGATCAATCCACAAAGGGGAGCAAGCCCAAAGCTTTGTGGAAAGCTTCGAACTTCTCACGAGACAATGCCTTTCTGAAAAGATCTGCAAGGTTGTCCCGTGTTGGCACATAAGCCAAGCTGATCTCTCTTGCTAAGAGCCTCTCCCTGACATAGTGGCTTTGTGTGAGCATGAAAAACTGGGTTCCTCAAAAATGCCAATGTGCTCTGATTGTCAGTGTGAATGATGTTGGCAATGTCTTGTCCCCAAATCAACCATAAGGCGTCTGAGCCATACACACTCAACCGTAGTTGTGAAGACTACCATGTACTCAGCCTCACAACTGGAAGTGGCCACAGTAGGTTGCTTCTTGCTCAACCATGAAATACATGAATTGCCAAGCATGAAACAAAAACCACTTGTGGACACTTGCTTATCATAACAACCAGCCCAATCTGAGTCCAAAAAAACATGTAAATGTGGTGGCAATGATCCCCCGTTGGGATAAAAGAAGCCAAGATGCAAAGTGCCATTCAAGTAGCGAAAAATCCTCTTGACTGCCTACCAATGCTTAGACCCTCGCCTCGTGTTGCATACATAAATGAGGCAGCTAGCAGTTTGGTAAAGAGTGACATCAACAAGATCACCAACATCATGTAGACTTAACTTCAAACCTGTTTCCATGGGAGTGGCAATACGTTTGCAATCCTCAAGTCCAAACTTACATAGCAGACTTCCTCAAAAATGTCACCATTTAAGAGCGCAATAACAATATCGGATTGATGTACATCCCAACCAAAATGAGCTGCCAATGCACATAGAAAATGAATAGTAGTCATACGACAAGTGGGAGCAAAAGTTTCTTCATAATCTATGCCTTTTTGCTGTGCATAGCCTTTTGCAACAAGTCGAACCTTATGGTGATCAACCTCACCATCCGGCTTGAGTTTCAACTTGTAAACCCACTTTGTACCAATGGCCTTTTTGCCAAGAGACAAATCACATAAAGTCCATGTGTCATTTTCAATAAGTGCATCATATTCTAATTGCATGGCAGCCATCTAATTTTTTGAATTCTGTGCTTCATCAAAAGATAGAGGTTCCTCTATATCACATAAGCTAGACACAGCCAAAGCATAAAATATGATGCATAAGAGGCATGGCGAGAACCTGAACGAGTATGACTAGACAAAGGTGCATCCAATTCACTGTCATGCAAAGTGTGCACCAGCCATTTTGGCATACCTCTAGCTTGCTCATTTTCAGCCCTTTCCTCATCAAGTACATCATGTACATCTGCATCAGTAATAGGCTGATTTGTAAGATTTTTAGAAACCCCCATAGGCTGTACATTTGACTCATTTGAATTTACATTTGAACTTCCATCCCTGAACAAAGGAAATAAACTGTCATAAATGTCATGTGAGCTTACATTACTATCTCTAGTACATGATATCAAAGGCTAAATAGAATCTTCCACAAACACAACATCATGTGGACCAAAATACGCTTTGTTTGCAGATGGTACAACCTATAACCTTTGCTTTCAGTACTATAGCAAAAAAAAAAACATTTGACAACAAAATCATCTAATTTTTTGCGCTGTGCTTGGGTACTAAACCATAAGCCAAATAGCCATAAACACGCATGTGCTCAATAGATGGCTTTCTATAATGCCATGCTTCATATGGAGTAATAGACTGTAAAGCTTTTGTAGGACACCTGTTTAGTACATACGTGGCACACATGATGGCCTCAAGCCAAAAAGAATGTGGCAAAGCTTGACTTTTGACCATACATCGTGCCATTTCCATAAGAGACTTGTTTTTCCTCTCATCAACAACACCATTTTGTTGAGGCGTATACGACATTGTACATTGGTGTTTTATCCCACGACTAGCCAGAAATGCATTAAATTCATGAGACATATACTCCCCCCGTCAATCAGAATGGAGGGTGCCCATAGTACATTTCGAGACATTTTCATTCATAGCCAGAAATTGTTTGAAGCACATAAATACTTTGGACTTCGTTTTAAGCAGAAATACCCATGCATGCCTAGAGTAATCATTAATGAAAGTCACGAAGTAAAGGTAATTTCCCAAGGACTGAGTTTGCATGGGCCCACAAACATCACTATGCACAAGCTGTAACCTGCATGTGACCCTAATTGAACCATCCTTTGGAAAGGTTGCTTCTTACCCAAAATAAAACTTTCATAAATGGGTTTGACAGGTGCTTCAAGAGTCGGTAAAGAAGCAATACCATATTATATTTTTGCAAATGCAGCAAAGTAGCAAAATTCAGATGACTAAAACGTGCATGCCAAAGTTTTGCATCTGAAATAGCCTTTGAATCCAAAATTGCATTTGAAAAATTCTGCCCACACTTGTCATACAAAGTGAGCTTATACAGCCCATGGCATAAAATCCCATATGCAACAATTTCATCACCGAAACTGAGATCATGTACTGTACATTTGTCCTCCACAAATTTGACTACAACTGACCAATTCTAGCAAGTGTAGATACAGACAAAAGATTCTTCTCGATCCCAGGTACATAAAGTGTATCAACAAGTGTGAAAGAACTGCCATTTGCAGCAGTAAGATCAATCTTTCCAACTCCCTGAACTGGATAAGAGGCATTGTTGGCACAAGTAACTAAATTCCCATGAGGGACAGATTTGAGAGAGGTGAATAAATCACAATGTGAGGTAATTTTCTTTGTAGCACCACTGTCAAAATACCACACATGTGAATCTACAGAAACTAACATGCATGCATCATGGACAATAGGATTATAGTACACTCTGCACTAAAAGCCCATTCTGCATCAACATCAACATCACAGTCTCCTTTGATAGAAGACTCAACAATACCTGCATTTGTAGTGGAACCAGCATTTGCAGTGGAACCGCCCTCTTTCTTCTTAGCCTCTTTGGCCTTCAACTTAGGACACTGCTGGCAACACATCTTCTTTTTGCCCTTATCACCAGAATTTCCAGAAGAATTGTTGCCAGCAGAAGCATTAGGAACAGATGATTTTCCACTTGCAAAAGAACCACAGAAGTGGCTACATTGTTGTTACCACCCTTTCTTTGAGCAACAATAAAATTCTATTCAACTGCACGCTGTCTAGTCTTGTTTTTTCTAGGAAGTGACTCTTGCAATAGCAATGTGCACAATGCATCAAACTTGACAACTTCAAGATCTCCTTGGGTCATAAGTCTCCAAGTACTAGCGAAAGTCTCGTAAGAATCTAGCAAAGCATCAAGAACAGTCTACATAAGTGAATTGTCAAAAATGACTTCTCCTGCAAAAATTAGTTGCTCATTAACATCCTTAACACCAGCAAGGAGAGTGTACATTTTATCTTCCTCATGCATAATCTTTGATTCCAACTCTTTACGCAACAAAGCTATTTTAGCCTCATTGCGGCTTGCATAAAACCAGCTAGAATATCCCAAGCCTGTTTTGTAGATTTGGCTGAACGGATGCAATCAATGCATGAGCCTGTGCATCTCTTTCATCCCAACTAGCCTACTCAATCGTAGGCAAAACAGTTGTGAGCAGCAACCTTGGCAACAAAAACTGGAGCATCCTCAATATATCAATGCCCTGCACAATGTTCCAAACTCCCTTTGACACAAGTACATGTTGCATCATGTAAGCCCACATAGGGTAATTGTCCCCATCCAATCTGTCCTCAACAGCAAACATCTTGAACACATCTATGTTGTTGTCAACCATGAAAAATGCCCGCACCTGATGTGAAAACTGCCCTAAATGAGGACAAACTAAGTGAGATCCGCACATGCTATATAGCTTAACCCGCAGCAGACTGTATGGGACCTGTAATGCAGTAATTGACACCGACAAAAAATCTGCACAAAATGACAAAATTGCCTGTGCAGACCTGGCTATAGTGGAAACCAAGGTTGAAATGAGCCCGAAATGAAATTATGAGTAGACCAAGCTCTATGAGATTACCCAAAATTTTTGTCGACTTGCTGACGTTCACCAAATCTCATTAAAATTTGAGAAAATGAGCAGGGGTGTTCTGGCGGTGTTGGCGATGAAGCTCGGGAGGACGTGACCTGCTCTGATACCAATTGTTGAAATTAGGGTTCTAGGGAAATGCACACAGTAGGAAGCTCAAGGCACACAACAAAGAGTGTATTACTTAGTGTGAAATGGAAAGATAGATAGCCCTAAAGTGATGGGCGTATATAGAATGCACCAGGGAAAAAACCTCCTAAAGAGGGAAAAATGCCCCGGCAGTCCTAGTGTGTTCACACACATCACAACCATGTGTATATGGTAACACCATTCATAATAAAGTTTATTGTACATATCTTGCAATAACCATTTTGTAAAGAAAAAGGTTTTTCTACAAAAGACGAGTATAAACCAAGTAAAGCCTCTTATAAAAAAGGTTCTAATTTATAAATGAGTTAAAGTGTTTTCGTTCATTCCAACTCTCGGGTGAAACTCCTAACATAGTCATTTAATTTTATCACCAATTTTTGATAGCAATTGGGTCTATATTTGCACATTCATCCCTATTCAACTTTGTTATAGCAGCATGTTTAAATCTAAATCATAGTCTATGCCATCTTCTAAGCCCATACCTTTAGGACCTAAAAGTCTGCTAGAGATGGTGGAACTGTCTTGAGATAGGATGATTTTTTACATAAAAATTACTTCTCTTTTTCTGATTTCTCCTTTTCTTTCTTTTCCTCTTTTACTTTTCACTTTTCTCCTCTTGTTTCTTCTTCTCTTGTTAGAAGCCTTCATTGTTGATCATAATCTTATTCCTAATCTCCATTCCAATGAGTGAATGACTTTGGAGCACCAAGTTGATCTATCCATAGATCAAGTTTCTTACCATTAAACAAACCCAAATGTTTCTTTGAAGAGTTTCAATACACAAAATTGAAAGATGCAAAAACTAATCATACAAAATCAACAGACTTAAACATTGAAATTGCTATAATGAGTATTGTCAAGAAATTATTTATACCAAAAAAATTCTTTTCATTCATATCATGATATTTCTTTTGTGCAAAATGCCTTTATAAACAATAGATAGTGGACAAAAAATCCTCTTGTAGCCAATAAGGTGTGGATAGCTATGGCTTGGGATCAAATGGTAATTTCCTATTGGTACATCTTTGCATACAATCTTTTTTTCGATTCTTCTTGGGACTTGCATGTCATAAGATGAGAAAAAACAACACGATTGTAAACACACACACAAGAAAAAAAGAACAATCTATTTTTAATACAAGAAATAACCAAAATACAAGTGCAAGGTGAGAAAAATTAATATTTTAGAACTCCAAACTTTAAAATAAATATAATAATTTTGTACTAGAATCCCTTTTCTCATTGGCTTGGGGCACCCTCTTACTACGCACTCAAAGAAAAAAAGACCTCAAGCTTTGCATAATGCAACATGTAGATGATTGAATGTAGATTGGACCTAAAGTCGGTTTGCAAAGTAGTCTCACATTTTGTCATAGTTGTTGTCATGGCAGCTACTCAATTATTTATCTTATACATAGATTATCTTTGAACAAGGTATTTTAGAAATAAGGCTCAAAAGAAGGCCCCCTTGTAAATGTGTGGATGAGAGTGACATGCTTGTAAAGAGGGGCATGAATTGGCACAAGTTTACTTTTAATAAAATGAAATACCCAAGCGCAAAGAGATTTGTGTAGTTCACTTTGGGATGAGAGATCCCCTCCCTAGGGGTATAGAAAAGGAATATATAATTTACATATTTCATCAATAGACATTTCATAATACATCAAGTGTTGAAGAAAAAGCATAGGATATGCATCATCCCGACTTAGCATGGAGTTTAATCTATGGGCCACATTGCACCCAAAGGTACCTAGTGACTAGTGCTATCTCTAAATGTGTATGTATGAAAGTGTATTCATAAAAATGACCAAGTGGAGGGTGAATGTATGTGTACACCACTTTTGCAGACAGAGAGAGAGAGAGAGAGAGAGAGAGAGAGAGAGAGAGAGAGAGAGAGAGAAAAAAGAGAGAGTGAGTGAGTGTAGTGTAGTGCAGGGTGAAATAGAGTGCATGTGGAAAGAAGAGAATATGGGAGATAACTTTTAAAGTCTCAACTAAAATGAAGCACCTTGAAGCATGAATTTATGCCATAAAAAATGAGTACATCATAATCTTAAAAAAAATTGATTTGTAACGGACCATGTGCAGGATCAAATGGTCCACTCATCCACCCATTTCTACTACGGATAGAGAGAATCTCACTTCATTGGGCACTAGATATTAGAACACCTCCATCTTGCGCTGGTGGTAGGATATCATTACCAACTAAATTAGTTTAGGTGCCATCATGTCTCTTCCTTAAACCTCACCAGGTGTAGGGACAAACCCCCAAACATGAGCTAAGCTATACATACATGACAAGATCTTTCTAATTGACTCGGTAGACTAGGTCCCTTGAAAAATCCTAACTTAATCAACCCCTCCTTCATTAACACAATGGACCCTACCCCATAGATCTCCCCTTTATCAGTACAACCATATTCAAAAACATAATCCAAGAGCCTAAATGGCTATCACAACCAAAAACCATACCCATCACTCAATGGGAAATCTCATCCCTTGAACATAAACCATGACCATCTTTGAAATCAATGCCCACACTTGGAGATGCTTAGTTGTATCCACTATTGATAGACTCACCATACACATAGGATGCTTAAGGCCATATTTTATAGATATAAAGTTTCCAACCAATGAGTAAGGCACCTCCACAATCTCAAATCAAGGTAGATGCTTTCAAACATATGCAAGTGATATACCTTGACCACACCTCATCGTCTCTGTACATAGAGCTAGTTTTGACATAGAAGGATGGAAAGCAAAATATACATGTACGTGAGACATCCATCGTATGTCCTTTGAGATTCCATGCACAATAAAACATCATCTAGGTTGCATGATAAGTCATTTGAAAAAAAAAGAATAATGGGTGTATTATATGTTGACCTATATTATTCGATCGTATTATTTGATGATACATCAGCTTTTTTTTGTATATTTACTTACATATTGATAAAAATACTATAAAAGGAGAAGTTTTTACCTCCGGAGAACAAATCACCTTCACACAAATTGCAAGGCTAACCCCAAGCAATGCAAGGTAGAGAAAAAATTTTAAAAATCATTTTGATTTCTTGAGAAAAATAACTACTTTTGATGCTTTGAGAGTGTCAAGAGTAGTAATTAAATGTTTGTCTCTAAGCTATATTAAAAAGTAGTAAAAAAATCATTTTGATTTTTTGAGAAAAAATCCTACTTTTGATGCTTTGAAAGTATCAAGAGTAGTAATTAAATATTTTTCTCTAAGCCTATATGTATTAAAAATCACTACTTTTGATGCTTTGAAAGTATCAAGAGTAGTAATTAAATGTTTGTATTTAAGCCTATATATATTAAAAATAAGAGGAGATTGAGATCTTTCTATTTTTAATATACATAAAATAGTGATAGGCTATGATGAAAATTTCATCGAAATCTATCTCTATTTATGTGTAGTTCTTAGAATGAGCCTACATATATGGAAAATAGAAAAGAGCTTGATCTTTATTTTTATTATATATAAAATAATGATAGATTATGATAAAAATCATAATGTATCTCTATTTTTGTAGTGTTTAGACATACCAAACTAACCTACTAAGTTTCTTTACCATATATAGTGTTTAAAGGAATGTTTTAGTACATAGAGCTAACTTTCATATAGTAGATTTAGAAGCCTTCAAACTAATTGCTTGGTAACGGTGACTCATGTGCCCTCACTGGCTCTAGTGTCACTCGGTTTTCCTCTATGGAAGGTGGTTTCAAATTTTGTCACTTAGTTTTCATCCCTAAAGTGAGTTCTATGGGTCATACTTCCTTGTTGATTAGACATACTACCAAAAGATCTTTCTGTTGGCCCAAATTTTTGATCTATTTTAGGTCCCATTCCCATTATCATATCCTTGATCAAACAACCTAGTTCTACCTCTCTTAGAGTCATCATAACAAAGTTATTATTAAAACAATCTCTAAAGAGGTGAACAAGAAGGTTTGATATCCTTTTCTCTCTAATCTTGAAAATTTACATGATTTTCAAGGGTGTTAAGTGTCCTCGCTTGGCATGAGTTGTCTGCAGTAAGTCTCTAGCATTGGTGTCCTCCTAGTAATAGACTCCTAGTCTTGGGTTATCAATCGTTATACGCTTTAAAGGCTTCATATCAATCTGATCATAACCTTCTAATTCCAAATATTGGTGGTCCTCCTTTGGTGGTCCTAGCCGAAATCAATGTATCGACTTTAAGTCTCATATATTCACAGTGTTAGGATTCACAATTTTCAAGTATTACATTCTATATTGATCCATGTAGAAGGTTTCCTATGTTCTTTAACCTCCTCTTTGAACTCAACACTATGTTCATCAACTCTAACCATGTACTCCTGATAGGATGTAGATAAATTTGTGCCCCATGAGTACTGGTCTTATAAAAGGTCAATATGTGCTTAAATTGTCATGAGGTTCCAACACTTGAATGAAAAAGGATGATGTCTGAGGTTGAGTTGGAGTAAGTGTTTGATACTTCTTCATTTATAGTGTCTAGTGATCTCCTCGGGGGGGAGGGGGGGGGGGGGGGTGTCACTATGTATAAAGTGTGTATATCACGTGCGTTCAAGGATTATTTTTAAAACTCCTTATCTATGAGTTGTGACAACGGTTTGGTTTATGAATTTATTTTGCTATTGTTAACTTAGAAAAATATCACTCTGAGTCGCCCGACCAGAAAGATGGTTAAGTATCGAGAGTAGCACACAGAATTTGTTACTTGATGATGGTTGTTGGAGAACTATCACATCTCTCGCACGAGCTATTTGACTGAGTAGTCAAATCTCTACAGGCGGTAAGTGTGGACAAATACTATTGTATTAATTGGTTTGAGTTATTAATTTGTTTAACTTGGTTTTGGTTATTGTAGAGTTAGGGTGATCAAATGTATGTACCTATGGATGAGGAGGAGGACTTGGACAAAGAGATAATTTTTTGTAGTCCTCTTTTACAAGTGAAAATGTGACAAAAAAAAATATATGATCATATGCATAAAAATCATTTAAAATTTAGATTTTATTTGTAATTTTTTAAAGTTATTGCTCTTTTGTACTTCAAATTATCAAGGTAAGGTGTAGGTTGCAATTTCAAAGTCTGTTGTTTATTTTTTTCCTGTACACTTTTCAAAATGCAATTGATGTTTCGTATGTTTATGCAGGTAAAAAATAAAGGTGCTCATTTGGGCCACCCAAAATTGGGTGACCCAAATGAGCACCTTTTTTTTTTGATAAGCCATGTAGCGGTAACAAAAGCAACAATAAACGTGGTAATACTTGCAGATATATATCCGCGACCATTACGATGTTTATTGCTAGCAAACCACTGCCGCGCTAATTGTAGCTTTTACTGTTGATCAAGGACATCTCCAACAACTCAAACAAGAGTTTATGCTCTATGAGATCAAAGTGCTTGAGTCAACGACCCTTCTAATGATAAAATAAGATGAAGTGGTTAAGAAATTTGGCTACGAGATGGTTCCATTTTCCTTAATGAAGCAAGAAGCCCTCCTCTGGAAAAAGAAGCCCTTACCGACTCTAGAACCAAATGCAAAGGGGGACTATGAAGATGTACCCATCACTGTGGACCATGGACCCCTAATTTTAGAAAGTCAACCCATGTGGAGAAAAAAGTGATTTGATAAGCGACCTCAAGATGAAACAATGTACAGAAATGCACCACATCATCTCAGGATCAATCCCACATTCTGTCCAATTTCTTGGAAAATGTCCTATGATAGCTACTTCATCTGGAGGAGTCATAGGCTATCCGTGCCATCCGGGCTCAACTACCTAGTGCTATCAAAGCCTATGAACAACTACAAGCCAAGAGAATCCTACATGGTGCACACTATGTGGGCAATGATTAACCAAATGACAGATGTGCTAGATTTGACATGTCAAATGCTCACAAAGATTGCAAAAATGATCATCACGTGAATTCAAGCATTTTAAGACATTGATGCAATAGAGCACCCATGGCAAATATACTTATGGGCATGTACCAGGGATTTCAAAATGACGTGATCACACTATAATTTCAGGTTAATAACAATAGAAATGCAAAATAACAAATATTATGTTAATTGACATTCATCTTTTTTGACCTGCAAGGAGACTTGGAGACCGGCTCGAGGCCGGCCGGGTTAAGTAAATGGCCCGCCGGGTAAATCAACTTTCCCGCTGGGCCCGCCGTGGCTATATAAAGACGATGCCGGTGCTTGTCTTTTTCACAAGAGAGGTACATTGAAAAGTCTTCTTCACCAAACTTTCTGGCAGCTTTCCACATTCTCAAAGCAGTGTAGCAGTAATTTTTTAATCCCTTCCTTATTTTATTGATGTTTTTTTGAGTTTTTTGCGTTAAAACTTAAAGGTATAAAATTTCTTTGATCAAATCATCGTACGTTGATGCACTGGCATATGGTTGCAATTGCGGCTAGGTGTGTCATTGCAAAAGCGTACGATGATTATGTTTTATATTGCTCCCAGTCATTCATGCTTCAGCACATGGTTGCAATTGCGACTAGGTGTGTTGCTGCTAGAATGACAGGAGCATCTGTTTGAAAGAAGTCACCGTGCGTGGATGCATTGGCACATGGTTGCAATTGTGGCTAGGTGTGTCATTGCAAAAGCGTAGGGTGACTATGTTTTATGTTGCTCCCAGTCATTCATGCTTCGGCACATGGTTGCAATTGTGACTAGGTGTGTTGCTGCTAGAATGACAGGAGCATCTGTTTGAAAGAAGTCACCGTGCGTGGATGCACTGGCACATGGTTGCAATTGCGACTAGGTGTGTCATTGCAAAAGCGTAGGGTGACTATGTTTTATGTTGCTCCCAGTCATTCATGCTTCGGCACATGGTTGCAATTGCGACTATGTGTGTTGCTGCTAGAATGACATGAGCATCTGTTTGTAAGTTGTTGTATGGTGAGGCATTGGCACATGGTTACAATTGCGATTAGGTGTGTCACTGCAAAAGCGTACGAGATCTATGGTCTATACTGCACTTTTTCTTTCACGTAGAATTTAGAAAAGATCCAAATGGAGTGGCACATAGTTATATTTCACAATGTGTTGTTTGCAATAATACCATTGCAGGCAAAATGGATCCTTTTGCTACTTCAATGATAGAGTTCAAAAAGAAAATTAGACAATTGTTGATTACAATCGTCAGTGCACTAGATCCCGACGATATAGCTAAATTGCAATCATTATACAGTGAGATTGCCCGAAAAATTTTGTTGTTATATCCAGACAAAACAACCGAATCAATAATCTCATTACCGAGCAGTTGGGTGGGCAATTTGCCCAAGGTGGCCTCTGATTTGAAAGAGGATGCCCTCAAGAAGTAGACAAGGATAAGCTAGAGCATTGGAACGCGAGATGGAGAGCTGAGAAGAAGAGGTCAAGGCGAGCATCCCACATAGACACACATTTTGGCCTAAGCAAGAAAATGCGAATGGCTATCACCAGAGTTATGGGGAGCAGCCAAGTTGGAGAACTGTTTATTGAGGAGGCTGCCATTGAGGGAACATTGGGTTCTATTGCTTCTGCCAGTCACCTGGAGAGCAGTATATACAATTCTGAATGTAGTATGACTTTGGGCATTCCAAATAGTCCATTAAGAAGATCAAGAAACTTGGGTCAGGGGCTTATGGCACAGGGTGGCAAGTTCAAATCAAAGGGATCAATTTCCTTCTTGCAACGAATACTTATTGTGCCAAGGAGTTCAAAGGACAAGCCAAGCATCAGTGGAAAAGCTTTGCATCAGAAAGTGGAGTAGATCTCAACCATAGAGGGATTGTGAGGAGTATTGCCCACTCTGTAACGTTTCCATGGTTTCTGATATTCCCCTACTTCAATGGGGGAACTTTAGGTGATCTTATGGAGACAGTGCCCCTTCCACATGGCTCTTTCACGATGCTTGTAGTGCATCAAGAGGGGAAAGGAAAGATCCCTGAAGACTTTAAATGGGAGCAGCCCTCTGAAGACAAGAAAACACGTATCAAGAGCCTATGCAATCATGCTCCCTCATTGATCCATGCCTTGGTGAAGGCATTGCGATTCGTACATGACGAGGGAGTGATCCACAATGATCTCCATCCATGGAACATCATGTTGGACTTTACCAAGGATCTCACTCCCCGTATTGGAATAATTGATTGGGGATTGGCTCTGCGTGTTGGCTTAGAGACACAAAAGACCAACAATACAGATGAAAACTGGCAAAAGCTTCATCCTTGGCGAGCTCCTGAGTTACTAGATGGAAAGAATTTATGCCCATGGACCAAGGCCATAGATGTGTACGCCATAGGATGGGTGATATGGCAATTTTGTAAGTTTTGTGGAGAGTTCTCTGACTACTACAACACAGATTGGTTCAAACATAAGGTTTCAGTGGAGGTACAAGCCATATCTAGGATTGTTGTGGAAGGTTGGGTGAGGAAGAAATCCACAGACAGAAAGACCTTGGCACTTTTGGACGAAGAATTAGAAAGATTTGAAGCCCAGCTAGAACGATGCTTACGCCCTCCCTCTGAAATGAGTGTAGCCTTTTTTTGATGGATATGGTTTTCTGAGACTTGTGACTTATAAAAGCACTTTTAAAAATTGGGTTTTATGCGCCATGGATGATGTATGAGTAATAAAAACACTTTGTTATATCTCAATAGACAAAAAATTTTCTATGAGTTTTGTTTTTTCTCTTAAGTTTCAAGAAATAAGCCACGTGGAGTCACTGATTCTCATTCATTGATTTAAAAGATGGTGGTTACTCTTATATCAATTGATTGTCGTAAAATGGTGGTTAAAATTATAGCAATTGATTGTCGTAAAATGGTGGTTACTCTTATAGCAATTGATTATCATTAAGTTTGTATGCCGTAACTGAAGTATAGTGTTTAATCAGGATATGGATAATGATAATCAAAGGGCTAAGCGCGCTTTTGAGCGTCTCAGATCCATGTGTCAAGGCGGTGGAGTGAACGACACCGCTCGAATTGCTGCTCGTTGCTCCCAGTGGGCCAACCCAGTGGGTACACAATGGAAAGAGGTGAACACTAGGATTGACCGAGAAATGGTCAAATCCACATGGCCAGGCGTTGCAGATGACAACATCAAGAAAGGCCGACTCAAGCTATCACAATGCATTAATGCAAACATACGAGACAATGGAGAGAACATATATCTCGATGTTATGGGTCATCCTATGCATCATATGGATTGTCCATTGTGGTTTGCCAAGATGTTATACATGCATTATGTCTTGGGTGAAGCAGTGGACTTTAGCTCAAGGACACCTCACATGACGGTTGGGGACATTCGCAGTACTGCAACCACCGTCACACGGCAAGAGATGTCATTGGCACTAGAAGGTGCATCAATGGAAGTGCACCAAGTTAAGGAGGAGCTTCAAACTCAACTCAGGCAAGCATCACAAGCTACACAAGGCTCTCATGCAGAAGAAACCCTAAATAGAGACTTGCAAAGGGAGGTGAAGGTGCTATCTCGTCACGTAAAAGAGTTAGAGGTGACTATTAAAAAAAAAAATGCTGCCACATTGATTGAGCACCCAACATCTATTGAGGCCCCTCCAGCTTTTGGTGAGCACCGTGGTCCTTGCCCCATATGTAGATCATTCTTTCATGAGTGGTGTGGTCACTTTAGCTTGCGATGAGGGCATATGTATCATATATCATGCTTGATGCAAAGCATGATGAATAACTTTCATTGTGCTATATGTGAGTTTGAGATATCCAAAAAGCTATATGCAATGTTCAAAATGTCTGAAGACTATAATAAGCTTAAAGGTCAACGTGAACAGGAGAATGAAGATATTCTCACAAATATTTCACTATCACTTGGATAGTTTTTGTAACATTTGAAAACATTTACTCATTGTCTTGCGAGAATTTAGTAGTGAATTGTGAATTGTCTTTCACTTCAGCTTCAATTATGATATGTGATAATGCAACGATTTGTTAGGGCTTTGTATATTATGAAGCTTTAATAGTGATTTGTGGCCTTGTAAAGGTTTTTAAGGGCTTCGTTTATTATTAAGCAAATGTCTAAACCTTAAACTAAATATTAAAAAAAGCTTATAAGATAAAAAGTTTCTGAACTTAACCAGAAGTCACTCAATGGATTCTATAATCTATTAATTAAACCACCGTCGCTTGCTGCGACGGGTCAAAGTTGGTTCAATTTCCAAATTCTCTTCAATCTCTTCTAAAGTACATGTAGTTTCTACTTCATGAGATTCCCCTTGCATCTCACTGTCTTCGTCCACCTCATCATTGGTTACATCATAAGTCCAACGCGGCATCTCCTCTTTGTAGTTCTCAGCTTGCACTCTTGCCAATAGCCGATGGTTGCAGTACATATACACCAATTTTTCAGCTCTTGAATTTAGAAGGCGGTTTCTGATGGTGGAATGTACATATTTATATGTACTCCAGTTTCTCTCAGAACTTGAATTGGATGCACATTGGGCTAGGATTCTAACAGCTAGGCGTTTAAGGGTGGGTGCACTACCACCATTCATCATCCACCACTTCCACACTGGTTGCTCCGTGGCAAGTTTCTGCACAAATTCTGTACCAAACTTACCCTCTTTGAGTTTAAACTTCGTAAGATCAGTAACAACTGATGCATGCTATCAGGATCATCATAAAACCTGCCTATCACATCATAAAAGTCTTCCAACACCTCCTCATCAAGTTTGTCTATTTCCATTGCCCAATACTCTGGATCCAATAAGAAAGCTACGCTGTGTAGTGGACTATGTGCTCCAACCCATCGACCATGCACAGACTTTCTCAAAATTTCTCTCCTCTTTTGAGTGAATGGTGTCTTCCAAGGCTTCACAATTGGCTCCTGGGGCTCCTCTGGATTTGCAAGGATTTCTTGAACAGTCCACCAAGCCATCCACACCTTACCTATGTTAGGCAAGGTAGAATCCAGTTGGTGTAATGCGAGCATAATTGGCATCATGACATTGTGCACATCCACCACATCATCCCACAAGTGGCGATCAGCTAGTAGATCTCTGATCACCCCTATTTGGATTTTTATCTTCTCCCTTTGACCAGCCTCCCATTCTGAAAAAGTGGCACAAACAAATGTCTCCATCACAGCATTCTTATTTTTTATTAGTGATTCTACCGTATAGTAGTTGGTGCAAAATCTATTTTCGCATGGCAGTTTTAACATAGTAGACATCCTCTGACGGTACATGTCAAGAACCCTTTGACGCTTCAAAGCAAACTTGACTATTAAGCGAGCATTGTCTCTGTGTCCTCCCTCTTGTACCAATCTTGCAATACCAAGTTCAAGCTGTGTGTACTGCAACCAGCACTATATAGGTGAGAGAAGCGACTTTCAAGTATTCTACCTGCAGCCCTGCAATTTTTGGCATTGTCCATGATTACTTGGACAACATTTTCTTTTCCAAGTTCCTCAACTGTGTCGCCAATGATGTCAACTATAAAACTTCCAGACTTTATCTAACCAGAGCTATCCACAGCTTTGATAAAACATTCACCACGAGGACATACAAGCATGATGTTGATCAATGGCCGCCTTTGAACATTGGACCAACCATCACTAACTATGGTGTATCCAGATTGTTCTGTTGCATTTGATATTACCCTTTGAATATCCTGTTGTGTGCTTGTGTAACATTTATCCAACAGTTGGTTTCTCATATGGTGATATGTTGGAGGGGTAAATCCAGCACCATACTTCCCAATGCGTTTCCAAGCTGACTTCCATGCATCACGGGTGACAATGGCCAATGATCCCCCAATGAAATAGACGGCTTTAGCTAGTGCAAGTTGTGCTTCTTCTAAGGCAAGTGTTTTGAAGCTCATATGTAAGCTAATCTGTCTACTTTTTGACGATCCTACCTGAAAGTCAGGAGATCCATGGTTTGGAGGTGTACTTCCATCGATATGAGAAGTTGGTTCCCTACTTTGAGTGCTTCCATTGGTGGGCGTTACACCCAATGATCCCTCATACTGGTTTGATCTTATCGATACGGGGGTGTGATGGTCGAAAGTAGAGAGTTTTGATCTTTTGCTCGTGGAAATTAGCTTACCAATTAAAGGTTTTAAGCGCATAGCTACTTCTTCTGCACCTAAGCCCTTGCACTTTCCTCCTTGGATTCTGGTATTGCCACCTAGCAAATGATCCCTTATTCTTGGTGCTCCTCCAGATTTCTCTTCACCACAAAAGTTACATTTCCAATCTTGATACTTATTTAAATTTGTAGCAAAATTCCACTCGGGTCCTGGACTTTTTCCACCCGCCTTTCTCTTGCCCTGCGAAGTGGTGCCCTGCAAAGCAGGACCTGGCATCGAGGTAGGAGGTCTCCTCAAGGAAGCCAGGCTTGAGACACCAACATCACCGCTCACATTCCCGGTGGAAGACATACTTATTGGATGCCTACAATACCAATAAACATAGCTCAGTATGATATCTCTTCTTTCAAGTATTATTCAAACCAAACATTAGTGTTATAATCAATATCACACACAAGCGTAGTAGTGAAGCCTGAAGGGAATAAACCTCAATGTACTCAAACATGAGCAAGAAAATACAACGGTGAATCAAATATGTGATCAATCCATCCCAAAAGTAGAGATATCGACCCAAAGATTCACCTTCCTACCCCTTTCATGAATCAATCTAGTCCAAAAAAGAACTAATGACCCATGATTGGAGCTCTAATCGAAATAGCAAGCAAATACAGCGGTGAATCAAACATGTGATCAGTCCATCCCAAAAGTAGAGATATCGACCTAAAGATTCACCTTCCTACCTCCTTTCATGAATCAGTCCAGTCCAAAAAAGAACTAATGACCCATGATTGGAGCTCTAATCGGAATAGCAAGCAAATACAACGGTGAATCAAACATGTGATCAGTCCATCCCAAAAGTAGAGATATCGACCCAAAGATTCACCTTTCTATCTCTTTTCAAGAATCAGTTCAGTCCAAAAAAGAACTAATGACCCATGATAGAAGTTCTAATCAATATAGCAATCAATTTAGCAAATATAACGGTGAACCAAACATGAGATCAGTCCATCCCAAATGTAGAGATACCGACCCAAAGATTCACCTTTCTACCTCCTTTCAAGAATCAGTTCAGTCCAAAAAAGAACTAATGATCCATGATCAGAGTTTCATTAAGTTTTAATTTTTTTTAAAGACTATTCAGTTTTTTACCTTTAGTTTTTCTTCTAAATTTTAAAGGATGACCAAATTTAGAGGAAGCGGTGATGTGATGTGATGTCTACTACAGGGTTATATAAAGCCTCCAAATATGGAGGGGGAACATGACGGGGCCGGCGAGATTCTTGCTTTGCCCGCCGGGGTTTATTGTTTGCCCCGCCGGTTCTACGTTTTCTACCGGTTTTCGTAAGTCATGACATTAGATATGTTATTAACATGAAAAAAATAGTGATAATAACAACAATAATTAACATTTAACAAAATGCGTCATCGCGTAATTAAAATCCTTGGCATGTACACAAGGATTATGTAAACTTATGCCGTCTTAGTATATGCAAACCTTTGAAGAGGCATTCATGATAGGGTTCTTTCCTTACTGAAGATCTACAAGCGGGGCACGTTGCCTACCAAAGTGAATTCCTTAACAACCCATTCAAAGACTTATCCATACAACCAGACATAGTGGCTCAAGTTGCCAAGTTCACACGCATCACGAAGATACTCTAGAAAAGGTAGTTCTGCTATTTAAGCTCAAAGACAAAACTTGCACGAGGATGTGTAAAGAATAGAAAAGGGGAAATGTTGGCAGAAACACTGAGTGGGCATTCTCCTGGCCGACTACACCACTTCAAAGCCCATAATTTTTATGTAATCATATTGTTTTTCTTGAGAAGATTTATATAAAAGGGAAGTCATGATTGTTGAGCTGTATTTGGTACACTCTGATTTGTAATTATTTTGTCTTGAACCCAAAAGCCTTGTAAGCTGGCCAATGGCCAAGGTTCAAAATCTCCAATTTGAACACACCATTGTAGCATGATCTAAAGTAAGTTTGAAGAGCTCTGTACGTACGACTATCATCAAAAATTCAGCAACATATTGTAATCATTTCTTCTTCTTCTTTGGTAATCAGAACTCAATTCCGAAAAGTGCATTGTGTTCCTTGTCTCTTGCTCTTTTATTTAAGTATCATTTTCAAGTTAAGTATCATTTTCAAGTTTTTTTTTTTGTGGTTAATGACTGCCTGATTGTGAAATAGATATGTAATTTTGAGTATAAAAATGGTTTTCTTTTGACATTTTACCATAGAAGAGTGTTCCTAGACCATAGGGTGACCTTTTTGGATAGTTCTATTGTTGTTTGTAGGACATGGACCGAGATGGATCGAGTTTTCAAGGACTTAGACGGATGAACACCAGACTTTGTAGGATAGTGTCCCTAGGCCTATTATAGCTCCTTGTAAAGTTTCGTTGCCTTCCGAGTTCATTTGGTTGACGAAGTTGAAGGAGTACGAGCAAGAGTGCGACGCGAGAGAGAGTGCGAGAAGAAGAGCACGACGATATGGTGAACTCACTCTACTGTAATGTGTAGAGCATAGTGAGTTCTTATTAGGTTTTTACAAAAGAATATGTGTACATACCTGGCGGCCCGCCCACTTACCTGGGTGACCACATTGGGCTTTATACCCCAACAACCTCCCACTTAAAGTCCAATGTGGTACTTTAAGTGTGAGAGAAGCTACTATACAAGCTAATATACAAGAGATGTAGAGAAGTGATGTACTACCCTACACATAACTTCTTGCGAAAATGCGCAAAGCTCTCTGAGGGAAGTCCTTTTGTAAGTAGATCAGCAGGATTTTCTGTGGTGTGAACTTTGACAAGCTGAAGTTGCTTATCCTCGAGCATTTCCCTGATGAAATGATACTTCACATCCACATGCTTTATCTTTGAGTGATAAACTGGATTGCGAGCCAATTGTATAGCACTTTGACTATCACAATATAACACAGGCATCTCTTCTTTGATTCCCAAATCTGTTACTAGTCGATTAAGACAAATTGATTCTTTGCATGCCTCTGATGCTGCAACATATTCAGCCTCTGTAGTAGACTGAGTAACACAATCTTGTAATCTAGAACGCCATGATACTGATCCACCAGCCAATGTAAAGACATACCCTGACGTAGACCTTCGGTTGTCTAAGTCACCTGCATAATCTGAGTCTGTAAAACCCTTTACACTTAGCTCCTGACTCCCATAGCATATACGCATACTCTTTGTAGCTTTTAGGTATCTCAATATTCCTTTCACTGCCTCCCAACGTTTCTTGCCTGGGTTTGACATGTATCGACTTACTACTCCCACTGCAAATGCAATGTCTGGGCGAGTAGCAGTCATTGCATACATCAAACTACCCACTGCAGATGCATATGGAATCTTATCCATTTCAGCCTGTTCTTCCTCAAACACAGGACAATCCTGTTTGCTAAGTTTCACATATGGTGGCAATGGAACACTCAGTGCCTTTCCCTTCTCCATATTGAAACGTTGCAAAACCTTGTCAATATACTCTTTTTGAGATAACCAAATCAACTTCTTTGATCTGTCTCTCTCAATGCGCATACCAAGTATATGACTTGCCTCACCCATGTCTTTCATGTCAAACGATTTTGCCATCTTTGACTTCAAAGCTGAAATTTCTTCCAAGTGCTTGCCAGCAATCAACATGTCATCCACATACAAAATAAGGATCAGCCAACTGCCATCCTTAGCCTTCTTTGTATATAGACAGTGATCGAACTCACTACGTTTGTAGCCTTGAGAAAGCATAAACTTGTGGAATTTATGGTACCATGCCCTCGGTGATTGTTTTAAGCCATAAAGACTCTTTAACAACTGGCATACCCAATCTTCCTTGCCTTTCTCAACAAACCCTTCTGGCTGCTGCATGTAAATTTCCACATCTAAATCACCATGCAAGAACGCTGTCTTGACATCCATTTGGTGCAACACCAAATCTAATATGGAAACCAATGCAAGAAAGCATCTCAATGTAGTCATCTTGACCACCGGAGAGAAGACTTCATCAAAGTCAATGCCTTGTTCTTGCTTAAAGCCCTTGGCAACAAGCCTTGCTTTGTACTTTGGCTGACTATCATGAGTGGTGATCTTATACCTGTAAACCCATTTACAAGGTAGAGCCTTTTTGCCCTGTGGTAATTTAACTAGCTTCCATGTCTTGTTTTTATGCAGAGCTGTCATCTCTGACTGCATGGCCAATTGCCAATTCTCGGAGTCCTTCATTTGCACTGCTTCCTTGTAACATGAAGGCTCATTGCAATCAGTCAACATGACATAGTTCATAGATGGAACAAACCTATCAGATGGCCGCGTGACATGTCCAGATCTACGCACAATAGGTGGCTCAGGCTCAGCCACAACCTGTGGTTCCACTCTATCCTGTCCTTGCTCCTCTTGAGCCTTGACATTTTGTCTTGCACGTGCAGGTCCATCTTCTTGGAAGACAACTCTTCTAATCTCCTCAACCCTCTCTGGTTTAGAATGATATTTGGATTCATTAAAGTGAACATCATTGCTGCGGACAACCTTTCTGGATTCGGGATCCCAAAGTTTGTACCCCATCTCACCAGAATTACCATAGCCTAGAAAGATGCACTTTCTACTCTTTGGCTCAAGTTTCTAAATTCCTTTGGAACGTGAGTATATGCCTCACAGCCAAAGACTCTGAGATGCTTGTATGAGGGCATTTTGCCTGACCATACCATCTCTGGCACTGAATCCTTCTGCAAAACCTTGCTAGGAGATCTATTTACAAGATGAACAGCTGTTGATACAGCTTCAGCCCAAAACCTATTTGGCAGCTGTGCATTAGACAACATACTTTTGACCTTCTCTTGTATGGTCCTATTCATCCTCTCAGCAACACCATTTTGAGGAGGATTGTAAGGAGCAGTAAGTTCACGTTTTATACCTTTTGACTCACAAAAGTCCTGAAAGGCCTTTGAAACATACTCTCCACCATTGTCAGTGCGTAAGCATTCAAGCTTCTTGCCACTCTGATTCTCCACAAGTGTCACAAACGTTTTGAAAACACTAAACGCTTCATCCTTGTGCTTGAGAAAGTAAACCCATACTTTCCTCGAGTAATCATCTATAAATGTCATAAAGTAAGAAGCTCCCCCTATGCTTATGTGGCTGCTGTGTTTGCTCACCATACAGACAATGTTCACAGAATTCAAAATCATTAAATGAAAAGCCAGGCAAATAACCAGAACGAGACAAGATTTCCATTCCCTTCTTGGACATATGTCCTAACCGCCTATGCCACAAAGAAACATTCGGCTGCTCGGTTACATTGATTACATTTTTAGAGACATTTGATACATAAATCATGTAAAGTCCTCCAGACTTTACTCCATGTGCTACTGTCATAGAACCCTTGGATATCTTCCACATGTTCTGTCCAAAAGTGGTGACGTAGCCAGCATCATCAAGTAAACCTGTGCTGATCAAGCTCTTTGTAATTGCGGGAACATGTCTCACATTCTTCAGCGTGAAAGAAGAGCCATTCTGAAACTTCAATTGAACATCTCCAACACCTAAGATCTCACATGTCTGCCCATTGCCTAGCCGAACATGATCTTTAGTGGTCACATAAGAGGTAAACCACTCCTTGTTTGGAGACACATGAAGTGATGCCCTTGAGTCTATAATCCAATCACTCAGTGCATTTCTATCAGATGCTGTAAGAAGAGCTGAGTCCATTGTATTCTTCAAGATGTAGATGTCTCCTGACACTAGACTGTCATCCTCTGCAACAGTGTTTGTCACATTATTTCTTGAATCTTTACTGAGGACTTGTTCTTCTCACCATGGTCTTCAGCTTTCTCTTTGCCTTTTTCTTCTTTCCATTCTCTGCAGTCTCTTTTCATGTGACCCTTCTTGCCACAATGGTAGCATTCTATGTCACTCTTGCCTTTAGCGCTGCGGGACTTGCTACGAGACTGATTCCTCTTTCCACCTTTGTACTTTTCTTTGGTCCTTCCCCTGACAACTAAGGCTGTTCCTTTGCCTTTGTCCATTGTCTTTCTATTGGTTTCTTCAGTAAGCAGACTTCCTTCTACACCTGCTATGTTCAAACCATCTGGAGGTGCAGAATTACTCAAAGCTGTGCGAAAAGTGTCCCAACTTTCCGGCAATGTGATCAACAGGAACATACCTCTAACAGGTTCATCAAACTTGACACCTTGAGCTGACAACTGACTATAGATTGTGTTGAATTCATTCAGATGATTGGACATAGGGGTCCCTTCTTTCATCTTCAAGTCAACAAGCTTCTTAAGCGAGTATACCTATGAAGCTGCACTCTGCTTCTCATAAAGATCACTCAGCTTTATCCATGCTTGATAAGCCGACATCTCGTCTGCTACATTGAAGTAAACGCTTTCTGCCAAAGTCAGCATAATGGTAGAAAGTGCCAATTCATCCATTTCGCTCCATTCATCTTCGTCCATATCTTCTGGTTTTATCCCCTTGAGCTTTATAGGTTTTATCTGCTTCTTTTGTACCAACACGTGCCAAATATGCTTCTTCCACAATAAGAAATTGGTTCCATCCAGCTTCTTGATATTGTAAAGAGCAGTGTCCTGTGATCTAGCCATAGCTACGCTTCACAGTAGTTTACTTTTCTGGGAAAAATTCGGCAGAGTTTCCCCTGTAAACTGACCTCTGAACCAATATCAACCTGTCAAATGAACCAAGAAAGCTTCAGATTTTGCAAAAATTTTGGCAGAGTCTCCTTTGTAAAATGGCTCTGGTGTACTAAAAACAGACCAAAAAACAGCTCAAAAAACACTGTCTCTCTGACACTGTAAGCTGTGGGTAAACCTGTCCTGCACCTGTACTGTCTCTCACTGTCCTGTCACTGTCCCATAAGCATAGACTGCGACAATGCCTCAACGGCAGTAAAGCAAAGATGCAATCCCAACTGTCTAACTCACAGTCAATACATCCTAGATGCCTATCTAAGGGTGCTCGAGGGATCGCTCCAAGACTTGTATCACCGAAAGGATCTCAACATTCGAGAATCCCCCAGCTCAATAAAACCTCACTCGACCCTCAACAAAGGCTACAGTAAATCTGACAGTACATAGACTTCCCACAAAGTCATACATCCACAAATTTCCCACTGTATGCTGTAACCGCTGCGGCGGTTGTTTGCTGCGTGACTCATAGCCAGCAAACCCTCAACAGACATACATCATCTCTGACAATAGATCCCATGTGGAAGTACCTGCAATGTCAGGATGAAATCTGGAATATCAAGCAGCAAACACAAGCTACCTGATGAACTAGTGGATGTCGCCTACATTCTGTGTGAAGATGCGCCCGTGTCGTATGTGACACGCCTCCAAGAACTGTGAGCCGTCCTTCGATGTGTAGACAGCCACAAATCAACACTTTGGGAGTGTCGATATCCTCAGCACCTGCAGTCGTAGGCCGAAAACCCCAAATTTGCAGAGTCGGATCTGCACCCGCTGAGACCACGTAGTCGAAAATGGCCTGCGCAGACCTTTGTCGAAGCCGAACGGTGGCCGAGATGACCTCAGAATGAAATTCTGAGAACACCAAGCCATTCGGGCTCTCCCACAGGATTTGGGGCCGTGTCTTCGCCTGTCGAATTTCACTCCAATCTGAGCTGGTGACTCTAGCCTCCTGCAGTGCTGCCCCGAGCCTCGATCTGAGCTCTGATACGAGTTGAAGGAGTACGAGCGAAAGTGTGACGCGAGAGAGAGTGCGAGAAGAAGAGCACGACGATATGGTGAACTCACTCTACTGTAATGTGTAGAGCATAGTGAGTTCTTATTAGGTTTTTACAAAAGAATATGTGTACATACCTGGCGGCCCGCCCACTTACCTGGGCGACCACATTGGGCTTTATACCCCAACAGAAGTGGCGTGATGACCGAGAGTGGTGAGACAAGACATAGGCAGATTTTCCAGAGTAGAGAGTGATAGATTAGCTCGTAATGATAATAGCTTAGTTCCATAGGTTCACTTCTTGAGGTTGACACCCTCAAAGAGTCTCTGTGCCCCATCGGAGGCGCTTCCCTAAGTATTGACATTATGCTAGTGCTACACAACTATGCTACAGACCTTCGATCACGGGGACCCGCTAACAACATATGTAAAGAAAGGGCAGGGACGCTAGTCAATCGTGGCATTAGCTCATTTACAAAATGAAATTAATATGATTGTTTAGACCCCTCAAACAATTGGCGACCCCTTCAATTTGGAACAATGGATGTGTGCATAAATTTGCAACGGGACGAGTAGACACATGCCAATCTCAAAAACCCTTGCTTAGATGTTTTACGAGCTATCCGCACTCCCACAACTCATTCTTTGCTCATGCTTTCTCAAACTTGAATTTATACAGAGTGTGAACCACTCTGCTCTTCAGCAACATGGTTGTGGATGGTGGCTTTGTGCAATCTGAGCGGAGATTGAATTGTAAGTAAGGCAAGGGGCAACCTCTTTTTATAGGAAGGGAAGAAAAAAAAGGAGAGTTTTGTTGTGTTTTGTTTGTGTGTGTGCATACATATATCTCTACCTAGCAAGGGGTTGGTCACGCGAGGCATATTTATTAGTAATATGTAACTATGCATATAGCACCCCATTTCAAAAGAAAAGACAGGTTACTGAGCCACTCTACGGTCACACGTATTTTAGTAGAAAGTTCTCACTGCATGGCATAACATGGAATCTACAAAACTGAAGTTCCAAACATAAATATACTTATGGGCAGGTACACAAGGACTATGTTTATGCCATCTTAGTATATGAAAACCTTCGAAGAGGCATTCATGACAGGGTTCTTTCCTTACTAAAATTCTACAAATGCGGCACATTGCCTACCAAAGTGCAGTCCTTAACAACCCATTCAAAGACTTATCCATACACGCAGACATAGTGGCTCGAGCTGCCAAGTTCACATGCATCACGAAGATACTTGAGAAAAGGCAGTTCGACTATTGAAGCTCAAAGACAAAACTTGCACGAGGACGTGCAAAGAATAGGAAGGGGGGAATGTTTGCAGAAACACTGAGTGGGCATCCTCCTAGCTGACCACACCACCTCAAAGCCCATAATTTTGATGTAATCATATTATTTTTCTCGAGAAGATTTGTATAAAAGGGAAGTCATGATTGTTGAGCTGTATTTAGTACACTCCGATTTGTAATTCTTTTGTCCTGAACCAAGAAGCCTTGTAAGTTGGCCAATGGCCAAGGTTCAAAATCTCCAGTTTGAACACACCATTGTAGCATTATCTAAAGTAAGTTTGAAGGGCTCTGTAAGTACGACTATGAGTGGCAATTGAGCAACATATTGCAATCAGAACCCAATTCCGAAAAGTGCATTGTGTTCCTTGTCTCTTGCTCTTTTATTTAAGTCTAATCATTTTTTTTGTGTGGTTAAGGACTACCTGATTGTGAACCGAATCTGTAATTTTGAGTATAAAAATTGTTATTTTTTGACATTTTACCATAGGAGAGTGTTCCTAGGCCATAGGATGACCTTTCTGGATAGTTCCATTGTTGTTTCTAGGACGTGGAGTGTGAAAACCTTATCGACAGATGAACGCAAAACTTTGTAGGATAGTGTCCCTAGGCCTATTATAGCTCCTTGTAAAGTTCCGTTGCATTCCGAGTTCATTTGGTTGAGGAAATGGCGTGATGATCGAGAGTGGTGAGACAAGACATAGGCAGATTTTCCAGAGTAGAGAGTGATAGATTAGCTCGTACTGATGATAGCTTAGTTCCATAGGTTCACTTCTTGAGGTTGACACCCTCAAAGAGTCTATGTGCCCCATCCGAGGCGCTTCCCTGAGTATTGACATTATGCTAGTGCTAGACAGCTATGCTGCAGACCTCCGATCACACGGGGACCCGCTAACAACCTATGTAAAGAAAGGGTAGCGACGCTAGTCAATCGTGGCATTAGCTCATTTGCAAAATGAAATTAATCTAATTTTTTAGACCCCTCAAACAATTGGCGACCCCTTCAATTTGGAACAATGGATGTGTGCATAAATTTGCAACGGGACAAGTAGACACATGCCAATCTCAAAAACCCTTGCTTAGATGTTTTACCAGCGATCCACACTCCCACAATTCATTCGTTGTTCATGTTTTCTCAAACTTGAAGTTATACAGAGTGTGGACCACTCTGCCCTTCAGCAACATGGTTGCGGATGGGGCCTATGTGCAATATGAGCGGAGATTGAATTGTAAGTAAGGCAAGGAGCAACCTCTTTTTATAGGAAGGGGAGAAAAAAAAGGAGAGTTTTGTTGCGTTTTGTATGTGTGTGTGCATACATATATCTCTACCTAGCAAGGGATTGGTTATGCGAGGCATAATTATTAGTAATATGTAACTATGCATATAGCACCCCATTTTGAAAGAAAAGACGGGCTACTGAGCCACTCTATGGTCACACGTATTTCAGTAGAAAGTTCTTGCTGCCAACTAAAGGATTCGAGGCGAGAGATCTAGGGATATTTGAAGACGCTACACAAGCTAGATTGAATTTTCATATGCTGCAGGCCTCGCATGGCAAAGAAAAACATGTCTTGCACTACTTGTAGCCGTCTTGGTTTAAGCTAGGGTCCAGTACAGAGGCAGGGCGATGCCGGCATAGAAGCATGCAACACTAGCAATCATTGCCTCATAGGGTTTCTCTTTTGTATGTGGATTTTGGCACACTCATGAAGGGGCGATAGGCCTAGTAGGAGTGAGCATGCACAATAATATACGTGTGACCACAAATGGAGCAGGTTATCATTTGAGATAACTGGTAATTGAGCTTCGTGTGACCACCACCTTATCTCTTGTTATCTCTAACATACCGCCAAGGCACTAGAGTGAGAGAGACTCCCTCTAGACCACTAGTGGAACCATATGAGAGAGATTAGAGATTATAAAGGGAGAACCCTATAAGAGGACGTGCCCTACGGAGAGCCTTGTAAGCTAGCTTGTAAGTTAAGGAAAGAATCTATGAAACGCCTTGTAAGTTAAGGATCTATGATTTTTATTTATTTATTGATAGACAGAACATTCGCAAATATTCCGGTCATCGAACCGAGTAGGAAAGTTGGATTCAAGTTTAACTTTTGAATTCAACCTTCCGTAGGCCTAAAGCTATAAGACTTCTGTGTGCGTTACGTTGAACCCAGATAGTGACTGGTAGTCTGGTGTGGGTCACCGGTCAGAGAGAGAGAGAGAGAGAGAGAGAGAGAGAGATGGCGGAGCTGCAAGTGAAGGCCTGGCTGCATAGCTTCGAGAAAGCACTGCAAGAGCGGGATGTGAATGCTGCGTCGGAGCTCTTTGTGGAGGAGGAGTGCTTCTGGAGGGACCTGCTGGCCTTCACTTGGAATCTGTACACAGCGGAGTCGCGGGAAGAGATCCGCGTCATGCTGGCGGCCACGCTGGACGCCGCCCAGCCCCGCGCCTGGCAAATCGAGGGCCACGTGGAAGAGGCTGAAGCCACCCTCCTCATCCAAGCCTTCATCCGCTTTGAAACGCAGCAGGCCAGTTGCCGCGGCCACCTCAAGCTTCGCGCTGGCAAATGCTGGTGCCTTCTCACCGCCATGCACGAGCTCAAGGGCTTTGAAGAGAAAGCAGGCCTTCGCAGAGATGTGGGCCTGCAGCATGTCCCTGCCAAGGGCAGAAAGACATGGCAGGAGCTTAGAGCAGAAGAGATTCAAGAGATACAACGGAGCAAGGAGACATATTGTGTCATTGTAGGCGGCGGGCAAGCGGGCGTCGCACTTGCAGCTCGCCTGCGCCGGCTTGGAGTGGTGGCAATCATCATAGAGAAGAACAAGAGAGCAGGGGATACATGGAGGAATCGCTACAGATCCCTATGCCTTCACTCTCCTGTGTGGTATGCTCATTTCCCATATATGCCATTTCCTGATGATTGGCCAGTGTACATCTCTAAGGACAGAATGGGGGACTGGATAGAAGCATACACAGAAGCTATGGGCTTGATGTATTGGACGGCCACAGAGTGCAAGGGGGCCAAGTATGCAGAGGAGCACCAGAGATGGGAAGTGAGGGTGGAGAGAGAAGGGGAGGAAATGGTGCTGCATTGCAAGCAATTAGTGCTGGCCACTGGCATGAGCGGTTTCCCACACGTGCCCATCTTCAAGGGAGCGGAGAGCTTCAAGGGCGTGCAGATGCACTCCAGCCAATACAGAGGGGGGCAGGAGTGGGCTGACAAGCATTGCGTTGTGGTGGGTGGCAACAACTCAGCTCACGACATTTGTGCCGATCTGTGGGAGTGCGGCGCCGCTCGTGTGACCATGCTTCAACGCAGCCCCACGCAGGTGGTCCGCTACCCGGCCTTTGCGGAGGCTCATGCGCCCTTATACTGTGCCGACTCCAAATACTCCACTACCGAGGCGGACCTGATGCTTGCCTCCTTCCCTTACAAGCTATTGCCACGCCTACAAGCCCCTCTCTACATGAAGTTCGCAGCAATGGACAAATCGTTTTACCAGGGCCTTGCAAATGCCGGTTTCATGCACACTTTTGGAGAGGACCATTCGGGTATTTTCTCCGTGTACTATCGGCGTGGGTCTGGTTTCTACGTGGATGTGGGCGCCTCCGAGCTGGTGATCAATGGGGAGATCAAGGTGAAGAGCAGGGTGGAAGTGGAGGAGGTGAAGGCAAGCTCTGTGGTGTTAAGCGATGGAAGTGAAGTGGAAGCAGACCTCATCGTGTATGCAACGGGATGGAGCAATATGAATGCATGGGCAGCCTCGCTAATCTCGCAGGAGGTGGCGGACAAGGTGGGCAAGTGCTGGGGCTTGGGCTCTAACACGGTGAAGGATCCCGGCCCGTGGGAGCGGGAGATACGTAATATGTGGAAGCCCACCCAGGTGAAAAATCTGTGGTTCCATGGCGGTAGTTTCCAAGAGGCGCGCCATTACTCGCTCTACTTGGCCTTGCAGATCAAAGCCCGCTTGGAGGGCATTCCCACGCGAGTCTATGGCATGCCGCTTGTCCACCACACCTCTTGAGCTCAACCTTCTAGGGTTTAATACGAGCTTGTCTATATGTTATTTCTTTGTTTATCACATATTCTTAGCTTTCTTTGTCCTAGTGGATTTGTAGGGACTTTGAGAATAAAATCAATAAGATGAGAGATGGAATGCTATGGTCTTTCGTCTCCCCATTTCTTTCACGCTTTGTGAAATCAAAGCTTCACCATCATTGGTGCCCCTTCAAAGAGCCGATAATTCTATTTATGCTATGGTTTTAATGGGCAAAGAGATGGGAGGTTTGCTAGTAATAGACTGCTTCTTGGTGGCCGAGCTTTCATGGTGATTGTATGTGAGGGGAAGATTCAAAGTGATTGAGCTGGTGCAGTGGACTCCCAATCAATTTCACATTTATTGGTGCACTTCCAAGTTTAGTTGAGAATGGCAAAATGAGAGCGTTGATTCTGTAGTGGTACATGCAAGGCAACTTTGAAGACAATGGCTATTCATTGGCTTCAAAGCAGGGCTAGAAAAATACACTTTCCCTAATCGGTGAAAACAGGGGTAAACTTGAAATTCTTTCGGAATTTTTACCTGAAGGTAAGCTCAAAATCTAACTTGGATTTTACAATTTCGACCAGTTAAAATACGTTGGACCCCGGAATTTTTCTAACACTTCTTCAAAGTCAGTAGTAGTGTCAAAGTTGTAGAGTTTGCCTTGAAGCCAACTAGAAGGTGGGAATTGTATGTTTCTAGAACACACTCTTAAACCACTCTACTGGCTTGTTTCAAGTTTTATTACCCCGGAATCTCCAAGGCTTCCTCCACATCCTTGGCCCCTACTCCGCCTATGGCAAGCTGCTGGTTGCCAGCCCAGCCACCTGCCACCTTTCTTTCTCTGCTCGTCGCCCACTACTTGCGAGATCCCTTACTTTGCTAATTAATCCAAGAGGGAATCTTCTCAAATTCTCGCTAATGAACTCTTTTCCAAATGGGTACAACCTACCTTGGACACAATTAATTTAACGTTTCCAAATTTTAGCTCTCGTCACCCATTATTTAATCTCTTGACGAGCTTGCTTTTAGTTTGTATCTTCCGCTGAAAATCGTTACTCATGTAGACATACTTTCCTAAGTCCATGCAGAGAGTGGGCCACCAAAGCCCAATAGGCAGGATGAGTTTCATTGTCCTTATAGTTTTTGTTTTTTAGAGGAGTAGAAGTGTATTAAAAAAATGAGTCAAAGAGGTACAATGTTCCCACAGGTAAGGGGTGGGACAAACCAACAACTGAGGATCAAGTTACAAAAGACCGAGCATTCGGCTTCTAGTCGGATGGTAGTACATAGAGGCAAAAAAGCTCCATTTTTGCCATCTATTAGATTGTAAGATAGAAGAGATAGAGAGAGCTTCTTAACCTTTTTTACAAAGATTAAGGGCTGAGAGCTTTAAGTCATGCTTTAGAAGACAAGTAGGGTAAATAGAGTGGCTCTTGAATACAAATGCATTCCTCTGATTCCAAATATACCATAGCATGAAACCTCTCCAGATGTTCCATAGTGGGATGTCTAGTCCTTGGCAGCTTCCCAAGATGAGATCCTTCAAGTCCAGAGCTTTTAGATTAATTTGATTGGTGATATTCTGCAAAGCTATGAAAATTTCTTCATTTGCCTTACATTTGAACCATAGGTATAGGTTGTCTTCCACACCTTTGTTGCATCTGGTACAAACACCATTGTTCACTCCTGCTTTAAGGACTCTACTTCCATTCCATACCCCATTATGTAATAAGAGCCACATAAGAGTAGAGTGTTTAACCTCTAGAGGAAAGCCCATATGCACTTTAACCTGTAAGTCCATTGTTTGCAGCTCCAGCTGATCTTCAAGATTTTCTTTAATCTTCTTTTAGCCTCTTCTTCCACTCCTGCTTTGGGACAAAACTGCTTAAAGGCATCATCTGGAAGCTTAGCCACGATGCTCGAGGGTTGAGAAGCTCTGAGTGGAATACTAATTTGATCTAATTTTCCTCTTGCTCTCTCCTGACACCATTTGTCTAGTGACAATGGGATTGAATATTGCAGGTGCAATTGCCTATCTGTCTTTAAAGTCCTTTGTGATAAAATATCAGACCAATATTTGATACCACCTTATGGCCTTGTGTGCCTTTCTGCATGGAAAAGCATTTAATTTCCTTGCAAAAAAAGCCAAACCAAAGAGTCCTGCAAAAAGTTGGTCTGTTTAGCAAAGAAAGCTGTTGTAGGTTTCCAATTGTCTTTGACAGAGTTCCAAGCCTTCCACATTCTTTCATGAAATATAATATCTAACCAACCCAAATGATTTTCTTATATTTAACTGATCATTTAATGTGGGGGAATAAACGAGAACGGCTAGCCAATGGAGCTTAAAAGACCTTAGGGTTAGTTTTATTAAAGACCTCCAAAGGTTAGTGTTAAAAGTCCTTTGACCTTAGGTAAGCTAGGGTTGTGCTTGAGGACTGCACTTGAGGTGGAACCCGGCCCAAGCTTAAGGTGCTTGTCGTGCTTACTGACTAAGATTCTTGAGGTGCTTGTCGTCCTTGCTGACTAAGATGCTTGAGGTTCTTGTCGTGCTTGCTAACAAAGATGTTTCAGGTGGGTTGTCGTGCTTGCCAACTAGAAGTTTGAGGTGCTTGTAGGAACACTACCCAAGCTTGAGGTGCTTTGTCGTGCTTGCTGACTAAGGTGCTTGTGTTCCACAAAGTCAAAAGAATCCCTACAAGAGAGGGGGCGAGCCCTAAAGCTACGGGGGTGAGAGAGCACACACATACGCACACAAGATAAGCTAAGCCTCAAGAGGCATCAATGACACATGTCAAGCGCCTACCCATGTTACCGACATGGTGTGCCTAAAGCCTATTGGTTGGCCTCCCAAGGGGTCCAATGATAAATTAGTTAATTTAGTTAAATTATTTTTGAATTTATCAAGTCCTCTCTCTCAAAGGGGAAATGGGGACACTTGTCCCAAGAATACCCTTGTTGCTGATATGCATTCTGCATGTGATTGGCCAGGCTTGTAGGGGTCCAATGAGCTTCTAGCATGAGCTACAAGGGGGGTTCTACCAAAGCAAGAAGGGGGACTAGCTTGGGGGTTATACTCTCCCACACACACTCTCATTGTGTGAAGTGCAAAGTGCAAGAGATCCATCTCCTTCTCTAAGCTAGTAGAGAAGTTGAGAGCCTACACCAACACTCTTGGCTATAGAATGAAAATCCAACCAAGAGCCATGCTTCAATGCTTAAGATTGCCATATTCTCCATCTTCATTACTATGCTATTATGTATACTAGCAAGAAGAGTGATGATAAGTGAGGAACTACTTCTTTCTCCTATAGAATGTTTCTTCTTCCCCTTCCCTACCTTCATTTCCCGCTAGCTTTCTCCATCTTCGAAGGTGTTTGAGGCCTTAGGATTGAGGCTTGGGATACTTAATGCTTTTGGCAAAGTTTATGTTATGCACGTGATGGATGAAGCTTTCCATCTTCATTGCATCACCTAGAACACAAGGAACACAAAGATTGTATTGTACCAAGTCTCTCTTGATGGGTGAATCTATAATACAAATGCCTATTGGTGTAATGTACCCAACATTTATCCATATAAGTCATTTCAGTTATTTTGCAAAGTAATTGAGATTCTCAATTTTGTGAGTCATCATGAGTTTATCAGAGCAATTGGATTGAAATGGGATTCAAAATCTATTTGTTTATGATCTTTTTTTATGTGGGACAATAGATTTATGTGGGAACGTAATCTATGTGTGAAGAAAAAGCTTAGAGATAGTATTTTTAGGAAAGAAAGAGAGGTGAGTCAAAATTAGGATACTTCTTTCTTTCTCTCACTCAAGATAGAATGTGAACTTGTAAGTATAGAGCTTTTTAAACATCGCACATAAGATTCACGAACGTTTTTTTTTAAATTTTATATAGAGCCGCGACGACGCGCGAGCTTTTCCTTCTTCTATTCTTGAAATCTCTCAGTATTCCTTAGGGCCTACATAAAGGACCCTTCTCCTCTCACTTTGAACACACACATCTACAGAAGCGGAAGCTCTCTTGCAACGACGTATCGGAGGAAGCCTCTCTCCCTTAACCTCTCACCTTCAAGCCATCTCCATCTCCAATCTCGACGTGTCGTCTACCGGTTTATGAACACACATTCTCTCTCTCTCTCTCTCTCTCTCTCTCTCTCTCTCTCTCTCTCTCTCTCTCTCTCTCTCTCTCTCTCTCTCTCCAACAACGTGCTTTTCTTTTCTCTATTCCGAAGCTATGGCTCCGAAGCGTGTAACGCGAAGTTATAAGGATGCCCATGCCGTTGTACCACCAAGGAAGGTGGGAAGAAAGGTGCCTACTCTGAACGTATCTCATGCGAAAGCATCAACCGAAGAAGAAGTCGAAGCCGTCCAACCTCCAGCACTGGAGTTAGCCGCATGCGCTCCAAATTCGGTAAGACAAATTTATAATTCTGCATTGCTATTCATGTTTGGCTTGGGAAGCTAAGTATAGGGAACCCCTTAAACTGTCTGAGAAACGTGATTCTATCATAAGAGACAAGCATATGTTTTCATAGATTAGTGAAAGGACTCTTTAATAAATTGTCACTATTTGTTGAATTGTTATTGCTTAATAAGCTATTATTGTTTGATAAGTGGTTACTGATTGATATGAAGAATTGACTAATTATGTTTGAAGAATCATTTAAAGAGAAGAATTGTTGAAAGAATATCTTTTGTTCCTCGCGGGTAGAGAGATGATCCCGCGGTTAGCGGAGATTAAGCTGAGGTTATTGGCTCTCTTTTGGTCCTTGCGGTTAGCGGGATGCCTCGCGGGTAGCGGGATGCCTGGCGGCTAGCAAGATGTTTCGTGGGTAGCAGGATGCCTGGCGGTTAGCAAGATGCCTTGCACTTAGCGGGATGCCTCGCGGATAGCGGGATACCTGGCGGTTAGCAAGATGCCTCGCGGTTAGCGGGATGCCTAGCGGTTAGCAAGATGCCTCGCGGTTAGCGAGATGGGAAGGTTGCGCAATTCGCGGTGAGCGAATAAATCCTTTGCAAAGGCTCTGTTGGTTAGAGAGAAGAAGTCCGCAGGTAGCGGCAACTCATGAGAAATTGGAAAAGTTATTTTTGTTGAATAATAGGGCTGTCTTCATTAGGCCTTGTTTGAATTGTTTTGGTATTGTTTGAAGGGCTGCATAAAAGAACCTGCGTTTGGAATTCATTAAGGAACATAGTTTGCATATGTAAAACAGTGTGGTAAAATGTGTGAGTGTGGGGTGGAAAGTGGGGGTTGGCTCAGGTTTCTAGTCAAGGATGGATGGTCTCGATTAGTCGAGAAACTCTCCACTCCTTCTTATTAAGAAAAGTGAAATTAGAGACATTGTGCCAAGAGTTGAGATAGCCCAGATCTACATGACGCAAGATTACTATCTAGTTTAGACTAAGTCTCATACCATATTTATGATTTATGGATGACGACCGTGCCTCTTAAACGTGGGAAAAAGGCGTTGTTTATGGATTCTAAATATGTCAATGGGATTTCATCTTTATGTTAGGAAACAACTTTATTAAAATCCTAGATTTATTAGAATCCTAGATTTCATCTTTATGTTAGGAAACAACTTTATTAGAATCCTAGATTTATCGACTTGGCTTGTGGCGTATGACCCTTATAACTACGTAAACGTTGGATAGAGGACTTCCGCTCTTCTGTTGCTCGTATCTCTACTTTGTGGAAACAGAGTAGGGTGTCGTCAATGGAAAAGGAGAATAAAGGAAGGCCATCTATCAAGTCGCCCCAATCTTCTCAGGGTTGGGGACCTCACAATTGGTATCAGAGCGTAGGTTAAAGAGATTAAATTGAGTACTTCAAGCTTCCGCACGTGTATGGTTTTCTATACCCATTACCGGACTCGCAAGAGATATTACGTTATGCCGATTGACGTGTACCATAGTTATGGTTGAAACCTCTATTATGTTTGCTCATGGAGAGATCTTTTGTAGACCCCTATATCCTATATGACATTTTGATGACTTTATGATTAGAAGATTGAGTTGTTTTCTACAAAGAAATTGTTTGACTAGTTAAGTCATGTAAGTGAGTTTTTTTGTGTGGATTGAATGAGCCATGACTGGTTGAGTCATGTGATTGAGACAATAATGATTGGTTAAGTCATATGATTGAGTTTTGACGGACTTGTTAAGTCAAGATTGGTTAAGTCATGTGATTGATTTTTAATGAATCGGATAAGTAATGATTGTTTAAGTCATATGATTGAGATTTTAGTGGACTAGATAAATCTAAGTTTGAAAAGTACCCTATTGATCTGAATGTGGGGAATTGGAACATTATCGGAACAGTTGTCCACGACTGACTAATGGAGCAGCAGTAGCAAGTGAAGCAGACTAAAGACCTCACCCTTTTTGACATAATGATGGTCGCTAGTAATTAGAGTAGGAGTATCCTCACTTTTCCTCGAGATGAGGACATCTCGAATCCTTAAGTTGGGGAGATTATAATGTACCCAACATTTATCCATATAAGTCATTTTAGTTATTTTACAAAGTAATTGAGATTCTCAATTTTGTGAGTCATCATGAGTTTATGAAAGCAATCGGATTGAAATCGGATTCATAATCTATTTATTTATAATCTTTCTTTATGTGGGTCAATAGGTTTATGTGGGAACCTAATCCATGTGTGAAGAAAAAGCTTAGAGATAGTATTTTTAGGAAAGAAAGAGAGGTGAGTCAAAATTAGAATACTTCTTTCTTTCTCTCTCTCAAGATAGAGTGGGAACTTGTAAGTATAGAGCTTTTTAAAACCGTGCATAAGATTTGCGAACGTTTTTTTTTTTTTTTAGAGCCGCGACGATGCGCGAGCTTTTCCTTCTCCTATTCTTGAAATCTCTCAATCCTGGGGGATTCACTCTATATACAAAACAGGACGCCACCTGCGAGCGGACAACTTTGATAAAACCCCTATATACGACTCACATTAGGGAAAATGACCTTCTTTTCTACGCTTATACGAAAATCAATGAAGAAAACTATAATACCCCTATCTTACATATAAAATTTAGGTCGCACATAATCTTACTGAGTAAAACTAGTCAAAGAGTGCGTAGCATAGTGAATTGCAACATGCTAAGGAACCACTTTTGTTGATAACTAGATATACCCTCAATGTGTCTTAGTTTGACTTTCAAATTATGTGCCCGATCAACCTGCAGTCTAGCTATTCATCCAATTATGACCCATCTACAGCTGGTGTAAATCAACCCTTGACCTGCTCCAAATCAGTCCTTATTTGTGACCGGCTTGATGCAAAATTTGATGTGTGACCTGATAAAAAACTTCCCCTAAATTCATCTGAATTCTAGTACACATCAGTGACCAATTATTACAAAGTAATCAACCCGGTTCAGGTCCCCCCTCCCCCCTTAAATATGATACCCCCCTCTCTTATTTTAAAGCTTCGGAGATAAATTATTGGGTGCCTGCCCCTAACTTATACGCTTATGTAACTTGTAAAAAAACCCCCTCCCCTGCACTTACGTGGTGCGATAACTTTTCCATGGTGAATCCCTTGGGCTCTCCGTATTCTTAGCACCCCCCTAGGGCCTATATAAAGGACCCTTCTCCTCTCACTTTGAATACAAACATCTACAGAAGTGGAAGCTCTCTTGCAACGACGCTGTCGTGCACCTCCGCTACCATGCTAAGAAAGATGCCAGGAAAATGCACATCAAGTTTATTTGAAGCTTACAAGATTAATGAACAGTGATTAGGGCCTGGTAAAACAGGCCAAGTTCAATGCTGAATGTATGTCAAATGCGGCTGAAAGAGCCAAAACATGCCTTGATGATGCTAAAAAGTGTTATTCTTGAAGTGGGCACGGATGGGATATTGTGACCTAGAACTGCAGTGCCTTGGATGATAAATATGCTGATAAATATGCTAAGTGTAATTAGCAATGCCTTGCTAGATTATGCATGCTAAAAGTGGTGCCATTATGAAAGCACTTGATGAGCTCACAGTCCTAAATGACATCTTATGGAGCTTATCGATTGTGGGATATGATAATGATTAGACAATGGCTGCTTGAGAAAGATGTTGTGCTTGGCAATGCTTTGCCAATATGAACGCCAAATGTGCTACCATTACGAAGTGACTAGGACTGTAAGAAACTAGGCAACTAGGCTCTACTGGATCCTCCTCCCAACCTCCCTTTATAGGTGGGCTCCTAGCCCCTTGCCCTAGACGGATCCCCTGTCCACACTGCCTAGCCCGGCCCTTGGCCATAGTCCTTGTCTAGCCTAGTTCTTAGGGTACAGGACCCGTGTCCTGACATTACTCCCCCCTTAAAGAAGAGTTTTCATCCTCGAAAACAAAAGTGGGAAACGTCTTCTTAAGAACACTAATGTTTTCCCAAGTGGCACCTTCTTAAGGCTTGTTGTCGTACATGATGGCGTGTACGCAACTCATGATAATCCATAACACGTTCAGGTTCATGCGGTAACATAGGAGGTTCAATGTAGTCGACCAAAACCTGTTGATCGACGACGTTGTCGTCCCTATGTAATCATTTACGTAAACGGCTTACATGAAACACCGGATGAATGCGAGAGTGTGATGGTAGTAGTAGCTTGTAGGCACGATCACTAATTCGCTTGAGTATTTTGAAATTCCGTTACATGTTCATCCCTAATGAAGGTTATGTGCCAACGTACTCTGTCAGCACACCTGGTAAGTCCTTGACGTATGAAAGTATTGACACAATCTCCAACCCCACCACAAGAGGTGTTCAAAGTCGAAAATCGTACTTAAGCAAATTCTAGAATAGGGAGAAAATCATCTATCTAGAAATGCGTTGTGCTAACGTATGTTCTTAGTAGATCCTTGAACACAAGATTACTCTTTGTAATCTTTGTAATCTGCCTATCCCCTTGGATAACTGACAATATTGAGGTGTGTTTTCCTCACGGTTTACAGACAGTCGTCCCAGATGATTGGTAAACGGGAAATCACAGTAGTGTTTAACATTGGTGAAGAATCAACAATGTCCAAAATAGCCATCGTGGTTAACTGAAAAAAAATCCACAAACGCCCAAACCGAGCCATGACCTCTATTGGTGATTAGTGCTACAGCCGAAGGTGTGGAGTTCCCTGCAAAATATCCAAAATAGCATACTACAAACCATAAAACAGACTAATCGACATATAGGGCAACCACATAGCCGCATAATCGCGAGATACACGAACAGAGAGAGACAGAGTGCGAGATAGAGCGAGAGAGCACGTGCAGGCGCACCTCCCAGAGCGGAGTGCTATGCCAGCACGGCGAGAGAGAAGAGGGGAGAGGGAGAAGAAATACACAGACACTGGGTGCAATCTCCCCCCGTGCAAGAGTGTGAGCATTTCCCTCTTGCATGTATTTATTTATAGATTTCTTGAATGCCCAAAAATGAGTACGAACTGGCCGGCCGGACATAATTGGCCAAAGCTCATAAAGAGCACTTGAACAATCTAATATACATAAAAGTAATATCCTTCTACATAATCCATTATTTGCTGATGCTTTTTCCACCTGTCAGCTGCATAAATAATAAAATATCAATTCTATAACATACCTCTCCGTTGGAAAGCAACTGTCCTCAGTTGCGAAGATAAAATCTGCAAACAATACTTGTCAAAAATAATGATTAGAAATCTATAGCAAATAATAAAAGAGAAATCCATAAAATTAGAGAACATTTCTTATGCTTGCTGTCATCCACATACTACCTATTCTAGTGTCCCATACCACTAGAATAAGCAGTATATGTCATACCCTGATGAATCAGGATATCATTGGTCACACTCATCATCAATCTCATAATGTCAAGTCTCATCACATAAACACTGCCATAATAATCACCAGATAAAAAATCCCCATCCAATTCCAATTCCACAGCGTAGTCCAAATCCAAATCAGTTTCATTATGTACCCGGGTAACAAAATCATAGCAGTTATAGTGGTGGCCAGCCACTGCAGCATGATTTTGTGATTGGTATTGCCTAAATCGGCGAATCTACACCAATAAGACGTGCTGCCTAAATCGGCGAATCTGTGTGTCCATGACCAATGGACTAGACAAGGCATAACGGAGAAAATAAAAATAGTTACTATGTTGACATCGCAGTGTAATATATCAAGGCACTTAAAAAAATTGTTGGGCACTTGAGTAGCTACATAGCTTATTGACAAATCATCTCAACAAAAATTCCTTTGAATACAATCTTCGTGGTGTTTGAGTATCCTTAGATGAGTTAGAGAAATGTAACAAAAATAAATGAAGAATATTATGATAAAAATCATTTGATTACGGTCAAGCAAGGCAGATGCGTTTATTATGGTAAATGAACTAAACATAATGGTGTGGAGCAGCGCTAATGTACAACAACTAATAAAATGGAACAATGAGCTATTCGAAAGGAGAAAACCCAAAAAATCTTCACAGTTTGAGAAGTCTAACAAATTTTAAGTCCCTAATTAAGAATGCAGGATATTAGACAATGTTGATTGATACAAGGAATTTGAGAAAGAGCATGCAATAGAGTCGGGTCGTAGTTAGATGAATTTGCAAAAAGTGGTCACGGAGCAAGCTGGCAGTGGGAACATTTTGTACTAACATCTGCTAGCATTAATCAACTGAATATAAAATGCTAATAGCATTGCTAGTGAGTGGCATAAAATGGTAACCATCTTTTTGCAACATTTGTCAGCCTACTCAACGTCCTCTTCCTCATATGTGTATATATTTTTCTACGCTATTAAGTTATCTAGAGTAAATTCCCCCTCTTTGTTTAACCTTTGTGGAGACACATACATTATACTCTTCCCAAAAATGTCACCTTAGTCATATATTTATATTACCACCCTTTTCTTTTTTGCTTTGTAAATAGAATAAGCATACAATAACCAACTATATACCCCCAAACTTTCTTACCTCTTGTGAATTAGTAGTAGAAAAATAATATATCCATCTTCCACCCCATATAGATAAATTCCCATGGAAATCAACTCTCCACTTGTCTCTACCAAAGATTATGGTCCCTCTCTACAAGTCTTCTATGCCCCCTACATAGGTGGCCCAATATCTCTTAAGAATATACATATAGTTTCTCTCCTTTCAAAAGACTCCAATTGTATATTCTTTTCACAAGCAAATAATATTGGTCCCTCCTCTATTTGTTTAAGCATCATAGCCTTTTGAAAAAGCATGATTCCCCTTGGATGCATACAAGCAAAGGGCCCATACAAGAAGACTTGGAAGCAAAAGGTTCCCTAGCCTAGTGTGGACCTTCCAAACCGAATTCCTTGGTGCATGGGCGTGAGGAATAGTCCAAATTCATATCAAACATGTTGAGAAGGTCAATTTTGCCTTTTGAAGCATGTCATTCCAAGCTACAGGTAAACAGTTATGGTCAAAATAGTGTAAATCTGTCAGATTCGCAGCAAAAGGGAACTGTAAATCAAGTAAATCAAGAGGGTGAGATCTTATTTTTCCCCTACTCATCTTCTAGAAGAGCAATGAGTGTTCAAGGTCACTTGCATGTGATGGGACCAACCTAAAGATGCTTTCTAAATGCCAAGACAGACAAGTTGAGATACCCCGCAGGAGCCACCCGTAGGGCCTCATGGTGGGGCCCACCTACATTATGCACCCCTATGGAGCCTTCACTGTCTAAAATGATATTTTTGGTGAATAAATAGTCCCTTTTATGTCCAATATTCAATGAGTGGTCAAAGGAAACTTAATTAGGTCTAATCACTTACTCTAATTAAGTGTAGCATAATCCCACTCCTACACAACTATAAATAGCCCCCCTTGGAGAGACTCAAGGACACACACCTATATTTTCAACTCCATGTTGTTTCTTGATCAATAGTAGAGAAAACCCCAACTCTCCCTCTTTCACATCCTCTCTCCTAACCCTCCTCTTTGGAGGAAGTGCAACTCTATTCTCCACTCTTTCCATTCTACAATCTCTTACTCCATCAACCCAATAAATCATTTGTAGCACCTCAATAACTTGTAAATACATCATGATCTCTCTCATGGTTATGTTAATGATCATGAAATCATCTTCAAAACTTTCAATTGTCGCAATTCGTGATGGTTAGCCAGTGTCTGTCCTCCCCTTAAAAGGTGTGCGAGAAATCAAGTAAGTGTTCTATTCTCAATTTACCATTGGTTTGTTTCTCCACACTTATTGAATTGGTCTAAAGAAATTTCTCACTCCAACTCTCTTTTGCTTCATTACATATGCATGTGGCTACCTCTCATGGTGATTTTATTTGTGTCACGGCATTGCATAGATGGAGATGAGCTCTCTATGCAAAGTGTGTTAGTTTGATGTAAGTGATTCTCTTGTGTGTTTGAGAGGCAAGTCTTGTGCGCATGATTTTTTGATGAGTGCTTGAGAGAGGAAGAGTTTGGATGTATTATGGGTATTCTTATGGGGAGAAGGGGAATGCTATTCCACAAATTGCATATTTCATTTTGATGGACGGCATTGGGTTGCATAATCATTGATGGTGTTCAAGTGTCCAAAGTGTATATAGAGTAAGGGGGTTTTCAAAGTGTGTTGCTTGAGTGGGTGAGTGCAAGTGTTATTTTGATTGGTTTCCTTCTCCACTCCCAAAAGAAGGTGGTGCCCCAAGTAGTGTGCGTATCTCTTTACGAACATTTTGTGAGGGTAGGCCCATTGGTTTGGGTTTAGAGGCCCCATTTCGAAAAGCTCGCCCTCACTAGGAATCGCAAAGGTGTTTAAAATATTGTGGCACGTACCGACAGAATACCATAAAAATATTCAGTAAAATAAAGTCTCTGCAAATAGTGTGATATAATCCATTGTGTTCGAAACACTTGCTGTGTAAATTTGTGTTGTTACCCATCGCAAATTTGTATCACTCCTTAATGTTCCTCACTGTGCTTTAGTTAGTTTTGTGGATATATTATTATCTAGCCAGATTGTAGTTGTTGATGGGGTGTATTGGCAATGTAATTAAGGGTGGGGGGGGAGTAAAGGGACAAGGATACGAGTAGAGACCAGGAGAAAGGTACCAAAATAAAGCTATATCACAGTATGGGATCGTCCAGTATACTATGAGATATGAAGCCACTGTTAGTGTCTATTTAGAGGGTGATTGTAGACTATTGATTAGAGTGAGGAGATAGCATGATTAGAGATGCCTTAGGTTGTTTGTGCTAGCTAGAAGTGAACAGACACTAGGATAATTTCTTGAGAAGAGGAAACAATGGGGGATATTTAGAGAGGGAGATCATTGAATTCAATAATTCAGAGACGCGGTATTGAAAGAAGAAAACTTCACGGCAGACTTTGGAGTTCACCTATACGAGAGGTGTATTGATCGGCCAAGTCATGAAGGTTGAGAGAGCCATAGAGAAAAATGAAATGAAATATTTTATGAGGCGTCTTCAAAAGGCAACGCCCACTACTGAACGCATGACATTGGACAACCTAAATTGATGGATGGAAACGCGAAAAAAAATCATGTGGTATAGCCTAGCTGTAATTGGATGAATTTGGACAAAGTGGTCACAGAGCAAGGGCAGTAGGATTATTTGTAGATATGAGCAGATCAAATTTTACACTAACTTGTGCTAATCAAAATTATGCAGACAAAATTGCAAGCAATAATGTGGTGGTCGTATGACAAAATTAAAAAATAACCATGCTGGATTACGTGTGCTACGAGAAGTGTTGAAAACTTAAAACAAACCAAAAGACTAGTTATGAATCCCGGCATATGGGAGCCGACAGAGCTGTTGCGATATCTGTAAGAATAAAGTAGGCTACATAGAGATGTACGACACTAGGAGGGACAAAGGGAGCATGGATAGGCTAATTACAAAATAAGAATTAAGAAAACAAAAAAACACATGTCTATTGCGTAGGGGCGGGGAAAGTAGTGCTAGGAGGGTCGCGCCGAGGTTTCTTGGTATTAGTGGAGAAGGGTCGTCCGAGGAGGTGTTCGGTGAAGATCATTAAAGTAGAGTTTAAGGCCTGGATGGAGGCCTGCACGTCCAAAAGGCGAAGAAAAAGCCTTCGGAAGCGGTTTCCCAGGTGGTCATAGTCTCGTCGAAGTTGTGTGAGCTCATCTTGCAAGGAGTGGAGGGTGTCAAGGACGTCAGTTGTGTCATTGGGCGAAGACAAAGCCATAGTTGTCGATGGAAGATGGAGAATTCTTGGAACGTTGAAGAGGTGGTCGATGGTGCCGGTAAGACACGTCAATTCCCGAGGATGCCCGAAAGCTGGTGTCTTTGGAGAAAGTATTGTAGTGGTCCGTATCGAGCTACGTCAATCGTTGCGTCGCGGAAGAGCGTCGTCAAAAGCTACTGATGATAAGAACAACCCACTCGTCTCTCAGGCGCTTCCTGGTTGAGCTGAGAGTGTTACTTCTAAAATCTTGCTGCTCAAAAGGGCGCGAGCGAGAGGATGAAGCAACATGAATTCAGCTTGAAGACCGGGATTGGTTGCAGATGGTGAGCGTGATTTTAAAAGAAAAATTTAAAAAAATAGGGTATACTTGAAAGGGAGATGAGGACCAACTAGGGTTTCTTCAGCGCAGGTTAATAATAGTTGTGTAGGAGTGAGTGGGCATGCTCGCCTCTGCAGAGAGTGCCGCAGGGTGGGTGAAGGTGGATTATAACGCTGAAGTGTGAGTGGCTAGTCACGGTTGAGTAAGGTGAGGGGTAGTTGGCACGCCTTGTAGGCAAGAGCCGCCATGCAGTGGAGTGGCACCCAGATGAGTGGACGCCAAAGGCGGTAGAGGGAAAACAACTCGTGGGGGATGAGTGGTGGATAGAGAGATCGAGGCAGTTACTGTGTAGAGATAGAGAGAGAGTGGATGCCTTGTTTGAAAATCTGCATGGCAGCTGGGTGGTGCGCAGCCAGCTCTTGGAATCCGTCAACTGAGGAGTGGGAGAGAGAGAAAATGGTGGACGGTTGCATGAAAACGAGAGGGAGAGAGACACTGACTCGTGGCAGTTGTGGTTTGAGTGGTTGGGGTGATTAGTTGGCTGCATGGCATCAAGAGGGGGGGCAGCTGGAAACGGAGAGAGAGAGAGAGAGAGAGAGAGAGAGAGAGAGAGAGAGAGAGAGAGAGAGAGAGAGAGAGAGAGAGAGAGAGAGAGAGAGAGAGAGAGAGAGAGAGAGAGAGAGAGACAGAGAGAGAGAGAGAGAGAGAACTGGTGGCTGCTTCGTGGAGTTGGCTGCAGCGGTTGGTGCCGCCATGCAAGAGGGAAAGCACACTATGTGTGTGTGTGTGTGTGTGTGTGTGGTTGGCAAACCACGGCCGCACAAGGGGTGGGGAAAAAGAGAGAAAAAAAAGGAGAGATTGGGTGGCTGCGATAGAAAAATGGGAGCCGCATGCATGGGCATTGAGAGGTTGTGCTGCCAAAATGTCTGCGCCGTCTGTAGCATGGCATCCCCAATGTATCCAAACCTCTTGGCGCCATTAGTATGGAGGCCTATAGCTGGCACAGCTGCTGCATATTCTTCGCGAGGCGCCGGCATTGAATAGGACCTTGCAGTCACTTTGTTGATCGTATTGCGGCGACTCGCCTCATCGTCTGCCCCACTGCATGAGTTAGGGACTCATTCCTTCTCTTGAGGAACAAATCGCATTCCCGAGATCACTATGATTGCATGATTTTGATACAAATCGTCTGCTGAACTCGCCTTAATCATGCAAGAGCCCTGCAGGACATCGGCTAATCGCATGCTTGTTTCTGCCTTAATCTCATCAACAATATGATCATGAGCACCCAAAATTCTATCTCTAATTTCTTTGATCTTGCACGTGGGCAACTTTCGATCTCTAATCTCTTTCTTTCCGTACTTGAATTCGAACACTTGCATCATATTAGCAAGTGTTAAGATATTAACAGTCATAATTCCTTCATTAATCCTTTTTAATCCCCTCTCTACTACTTAACACTAGAATGGTAACCTAACAGGACATAAAAGTGTCCTTTCAGGGTTTTGGGAAAAAATTCCAAAACCATAGTAGATCCACTCATTTCGAAAAATCCTTTCATGAGCTTATAGTTCAATAACTACTACATATGGAAAAAATGAGAAACTTGTAATTTTTCTCATCCCTTGGTCACTACAAGCCTCCAAAGTTGATGGACCAGTGCATTTTGCCCAAAACAGCAATTTCTTACGGTTGATTGTATATAAATAAGAGTGGGAATTTTTGTAGGACATGAGATAAAATGCCCCGTTAACTTTAGTGGGTTGGTGACCAAAACATATGGTTGCTTTTACCTCACTAATTTTTTTTTGGGCAAAAAAAAAGGTACAAAAAAGTTGTATTTTTGCCACTCTGCGGACGTATCATCAAAGTTTCTATAGTCACGCTCAATACAGATACTATATACATGTTTTCTTAGTTTTCTTTGGGCCTTTGGATTCAAAAGGAGCCATGGAGCATGTCAAAAGGATAATGGATCTCTTACAATTGGTACTTTGGGGGCAATGATAAAGTGCTAAATACAGCAAACATGAAAAAACTGGGTTTAGCATTATGACCTCTAGAAACCCATAGAAACTACTCAATATCTAGCTAAGTTTGTAGTCTATGATTAGATATGGTCACTACCTACAAAATACACACAATTGGCCTAAGAAACTAGCAATATTGAGAAAGTTATACTTACTACTCTAAAATGTATCGTATTCTTCAGCAATCAAAAAACTCAACCATCATCATATACTATGCTATGTAGCATATTAGGTCCCCCAAAACTCAAGGAAGATTAGCTTTATGTTATACATTACACTTACACAATCAAAATTGAATTTGGATATCAAGAAAGCCACCAAAAAATTCATAAAAGTGCTAAATTTGGCCAAAAAGCAGGATTATGCAATTCTTGTAAATTGGTCACAAATTTCAATTTTAACACTTAGCTCTCCCTACAAGCATCAAAACATGTTTAGAACTATGAAGGCCTAACCTCTAGCCATCTAAACCTCACAAACATGAAGTTTAGAGTGGTATAGTTGCCAAAAATTGAAAAAAAGCCAAAAACAGGACCAGTTTTTTCACACAGTTTAGGTTTAAAAATGTTGTGCAAGAGTAAGGTTAATGGTGAGATTGATACTCCAAAAAAAATGCTAAGTTTTTTTCAGCTCATAAGGCAACTTTGTGGATATATAGCACCTAGAAATTCATTTTCATACTCTTCAAATAATTCAAGCAAAATGGTCACTTAACAGGACACAAAAGTGTCCAAGGACATAAAAGTGTCGTGTTACCATTCTAGTGTTAATCTTTCATAATATCCTATCTAAGGCCGTGTGCTAATCCTTTCTTATTATTGAGTATTTTCATAAAGTTTAATATGTTCAATTATGACGTTTAATTATCATACTTACACTAGTGATTACTATATCATAACAATAAAAACGAAATTCTCTTTAATTTCAATGATGACTAGTTGTATTATACAATCAACACTAATTATTGCAGGTTGAAGCAAATAACAACACTAACAAGCATGAGAGAACAAAATACTTAGCTGATGTTTGTCTAAATCCATTATCCGGGAGCGTAGCCTATGCTCTGATACCACTGCTACAGCCGAAGGTGTGGAGTTCCCTGCAAATATCCAAAATAGCATACTACAAACCATAAAACAGACTAATCGACATACCGAGCAACCACATAGCCGCATAATCGTGAGATACATGAACAGAGAGAGACAGAGTGTGAGATAGAGCGAGAGAGCACGTGTAGGCGCACCTCCTAGAGCGAAGTGCTACGCCAGCATGACGAGAGAGAAGAGGGGAGAGGGAGAAGAAATACACGGACACTGGGTGCAATCTCCCCCCGTGCAAGAGTGTGAGCATTTCCCTCTTGCACGTATTTATTTATAGATTTCTTGAATGCCCAAAAATGAGTACGAACTGGCCGGCCGGACATAATTGGCCAAAGCTCATAAAGAGCACTTGAAAAATCTAATATACATAAAAGTAATATCTTTCTGCATAATCCATTATCTGCTGATGCTTTTGCCACCTGTCAGCTGCATAAATAATAAAATGTCAATTCTATAACATTAGTGGATCCAAAAGTAATCTCATAGAGATAGTGCACATAGAGTGCAAAATGCTTCATAAGAAACAATTTGTGGAATATGCATGCCGTTCCAAATTAGCCCTTGCTAAACAATAGGGACAATAACACCTAGTGTGCCTGCATTTAGCAAAAAGTAACCGAAAAAGTATATCCATAATGATGCTTGCCAATACTTATGGAAAATGTGATGCGCTGAGGGCGAGCTTTTTGAAATGGGGCCTCTAAACCCAAACCAATGGGCCTCCTCACAAAATGTTCGTAAAGAGGTACGCACACTACTTGGGCACCACCTTCTTTTGGGAGTGGAGAAGGAAACCAATCAAAATAACACTTGCACTCACCTACTCAAGCAACACACTTTGAAAATCCCCTTACTCTATATACACTTTGGACACTTGAACACCATCAACGATTATGCAACCCAATGCCGTGCATCAAAATGAAATATGCAATTTGTGGAATAGCATTCACCTTCTCCCCATAAGAATACCCATAATACATCCAAACTCTTCCTCTCTCAAGCACTCATCAAAAAAATCATGCGCACAAGACTTGCCTCTCAAACACACAAGAGAATCACTTACATCAAACTAACACACTTTGCATAGAGAGCTCATCTCCATCTATGCAATGCCGTGACACAAATAAAATCACCATGAGAGGTAGCCACATGCATATGTAATGAAGCAAAAGAGAGTTGGAGTGAGAAATTTCTTTAGACCAATTGAATAAGTGTGGAGAAACAAACCAATGGTAAATTGAGAATAGAACACTTACTTGATTTCTCGCACACCTTTTAAGGGGAGGACAGACACTGGCTAACCATCACGAATTGCGACACTTGAAAGTTCTGAAGATGATTTCATGATCATTAACATAACCATGAGAGAGATCATGATGTATTTACAAGTTATTGAGGTGCTACAAATGATTTATTGGGTTGATGGAGTAAGAGATTGTAGAATGGAAAGAGTGGAGAATAGAGTTGCACTTCCTCCAAAGAGGAGGGTTAGGAGAGAGGATGTGAAAGAGGGAGAGTTGGGGTTTTCTCTACTATTGATCAAGAAACAACATGAAGTTGAAAATATAGGTGTGTGTCCTTGAGTCTCTCCAAGGGGGGCGGGCTATTTATAGTTGTGTAGGAGTGGGATTATGCTACACTTAATTAGAGTAAGTGATTAGACCTAATTAAGTTTCCTTTGACCACTCATTGAATATTGGACATAAAAGGGACTATTTATTCACCAAAAATATCATTCTAGACAGTGAAGGCTCCATAGGGGTGCATAATGTAGGTGGGCCCCACCATGAGGCCCTACAGGTGGCTCCTGCGGGGTATCTCAACTTGTCTGTCTTGGCATTTAGAAAGCATCTTTAGGTTGGTCCCATCACATGCAAGTGACCTTGAACACTCATTGCTCTTCTAGAAGATGAGTAGGGGAAAAATAAGATCTCACCCTCTTGATTTACTTGATTTACAGTTCCCTTTTGCTGCAAATCTGACAGATTTACACTATTTTGACCATAATTGTTTACCTGTAGCTTGGAATGACATGCTTCAAAAGGCAAAATTGACCTTCTCAACATGTTTGATATGAATTTGGACTATTCCTCACGCCCATGCACCAAGGAATTCGGTTTGGAAGGTCCACACTAGGCTAGGGAACCTTTTGCTTCCAAGTCTTCTTATATGGGCCCTTTGCTTATATGCATCCAAGGGGAATCATGCTTTTTCAAAAGGCTATGATGCTTAAACAGATAGAGGAGGGCCCCATATTATTTTCTTGTGAAAAGAATATACAATTGGAGTCTTTTTGAAAGGAGAAAAACTATATGTATATTCTTAAGAGATATTGGGCCACCTATGTAGGGGGCATAGAAGACTTGTAGAGATGGACCATAATCTTTGGTAAAGACAAGTGGAGAGTTGATTTCCATGGTAATTTATCTATATGGGATGGAAGATGTATATATTATTTTTCTACTGCTAATTCACAAGAGGTAAGAAAGTTTGGGGGTAGATAGTTGGTTATTGTATGCTTACTTTTATTTACAAAGCAAAAAAGAAAAGGGTGGTAATATAAATATATGACTAAGGTGACATTTTTGGGAAGAGTACAATGTATGTGTCGCCACAAAAGTTTAACGAAGAGGGAGAATTTACTCTAGATAACTTAATAGCGTAGAAAAACATATACACATATGAGGAAGAGGACGTTGAGTAGGCTGAAAAATGTTGCAAAAAGATGGTTACCATTTTATGCCACTCAGCGCCTAGCACGCAATAAAAGGAATGTAAATAGTTCTGAAAAGAAACTAAATACTTTTAGTTTGCAATATTTTGCAATCATTGCTGAAACGTCTGAATCACAATAAAAGGTGAAACATTGATCACTTCTAGATACAGACAATGAAACTTTTTTTATTAACAGCTTATAGCCTTGCTATATGTATAAACAACCATCTGTAATGTTGTTTAGCAGTACTTGTATCTTAACAAGTCATTCTAAGTATCCGAAAATTTCTGGCCACGAAATTGCTCCTGATACGTCGTGCTAAAAATGGTCTAGAAAATAGATGTGACCAACAGCTAGGGACTTTGTCGTGACACATAATTGACATAATGGCGCCAGTGTCAGTCCAGAGACTATATTCTCTACATGTGGAATATGTCTCATATAAGGATGTGTGAAAAGGAACATCCTTCAAGTACAAGATGTACTTGTGTGTGGAGGTAACTACAGACACTCTACGACGGGAGTGAGAGGGACCCTCATTCATTGCTCCACACTGGCTAAACCGAACTCCTTGAGTTCCTAGACCATGTTGTATCCCATGTGACAACATGTGCCATATTGAATCCTACAAGTGGAGTCATAACAACATAAGGCAGAAAGATAGATTGGACACTTGGCCCAAAATACTGTGTGCCGACATACCCTTGGCATGGCTCTATAACATTCAAGCGTATTTATACGTCTTGAAAAACCAAGTAAAGCATAGTAAAAATGGAATAGTGACCAAATCAATAGATGCGTACCTGGAGATTTGAACGCAATGTTCACTTACCCGTATTCAAATGGAGAGGAGCACGTCCCCTACCTGAAAAACAAACAGTATTGCACTGGGAACCTTGTTTGTTGCCTTTGCAACCTAAGCCCGTGAATTAGAATCTCCGTAGTCAAATCCCTTGATAAGACTTCTTTGTAGAAACTGCTCAACTAGGAGATAACGGTAACCATCATAGTTAACCGTGTACAGATTGAGTGGAATCAACTTAAAAAGTGTGTCCATCATAGTTAAACGTGCACAAATTGAGTGGAATCAACTTAAAAAGTGTGTTCGTAATCTATCGCGTGGTAGATTGCGGAATTCTTTCTTTGAAAGTAGAACTGGGAGAGATCAACTGTGATCCTCAATGCAGATCAAACTATGATCCGTAATGCCTATGGGGTGATGTAGCAATTACTCGCTGGGTCTTACCCCAAAACCGTATGTCCATAGATACTTCGTAGTGCTATAGAGAGAGCAGGAGATGCACACGAGTGAACTACCGCTCCCTTACAACCAAGTTGTCACCCCTGATTGCTGCATCTATACTCCGTGGTAGAGATCAGCCTGTGTGAGGTTAAGATTATCAAAAAACGCACATGAGCGTTTGCATTGAAAATATGTAGTGGAAAAATGACACCCTAAACATCCGGAATGATATTTGTAATGACAAGACGCTTGCTTGTCAATTAACGTCAATGTGTACACCACTGGGTAGAGCTGTTCGATCTTGAGAACAATCATCCAAGGAATACCAACAAGTGGATCTTATCCTAGATTTAGCAATGGCCCGTAGGCAACGTGCGTGGTTCATAGCCCGTATGGCAATAAGTGTTCAATGGATAAACCGATGGAATAAATGTGAATGGCACCTTGCCCAATTTGTAGCTGATAATTGTAGAGCATCGTGGCTCAGGAGAAAACATGAAACAAACTTCGTAGAAAATTTTCATGTTGTACCTTAGAAAAAGAGGTGAAGAACGAACAGAAGAGAATTCTGGGCTGAGGGACTTTCCTTAAATGTCTAGTGTGTGTGTGCCCAGAACATGTGCGCTTAGACATCTTATGCCTGACTGGCAGCTTATCCAATAAGCATGCAACCATCTGACTGTATGATGCTCGCATCGCAAGAGGGAACACAAGTCAGATCTTGACTGTCTACCGTGTATGGGTTGTGAATCCAGTGGAAGTTTTTAGGTTGTTTTGTGTGCTTGGATAGCAACCAAAAATTATGGGAAACAATGCATAACTAATAGTGTCCTTGACGGAGTGATTTGTGAGAGCATACTGTATACCATATGGGTATACAGTATGGGTATGCTACCATATGGGTAGCATGCCTTGCATACAAAAATGAAAGCCTGTGGCTATCGTGATAACCGTTGAAGTCAACATCCTAAGTGCCTTGCACCGGTTAGACTGGTAAGGATTCGATGAGATGATATCCTGAATAATGTAGGTGCCCCAAACTTGGTTGCCAACTGCTCTTGTCGTCGAGGGAATCAGAGTATGAAGTAAAAGCCTTATGTCATGTAAAATGGGCCAAGCATTTGGGTTTTCATAATATTGTCCAAAGTAAATGCAAAGCGTGAGTTGTAGGACATGTGTATCATATACACGTGAGTTGTAGGACACGTGTATCATATACACCCTAATTCAGTGATCTTGCATGCATCTCAGAATGTTTTTGGCATATCATATAAGCCGAGATGATGTGACTGGTCATACCAAAAATGACTATGGCAGAAAACAATTGGGGTTTAACAGTATCCAATTCAAAAAAAACGTACAATACGCTGAAAATTCCATATTGAAGTACTAGAAAATGGCTACGCATAACATATTCAAAAAGCCATATAACTACTGTGCCGTGCGCCAAAACTGGAGTTTATGTCAAAGCACAAACTCATGCATCATGCTGAAGTTTTCTGACATGTGGGCACTGCTTTTTTTGATGTGTTCCTCAGCAAATAAAGAATAATTTTTGACTTTTTTCACGTTGAAATTCGGATGGTGATAGGCGCTTCTTGACCACGTTGGTCGTGCCCCGATGTGTTCCGACAACCGAAGTATTGTGGACATGTTGGACCTATTTGGTCATAACTGGTAAAATGGAAACCCCCTGGGTTGCTGGCAAGTGGAGAGCTGATTCTGGTAGCATTCTGTAAATTAGTTGTGTAAGATTTTTTACTTGTGTAACCAAGATTTGAACCCTGACAGCGAGCTTGCGAAATCGGGCATCAAAAGTTTTCCAGTCCTGTCGAGGGACAAACTCCCTCGCATCAGACAATTGACTGTCATCCTCTAGAATATCCAACACGCTCTGTGGAGGAGGGGTTGACAAACGAGGAGACAAAGATTGATCACTTGGGTTTGCACCATCCATCCCTGTTGCCACGAGGGTACTCTCCGTGAGAGTATCCAGCCCCATGACATCCTTAGGTGGAGCCCATTCGATATATTCGAAGTCAAACATGCGTTGATCATCAATTTCCGCACTCATGGCGAATCTATGTTGTGCGAACAAAAGAGAAAACAGTACCTTGGAATGCAACAAAAACTCGTAACCGTATCGAACACAAAGGTAGTTAGCCGTGCTAACCTCGCCGGCGGTCGTAAAGAAGGTGAATTTCCAATCTTGGTAGAATTGGCGAAGAGGTGAAATCACCGAGGACAAGGGTAGGACCAGTCCGGGCCAAGGGCCAGGACGGACATGCAGTCAAGGGGGTCCCTATATTTAGAAGGCCAAGGGCCTATATAGGGCATGGCTAGGTGGTGATGAGCATGTTCAGTTCCCTTGTCCTTTCACTGGTATAAGAGCTCAGGGGGAGGGGAGATCCATGGAGGAGGGGAAAGAGTTCTCTCTCTCTTTAGGTCTCTCTCTCTCTCTCTCTCTCTCTCTCTCTCTCTCTCTCTCTCTCTCTCTCTCTCTCTCTCTCTCTCGGAATCGAGCTCCCTCAATCTCGTCAAGGTCTTCAAGGCAACACAGGCGGGAACCAAGGCTAGGACTGGCTAATTCTGCTCGTCGAGCAGCCGGCATCGTGGGTAACAACCCTTGTCGAAGGGGGAGGTCGAGAGCCGACCTCAATGAAATCAAGCGCAGAGCAGATCTACGAGGTTGCACAGCCTACGGGAGCGTTTTGCGTCACATGCACAAAGCTTGGAATGCAACACAGAGGTTGCTGGGACTCCGCCTCTTGATCGGTGCTGCAGACAGTCATCGCCATCACTGGGGTGCGTATATATTTTTTGTTTTGTTCACATTGGGCGCCCTAAAGGTGCCCTAAAGCACCCTAAGGGGCCACTCCCACAGGATGCAAGCTCAAAGCCGCATGCATGCACCGTGGAAAAGCACATGATGAACCTCATCGGTAATGTTTGCCTTGTAAAGAGGGCGAGCATCCTCAGTATTTTGCTGCAGAAGCTCTACAAATTTTGCCATGGTTTTGATAACCCATTCAAGTTGACTTGCAATAAGCTTTTGAAAGTTTATGGAAAGCACATGACACTAAGGAGCAGCAACTTGGATTATTGTTCAACTGTATCATGAGGAGTACTACAAGGGCTATGAGCCATCGATCGGACGCCATGCCACCACGAACACATCCACTCTCAGCTCATCGCATGGAGTTTCTGATAAGAACATCATGATGACAAACTCAACCTCGTCTTCAGAATCTAAAAATTACATGAAATCAGAAATTATGATGCCGTTGTGTGGCAAAGAAGCTCCTCGATTTCGAGAGGTGATCTACACAAAAATAGCAGACATGTCTTATACTCTTGTCAAGGCATGCCCAAGTGGGTCGTATAAAAATTTCAAGCCAGCCAGGAGCCTCTGTATGTATTACGATTGGCCAAGGTCAGGCCACCATCAACACATGATTGGCGAAGCCCGGTTTCGAATACACCATACTTCCAACTGAACTTAATTTTTTTTCTACAAGCACGACAACAAGGTACCCTCTTTCAATTTTTGTTTCTATCAAGTTGATTACCCTCATAGTTTCTGCAGGGTAGCAAAGTGCCTCGCAGTACTGGTCAATCAGGCTGTAAAAACTGGTATTGCAATGAGCACGGCTCCGTACAAGGGTGCTAATGGGCTTGGCTTGTAACAATTATCATATGCATTACATACTTGCTACATATATCATTGAGAAGTATCCACATCACGCACAGTTCGACGACGATTCAATTTGATGCAAATGCATAGCAAATTTGCAGAGTTTTGGTCTCTGAAGAAGATAGGCACATCCTGTTCCTTGACTTCATGCAAGGGGCAAGTTTCTCGGCATGGCCGACTCCTTGTCATTGTTTCCTGCCAGAGGATGCTTCCTACACAAGATAGGCACATCCTGTTCCTTGACTTCATGCAAGGGGAAAGTTGCTCGGCATGGACGACTCCTTGTCATTGTTTCTAAAACCTGCCAAAGGATGCTTCCTACACAATATTACCTCATTTCAATTGAAATTCCTCGACACGGTCAATTATTTTTTTCCTCATATCGGTAGGTTCACAACCGCCCCAGTTGGCTATCAACAAGGCTTCAATTTACGCATCTTGCATTGCGCCTACCCACATTCGGCATATGCTATGAGCATACAAACTTGGGAAGAATTTGGCAATATGCTTGCAGGTTATTTCATGAGAAACAGACGGGCGCATATGATACAAAAACAGATCACACTCGAGCAGCAGATATGGCTATGCGCCATTTTTAAGCGAGTTTTCTTCCACGGCCAACTGGTTACAGCAACGACCAGGTTAGCCAAGTTTAAGTTTTTCTTGTTTTTCCCTGTTTACACCTTACTTGGCAATTACTGTCATTGTGCAAAGCAAAGTGCTTTGGAAATTTCATAGGAAGCACGGTTTCAGGGAGCTGGAAAAATAGGGAATATCAGCTCACAGAATCCCTACCAGCCTAAATTGTGTAAGGTACTTACAGTTTTGGTTCTCACGGTTGAGGCCATCACTCTGTGCAAGGGCTTACCATTCTTTATGCAAGGCATGCTAGTGACATGAATTCAATTCTGCCGCTTCATACACTACGCTTCCGCTAACACACTCGCAACTGTGTCAAGGCCAGAGTATGGATGGATTGTTGGTTGCTATCAACACTCAACAATACTAAAAATCTTCACTGGCAACGTGCCCTTTCAAGTCATCCTCATACAGTCACGACCCTACACGGTAGATAGTCAAGATTTAACTGGAGTTTTCCGTTGCTCTCTCGATGAGAGCGTCATATAGACAGATTGTGGAATGCTTATACAATAAGTTGCAAGTCACGCATAAGATGTTTAAGAGGACATAGCTTGGGCACACACTCTAAAACCTTAAGGCAAGTTCCTCAGCCCAGCATGTTCTTCTTTTTGTTCTCTATCTCTAATCTTCTAAGAAGCTTTTGATACATGTTTTGCTCATGAGTCAGCTTGAGCCAAGGTGCTCTAACTCACAGCTAGCACGTGGCTAAGATGCTACTCAAATTAGTCTTCATCGGTTCGTCGATTGAACACTATTTTGCCTAAGGGATATGAGCCAAACAGGCTAAGAGCCGATGTCAAGAGAAGGGTAAGACCCAACTATTGGCATTCTTTGGGTGATTGTTGTCAAGATATACCCAAGGAAGTACACATCGACGTTAATGGACAAGAAAGAGTCTTGTCATTACGGATGTTTAGGGTGTCATTTTTGCACCATATTGCGATGCTCAAGTTGAGTTTTTGATACTCTTGCACTTACATCAGCTGATCTATACCATGGAGTCTAGAGGCAGCACACAGTTAAGACAGCATGGCTGTTAATACGAGCTAGACATCTGACTTATATGGATTTCTTGCTCTCACTATAGCACTATGGCATGTCTATGGACATACTTTTTGGGGTAAGACCCGGCGGGTGATTGCTACATCACCCATAGGCATTAAGGATCACATTGTGATCTGCATTGAAGATCACAGTTGATCTCTCCCAGCTATACTTTCAAGGAAATAATTCCGAAATCTAACACACACGGTAGCGGATGGACACACTTTTCAAGTTGTTTCCAATCATTCTGCACACGGTTGACTATGTTGGTTACTGTTATCTGCTAGATGAGCTGTTTCTACAAAGAGCCTTACCAAGGGGTTTGACTACATAGATTCTAATCCATGGGCTTGGATTGCAAAGGCAACACCCCGAGTTCCCAGTGCAATGCTGTTTGTTTTTTCAGGTAGGAGACGTGCTCCTCTCCATTTGAATATAGGTAAGTGTACATTACGTACAACTCTCCAGGTACGCATCTATTGATTTGGTGTTATTCCATTTTTAGTATGCTTTGCTTGGTTTTTCAAGACGTATAAGTGCGCTTGAATGTTGCAGAGCCATGCCAAGGGCATGTTGGCAAAAAGTATTTTGGGCCAAGTGTCCAATCTATCTTTCTGCCTTATGCTGTTACGAACCCACGTGTAGGGTTCAATTTGGCACATGTTGTCAGATGGGATACAACATGGTCTAGGAACTCAAGGAGTTCGGTTTAGCCAGTGTGGATCATGATAAAGAGGGTCCCTCTCACTCGCGTCGTAGAGTGTTTGTAGTTACCTCCACACACAAGTACATCTTGTACTTGAAGGATGTTCTTTTTTACACATCCTTACATGAGACATATTCCACATGTGGAGAATATGAGTCTCTGGATTGACACTGGTGCCATTATTTCAATTATGTGTTACGACAAAGTCCCTAGGTGCTGGTCACATCTTTTTTCTAGACCATTTTTAGCACGACGTATCAGGAGAAATTTTGTGGCCAGAAATTGTTGGATACTTAGGATGACTTGTTAAGGTACAAGTACTGCTAAACAACATTATAGATGGTTGTTTATACATATAGCATGGCTATAAGTTGTTAATGAAAAAGTTTCATTGCCTGTACCTAGAAGTGATCACTGTTTCACCTTCTATTATGATTCAGACGTTTCAGCAAGGCTTGCAAAAGATTGCAACTAAAAGTATTTAGTTTCTTTTCAGAACTATTTACATTCCTTTTAATGCGTGCTAGGCGCATCACATTTGCCATAAGTATTGGCAAGGATCATTATGGATATAAAGGTTCGGGTTAGTTTTTGCTAACTGCATGCACAATAGGTGTTATGGGCCCTCGTGTTTAGCAAAGGATGATTTGGAACGGCATGCATATTCCTCAGGTTGTTGCTTATGAATCATTTTGCACTCTATGTGCACTATCTCTATGAGATTACTTTTAAGTCTACTAATCACCAACAGAGGTCATGGCTCGGTTTGGGTGTTTGGGGATGTTTCAAGTGAACCACGATGGTTATTCCAAACATTGTTGATTCCTCAACAATGTTATATGCTACTGTGATTCCCTTTTACCAGTCGTCTGGGAAGACTGTTTCTAAACTGTGGGGGAAACACACCTCAGTACTGTCAGTATCCAAGGGGATTGACAGATTACAAAGTGTAATCTTGGGCTACAGGATATGCAAAGTGCGTACATTAGCACCAAGCAATAAAATTCATAAGCATTTATTTCTCTTTTTGGAGTTTACACATGCTGCGACTAGGTAGTCTCTTCATGTATAACTCAGGTTCTCAACCTTGAACACTCATTCGGGTGGGGTTGTTTACTGATGATGAAAATTGGGACCAAGTCAAGGACTTAAAATTGGCTGATGAGTTATGTGTGTACTTTCATGGAAAGTGACAAGAGGTACTCTTTTTGGTACATCTTTGTTGTGATAAACTCATTTATCATGCTCATGAGCGTTCTAAATGGAGTCTACACACTACGTTTGGATAGGAACTGGTACCATCAGATGGTTACAAATGGACAACAATGTAGAAAATCAAGATGTTACTCTTGGTTTCATTGAACCTCCTACTAAACCGGGTTCCGCTCAAATGAACCGTTGGATCCATGTGGGATGTTACGATAGAAAACATTCGTGTTGTTATGAAGATAGCATCACTTGTGTTTTCGCAGACGAAAACGCTTCTCCAAGGGGGAAGTAATGTCAGGACAAGGGTAGGACCAGTCCGAGCCAAGGGCCAGGGCCAAGGGCCAGGACGGACATGCAATCAAGGGGGTTCCTATATTTAGAAGGCCAGGCGCCTATATAGGGCATGGATGGGTGGTGATGAGCATGTGGACAGGGGAACTGAACCTGCTCATCACCACCCAGCCATGCCCTATATAGGCCCCTGGCCTTCTAAATATAGAAACCCCCTTGACTGCATGTCCGTCCTGGCCCTTGGCCCGGACTGGTCCTACCCTTGTCCTGACATTACTTCCCTTTTGGAGAAGCGTTTTCATCCGCGAAAACACAAGTGATGCTATCTTCATAAGAACACGAATGTTTTCTACCGTAACATCCCACATGGATCCAATGGTTCATTTGAGCCAAAGGTGACCACGCCTAGAGAGAGGGTGGAAGAGAGTCCCAAGCTCTGATACCAGTGTGAGAAACTAGGCAACTAGGCTCTACTGGATCGTCCTCCCAACCTCCCTTTATAGGTGGGCTCCTAGCCCCTTGCCCTAGACAGATCCCCTGTCCACACTGCCTAGCCCGGCCCTTGGCCGTAGTGCTTGCCTAGCCTAGTTCTTAGGGTACAGGACCCGTGTCCTGACAAGGACACTCAAGTAGGTTAATACCTGGCCGCCAAAGCTACCGCCCACCAAGCCCAAAAGTCGATGTCCACCCATGTGCTAAAAAGAATGGCTGCCTGCCATTGAGTTGGCCGCCCAAAATCATAAGGATGGACACCCAATAAAGGGTTTTAGTGGGAAGCGATGGCGTGAGAGTAGGCCGCAGGCAGGACGGAGGGGGAGAATGTGATGCATAGCCCACTGGAGTGCTCGGACAAGCTTGCGGTAGTGACGGGTTTTTCTCAGGAGATCAAGGCACCCCCATTCGAGCCATAAGCCGCCGGGATTGGTGCAGTTCGACCATCGGGCTGCCACCTCAACAGGAGAGCATTTTTATGCCTCCCTAGCAAGGATGGCGCCATCGTTGCTAAGGGAGGTAGGGAGTTATATATAGGAGGGCTTTTTGCATGTGAGGGGGGTATTGTGGCATTTGAAGCAAGAAATGAAGGGAAGAAAGTTGGGAGCACGCAAGGAAGAAGAGGGTGCTCTCTCTCTCGAGTTGGCACAAGAAGGTGCTTTCGGCTCGTCCTCGGCACACAAGCAAGGGCTAGTTCTCTCTCTCTTATTGAAGGGCGAGGAAAATATTGGCGAGAAGGAGTTCTCCCTCTCTCTCAATCTTCAATTCAAGGCGAGCTCTCCCTCTCTCTTGATCTCCAATCCAATCAAGCTAGGTGAGGAGATAAGGGCCAAGCAAGGCGAGCTTTGTCTCGCTCTACTCCGGATATTGCTATGCTACGATGGATAGCCTATATTAAGTCTCTTAATTCTGAATTTTGTCATATTGCAGGTAAAGATAATCCTGTTGCAGATATGTTATCAAGAGCTAGATTTGAAGATGAAGAAGAGATGCTGACCACAATTGATGATGTTGGCTAGAAGTTCTATTCGTCTTCTTATCTGCATGCAAATTGTGGAAATATTTCTCATACTTTTGAGGTATTTTCTGAAGAGTTCTATGAAGGAGAATGACTTTTGATTGGTCGCTACCTTAGCACTCTTACTAAGCATGAAGAGTGGATGGATCAAGAGTACAGAAAGATCAGGAAGAAAGCTTACGGCTATTTTCTGAAGGATGGGCATTTATGGAAGCAACCAAAACACTCTAAAGGAGTACCGTAGTGGGTTGTTTGTGATAAAGCGACTCAATAGCAGGTTATAAAAGAGTTTCATGAAAGTTTATGGACTGGACACAGAGGGGTCTGGGAAACTTTTTTCAAGATCAAGGATCGTTACTGGTGGAAAGGTATGTATAAAGATGTGGCTCAGTTTGTAGAGACATGCCTAATATGCCAACAGTATTCTAATGTACGGCATTGAGATGGATTGCATCCCACCTATCCGCTTGCTATGCACTACAAGTGGGTGGTGGACCTGATTACCATGCCAGTAGGTGTCTGGAAAATGCGGTATATTGTTCTTGCCAGAGAGGATCTTACTAATCAGGTGGAAGGCAGAGCTTTGCGTACCAAAGCTACCAGTTCCATATGCAAGTTCTTGCTTGAGGATGTTATTTCCAGGTATGGATGTGTTTGTAGAATTAGTGCTGATAGAGGAGAGCTTGATGCAAATGAAGCTCATGATTTCTTTGCTTGCTTCGGCATTAAATTGGATCTCACTACAACATACAATCCAGAGGGTAATGGAAAAAGTGAAAGAGGGCATCCGCCTATTGTTAAAGGTTTAGCAAAGGCATGTCAGGGACATATTGGTGATTGGCCTAAACTCCTACCATTTGCTTTATGGGTTGATTGACCTACACAGAGTTCTATTACAGGTTTTATGCCATTTGAGCTAATGTACGGGAAAAAACCCATTATGCCTACAGAGGAAGCGGTTATCTCTTGGACTGTAATGCCGTGGGAAGAAGGTATGTCTACATAAGATTTACTTGCATTGCGCATTTGCCAACTTGAGAGACGTCAAGAAGATATTGAACAGGCTAAAGTAATGCTTAAGGAAGCAAGGTTGAAGAACAAAGTAGCGTTTGATGGTAAGCATAGACTACGACCTCGTGCTATTAAAGATGGGGATTGGGTCCTTGTATATGACAGTAGCTTGGAGAACCAATACACTGCTATGCGGAAGATGGTTAAACGATGGTTTGGACCATATGTTGTACTTCATGTTTATGATAATGCGACCTACAAGTTATGCGAGCTTGATGGCACTGAGCTCAAGGTGCCTATTGCAAGGAAAAGAGTTAAGTTCTTTAAGCAACAAGATGGTGAGATTAATATTGGAGACTTCAACACAGATCAACCTCCTGAAGACAATGCTATGTATGCATCAGACGATGAGTCTGATGATGCTCTTGATGATGCTTTATAAGTGCGGTTGGCACAGACCGGAGGCTGTGCAGGTTCAGAGGGGGTGGATGTCGTGCAACTCCTCTCCCATGCTAAGAAAGATTCCAGGAAAATGCACATCAAGTTTGTTTGAAGCTTATAGGATTAATGAACAATAATTAGGGCCTGGTAGCAGGCCAAGTTCAATGCTGAATGTATGTCAAATGCGGCTGAAAGAGCCAAAACATACCTTAATGATGCTAAAAAGTGTTATTCTTGAAGTGGGAATGGATGGGATATTGTGACCTAGAACTGTAGTGCCTTGGATGATAAATATGATGATAAATATGCTAAGTGGAATTAGCAATGCCTTGCTAGATTATGCATGCTAAAAGTGGTGCCATTATGAAAGCACTTGATGAGCTCACAGTCCTAAATGACATCTTATGCAGCTTATCGATTGTGGGATATGTTAATGATTAGACAATGGCTTCTCGAGAAAGATGTTGTGCTTGGCAATGCTTTGCCAATATGTACGCCAAATGTGGTGCCATTACGAAGTTACTAGGACACTCAAGTAGGTTAATACCTGGCCGCCAAAGCTAAGTGGGCTAGAGGCCGCCCACCAAGCCCAAAATTCGGTGTCCACCCATGAGATAAAAAGAATGGCCGCCTACCATTGAGTTGGCAGCCCAAAATCATAAGGATGGACACCCAATAAGGGGTTTCAGTGGGAAGCGATGGCGTGAGAGGAGGCCGCAGGCAACCCGGAGGGGGAGAATGTGACGCGCAGCCCGCTGGAGTGCTTGGACGAGCTCGTGGCGGTGACGGGTTTTTTTCAGGAGATCAAGGAACCCCCATTCAAACCATAAGCCGCTGGGGTTGGTGCAGTTTGACGACCGGGATGCCACATCAGCAGGAGAGAATTTTTATGCCTCCCTAGCAACGACGGTGTCGTCGTTGCTAAGGGAGGTAGGGAGTTATATATAGGAGGGCTTTTTGCATGCAAGGGGTGTGTTGTGGCATTCAAAGAAAGAAAGGAAGGGAAGAAAGTTGGGAGCGTGCGAGGAAGAAGAGGGTGCTCTCTCTCTCGAGCTGGCACAAGAAGGTGCTTTCAGCTCATCCTTGGCACATAGCAAGGGCTAGTTCTCTCTCTCTTATTGAAGGGCGGAGGAAAATCTTGGCAAGAAGGAGTTCTCCCTCTCTCAATCTTCAATTTAAGGAGAGCTCTCACTCTCTCTCGATCTCCAATCCAATCAAACGAGGCGAGGAGATAAGGGCGAACCAAGGCGAGCTCTCTCTCGATAGAGCTTGGCAAGGCTTAAGTAAGGGCTTATCAACCAAGTCTAACCAAGGAGACTCTCTCTCTTCGGCTTAGGCAAGGAGAGACCAACAGAGGTTGGTAAGCAGTCATAGGAGAAGAAATAAGCTTCTGCATAGACAATGATTGAAGACAATCAAACAGATGAATCGACACAATGGGATTTTGTTCGTCGGCAGGCAACCTAATTTAATTTTTAGTCAAGGACTGCTGAAGAAAGATGTTGTACTTGGCGATGCTTTAGTCGGTATGTATGCCAAATGGGGTGTACCAAGGTTGTCGAGTGCTTGGTATTGCTTGTGCAGCGTATAGGCTTAATGTGGTGCCGCTACGAAAACACGAAAAGCTCTTGATGAGCTCATTGTTGAAATGTCATCTCATGGAGGGTAATGATTGCCGATATGTATAACAAATGTGGCACCCTTGAAAGGGCTATGGCCGGCATGTATGCCCACTCTGGAGAAGCCGCCCATATTCTCAAAGGGGCATGGCTGCCCAAGCAACTTAAATGGCCACCCCCGCCAAAAATAGGGTGAGTATGAGCAAGCCAAAGAAATAGAGGGCATGGCGTAAGAAACCGGTGGCGAGCGGTGCAGCAGGAGGATAAGGAGTTTGCGCAGGCCGCAGGGTTGCTCGGACGGCATCGGCCAGGAGACAAAAAATTCTTGTCTTTTCGGGGCGAACCCATTCGGTCTCAGTTGCAATGAATTCTGCGCAGGTCCATTCGTCAGCTACACGTCATTAGCGGTGGTTTATGCAATGGCACCATCGTTGCATAAAAAGAACAAAAGGGCCTATTTTAAGAAAATGGAGGGCAATTAACGAGGAAGTTGAACGAGGGCAAGAAGGAACGAGAGGAAGGGAGTTTTTTAGGGGCATGCAAGAAAGAAGGGAGCTTGTGGGGAAGCAAAGCCCTCACAGGCTCTCGCTTGCTCTCTCTCATCCTTGGTAACGAAGACAAGCAAAGCTCTTCCTCTCTCTTTCTCTCGTCATAAAAACAAGAAAAGCTTGGAACGAGGAGATCTCTAGGAAGAAAAGATTTGAGGGAGGTTACAAAGGAGAAGACTTGAGGCGAACCAAAGCTTGACGAGAAAAACATAACGAGGAGGTATCCAGTGAGTAGCGTTAAATGGTAACCTTGCATTTGAACTACATTTCTACTCAAATGTATATATTTTTTATCAAAGTTTTAACCTAGTGTTCATTCTCTCTTTCCGTAATAGCCTTTTTCCATACAAACACCTTACCCTTCTTAGATCTTTATGCATTTACATCATATTTCTCTCTTCATGCTAAATGTAAATAGTAAACTTAATTCTACTCTCCTAGTTTTTTTACTGCATATTCTTTTAACTAATTACCTTTACTAATTTAAATATCTATCTACATCCCATAATTTGTAAATAAATAATTTATGGGCACTTATCTTACCCATCTTCTCTCAAGGGTAGGGTTGACCTTGTAGGCCTTCCCTTCCCCACCACTAGGTGACCCAACTCTTGGATCATTTACTTGTGTTGGTCAACAAATCTTAAATATAATGTATATCCCCAATAAATAAAACTTTATTGGAGCCTACCTCATTTGTTTAAGGTGGATTCTCTTTTGAAAAAAGCATGCTACACCTTGGATGCATGTTAAAGGGCCCCCTACAAGGAGACTTGGTTCAAAAGGTGTTTTGGATGCATCTTGAACGCCTTAGCTCGTGGGTATACTTGAGGAAAATTCCAAAATCAGCTTAAACACTTTGAGAAGGTCAACTTTGCCTTTTACAGGACCCAATTCTGAGTTACAGGCTGAAAGTTATGGTGAAAACAAGGCGATGCGGACACTGTTACTGCAGGTCAAAGTTACAATCAGGTAAACCACAAAGGTGAAAAGTTTTCTTGACTTCTCCAACATTCTAAAATACCAATGGGGAGTTAAAAAACACTTGCGTGTGGAGGGGTCGGCTCAAGATGCTTCCAGAGACACAACAAAGAGGATGGGGACACTCTGCAGGAGCCACTAGAGGGACATCATGGTGGGGCCCACATACATTATCAACCCTTATGGAGACTCCACGACTTAAAAGGATATTTTTAATGAAAAAATAAGTCCCTTATTTTCATAATTGAAGGAATGGTCAAAAGGGAACTTAACTATGGTTAATTACCTATCCTAGTCAAGTTTAACCTAAACCAAGGTCTTGTACAGCTATAAAAAGGCCCTTTGGCAAGCACAAAAATACACACACCTACTCCATTGCTGCAAATAAGCTCCTCTAAGGTTAGGGAAGCCCTAATCTCTCTCTCCTTTTGTCTCCCTATCCATTTCCTAAGCTCGCTATCATAAGCGGCACCATAGAGAGAGCATCAATATGCTATTGCTACCATTCTCTTGCAAACATTTCTCTTACCATACTCATCCCTAAATAAGGATTTTAGATTCTATATGAGAGCAAGGATATCAAGTTCAATGATCTATCTCATGGTTTGATCAACAAATTGTTGCAATTGGGGTGTCGTCGTCACACTTTTGCTCTAAACGCATGTAAAATTGGTAAGCATATCTTGGCAGCTTCTCATATTTTGTGCTCATTGGGTTGCTTGTTTGTTGAGAAAGTTTTTTGTGCACCATGGTGTCTATTTGCTTGGCTTCTCTCCTTATGTTGTGTGTAAGTAAGTCTTGGGGCTGCATAGATGGAGAAGAGCTCTCTATGCATGCCGCCTTATGTGTGTAAGTAGTCTCTTCTTTTGGGAAAGGAAAGGAGTTGTCAAGTATTTGTGCATTATGGTGTTTTGAGTTTTGAGGTTTTGAGGTTTTGTGCTTGCTTTTCTTAGAAGTATATGAGCACTAATATGGTGAAGGTCAATCTTTGCATGTGAGTTTGTGTAGTGTTCAAAGGGATTGCTTAAGGAGTGTGTGTTGAATGGTTGAAGGGCATTTTGTGTGGAAGCACATAAGGAAGGTGCGAATGTGTGTGTGTGTGTTGTATATGGTTTGTTTTTGTTTCCTTCTTTCTCCATAAAAGAGGGTGGTGCCCCTAAGAAATATGCGTGTGTAGGGCCTCACGGAGTGGTTGTCTGGTGGGAGCCTTGAGTTGAGTCCCATCTCAAAAAATCCGCTCTCATAAAAGTGGTGCCCCCACGGAGGAACTTTCCTAATTGCCTTCTATTCTCCTCATGAACAATAGAGTTGCACCATATGCTTTTCATTTTTCACAACGCATCATAATTAACATTTGTGTAGATCGCAATTTTTTTTACCAACAACGCATTGTTTTTATGTTTGGAGCAGAAAGACTTGGTGAAATGTGGGCATCTCCAAATCCCATCATTCTTCCATTCATCAATTATGATGATTCATTTGATGTCCATGTTTTTATTTTGTTTTGAGGCAGGGATAAGAGGCGCTTAGATAGCGATCCACTCAAAGGAAACTTTCTTCAAGAGAAAGAAAAAGGAGAACACATTGTCACATGAGCAAACCTGGAGCTGCTTCTCCTTTTACACCCATAGCTCGTCAATCTGTGCACATCATAATTGCTACAAAATTTAGATTTCAAGCAACCATTAGGAGAATTTTTGGACCCACTCGCCTTAATGAAATTAATGCCTCAATCAACCCTTTTATTTTGCCTATGATAAATTATGAACTAACACTTGATGTATATATTTTCATTTTGATGTGATCACTCATCGTAGTCAAAACTTTGTGGTACACAAGCCTCCTTGTATTGTAAAAATGTCAAACACTTTTCCTACCTTTCATTCTAAAAATGGTGAGGATGCACAAGAATTTCTGGATAATTTGGAGATGGCACACCTCATCTCTGGGAGAGATCAAGAAGAGGTAAAGCTGCGTGCTTTTCCACTCGTTCTCAAAGGGGAGGCTAAGGCATGGTACGAGGCCTTGCAACCTGAAAACAAAAGCAATTGGGAGAGGCTACGTGCAATTTTTCTTGCCAAATTTGGGCAAGGAGATACTCCAGAGGGTCTTTGGAAGTGTCTATTTCAACATAAACAGGTATTCCTTGAAGACTACCCATCTTATGAGGCCGTTTTCCTTAACCTATGGGATAGATGGGAGGCTACCTTACAAAACCAAGGTGGTACACCAAACTTTCTAAAGAAAGATAGGTTCATGGCTGGCTTGTATCCAATTTTGAAGACCAAGGTAGAGTTAAAATTCCCATCAACATTTGAGGAAGCACGTGAGGTGGCCATGGTCAAATTCAAGAAGTTAAATTTTCAAGCACATAGAACAAGGGACTTAAATGAAGTCATTGGGAGGGATTCTTCATCAAGCATGGGAGCACACGTTAGGGGCTCTCTTGCCCAAACTTCACAAATAGGGGAAGGATCACAACAAGAGATCTTGCAAAGATTAACTCAACAACTAGAGAGTCTCACATTGAATCTAGTTCAGGGCCTACCCCAACAACGACAACCAAGAGAAGGGAATTGAAATCAACGACGTCAAGCACAAGAGTTGAGATGCTGGAATTGCAACGAAGTTGGTCATGGCATGTATAATTGCCCTCACCCTCGAAGGGTTCTAGGGGACATATACCCTCCTAGACCCCCTCCGCTCATGGTGCAGCAAGAGCATGCTCAAGCCCCGCAAATTCTTCATCGAGCACCACCACCTCCAGTGGCAAACATCCCTCCTGTCCTACCAGTGGAGGAAGAGAGAGGATTAAACGTCATAAAGCTGGAAGAGGAGATCGAGGTGAGCCCTATACATTTTGATGTTATGCCAGTAGAAAAGCGCACAAGAGCACACAACAAGGATGAAGACACAAGGAATGAAGAGTCAAAACCTGCAAGGAAGGAGAGGAAGAAAAATTCAAAGAAGGAGGAAGGAGGCAAGAAGCAGAGGTCAAGGCGAAGGGAGATCGGCATCAACGATTTTCCATTAGGAAAGATTATGGAACCCTACAACATCTTAGAAGATTTGCAAACTCAAAAGCCCAATATTTCTTGGCCTCAACTCCTACATCTATCACTCAAGGTGAGAAAGCACTGGTCCAAACTTGTAAGCACAAGACTCCCAAGAAAGAAAGAAAAGGTGACAGTAAAGGCATTGACTTCAAAGCCACAACAAGATGTGGAACCTATTGTAGATGCTTATGTAAGGGGTAGGAAGGTATCCAATGTGTATGTTGATGGTGGAGCACAAATGTGTGTGATCACGGAAAGAGCCATGAATAGACTAGGGCTTGAAATCACTAAATTCTCTAATTGTCAAGCTAGGCTGGCCAACAATGCAAGTGTGAATTGCCTAGGGATCATCGAGAATGTAAAAGTTTCTGTATGTAATATAGATGCACGTGTGGACATGTATGTTATGCCAGCCAAGGGGGAGGGCTATCCCATCATCCTAGGGAGGCCTTGGCTCATTGCTGTGAATGCAGATCAAAAATGGGGACGAGGACAATTGATTCTCAAAAAGGGGCAACATGTAGTATACGATTGGCATGAAGGAAAGCAGCTCGACATCAACTATGAGACCACGGCCGATGAAGAAAGTGAAGAGAGTTTTGGCTCAAGCGACGAGGAAAGTTCAACCACTACATCCAATAGCGAAGAAGAATCATCTTTGGAGGTAATGGGAATCATCTTCAACACATCAAAAACTCCATCAATAGAGGTTGACCCAACAAAGGAGCAAACAAAGGATGACAAAGGTGACCACAAGCACTTTGAAGACTTTGAGAGGATGGTTGCAAAAGATCTTACCGCTGAGGAGAAGCGGTCCTACATCGATATGCTCAAGAGGTATCGAATTTTTTTTATCACTGATTACTCAATTAGAGGTGTGGATGTTATAGAGCATGACATAGGATTAAAACCAGGTACTAAACCTGTGGCTCAAAAGCTAAGGCGCCTAGGAAAAATACAACAAGAGGCACTTTTGACAGAGGTTAACCGACTCCTCAAAGCTGGTTTCATTTACCTTGTGTCTAACTCTGAGTGGGTGTCCCCAATTGTAGTAACCCCTAAAAAGAACGGAAAATGGAGGGTCTGTGTTGACTACAAACCGCTCAATGCTGCAACAAAGAGGGATCATTTTCCTCTTCCTTTCCAAGATGAAATCTTAAACAAAGTAGCCGGCTATGAATGTTACACAGTGTGTGATGGGTATTCAGGGTATTTTCAAATCAGAATAGCAGAAGAAGATCAATTAAAAACCACTTTCATCACACCTTGGGGTTGCTTTGCCTATAGAGTGATGCCATTTGGGCTCACAAATGCTCCTAGTACCTTTATAAGGTTTACAAATCTTGTCTTTCAGCCCTTCTTTGGAAAGTCAATTAGGGTTTTTATGGATGACTTCTGTATCTATAGTAGCCAAAGACTTCATTGCCAAAAAGTTGAGGAGGGGTTTAGGAGGCTTCATCAATTTGGGGGACAACTTAATCCTGAGAAGTGTCACATTGCAGAGTCACAAGTGGTATTGCTAGGTCATGTGGTTTCTTTGCAAGGAATTCAAGTGGATCCATCAAAAGTAAATGCTCTCTTGTCACTACAACCACCAACGACAACCAAGGAGCTCATGACTTTCAACCACAAAGTAAGGTACATGTCTCGTTTCATTCACCTTCTAGCGGAAGCTATTGCACCTTTGCACAAGCTAGCAAACAAACCCACATTTGAATGGAGAGAGGAACACGAATTATGCTTTACTGAAGTAAAGGGTATTCTCAACTCTCTTCCAACAATAATGCCACCAAATCCAAAGGATACATATTACATCACGCCAAGTGTAGGAATGGAGGCCATCGGTGTAGTTCTCATGCAAAAAGACCCAAAAACATGCTACATGAGGCCAGTATACTTTGCAAGCAAAGTCATGACCGCTGCAGAGAAGGGCTACACCGATATGGAGAAGGTGGTATTCACAATTATGTTTGCGGTAAGAAAGTTCCGATCATATCTCTTACCTGCACCATTTGTCATTCTCACCATGGAAAACAATTTACCATATGTTGTGCAACACATGAGCCTCTCATCTAGGATAGCCAAATGGGTTCTAGAACTTCAAGAGTTCGAATACACTTTTCTTGTGGAAGATAGCACAAGGGCAGGTCTTGCAAACATTCTCACATACAAAGTGAGAGAAAGGAAAGAGTCACCAAAGGCAGGAGACAAAGCTACACCACAAAATAATGAGGAGGAGATGGACAATGCACACATTTTGTGCTTTGATGGAGCTTACCGACGACAACACGATCAGGCACCAGGGGGGGTTCTTATTCTAAGTCCACAAAGGGAAGTTCTTGTTAAGAAAGGTATCACCTTGGAAAATGTTCATTCTAATAATGAGGCTGAGTATGTCACCTTAAAGTTGGGGCTTGAAGAATGCAGAAAACTTGGCATCGAAAGACTTATAATAAGAGGTGATTCCTTACTAGTTATTAGGCAAATCCAAGGGATATGGAAGTGCAAGAACCCTACTCTAGTGGAGTGGCTTAGACAGGTGAAGGCTTTGATAAAGAACTTTGAAGCTACACAGGTACAGCATGTTGTGAGAACCCTCAACAAGGAAGCAGATTATCTCGCCAATGAGAAACTTCAGATCATGGTGGGAGGTGTGAAGCTCTACGAACCAAAGTACCAAGGCCAAGAGGAATTGAAGGACATCATATTTTTCCTCCAAACTGGTGAGTGCCCTAAACACTTGGATAAAGTGCAAAGGCATAGGTTGCTAAAAAAGGCAACTCCTTACCAACTCATAGGAGATGATCTGTATCATAAAGGGAAAGATGTGGTGTTAAGAAGGGTGCCCTCTGTTCAAGAAATAGAGAGAATCCTCTTTTCATGCCATGATGATGTATGTGGGGGTCATTTTTCTCATGATATTACAAACATGAAGATTTTACAAGCAGGGTTTGTTTGGCCAAGTCTACACTGTGATGTCCAGCATTGGTGTAAGTCATGCAAAGGTTGTCAGATTGCTGGAAATCGACGACTCACTTACGAACCTCGAGTTCCAATAATTTTGTATGGTCCTTTTAAGAAGTGGGGTGTGGATGCAATAGGCCCCTTACCTCGCACATCTACCGGGAAGGTCTTCATCATTGTGGGAGTAGATTACATGACACGATGGACGGAGGCAGCAAGTACAACACGAATTACAACCGAAGAGGTATCAAAATTTATCTTTGATCACATATGTAGTAGATTTGGCACACCATTAGAGATTTTGTCAGATCGTGGTCCAGGGTTTAGAGCAGAACTCCTAGATAATCTTTTGACAAAGTTAAAAGTCAAACATTTGTATTCTACACCTTACTACCCTCAGTGCAATGGGTTGGTTGAAAAGGTGAATGGAATGATATGTAAGATCATTTCTAAGCAGGTTGCAGATCGACCAAACGACTGGGATTGTCATTTGACCGCAGCTCTATGGGTATACAAAACATCTTTCAAGGTATCCACTCAATTCACTCCTTTTCATTTGGTATATGGATAGGAGGCACTCCTTCCTATTGAGGTGGAGATTGCAAGCCTACTCATTCTCTCACGGGGAGCAAAGAGGCCAAAAGAAGCTTTGTAGGAAAGAATTTTAGATCTTCAACGACTTGAGCTTGATAGAGAAGAGTCCATCGACTATTACATTGCCCAAGCCACAAGCCAAAGGGACAAAATCAACAAGAAGCTCAAGGGGAAAGGATTGAAGGAAGGTATGTTGGTTCTTCGCTATGATAACCGACTTGATACTCGACTTGACAAAAAGTTTTTGCAAAGATGGGAGGGACCTTTCATGATAAAAACAAAGTTTGGGAATGGTAGTTACAGATTAGCAGATTTATCAGGAAAACTCCACAAGAACAGAGTCAATGGATGGAGATTAAAGCCCTACTTTCAACGTATCAATCCGTTGATAGGAAGTCATGTACCTACATCGTCTAAGCTCCAAATTGGCATGGCTCCCTTTGGCTTGGCAAATGCTCCACCTATTTTTAAAGCTTTGATGTGCAAAGAAGAACCAGCCTTGGAATCTCAACATACACAAGGCAACCCTCCCATCTCCGATTTATGGGATTGAGGTAATGAAAAGCAGGTCTAATGGAGTAAAAGAGTGTATATCACTCCTCTTTTTTTTAGAAAAATAAGAAAAAAAAGAAAAAAAAAGAAGAAAAAAAAGAAAGAAAAGAAAAAGGAAACAACTCTTTTGTTTCATCTAGGAGCATGAATGATCCTAGATGAAGGGGGAGGGCTAATATGAGTAGCGTTAAATGGTAACCTTGCATTTGAACTACATTTCTACTCAAATGTATATATTTTTTATCAAAGTTTTAACCTAGTGTTCATTCTCTCTTTTCGTAATAGCCTTTTTCCATACAAACACCTTACCCTTCTTAGATCTTTATGCATTTACATCATATTTCTCTCTTCATGCTAAATGTAAATAGTAAACTTAATTCTACTCTCCTAGTTTTTTTACTGCATATTCTTTTAACTAATTACCTTTACTAATTTAAATAGCTATCTACATCCCATAATTTGTAAATAAATAATTTATGGGCACTTATTTTAGCCATCTTCTCTCAAGGGTAGGGTTAACCTTGTAGGCCTTCCCTTCCCCACCACTAGGTGACCCAACTCTTGGATCATTTCCTTGTGTTGGTCAACAAATCTTAAATATAATGTATATCCCCAATAAATAAAACTTTATTGGAGCCTACCTCATTTGTTTAAGGTGGATTCTCTTTTGAAAAAAGCATGCTACACCTTGGATGCATGCTAAAGGGCCCCCTACAAGGAGACTTGGTTCAAAAGGTGTTTTGGATGCATATTGAACGCCTTAGCTCGTGGGTATACTTGAGGAACACTCCAAAATCAGCTTAAACACTTTGAGAAGGTCAACTTTGCCTTTTACAGCACCCAATTCTGAGTTACAGGCTGAAAGTTATGGTGAAAACAAGGTGCTGCGGACACTGTTACTGCAGGTCAAAGTTACAATCAGGTAAACCACAAAGGTGAAAAATTTTCTTGACTTCTCCAACATTCTAAAATACCAATGGGGAGCTAAAAACCACTTGCTTGTGGAGGGGTCGGCTCAAGATGCTTCCAGAGACACAACAAAGAGGATGGGGACACTCTACAAGAGCCACTAGAGGGACATCATGGTGGGGCCCACAGACATTATCAACCCTTATGGAGCCTCCACGACTTAAAAGGCTATTTTTAATGAAAAAATAAGTCCCTTATTTTCATAATTGAAGGAATGGTTAAAAGGGAACCTAACTATGGTTAATTACCTACCCTAGTCAAGTTTAACCTAACCCAAGGTCTTGTACAACTATAAAAAGGCCCTTTGGCAAGCACAAAAATACACACACCTACTCCATTGATGAAAATAAGCTCCTCTAAGGTTAGGGAAACCCTAATCTCTCTCTCCTCTTGTCTCCCTATCCATTTCCTAAGCTCGCTATCATAAGCGGCACCATAGAGAGAGCATCAATATGCTATTGCTACCATTCTCTTGCAAACATTTCTCTTACCATACTCATCCCTAAATAAGGATTGTAGATTCTATATGAGAGCAAGGATATCAAGTTCAATGATCTATCTCATGGTTTGATCAACAAATTGTTGCAATTGGGGTGTCGTCGTCACACTTTTGCTCTAAACGCATGTAAAATTGATAAGCATATCTTGGTAGCTTCTCATATTTTGTGCTGATTGGGTTGGTTGTTTGTTGAGAAAGTTTTTTGTGCACCATGGTGTCTATTTGCTTGGCTTCTCTCCTTATGTTGTGTGTAATTAAGTCTTGGGGCTGCATAGATGGAGAAGAGCTCTCTATGCATGCCGCCTTATGTGTGTAAGTAGTCTCTTCTTTTGGGAAAGGAAAGGAGTTGTCAAGTATTTGTGCATTATGGTGTTTTGAGTTTTGAGGTTTTGTGCTTTCTTTTCTTAGAAGTATATGAGAACTAATATGGTGAAGGTCAATCTTTGCATGTGAGTTTGTGTAGTGTTCAAAGGGATTGCTTAAGGAGTGTGTGTTGAATGGTTGAAGGACATTTTGTGTTGAAGCACATAAGGAAGGTGTGAGTGTGTGTGTGTGTGTGTGTGTATGTGTTGTATATGGTTTGTTTTGGTTTCCTTCTTTCTCCATAAAAGAGGGTGGTGCCCCTAAGAAATATGCATGTGTAGGGTCTCACGGAGTGGTTGTCTAGTGGGAGCCTTGAGTTGAGCCCCATCTCAAAAAATCCTCTCTCACCAGGAGGCAAGCTTGGCAAAGGAGAATGGTAAGGGAATTCACCGGACAGAGCTTGGTCGAAGCAACCAAGGGAGCAAGCCAAGGCAAGAAAGAAAGATCAAGGTCGAGGCTTGAGCAAGCCAGCAAGGGAAGATTTGAAGCAGGATACGGCTATTTCTCTCTCGTGCATAAGCAAGTGACTCAACCTAAAGAAGCAAGAGGTCAAGAGCAGGAGAACGGAAATTAAGTGAGTGTAAAGCAAATAGAGTAAGAAGCTGCACAATATTTATTTGACAATAATCAAAGCTTGATGATCGAGGCCATGAAATGAATTGAAGCTTGCAGAATCCGCGAGGTATTTGAAGCAGATAAAGTGACATGAGAGAGTTTCCATCACCGTCATCAGGTAGTGTTTGATTCATCATTCTGTTAAGTTCGGTGTCGTTAACGACCCGGTTAATTCTGTAAAGCGTGTCATAAAAATCAATATCTAATTCTCCTAAATGATTTTCTCATGTTAAATTGATCATTTAATATGGGAAGTTCCAGGGGAGAAAAAGCTAGAATATTGGTTAAGCTAGCAGACCAGACACAGTAGGGATCCAAAGGAGAGAAAATAGGGATCCAAAGGGGGGGCCATCTGCAAAAGATCCATGTGCAACAATGGGATAAAAAGACCCTAAGGTTCAGCTCATTAAGACTTCCAAAATGCTAAGGTTCCAAAATTCAAAGGTTGTGTCCAAAGGTCATCCATCGGGGGAATTGGATGCTTTGTGTGTGACCCAAAAAGTCTTTACAAATCCCTACATAGGAGGGGGCGAGCCTTGGGATTAGGGGATGAGAGAGAAAGTCACACACACACACACACACAAGCTCCCTTTACACAAAGGGAATGAAGGACACATGTCAGCTCCCTAGCCAGATGCCCACAAGGTGTACCCAATTCCTATTGGATGGCCTTGGAGGTGGACCAATGAGAATTAGGCTAGAGTAAATCTAGTTTAATTAATTTAAAAACACTTAATAAAAGAACCAATGAGAATTAAGTCCTCTAGAAGACTATTAGACAGTCTCCCAAGTGGTCCAATGAGCATTCAACAGCCCAATGGCTTGCCTGATTCCTATTGGCCAGGAGGCAAAGGGGTCCAATGAGAGTTTAGTTGAATTATTAAATTAACTTAAGATCTCACAAAAGGGGAAAGGGGGACACATGTCAGAAGGCTATCACTTATGCTGCTTAATTGTCATTGGCTAGCTCTAGGGAGGTCCAATGGGAGGACATCAAGAGCAAATAGCAAGGGGGCTCACCCAAGAGAGAGAGGGGGATGATTTTTGCAAGGAATTATCACACACACACACACTCACACAATCTCATGTGTGAAGTAAAGAAGACTCTCTCTCCTTCTCAAGCTTTAATGGAAAGCTTACCACCTACTCCAAGCTTGTGAGAAGGGAGGCCTACACCAACAACTCTTGGTTTGTGATGCAAATCCAACCAAGAGCCAAGCTTCAATGCATGCTCATCTCCTCTACCATGCTAATTACTAAGCTAAGCTATGCTAATATGAGTGATTATGTGAGGAGATGTACATCTTTCTCGTAAGATACTCCTTCTTCCTCTCAATCTACTCTCATACCCTGCTAGCTCTCACCATCTTCGAAGGTGTGTGAGGTCTTGGGTCTGAGACCGGGGATAATTGATGTTGTGTTTGCTAAGTGTTTTTCTTAGTGCATGAAGTTTCATCTTCATTGCACTAGCTAGTCTTGAAGGAACACAAATAATTGTATTGTACAATGTCTCTCTTGATGGGAGAAACCATAATACAAAGCCTTTTGGAGGCGGGACCGGCTCCATGAAAATCCGGTCCTCAATTGTTATCAATAGATTAATTTCTCTCTCTTTTGAAAGTATTGTTCATGCTATCTAACTAGGTGTTACGCTTTTTGTTGCTCTCTCCACCCAAGCACTCTTGTAATTCTCATTAGGAATCTATTCTAATGAAATGCCCACTATGTTCATGCTAATTTCCGCTACACACAAGTTTTTAGGCCATTAAATGTTACATTGGTATCAGAGCACAAGGTTTCTCTTTTCTTGCTCAAGAAGGGAGGTCCTCAAGCGAGCTATAAATGGTTGGTATTATTAATTGCCTGTGAGTAAGTAGAATAGGGATTTTTCAGCCTTGCAGTGCACCTGCCTTTGTGCAGTTAGCGGGGCATCACCATGGAGAGCTATGGTATTAATAGTGGAGTCCTACGGGGCTTGCCTACGGCTTAACCACTATTGAGCTATTAGAAGCTTGACAGGAGCCGGTGCTGTTTTAGTGTTGAAAGACCCTCTCTTCTATTCCTTGCAGATTATGGTATTCGAGCCACGAGTACAGTAGCTTGAGTGCTTTTTTGAAAGGGGTAAAGAGGAGTAGCAACTAGGGCTTGAAGTGCCAAAGTACACCTAAAAGTTGTCAGAATGGCTGACAATAGTAAAGAGAGTGAAATTAATGTTGATAACTTTGATTTTGCTAATGAGAAAGCTATTACTGATGCTCCGATGCTTGTTAATTATCATGTTTCTAGGCTTCAACAAGCCATGGGCAATCCATCTCTCCAAAGTGAAGTGTAACGGCAGCTTCGTGCTCACGCGATTCTCCAAGCTCATCACCATGACGAGAGAACACCTAGGAAGCCTTCTTGTGAGACTCCCAAAACAGGTCTCTCTCCGATTCGGGAAGAAGAAGAGAATCCATACAAAGGGCTCAAGAATTTACTTCTTGATGATGCATCTCCTTCCCAAAGGAGAACTCAAGAGCCTCCATCGAAGGAACGAGAAAGAAGTGAGTCTCCCACCACCTCGACAGAGATGGCTCCACGAAGACGGCGGGCTAAACGCTCTCCATCACCACCAAAGCGGAGAAGACCATCATACTCTTCTCCACACCATAATTCAAAGAGGGATGATAAAAAGCAAGAGAAGAAAAAGGCAAGAAAGAAGACACCCTCTTCTCCATCTTCTTCATCCTCTACCTCTTATGATGGTGAAGACGCCGAAGATCAAGAGAAGAAAAAGGCGAGAAAGAGGTCACCCTCTTCTCCACCTTCTTAAAATTCTTCACCTTCTGAAGAAAGTGATGGTGCAACCTTTGAACCATTAAAAAGAAGAGGCCATAGGAAATCCTATGCGGCATGGAAGTGGTCTTCCAAGCTGAGGAAATTCAAAGAGGGAGGGAAGAGCGTCTCTTTACTTATCTATGATGGTACCTTTGGTGCTACGGACAAAGTCTTGGCCTTTATCCAATAGTTTGATGCGGCGTTTGGAGATGAGGGCTTCACGGAGTCCTCTAAGGTACGCCATGTAGCTATGCACTTTCAAAAGTCCGCCAGGCAATGGTGGTCTAGCCTACGAGCCAACGGTGAAGCTCCACGAACATGGAAAGATTTAAGAGCTTCCATTATGAAGCAGTTTTTGGCCACCAATGCCAAAGACAAAGTACTCACCGAATGGCAAAGCTTAAAGCTCTCTCCCTATGAATCCATCCACAAATATGTAGACAGGTTTTGGGACCTACAACTCAAAGCCACTGTCTTCAAAAAGTTGGATTTTGGAGAGCAAAAGCAACAATTTTGTGCGGGCTTAACCGAAGAAATGGCAGAGCATGTAAACTCCCAAAGGTCACGTACCGTATCGGCGGTAATACACCATACTATGGTGGCCTCTCGAATCAATTTCCAAATGGGGGCTAAAAGAAATAATAAGCCCATGAAAAACAAGGGTTCCAATGAGCCTAAGGGGAAGGACAATGTCCAAAAGTCTCCTAAGGGCAACTCCAACAAAGCTAAGGAGAAAAGAGTTTACAAAGTTAAAAACAAACTCTCTCCTGAAGAGCTTGAGCGTTATCGCAAGGATAACCGGTGTTTCAAGTGCGGCGAACTAGGGCATGCGTACCGCGCTTGTGCCCAAAAGAACAACCGCCAAGATCCTCCTAGAGCTTCCTTGGTTGAAATCCAAGAGGAGGACACTCACCAAACTCACCACAAAGGATCTCCTCTATGCCATGCTTGGGGAAAGGTACGAGAACATGATGCTTTTATTCTCTTTGACCCTGGTTCTACTCACAATTTTATATCTATACAGTTGGCCACCAAGCTAGGCATACAAGCTTATGAGATGGCCACCAAGCTAGGCATACAAGCTTACGAGATGGGAGATGTCCTACCCGCAGAGAGTGCTTTCAAGGAGGAAGAAGCTTTAGTCACTCCCTTAATCGGGAAATTGAGGCTTCATGCTCAAAGCTATGTGGACAAAGAGGAATTCTTTATCTCTCCTCTCAAGCATGAGGATGTAATCCTAGGGGCACCATGGTTTGACCGCCTGGTTGCCAATGTTAAATTTCCTGAAAGGCGAATCTTCTTTAAGTTCAGGGAAAAGGACATGTATATAGATGCTAAGGAAATGGGTAACACTATCCCCATTGTACATACACCAGCTTTCAACAAGTCAATAAAGAGCTCTATTTCCGTGTACATGATTTTTGTTAAAGATTCTCAAAATGAACCTAATGCTTTAGCAAAAGAAAATAAAAGCAACCAAAAGGAAATAGAGTTATCCAATTTTCTCAAGGGGTTTCAAGATGTTTTTATTGACGACATCCCTTGTGAGCTACCTCCTAAACGAGGTAATGATGACCATGCAATTGAACTTCTTCCAGGAAGTTCACCGCCTAGCAAACCTTCTTATAGAGTTTCTTAAGCTCAACAAGAGGAGATTATGCGGCAAGTGCATGAGTTAGTTGAGAAGGGCATGGTTAGGACTAGCTCATCTCCATTTTGCTCACATGTGCTATTAGTGCAAAAGAAAGACGGCACATATCGTATGTGTGTCGACTATAGAGCACTAAATAGGATCAGTATCAAGAATAGGTTTCCCTTTCCACGGGTAGAAGACCTATTTGATAAGCTACAAGGATCGACCTACTTCAGTAGGATTGACCTAAAAAGTGGCTATCATCAAATAAGGATAGTTGATCAAGACATTGTAAAGACCGCATTTCGCACCACATTTGGTCTTTACAAATACATTGTCATGCCTTTTGGCTTGACCAATGCACTAGCCACATTCAACCGCTTGATGGAGAAGCTGTTCAGGCCTCATCGAACCTTCACTGGAGTGTTCTTTGATGATATTATCATCTACTTTAATTCATTAGACGAACACAAGAAACACCTCCAGGTAATATTTCAAGTTTTAAGAGAGAATAAACTTTATGTTAATCGAAAGAAAAGTGATTTTTTCTTGCAAGAGAGTCGGTATTTAGGTCACATTATCTCTCAAGATGGCATCCAAATGGATCCATCCAAGTTAGAGGTAATAAAAGGATGGCCTAAACCAAGGAATCTTCATGAACTAAGAAGCTTTATAGGTATGTGTGCATACTATAGACGCTTCATAGAAAATTTCTCACAAATTGCGGGACCATTACATGACCTAACAAAGAAAAGCGTTAGGTATACATGGTCTGCTAAGGAGAACAATTCTTTCAAAAAACTTAAAGAAAAGATTATCTCTCAACTTGTGCTTACACTACCGGACCTCTCAAAACCATTTGAGGTCCAATGTGATGCTTGTGGTGATTGCCTTGGAGCTGTGTTGCTCCAAGAAGGGCACGCCATAGGCTATGGGAGTCGAAGTCTCGACCCTGTTGAGCAAGCTCTAGGCATATATGAAAAGGAACTCATTGTAGTTCTACATGCCTTAAACTCATGGAAGCACTATTTATTGGGGACTCTTTTCATTCTGTGAACAGATCACCAAAGTCTTAAGTACTTCATGACGTTCGCAATTTCATTTTCATATTGCTCACATTGCTGACAATCATAATCAAGTAGCTAATGCACTCTCAAGACGATCGAGAGTGAATGCAGTTTCTATAGCCACTCACAATGATCTATCTTCAATGATAGATGAGTACGCTATTGATCCCGATTTTAGAATGTGATTTTAGCCCTTGCATTAGGGAAGAAAGAAGAACCATTTACTTTACAAGATGGTTATCTTCTCTATGGCAATAGACTATGTGTTACTAACTCACTACGTGAGAAAGTAATGTATGAATCTTATGCTCCGCCTTATGCGGAGCATAGAGGAATTTAGTCTACCTTAAAGGGAATTGAAACATATTTTGATTGGCCTCCCATGAAAGTGAACATACAAGAGTATGTTTCTAAATGTGTGGTATGCCAAAAGACAAAATTTGATAGAGGGAAGCAACTTGGATTGCTTCAACCCTTGCCAATCCCTAATTCACCATGGGAGAGCATATCCATGGATTTTATCTTTGGATTGCCTAAGTCTATCCATGGGAATACGGGAATATGGACGATAGTAGACAGGTTCAGTAAACAAGCTCATTTTATACCTGTCAAAAAGACTATCAAAGCCCATCAAATGGCAACCCTCTTCATTTCACAAATTTTCAAGTACCATGGCTTGCCAATGTCCATAGTGTCGGATAGAGATCTAGAATGACTAGTAATTTTTGGAAGGGTCTCTTTGAGAATCTAGGGACAAGGCTAAACTTCTCTTCGGCCTCTCATCCACAAACAGATGGCCAAAGTGAAATAGCTAACCTAACAATTCTCGATCTACTAAAAGCCTATGTAACGGAAGTAGATCAAAGATCCCAATGGGAGAAATACTTACCCTTAGTGGAGTATGCTTACAATAACACTGTACATACTTCCACGGGAAAAGCACCTTTCGAGGTAATTGAGGGAAGATCAAAAAGTCCCTTGCTACTTAAGGTACATGGGAAGATCTTCACTGCAGATGAGTATAGCCGAGACCTACAAGAATCTTTTCAAAAGATTAAGGATGCTATCTCTATCTCACAGCAAAGTCAAAAGGCTGCTGCTGCTGACAAGCACAAAAGAGCCCAAGACTTTAAAGAAAATGATTGGGTCTTATTAAAGTTTCCCAAGGCTCGATTAAGGCACACGACGGGCAAGAATCCTACGGGACACCAAAAGTACTATGCTAAACTAGCAAAAAGGTACTATGGTCCCTTCCAGATTCTTAGGCCAATCAATGAGATGGCCTATCAACTCAAGTTGCCCAATCATTGGCTCATACAAAATGATTTCCATGTGAGCCTATTAAAGCCTTACAAAGGAGAGCCACCCCAAGAACCAACTATTGAAGACCCACCAGAGATCGAGGACCAAGAGGAGGTGCTGCAGCCCGAGTCCATTCTCCGACATGAAGACAAGGTATTAAGAGGCGGTAAGACTATCCGACGATATCCTATTAAGTTTAAGAATTATCCTTTTGAAGATGCTAGATGGATGCAAGGCATACAATTAAAGGATAACCTAAACCTTGTCAATGCTTACAATGCTTCCCAAGAGTATGCAAATGTACAAAATGTTAAAAATGAACAAAGGTTTTTGTCTTATAAGACTCTATTTTTCTTTATTGTGCACAAAAATGAAGTAGTATGCATGCTTAGATCAAGTTTGCGGAGACGACGTCTCCCAAAAACCAAGTAGAGCTTGTCACTCTACTATGGAAGACTGATAGGACTAATGTGCAGACATGCTTGCGGCAGCCTCAGGCTCTCAAGCGCCAAATGGACTAGTCATCCATTGTGGAATGATGTCATAGGGTAACATAGGGATCCTCTACCCGCTAAGAAAAGGACTCATGAATATGCTTTATCTTCTCTACACCATAGTCGAGGATGACTATGATTTCAAGAGAGAGGTAATGTCATAATAATCAATTCTAATTCTCCTAAATGATTTTCTCATGTTAAACTGATCATTTAATACTGGGAAGTGCCAGGGGAGAAAAAGCTAGAATATTGGTTAAGCTAGTAGACCTGTGTCATGCTGTGGCACGGCACCGGTGTCGTGCTATGGCACGCATATGGTGGGAACGGGCATAAAACGATTTATCTTGTGACTTTGTAATGCATAAGTATACTTCATATAATACTCATATGCATAAATAAAAGCTTTATACCATACCTTAGTATTTACCTTTGAAGTAATATAAATGTACATTACTATTAGAAAGTACTGCAAGAGAAGTATCAATGATTGTGCCTCTTTTTATCTGGGGGAAAAGCATTTGTATATTTCTTCTAATATCTCAGCTATACCCTACTATATATAAATTATTTTTTTCTTTTCACATTTATCTAATAATATAACCCTTCAATAATGCATACCTTCTTGGATACATACAAGAGGGAAGGGCCTACTAGAAGACTTTATGAAAAGGAAGATCCAAAGCTTCTTGGACCATCCCAATTTGAAAATTCCAACCTAAGTGTGTGGAGAAAAGGCCAAAACCAGGTCAAGATCTTTTAGTAGGCCAAGTTTTCCTTTTGAAGCATGTCAATCCGAGTTATAGGTGAAAAGTTACTGGGAAACCGATGAAAAGCCCTCTCACAACTACACTGCAAGAAGAGATGGTAAACATGTGAATCAAGTAAAAAGAGGTAATCTTGGTCTTTTTCTATAAAATAAGATATTTGGAGGATAAAAGACATAAGCATGTGAATGTGACATCTCAAAGATGCCTTGAAGGACAAGACACACAAGTTTGGACCCCCTGCTGGAGCCACACAGAAGATACCTAGGTGGGGCCCACATACATCATGCACCCACATGGAGGCTCAATGACCAAAAATACTGGATTTCATGATATTTTGAGTCCTTATATTGCCCATTTTAAGAAATATCCAAAGAACACTTGATTTGGGCTAACTCTTTAGCCTAATCAAGTGATTATGTAAAACATGGCTCCCTCACCTATAAAAAGGGCAACCTTCTCTTCATTGGGGGAAAGTTATGAGTGAGTGAGAATAGCTCAATTCCATAGTGTCACACTCATCTTAGTGACACACTTTGTCTTGAAGAAAGGCTGAAGTCTTGTCTCATCTTCTCTCTCCATTAAGGTGGTGGCGATTGCTCTCATGTATTCAAGCAGCAATCTTGTCAATGTAACGAGCACAACCTTCTTGCAGGAAACAATTATGTGCACAAGGTTAGTAACCATATCTTCATCTTTAACAAGAACCTCTCTCTCTTAAGGTTCTCATTCTCTTCCACAAACTCTAGAATCTCCTTGCTACAGGTACTTCTCTCCCCGCAGTATCCTTATTGCCTAAGGCAACAATAGGGCTTGAGAGAGAAACTCTCTTCTTCTTCTCCTTTGACTTCTTTCACACCTTTATCTTTGAACATACTAAGTATATCATCGATGAATAACCATAATCCACATAGAGGCGATTTCTTTCATTTCCATTCTGTGCAATCTATTGGGGTCTACATTTGGATTAGTCGAAAGATTCACTTTCAGCAACGCATAGTGTTTCTATTTGGTCGTGAAAGGCTCAACGAAATACTTCTCTCACCAGATCCCATCATACTACCTATTATTGACTATAACTTCTCTTTTGATGTGAGTGTGGCTATTTTATTATGAATCAAGAGGATTTGTACTCACAACTAATCCCCATCGCTAGACAAAACATATACATTATAGTAATCACAAAGCTACAGTTCCAAAGAGAAACCCGTAGCTTATTTGGACAACAAAGATTAAATATCATTAACTCATCCATTAACCCTTTTATCCTACCCATGATACGATATGATCGTAATCTCGATGTTTTCATTTGTGTTTTGTTCTGACTATCTTTCATGAGTTCTCTCCATCACGTGTGTGTTTGTAAGGAAAAGTGAGCGGCTTCTTTGGATACATTTCTTCTTTAACTCTAGAAGCTATGTTATCTACATCTTAGCTCTTTCTCATAACCCTTGAGCTTCCTCACAAACTCTCACAGCAAGAGGCCCGGTGCCTTCCTGGCAAGACCGCCTACTTCTTGACATATTTTTGGTGAACCCGACGCGAACAAGCCGGGGTGAGAGTACATAAAGATGGCTAGCAAAGTGGAGCAGCTATATACTGAAATGAAAGAGATTGTTGACAGATGCAAATGGCTTGAAGAAGAAGACCGGATTCAAAAAGCGATTGAAAGCGCTAGGCAATCCGTATATGATGAGCTTAATATATTCAAAGGCTATGATCCAGAAGTATATCTTGAGTGTTATGTGACAGAGATGAGTCTTTAAGCAATTCCAGAAGCTTGGATGATTGCAGCATTTGTTGAACTTGTGAGTGATGATTTCAAGCACCAAGTTCAAGACTATGCAAGTGTATATGCAAGCAACTGGGGTGAGTTTTCTACAGCTATAACACAGGTATGCTTGGAACATCAAGACCAAGAGATGGAGCAGAGTGGAAGTGGATATGACTAGCTAGAGTTCGTGTCTCCTGTAAGCCATGCAAGTGTCAACACATCCATACAGGCTAATTTAGAAGCAGTAATAGATGCATATCTTTTGCAAGATGCAAATTTATTGTATTCAGATGAAGCAGACATAGTGGAAGCTATTTATGCACGTTTGGGTCTTGTAACCTTTGTATCTCAAGATAATGACTCTGATGATGCTATCCAAGCGCCTGAAATGGCTCAAAGCGACTTAGAGGATGATGCAAACTCGTCGGCTATGATAGATGATTTGGATGCTCCTTTTGATTCGTTTGAAGATGCACATGAGTGTATATACAAGGATGAGGATGCTATGGTTTTGACAGAGGACATGAAGGGAAAACAGGTGGAAGACGGCTATATTAGTGATGTGCTACAATCTACTTTTGAGAAGATCCAAAAACTTTTACCAAGTTTAGAAGAGCCGGATGCCTATACTGAAGACATATACCAGGATGAAGAATCCATTATCAATGCTTTCCTATGCGAGTTTGGTGCATGTGGTACTACCCAAATGGATATGCCTAGCTGTGACAGTGCTAATTTAGAGGGGGTGGATGTCGTGCCGTGACACATACATAGTGGGAACGCATCCTACAAGAGTTATCTTGTAACTTTTTAGATACATAGTTATATTTTCTATAATGTACATATGCATATTTAAGTATAATAATATTCTTTCTATCTCATCCTATTATTTATCTCAAGGGTAACCTATTCTTACTTTACCATCAGAAAATACTATGGAAACAGCGTCAATAGCTCCGCCTCTTTAACTTGGGGCAAAAAGCATTGATTCTTTATTTCTACTATCTCATTATCATCTCACACCCTAGCTAGATCCTATATCTAGGGTAAACTCCAATATATATATATTCTATGTATTTTTTATAGTTTTCTTATATTTCTTTTTAAATAGCTACTAGGAGGGAATCAAATCCTAGTGCGACACTAGGTGGCATGATTTCAAAGATACACTTATTTTAATGAATTATTGCAAGCATGATTACAAAACTTTGTCAATAAGAAATGTCATGCTTTCATATGGCATGAGGTGTCCTTTGGAATCAAATGAAAGTCTAGGCTAAGGGGACCACAGGAAGACTTTTGCTGCCAGAAATGGACCCTATTTTGATGATTTTTTTACACAAGGTTCCAATCCGAATTGGAAAATGTTTTTAAAATGAAAATCATAGCTAATGAGCAGAAGTTTTTGTCCATATTTTTACTTTTTTATTTAGAGCCACGGTTGAGGAGATATGATCAAAATACTGGACCCCAGTCTGCCCACATCATGCAGGGACAACTCAGTTCCAACTTTTTCAGTTTCTATTCACACTGGCTCCTCTCTTCTTGTGTAAACCCTTGGGGGTTCCCTTCACCTATAAAAGGGGACCTCTTCTTCCTTGAAAACAACTCAAGCATTCAAGCCATTGATGAGAGGAATTCATGAGGGAGTGAGTAGTAATGCCAAATTGTATTTAGCCATTGAAAGAAGGGAGATTTCAGCAACGAAGGCCATATAAGCGGTCGTCAACAGAATGGATCAATTCAATGGCAAAGATGTAACCAAGTACTTACGCGAGTATGTGAAGGAGATGGAGCTGCATCACGTATCAGAAGGTGAGATGATTCAAAGCTTTGAGCTAGTTGTTGCTCCAGAAATTAGGGAGCATGTTAGGGCAATTAAAGATGGGCATTTGAGAAATTGGGAAGAACTCAAAGTAGCTTTAAAGGAGGAAAATTTCATGGAGGACTCTGAGAGAGTAACCAAAAGGACATTCTTAGAATGGGTAGTCAAGCCAAAGCAAGGACTATCAATAACAAAGCTACTTAGAAAATTTGAGCGGCGCTATGCACAACTCACAAGGACAGAAAGGGCCACACTAGATGTAGAGAAGACAAATCTTTTCTTACAAGCTGCAGGTAAAGAGTTTCAAGAAAATTTGGATCTTCTTCTTGAAGATAAAGATGCTGAGCAAGGACTAAAGACCGATTGGAATGAAGTTGAAGGTGTTGTCTCATTGCTTGCCAAACGACAAAGAAGAAGGGACAAGATGGTAGTAAACACTACAAGTCCTTCAACCTCAACTTCTGACAAAATGGTAAAGCCTACTTTTATCGCTCCTAAGTTTGATGAGTCCATGCTAGATGAGCTTGTGAAGGGAATGCGTGGCTTGAAGGTGAAGCTTGCAAAGCTTGAAGAAAAAGGCCAACTATTAGGGCCACTTCCTAGGCAAAGACAACATCCCAAAGAAGGGTTTGTTAATAGATGTATTTGGTGTGATAGTATAGACCATCTAAGAAGGGATTGTGATGATTTTAGTGATGCTTTGTCAAAAGATGTTGTCTTTTTTAAGGATGGTAAAATCCACTTAAGAGAGACAGGTCTACCCTTGAGAACTAACTTTGGGAAGGGGGGAATGCAAACCTTAGTTGAAGATATGGAAACTAAGCATGCCACCTCTTCAGATGAGGCAGCTACTTATGGAGTAAAAATTGAGCATTTTTGTGATGAAGAGGTGAGTGACCATCATGGTCAAATTTGGCCAAATGTCATGCAATTAGCTAAAAAGGGAAAGCTTACAAAAGAGATTCTACATGAAGCAGGTGATTGCATACGTCTGGAAACAGGATGGAATGATCCATTGGACTCATTGTCAGTGCATGCCTACATTACAAAATGCCAACAAAATGAGGCAATTATAGAAGAGAAGCACAAATGTGAGAATTCTGATGAAGGACCATCAAAAAGAGCTTCTAGAAGTGGGGGAAGAAGCGACTCAATGCCTTCTCAAACACCCTCAACACAAGGAGAATCTTCACCTGAAGTACTCATGGAGGAGTCTACAACAGGAAAGAAGAAAGAGCCGGCAAAAGGTAAGACAAAAGGCCCAACTTATAAACTACAATCTGATATTGAGGTTGCTACAGATTTAAAGAAAGTCTTGGAGAAAAGGATCTTAAATAGCAATATTGATTTTACTCTAGGAGAAGTTCTTGGCATTGCAAAGCGTGAATTCCATGAGGAGATCATTGACATCATCAAGAGGAAGAGGCAAACTCTTGCTGAAGTTTCTCGTCCATAGGTTGAAGGGGAAACCTCAAAGACACAAGGGATACAACTGCAAAATAAGGAGGAGGATGATGGAACTATGGTAGGATGCTACCAATCTAGTGGGAGAGTGAAGCAAGTGCATTTCTCAAATGATGATGAAGAAGTTGAAGATATTCCTAGGAGCTACTATTCACGAAGTCACTGGGCAAGGGCTACTACAGAAACTTTGGTCAAGGTAGGTGATCTTGAAGAGCCATTTGTTGCCTTGATTGACCATGGTTCAGAAATAAACATAATGTCAAAGAGTCTCTACAACAAGTGCAAATGGCCAATGGACACAAATCATGGTTGGATGGTGAAAGTGGCAAACAATTCATCCGGAGAATTGTATGTAGCATGTCCAGGTGTGAAGGTGACAATAGGTGATGTAAAGATTGACCAAAACTTCTTTGTACAGGATACATCTTCATATCATCTCATACTTGGACAACCCTACATTGTGGGAGTTCGAATGGAAACAAAGGTAGTGGATGATGGTTCAGCGTATGCTAGGATACGTTGCAAAGATGGTAAACGAGCTGTCCAATTTCTCACAGTTTGTGTGAACAATAAAAGAAATCGTGACAACCTCAGAGAACATCCTCTACCAAAGGTGAGCAAAGAGTTTCATGGCCATAGGGAAATGATGGGTTTTGGCCAAGTACCATTGTAAAGCAGGATTGCAGTGGTACAGAAAGAAAAAGAGTCTCGCCTAATCCAAAAATAGGTGAAACTTTTTCAACGAGCTCCTTGGTAACAAGGAATGGATCAATATGTTTTACAAAACTTGAAGATTTGAAGAGATGTGAGAGGCAGTATGTGCATAATGTACAAATAGGCATGAAAAAGAGTGGGTTACTAGAGCCTACTGAAATTTTTTTGGGTTTGTGTGAACAAGTTTATTTTGTAGATACTATGGGTGATCTTGATGCTATAATGGGGTCTAGTTTGCATCTTGAAAACATGAATTTGTGGAAGTTTGCTCTATGGAAATGTATCAAGTAATAGAAGCCTTTAAAGAAAATCAAACAGTTGGCCCAGAAGTCCATGTTGAAACTAAATACAAGAGTGTAGCAAAGAAGGTGAAACCAGTAGCTTCATCCTTACCACCCAACAATAGGGAAAAGATTGAGCAGGCTTCTTTACAACCAAGTTTGAGTAATCCTAAGAAGATTGGGCATACCTTCACAAAGGAGTCTTTCCAAGAGTTGAAGATTGGTTGCGAGGAGTTTCTAACACAGGAGGAGACAAAATGCTTCAAAGAAATGCTTTCAAAGCATGGTAAGGCTTTTGCGTTTGAGCCACATGAGATAGGATGTGTTGATCCTTCTATTGTAGCTCCTATGGTAATTTTCACAATACCTCATGTGCCTTGGAATCTGCGGCCTATTCTAGTTCCAAAGGCTCATTTGCCAAAGTTAGTAGAGCTACTGAATGAGAAAATCAAAATAGGAATCTTGGAGCCTTCTTGTGCTCCATACTCAACTTGTGGTTCACAGTTCCAAAGAAGAATGGTTCTCTACGCTTCATCCAAGATATGCAACCAGTGAACAAGGTGACAATTAGAAATGTAGGTACAGGTCCAATTGTGGATGAGTTTGTAGAGGCGTTTGCAGGGAGGGAAATCTACTCAATAGGGGATCTCTACTCAGGGTATGATCAATTTCAACTTGCAATCAAAAGTAGAGACTTGACAACCATGAGGACACCTTTGGGTTTGGTAAGGCTCTGTACCTTGTCACAGGGAGCAACCAACTCGGTTGCACATATGATGAATGGGATGAATAAGGTCTTACATGACTATATTCCTCAAATCACAATGCCTTTCATTGATGATTTGCCTATCAAAGGACGTGAAGAAAGTGACAAAGATGAAGCTTTGGATCTCAAGGGGTGTCGCAGGTTTGTGGTAAATCACATAAATGATTGTGATAAAATTTTGTCTAGGTTGGAATAAGTGAATCTTACATTGTAAGGGAAAAAGTCTATGTTTGGTGTCAAAGAAGTGCTCATTGTGGGGCACATGTGCGGGCCATATGGTAGGAAACCTTGTCCATCAAAGGTAGATGCCATCCAAAGAATGAAAGAAACATGCACTAGCATCACTGAGGTTAGAAGGTTTCTGGGAGCATGTGTATTCTATGTTATTTGGACTCCACATTATGCACATGTAGCTGATCCTCTTTATCAGCTGCTTAGAAAGAATCAAAAGTTTAAATGGACAAAAGCACATGTAAAATCCATGAAAAAGCTAAAGGAGTTGCTCCAGTCAGCAACAACTTTGAGAAAGGTAGACTATGAGTGTCAAAGACCAGAAATTGTGACAGTAGACACAAGTTCTACAGGGACTGGATGGGCAATAGGGCAAGATGAAAAAGAAGGACACAAGTATGTGGTAAGATTTGGAGCAAAGGTACTAAGTGCTTGCCAAAGAAACTATCCACAAATAAAGAGAGAGTTATGGGGTATGGTTACAGCCTTGAAAAGTGGGAAAGAGTACCTAATTGGTGCATGTGTGGTTGTAGAAACATATTGTCTACCACTGCTTGGGATGATTACAAGCTGCTCAACGCCAGACATTGCTATGTTGCGGTGGATTGCCTACATTAAGTCCTTAAATCCTGAGTTTAAGCACATTGAAGGTAAAGACAATACAGTGGAAGATATGCTATCGAGGGCAAGGTATGAAGATGAGTCACAAATGATTGACGAGGGAGATGATGTAGGCACAAAGTTCTATTCTATCTCTCATGTCAAAGGTAACAATGTCTGCATGACTAATCTACTTGAATCATTCTTGAAAGAGATTTATGAAGGTGATTCGCTTCTTATTGGAAGCTACTTGAGTACTCTAACAAAACAGGATGATTGGTCTAAACAAGAATTCAAGAGGATACGCAGGAAAGCATATGGGTACTTTTTGAGGGGATGGTTACTTGTGGAAGCATCCTAAACAAAAGGGTGCTACACCACAACGGGTTATATATAAAAAAGAGACTCAAGTAAAGCTCATGCAAGAGTTTCATGAGAGTCTATGGGCTGGACACAGAGGTGTGTGGGTAACCTTCTCCAAGTTGAAAGAAAAATACTGGTGGAAGGGTATGTATAAAGATGTATCTCAGTTTGTAGAGTCATGTGTAACTTGTCAAATGTATTCAAATGTCCGACATGGTGATGGATTGCACCCTACATATCCACTAGCCATGCACTATAAATGGGTTGTGGATCTAGTCACAATGCCTATAGGACTCTGGCAGATGAGATACTTGGTTCTTGAACGAGAGGACCTAACTAACCAAGTTGAAGGAAGAGCATTAAGTGCTAAAACTACAGAAGCTGTGTGCAAATTCCTTCTTGATGAGGTGATTTGCCGTTATGGTTGTGTGGGAAAGATCACTGCAGATAGAGGTGAGCTGGATACTGAAGAAGTAAGGGAGTTCTTTTCTAGATTAGGAATCAAGATTTCTCTTACTACAACTTACAACCCTGAAGGCAATGGAAAGAGTGAAAGAGGGCATCCTCCTATCATCAAAGCTTTGGCCAAGGCTTGTGAAGAAAGAGTTGGTGAGTGGAAAAATTGTTACCATATGCTTTATGGGCTGATCGTACAACACATAGCTCAGTAACTGGCTACATGCCTGCGGAGCTAATGTATGGTCAAAAGCCAGTGATGCCGATTGAAGATACAATTCCCACATGGAATGTACTACCTAGGCAAGAGGGGCTTAGCAGGGAAGATCTCCTTGCACTGCGTATAAGGCAACTAGAGAGAAGACCTGGAGACATTGAAGTTGCAAAAGAACGACTCAAAAATGCCAGGTTGAAAAACAAGGATTACTTTGATAAGCGACATCGACTCAGAAGCAAAGCAATTGACAAAGGTGACAGGGTTTTAGTGTATGATAGTAGCCTTGATAACCAACACACAGTCATGCGTAAGTTCTCAAAAAGATGGTTTGGACCGTGTGTTGTAAAGCATGTGCATGAAAATGCTACTTACAGCTTGTCTGAACTAGATGGTACAGAAGTAAAGATTTTCATTGCAGGAAAAAGGATCAAAATGTTTAAGACAAGAGGAGACAATGATCTAGAAGATGTTGATGAGGAAGAAGAGCAAAACACAGGTGAAGATCAAAGTTAACATGAAGCTCTGGAATCATCCAGTGAAGAAGAAAGCAAGGAAGATGTACAAGAGGGCTGATCTTACAAAGAGACAATATGGCACATACCGGAGGATGTGCAGGTTTAGAGGGGGTGGATGTCGTGCTGTGGAACGTATATAGTGGGAACGGGCATTAAACGATTTATCTTGTGACTTTTTGACGCATAAGTATACTTCATATAATACTCATATGCATAAATAAAAGCTTTCTACCATACCTTAGTATTTACCTTTGAAGTAATATAAATGTACATTACTATTAAAAAGTACTGCAAGAGAAGTATCAATGATTGTGCCTCTTTTTGTCTGGGGGAAAAGCATTTGTATATTTCTTCTAATATCTCAGCTATACCCTACCATATATAAATTATTTTTTTCTTTTCACATTTATCTAATAATATAACCCTTCAATAATGCATACCTTCTTGGATACATACAAGAGGGAAGGGCCTACTAGAAGACTTTATGAAAAGGAAGATCCAAAGCTTCTTGGACCATCCCAATTTGAAAATTCCAACCTAAGGGTGTGGAGAAAAGTCCAAAACCAAGTCAAGCTCTTTTAGTAGGCCAATTTTTCCTTTTGAAGCATGTCAATCCGAGTTATAGGTCAAAAGTTACTGGGAAACCAATGAAAAACCCTCTGACAACTACACTGCAAGAAGAGATGGTAAACAGGTGAATCAAGTAAAAAGAGGTAATCTTGGTCTTTTTCTATAAAATAAGATATTTGGAGGATAAAAGACATAAGCATGTGAATGTGACATCTCAAAGATGCCTTGAAGGACAAGACACACAAGTTTGGACCCCCTGCTGGAGCCACACAGAAGATACCTAGGTGGGGCCCACATACATCATGCACCCACATGGAGGCTCAACGACCAAAAATACTGGATTTCATGATATTTTGAGTCCTTATATTGCCCATTTTAAGAAATATCCAAAGAACACTTGATTTGGGCTAACTCTTTAGCCTAATCAAGTGATTATGTAAAACATGGCTCCCTCACCTATAAAAAGGGCAACCTTCTCTTCATTGGGGGAAAGTTATGAGTGAGTGAGAATAGCTCAATTCCATAGTGTCACACTCATCTTAGTGCCACACTCTGTCTTGAAGAAAGGCTGAAGTCTTGTCTCATCTTCTCTCTCCATTAAGGTGGTGGCAATTGCTCTCATGTATTCAAGTAGCAATCTTGTCAATGTAACGGGCACAACCTTCTTGCAAGAAACAATTATGTGCACAAGATTAGTAACCATATCTTCATCTTTCACAAGCACCTCTCTCTCTTAAGGTTCTCATTCTCTTCCACAAACTCTAGAATCTCCTTGCTACAGGTACTTCTCTCCCCGCAGTATCCTTATTGCCTAAGGCAACAATAGGGCTTGGGAGAGAAACTCTCTTCTTCTTCTCCTTTCACTTCTTTCACACCTTTATCTTTGAACATACTAAGTATATCATCAATGAATAACCATAATCCACATAGAGGCGATTTCTTTCATTTCCATTTGTGCAATCTATTAGGGTCAACATTTGGATTAGTCGAAAGATTCACTTTCAGCAACGCATAGTGTTTCTAATTGGTCGTGAAAGGCTCAACGAAATACTTCTCTCACCAGATCCCATCATACTACCTATTATTGACTATAACTTCTCTTTTGATGTGAGTGTGGCTATTTTATTATGAATCAAGAGGATTTGTACTCACAACTAATCCCCATCGCTAGACAAAACATATACATTATAGTAAGCACAAAGCTACAGTTCCAAAGAGCAATCCATAGCTTATTTGGACAACAAAGATTAAATATCATTAACTCATCCATTAACCCTTTTATCCTACCCATGATACGATATGATCGTAATCTCAATGTTTTCATTTTTGTTTTGTTCTGACTATCTTTCATGAGTTCTCTCCATCACGTGTGTGTTTGTATGGAAAAGTGAGCGACTTCTTTGGCTACATTTCTTCTTTAGCTCTAGAAGCTATGTTATCTACATCTTAGCTCTTTCTCATAACCCTTGAGCTTCCTCACAAACTCTCACAGCAAGAGGCCTGGTGCCTTCCTGGCAAGACCACTGTAGGAATCGAAAGGAGGGAAAATAGGCATCCAAAGGGGGGGCCATCTTCAAAAGATCCATGTGCAACAATGGGCTAAAAAGACCCTAAGGTTCAGCCCATTAAGACTTCCAAAATGCTAAGGTTCCAAAATTCAAAGGTTGTGTCCAAAGGTCAGCCATGGGGGGAATTGGATGCTTTGTGTGTGACCCAAAAAGTCTTTACAAATCCCTACATAGAAGGGGGTGAGCCTTGGGAGTAGGGGATGAGAGAGAAAGTCACACACACACACACACAAGCTCGCTTTACACAAAGGGAGAATGATGGACACATGTCACCTCCCTAGCCCAGATGCCCACAAGGTGTACCCAATTCCTATTGGATGGCCTTGGAGGTGGACCAATGAGATAGGGATCCAAACCCTATCTCACTAATGTCGTCTCTTGGAATACCTGGACTTCTCAACATTACTGTGACAAAGAAGCTCTAGGCTGTTTTCAGTCGATGCAAATTGAGGGCCTCTCTCCTGATGCAATCACATACGCGTGCATCTTGAAAGCGTGTGGCTCTATGCAAGATGCTGATATGGGCATGAAAATTCACGATGATATTGTTAGTCAGGGGTTGTTGAAAAAGATGTCATGCTTGGCAATGCCTTGGTTGACATGTTTGCTAAATGTGGTGCAGTTTAGAGAGCACCAGAACTTCTTGAAATGCTTCCTGTTCGGAGCATGGACTCTTGGGATGCACTGATTGCAGGAATTGCCCCACAAGGGCAGGGCCAGAAATCTCTAGTCTGTTTTCAGCAGATGCAAAGCGATGGCCTCTCTCTTGATTGTAGGATTTGCTCCCCAAGGGCAACGCCAAAAAGCTGTAGGCTGTTTTCAGCAGATGTGAAGCGAGGGCTCATGCAAAAAGATACCGTGCTTAGGGGCTCTTGGAGAAAGATGTCATGCTTGGCCGTGATTTGATCAATATGTATGCCACATGGGGCCCGCCAAACACTACGAGTTTGTGTATGTGTATATGTGTGAGCTTACAAATGGACAATCCAGTAGATTCAACCTACCCTAAGACCGCAAACATCAAAAGTAGTGCAGGAGATGGTAGGCATGATAGAAAAAGTGAATGTGACGATCGACATGTTCGTAGAAGTCGCGGAACGGATGACGATGGCACAACTCATACTAGTGGGAAGGTGATGGAACAATGCAAGGAAGGTCTAACAACCAATCCATCCTAGATTGTGATTCAATTGTAAGGTGCAGCGGAATGAATGTTTGAACTTTGCTCAAGATGAGTGCTCCGAACTGTGCTCAAGGTTCCTTTTACTTATGGAAGGGAGAACCTTCCGTTCCTTTAGTGAGAGAGTGCAATGGACACAAACAAAGTGAATGGACACTGTAAATGAAAGTGCATGAGTCTGAAAGATAGAGAGAGAAGAGAATACGACACCAGGGATGTTGTAAAACCCTCCTCCGAAGGCCCCACTCTCTATGGCGAGAGCAGTCTACTATTGATTACACAAATCTCTACAATGCTTGGACTTGCCGACGATGAGGACGACGACGAGACAGGCTGAAATCTGAAAATGCTAATTAATGGCTGAAATCTGCAAATCTTTATCTGCTGAATTCTAACTCTATGTCGATAACGACGATGCGATGACGACGCGTTGAAAACGCAGATGCTGAAATCTGCGTTTTCCAGGATGAATCTGCAAAACTTGCAGAATTTGACCGTGCGGCGAGGATCTGCTGCGGGAAGGTGAGATCTGCGAGGTTCGGGACTTGTTCTGCAGGTTCTAACTGCTGAAAACTGAAAACGCTGAGTCAAGGGCTGATTCTGTCGCGAAGATCTGCAAAAACGCTTTTTGGATTCATTCACAATTAGTCCACTATGCAAGAAAAAGTTCTCAAGGACAACCATAAGCTTTTGTGCATCTTCTAAAGTGTGTGCTAGAAGCACTACATCATCCGCATACAACAAAAGCATGATTACCGCATTGCAAATAGTGACCTCTTCGATGCCTTCCTTCAAGGTCCATTTGTTCTATTTGATCGATGCATAGACCAAAAAGAATTGGTGACAACGAACATCCTTTTTTAACCCCAATAGTGCTTACCAAAATTCCTAAAATTTCTCTTCCCATGCGCAATTGACACATCACCTTCTCATAGATTTGAGAAACCACAAGCATAAACTCACTTGGCACTTCCAGTTCTTGCAACCTTCTCCACAAAATTTCTACATGGAATCATATCAAAGTCTTTCTTAAATTCCACAACACAGTAATACAATCACTTACTTTCAATCAACTTCCCTCCATGAGAGCACAAAGAGTGACAAGATGATGAATGGTGCTATGGCATTGATGAAAACCGGCTTGTCCTTTTGCCCGCTTGTCATTCTCTTTAGCCCAATCACTCAATTTCATCTCCATTATGCACCCAAACAGATTTTCCATAAGAGACCCAATCATTATAGTCCGGTAGTTGTTTACATTCTTTACATCCCTCTTTAATGTTGACGGTCGGTTTTTGAAACCGTGACCGCCGTGAGAACCACACCCTAAGGAAGGGAAGGCTTATTACCAAAGAAGGAAAAAAAAAGAGCTCTTACCATTCACCATACCCTCCCTCTAAGGTTAACCACTAGTGGGACACCGCCAGTTTGGCCACACACCCTCTATTATCGTCAGAAGACGGACTCACTCTCTCTCCTACTGCTCGACTCCACCTATATTCTCTCTCTCCTACTCTGTCGCTACATCACCCAGCCCGGTAGGCGCATTGGTGCCTCTGTCACACCCTCGGGCGGGCCGCCATAGCTACTGTATATACTCTCTCTCTCTCTTCCAAATATTCTTTCTCACTATACCTTTGCTCGTCCACACCCTCCAGCGGTGTCGTACTGTGATACGTACATAGTGGGAACGCATGCTACAAGAGTTATCTTGTAATTTTTTAGATACATAATTATCTTTCCTATAATGTACATATGCATATTTAAGTATAATAATAAGCCTTCTATCTCATCCTATTATTTTTCTCAAGGCTAACCTATTCTTACTTTACCATCAGAAAATACTATGGGAAAAGCCTCATCCGCCTCTTTAACTTGAGGCAAAAAGCATTCATTGTTTATTTCTACTATCTCATTATCATCTCACACCCTAGCTAGATCCTATATCTAGGGTAACCTCCAATATATATATATTCTATGTATTTTTCATATTTTTCTCATATTTCTTTTTAAATAGCTACTAGGAGGGAATCAAATCCTAGTGGGACACTAGGTGGCATGATTTCAAAGATACACTTATTGTAATGCATTATTGCAAGCATGATTACAAAACTTTGTCAAAGATCAATGTCATGCTTTCATATGGCATGAGGTGTCCTTTGGAATCAAATGAAAGTCTAGGCTAAGGGGACCACAGGAACACTTTTGCTGCCAAAAATGGACCCTATTTTGATGATTTTTTACACAAGGTTCCAATCCGAATTGGAAAATGATTTTAAAATGAAAATAGTAGCTAATGAGCTGAAGTCTTTGCCCATATTTTTACTTTTTTATTTGGAGCCACGGTTGAGGAGATATGATGAAAATACTGGACCCCAGTCTGCCCACATCATGCAGGGACAACTCATTTCCAACTTTTCCAATTTCTGTTCACACTGGCTCCTCTCTTCTCGTGTAAACCCTTCGGGGTTCCCTTCACCTCTAAAAGGGGACCTATTCTCCTTGAAAATAACTCAAGAATTCAAGCCATTGATGAGAGGAATTCATGAGGGAGGGAGTAATAATGCTAAATTGTACTTAGCCATTAACATAAGCCTAAGCCTACACTTTCTCCTAGAGGAAGACTAGCCATTCTTGCATGCTATCCTTTGTAGATCAACTCTAATCAAAGAAGGTCGTGGACTTGGCGTATCAATCAAAGTTGAATTCTCCCCTCTTCTTCTCTCTCCATCAATAATGGTGCCAAAGGGTTTGTCAAGCAAGATGTGTTTTACATTGATGTTTTCTTGATTTCTTGTTGTTTTCTTTTTTATCTCTAATCCAACATATATATATATGTATCTAATCTCATCTCCTTAACCAAACATATCACTCTCATTCTTAGTAATTCATCCTCTCTACAAATTTTAGGTTCTCTTTGCTACAGGTCTATCTCTCCCCGTAGTATCCTTATTGCCTATTCTTGCCTACGGGCAAAGAATAGGGCTTGGGAGGGAAACTTCTCATCTCTTCACTTCTCTCATATCTACATTTCTCACATACTATCCTAGATGAATAACCCACATGATGATAATTTCTATCGCTTTCACTCTGTAGGATCTATTAGAATTAACGTATGGATTAGCTGTAAAATACACTTTCAACAACGTATAGTGTTTCTCTTTGTCCCAGAAAGGCTCAATGAAATATTTCTATCACCGGATCCCATTATACTACCTTTCATAGACTATAACTTTTCTTTTGACGTAAGCATAGTTATCTTGCTATGAACCAAGAGGATTTGTATACACAATTAATCCCAATCACTAGACAAAATATATATATTATGGTAAGCACAAAACTACATTCCAAAGAACAATTCGTAGCCTATTTGGTAAGCCAAGATTGAATGCCATTAATTCATCTATTAACCCTTTCATATTACGCATGATACGATATGACCATAGCCTTGATGTTTTCATCTTTGTGTTGTTTTGACACTCTCTTTTGTGTTCTTTCTTTGTGTGTGTGAGTGCAAGAGAGAAAGAGTGGGGCTTCTTTGATTGCACTTCCTTCCAAACCCTAGTCTTCATGGCATCTATCATTTAACTCCTTCATATATATTTTTTGAAGTTCTCTCACAAACTCTCACAGCCATAAGCCCAGTGCTTTCCTGGCAAGACCGCAAATTTCTTGACAGTAGGCCGCCTATCCCCAATACCCCCCCCCCCCCCCCCCCCCCCCTCGTCCACATTCCACTGGCCTTACTATTCCCCCCCCCTGGTTTTTCCTGGCGGACCATCGGCCTAACACCCCCTCTCCCCTATCATCACTAAAATCTAGCTCTCTCTCTCTTGGAAGAGGCCCTGCAAGGCTTAAGGGAAGCCACACCTTCCCTCCCTCTATCCACTCTCTCTCTCTCTCTCTCTCTCTCTCTCTCTCTCTCTCTCTCTATTCTCTACCCTCCCATCCTTATTCCCCTCACCATTCACCTCCTTCTCTTCCTCTCTCTTACTCCCATGGTGGGAACCCGCCACGAAGAACCTCTCTCTCTCTCTCTCTCTCTCTCTCTCTCTCTCTCTCTCTCTCTCTCTCTCTCTCTCTCTCTCTCTCTCTAATATCCCCCCCCCCCCCCCTTTGTTGACTAAGTACCCCCCCCTCGATTCTTGCCCGTTGTCAAGCCCCGCTTGCTCATGCTCACCTTCGCACTCCCGGACCCAACCCGTGCGGGCGCTTGAAACCATACACAACCACACACACATCACTTCCCCTCTCTCTCTCCACACCCTCTCTCTCTCTCCTCGCGCTCAGCACTGCATGCGGCCACCCATCTACTCCCGCTCTCTCTCTTATCCACATACACACCTGCTCACCTCACCCTCTCCCTCCCTCACCACCTCACCACCTCACCCCATTTCCCTCTCTCTCTCTCTCTCTCGCGCGCTCGGCACACAACACCGGCCGACACACACACACACACACCTGCTTGCCTCACCCTCTCCCTCCCTCACCACCTCACCACCTCACCCCATCTCCCTCTCTCTCTCTCGCGCTCTGCACACAACACCGGCCGACACCATCTCTCTCTCTCTCTCTCTCTCTCTCTCTCTCTCTCTCTCTCTCTCTCTCTCTCTCTCTCTCTCCTCTCTCTCTCTCTCTCTCTCTCTCTCTCGTTCTCAGCATGTTAAGGCACAGCGCATCCGAAACTTTCTCTCTCTCTCTCTCTCTCTCTCTCTATCACACAAACACACACCCTTGTTGTATGCGCACACACACACACACACACACACACACACACACACACACACACACACACACACACACACACACACACACACACACACACACACACACACACACACACACACACACACACATCACGTTCCCCCACACACCCCGAGCTCTCTCTCCCCCCATTCCCATGATAGCATTCACAGTTAGCAGGCCGTCAACAAAAAATGAAAAAAAAAAAAAATATATATATATACAGTTATATATATAATACACATACTTCCCCCCCCCCCCCCCCCCCCCCCCCCCCCCTTTCCCACGCACTCTCTTGCACACACATACATATAAACACCTACTCGTGCACTCACACATACACACACACACACACGCATATAGGAACACACCACACATAAAAATCAAAGAAAACGGAGGACTCAACGACTTCGACAACCTCGACAAAAGAAGGAAGACAACCCGAATCACGTGACACCGACAAAAAAAAAAAAAAGGCGCCGAAGGCATGCCGTGGCCGACCCCGAAGAGACGTACGTGCTACACTGACGCACCCGCAAGCTGCCAATCATCGGCATCACGCAACCACGATACCATTTTCAATAAACCGTAGGTCATTATCATCATCATTTTTCAGTTTTCACCCAAGCATTGTAAAAATTCCCAATTTGTAATTTCCCTCTCTCTAGGTGATGGTCACAAAGGCTCACCTAGAGGTTTTCATTTTAATAACTCCCAAGACAAAGCAAGGGTCAACCACATCGGGCCCACCGCCTTCCTTTGTCTCCCGGATTAGCTTACCTAATCAAACCGGGATTACCCTAATCCAAGCAGCCAACACCTATAAAAGGGCACTGAGAGGTCACTATCAGGGGGGGCAGTTCATGAGAGGTCAGCACTTGGTAGAGTTTTAGTGGGGGGAATTGACATTATTGGCATCACGGGGAGGGGACTTGTGTGATGGTTTGTTTTGGAAATTGCACCATGTGAAGGGAGCTATGTCCACCTCTCGACTCCAATGGTCGATGTGCACACACACACACATTCTTGGTAGCAAGTTTCACATCATCGAGTCGTCTCTAGAGAACACACCAAGTAGATTCATGATCTCTTCTCCCTATCTTTCTATCACCACGGTGTGTCACCTGGTAGGAAGGAAGGTCATTGTAAATACTGCAAGAAATTTTTCTCCCTCACACCCCCAAGGGTTTCATCATTTGTCAATGCTCTGTGTGTGTGTGTGTGTGTGTGTGTGTAAGTTTGCGGTGTTCACATCACCGTGGTCTGCATCCTAGCCGCTGAAAGCTAGGTGGTGCCCGCTGTTCGCTTTACCGTGACCGGCTCAAGGCGTGCCATCGGCTCTCGGCTTTTTAGAGGACTTTGGGGTCCGTGTCTCACTTTGCTCCCATCATTTGGTGCCCCCACTCAGGAGGGCTTCTAAGAAACCTTCAGTTTACAATGTTGAAAGTAACGCACACCATCAATCATGGACGAATGGCTGAAGGAATTTTTTAACTGGAGGACGGAAGAGGAGGAGACTAAGGGGGCACTAGCCGCCTTCATTGAAGTACTATTGCCAGGCTGTAGTGTCGTCACTATTCAAGAGGTAAGCTCCCCATCTCGTATTGCTCGCTCTAACCACAAATTGAGAACACCAGGTGGGAGGTCTATGAAGTGCTATCAGTGTTGTCAACCAAAATACATTGTCAATGAGTGTCAACAACGAAGGCAGCGAAGGGGCTGAAATCATCTACATCGACATTCACCGCGAAGAAGTCATCCACATCAAAGGAGGGAAGAAAATGGTAAGGCCTCTCTTGCCTAAGGAAACTGCAATGAAAGTCATAACCTTTACTCCAAAGTGACCTAAAGGGGATGCTCAAGCCAAAGGTAAGGAAAGGTTAAGCCAATCTAGAAACACATGACCCCAAAGGGAGAAGCATCTGACCAAGAAAGTGCTTCAAGCTCAGAGAGCCGGGTCGTACTTAGCTTGCCAAAGAGGAAGTCATCCGAAGCTAAGTGGCAGAAGGTCACCTACCGATTCACACGACGCATGCGAGTATTACCAATCCACTTTGACAATCTTGAGGAAGAAGTGGTAAGAAGGTTCCCATGTCCTAAGGAAGAGTAGTTCGGCTACTGCTCTCGCTGTTTTGGAAGAGGGGTAGAGGGTCTTCCTCCTCTCCCTGTACAACTTATCCTGAATAAGCTCTCCACCACGGGTGAAACCCAGTGGGCTGGAGACAAGTTGCAGCTGAATGGAGTGAAATTCATGCAACACGTCCACTACAATAATTATCTATAGTTGCTGCTAGCCAAAAGGCTGGGAGTGGTCAGACGCGTCGCCATCACCCCGTATGTGCTGAGCGACGAAGGAAAGGTAGAGCCTGTGAAAGGTGAAGAGCTCCTGTGGATGTGCTGACTCATCAACACTGGCACGGTAAGAGTATAGGTAAGTACTCCACCCTCTGTGCATGATGTAAAACGGGCCGACAGCATTCCCATTCAGATTCCTGCAGCATATGCATGTGAATATCTATGTAGATAGGAAAATCTTCCACCAATAGAAGATCGTGTACCTATTCGGTGCGGTGATGCTAGGAGAAATCCTTAATTCCCCAAACCCTATCATTCTCCCCATATTGGATTACCACCATTCCTTTAATGTTTCTATCTTTACTTGTTTTAATCTATCCACCCAACCCTATAAAAAGCCGCTACCGTCATTAAGATTAAATAAAAAATTTTGTAATTTCCTGAGTTACTACCATGGCAAGTGTTTCTTTGCCCACGTTCAGTGGAAAGAAGGGAGAAGATCTCACCACCGACTTTTTGGATGATTTTGACATTGCTTGTGTGGTTTCCAACAAGGATGACGACGCTTCACGACTTCGAATTTTTCTTCTACTGATGAAAGTAGAGGCCAAGTCCTGGTACAATGCATTGCCCCAGGCTACCAAAAATGCATGGGATGTTTTACGGGTTGCCTTTGTGAAGAGGTTTGGTGGAGGCACAACCTTGGAGAAGCTATGGCACCTACTGACGGAATTGAAGCAGGGAAGTCTACTAGAGTATGCCACCTACGAGTCCAAGTTTGTGGACTTATGGGAGAGATGGGTTGCCTCACTGGAGGAAGGCGAAGGAGCACCAAATTTCCTAAAGAAGGACCATTTCATTGCTGGCCTGTGCTCGCTGCTTAGAGAGAAGGTGAAGGGAAGGTTTCCTGCAACATATGAGTTGGCAGTAGAAGTAGCCCGCCTTCAATACAAGAAGTTGTGCATGCAAGCAAGAGTAAACGAGTCAAAGGAAACAAGCTAGTCGCAGAGGCCAACCACAAGAGGCATCAGAGGGGCAGAGAGGAGCACCGGAATGATTCAGATGAAGGACTCTAAAGGGAAGTCCATATTCTACGATATGAGGACTGGGAAGCAACGCAACATGATCTTGGAGGCTTCAGAAGATGAGACCACCAATGACTATTCTTCTACCTCGGGAGAAGAATCAACCAACAAAAAATATTGACACAATCTGAAACACCCCCGACAAACCAAGAGGAACCATCAAGTACACAATCCTTAGAGGATGCAGGTAAATTACAAAGGATGCTCTCAAATGAGTTAACCAATGAAGAAAGGAAGGAATATGTCTCCATGTTGGGTAATTTCACTACACTGTTCATTGTTGGCTATGATAAGATCACAAGAATCACAGTAGTGCAACACCACATAAAGCTCAAGAAAGGCAGTAAGCCCATGGTGCAAAGGCTCAGAAGACTTGGAGTAATCCAACAAGAGGAACTACTTAAAGAAGTGAGAAGTTTGCTACTACAGGCGAGTTTCATCTACCCTATCGAAGACTCAGAATGGGTCTGCCCAGTAGTAGTCACACCAAGGAAGAATGTCAAGTGGAGAGTCTGTGTGGACTATAAACCTCTCAATGCAACCACGAAGAGCGATCACTTTCCCCTCCCATTCCACGATGAAATTCTCAATGAAGCGTCGGGACACGAGCGATAGACAGTGTGTGATGGCTACTCAGGATACTTCCAGATTAGCATTGTGGAAGAAGATCAGAAGAAGACAACTTTCATCACACCTTGGGGATGCTTTGCTTATAGAGTGATGCCTTTTGGCCTCACTAACGCTCCGACCACATTTCAGTGCTATGTGACCTTTGTTTTCCAACCCTACTTTGGAACGTCAATACGGATGTTTGTAGATGATTTTTGCATCTATAGTTCACGAGCTCTCCATTTAAGCAAAGTCTATGATGGATTAACCAGGCTACAAACCTTGGGTGGCGAGCTCAATGTGGATAAGTGTCACATTGGTGAAAGCAAGCTCTGGTATCTTTGTCATCACCCACCACCACTAAGAAATTGGTTTCTTTCCTTTAGAAGGTAAGATACTTAAGCAGGTTCATTCACGTGCTATCTCAAGTGGTCCTCCCTCTACAGCAAGTCACCCAGAGGGATGTCTTCTCATGGACTGAAGAAAATGAGCAGCAATTTACCGAGGTGAAGCAAATTTTAGCTAAGCTTCCCACCATTTCACTTCCTAAGTGGGACGAGCCATTTTATGTGAACCCCAGTGTAGGAAGTGATACACTTGGAGTCGTACTAATGCAAAAAGACCCCCAAACTTCGTTCATGCGTTCTATTTACTTATCTATTCATGTCATGACTCCGTCAAAAAAGGGATTTACCGAAGTAGAACACATGGTTCTTGCACTAATGTTTTCTACCACAAAGTTCCGCTCCTATCTTCTGCCTAGACCATTTGTAATCCAAAAAATGGAGGAGGTTTTCCCATATGTAATACGACACATGGATGTCTCATCTAGAATCTCTAAATGGCTAGTAAGATTACAAGAGTTTGACTACACCATGCAAGTAGAAAACTCCACCAGGGCTAGTTTAGTGGGAATTCTTACTCATCGCCATTATGAGAAGAAGCTGAAGGTCAACACAGAAGCAAAAGAAGAAACACCAATGGTAGAAATTCCTAAGCTAGAAAAAGCTCACTCTCTTTTCTTTGATGGAGCATACAAAAGAACAGTGGACCAGTCTGCAACTGGCATAGTCATTTTCAATGAGCAACAAGAAAGAGTATTCTCCATCAGGCAGTTATTACACTCCCACTCCAACAATGAAGCAGAGTATGCAACTCTAATTCTTGGGTTGGAACAATGTATTTCACAAGGAATTTAATGCCTAAATGTGTTTGGCAATGCTTTGCTTTTGATAAGGCAGATAAACGGCACTTGGGTTTGTAAAAATCAGGTTTTACTTGGTCACCTACGCCAAGTTAAGGATCTTCTAAGGAGGTTTGAAGCAGTGAAACTATTTCATGTCCTCAGAGCAGAAAACCAGGAGGCAGATTCTCTAGCCAAAGAAAGAATACAAGACGTCCCCGTAGGAGCAATCAAACTGAAACTACCCCTCTTTCAAGGTAGTGATTCTATGCCCGATATCATAAACTTTCTAGATACAAGAGAATGTCCGGAAGGGTACACCAAAGGCCAGAAATAGTGGCTGGTAAGAAAGGCTACTAGATACCGCCTTGTAAATGACCACTTGTATTTTAAGGGCAAGGATCATATTCTCAGGCGAGTGCCAACCTCTAGTGAGATCACGGAGGTAATTTCAAGTTGCCATGATGGTGTCTGTGGCGGTCATTTTTCTCTAGATATCACCAATAGGAAGATTATACAGGTAGGACTCTTGGCCTAGTCTAAACAGGGATGTACACCATTGGTGTAAAACATGCAAGGCTTGTCAAGTGGCCAGTGATCTCACATTAACCTATGAGCCACAAACTCTTAACATCTCATATGGTCCATTTGAGAAATGGGGAATAGATGCAATCGGTCCTTTACCAAGGGCCCAATTAGGTAAAATCTACATCATAGTGGGTGTAGACTACATGACTCAATGGGCAGAAGCAACAGCCACCATCCGCATTACAGCCCAAGAGGTAGCAAAGTTCATTTTTTAGCACATCTGTTGCTGTTTTGGCACTCCGCTAGAGATAATATCAGACAGGGAACCAAGTTTCAAAGGCGATTTGGTAGGAGAGCTGATGAAAAAGTTAGGCATCACACGCCGACATTCCATGCCATACTATCCACAGTGTAATGGCCTAGTAGAAAAGGTAAATGGAATGATTTGCAAAATCATCACAAAACAGGTGAACAATCACATAGGAGACTGGGATAAACATCTCATGGCAGCTCTATGGGCCTACTGAACAACGTTCCGAACATCACTAGGTTTCACCCCTTTCCATCTAGTTTATGGGAAGGAGGCAATTCTACCCATTGAGGTACAGATAGCTAGCTTACGAGTCTTGGCTAGCCAGATACAATGCCCAATTGTAAATCTCCAAAACCACATCTTGGATCTGGAGAGGCTCCAACTAGATAGGGAAGAAGAAATCAATCACTATGCAGCGCAGGCAGAACAACGCTCGCTCACCTTCAATCAAGGGCTTAAAGAAAAGGGCCTGGAAAAGGGTACGTTAGTGCTAAGATACGACAACAGATTTGACACCAGAAAGGACAAGAAATTTCAACCCAGATGGGAAGGACCATTCATTGTCAAAAGGTGCAATGACAATGCAAGCTATAAGCTGATGGAAGCAGATGGGAGAATTCACAAGACTAGAGCCAATGGATGGAGGCTGAAAAGGTATTTTCTTAGGTTTGATCTAGAGTTCATGCTAGACATTCCAGAAGAGGGAGGACCCTCTAACTCCACAACTAAAGATGCAGAGGAAAGGCTAGAAGCAAGAATGCCTCTAGCCAGATGGGAGGGCTAATGATGGTCGGTTTTTGAAACCGTGACCGTGAGAACCACACCCTAAGGAAGGGAAGGCTTATTACCAAAGAAGGAAAAAAAACAAAAAAAAAGAGCTCTTACCATTCACCATACCCCCCCCCCCCCTAAGGTTAACCCCTAGCGGGGCACTACCAGTTTGGCCACATACCCTCCATTATCGCCAGAAGAGGGACTCACTCTCTTTCCTACTGCTCGGCTCCACCTATATTCTCTCTCTCTTCTACTCTCCCGCTGCATCACCCGGCTCGGTAGGCGCATTGGTGCCTCTGTCACACCCTCTGGCAGGCTGCCACAGCCACTTAATATATTCTCTCCCTCTCTTCCAAATATTCTTTCTCTCTCTACCTTTGCTTGTCCACATCCTCCAGCGGGCCGTCTATCCCCAATACCCACCACCCCCCCCCGTCCACATTCCACTATTCCCCCCCCCCCTGTTTTCTCCCTGATGGACCACCTGCCTAACACCCCCTCTCCCGTATCATCACTAAAATCTAGCTCTCTCTCTCTCTTGGAAGCGTCCCCGCAAGGCTTAAGGGAAGCCACACCTTCCCTCCCTCTCTCTCTCTCTCTCTCTCTCTCTCTCCTCTCTCTCTCTCTCTCTCTCTCTCTCTCTCTCTCTCTCTCTCTCTCTCTCTCTATTCTCTACCCTCCCATCCTTATTCCCCTCACCATTCACCTCCTTCTCTCCCTCTCTCTTACTCCCATGGTGGGAACCTGCCATTAAGCACCTCTCTCTCTGTCTCTCTCCCTCTCTCTCTCTCTCTCTCTCTCTCTCTCTCTCTCTCTCTCTCTCTCTCTCTCTCTCTCTCTCTCTCTCTCTCTCTCTCTCTCTCTCTCTCTCTCTCTAATATTCCCCCCCCCCCCTCGATTCTCGGTCGATGTCGAGCCTCGCCTACTCACGCTCACCTTTGCACTCCCGACCCAGCCTGTGCGGGCGCTTGAAGCCATACACAATCACACACACATCACTCCCCCCCTCTCTCTCCACACCCTCTACCTCTCTCCTCGCGCTCGACACTGCAGGCGGCCACCCATCTACTTGCGATCTCTCTCTTATCCACACACACACACCTGCTCACCTCACCCTCTCCCTACCTCACCACCTCACCACCTCACCCCGTCTCTCTCTCTCTCTCTCTCTCTCTCTCTCTCTCTCTCTCTTTCTCAGCCTGTGAAGGCGGACCGCATCCAAAACTCTCTCTCTCTCTATCACACACACACACACACCCTTGTTGTATGCACATACACACACACACACCATCCCGTTCCCCCACACACCCCAAGCTCTCTCTCACCCTATTCCCATCATAGCGTTCACAATCAGCAGGTCGCCAACAAAAAACAAAAAGAAAACTAAAAGTATATATATAATACACATACTCCCCCCCCGTTTCCACGCACGCTCGCGCAGACACATACGTATAAACACCTACTCGTGCACTCATGCATACATACACACACACACGCATAAAAACACCTACTCGTGCACTCACGCATACATACACACACACACACACATGCATATACGCATACACCACACATAAAATACAAAGAAAACGGAGGACTCAACGACGTCGACGACCTCGACAAAAGAAGGAAGACAACCTGAATGATGCGAAACCGACAACAAAAAGAACAAAGGCGTCGAAGGAATGCCCCAGCTGACCCCGAAGAGACGTACGCGCTACACCGACACACCTGCAAGCTGCCAATCATCGGCATCACGCAACCACGACACCATTTTCAATAAACCATAGGTCATTATCATCATATCATTTTTCAAATTTCACCCAAGCCTTGTAAAAATTCCCAATATGTAATTTCCCTCTCTCTAGATGATGGTCACAAAGGCCCACCTAGAGGTTTTCATTTTAATAACTCCCAAGACAAAGCAAGGGCCAACCACACCGGGCCCACCGCCTTGCTTTGTCTCTCCAATTAGCTTACCCTAATCAAACCGGGATTACCCTAATCCAAGCAGCCAACACCTATAAACGAGAACTGAGAGGTCACTATCAGGGGGGCAGTTCATGAGAGGTCAGCACTTGGTAGAGTTTACGTGGGAGGATTTGACACTATTGGCATCACGGGGAGGGGACTTGTGTGATGGTTTGTTTTGGGAATTGCACCATGTGAAGGGAGCTACCTCCACCTCTCAGCTCCAATGGTCGATGTGCGCACACACACACACACACACATTCTTGGTAGCAAGTTTCACATCATTGAGTCGTCTCTAGAGAACACACCAAGTAGATTCACGATCTCTTCTCCATATCTCTGTATCACCACGGTGTTTCACCTTGTAGGAAGGAAGGTCATTGTAAATACTGCAAGAAATAATTCTCCCTCACACCCACGAGGGTTTTCATCATTTGTCAGTGCTCTCTCTCTCTCTCTCTGTCTATGTGTGTGTGTGTGTGTGTGTGTGTGTGTGTGTAAGTTTGCGGTGTTCACATCACCGTGGTCTACGTCCTAGCCGCTCAAAGCTAGGTGGTGCCCCCTGTTCGCTTTACATTGGTTGGCTCGAGGCGTGCCGTCGGCTCAAGGCATTTTAGAGGCTGTCGGGGTCTATGTCTCGCTTTGCTCCCGTCAATGCAAAGACTTGACCCAATAGTACTCCAATCATAAGGCATACCATGTGAAGTGCAAGGATGAACATATCACACATCCACTCATGGGTAAAATCTCACGTCCATTTGATCATCTCAAGCTTGATACCTTGAAGATATCTCTCTTTATGAGTGGCCAACTTTTCAAGCCCACCGCATACATCCTTAAATAGTAAAAAAGAGGGCATACATGGGAGTGAACCATAAAATGGCATTTTTTCAGCATTTGGTTGCTCATAATTGCATACAATGTGTGTACATATCCATAAGGCTCAAGTTACTTGCCTCTCATGTTTCTCCAAAATCTTCCACATGCACGTGCCTTTTCTTGCACTTGAAGAAGTTGTTTTTTTACTTCCCATCTTCTTCTCTTCTTTTGACTCAATGCATTGTTTATATGCAAATGACTTTGATAGTTGTCTTTGTCCATAGTTGCATCAAGCACTATTAAGGACTTTTGAGCATCTTGACATTCTTTATCAAACCACATTTTGAGTGATCTATCTTTGTTGATAGCATGGAGATGCTTTATGGCAGAACATTCTTTGGTACAAGAACAAATAGCTTTCTTGAAATCTTCCCATTTAGTTTCCGATGGTGCGTCATAATGAAGATTTATCATCCATAACTTTTGCTCAACCATTTCAATGTACATTGGTGCCCGTTTCAAATCCATACATAGTGATAATTGCTTTTTCTTTGGTTGAGATTATCATGCTTAGTTGCTTCTCCACATGCAAGGTCAATACATAAGGTCCGATGGTATGATTCAAGGGTCCATGGGGCAAACATAAAACTCTATATGCAATACATGGTGGCTTTGGAGAGTAGCATATTGTCAATCACACTATCCCCATTATGTTTCCTACATGTAAATACATTGGTTCCACTCCACAAAGATACACCATCGACAATATACCCGTGCTATTCCACATGTATATAAGTATGATTATACAAGTTGACTTCCTCCAACTCCCTTAAAATTTATGGCATATGAAATTATTGAGTATCATGTTGCAATGTTTTTGTGCAAGCATTCATATCCCCAAATACAATAACATCACCTTTACCTTTGAAATAAGCAATGTCCTCTTCTAAATTAAAAAATGGTTGATTGAGCTATCCATGCAAGCATAAAGGGGAGAATCATGATGAGGAAGTACCAAACGGCTACAAAAATGGGTGCTCTTTTTGGTGTCATAATTTTCAGCCATACATAAAGTTTGTACTTGTCATCTTTTACAATTGATACAAAATCTTCCAATCCTTTCTTAACCATACATGCTACTCCTCCTTGCCCTTTTTGTTGCTTGAGATTCTTTGACCACATGAATGAATGTACATTGTAATACTTCAAGCCATCAATCTTTTGTCTATCATGCTCCCAAGTTTCAACAAGAAGTACAACATCGGCTTTGCTAGTTAGTTCATCAATGCTAAACCCCGCATTGCATGGGTATCCATTTCAATTCCAAAAGCATATTTTTAACTGTAACTTGCTCTCATAAGTTGTGCATCCCTATTTGATTGAGGGACTTGCCTCCTCCTTGAGCACATTTTCTTCGTAAGAGATCTCATTGTTTTTCTTATTCTTTTCCTCGTATGCCTTGCAACATATATTTTGTTTCTTAATAGTGCGATATTCACATTAAAAAAATTTGTATCCCTCAAATAGATCCAAATATTATCAAGGATAATATTTTGTTTGGTCTCATACGGCATGGTGCATACAATTGGCCGTTCTCCTGAGCAAGGAGCTCCTTGCTTACCCACTCTATGTGCTCCATAGACCAAAACTCGAGACATGACAAAGTGGGTTTTGAAGAAATCTTTAATAACAATGGTAAGCGAAGGAGGTGTCTCTAACTTCTGTTTGGGAATTCCATGAAGAACATTGTTCTTGGAATGTTGCTCCTGTTCCTTCAACTCCTCCACATCCACATTCTCAAAATTCTTTTTTGAGCCATAGCTTTTATGAGGGAGGAATTAGGAACCACATTTCTACCACATACATCAGCCCAAGACTTGTTTGTGCATACACTTTTTATGTCCCATACATCCCGGCTCATGTTGTCAAATTTCTCCTCTTTCAATACATGGTCATGCTCTACTTTGCTCATGTGCTCCTTCAAAGAATTCAAGTCCACAAGAGAGCGTTTACATTCCTTGACTTCCTCTTCAACTTGCATCAAACGTGTTGTTTTCCTCTCAAGTACCCTCTTGATATTTTCATTCTCAACCACAAGAACCCTTAGCATGCTGCTCTCCATTGCAAGTTCCCGTAAGTCTTCACATTTTTCGTTTATGGTCTCTTGCAATGATACAAAGTATGCCATGATGATGGTTCTCGATATTGTTGGTTGAGTGGTTGTGTTGCTATCTCTAAACTTAGGAGATTTTGGATCATTTTCTACAATGGTTGTGGACCTTGCTGAAGAAGAAGAACCTTTGCCAGTGCCGGAAGACATTGTATGTAAAAAAAGAGATTAGATTCAACTTTCCTGAACCTATTCACTTCAAAAATGCTGCTACAAAAACACCTTTCATAGCTCTTAAAATTTCTATCTCGACTTCAATACGTAGAGGGCATCATGCTCTTTGATTGAGGATATATATCACCCAAATCGGAGTTTGAATGAAGAAATTGTGATCAAAAGAGTAAACTGGTGTCTACTAAGTCAAAAAATGGTTGCACTAGAGAGAGAGAGAGAGAGAGAGAGAGAGAGAGAGAGAGAGGTGGGAAATCTTGGGGGGTCACTTCAAAATTATGTGACTATCGCGTGAGTGCAGCAGAAGGGGTTATTAAATTTACATACAGAAGGGTACCATAAAATGGAATTGGAAAACACATTTACAGATTGAATAGAAAAAGGGTGTATTTTATAAAAAATTTACAAATAAGGAGTTTTAGAAATAGTCCTTGAATGTACATGATATACACAATTTATACATAGTGACCCCCTCAAGGGGAGAGGACAATTGCAAGAAGAAGTCCACTATTTCTGAGAGAGAGAGAGAGAGGGAGAGAGAGAGAGAGAGAGAGAGAGAGAGAGAGAGAATTAGAAGAAATATCTAGAGATAAATGGAGATTTGACTAATTAATTTTAATTTAGATTTCAATTTAGTTAAAGAAATAGATAGAGAGAGAAGGAAATGAGAGGGAAATATAGAGAAGATATATATATATATATGATCTGTGTGTGCGCATATGCATGCTCATGTATGCATGTGCATGTGAGAGTGTTCGGAAACAGAGCAAGAAATGGGTGAGGTTGGAGTGAGGGGTGTGTGCGTGTATGTATTTGAAGTGTGTGATAGTGTGTGTGTGTGTGTGTGCGCGCGACAAGAGCGTGTGTGGGAATGAGAGAGAGGGGAATTTATTTTATATATATATATATATATATATATATATATATATATATATATATATATATATGTTATACGTTGCTTACGTGCAAGCTAAAGAGAACGGGGGGGCGATGGCGTGAGTGAGCGAGGGGGGGGGGGATGGTGAGGGGTTGAATGGATGGGGTGAGTGTGGGTGCGCGTCTTTGTGTGTGTGTGTGTGTGTGTGTATATATAGATAGATAGATAGAGAGAGAGAGAGAGAGAGAGAGAGAGAGAGAGAGAGAGAGAGAGAGAGAGAAACTTTTGTGCCTTGCTTCCTGTGGGCTAGACGAGGGGAAAGAGAGACAGAGAGGGCGGGAGTGAGAGATGGAGAGAGGGAGTGTGAGGGGTGAGGGGTAGCGTGGTGTGTGTGTGTGTGTGTGTGTGTGTGTGTGAGAGAGAGAGAGAGAGAGAGAGAGAGAGAGAGAGAGAGAGAGACTTGTTACTCTCTAGTTGTGCCTTTGGGTTGGACCGACATGGAAATGAGAGGGGGGGAGAGAGTCAATGGGGGGTGGGGGAGAGAGGGAGAAGTGTAGCAGGCTAGGGGGCGTGAGGCTGAGGGGTGAAGGGGTGTGTGTGTGTGGGCCATGTGTAGGTAACGGAAGAGAGAGAGAGAGGGTGCGGGATGGGGGAAGAGAGATGAGGGAGAGGAGAGAGAGGGTGGAGAGCTGCCCGCCTTGGTTGACAAACAAGAGGGAGAGAGAGAGAGTAGCTTGGTGAGGATGAGAGAGTGTGGACGAGAGGGGGGGGAGAGAGAGAGAGAGAGAGCGAGAGAGAGAGAGAGAGAGAGAGAGAGAGAGAGAGAGAGAGAGAGAGAGAGAGAGAGAGAGAGAGAGAGAGAGAGAGAGGGAGGAGAATGTGAGAGTGTGAGTGTGAATAATGAAAGAGAGAGAGGGAGACTCTTGTCCCTTTGTATGGTGGCCCTTGAGAGAGAGAGAAGGCTTGTTTTATGCGCCCATTGGGCTTGGTGACACAAGAACAAGGGGGAGAGAGAGTGATAGTGGGTTGGCGGAGCCAAGCAGAAGAGAGAGAGAGAGCTCTTCCTCTGGTGATAATGGAGGAGTGTGTCCAAGCTGAGAGGTGGGGCAGCCCCTGTGGCTGCCAAGTCAAGGGGAAAGCGGGGTTGGCAGTAATGGAGCCAAAAACAAACATTTCTTTTAATTTTTCATGCTTCCCGAATAAGGTCAGTTCTCGCGGCCGCGGCTTCGAAAGCCGCGGCTAATGAATGGACAGTGGCGGGCCATGGCCAAGGATGCCTTCAGAGCTGGGCCGCATGGGCCGTGGTGGGGAGGGAGAGAGAAATAATTTGTGGCTCACCAATTGACCGGGGAGTTATGACAGTGATGGGCCATGGCCAGGGATGCCTTCAGAGCTGGGCCGCATGGGCCATGGCGGGGGGGGGGAGAGAGAAAGAATTGTGGCTCACTCATTGATCGGGGAATTGTTGAGCCCTCCAGTGGTGTTGCCGTGCTTCGGGCAGAGGAAAGATAAACTTTCTTTTTCTTTATTTCCAAAAACTGGCTATTAGTAGGAAGTCAAAAGATGAGATTGCACTTCTCAAGGATGCCTTAAGCAAGCAGTTTGCTATGAAAGATTTGGGCGATGCACATCACTTTCTTGGTATGCATATTAAGAGAGATCGCAAACATGGTATACTTGAACTTTTATAGAAAGAGTATATTCACAAGGTCTTGTAACGTTTTTATATGCAAGGGGAAAAAGCGTTGGGTACCCCAATGGTTGCATACAAAAAACTTAGCAAGCATGATTTTCCTAACTCAGATGTTGAAAAGGAAGAGATGGCAAAGGTGCCATATTCTTTGGCAGTTGGCAGTCGCATGCTCTCCATGGCTAGCACACGGCCAAACATTGCATATGTGGGAATGATCAACAAGTTTATGGAAAATCCAAGTAGAAAGCATTGGGAAGCAATGAATCACATCTTGAGATACATCAAGGGATCAGCTAGCAAGTGCTTACACTTTGGGAACAATTATGCATCCATAGTTGGATACATTGATTTCGATTATGTGGGTTGTGTGGACATTAGGCAATTCACATGCAGCTACATTCTCTTGTTTGCTAGAGTGACAGTTTCTTGGAGATCATGTATCCAAAATTGTACTTTATCTTCCACCAGTGAGACATAGTATGTTGCACTTTCCAGTTCCAGTAAGGAAGCTATGTGGTTATCTTGTCTAGTGGGAGACCTTGGTATACACCAGACTCTAGTGCTACATTGTGATAGTCGGAGTGTGATTGCATTATCAAAGAACCTCCGTGTTTCACTCCAAGTTGAAACACATAGAGGTCAAGTATCATGTGGTACATGATATTTTGGCTAGCAAACGTATTGCGTTAGTGAAAGTTCACACGGATAAAAACCCAATGGATGCTCTAGCAAAAATCTTAGCCTCAGAGAGGTTCACACATTGCATAGAGATGATGGGCATAGGGTGAAGCTACACTCATGCTTCATGTTTGTACAATTGTACATAATAGCCCCTACATTCGTAGGCCATTTGGGCCACATTGTCCTTCAAGTGGAAGATTGGTAGGTTTCAGGTCCCGTGGATGGGTTGTGGTGGACGATCGTCCGTCCACTTACTCTATCCTTTCGTGATAATTAATGACAATAAGGGGGGAGAGAGAGAGCGAGCGAGAGAGAGAGGTCCACTCTTTAGAGCTCCACCCACAAGACTATGTATGCTCATCATCACCTTCCCGTTCTCTCCTTCCCTGTTTTGCTCTCTGTGCATCCTGCAACCTACAGTATTCGACCTTAAATTAATGCATCAAGATCAGATCCATAACATAGACTAATACCTTATCACATCACTTTGCCCATATGAGAATTATGTGAGAAACTGTGACACAAAAAGGAAGCCACTTTATGTATATTTTGCATGTACGGTTTGGTTTGACTACCCATGTTGTTGAGCTTATATGTGAAGCTACTCAATATATGGCTTCTCTATATATGGCACCTAGGTCCCCTCTATATATACATCATCTCATGTGTGTATTCTACACACTTTGGGGTTCTACTTCTATGTTCTCTCCTTCTCTCTCAACATGGTATCAGAGCAGTACGTTTTTGTTTTTGATTTTTCTCCTGATCAAAATCGATTTTGCAGAAACTACTCGATGTGGTCTACAACTTTGCAGAAGGAAGTTTTTTCAAATTCTGCACCGATTTTGAGTTATCGTTCACGGACTGCGTACATACCTGAAAAACAGCTTCCGCGTTTTGTTTTTGATTTTTCTGCTAATTGGAAACGATTTTGCAGAAACTACCCGCCTAAGAAACCGGAATCGATGTGGTCTACAACTTTGCAGAAGGAAGTTTTTTCAAATTCTGCACCGATTTTGAGTTATCGTTCGCGGATTGCGTACATACCTGAAAAGAAACTTCCGCTTTTTATTTTTGATTTTTCTGCTAATTAGAAACGATTTTGCAGAAACTACCCTCTTGAGAGACTGGAATCGATGTGGTCTACAACTTTGCAGAAGAAAGTGTTTTCAAATTCTGCACCGATTTTGAGTTATCGTTCGCGGACTGCGTACATACCTAAAAACCAATTTCCGTTTTTTGTTTTTGATTTTTCTGCTTTTTGATTTTTCTGCGTGGGAGACCGGAATCGATGTGTTCTACAACTTTGCAGAAGAAACTACCCGCGATGGGGATTGGAATCGATGTGGTCTATAACTTTGCAGAAGAAAGTTTCTCTAAATTCTGCACCAATTTTGGGTTATCGTCTCGGACTGCGAATATGTTTGAAAATCAAAATTTTACTTTTTGCTTTGGATTTTTCTCATAATTGAAAACTTCTCAATTATATTTTTCTTCATCAATCATATATTTGTTACTGACGTAACTTTGCTGCAAAAGCCAGTTACACATCGTTCCGATTCAGTCGAGCCGTTGATGATCGTCCAAATTCTATCGAGCTACTGTTGGTACATGATCTTTTGTTATATGATATACTCGTTCATTGATTCTCGTATAATTATTCTTTTAGAGATATAGTTTACGTCGTTTTTTTGATAATTTCTCATTGATACCATAGTGATTTTGATGGTACCATGATGATGTTTTGTTAATACTTTGGTCATGGTGATTTTCGTTGATACCATGATGATATATCATTGATACCATGGTTATTCTCGGTGGTGCCATGATGATATTTCGTTGATACCATGGTTATTCTCGGTGATTCCATGATGATATTTCGTTGATTCCATGGTGATTTTTATTGATACCATGATGATGTTTTGTTGATACCATGGTTATTCTCGGTGATACCATGATGTTGTTTCGTTGATACCATGGTTATTCTCGGTGATGCCATGATGATATTTCGTTGATACCATGGTTATTCTCGGTGATGCCATGATGTTGTTTCGTTGATACAATGATTATTCTCGGTGATATCATGATGCTTTTCGTTGATACCATGATCATTTATTCATTTTTATTGACAATGATGATATTTTGTTAATACTTTGATGGTATTCATTGATCACTACATTGATAAATGTTGTTTTATGTAGTATATACACATATCATTTGTATCACGTAATCACACATTTTATACTTTTACGTTTATACTTTATGTACCATATGTTGTCGTATATGTCGTCAAAAGAGTGGCGTCGTGAACCATCTTTTATGGCATTGTGAACGTAATTATTTCATTAACGATGCTAATAATTTTCATGACATGTTTTTTTTTGGAGTCTATGATCTATGTAGGATTGATCAAAGAATTGATTTTATGAAGAAAAACTTGCTGGCAATAAAAGATTTATGAAGATATGTTTGGTGATGCCATATTGATGACAACATGAAGACATGTTTGGTGATGCGATATTGATGACAAGCTACATAGCAGATTCACGGAGACACTTTTGATTACAAGCTAATCGATAGCTTTTACACCTCTTTATTGAACCTTTGTATTCATTATTGTATTTGATAGGAGTAATGTTACTCCTCATAAAACATTCATTGTAAAAGGAGTGATGTAGCTCCTCGTAAACATTTGTATATTCAATGATTTTTATAATATAACGGTGGGTGTATATAGAGCTGTGGGTTTTTCCCTTGATCCCCCAAGGGTTTTTTCATCCACAGTTAGGGACCCTTATTTGAGCGGGGGTGTTGAGCTTATATGTGAAGCTACTCAATATATGGCTTTTCTATATATGGCACCTAGGTCCCCTCTATATATACATCATCTCATGTGTGTATTCTACACACTTTGGGGTTCTACTTCTATGTTCTCTCCTTCTCTCTCAACACATGTATCCCCATATAAGTTTATGGAAATAAAACACTTGAAATCATATCACCAAAACAAACCATAAAAAATATATGAACCACTCATCCAACTCACGACTCCATATGGTACCCCCCAGTAGTAGTCCCCGTAGCTGTCTAAAGTTTTGGGACCAACACAAAGCCCCTTTTGGATAGAAACTGCCAAGAAATTGAAAAATAAGGGTCTGATTGGCTTGTTCACTTTTGGGACGGTAACAGTAAGAGCTAGAAGACCATTTATTTTCTGACTACCCATGTTGTATTGTCTACTTGCAATAAGTAAAATCCTTGAACTATAGTTCACCTACTTTGTAAAGCGAGTTATAAATTAGCCTCGGTGAAGGTTGTAGACATTCAAGTTGTAATCTTCAGCACCTCAAGTCTCGGCCTAAGCTTGAGTTTGTTTTGTAGTTTTGTTCTTGTGATCAATACAATTCACTCACAAATTATGAGTTTTACAGGAAAAAAAAGAATTATATCAGGGGAGGAGCCGAAAGGTGTTCAAAATGTCCTTTTTAGTCTTATTAGGGAGAATCAACCACGATTAGCCTTGCCAAGTGGTGCATAAATGTTTCTTAGGGTTCAATTACCGAGGATTTCCCTTTGTGGTTAAATTGAAAAAGAAAATCCAATTTCAAGTGATGGCTGGGGGGGCAGATTAGGTAGAGAATGATGGGGCAAACGAGGGGTGAGATGGCTTAGTGGCAGGCAACGCGTAGCCAACCAACATGTAGCAAGTGATTTCACATGCAAACTTGAGAGCGAGTAGGAGCAAGGGCACAAGAGCAGCGAACTTTTTTTTAAAGACGAGAAAGGAGAAGTCAACATTGCGGACAGGTTAGGTGACTGGCTAGCCCAATGCAAACAATTGTCCATGGGTAATGTACCCTTGTTTGATATTTGGCTTGGATTTTGAGCAAGGTGGTGGGAAGCTTAGAAACAAAAAGAATCTGTGTAGATTCTAGTAAATGAATAGAAGTCAATGATAACCTTTTGAATGCCTCTCATTTCTAGAAAGAGTTGGTTTCAAAGTGGAATGTAATCAATCTCAGCAAAAATTACCCTCTTAAGTTTCAAGGCCAACCCTCAGCACTAAGTGACACTTATATTTAAGAGGGGGAGGAAATGGGATCAAAGGCGAAGAAACTCACGCACGAAAGACGAGAAGATCGCAGTTATAAATATCAAATCAAAAATTAAACCTGGACACGCACTAAACCTGACAGCTTGGGCGATGCATATTAACTTACAATATAAAGTTGTAAAAATGGTTGTGGATACACAATGCATGGGCCGGTGAGGTGGTTAGCCTATGAGGCCCTAAACTCGAATTGTGAGGTCACGAGTTCAGATCTCCTCGCCGTGCCTCATTTTTCTTGCTGGCCAGGTTTAATGCGCCTCGTTTTTTTGGTGGCGCGCTTTGTTTTCTCCATTGGCCAAGTTTAGTGCACCTCAAAATCCCTCCCCCAGCCGCCGCCGCCCCCCCCCCCCCCCCCCCCCCCCCCAAAAAAAAAAAAAAAAACACACAAATACACACACACAACAAAAACCCGCCCAATTAAATATAGGTATCACTTAGTGTCAAGGATGACCAAGGGACAAATTTATGAGAGGCGGCCAAAATTTTGCCTTGATAGTTGAACACATGTATTGTGATGCAGAGGAAAATCTTTTGAAGCAATTGCAAAACTTAATGATTGTCCTTGTTTTCTTAACAACATGGATTCATGACCTATGCCCAATATCTTGTTGCATATCAAAAGGTGATAGTTCTAAAATTTCGAGGGTATTCATGACCATCTCAAGGTGTTGCTACATGATATGAAGTAAGTGCCCTGGTTTGCTTAACATCATGTCATATGGCCATCTTGTTGCATATAAAATGGTGAGATGTTTGGTGACCTTCTAAGATGTTTATGCATGATACGCACATGCTTGTATGCATTGTTGGTTTCACCCACCAAAGATGGCTTTCACACAGGACTTCCAAAAATGCATCTAGTGGTGCTTTTTGTTTGGTTTTACGTTTTCATACAATAGAGAATCGCTTGCTGGCACATCTTGCATCTTCGAATTGCACATAAACTAGGGGGTGGTTGAACCACCCTACAAACTCAATATGTGTCCCCTCCACTGGCAGTAGCCAGTGTTAGGAGTTTTTTGGAAGAGGTAATTGCGCATATATACATACACATGCATGGTGCATCGAATAAAGGATTGCCCATTTTTCAGAGCCAGGTGGTTACATGGGCCCGCATGTGTACAGTTAGGACAGCGTGTACATAGTACATCGATTTTCATCGTCACCAGTATCAATGTGTTTTTCTATAATAATGAGGATTTGATAGAGTGTAAAACTTCTCGAGGAAGCTATCCGCGGGCCGACGCCATGAGGTAAGGAGGTGCATCAAGTGGAATCTATTGGCATCAGGAGGACGAATGGGATCAAGACTTGCACGTGGATAAGTATGGATACAACGTGGGTGTTTTCTTGTGATAAATTATGCAAAAAGGTCATCATAAGAAGTATATTTGGGGGCCACTTCACGTGATTGTGGGATGTATTATTGGAAAAAGTTGAGTGCCAGGTGTACGGATGGATATAGAAGGGTGACAAAAATGCACAGTGTGACCATTTTCTGGCCTGTTTGGAGTCCGTTTGAGGTCAATCAAAAGGCCAAAGGTGCCCAAGGGATAAAGTGAAGTGTGGACACTGAAGCACTTGATAAAGAACCAAAAAAAACGTGGAGAGAAGAGGAAGAACAATCGCAACTGAGTTTTTTGTTGTTTTTGGAGCCTGCTTTGGCCATAAACTGCTCATCTGGAATCAGATTTGAGCACTTTGATATTGTAGACTGGGGTTTCGGCCGTTCCGAACGAAATGGTGCTATCCATTTTTCCAAATTCTTCAATTTTTCCTACTGATTTGGCTGTGTAAGTTTCTAATCTGAGCAAAGACTCTGCTCAAATTTGTGATTGTATCTGGTATATTTCATCCATATTGTGTGAGCTATTTGTCCCATTGGTGTCGACCCAAGCTCAATTGTATCTAAGCATAAAAAATATTCCTCTTTTGAGCTGAGCTTTGTGTGTGTGTGTGTGTGTGTGTGTGTTTGTCTCTGTGTTGAGTGAGCAAATGGATAGTCTCTCTCTTCTCACTCCATAGGTGTGTTCCCTGTCTTGGCAATGTGGATTGTGTAAGCCGAGTGGTGTCCCATAATGTGTGTGTATATTATCCCAAGATTGTGTATCGGGTGATCATAAGGCGTTGTGTGTGTTTCCATCCTGCTCACATTCTTTTGGTGCCCCCATTGAGGATCTCTTCGAGTACCTTCAGCTTCGGTATTATAGGTTGCAGATTACAGATTACAGGTTACAGGTTACAGGTACAGGTACAAGTGACTCACACAGGTACAAGTAGCTGTAGTAGAGCATATACTGGCAAGTGGAAGTCACTTGCAGTTGCCGTGGGTATGCATCATTAGGCACCTGTTGGAGCGCAATGTCTGGTATTGTACGTTACTTGTGGATACTTCTATTGTACACCTTTGTGGAGCCATACATGGTTGTATTTGGCAATCCCAGCCATTTCTAAGACTTGGTGTAGAAGATAGTCATTTTTTAGACTTGACTATACGAGATTTGCATAAGCTTTCGAGAGAGGGTAGTGGTGAGGTTTTTTTGAGCTAGGGGATTCTCAAATGTGAGATCCTTTCAGTGATAGAAGTGGCTGGAGCACCCTTTTTGTGACCTTGTCATAGGCTATGTACTAGTGATTCCTACTTGATGCTTGGGTTCCATTATTGGCAGGTTATGCGTACATATACAGTCTATATTTTGGGTTCTTACTGCTCTACTTCTGAGGAAACTCCGCCAAAATTTTTCCAAGTTGTGATAGCTAGTTTTTTGGTCTTTTGATCCATTTATGTTGTTATGCTTCTGAGATTCTGGGAAAGCTAGAGGGTAATTAGTCAAGTGTGCTTTCTTGGGAGCTACAGGGATGGCTTTTAATGGATAATCACGACGCACCTCAGTTCACTCCTTTTTATTTTGCACAAAAAATCCAGATAAATGTTCATGTGGACAGGAAGATTTTTTACCAACAGTGGAGAGTCTTTATGTTTGGGCCAAGAAGATAAAGAGAGATACTGGAATCTCCTTTTCCTGTTATTATTCCTATGATTAACTATGAAAACTCATTTGATGTGCATGTTTTCATCCTATTCAAAATGCTTGAGCTCCATTGAAGTTTCTGGGGATTGAGTCAATAAAAAGTTTTGGGTTCTTGCAAGTGTGTTAGAAGGGGTTCTCAAAGCATCGTAACTTGGGTAGCCATGGATTTCTCTTATCCAGAATTTCATGGAAGAAGTGATGAATATGTGGAAGACTTTTTGGGAAAGATGGAGGTTGCCTGCATTAGCAACCAGATTCATGATCATGCACAAATGTTACGTCTTCTCCAGATTTATTTGAAGAGTGATGCACGAGTTTGGTCCAAAGCATTTAAAGAGGAGTTGCGTGTGGCTGATCCATCTGTGAGACTAAGTTGGGACAATCTACGACATGGATTAGAAGTGGAGTTTGTGAAGACAGAAGATCCTGACAAAGTGTGGCAAAGAAGTACAGGGTTTGTTGCAAAGGGAAGGTGAGCCAGTAGGTGCATACATACATAATTTTTCAATGGCATGGGAGAGGATGTGCAAGGCCTTAGCACCAAAGGTACCCCCCACCTGACATGATGAAGAAGGATAGGTTCTTGGCTGGTCTTTGGGAGAATATATGTTGGAGAGTGGAGCTAAAGAAGCCTAGGACATATGAAGATGCACTAGATGTAGCAAGGAACAAAGAGTGGAAGCTGAGAAGAATGAGTCAGCTAGGAGTAGAGTCTTTGCCTAGGAGATCATATTTTTAGCCTATGGATTCTTTGCAAGGTCGCATGCCAGGGGTTCATCATGAACCAGTGGTTTCTGTTACTCCTTAGGTTATGCCAACAGTGGTCACGACAACAGTCCAAGATGATGGGCTAAGGCAAGACATGAGGCAAGTGGTAGATTTAATGAATAATCTCAACCTAAACATGCTAGGTAATGTGAGAAATAATCGAGGTCGAGGGAGGTTTGCAAATCAGCCAGGAGGTGAAGAAAGACCCACAAATGGTTTTGGACAAAGCAATGGTAGAGTTTGGAGTCAGACACCCACGTGTTATAAATGCGGAGAGTTTGGCCACATCATCCCGCAATATGATAAGCCACCAAGGATGGGGGGAGACATGTATCAATTGCCAAGACAGGTGCTACCTAGGTCAAATGATTATGGAATTGAAATTAAGGGAGAAGAAGGAACCAATGGATCAACCCAAGAGGAAAAGGGAAAGACAAAATTGATAAGTGTGGTCACCTTGGAGAAGGCAGCAAAGCTGGAAGATACATTAGTGATTCCTATTGGGAAGAGGACCACACAGGATAAGGAAGGAAGAAATGCCCCAGGTCCTAGTAAGAAGAAGGGAAAGAGCCATGAAGACAAGGATGTCAAGGCCAAGAGGGAAAAAAGGGCTCGTCGCAAGTTTCATGTTTCAGATTTTCCACTAGGGGATGGGCAATTAAGTTATGACTTGAAGGAGGATCTGACAAGCAAGAAAGCAGATGTTACTTTTGGGTAGCTTATAGAGATGGTGCTTAAGCTAAAGCAACAATGGAAGAGGATGGTTAACCCAATGGAGAAAGAACCAGAGAGGGTTCAGTGAAGGTATTGGTGATGGATGAGCTACGAGACATTTTCCCAATAGTAGATGTGTGGCACAAAAGAAAAGATTTGGGACAAGGTTACGTTGATGGTGGTGCCCAAATATGTGTCATAACACATGCATGCATTGAGAATATGGGTCTCTTAGTGATAGGGGTGTCAGGATGTTGGATCATATTGGCAAACCATCAGAAAGTAAAATGTTTGGGTGTTGTAAAGAGCTTAGAAGTGGAAGCGTATGATGCAAAGGCGGTGACGTGGTACAATTAGCCTCTATGAAAAGACAAGTGCCAAGAAGCTATATAATATGGACACAAGGAAACTATTGGAGGAACTTTATGAAGATGAGGATGAGTCTAGTGATGAAGACTATTCCATAGTGTCTAACGAGGACAGTAATAGTACTACTAGCAATGATGAGGATGTTGATGTTGCATTTCTTCTGATGGACAAAGAAATCCATGAGTCTGGTTTAGTTGCATTTGCAAATGAGATTGAAGATGAAAGTGAAGGCCACCGAATCCAAGATCTGATCTATGAATGGAAGAGAATATAGGTTCTTCTTAGTGGCTTCATTTAAGGGTGTAAAATCTACACAAATTCTCCACTATCCATCCGATGTTGGATCAAACCAAACAAAGACAACTTTCATTACGCCATGGGGTTGTTATTGCTACACGGTATTGCCATTTGGGTTGTCAAATGGACCATCCTTCTATTAAGAAAGAGCAAATTGGGTATTGGCACCATTCATTGGTAGTTGTGTTAAAGATTCTATCGACGACTTTTGTGTCTATAGCAATAGGGTTGAGCACCATGAGAAGCTGCAGATGGTATTGGATCGATATGATGAATGTGGAGGAGAACTAAATCCAAAGAAATGTCATCTACTAGCACAGCCAAGGGTGAAGTTATTGGGCCATATGATGTCAAAAAATGGCATTGAGGCTGATCCAAAAAAGGTTAAGTCTATTATTCTTCTTCCATCACCTAAGAGTACAAAGAAATTGGCAACATTTGTACACAAAGTGAAGTACATGGTACTGTTTATTTCATTGTCTTCACAGTTCCTTTATCCATTACAACAAGTGGCAAAGCATGATCCATTGCAATGGGATGACAAGTGTGAAGACGTGTTTCAAGAGGTGAAAGAGGTGTTAGGGGGGTTGTCAGCTATGCAGGCTCCTAATTAGGAGCAAGTGTTTTATGTAAATCCATCAGTAGTGGATGATGCCATTGGAGCCATGTTATTGCAAAACGGGAAGGGAAGCCATTATATGAGGCCAATGTATTGTGCAAGCTGAGTGAAGTTAGTAGCAGAATGAAAATTGTTGGAAGTAGAGCTAGTGATGGCCAGTGTAATATTTTCTTGTTGATGATTTTGGCATTACTTGCTACCATGACCTTTTGTTTCCTTAACGAGTTATTCCTTTTTGCCACAGTTAATCAATGGCACTAACATGTCAAATGTGGTCAAGAAATGGGAAATTGAGTTGCAAGAGTTGGAGTTCTATTTTGTAGTGGAAGACAGTACAAGAGCTACCCTAGCTGATTTGTTGACTTACAAGGAGAATCCCCTCCTTGTTAAGGAAGAGGTGGTGAGAAGGGTAGTTGACGAAGTGCCACAAATCAGCAATGCACATGTGTTGTTCTTTAATGGCTCATACAGAAAGAGCCATGATGCGGCTTCAGGGGGTATAGCACTTTATGATTGAGAGGGGAAGCTAGTATGCAAGAGAGGGTTCAAATTGTATGCTCATAGTAACAATGAGGTTGAATATGCTACATTGGAAGCCGGACACATTTTTTTGAAGCATGGAATTAGAAGGTTGAGCATAAAAGGTGATTCCTTGTTAGTTGTGAAGCAAGTGTTGGGTGTGTGGAAGAGCAAGAACACCTTATTGAAGGAAATGTGTTTCAGAATTAAAGGCCTATCAAGAAAGTTTGAAGCATGGAGCATCAGACACATTGAACGTTCTCTAAATGGAGAGGCACATGAAGCACCTCAAAGCATGATTGGGGAGCTATTTGTGTTGAGGACCAAATTTACCTCTTTATCATGGCCGGGAAAGTTTGGCTCAAGAAGAGGAGTTTTTTCTAACAGGAATCATTCCGAAGGACATTCAAAAGTCTAAGAAGTATGTTTTTGTGCGTAGAGCATCCAAGTACAAATTGATTAGTGATGTCTTATACATGAAAGGGGCTAATCTCACGTTGAGATGCGTACCTTGGCTGGAGGAGCTTTATAGAGTGCTGGAAGACAATCATGAAGGCGCATGTGGCGGACATTTTTCTCTAACGATCACCTTGTATAAGATCTTGCAAGAGGGGTTTGTGTGGACTAGTTTGCACAAGGATGTTCACCATTGGTGTAGGTCTTGCAATAAGTGTCAAGCATTTGGGAAGAGAGTATTGAAACCAGAGCTACGAAAAACCATTATGGCATTTGATGTGTTTGAAAAGTGGGGGATTGATGCAATAGGCCCGTTACCTATCACAAGCAAGGGCAAAAGATATATTTTGACTGCATTGGACTATCTCTCTAGATGGACAGAGGCTATAGAAGTAAAACAAATCACTGCAAAGGATGTGGCAAAATTTGTGTACGATGAAATATGTTGCAAGTTTGGAGTCCCATTAGAGCTACTTCCGGACAAGGGACCAGGATTTAGAGCTAAACTATTAGACTTTTTATACGCGAATATGAAGATTATGCACCAGCATACCACTCCTTATTATCCACAATGTAATGGCTTAAATGAAAGATTTAATGGTGAGTTGGTACAAATTCTTTCAAAAGTGATAGAGCAGCAAGAAAAGAATTGGGATTTGGAATTGCCTAGTGCATTATGGGCTTACCGTACTTTAATAAAAGCAGGTAGAGGGTTTACTCCATTTCATTTGGTATATGGAAAGGAAGCACTATTGCCTATGGAAGTAGAGTTTTCTGCAGTTAAGATGTTAGAGAAGTTTCTTGGGCAGTCTAGTGATGCATTCAAAGAGAGGCTCTTACAATTACAACAGGTCCAGCTCGGTAGGATGAGCGCATTGGAACATTATGGGCAAATGCAAGATAAGGCTTTAGAAAAGATAAATGAAAAAAGTTCAAAAGTAAGGGTATCACGAAACATGACTTGGTTTTGTGCTATAGTAGTAAGCTGGACAAGACATTCCAAAATAAGTTTCAAATTAAGAGGGAAGGCCCTTTCAAGGTAGTTGAGGGTTTTCCGAATGGTACATATCAGCTAGCTAACCTGGATGGGATTCTACATAAGTCGAGGGTAAATGGATTGCATCTTAAATTATATCATTCTAGGTTGATGATGGTGGAGCAAGATGAGCTGTCTGGAGAACAAGTAACGTATGTGAGGGATGAGGAGACATTGACGCGGCAAGTCTCATATCGCTTTTTGTTGCTGCTGATCAACATGAATAATCTAGCAGGCTAGGGGATCGACAAATTATGTTGGGAGTTTTTTGGAAGAACTGATTGTGCATATGTAAATACACATGCATGGTGCATCAAATAAAGGATTGCCCATTTTCCAAAGCCAGGTGGTTACATGGGCCCACATGTGTACAATTATGACAGCGTGTACATAGTACATCGATTTTCATCGTCACCAGTATCAATGTGTTTTTCTATAATAATGAGGATTTGATAGAGCGTAAAACTTCTCAAGAAAGCTATCCGCAAATTGACACCATGAGGTAAGTAGGTGTATCAAGTGGCATGAGGAGGGCGAATGTGATCAAGACTTGCACGTGGATAAGTACGGATACAACGTGGGTGTTTTCTTGTGATAAATTATGCAAAAAGGTCATCATAAGAAGTATATTTGGGGGCCACTTCACGTGATTGCGAGATGCATTATTGGAAAAAGTTGAGTGCCAGGTGTGCGGATGGATGTAGAAGGGTGACAAAAACGCATCGCGTGGCCATTTTTTGGCTTGTTCGGGGTCCGTTTGAGGTCAATCAAAAGGCCAAAGGTGCCCATGGGATAAAGTGATGTGTGGACACTAAAAAACGTGAGAAAAAACGTGTGGACACTAAAAAACGTGAGTTTTTCGCTATTTTTGGAGCCTGTTTTGGCCATAAACTGCTCATCCAAGGTCGGATTTGAGCACTTTGATATCGTACACTGGGGTTTTTGGCCATTCCAAACACAATGGTGCTATCCATTTTGCCAAATTTCTCACTTTTTTTTAAAAAGTTGTGTAAGTTCCTCCTATGAGCGAAGCCTCTGCTCAAATTTGAGATTGTATCTAGCATATTTCATCCATATTGTGTGAGCTATTTGTCCCATTGGTGTCATCCCAAACTCAATTGTATCTAAACATCAACAATCTTCCTCTTTTGAGCTGAGTTTTTTCGAGGGGCGTGTATGTGTGTGTCTCTGTGTTGAGTGGGCAAATGGATAGTCTCTCTCTTCTCGCTCCATAGGTGTGTTCGTTTTCTCGGCCAGGTGGATTGTGTAAGCCACGTGGTGTCCCATAGTGTGTGTGTGTGTGTGTTTGTGTGTGTAGTATACCAAGAGTGTGTATCGGGTGATCATAGAGGTGTTGTGTGTGTTTCCATCCCACTCACATTGGTTCAAGATTCTTTTCCTTCACTAGCTATCAAGGTCTGTCATCGCCCACTACATGTTTTCTCTTAGCATCTCCCTATTTCAACCGAAAAGTTTTTGGTCTATGAGGTTGCATTATTAGTAGATGCAAGTGAAGTGAAGTTGTAGGAACTGATATTTTAGCTAGAGTATGAGGCAGCCCTCTAAGAAAAGTGTTATACCATACCATGGGTGGGCCAAATTTTAATTGACATATTTTTTCTACAGAACATAACAAAACGGGTGACCTACTCAATCCAAAGAGAAACAACAAGAATTTATGATATAATTTTAAAAGAAGGGGTGTTTGGTGAATAGATCTACCACATGAGCCATGACAATAACGTCTATCTTTATGTTCTTAAGGTCATTCACTATCTTGAGGTTTTAAAATTGAACAATGGATGTATTGGAGTAAGTCATTTTCCAACTATAGGGACAATGAGGCACCATTCTACACTTGTTGGGCACGAGAGTGAGAGAGAGAGTGGAGGAAAGCTGTGCAGACAAGAAGCTCCTCTGCATGTGTCGTACGAATTGCATGTGTCCCCTCACTTGAGCTGCTGACTTTGTCCTCTCCTTCCCATCTCACTTCCTCGCCCCCTCCTATCGGGGAGGGGGGCTTAGGACACATGGAACTATCAAAAGCCCTACTTAATGGTCTAGTGAGGGCATCACAGGCAGGTCAAACCTTACAAGCTCAACCTTCTAACCTAGTCCATAATCCTTTGTTCTATATTCTCCACAGTGGGGTCCCAGCATCCTCTGTAACCTCTGGACAGGAACACCCGGGATACAGAGGATCTAGTATTGGGTCTCATCTTCTTTCTATGTGAAAATGGTTAATAAACTCCAACCCTCGTCCTTCTCCCCGGTTGGAACGTTTGCCTTCAGACCTCCTATGCCATTCTGTCATAATTACAGAAGAAACAAGAGCGTTCTCTAGGCAAATAAGAGAGTTCTCCAGGCAAATACAACAGGGTCATGTTATGGATACTGTTCTACAAGAAAAAAGTAGTAACAGAGGGGATCTATTCTCTTCCTCCTCAGAAACACTTTCACTTGTTTCTGAGGAGGAAGAGAATAGATCAACTGCTTCAAATCTTGGACAGATTGCTGAAGAGGCAGTGATTATCCCCAAAACTGAGCCTGAGTTGTGGCATTCTCAATTGTAGGAAAGAGTAGTTTTTGGGCTATTGGATGGCTCACAATTGGGAGAATAGGAATATCAAGGTGTTAGTGGTTAATTAGAAATTCCCCTTTCTAGTATTCAATTGGTTTCTTGGATTTAACCCCAGAGGTCCCAAACCCACCAAAGCCCCTGTTTGGGTCAATTTTCTAGACCTTCCTGTTGAGCTATATCCTTGGTTAAAGAACATTGGATCCAATGTGGGCAAAGTACTAGGTCAAAAAGCTAGAGTTGAAATTAATCCCAAATGGGACCCACAACTTTTAATTGAATTAGATCTACATGCTGAGTTGAAGTCTTTGATCCCAATTAAAGATTCCATAGGGAATCTTCTCCACCTATAGACACTCTTGTACAAGATATTTCCTAATGCATCCTTCCATTGCATGAGACAGGGACACTATATAAAGGATTGTCCAGAATTCAATCTCCCCCATCGTCCTCAGGAAGATCCCCAACAAGAGAAAAAAGAAGCCTTCGAACGTGCAGGTTCAGAGGAGGAACACAGCCAGGACTGTGAGGAATAATTGACAACCTTCCAAGAGGAATAAAAATAGTTTTAGTCCTTTGTTGCAAGAAGTCTTTGACTCCCTCAATTATGATCTTCAAGAAGAAGAATTCAACGATTCACACTAGCAGGAAGAAGTTGATAAACAGGAGAAAGAAGGTGAGAAAGTAACCTCTCCCAAGGATTCTGCAAATCACAATGGGGTCTCAAGGCAAAGGCTCCCCACCCCTCCAGACAGCCCCATGAGCCAAACCACGGGGACTCTCCTCTAAAGAATCTGCAGACTATGAGGAGCTGGTAATCCCCAGCACACAGTTCAAAGATAAGCTTGAAGAGGAAAATGAGATGTTTGAATCCCAATTGTTGGAGCATGACAGAGCAGCTAAAGTCCATCTAAGTTGTGAACCCCAAAAAGTCAGTTGATATATTAATGAGCCAAGCAGAGGAGGAGGACAGACTCCTAATGGCTCCAAATTTCAACTCAAAAAGAAAGAAGGATCCAACCAGAACATCAGTCTCTATGGCTAAACCTGCAAAAAGTAGCAAAAAATGAAGCGCCCAAACCTTAAATTCTTCACCTGTAATTGCAAGGGTCTTACTGATACTCTAAGAGCCCATGGAAATAAAAAATGGCTTTATGATATATCATCACGCCCCTTACTTCATTTGTCTATAGGAGTTGAAGGCCAATGGACACAATATAATCTCTAACCTTCAAAGAATCGCCTTTGGCTATAGCTGGTATTCCACCAACCATGTGCAAGGTAGAGGTGGAGAAACTTTGGGTATCTCAAACAAGTATAATCATTTGGTGGAATATCAGCACTTCTCCCAAAAGGGTAGTTGGATATAAGTCACCATTGGAAATTCATTCAGCTGCACTTTGATCTCTCTTTATGCTTCTAGTTCAATTTTGTTTTGATATTTTACCTAGGAGAGACTCTCAGGTCCTTGTATTGTTGTAGGAGACTTTAACATGGTTGAGGCCCCTTTTGACATATGGAATCACAGCTTGGACCAACCCTAAGAGGCTCTGAAAAGGTGATGTGGGAACATGCCCTAGAAAATCTCAACCTGATTAATATCTTTGAGAGTATTGGGTACACATGGAACAACAACCAAAATGGAGAATGCAATAGGGCAGCCAAGTTAGATAGAGTCTACATGAGCTCCAGCCTAATACAAGAGTACTGGCAGGGAAACTGCTATAAAGATAACTATGTTATTCTCTCTAATTATTTGCCAGTTATCTTTGAGCTCCAAAAAGAAGAGTGTGTGTATAAGGTAGGTTGGCCTCATTTGGATCAATATCTTCTTTCTTTAGATATTGTCAAAGGGAAGGTAGAGAATATCTTTGAATCTGCTTTTTGTAATAATGTCTCTTCATTCAAAGCTTGGGATAGTGCAGTTAGAGACACCCAAAAACTGCTCACTGAATATAAAAAGAAATCTAGGTCCATAAGAGAAAACAGATTGATGATGATAACAAGGAACATAGAAGAGTTGGAAGCTCTCTCTGAACCTAGTAGTCCTCCTTCCCCCCTCTTAGGTGAGCTTAAAACTAGTCATAGAGATGAGGAGCTCCTAGCTGCTAAAGCCTCCCTCCATTGCGCAAGAGAATTCCGAGCAGGAAAAATCAACAAACAAAATAAACAAATGTTCAATCTTCTTAAGAAAACTAATCTTAAAGACTTCATCCCTTTGCTAAAGGATAAGAATGGTAATCAGACAGGTTCTCATGAAGAGAACTTAAAGTTTGCAAAGGATTATTTTGCTAAAATATTATCCTCCCCTCCTAAAAGAGGGGCTGACCTCACAACTGCGAGAGCCACTACTACCAAAGCAAGAAAAAAAAGTGTGCATGAGCTTAGAGCTAAAGTGATGGATCAGCCCCTTATTGAGGGAGAGGTGAAAGATGACATTGATGCTTTTAAATATGGGAAATCGCTTGGTATAAATGGAATACCAAATGATCTTTTTAAAACGTACAAAGATTTTTTGATGCCCTATCTCTTGTCAATTTGGAAGGAGGCTTTAAAGATAGGAGCCCTTTCTACCTCTCTGAACACAAGGGTTATCAAATTAATCCATAAAAGAGGGGGAAAGGAAGATCTAGGTAACTAGAGACCTCTTACCTGTCTTACTTCTATATATAAAATTTTGTCTTTGGCCCTAGCTAGAAGGTTGAGTCCAGACATGCAGTAGATAATATTTCCAAAACAAAAGGGATTCAGAAAGGGTAGATATGTTTTGGATGTTATCATAACTCTATGGTGTGGGACGCATGTTTAACCTCACCATCCTATCTTATTGCAGTATTAGCGAGAACCACGATTAATTTGTCAAACCATGGGACGAAGCTGACTCGACTAGTGTATACAGGCTACAAGAGGTTGTCAATCTCTCAAAAAACAACTAACAACTCGCATCTAAACTCAAGCTACACTCAAGTGACTAAAATCACCAAAAGCCAGTCGCGCATCGGCAAGCAAATCACATCCGTTACAGCATCAAATGACATCCAAACGTAGCAAAACTTCTAGGAAAAGTTTATAAGACCTAAGCACACATGCTTATGGTCTCAAACCCCACTTTAGGTCAAGTTCCAAAATTATGATTATTAACAACAGTGGATTTTTGACCTAGTCGTTTTCGACCCAGAATGCATCTAACGCTTAGCAATGATGCCCCAATACCCCACCTATGCTTAGTTTTCGATTTAAAAGAGTAGATTACTAGTTATGATGAAATTAGGTTGCAGGTCGGCGATGCCAAAAGCTACGAAATACTGTGATTGGCTTACGTCAATGCGTAGAGCTCTTACCTGCGTTTGAAATGCAACAAACGCAATCGCAATGTGACAACCGGAGAGGGAGTAGGAAGCATGAGAAGGAGAGAAGTGAGTACCATTAGCTCACGCTGTGTATTTTTTATCCAAAAACTTATAAAAAACTTACAAAAATTGGCTTTTATACCTTAGCCAAGGTTTTTGGGTGGTCAAAACTAATAATCTGGAGTTCTACCAAAGCTGGGTGATGATTGACTGATACACTCTGGAAGCTTATAGCCCCTGGCTCATTGATTACAAAGTTTATCCGAGAAAATAGGAGTTACAATATTCCCGATTTATCAAAATAGTAAATATTTTACAAAGAGAACTCCAAAAAATGGTGTTCGTATTAGCTTGCTGCTAACATTCCCCCTCCTCGCCTGTGTCGTCCCTCGCCACAACTTTATGGGCTGAAATAGTCTTTGGGTTGACGTGTGGTGAGGTGGTCTTTAAGCGCGTCTAGTGCCTTCTGGTATCTGATTCTTCGTTCTTTGTCGGGCACTTGCAAAAATTGCATTGCTACTTTATTCTTCAGCTCCACCGCTGAGTAGCTACAAACCTGGATGTTAGGTTGCTCATCACGGGTGCAAATATCTTCGTTCTCTAGGTGAAGAATCTAGTGTAGAAAGCTTCTTCAAAGGCTAGCATATTATTTGATGGTAGGAACATACATCTGGCATAGAATCCATAAAGGACTTCTTCTGAAGGTTGCCCACTCAGATCGTAGCATACGCCTTTGTTTCCTTCCAAGAATGATAGCCATGGGGCTCTTGATTGCTCAGGCTCATTAAAAACTTGAATGCATGTAAGCAGCATCCTGCAGATCTTATATAACATGGCACAGGAGAGATCCGGTAGACTCTTGAAGAAATACATGGCGCCCGTTAGGGTTTTCAGCATGTATTCCTCTGTCGCTTGTCCTCTCTCTAGAGCTGGCAGCCTAGGGAAGTTAAGCCAAGTTGGCCTCTTCTTTTGCAGTGCTTCATGTGCTTGCCATGTCCTTACTCTGGGTACAAGACAGAAGGTTGGATCTCTTTGAAGGGCTGCAGGTGCTCTTTTGAACAGAATCAGGTATCTCAAATTCTTGTTCAGCCAACTTAACCTCCACTTTGGGTGGTCTTTTTTTTCCGCCATCTTCTTGTATATCTTTGTACAGCCTCTCTTTCATTGTAATAATTCCACTTTGATGAGAGGGTATGGTAGGGATTGTTGATGCCATTGAGCATTGATCTGATCGGGAGTGAGTTGAGTGACGTTGACAGAGTGTAAAAATCTCAACTCCCAATCCATAGTGGCTTTCCATTGCTCATCCACCTCTAGGGTGATCTTCTCCTTCAATGCATCTTCTTTAGCTTTTGACAACTGGACCATTGGCACTGTGTCTTCATCCGTGATGTTAATCTGAAAATCTCCATCACCACTCGGCTCTACTGTGGACTGTGTCTCTAACTCAAAAAACGAGACGAGGGTATGTCTATTTGTGGCAGCTCTGAAGTGCCTGCCTCTTCCTGCATGTCTACTTTCCCATCTCTAAGGAGTTAATTAATTCACTTTAGTTCTGGTATCTCCTTTAGAAGCTCCTCCTCTCTCTGAAGCCGCATCAATGCCAGGTCCCTGCGCTGTGATTGTTCTAGCTTTAATTCCAATTCAAGGTCCTTGTTTTTCTTCTCGAGTGCCTTGTACACTTCGTCAATTCCTTTGATCGAAGCCACGGCTGGATTTTCTCTGATTTACCGTGTAAGAAAATTGCATGATCATTGATCCTCTGTTCAGAATACTGCAAAGAAGCATTGGCGACATCTAATTGCACTTGAATTTTTTGAGCTGAAAAAGATGTGATAAGAAGTTCATTCGTAACTTCTGTCATCTACTCGTCTTTTGATTTGCAGGCATCAGATAATTTGGTGAGTAGATCACCTAACTCCTCCATTTCTTTTTGTTGCCTATCTCTCGCTAACTGATAATGTTCCGCTTCTGCCTTCAGCTCTTGCACCTGCCTTTGAAGATCAGTGATAACAGTCATCATGTCTTCTAACTCTCCTTGGAGAGCGTCGATCACCATCTCAAGTTCTTTGGCCTTTGTGCTATGGTTCAGTGATGCTGAGCAGAGTCTCTCCATCATTTCCTGCATCTGCCGTGCATATTCATTGACTTGGACGATTACCTCGTCATTTGACTACCACTCCTCCTATCGTGCCAGTTGAGATGTGCTTGCAGCCTCATGTGTGGCATCCTGCCTCTTTGTAACTACTGGTGGTTCTTGTGTAGAGGTAGATGGTCGGTTTTCTTCTTGGGTATCCTGAGGATTGGATACCTGAGCAATTTTACTGAGTAGAAGTAGAGGGTGTTGGCTCCGACCTTGCTGTCTCTTCATGTGTCGGCCTTTCTTCCTTCTTGGGCTCATGTTCTGTCTCATGTGCAATGGTAGACTCTTTTTCCACATCTGCTTCTTTATCAATCTCTTGTTCATATCTACTTGCCTTTTCCTCTTCTCGCTTTTGAGTATCTTGTGCTGCCTTCTCCTGTTTCGGCTCGGCTTCTTTTTCTTTTTGTCCATCGGGGTTGTCAGCCTCTTGTGCAGATTTTGTTTGTTGGGTGGACTCAGAATCTTTCTCTTTCTCAAGCTCTGCTTCATTGGTGTCTTTGCTTGCAGGTGATGTTCGTGGGCTAGGCATGGGATGGTCCTGTTGTTCTGTAGGCGGTGAGGTTGGTCGAGGAGATCCATAACTTTGTTCTTGTCTAGTCGTTTCCTTGGCTTGCCTTTGGTCTTCCGCCTCCTTGCTTTCTTAGCAGCTTCATCTACCTCCTTCCGCTTTAGAGCTTCAATCTCTTGGTACATTCTTTCTAAACGTTCAATTGAATCATCCACCTCTTTTCTTGTATGATTCTTCATTTGAGGGACTTTAAGTCCAGCAGGTACCCATTTTGCTGGGTCCTTCCCTTGTGCTTGTCTACTACACTGATACTCCTGTTTCTCTCTTTCAAAGCACACTTGTTTTTGAGCTGGCTCTTCTTGGTGTACAGCCACAGCTTTTCTTTTCATCTCTTCTCTCTGAGCTCTCTTTTCTTCGTTGTCAGAGCTCTCGCTACTCTGCCTTTCTAGCAAGCTGTCAGCAGCTGACTCTTCATCAGATTTATATGATCTTTTACATGACGTTGTAGCTCTTGGAGAGGGTTGTGCTACCAATATCCATGTGTTCTGATCAAGGGTAGGCGGTAGGTTGTCGGCCATGCCAATGGCATGATATGCTATTCTAGTCAAGACCTCTAGTGCACCCAAGTACGTGATTTTACCCTCCTTCTTGGTGCCCTTCAAGGTTGTCAAGACATATTGCACGTGGTCCACAGGTTGTCTTGTTGTCGACTTGAGAACTTGAGTGAATGTGGTGGCCACGGCTTGATTTGGTGTAGTGTAACTTGGTGGCCTTTTGTCCAAGAAATGGAAGTGCTAGTGGTACAAATGGGCTGGCTCTTCCACTTGTTTGTGAATAAGGTCAGCGAGCATAGCCACGGTTGTCTCTTTGGTAAATGTGCCCGCGGTTTTTCTGTCCCTTGACTGCATGGTCATTCCTTTTGTGGGTAGTCGTAGTGCCTCTGTCACTATCTCTTTAGTGATCACTACATCGACCTTGTTCCCTTGGGTGTCGGATATCTGTGCGGTTCCATCTTCTTTGATGGTGGATAGAAGCTCATAAGCTTTCTGGAAATCAACTCCACAAAGCTCTTGTTTGTAGAAATCCCTGAGCCCCAGCCTGCAGTTAGCCTCTTTTGTCTTTGGCTTGGCGGCTACATCATAGACTTCCTTGGGTAGGAGTTGCAACTCCACCTGCTGCCCTTCTTCATTTTTAAACCTGCCAGTGAAAACCGTAGTGTGGTGGTCTTCTAATTGTTCTCTAGAGAGGTAGAATTCCTTTGCTGCTTTGATTGACTCGGGGTCTAGTTGATAAGCGGGCAGTTCCCGTAGTTTCTCCTTTTGGTTGATCTTCTTTTTAGTCCTCTCCGCTGCTTGCATGGCTCCTATTCAATGAATAGAGTGCAAAGTTAGCAGATTTGTCAGAATCTTCTCTGAAATGTCCTTTAGGCTGAAATGCTAACAATTTGGTCCACTTTGCTTCAAATCAATTTTTGAACAAGCAAAGATGCATAAAAACATGCAAGGAACAAAACTGTGTGGTCAAAACAAAAATTTTCCACCAAAGTAAATAATCATGATTATTTACAACTGAGGACAATTTTCAACTTTTTGCAAACTTGGATTTATAGACTTGAAGTATATACCAAATACATACTCTGAGTGAAATATGGGCTCATTTGGATGCATAGGGTGAAAATGGTACCAGATTTTGGCTTTAGGTCTCTGAAACAATAGATATAAAGGAAATTTGAGATTTTGAGCTCCAAATTGATTCAAAATTGGCTAGTGGGCTTAACACATCATTTACTATGGATGTATGATGGCAAAATATCAAAATTCCCCAATTTTGACCAAAAAGTAAATAATCGTGATTATTAACTTTTCTTCCAAAACTGACATTTTTGGTACAAATTGGTTCTAGGCATTGTATAGACCTTGGGTATGAGATATCGCTATTTCTCCCGTCAATGCTTGACTTGTGGCCTTCTTGTATGTGGAATAACTGACTGTATTTACTCTAGCTCCTGTGTCGACCAAAGCATTGGTGATATGATTGTTGAGTTGTATTTTGATGCGCAGGTCCATTCCATCTAACCAGTCATCATCTGTTGAAACTGCATCTTTAGATAATTCCCATTGTCGATCATCTATTTCCAAAATGTTGATGAGAATTGGTATCTGTTGATTCTTGAGAGCAGCCTTCCACTTGAGTACCCGAAGTCGAGCTTCCTCTTGGGCTTCCTCAATAACCTGCTCTCATTTGATCTTCTTTGCCTGGATGCATGCATTCTTTCTAGCAATTCATTGGTTAATGGCAAATTGTATTTATTTAAACGACATCCACTAATCCAATTAGCCATTGGTTCTCCATCTAGGGTGGACAATTTTACTACTCCACTTAGAGATACATCTTCAATGATAAATGGTATGTTTCCCTTTTTCTTAAACTTGGGAATGTGTTGCTTAAGGGAATAGACTAAAACTAAGTCCCCTTGAAGATTTTTTTGATTAAGTGGGAATCAAAAAACTGTTTTTGTTTCCGCTTTTGTGCATAGATATGAGCTACAGCAGTTAGCCTTTGCTCGTCTAGCTTTTCCAAATCTTCGATTCTTTCTGACAATTCATGTCCAATCCACTCAAGATTCTGTGCTACCCTTAATGTCTGCAATGAAAATTCTATTGGCAGTATGGCATCAAGACCATAAACAAGGTTAAAGGGTGTAGCATTTAGAGCTGTTTTGAATGAAACTCGATAAGCCCATAGAGTAGCATGGAGATTCATTTCCCAGTCTGTCCTTCCTGAACTAACCACTTTAGTCAGCACGGAGCTAAGAATTTTATTCTTATGCTCAGCTTGCCCGTTTGCTTGTGGGTGATAGGGAGCTGATTTTTTATGGATGACCATAAAATCATTAAGCAAATACTCTATTACCTCATTGAGGAAATGAGTTCCCCGATCACTGACAATCTCTATTGGCACTCCATATCTAGTAAATACATACGCATGTAAGAATGCAGCAGTGGTTCTGGCATCATTCTTTTGAGTTTCTTTAGCCTCGAACCGCTTGGTCAAATAGTCCGTAGCTACAATTATATATTGAGCTTGAGTTCTATAAGCAGGTGGCTGTGTCGGTCCAACAAAATCTATACCCCATTTTGCGAGATCTCTAACCCCCATCATTGGTCTTAAGGGCATGCTATCTACTCGTGTTGGCATTTTTGCTCGTTGACAAGCATCACACCTTCGAACATATTCTTTAGCATCTACAAAAAGTGTTGGCCACCATATGCCTACCATCAAGATTTCTCTTGCGGTGGTTTCACTAGAAAAGTGACCTTCCGCTAATCTAGCATGTGCTTGTTCTATAATCAGAATATACTCGTTTTCATTTGCACAAAGACACAAATGTTGATCTTTACCTCTCCGATACAATTGGTTCCCTATAAGAGCATAGTCTCTTGCTTCAGTTTCAATTGCTCTTTGACGGTGTTTACTCATATCCTCAGGAAATGTTCGGCTCGATAAGTAAGTAACCAGATAACTACCCCACTTAGGAACAGGTGACATTTGAAATTACATGAGGTATAGGTGTTTGTTTTTGACATTGAGGGAAATCCTTTACAAAATATCTAACATCTCTCCTCATAGTCAGCCAAAATACTCCAAGTTTCAAGATTTGTTGCATAGTTTGGTCTTCAGCAAAGTGAAGTCCTACTATGGGAACATGTGCTTGACTTAGGTATTGTTCTTTTTCTTCAGGGCTAATGCATAAAAGCAATATTCCATCCTGATTTCTTTTGTATAGCCTTCCATCTAGTAATTGATACATAGCCGATTGCTCGATTAATTCGATTGTGATAGGAAGTGGTATTTGTGAATCCACTTGAGCTATTGTCATTAATGACACAATGTTTTCCGACCATCTAGGTATCATTTCTACGAAGAACAAATAGGCATCTGGTAGATCATCGTCTACCCCTTTAGGTGATTCCCCTAAAAAAATCCTTGACAAATGATCTGCTCGTTGATGTGTAGTGCCTTTTTTTACAACCACAGTGAAATCAAATTCGAGGAGAATGATGAACCATCTAACTATTCTCCCTGTGCTGCATGGCTTGTTAACCAAATACAACAAGGCTTGGTGGTCCACAAAGAACACAAACTTGTTGGCTAATAGGTAATTTCTATACTTTTTAACAGCATAGATCATTCCTAGTCCTTCTCTTTTGGTGGTGGTGTAATTCTTTTCCGCCATGTTCAATTGTCGGCTAGCATAAGAAATAGGAAATTCAATTTTGCCATCTCCTGGTTGAGCTAGTATACAACTGATAACAAAATTAAAAGCATCTACATGTACGTGGAATACCTTATCCCAATCTGGTGCTTTCAATATTGGAGCTGAGGTGAGAGCTTGCTTAAGCTTCTTGAAGGATTCTTCATACGCCTCGGTCCATTCAAAGTGCGTAATCAAGCTATACAGGGGTTTTGCAATTATAGCATACATATAGATGAACCGTCGGTAATATCCACAATGCCCCATGAAGGCTTGTACCCCCTTTACTATTGTTGGTCTAGACAATTCAGTAATGACATGAATCTTCTCAATATCAGTAGCTATGTCATTTTTAGACACTATATGTCCAAGAATTTTTCCTTGTCTACCCATGAATGTGCACTTTTTAGGATTTAAGCAACTCCTATAAAGTCTACATTTTTTGAATACCTTTTGAAGGTGTTCAAAATGATCAGCCCGGATTGATGAATGTACGCATAGATCATCCATATATACTTCTAAGAATTTCCTAAGATATTCCTTGAAATCATGGCTCATCAACCTTTGGAACGTGGTTGGAGCATTAGTTAACCCAAACGGCATAACCCGATAGGCAAGTATACCCCATTCTGTTGCAAAAGCAGTTTTGTGCTAATCTTTTGGGTCAACCAAAAGTTGATTGTATCCCGAAATGCCGTCTAAAAAGCTGGAAGCTTCTTTTCCTGCAACTCGTTCTAAAACATGCTCAGTTATCAAAAGAGGAAAGTTATCTCTGATGGTAGTTGCATTCACCTTTTTGAAATGAACACACACTCGTAATTTTCCATTCTTCTTGGGTACTACCACTTTGGAGACACCCAATCGGTGTGTTCAATTTCGTAAATAAATTTGGCTTCCTTCAGTTTTTCAATCTCTTCTTTTATCTTCCTGGCAAATGTTTCGTTATACGTATATGGTCTATGTCTACTTGGTTTTGCGTCATCTCTCATGGGTATAGTATGTTGACATATTTTTGGATCAATACCCTTGAGATCCTTGTAAGACCAAGCGAAGATATCCTGGTATTCCTTTAACAAGCTCAGCAAAAGCTTTTCTTCTTCTTGTGTTAGGTCATTCGCAATGTAAGCAGGTTTAGGCTCTTCTCCCAAGTCTATCCTTTTAGCATTTTCAGGCCCTTCGTAAGACTCGCTTTGTTTCCATAGTTCCCTAACAGGTCATTCAACTATGATTTTTCAATCTTGGAGAGTATACTTTTTGTAATGGGATGGAACATGCATTACATCGTTACCCTCCTCTTCTGTGGTTTCCATTTCGGTAGTGTATATCTCCTTTAGAGCTTTTTTCAACTCTTGATATTTCTTTTTCCGCTCAACTGTGGTCATGAGTAGTGGCTTCTTATCCTGTGATTTTTCTTGAGTACCCTTCCTTGTTTTTCTCGATGTTTGAGACATTTTTGAGTTATGGTTTGAAGGATATCTGCCAGTTATTTTTTCCTTGGTGCAACCATTAGCATCTATCTACATCAAGAATTGTGTTTTACTGGAGACTGATGGCATAAGTATTGTTTTCACAATTCCGGTCTCCCTCTTTCGTCTATACCATTTTTGTCTTCTTGATTTCTGGTTTGGAAAGTCAAAAAACTTTTCCTCCCCTCCTTTTAAGAGTAACTTACCTCTCGTATGCTCTATTTCTGACCCCGAATCTTCTAAGGTAGCTAAGTGTTCATCTAACTCATCAATTGCATCGTAATAGAGGTCCGAAAAGACCTGTTGATCTTTCATTAAGTCCTTAGGTTCCTCATCTTCATTTTCAATGTTAAGGATTGAAATCATTTGGATGGGAATGATGTCGTAGCCATCGTCATTGCAAAATTGAGTAGGCATAGACGTATTCACACATACATCCATTGTTGCTAAAATTTGAGTCCACTCAAATGGCTCAAACAAATGCTTTGGAAAGCGTTCAGGTACGTAGGCTTCGTCTGTACAGTCCCTTTCTAGGATACATTCTTCTCGTCTTAAGCTTCCGTTTTTTGAAGCTCCACGCATCCAAATAGGAGTGTCTTTGTTTAACCAGGATGGGAGTTTAGTTTCAGTCGAAGAAACTGAATCAAACTCTTGGATGGGTGTTTTCAAGACATCTCTATAAGTGTGATCTTTGAGATTGACTCTTGTTATAGATCCCACTTGCTTCAAGTACAGATAATTGTTTCCCCAATCTTGGATAAGTTGTACGTGTCACATGAAAGGTCTTCCCAATATGATTTCATAGTTGATTTTTTTACCAAAGTCTACTATGGCAAAAGTGTGTTGATATTCAATTCCACAGGAATTGACTATCACTAATGTAGTGCCTGTAAAGTAGATCCAAGCAGAAGGAGTCATAGATGAACAAGCATTAGTGCCTGGTACACCCTATGCAGAGCCTGGTCCATCTACATTAATGGTAGAAGGATATTGTTATAACCCACATCCACAACCAATGGAAGAAACCGTGACTTATGCTCCACCAGAGCTAGCACTGATATATTATATAGCTAATCAAGGTGTCAGAATTCCCATGGGAAGACCCATGATGAAGCCTAGAACAGGAAACCGTCATAACTGTGGTGCTGATGACCATTGGAAAAACGAATCTCCAGAGCCTGACAAAAACCTCAAACCAACTGAAGCCTATTGCATACAATGTTGCAAAAAGGGAGGACACTTTTCAGAAGATTTTCCTAAAAATATTTTAAACAAGGGTAAAATCGTAGTAAACGTAGTCCAAGTGATTCCTAGTAGCTCATTAGAGAGTGAATCGATTGTTCCAATCAAGGTAATCACTAGAGCCCAGTCAAAGAAAAAGAAACACAACTCCTATGATTACTTGGAAAATATGAAAGTTTCTTCTCAAAGAATCAAAAGGAGTAGAAGCAAAAGATATGAGATGAGAAAACAAAAACAACGGGTTGAAATCAAGGAGAAAGAAAAGAAGCTAGTCCAGGACAAGTTTAAGGAAACTGGCAGTGAATTCAAGGAAACAACCATGAGATCTGGAGGATCCATTCTGGTTAATAAATTTTTTGAGCCTATTAATGCCACCTTGGAAGCCTACCAAGCAGGATTTAAAGCAAGCCAAAACATGGAAAACAAATGGAAAAACTATCCATCTCAGGGATATTTTTCTTTCTTCTCTACCAATTCATTGAATAGGGTCAAAACTTGTGTGTAGAATATGTAATGGAAATGGCCTATGAACTTTGAGAGTAGTGGAATTAGGAAAATCAGAGAAAGAATTTTTGTGAGATTACTTTGTGAGCATAGAGGGTGAACTTAATTGATGGTAGCAACATAAACATAGTACTTAAATAACTTGGCATGAAAAATACTTTTGCAAGAGAGAAACTTAAGAGAACATGGAAACTGTTGAGGACCGTATTTATGTGGATCCGGTCCCCCCTCCAATTGTGAGGTCCCCAACCTTGAGAATATTGGGGCGACTTGATAGATGGCCTTCCTTTATTCTCCTTTTCCATTGACAATACCCTAGTCTATTTCCGCAAAGTAGAGATACGAGCAACAGAAGAGAGGAAGTCCTCTATCCAACATTTACATGGTTATAAGGGTCATACGCCACAAGCCAGGTCGATAAATCTATGATTCTAATAAAGTTGTTTCCTAACATAAAGATGAAATCTTATTGACATATTTAGAATCCATAAACAATGCCTTTTTCCCCACGTTTAAGAGGCACGGCCGTCATCCATAAACCATAAATACGATATGAGACTTAGTCTAAACTAGATAGTAATTTTGCGTCACGTAGATCTGGGCCATCTCAACTCTTGGCACAATGAGTCTCTAATTTCACTTTTCTTAATAAGAAGGAGTGGAGAGTTTCTTGACTAATCGAGACCACCCATCCCTGACTGGCAACCTAAGCCAACCCCCACTTCCATCCCACACTCACACTTTTTACCACACATATACAAACTATGTTCCTTAATTAATTCCAAACACAGGTTCTTTTATACATCCCTTTAAACAATACCAAAACAATTCAAACAAGGCCTAATGAAGACAGCCCTATTATTAAAAAAAAATAACTTTTTCAAATTCTCATGAGTTGCCACTACCCGTGGACTTCCTCTGTCTAACCAACAGAGCCTTAGCAAAGGATTTATTTGCTAACCGAAAATTGCGCAGCCTTCCCATCTCGCTAACCGCGAGGCATCTTGCTAAACGTCAGACATCCCGCTACCCGCGAGGCATCTTGCTAACCGCCAAGCATCCCGCTACCCGCGAGGCATCCCGCTAATTGCGAGGCATCTTGCTAACCGCCAGACATCCCACTAACCGCGAGTCATCTTGCTAACCGCCAGGCATCCCGCTAATCGCGAGGGATATTGCTAACCGCCAGGCATCCCGCTATCCGCTAGGCATCTCGCTAACCACGAGGCATCCCGCTACCCACGAGGCATCCCGCTAACCGTGACGAACAAAAGAGAGCCAATAACCTCATCTTAATCTTCGCTAACCGCGGGATCATCTCGCTACCCGCGAGGAACAAAAGATATTCTTTCAACAATTCTTCTCTTTAAATGAGTCTTCAAACATAATCAATCAGTTCTTCATATCAATTAGTAACAACTTATCAAATAATAATAGCTTATTAAGCAATAACAATTCACCAAACAGTGACAATTCATCAAACAATCCTTTCACTAATCTATGAAAACATATGCTTGTCTCTGGTGATAGAATCATGTTTCTCGGACAGTTTAAGGGGTTTACTATGCTTAGTTTCCCAAGTCAAACATGAATAGCAATGCAGAATTATAAAATTTGTCTTACCGGATTTGGAGCGCGTGCGGCTAACTCTTGTGCTGGAGGTTGGACGGCTTCAACTTCTTCTTTGGTTGATGCTTCCACATGAGATTCGTTCGGAGTAGGCACCTTCCTTCCCACCTTCCTTGGCGGTGCAACGGCATGGGCGTCCTCAGAAATGCGGTCTTTACAATGTCTTGATCGACTATCCTTATTTGATGATAGCCACTTTTTAGGTCAATCCTACTGAAGTAGGTTGATCCTTGTAGCTTATCAAATAGGTCTTCTACCCGTGGAACGGGAAACCTATTCTTGATACTGATCCTATTTAGTGCTCTATAGTCGACACACATACGATATGTGCCGTCTTTCTTTTGAACTAATAGCACAGGTGAGCAAAATGGAGATGACCTAGGCCTAACCATGCCCTTCTCAACTAACTCATGCACTTGCCGCATAATCTCCTCTTGTTGAGCTTGAGAAACTCTATAAGGAGGTTTGCTAGGCGGTGAACTTCCTGGAAGAAGTTCAATTGCATGGTCATCATTACCTCGTTTAGGAGGTAGCTCACAAGGGATGTCGTCAATAAAAACATCTTGAAACCCCTTGAGAAAATTGGATAACTCTATTTCCTTTTGGTTGCTTTTATTTTCTTTTGCTAAAGCATTAGGTTCATTTTGAGAATCTTTAACAAAAATCATGTACACATAAATAGAGCTCTTTATTGACTTGTTGAAAGCTGGTGTATGTACAATGGGGATAGTGTTACCCATTTCCTTAGCATCTATATACATGTCCTTTTCCCTGAACTTAAAGGAGATTCTCCTTTCAGGAAATTTAACATTGGCAACCAGGTGGTCAAACCATGGTGCCCCTAGGATTACATCCTCATGCTTGAGAGGAGAGATAAAGAATTCCTCTTTGTCCACATAGCTTTGAACATGAAGCCTCAATTTCCCGATTAAGGGAGTGACTGAAGCTTCTTGCTCCTTGAAAGCACTCTCTGCAGGTAGGACATCTCCCATCTCGTAAGCTTGTATGCCTAGCTTGGTGGCCAACTCTATAGATATAAAATTGTGAGTAGAACCGGGGTCAAAGAGAATAAAAGCATCATGTTCTCTTACCTTTCCCCAAGCATGGCATAGAGGCGATCCTTTGTGGTGAGTTTGGTGAGTCTCCTCCTCTTGGATTTCAACCAAGGAAGCTCTAGGAGGATCTTGGCGGTTGTTCTTTTGGGGACAAGCGCAGTACACATGCCCTTGTTCGCCATACTTGAAACACCGGTTATCCTTGAGATAATGCTCAAGCTCTTCAGGAGAGAGTTTTTTTTTACCATTGTAAACTCTTTTCTCTTTAGCTTTGTTGGAGTTGCCCTTAGGAGACTTTTGGACATTGTCCTTCCCCTTAGGCTCGTTGGAACCCTTGTTTTCCGTGGGCTTACTATTTCTTTTAGCCCCCGTTTGGAAATTGATTCGAGAGGCCACCATAGTATGGTGTATTACCGCCAATATGGTACGTGACCTTTGGGAGTTTACATACTCTGCCATTTCTTCGGTTAAGCCCGCACAAAATTGTTGCTTTTTCTCTCCAAAATCCAACTTTTTGAAGACAGTGGATTTGAGTTGTAGGTCCCAAAACTTGTCTACATATTTGTGGATGGATTCATAGGGAGAGAGCTTTAAGCTTCACCATTCGGTGAGTAATTTGTCTTTGGCATTGGTGGCCAAAAACTGCTTCATAATGGAAGCTCTTAAAGCTTTCCATGTTCGTGGAGCTTCACCGTTGGCTCGTAGGCTAGACCACCATTGCCTGGCGGACTTTTGAAAGTGCATAGCTACATGGCGTAGCTTAGAGGACTCCCTGAAGCCCTCATCTCCAAACGCCGCATCAAACTGTTGGATAAAGGCCAAGACTTTGTCCGTAGCACCAAAGGTACCATCATAGGTAAGGAAAGAGATGCTCTTCCCTCCCTCTTTGAATTTCTTTAGCTTGGACGACCACTTCCATGCGGCATGAGATTTCCTATGGCCTCTTCTTTTTGATGGTTCAAAGGTTGCACCATCACTTTCTTTAGAAGGTGAAGAATTTGAAGAAGGTGGAGAAGAGGGTGACCTCTTTCTCGCCTTTTTCTTCTCTTGATCTTCGGCGTCTTCACCATCATAAGAGGTAGAGGATGAAGAAGATGGAGAAGAGGGTGTCCTCTTTCTCGCCTTTTTCTTCTCTTGCTTTTTATCATCCCTCTTTGAATTATGGTGTGGAGAAGAGTGTGATGGTCTTCTCCACTTTTGTGGTGATGGAGAGCGTTAAACCCGCCGTCTTCGTGGAGCCATCTCTGTCGAGGTGGCGGGAGACTCACTTATTTCTCGTTCCTTCGATGGAGGCTCTTGAGTTCTCCTTTGGGAAGGAGATGCATCATCAAGAAGTAAATTCTTAAGCCCTTCGTATGGATTCTCTTCTTCTTCCCGAATCGGAGAGAGACCTCTTTTGGGAGTCTCACAAGGAGGCTTCCTAGGTGTTTTCTCGTCATGGTGATGAGCTTGGAGAATCCCGTGAGCACGGAGCTGCCGTTGCACTTCACTTTGGAGAGATGGATTTTGTTGAAGCCTAGAAACAAGATAGTTAACAAGCATTGGAGCATCATTAGTAGCTTGCTCATTAGCAAAATCAAAGTTATCAACATGAATTTCACTCTCTTTACTATTGTCAGCCATTCTAACAAATTTTAGGTGTAAACTTTTTAGGTATACTTTGGCACTTCAAGCCCTAGTTGCTACTCCTCTTTATCCCTTTAGAAAAAGCACTCAAGCTACTGTACCCGTGGCTCAAATACCATTAATTGCAAGGAATAGAAAAGAGGGTCTTTCAACACCAAAACAACACCGGCTCCTGTCAAGCTTCTAATAGATAAATAGTGGTTAAGCCATAGGCAAGCCCCGTAGGACTCCACTATTAAGACTATAGCTCTCGACGGTGATGCCCCGTTAATTGCACAAAGGCAAGCGCACTGCAAGGCTGAAAAATCCCTATTCTACTTACTCACAGGCAATTAATAATACCAACCATTTATAGCTAGCTTGAGGACCTCCCTTCTTGAGCAAGAAAAGAGAAACCTTGTGCTCTGATACCAATGTAATATTTAATGGACTAAAAACTTCTGTGTAGCAGAAATTAGCATGAACATAGTGGGAATTTCATTAGAATAGATTCCTAATGAAAATTACAAGAGTGCATGGGTGGAGAGAGCAAAAAAAAGCATAACACCTAGTTAGATAGCATGAACAATACTTTCAAAAGAGAGAGAAATTAATCTATTGACAACAATTGAGGACCGGATTTTCATGCAGTCGGTCCCCCCTACAAAAGGCTTTGTATTATGGTTTCTCCCATCAAGAGAGACATTGTACAATACAATTCTTTGTGTTCCTTCAGGACTAGCTAGTGCAATGAAGATGAAATCTTCATGCACTAAGCAAAACACTTAGCAAACACATGTTTTTTTTTAATTTTATTTTGTAATAAGCCTATCAAGGCCCTTCTTCCCTCCTTTCATAGATCTCTAATGTAGCCCAATTTATTTTTATGGATATCGCAACATCTTTGTCCGCTCTCGTATGCAGGGATTCATAACCAGTCTTTTTGGTTTGCTTTAAGTTGTCAGCACTTCTCGTAGCACATGTAGTCTAGCATGGTTTTTACGGGAAAAAATTTCATACATACGCAACACATTATTTCTCTCAATTTTGTTCGCATTGTACTCAATGATTTTGATTAGCACTAGCTAGTATAATATTTGATCTGCTCATATCTACAAATATCCCCACTAATAGCCTCTACTGTAACCACTTTCTTCAATGTGTATCATGATACTACGTCGTCTTTTGAGATTCGTCCAGGTTATAACAAGTCATGAACTCATTTGTAGGGATTCAAATTTGATGTACTTGCAACTTTATGAAAAAATTTCTTGCTACACTACTCTCTCATATTTTTTCTACTCCTTAGTAACACTTGCTCAACATGACTCTTTATTACATTCACCACACCTTTAGGGCAATATAACTATCTGTCCCGCCAATATTCACCCACATGAGATTATTTTCACTACTTGTCTCTCAAGTCCAATCATTCACACAGAGCCACGAAACCCAGAATGGACCCTATTTCCTTTTAAGTTTATTATAAGCATATCATTAACGAGAAATAGGTGCTTATTCGATTGCGTATACTAACTCTTTTATACAAGACTGGGCTATCGCATCTTCTTACACAATCTAAGAAGAATAATCCCACTTTCTCATTAATCAAAGGCTAATCATGAGAGGCTTCGGTAAGTAGTCAACATACTTTTACCCTTCAGATCGAGTTGTAATGATTCCACCAGAATTTATTTCTTACTTCTTTTATTTTGGCCCATTGAAACAACTTCAAGTTTGGTTCTTGCATTTCTTTTATGTTTGTTTGTGGTCCTAGTTGATCTATGCTATTTAATTAGAGTTGTAGAAATTTTCTTTCCAATCAGTTGTCGCACATTTGTCTCAGTTGTAGACTCATCCCTTATGTAGTTGTCATTGCAAGTTCATGACCAATTATTAACCCTATGCTAACACATTTTGGATCTATTAGCTATACTTTGGTGTAAGTTTTCTAGTTGCAACACTTGTACCTCTCCCCATGTGCCAACAATGGTATATATATTTTCAAATACAGAATACCCTCTTGGTATGTACATCAAATATGTCATTTCTCTGCATAGTGTTCTAAGTTGAATACTCAAACACTGCTAAGGTCATGGCTTCTATTTGTATTTTCATTGAGATGATTTTTCAATAGGCTATGCAACATTGTCTTGTCAACTCAATACTCCAACACTGCTACCATCAGGGCTTACTACTTGCATGGTATGAAATTTTTATTGACATGATTATTCATTAGCTATGCAGTTCCTCACATGAGCTAGGGTACTCTAGGATATTGAGCCACAGTTTGTAAGTGCTTTACTACTAGAACATACTCTAATTTGGTGTCAACTAGGTGGAAAATGTTTTCTTTTTATGTCTTGCTTGGTCCATTGGTCACACGCACATAGATTTGCCAATTTAGGTAGTGTGTAAACATTCACCCTGTGCAGATTTGCCAATTTAGGCAGCACACAACACATAATAGATCAAGAAGTTTACATAATATCAGTGCAAATTCGCCCGTTTAGGCAGCACAAGTGCAGATTCGCCGATTTAGGCAACACGTCGGGTGTAGATTCGCCGGTTTAGGCAACACCGATCACATTAAAATCATGCTGCAGTGGCTAGCCACCACTGTAGCTGGTATGATTTTGTTACCCCGGTATACAAAATGAAGGATATTTGGATTTGAACTGGATATATGTTGGTAGATGTTTGAAATTGGATTTGGAATGGGTATATGATGCTTTTCTATCGCGACAGTTTATGAAACTGAACTTGAGATTGATGAGCATAGATTATTGGATGATGAGTTGTGTGACCAATGATATCCTAATTCATCAGGGTATGACATATACTGCTTATTCTAGTGGTATGGGACACTAGAAAGGTAGTATGTGATGACGGCAGGCATAAGCAATCTTGTCTAATTTTATGATTTTTAAAAACAACTATGGGATAGTTTTGATACAGATTGCTAATCATTGTTTTTTACAAGTATTGTTTGCAGATTTTTATCTTCGCAACTGAGGACATTTGCTTTCCAACGGAGAGGTATGTTATGGAATTGATATTTTACTGTTTTTGCAGCTGACAGGTGGAAAAGGCTTGACTGAGTTAGGCTATTGCAAATGGATATTATATTTTATGTACATTTTATTATTCAAGTGCTCTTTTTATGAGCTTTGGCCATTTATGACCGTTCGACTAGTTTGTACTCACTTTAACCATTCAAGAAATCTACAAATCAAATACGTGCAAGAGGGAAATGGTCACTCTTGCACAGGGGGAGATTGTACCCAGTGCTTGTGTGTTTCTTCTCTCCCCTTCTCTCTACTCTCTTCCCGTGCCAGTGTGGCACTCCGCTGTAGGAGGCACATTTTGCACGTGCTCTTCCACTATCTCTCGCTCTATGTTTCTCTATGTTGCATATGGCATGGAGTATGTGCAAGGATGGTTGTCCAGGTATTCAGTTTTGTCGATTTATGGCTTGCAATATGCTGTTTTCTCTATTTTGCAGGGCCACCGCATTCTCGGTCTGTAGCATGTGCTACAACCCAAAGCTATCCTTCGACATGAGGACAAGGTACTATGGCATGGTAATATTATTCAACGATATCTTATTAAATTAAAAAATTATCCTTTTGAAGATGCTAGATTGATGCAAGGAAGCTTACGATGCTACATTAGAGTAAGCAAATGTAAATGTTTCTTTAAAATGATCAATGTTTTTGTCTTATAAGACTAGGTCTCTCTCTTTATTGTGCACAAATTTAAGTAGTATGCATCCTTAGAATCATGTTTGTGATGACAACATCTCTCAAACGCTAAGTAGAATTTATCACTCTACTTTGGAAGTATGATATGGACTCAAGAGTAGACATTCTTGCGACAGTTAAGTCTCCCAAACACCACATGGATTGGTCATCCATTCTGGAAAGATGTCATAGGGTAAAAAGGGATATTCCTCTACTCTCTAAGAAACATAGACTAAAGACGAAGGCTTTATCTCCTCTACCTTATAGCCGAGGACGACTATGATTTCAAGAGAGAGGTAATGTCATAAAATCTAATATCTTAACCCAAATATTTTCTCATATCAAACTGATCATTTAATGTGGGACAACAAATGGGAACAAGAGTTAGAATATAGACATGTGCTTATGGATCTATCTCGGAATGAGACCGAAGTCAATGGGTCCAAATGAGAGATGGTCTATCAAAGAGAAATGCTACCTAATGGAGCTTGAAAGACCTTAGGGTTAGCTTCATCAAAGACCTCCAAAGGTTAGTGTTAAAAGTCCTTAGACCTAGGACCTTAGGGTATTTTAGACCTTAGACAAGCTAAGCCTGTGCTTGAGGTGCTAGTCGTGCTTGAGCTGACTAAGGTGCTTGAGGTGTTTTTTGTGCATGATGACTAAGGTGCTTGTTGTGCTTGATGAGTTATAAGGTGCTTGAGGTGCTTGTCATGCTTCATGACTAAGGTGCTTGAGGGGCTTGTGGTGTTGCAAAGTCAACGTGATCCCTACAAAGGAGGGGGCGAGCCCTAAACTTAGCTAGGGGCATGAGAGAGAACACACACACACACACACACACACACACACACACACACACACACACACACACACACACACACACACACTCTAGGCAAGCCCAATACTCAAGAGGTAATAAGAACACATGTCAAGCACCTACACATGCTGCCCTCATGTAGTGCCTAAAGCCTATTGGGTGACCTCTAAAGGGAACACTCAAGGCAAGCCCAAGACTCAAGAGGTAATAAGGACACATGTCAAGCACCTACACATGATGCCCTCATGTAGTGTCTAAAGCCCAATAGGTTGACCTCTAAAGGGGGTCCAATGAGAATTTAATTAATTAATTAATTATTTAAGCATTATTCAAGCCCTCTCTCTCAAAGGGATATGAACCTGGTATGAAGGACACTTGTCCTAATGCTACCCTTGTTGCTTGATATGCACAAAGCATGTGATTGGCCAGGCTTGAGGAGGTCCAATCACCATTAAGGAAGAGCTAGAAGAGGGGGTCGACCCAAGCAAGGAGGGGGTGTGCTTGCCCATATACCCTCTCTCACTCTCTCTCTCTCTCTCTCTCTCTCTCACACACACACACACACACACACACACATTCTCATAGTGTGTTGTGCAAGAACACCATCTCCTTCTCCAAGCTTGAGAAGTTGAGAGCCTACACCAACAACTCTTGGTTATGGAATGCAAATCCAAGGCCGGTGACATGTTAATGATTTGGTAAGATAGTTAAGGGCATAATATTGGTGCATGAAGTTTTCCATCTTCATTACACCAACAAGGTCTCAAGGAACACAAATCTTGTATTGTACCAAGTCTCTCTACATGGGAGAATCTATAATACAAAGGCCTTTTTGGAGGGGGGAGTGATTCCAAGTAGATTTGGTCCTCAATTGTTGTCAATTTCTCTAATCCTTTCTCTCTCTCTTTTACAAGTATTGTTCATGCCAAACTATTTAGTTGTAGTGTTTATTTTGGTACTTTTAATCAAGTACTCTTCTTATGCTCCTTAAAGAACCCTCTTGAAGGAAATTTTCACTATGGTTATTTAAATTCCGCTACTATCCGTCATAGTCATATTCCATTACATTGGTATCAGAGCTACTGGTTTCTCTTTTCTTGCTCAAGAAGAGAGGTCCTGAAGTTGTCCATGAAAGGTTGGATATGTTCATTGCACGAGGGTAAGTGGGACATGGATATATTATCTTGGTTGAAAAAGACTTAGCACAAGGTATATACCGTTGGAAACTATAGACTTAATAATGGAGTCTCTCGGGGCTTGCCTTTGGCTTAACCATTATTGAGCTACTAGCAAGCTCAACAGGAACCATAATCAACTGGGCAATGTTAGACCCTCTCCACTACTCTTTGCAATCAATAGTCTTTAAACCACGGGTGTGGCTGCTTGATAGCTAATTTTCAAAGGTAAAGAAGAGTAGCAACTAAGGTTTTTGAGGGTACCATAGCACAAAGTATCATATACATAAGTTTAGTTAGCATGGCTGGCAATAATAAAGAGAGTAGAATGAATATTGACAACTTTGATTTTGCACATGAAGGTGCTACTGATGATGCCCGGATGTTTATGAGCTATCTTGTTACTAGGTTGCAATAAGCTATGGGCAACCCTGCCTTGCAAGCTGAAGTTACTCAACAACTTCAAGCTTATGGGATTTCCCTACCTCTCTAAGAAGAGAGAGATCTTAGGAAGCCTCTTGAAGAATTCTAAAAGAAGAATCCCTCTGATAAGAGAAGCGGAGGAACCCAATGAACGAGAAATAAGTGAATCTCCAAATTTCTCTGAAGATGTGGCTCCCCGAAGACGGTGATCTCAAAGATCCCCAACTCATCCCAAGAGGAAAAGATCATCTTATAGTCATTCTTCTTCACCTTCCTCCTCTTCTGATGAAAGCATCGGTTATCCTCCTAGAGAATACAAGAGGAGAGGAAATTGCAAATCCTACCCTGCTTGGAAAAGTTCCCAAAAGATTACGAAGTTCAAAGAGGGAGGAATGATTATCTCTTTTTTGACCTATGATGGCACCTTTGGTGCTACTAACAAAGTATTGGCCTTCATCCATCAATTCAATGTGGCTTTTGGAGATGAGGGCTTCATAGAGTCCTCTAAGCTACGCATGTAGCTAGGCACTTTCAAAAATGTACTCGTCAATGGTGGGCTAGTCTCCGCGGGAATGGCGAAGCCCCAAGGACATGGAAAACTCTACGAGTTTCCATAATGAAGCAATTCCTTGCAAGCGATGCCAAGGACAAAGTGCTTACTAAATGGAGAAGCTTGAAGATACTCTCTCACGAGTCTATCCACAAATATGTAGACAAGTTTTGGGATTTACATCTCAAAGCTACAGCTTTTCAAAAGATAAACTTTGTCGAGCAAAAAAAACTATTTTGTGCGAGATTACCCAAAGAAATGGCCGGAGTATGTCAACTCACAATAGCCTGGTTCTATCATCAAAGTCATCCACCACACTATGGTTGCTTCTCGCATTAATTGACAGCAAGGGGCTAAAAGGAATGCCAAGCCCATGGAAAACAAAGATCGGAATGATTTGAGAGGGAAGAACAACACTCAAAGTTCTTCCCAAGGAAATTACAACAACAACAACAACAAGACCAAGGAGAAAGGAGTTTACAAAGGTAAAAACAAACTCTCTCCTGAAGAGCTAGAGGCTTTTTGTAAAGATCACAAATGATTTAAGTGTGGGGAGCAAGGACATGGCTATCGTTCTTGCCCCAAAAGAATGCCCGCAATGAGACTCCTAGAGCTTCCACGGTCGAAGCTCCAAAAGAGGATGCTCATTGCAAAGGATCATCCCTTTCATATGCTTGGGGGAAGGTGAGGGAGCATGATGCCTTCATCCTATTTGATCATGGCTCTACTCACAACTTCATATCAACGGGGTTGGCCACAAAGCTGGGCATACAAGTTTTCTAGATGGGAGATATTGTAATTGCCGATGGGGCTTTCAAGGGACAACAAGTCTCCGTTACTCCCTTGATTGGGAAGTTGAGGCTTCATGGCCAAAGCTACATCGACAAAGAAGACTTTTTCATCTCTCCTCTCCAACATGAGGATGTTATCCTAGGGGCACCATGGTTCAACCGCATGGCTACCAACATGAAGTTCCCTGAAAGGAGAATCTACTTCACCTACAACAAAAAGAGCATGTATATAGATGCTAATGAGTTCGGTCATACTATACCACTTGTCAATTCATATGCTTTTGATAAGTCAATTAAATGCTTGGTTTCCTCATACATGGTTTTTGTCAAAGCGTCTCTAAATGATGGTAATGTTTTAGCAAAACAAAGTGACAAGAATCAAGAAGAATAAGACTTGTCAAATTTTCTAAATGGATTCCAAGATGTATTTATCGATGAAATCCCTATGGAGTTACCTCCAAAATGAGGGTATGTTGACCATAAGATAGAGCTTCTACATGGGAGCTCACCGCCTAATAAACCTTCTTATAGAGTTTCTCAAGCTCAACAAGAGGAGATTATGAGGCAAGTGCATGAGCTGGTAGACAAAGGGATGGTGAGGCCTAGCTCCTCTCCCTTTTGTTCACCAATTTTTTTAGTGCAAAAGAAAGATGGCACATACCGCACGTGTCTGAACTATCGAGCACTATCAAAAACAAATTTCCTTTACTGTGGGTAGAAGATCTGCTTGATAAGCTACAAGTTTTGACCTACATCAGTAGGATTGACCTTAAAAGTGGCTATCATCAAATAAGGATAGTGAATGAAGATATCGTAAAGACTGCGTTTCGTACAACATTTGGTCTTTATGAATATCTTGTCATGCCTTTTGGTTTGACAAATGCTCCAGCCACGTTCAACCGCCTAATGGAGAAAATATTTACACCATACTGCAAGTTCATTGAAGTGTTCTTAGATGATATTATTATCTACTCCAAATATGTGGAGGAGCATAAGCAACACCTCCAAGTAGTTTTTCAAGCTCTGAGGGAGAATAAAACTTTTCATTAACCCAAAGAAGAGTGAATTTTTCCTCCAAGAGATTCGATATTTAGGTCACATTATCTCTCAAGATGGTATCCGTATGAATCCAACCAAGCTTGAGGTAATAAAAGGATGGCCTAACCCAAGGAATCTACATGAACTACGAAGCTTTATTGGTATGTGTGCATACTATAGACGCTTCATAGCTAGATTCTCCCAAGTAGTAGGACCACTACATGACTTGACCAAGAAAAACATTAAGTACATATGGATTGCTAAAGAGCAAAGTGCTGTTGAGAAGCTTAAAGAAAAGCTTACCTCTCAACCCATACTTACACTACCAGATCTCTCAAAACCATTTGAGGTCCAATGGGATGCTTGTGGAGATTTCCTTGGAGCAGTTTTGCTTCAAGTATTGGGATTTAGGCCAATTGGCCGGACATCCCACTTACTATTAACCCATCTACTAACTTAACCATGTATACACTTATTCTTTAATACAACTGAATAAGGAGCTGCAAACAGGATAACGTTGCTGTGCGCTCCACCCAAAGCAGGTCTCTCTCTCTCTCTCTCTCTCTCTCTCTCTCTCTCTCTCTCTCTCTCTCTCTCTCTCTCTCTCTCTCTCTCTCTCCTCTCGCACTTGCACTTGCACACGTTTTCTGCGGCACCTTCAACTGGTATCAGAGCAGGGTTTGTGCTTGCCGTCTTTGCGTCCGCGCGCCCACGCACTTTCAAAAGTGCAAACAGGTTTCCGATTTTTGCATCAACGAATTCAACGTTCCGAGCGTTTCCAATAGGCATCCTGAGGATTTACCCGTTCGTGCAGTGGAAAGCTTCATTCGAGCTACGCTTCAGGAGTTGTATTTTTCAAGTCCACTTTTGCTACAGCTATAGGTACAGGTACAGGTATAGGACACAGGTGCAGGTTGTTTACATACTATTTTGGGATGGTATATGGCCGTTTTATGGCTATTATGTGCTATTGAGACGGTGTTTATGGACTGATTATAAGTACTTTTCGGCATCGACATTGTCTTGTGTTTTTCAGGCATCCATCTCCTCACAAGTTCTTGCATACATACAGAACATCCAGGTTTCTTACAGGTTGTAGTATTTAGCATCGACACATATTTCAGTGGGAGTATTTGATGCGGATATGCATTGTTTTGGCACTTTTGATAATGCTTGAGCTCTTTTGAGAGCGATTTTACTCCCCGCAGGGATTTGTTTACTGCTCGCACATTTTGTTTGGCGCCTGTTTGAGTGCGTATACTGCACCTTGCAGTATTGTTGACAGTGGATGTACGTTGAGTTGCGGAAACTACCATATGTACCTTTTGTGGAGCCGATTTGGCTTGTTTCTGGCAGTCCCGACCGTTTCTGAGACTCGTTTCGGAGGCCCTTTCTGAGACTAGGTTGGTTTCTTGTCTGCATAACCTTTTGTGAGGGTCGATAGCATGAGGTTTTCTTGAGCTGGGAAATTCTCAAATGTTGAGATCCTTTCGGTGATACAAGTTGCTGGAGTACCCCTTTTCTGTGGCCTCGCCATAGGACATGTATAGAGAGGGCTAGGTGCATTTGACGCCGTGTTGGCAGTCTTGGGTGAGTTTTTTGACTTTTTATGCACAGTTAGTGATAGTTAGTGGTTGATGCGCCTGTCTTATGCTGTGAGAGCATTACTTTTGATGCGTTACTGAACTCTTGTGACAGTTTTGGATTGAGATTTTGTCAGTTTTTCTAGGGAAACTTTGTCGAATTTTTCCCAGAATTACCATTTTTTATCGCCATATTATCTTTAGTCTGCAGCCATGTCATCTAGTGGTGAAAAGGATATTTACAATATCCAAAAATTTGATGGGACAAATTTTTCTATCTGGAAAGAGCAGATTCAAGATGTTCTTATACAAAAAGGCCAGTTGGATCCTATCATGGAGCGCCCAAAGGGCGAGTATACAAATGTTGAGTGGGTGAAACTTGATGCTAAGGCCAAATCTACCCTCCGTTTGCATTTGGCCGAATCTGTGTACTTTACTATAGTTGGAGAAAGGACTGCTAGAGATGTATGGGATAAGTTGTGTTCCAGTTATGAGAACCAAAGTGCCACTAATAAGGTTTTCTTGATGAAGAAGTTGTTAGACCTTTGTATGAAGGAAGAGGGCACTATTTTCACTCACATTATTGAGTTCAATATCATTTTCACTCAGTTGACCACTTAGGGTTTGGTCTTCGATGAGGAAATCAAATGTATATTCTTGCTATGCAGTTTACCCTCGTCTTGGGATACGTTCTGTACTGTGATTAGCAAATCAGCACATGGTACTGGTCTAGTGTACAATGACATCCTTGGGAGTCTGTTTACCGAGGAGATTCGCTAGAAATCTCTCAAAGGCAAGAAGGATGGTGATGCGTATGTTGCTAGTGATAGACAGAGGGGTCGCACTCAAAGTCGTGCCAAAAGCAAGGAATGTGGAGGCTCATGCAGTAAGTCTCGAGGTTCTATGCGTAATGTCGAAAGCTATCACTGCCATAAAAAAGGGCACGTGAAGAAGAATTGCAGGAAACGGCAGCAAAGCAAGAAGGATAAACAATCCGGTGAAACTTCTACATCTGATGATTCAAACAAGGGCAAAGCAAACTTAGAGGAGATCAATGTGCTAGAGTCTTCAAATGCTCCTATTGTAGAGACTCTTCCAGCGGTTGTTATGCCACTTACCTCTGACGTATTGTTCTTCACAGTAGATCTACCTATCGAGGCTCTTGTTACAAAGATACGCAGTATGCACAGAATTGGATAGTAGATTCTGGTGCGAGTTCCATGTGACACCACATAGAGAGTGGTTCTCTACTTATTCTCACTCTTGTGGCAAAGCGAGACTTGGTGATGCTTACAAATTAGACATTGAGGGTGTCAGAAATGTCAAATTGCATCTAAGGAATGGCACACACTTTACTTTATGTAATGTCAGACATGTGCCCAAGTTGACTAAAAGCTTGATTTTTGTTGGTCAGCTTGATGATTTGGGCTACAACACCACATTTGTCAATGGTAGAGAGCTACAGGTCCAATACCAATGATGATTGTCCAAGAGTTCCTCTACTGTAAATATCTATCTTGTTAGCATTGTGCCTTCCACATGCTTTGACCCTCTACATTGTTTGCTCGCAGAAGCTTGTAGATGGGAGAATTTTATCCTGTCACCGTGAAAAATAGCAAAGCCTTGGTGTGATTCGTTCATAAATAGGCGTTAAAAAAGTGCCCTCAAACTACAAGTTTTCCTTGTATGAGCACCTTCAATTAGAGCTCCGGTATGCTGTTAGTGACGAGCAAGCAAAAAAACCTATAATACACAAGATTGCACCTTTGTGAACACTTAGCATGACATGCTTTTATGTCATGCACCTTTGTGAACACTTAGCATGACATGCTTTTATGTCATGCACCTTTGTGAACGCTTAGCATGGCATGCAAGCAACACACTGCACAAATGCGAAGAGAAAACGACACCTTAGAGTAATCTACACAAATTGGAAGGGCAACTGGCATCAAACATAAACTATGGGAAGATCTTGTATGCAATCCACACAAAATGCAAAAAGATCTGGTAAAGAGTGAGTAAATACACTCGTAGATAGAAAAGTGTTTAAATACTCTCGTAGGAAGAGCAAGTAAGCAATAAGAAAAGTGTGTAAATTTGTAGATAGAAAAGCGTTTATATACATTCACAATTGCTACTAGCGTGATAGAGGAGTGCTTAGACATGGTAGGGGCGGAAGAGTAGGCATCGCCCACCACCCTTTGTAGTCAAAGAGGCCTAAGCTTCATGATTCTGCAGATGACTGCAAGTGCCATGACACGCACAACAAGGACGGCCCAAATCCATTCAGTGGCCACCAACTAGACAAACTGGAAGGGCAATGGACATCGCACTGCACAACTGCAAAAAGAGCTTGTATCCAGTTCGATCGAGCTTGTATGAACAGGAGTAGTGCCTTCCCTACAAGCGAAAGCTTTTACCTAAGATGATGAAGGTAAGGCACCTCGTATGGTAAGGAATAGCAGTGTGGCATTGACGACTGTAGAAAGAGCTTGTATGCAGTCCGAGCCCATATCAATAGGATGAGCGCATGGCCTGGAAGCGAAACCTTGGACCTGAGATGATGAAGCATTCGTTTCATGCCTGACATGATGAAGCTAAGGCACCTCGCATGGTAAGTAGGAGCACTAACGGCATGTCCCGATCACAGTCGTCATATTTGACGTCCACTAAGTTCAAAATTCAAATTAAAGTTAGAAGTGTGTGCGTTTTGAGGATAAGCCACGTGCAAGAGGGATCGAGCTGAAGTTTGTATGAGAGGGATCGGACTCAAGTTTGTATGAGCAAGACATCGAAGCACGTTGCAGGAAAGCAAGCCTTTGAAGCATGTTGAAAGGGATTGTCCTCAAATTTAAGTGAACTTGCAATAAGCACGTGAGAGGGATCGGGCTCAAGTTGGTACGAGCAAGCCTTCAAAGCATGCTAAAAGGGAGAGCAATCCTTTGAAGCATGTTGAAAGTGATCGGCCTCAAACTAAAGTGAACTTGCAATCAACACATGAGAGGGATCAAACTCAAGTTCGTATGAGCAAGCCTTCGAAGCATGTTGGAAGGGAGAGCAATCCTTTGAAGCATGTTGAAAGGGATCAACATCAAGTTTGAATGATATGGATTGGGTTTAGAGTGTGTTCTACTTCAAGTTTGAATGAGCGATTCTTGGACGCATGCTTTGGAATTTGGGACTCCGAGATGAGCAATCCATTGAAGCATGGTGAAAGAGATTGGCCTCAAGTCAGAATTAAAGGGGGAAACTTCTTTTTTGAAGGGATCAATCTCAAGTTTGAATGAGCAAGCCTTGGAAGCATATGCTTTGGTATTTGGACTCCGGGAGTATCGTATGGCCTAAAATCTGGGAGCGTGCTCCGGTCTTTAGGCTCTCCAATCTAGAGTGCTTGTACAATGGCCCTTAATACCAAGTTTGAGCCTTCTTGTCACAAAATTTGGGTTCTAGAAAATAGGAGGATTGTCATCGATGACCATGTCTACAGTGTACAGAAGCTAATCCCCAAGAATGTGTATTGTAGCAGTAACCTATAGTTTGGCCTAATGTTGTGTTTTGATGCAATGCCTACTCCTAGAGAACTGCCCGTCTGATGAAGGTTGAAGAGTAGTCATTTTTGAAAATGTTTGTAGTTCTAAGACTCAAAAGCATAGCATCATGTGTGATTTCACTAGTCCATGCAAACTATTGAAAACTACATACAAAAACAATGTGCAACTTAGAACATTGTGCACCTCTTCTCAAGAAAAAGAGAACAAGAAGAATTGTCCCGTTTTTGTGCATTTTTCCCAAAATTTCTAAATCTCTATTATGAGGTGAAAATGTCAAAATGAACCAGCTTGAGGTCAAGAAATAAGCGTGCTGATTATCTCTACTAGTGCAAAAGATAGCCTTTTTTAACTTCTAATGCTACACACTTGTCCTATAGGCCTAATTAGTAACCTTTATCTCTAAAGGAGTTATTATCAAAATTGCTTTTTGTACATGATATAAGAACTTTGATTTTTCCGTTTTGGCTTTTGATTTGACCAGTGTACCTACAACATTCATGTATTTAATGCACAATATATTTCATCCTTATCTTAATGAATTTATTTTTGGTGTTTTTGAATGATATTTTTGCCTATTGTGAGAATGAAAAGAAACATGAACTAAATGTAAGGAAATCTCTTCAAGTATTACAGGATCATCGCTTGTATGCCAAACTACATGAGTGCTTATTTGCTAAGGAAGAATTTGTATATCTAGAAAGTGTAATCTCCAATCCATAATGATCTTGATAAAGTCAAGGCAATTGTAGATTTACCAATACAAAAAACAATGAGACATGTGAGGAGTTTCATGGGGTAGGCCCAGTATCAACGAGCACATATTAAGAGTTTTTCTAAGATTGCAAGTGTGCTAACTAGATTAACAAAGAAAAAAAAGAGTTTTGTATGGTCAAAAGCAAGCTCCATTTGAACCAGTTCAAGAATGAGTGGCTAAAAATTATAATTTAGAATTCAAAATAAAAAAACATTTTGTGGTAAGACTTGATGCAAGCGGGGAACAAATGGGATGTGTTTTATGTCACATTAAATTTCTTATGATCACAATTTTTATTATCATATTCACATAATCAAAATTTAAGGAGATAATTGGTGACATGGCAACCCACCAAAACTCCGTCGAAGCATGCATTTTTTCAACGGGCCCATTGGAAAACTATAAGAACGCTAAACCAGGGAACCACCAAGAAATGAAAATATCCTAGTGGGCTTACCAAATTGAATAGTTTCTATACGTTAAGGGAAAGTCACATAAATATTTAACGTGATCACGTAGTTTGAAATGTGATCACTCAACATTATTAACGTGCTCACATATTTGTGATCACGTTAATGAAATCCCTGGTTGTTGTTCATGCTCTAGAACATTGGCATCCTTTATTGCTTAGTGTAAATTTTGAATTTAAAAGTGATCATCAAAGTTCAAAATATGTACTCACTTAAACCATTACTCAACAACAGACAAAAATGATGGCTTCAACTATTGTTGAACTTATTTTGATCTCAAATATTTGGATGTAAAAGAGAACAAGTTTACCGATGGCTTTAGCCAAAGGCCTAGGTATAATTTTCTTTTTGATGTGCGCATTGATTTGATTGATTAAGTTCAAAGTGAAGTGAATAATTATCCTTCTACTCTAACATTATCTCCTTTCTGACTTCTCATGTGGGAGCGATGTTTGAGGCAACATTTCATTTGTATAAAGGTAACATGTATTATCACGATCTGAGTGAGTCTACAAATTCCTCTTTGAAACATCAAATTTTGTTGGAAAGTCACAACACCCCATTTGCATGACATCCTAGTTCATGCTAAAGTGAAGAGCTCATTTATTTGTCCAAGCATGAGCATATATCTTCTTCTATATGAATGAATGTTTACCATTCCAATAGATGAAGGTTCAATATAAATACTTAATTGGTGAGTTATAGCCTCTAGATGTCCCTAGTAAAAAGTGGGAATCAATATCAATGGAATTTGTCACTGCATTATATACAACTTTAGACGGAATATTGATTTTTTGCATTGGTTAATGATTGTGAATCACTTCTTTGTACAATATGTCCTCCCCCCCACTCATGTTGCTTGCTCCCATCCTCCCCATGCCATCCTCACCCCCTTTGCTTGTGTTGCCCTCTCGCTCCCATTAGGGAAATTTTGGACTCTCAAATGGTCCCTACAAGGACTTTGACTTTCTCCCTCTTGTCCAAAACGAGCGCACGGTGAAATTTTTCCAAATGAAATCAAAACTTGTCGAACCTTTTGGATTTAGAATGTACTCATTGAAATCTATCCATTGATATATGTCATGGCATCAGATTCCTTATATTCTATAAGATTCTATTTTTTAATGTGACAACTTTGTCTTATAAATGGATTCTCTCCCCATATTTTAGCTTCAGTGGGAAGGCCATAACTTCTACAAATCAACTCCAAATTTGTTGGAGTTTGAGGATTTAGAAACTACTTTCTAAGATCTTTCCAATGATATGTTGGTTGATAGGATTTTGACAAAGCGTTAATGTACTTCACCAGGGTTGTCAACTTTGGAGAAGAAAGGCAAAGTCAAACCTCCTTATAGGGTCCCTTTGAGAGTCCAAATTTTCCCTAATTCTCTTGGTTTTCTTTTGGTTGTTGCCCGCGAGCCCGCCGCGAGCCTCTGCCTCACTTGCCGCCCCTCCCCCCCCCCAAAAAAAAACTTTCTTGTTTCTCAGTGTGTCAGCCTCCCTTGTCCTGGCACTACAAGAGGCTATTCATATTAGCGACGCTCAAAAAAAAATTCCCGACGTCGCTATGAGCGTCGCAAATTTACTTGTAAATTTGTGACGCTCATAGCGACGCCGACTGGGCTAAAAAAGTAACAGAGAGCGCCCAAAAACTCAGATCTCAGATCTGAGTTTTTCGGCGCCCTCAAGCAAGGAGCAGGTAACACTCTCCCTCTCTCTCTCTCTCTCTCTCTCTCTCTCTCTCTCTCTTTCTTCTCCACACACACACACACACACACACACACACGAGGAGAGGAAGGAGAGCCAGGTATGCTCCTTCCCTCTCCTCACTCTCATGTTCCCTTCCCCTCTTTCTCTCTCCCTCTCTCTCTCTCTCACACACACACATAGTGTTTTTGAGAGAGAGAGAGAGAGAGAGAGAGAGAGAGAGAGAGAGAGAGAGAGAGAGTACAAACATAAACAAAAACGCACACACACATACATAAACAAAGAATGCACACACACATTGAGGGAGGAAAAGAGAGAGAGAGAGCATGCATACACTACAAGAGGCTCTTCACATTAGCGACGCTCACACAGCGACGCTAAAAAAAAAAATTCCCGGCGTCGCTATGAGCGTCGCTATAAGCGTCGCTATGAGCGTCGCAAATTTCTTTGTAAATTTGCGACGCTCATAGCGACGCTTATAGCGACGCTCATAGCGACGCCAGCTGGGGTAAAAAAAATAACCGAGCGCGCCCAAAAACTCAGATCTCAGATCTGAGTTTTTCGACGCCCTCAAGCAAAGAGCAGGTAACGCTCTCCCTCACTCTCTCTCTCTCTCTTTTTCTTTTACACACACACACACACACACACGAGGAGAGGAAGGAGAGACAGGTATGCTCCTTCCCTCTCCTCATTCTCATGTTCCCTTCCTCTCTTTCTCTCTCCCTCGCTCTCTCTCTCACACACACACACATACACACACACATATAGTGTTTTTGAGAGAGAGAGAGAGAGAGAGAGAGAGAGAGAGAGAGTGCAAAAACGCACACACATACATAAACAAAGAATGCACATACACATTGAGAGAGAAAAAGAGAGAGAGAGCATGCATAAACAGAAAACGCACGCATTGAGAGAGGAAAAGAGAGAGAGAACATGCATAAACAAAAAACGCACACATTGAGAGAGGAAAAGAGAAAGAAAACATGCATACGATCCAAAAAAACGCACACACATTGAGAGAGAAAGAAAGAGAAACTAAGGGAGCGTCGTAGGAAACTAATTAAAATTAAAAGACCTAAAGATCTAGCCGACGAGGAGTTGAACTGAAGACCTATTATTCAAGAGAGAAATGGCATAATCAATCTATCATACTTGGCATGGGTGATAGAAAGGTTATACCATTTATCTCTTTTTATTGGCACACACATCCACACACGCGCACACACACAGGAAGAAGAGAGTTATAACGTCGTAGGAAACTATTTTAAAAGACGTTAAAGATTAGGTTATATGTAGACTTACATTAAATTAGATTTAGGTTTATTTTTAACTAGATTTACATTTATTTAAGCTAGATTTAGATTTATGTTATATTAGATTAGATGCGGGTCTCCATAGACTGCGATGCCTGCATGAAGCGGGTGAAGAAAGCCCTCAATGGAATATAGGGTATTGCTGCCTTCACTCATAGTGGGCTCCGTCGATCCGAAAGTACTGGTGAAATGTCTTCAGAAGATAGGGAAGAAGGTGGATCTTCAGGGCGGCAAGAGTCACTACATCCCCGACACAATGACCATCTAGACAACCTCTAGTCATTAGACTTACGTTAAATTAGATTTAGCTTTATTTTTAGTTAGATTTACGTTTATTTAGATTTACGCTTATTTACGTTAGATCGAGTCCACGCAAGAATTACTTACGGTTTAGGGTTTAGAGTTAGACGAACAGTGAAAAGATCTACTGTGAAAAGATGTTAAGATGAAGTGAAGTGCTACAGCTAGAGAAGAGGCAAAGGGATTTTGTCCACTACATGCAGTATCATGTAGACGTGGGTGTCTAGATTTCTTGTACCCACAAATATAGGTATTGACCAATAAAGACGAGATTATAACCCGGTGGTTCTGATCTCCGTGCACCTCTAGACCGAGGTGTGCGGGGATTGGACATGACTAGAGAATGTGAGGTAAAGAGAGAGAGAGAGAGAGAGAGAGAGAGAGAGAGAGAGAGAGAGATAAGACGAAGAATGCCAATAGAATATTAAATTTGTTGTCTAGGTTATAAGTTTTTTATCCTCATTATGAGTAGCGACGAGGATGTGGGACCGTCCAACCGAAACACCTATCTCTCAACGAGGGTCTTATGTCCTTGTAATCAATGCAAGCATGCTGTGCGACGGACAAGACGTGTTTCTTTGCAGCACGTTCGTGAATTTGGCGAGTTCGATCCATCTATTATAGATCGAGTTGTTGCCAATTATAACTCGTCGGACTCTGACGCTGGCCAACAAGCAGCAATCTTGCAACCCAATAGACGTGTTCGCAGGCGCTTTGGTCAAGCAGCATATGTGAGGCCACAAGATGTAGCCTCTGACAGCTCGGGGGATGATCATGCAGAGCACATTCCCAACGAGGCAATGTTTGAGCCCGAGATTGATGAAATGATCGAGACGATCATGGATTCAGAAAGGCTTATCTATGATGATATGAAAAGTGAAGCCGATACATCATTGTATAATGGAGCACGTATGTCTAGATTGAAAGCACTCCTGGTTCTTCTCAACATGCAGGCAAAGTTTGGATGGAGTGACACTAGCGTCACAGCGCTTTTCAGGTGATCTATTACAATTAGTTTACTTTAATAGAACTCATGGTGTATAATGATCTGATAGATTTTTACACGACTGTATCATTTGGTCAAAGATCAACATCTTACAGTGTATGGCCCGTTGTCATCGTCAACTACAACATTCCCCCGTGGTTGACTACGAAGAAGGGGCACCTATGGCTAAGCTTGATTGTGCCAGGGCGATATAAAGTGGGGAATATGGATGTGTATCTTCGTCCACTATTGGAAGAGCTACAACAATTGTGGATTGGCATAGAGGTGGTGGATATGAGCCGACACACAGGACGACGGAATGCTTTGATCAGAGGTATTCTAATGTGGACCATGCATGACTATCCCGGGCTAACAGAATGCTCAGGTGATCTATTGACACTCCTCTCTCAGACACTGTAAATCTGGTTTTTCCCCATAGTTGATCTATTATCATGTGTATACATGCAGGGCTTCAAACAAGCGGATACAGAGCATGTGTCACATGTGGACCTAGACTGAATGCACGTAGGGCACCCTCACTGAAGAAGCAAATCTACGAAGGTCATCAAGCGTATCTTCCGGAGAATCATGTGTTACGCGACGGCTTTTTGGGAAGAGAGCCACCAAGGATGTCTGCACAAGCATGGTTAGAGCAGAAGGAGATGTGCGATGACGGATTGCCTCCAGGGATGAAGAGACTATCTCTATGGTACGAGTTACCATACTGGCCTCGACTCGTGATCAATCACTTGCTCGATCCAATGCACATATTCAAGAATGTGGGTAATCTACTATGGGACCATTTGACCGGCAAGAAAGATACTTTGGGAGCCAGAGTTGACCTTAGAAATGTGGATCGTATGGAGCAATATTGGCCGCAAACAGCGTCTGATGGATCGATAAAACTTCCTAAAGCACCATGGATTTTCACAGGAGCCCAAGAACGCAAAGTAAAAGAGGCCATTCGATCTTTGCGGACCCCCACTGGCGTAATGCACTCGCTCCGAACGTGTTTTACTAAAGAAGGAAAGCTTACCGGTTTGAAGTCACACGATTGGCATAAAATGTGTCAGGTACGTTCATAGTGGACTTTAATATCATTGCATAAAATGTGGACTTTAATATCATTGCTGCACATACTTTACAGTTTATCTTACCGGTTGCCATTGAGGGATGTTTGTCTCTCGACATCCGTAACACAATCTACAAACTTGCAAAGCTGGTGCAATGGATCTCACAAAAGGAGATCGACGTAGACTCCATACCATTCGCCAAACTAAATACTGCGGAGCTTGTGTGCATGTTTGAGAAACATTTTCCTACTACAATGCTAACCATTCAGGTGCATCTTCTTATTCACATAGTTGATGAGGTGGAAATAGCTGGCACAGTTCATTCCAGATGGATGTTCTTCTTAGAGCGTTTCATGAAAACGCTTAAGGGATATGTGCGTCAAAAGGCACGTCCGGAGGGTAGCATGGCAGAAGGTTGGTTGGTATCAGAGTCCCTAGTGTACATTGGAGAGTGGTTAGACGGATTTGATAAATCCCGGGACACGCTATGGCGAACCATAGATGATGAGCGCATATCTGGGATTGTCATGTGCAATCTCGGTGTTGAGAAGAAGATGACGGAAGATCTAGAGGCTAAAATCAACCGATTTTGCATGCTTCACAATCCAGTGATGCAAAAGTGGATTTCACAATATGAGGATGCAAAGCAAGAGCGACAAAGGGCACGAATCGAGTGGAGACGGGGAAGACGACCACCGATGCACTATCCAGCGGTTCTGGAGAGCCTACCAACCTTCATGAGCTTAAGATGGTTGCACAACCAATTGAAAAGCGCACAACAATGCGGTGACGAAGTGACTGAAGAAGAGTGGGAGTACTCTCGGGGTTGCGCGACCAAGGTAAGTTTGCAATGTACGACTAGCAAGTGACTTTATTTATAAACGTTTGAACGGCCACTCATAATCTTTGTTCGTTGTAGTATAAGTCATTTTAGGGTGGAACGAATCGACAAAAAGCGTTTTACTCAAGATTGTGGAATCATGGCAAAATTTGAACAGTCTAGTCGACGACGTTCCTCTGATGCAGATCCCGTGGTGGCGGAACTCACTTACTTCGGCACGCTGCAAGAGATTTTGAGGATCGATTACAGAGGATTTTTTGTCGACTTGTTCGACGTGCAATGGTTCAAGATAATCATGGAGGGTCGAAACGCTACTGTGCGTAGAGGAGAGTCTGGTTTTCTTGAGGTGGATTCTACTAAGAAATGGACTGACCTAAGAGACACTTTCGTACTACCCGAGCATTGTGAACAAGTAAGTATATAAATAGTTAACATCCCCCTTTTACAAGTTATGTGCTTGAAAGCTCTCATGTAAGTTATGTGGCTCTGGCAGGTAGTATTTCATCCTACAAAGTCTACATCAAACTGGTGGTACGTCATAGAGTTAGCCCCTCGTAGTGCAAGGACGTATGAAGGCTACCATGTGCCAATCACAACGACATCAATGGAGGAGATCAGAGAAGATGCTCAATCAGAAGCCGCTGCGGTGGTGCCAGACGAGCATCAAGATGCTACTGCTCTATATGGGGTGCATGCAGAGGAGCTACAAAATGAAACAGAGGATATGTGTTTAAACGGAGAGCTCTATATAGATATAGGAAGTTATGCTGAGTTATGCGAGGATGAGAGAGAGATCTCTTAAAGCCACAAATATTGTATTTGAACAATTTTGCTCACATCTTTTGATTGAAAATTCTGAGTTTTCGACTTGCCTCTTCTACCACTCGATTCATTGCGTCATTGTATTTATATGCGTCATTACGTCATTGTATTTAATGGTCTTTGCGTCATTGTCTACTCTATTCATTCAATATTAAGTTTAAATATTCGTGTGTTTAATGCAGGTATGGATGATGAGGAGTTTCTTTCTTCTTTGTCACCGCAGCAGAGACAGTGGTACGTGGAGCGTCATCGTTCTGGCGCATCATCGCGCGTTCCTACACCATCCGCATCTCCCTCTCTTTCGGAGCATTCGGCGCGCTCCGAAGCTTCGGCGTCGACGAGACGAGCGTCACACTCTTCTAGACACCGGCGCTCTAGTGGTGGCGGTGGCGGTTGTTGTGGGGATTCCGCCACCGATGCCTCCACACCGCCTCGTGTTCGACGAGGCTCTTTACCCTCCCCTTCTTTGCCCGCCCCCACACCAGCCACAGCATCGCCGTCTACGCCAGGTTTTGCACGGCTGACTGTTCCTAGAAGCTACACACCTCTACCTACTCCGCCAGGAGCCACCCCACTCGACACTCCTCGCTTCGGGGCCCAGACGCCGGTGGAGACACCTGACGTCCGTACCCCCATCGACACGCCGCTAGAGACCCCTGCCGGGACACCCAGGTTCACGCGTCACCGGCCAGAGGGCTTGCCTTACTCCGTCGACATCAGCGGCGGCATCATCATGGATGATGACGGCAAGAAGGTGATCTCGCGCATGCGTGGTCTTTGCTCTCAGCTGTTTAGACACTATATACTAAACAAATGGAGTGAAGTACCAAGTGATTTAAAAAACAGAGTCATCAGCATACTTCATGATGAGTTTCCCGTTCCAACACGGGATCAGCGCTTCAATGAAGACCTGATGAAGATTCGAATGCGCGAATACTGCAAACACAAGCGTTCCGAAGTGCAAAAAGCAATCAAGAATGGGTGGAATAGGCCAGATTGGCTGGCCAAAGAAGATTGGAAGAATGCGAAGAAAGCAGCGCGCGAGAATCCCGACAAGTGGAAGCAACAAAAGGATGCAGCCAGAGCGCGAGTAGAGGCAGGGAGCTCGCACCACTTGGGGAGCGGTGGATGGGCATCATTTGAGGCCGATTTTGTAAGTCTTTTCACATTGCTCTTTATGCATGTTCGATAGTTTAGGGTTTATGAGTTTTTTAGTTCTAACATAATGAAATCTTTGTATGTTTTGACAGTGGTCGATGACAGGACGTGATCCCACACCGTACGAGCGCGAGTACGCAGGCAGGAAGGGCTTAAACGCCCTGATGGACATTCTCAGTTCTCGCAGCGGCATGGTTAGTATTAGGGTTTACTCTTTTTTATTTTTTGTATTGTTTTATAAATGTCGTTATATGTTTATACTTACTGAAAACTGTCTTATTGTCTTTTTTTGCAGAATCCGACAGATACGCCGCTTGGACGCGATGAGACGTCTGATTAGACGACGTCAGTTTAGCCGTAGCTAGATAGCATTAGTTTAGGGTTTCTCATAGCTTATGTATCATGAGACGGATTTTATACGTCTTTTTGAACCATGTATATTATTACATTTGTCACCGCAATTCCTTTTGCCAATCAATTCTTTATGCCTATGATGTTGTACAATTGTCATTATTACATTTGCCAATCAATTCAGTTTGTCTATGATGTGTACAATTGTCAATTTTGCAAACAATGCGTCTTGTGGGTGACTATTTTGGGTCTATTATTTACCTTTGCACTTTTTTTAAAAAGTGAATCAAGTACAATATGGTTGATGGGTGGCAGGCATTCAATGCCCTGCCACCAAAAAAATATTCTCTCAGGCGTCGCTATATGCGTCGCTATTTATGGCTCTGTAGCGTCGCTATATGCGTCGCTATACTCTTCTGTGAGAGCGTCGCTATAAGCGTCGCTATAGGCGTCGCTATGAGCGTCGCTATATAGCGACGTCTATAGCGACGCCTATAGCGACGCATATAGCGACGCAGATAGCGACGCTCTCGTAGCGACGCTTTTAGCGACGCTTATAGCGACGCCGGGGGTTATAAAAACCCAGTGTATTTCCGTCGCTAAGAGCGTCACAAGAGCACATAACCTCTTGTAGTGATAAACAAAAAATGCACACATTGAGAGAGGAAAAGAGAGAGAGAACATGCATAAAAAAAAAAGGCACACATTGAGAGAGGAAAAGAGAGAGAAAATATGCATAAACAAAAAAACGCACACACATTGAGAGAGAAAGAGAGAGAAACTAATTTAACGTCGTAGAAAACTAATTAAAATTAAAAGACCTAAAGATCTAGCCGACGAGGAGTTGAACTCAAGACCTATTATTCAAGAGGGAAATGGCATAACCAATCTATCATACTTGGCATGGGTGATAGAAAGGTTATACCATTTATCTCTTTTTATTGGCACACACATCCACACACGCGCACACACACAAGAAGAAGAGAGTTATAACGTCGTAGGAAACTATCCTAAAAGACTTTAAAGATTAGGTTAGATGTAGACTTACGTTAAATTAAATTTAGGTTTATTTAAGTTAAATTAGATTAGATTTAGGTTTATTTTTAATTAGATTTACGTTTATTTACGCTAGATTTAGATTTACGTTATATTAGATTAGATTTAGGTCTCCATAGACTGCGATGCCTGCATGAAGCGGGTGAAGAAAGCCCTCAATGGAATATAGGGTATTGCTGCCTTCACTCATAGTGGGCTCCGTCGATCCAAAAGTACTGGTGAAATGTCTTCAGAAGATAGGGAAGAAGGTGGATCTTCAGGGCGGCAAGAGTACTCACTACATCCCCGACACAATGACCATCTAGACAACCTCTAGTCATTCAACAGCAACTTCAAAGTTAGTAACAAGAGCAAGAACGGTCTAAAGGGCCAATTGCTGTCGTCAGATGTGGATGGAGATGAGGCAGCGTCACCGCCGGAAGTTAACTCTCACATCTTTAGTGATGAGAATGCCAACTCTTGCCGAGTTATGTGAAACATTATGTGTTAAATCAGTTTTAAGGTTCTTATCATCCTTGTTAGTTTAGTTCTTTGTTTTTAATATAACATAATTTACGTTAGATTTAGATTTATGTTATATTAGTTCTTTGCCCTTGTGAGAAAGGGTTCTGTAGTAGCAAAGGTCGTGTTTGCACCTCGCCCACCAGCAGTAGTAGACATAAATGGATGCTCGTGGAGGGACTAAGATGAATCTCGCTTGTGTGACCCCGCCGAGCCCACCATCTGATTTGCTCCACCATCTGATTTACTCTAGTGTGCATCACATAGGGAGGTATGACAATTTAGTTTTACCGCGCAATTGTGAGCAAGTGAGTGACATGTACCCTTTTTATTCTTATTTGCTTGTAGCATTAGTTATACCAATGTTACTCACTTTGAGCTTCTATTTTATAGATCATCTATATCCCAACAATCCACCAACCAAAACTTTGGTTCGTAATTTTCGTAACACCTCGGGGGAGAACCAGTTTTTCCACTAATGAAGTGGAGACTATCTTCGACCCTCTTCCACCTCCGACTTTGGATGAGGTGGAAACAAAGGAGAGGGAGGTCGATGAATCAAGTTCGGCGGCAACAAGTCTTAGCGAGGATGATTGTCATGATAATGAAGATGATGAGATGGAGGATGACGAACTCGAAGATGATGAAGCTGGCAATGCATCCAGAAACGACAATTTCGTTTCTCTTTATTGATTTAGGATCCATGGGCTTAGAATTGGATGATGCTTCATGTAGAGATCTTTTGGAAGATGATTCATAAGCATTTTGCAGTTATGAGGTTTTTAATTGGTCGTGTAATCCATTGCTCTCTCTCTCCCTCCTCTTCCTCTCTTTAGATTTGAGAATATGCTCAATCATGTTAATCAATTGACAATGATTACTTTAGTTGTAACCAAGTGTAATCTTATATCCCCCGCCTCCTTCTCCCCCCTCTTTCTCTCTCTCTCTCTCTCTCTCTCTCTCTCTCTCTCTCTCTCTCTCTCTTTCTCTTCTTTTTAATATTTGAAAATTATGTACAATATTCTTTAATTTTTATTGAGAGGAGGGAAACAACAAAATTTGAATGGGGGGAGGGAGGGGGGGGGGTTAAGCCGAACTTTGAAAGTTTAGGCGTTAACTTTGGCTGTCGGATATAACAAGGGTATAAGCGCGGTAATAACCGTGATAATAACAACGAAAAAAGTTATGATAATACTTTAAACACAAAAAAAAACCCCGCCCTCCTCTCTCTTGTTTCTCTAATTGAATTTGCACCTTCTCTCTACAAAACGTGGTAAAACAGCGTGGTAAACACTTGGAGATTTTCATAGTGAAGAGATCTCGACCCACACTGCATGCTTAGCCTCCCAAGGCTAAACATGCCTAGTAGATAGGTACCCACAACATGCAAACTAGCACTTCAACATAGGTCAGCAATCAGCTAGATAATGGCTGGTGGTAAGTGCCCGATCATTGTCAATAGGGACGCGCCGGACAACACACACACACACACACACACACACACACACACATCTCCACAGATTAGGTGGAATCACAACACCCATATCCTCCCCAAGAAAACACTAAGTAACAAAAATTCATTGAAGACACTCGTTTGAGCATACCCAAGCATAGAGTCACACACAAAAGCATAGCTTATTTGCGTTCCAAATTCCAATCGAAGTTCCAATCAGCTTAATTAACTCCTAATTCTCAACCGCACACATAACACCTCTTTATCTCTCTTTGCACACACACCAATTTGCTCGCACACCTATACACTCTAGTGCGTAGGTTTAAATTAGTGAATATTATGTATTCACCAATTTCAAGGGGCCGAAAGAATGAATTTCCTTTGTTGATATTTAGGAAATTCATGTATACTTTGACTTCCTTAATTCGCTCAATTACTATTCATAATATTGGGCCGACCTTGTAGGGAACAATTCTAGCAAGTTGTTGTTAATATAAATACACTAGGTATTGTATAGCTCGACAAGCGTCGAGCGAGTGAGTGGGGCAATGTTGCCAATAGTGATCACGACAGTGCAAATCAATAAGAATAGTAGTCTGAAATTATAGTGGAAAAAATGGAGGATGAGAATATCATTAAAAAAGAAAAATGTTTGGTTTCATTTATAAAATCGAATCTTCTTCTTTCACAATCGAATAATCACCATTATAGTGCGATCAATCAAATTTCACGGATAGTCTCATAAATTGAATGGATTATGAAATAATATGCTATACAAACTTACCAAAGCGCTCTTGCTTGATAAGACTAGACTACCTCAATAACAATGAAACCAATACTTCTCAAGCTAATTGAAAGTTTGCTTTGGTATAAAAAAAAACGTTAAATAGAAATTTGATTATGGAACAATCTCCTCTACAAACCAGTCAAAGCACACTTTGTCAAAAGTCAAAGCACACTTGTTTGACAAAACTAGACCACCTCAACAACGACGAAAGCAACGCTTTTCAAGCCAATTTAATTTTACATTTTATATACAAAATAACTTGAATAAAAAATTGAGGATCCACAGTAGTTGAATGCTATGTGGGTACTAAAATGTTGTGAATATTTTTTTTTCAAGGGGCTAAAAGAATGATTTTCTTTTTTCGATATTAAGAAACTTTATGTTTACTTTTAACTTCTGTCGATCCTCTCAATGACTAATCATAGGTGTTAGCCAACGTTGTAGGGAGAAAGTCTAGCCTGTAAGAACTCTAGCTGTTGTTGACGAAGCCGCATTGGGTGCGCACCTCTCCTTGCGTGGAGCCGGTGAGGGGGGCGATATTGCCCATCTTGATCATGGCGGTGGTGAAGTCGGCGAAGAAGGCGGCCTGACTCTTAGCGTAGCGGGCCACCTGGTCACGTGTGGTGCCGGCGGTGGAGTAGAGCACCTGGTCGGAGTGGAGGAGTCCACGGCTGTTGAGGAGGTTGGAGTAGTAGCCATTGTCAAAGAGCGTGGGGGAGGCGACGTCGAGGTCCACAAAGGCAGCATTGGCACCGGCAGGGCACTGCGGCACAAGCGAGTCACGATAGTCGGACTCGAGGGCGGTGGGGTCGTCGGCATTGGGGGTCAGCCGTGCAGCGAAGGTGTTGCAATTGGCCTTGCCGATGGTGTGGCCGCCAGACAACACCACCATGTCCTTGGGGGAGAGGCCGACATTGGCGAAGTTGGCCACGAGGTCGCTGACGTTGAAGTTGAATCCGGGCAGGTTCTGGTTGGCGAGGGAGCGGCTGGCGGTGAGGCTGTCACGCCGGCCGAGCAGCACGCGATAGGATGGGCCGCCGCTCTGCAATGCAGACAGAGTGAGATCATTAGCACTTCCACTTTAGAATGTTAGTAGAGTGAACATATGAGGATTCAGATTATAGATAAGCGGCAGCAGATGCAAGCAGAACAATTCGAAGCGAGCAACAGATTCAACTAAAGCTTACCACCGCCACGGAGTCGCGCGCGGCCATGGCCAGGATGTCGGCGCAGGAGACGACTCCTGGGCACTCCTTCTCCAGCGCGGCCTTGATGTCGTCTATCACCTCGAAGCCGCGCACGGAGTTGTCGTTGGGGCGGGCCTCCTGTTCGCCTTCCAGCACGCCCGGGATGCTCTTGAGCAGCAACGACCCATCGCACCCCTGCACAAAGCAATCGTGGAAATGCAATCGCAGCAGCGAGCCGGCCATGCGGGCCTCCTGGGATACTGCGTTGCCCACCACCTGCCGCACGATAGACTCAGCGCTGGGGCAGCTGCTCTTGTAGAAGTTATACTGCAGCGGGCCGCTGCTGCCTTGCAAGCTGCGGCCGGCGTCAACGCTTCCCAATATGCCGATTCTCAAGCTAACAAGCAGGAGCCTAATGACTAGAGCATTCACAGGACGTCCGGCCATGGCAAATTATATTTACCAGGAGCAGATGCAGATCAGCCGAAGCAGTGGGTAGAATGGCAATATTAATGTTGTACAGCTTATCAGCAAACGCAGCTGTCTGGTATTTAGGGAATAGCTAGAGCGCGATTTGATCTAAAGTACTGTACAGAAAGCTGGCTTATAGTTGGCTGGAGTCCCCGTGTCCAAAGTCGATATATGTAGTGGTCGAGGAGATCGAGCTGGCCCTCAAGAACGAGTCTTTGCACAGCTGATCTCTGCAATATGCATGCATGCTCAACGTTGCTCATGCATAATTACTTACGTGCTTCTCACGGCTACGTGCAGCACATAGTTTCTCTCTCTCTCTCTCTCTCTCTCTCTCTCGTTCGTCGAGAACGTCTTCTGCCAGTACTAGTGCGCCTCCTGTTGAACATTTCTCCTTGAGTCGCGATCGGAAACTGGTGGCAGGTCAACCATCCAGCTTAAAAACCTTTCGGGACTACTAATTTCTAAGTAGCCCACCATTTGGTTGCTTGTGATGATATGTCCGCACGTGGTGCTGTAATTGCAACTCACGTGCGCTGTAATTGCAACTCAACTTGAAGTTATTAGCTTATCCTATTTTGCGTGAGCAATGAGTTGAGATAAGGCTCGGACAACGTGTGAATCTACCGCCATAGCAACCAATGGCCTCCCAACGTGTGGATCCACCTCATAGTCACTTTTCCCGCACCCAAATTGCAATGTTGGAGTGACAAATGGTTGAGAACATAGTTTGGATGCGGCCTTTAATTGCCATTTGCCTGAAAATAAAAATCGGGCAAGGCCTTTAGCAAAGTCTAGTATGTCCCTACAATCTTTTTTTTCATTTGTTTTAAAAGGTATCTTAGGTGATGCCTTAGGGATTGGAGTGAAAAGTAGGAAATGCAAAAGGAGAGGGAAAAGGGGACATGGTGGGTTGGAGAATGGTCTCACCTTCCCCCACTGCTAAAATGCTCCTCTAATTTGTGAAAATAAGCCTAAAATTTCAAAAATTTCCAAAATACTCTTGTGTCTATTTTGGTTGGATTCTTAAAGATTCTTTAATCTTTATTCTTTTTTGAGAATTGAGATTTGTTTTTGAGTGCTTAAGTGCCTCACAAAAAAGCAACTATGTCTAAAATTAATGAAGCCCAAGTAACCAGCCCAAATTCTAGTTTTATCATCTTGTATTGATAGACAATCAGTCTTCTTATGAAAAGCTACAGTTTTTTCTATTTGATCTCACAACCGGGCGTATTTGGGAAATTCTCAAAAATTTGAAGAGCGTTTTGGGAATTTATGGCAAAATATTGAGGGTGCTTCCAAAATTTTTGAAATTTGAGGGGTATTTTGGGAATCAACAAATGTCAGCGCGTGGAGAGATATTTTGTCTGCGCTCTATAGTTGCACGATGTGCGTGTGCGCAAAGGAAGATGAGGGTTAAGCTTGCACTAAAGGCGTTCTTTGAGGGTCTCTCTCTCTCTCTCTCTCTCTCACACACACACACACACACACACACACACACACACAGAGGAGTCAACAGGTACGGGACAACAACAATGAATCGGGTAGCTCTCTCTGTCGGACGTGCACACCGTTGCTGACGGGGTTCCAAGAGAGCAGCAGGTAGAGACATGCAGGAACAATCAGGAGTCGGCAAAATGGCGAGGTAGGAGGGGATTGGGCACATGAGCAACAATGCAGACGTGGGGTGTGCAAGGTAGAATGATGGCGAGGGGAGAATGCGCGGCATGTATAGTACGGAGGTGGGCTTGTCGGATGCACCATCTCTTTCTCTCTCATGTTGCTTGTCTGTAGGACACACCCAAAGGTGGAGCCACACCATGTCCCTCTCTATCCCTGTTCGTAAATGCTCCTCATGAGTCTCTCGTGATGCTGCTATGGTGCTGCCCCTTGCGATGCCATCGCTAAGGGTTCTATGCCCGGCTTCTGTGCGCTGTGTCTGTCTCTCTCTCACTATGCATCTCACGTGCAGCTCGTCGACCTCCACAACCTTAGGACTTGTTATTTAAGTTAAAGTAGCGAGGAATCTATCCGACAAATTAATCAATGAGCAAACTTTGGACCCAGTATGTCCCTCCTTTCCAAAAGATTCTCTCTCTCATATATTTTTTTGCGGAACTTTCTTGCTTCTATTTTATATTACTCTCTCTCTCTCTCTCTCTCTCATGTGTACATGCATGCATGTCCACCACATTGAGAGAAACTATCCTATCTTTTTTTTGCAAAACTAACAATTATGAGTGGATAGTATTAAGAGAAACTATCCTATCTTACCATCAATGGAAATCTCCTTGTGTATCCCAAGCACAAGGCGAATGCACAACATAGTGGATGTCACTAGTCTTTGTGACAGGACACGGGTTGAAAACCAAAAAATTGAGAAAATATGCAGAATAGATAGGACAAGCTGAGAATCTACCTCGTATCATAACGTCTTGACCACCTCCGAGCTATCTCACTCTCAATCACATTTCACTCACTCTCACTCCCAATCCCAATATCTCACACTACACGCAATCACAATCACCATTGCACTCTCAATCACAATCACAATCACATAGCATGTGCCAATGATAGAGACCGTCTCAAAAAATAGCTAGCCCAAAAGTAGCTATTTTTGTTGCCGACTCTAGTCTTTAAGTAAAGAAAAGTCAAAATAGAGTTGAAAAGAGACATCATAGGAGCACAAGATCACAAAATAACACTAAAAAATCCCATACATGTTACGTTTTTTAGCCATCTTCACCAGTTTATAGCTCTTAATCGGCTCCAATCTGTCCAAGCTCGTCTCACATGGAATTTTTTTCCTTGTCACGCTCTTTGATGGTTGTGTGATACAAAAAAGACACACCTAGCTTGGATTATCCAACCAAAAATGAAGGTCTGCAAGTTGGCCATTTCTATAAAAACGATGTAAACTAAACATACATTTTTTACTTTTTCCTTAATATATATAAGGGCTTTAACAAGCAGCAAAACCATGGAATCTAAAAATACTCAAAGAACCATTCCTTTTTCTTATGTTTAAGGTTGTGTTTCCTAAATAAATCACGTGTCCAAAATCTCATATTAGCACCCTCAAAAAGTGGCTCTCACAGTAAACCTTGGACCTAAATTTGTAACTGAAGGAAAATAATTAGAATGACCTCATAGATTGTGGACAAACCTCAAAACACCCAAAACTTCCTTCAAATAAAAGTAATTGCTAAAAAATTGAAGATAAATCCTCTAAACATTCTCTCCTTGTCAAAATTAACGTTGACCTTAGAGTTGGAAGAAGGGGTGTTCAACATGCAAGACATATAAATCAACCCATGAGGCATCTTCTGCATGATAGGTATTCCACTTGACAAAAAATTCAACATGAGTTCTACTTCTAAATTGGCTAACTCTACGATCTAGAATGGTTTCTAGTTCAATCTCAATGGCCCATCATCACGAAGATTGTAATTCTCCTACAAAACATGTTGAGGTTTAGACACATAGTTCTTTAATAAACTTCTACCACTCCCACAAAACATGTTCACGATTAGACACATAGTTCTTTAATAAACATATACAACTCAAAATCTGCAACCCACTCGTCTAGATTCTCCTTGCCTATGAAATTAGTCCATACCTTCGCATCACCATGCTTTCCAATGCAAAAAACTACAACTTCACACCAATCTAGGAGCAATCACTGTGCTCCTCTGTGGGGTCACCAAAAGCTAGAAAGGGGGAATGGGCAAACACATCCATCACACAACACAAGGCCTTGTTATAGCTCAGGGCATTCACAACGCCCTTGTCCTCTCAGAAACACTTGTAAAATATACAACACACACTAGCAGACCAGTGTCTAATAGTGACCTCTCAAGGCTCAGACACTTGGCAAGACCACAACACAGAGCACACTCACTACACAGAGTTTGTTTCTACCCTTACACATGCATAAACAACCGCTAACACCACCGATTTCGGGAGGCTTCAAGAGAACATATACAGAGATTTCAATGTCATCAATATGGCCACAGTCATGAAAAAGGGTGAAAGCATGTTTAGGTGTTACCACTTTTTGCACCTTTTGGTGGTACCACCAATAGCACCTAGGTGGAGGGAAATTTAACGTTTTTCAAATTTGGGAAAAGAGGGAGAGGGAAATTATAAATTTGCATGCAATATAATTTATGTACCTATCATCTAGATGCATGAGAGCCATTTTAGGGTGGAGTGAGTCCCCTTTTTTTGAACTTACAGTCATCATGGTTGTCCTCTTTCTCCTTTCCTTTCACGCAACTAACTTGTCACTCGAACGCCCGCCTATACCTGTGTGCTCGCTGTGATCCCATAGCTCGTGATGTCCCCATTGCTCATGCTCCTCCCATTGCATGTTTTATCCATCGCGCTTTGCCCCCCATTGCACCGGGCGCGCTCTGCCATAGCCGTGGTGGAGCTCTGCCACCATTGCCCCCGGTACAAAAGCATAAAGGTTGTAGCAGCACCCTCTACAGAGATGACTCCCAAGAAGAACACTCCCTCCAAAAAGCACAAAAATCAAACTTAGAGCACAAGGGTTGTATAGTAGGCAGCCCCTGCAACAAACACCACAGCACAGGAGACTCCCGCACAGCCACCACACAACTGACCCTCGCAACACATGCGACACAACAGAAGCCCTCAACAACCATGACATAGCAGTCCCCTACAACAAGCATGACGCTGCAGACCCCAGCAATAAACACGACCGTCGAAACTTTCCTCTCCAAATACATGTTGTTGGCTGAAAAATCTTCTCGAAAAGGTGAGTTCTACATTGCGTTTTGGTCGTGTCTATACACCTCATGGAAATGCATGACAAAAAATCCTATTTTTCAACATTGACTACAAATAATTTTTCTCCATGGATTTGCTTGCACAATCGGTGGAGTATCCGGTACTTTCCAGGTTTTGCTATTCTGCATTGCAGTTGCATGAGGAATGTGGACTGAGCATGGAGGGCAAGCTGCACAAGGATTCAACAGACAAGGACCTGCCACCAGAACAATGGTCAACAGTGTTTAAGGTGCCAGATAAGAAGGAGACTAAGAAATTCCTCCACCAGGTACATGACCACCTTTACGAATGTATGCAGGCTTTTGTTTCGTAAGGTCTACTGGGCTGCCCCCTCCAACAACGAGCTCATGACAAGGTTTGCGAGGGGGTTTGCATATGAATACTGCGATGTTGCCACAACAGACCCCGACAACCATAAGATTCCATGGGCTTTTGTCCGGGATCAAGTATTAGAGAATGTTAAGAGCCAAAAAGGAGGGCTCAATCGAAAAATACAGAAGTTCATGTCCGATTACGGCGTGAAGGAATCCCCCACATTTGAAGGACTGATAGAGAATGTTGTGGACGGTCATGCGTCATCCATCCTCTCTCTACAACACATGTGGATAAATCCGTCGAAGCATGCATTTTCCAACGGGCCCATTGGGAAATTATAAGCACACTAAACCAGGACCACCAAGAAACGAAAAAATCCCAGTGGGCTACCAAATTGGACAGTTTCTATACGTTAAGGGAAAGTCACATAATATTAACGTGATCACGTAGTTTGAAATGTGATCACTCACCAATATTAACGTGTTCACGTATTTGTGATCATGTTAAATCCCTGGTTGTTTTTCATGCTCTAGAACATTGGCATTCTTTATTGCTTAGTGTAAATTCGAATTTAAGAGTGATCATCAAAGTGAAAAATATATACTCACTTAAACCGTTACTCAACAATTGACAAAAATGATGGCTTCAACTATTGTTGAACTTATTTTGATCTCAAATATTTGGATGTAAAAGAGAACAAGTTTATCGCTGGCTTTAGTCAATGGCCTAGGTATAATTCTCTTTTTGTTGTGCGCAGTGATTTGATTGATCAAGTTCGAAGTGAAGTGAATAATTATCCTTCTACTCTAACATTATCTCCTTTTTGAATTCTCATGTGGAAGCGATGTTTGAGGCAACATTTCATTTGTATAAAGGTAACATGTATTATGACGATCGGTTGTGTGTGTCTGCAAATTCCTCTTTGGAACATCAAATTTTGTCGGAAAGTCACAACACCCCATTTGCGTGACATCCAAGTTTCATAAAACACATGCTAAAGTGAAGAGCTCATTTATTTGTCCAAGCATGCGAGCTGATATCTTCTTCTATATGCATGAATGCTTACCATTCCAATAGATGAAGGTTCAATAGAAATACTTAATTGGTGAGTTATAGCCTCTAGATGTCCCTAGTAAAAAGTGGGAATCCATATCAATGGAATTTGTCAATGCATTATATACATTAACTTTAGAGGGAATATTGACTTTTTGCATTGGTTGATGATTGTGAATCACTCCTTGCCTTGCTACCCAACTTGTACATGTCCTCCCCCCCACTCATGTTGCTTGCTCCCATCCTCCCCATGCCATCCTCACTCCATTTGCTTGTGTTGCCCTCTCGCTCCCCTTAAGAAAAATTTGGACTCTCAAATGGGCCCTATAAGGACTTTGACTTTCTCCCTCTTGTCGAAAACGAACGCACAGTACAATTTTTACAAATGAAATCAAAACTTGTCGAACCTTTTGGATTTAGAATGTACTCATTGAAATATATCCATTGATATATGGCATGGCATCAGATTCCTTATACTCTATAAGATTCTATTTTTTTGAAAGTGACAGTGACAACTTTGTCTTATAAATGGAATCTCTCCCCACATTGTAGCTTCAGTGGGGAGGCCATAACTTCTACAAATCAACTTCAAATTTGTTGGAGTTTGGGGATTTAGAACCTACTTTTTAAGATCTTTCCAATGATATATTGGTTGATAGTGTTTTGACAAAGCGTTAATGTACTTCACTGGGTTGCCAACTTTGGAGAAGAAAGGCAAAGTCAAACCTCCTTATAGGGCCCCTTTGAGAGTCCAAATTTTCCCTAATTCTCTTGGTTGTTGCCCGCGTGCGCGTCGTCAGCCTCTGCCTCACTTGCCACCCCTCCCCCCCCCCCCCCCCAAAAAAAAACTTTCTTGTTTCACAGTGTGTCGGCCTCCCTTGTCCTGGTTCGGTTGCCCTTGTGAGAAACGGTTTTGTAGTAGCAAAGGTCGTGTTTGCAACTTGCTCACCAGCAGTAGTAGACACAAATGGATGCTCATGGAGGGACTAAGATGAATCCCACTTGCGTGACCCCGCCGAGCCCACCATCTCATTTGCTCTATCGCAAGTAGAGAAAGCAAGCCTTGTAGTAGAGGTGGAGCTCCTTTAGGCCACCTCTATCATCTGCAAGATCATTGGCAATTGACCCAGTTGGGGTGAGGTACACAACCTAGTCCATGTCCACATTCTAGCAAAGGTGGAAAAGATCTTTGACATCCAGCTTCTTGGGTAAGGATACTACCAAGTTGAGTTTGAGACTCTTGAGATGGCTACCAAGGTCGTTTCAATGAGCCCGATTGTCATCCAAGTGGTTAGAGTTTATTTTTGATAGTGGCACCATGGTTTTGATGTAGCTTTGTATGTTCTTATTGAGGAGGCCTATGTGCCCATTTTGGCATGCTTCCCTGACTTGAGGAGAGAGTTACTTGCTGGTTCTTTCTCGGATTGTTTCCAAGATCGGGACAATTTTTGAGACCCCGTGCATGGAAGCTTCAATTGCATCCTAGGCTGCTAGTGTGCTTGGAGTATTCAAGACTCCTGAACCAATGCTTCAGTTGCAGAAAGATGGGCCACTTAGCAAATGCATGTCCTCGCAAGAGATATCGACCCACACTGCATGCTTAGCCTCCCAAGGCTGAACATGCCTAGTAGATAGGTACCCATGACACGCAAACTAGCACTTCAACAGAGGTCAAACAATCAAGTAGCCAATGGATGGTGGTAAGTGCCCGATCACCGTCAATAGGGACGCGCCTGACAACACACACACACACACACACACACACAAACACACACACACACACACACACACACACACACACACACACACATACATCTCCATAGATTAGGTGGAATCACAACACCCATATCCTCTCCAAGAAAACACTGAGTAATAAAAACTCATTGAAAACACTCCTTTGAGCATACCCAAGCATAGAGTCACACACAAAAGCATAGCTTATTGCGTTCCAAATTCCAATCGAGGTTCCAATTAGCTTAATTACCTCCTAATTTCAACCACACATAACACCTCTTTATCCCTCTTTGCACACACACCAATTTGCTCGCACACCTATACACTGCAATGCGTAGGTCTAAATTAGTGAATATTATGTATTCACCAATTTCAAGGGGCCGAAAGAATGAATTTCCTTTCTGGATATTTAGGAAATTCATGTATACTTTTACTTCCTTAATCCGCTCAATGAGTATTCATAATATTGGGCTGACTTTGTAGGGAAGTAAAAAAGAAAAATGTTTGGTTTCATTTATAAAATCGAATCTTCCTCTTTCACAATCGAATAATCACCATTATAGTGCGATCAATCAAATTTCACGGATAGTATCATAAATTGAATGGATTATGAAATAATTTGCTATACAAACTGGCCAAAGCGCTCTTGTTTGATAAGACTAGACTACCTCAATAACAATGAAACCAATACTTCTCAAGCTAATTGAAAGTTTGCTTTGGTATACAAAAAACATTAAATAGAAAATTGATTATGGAACACTTTTCAAGCTAATTGAATTTTACATTTTATATACAAAATAACGAATTAAAAATTGAGGAGCCACAGTCGAATGTTATGTGGGTACTAAAATGTTATGAATATTTTATTTTTTCAAGGGGCTAAAAGAATAATTTTACTTTTTAGATATTTAGAAACTTCATTGGGTGCGCACTTCTTCTTGCGTGGAGCCGGTGAGGGGGGCGATGTTGCCCATCTTGATCATGGCGGTGGTCAAGTCGGTGAAGGAGTCGGCCTGGCTCTTAGCGTAGCGGGCCACCTAGTCATTTGTGGTGCCGGTGGTGGAGAAAAGAGCATGGGGGAGGCGACGTCGACGTCCACAAAGGCAACATTGGCACCAGCATAGCACTACAGCACAAGCGACTCGCGGTAGGCAAACTCGAGGGCGGTGGGATCGTCGGCGTTGGGGGTCAGCCGTGCAGCAAAGGTGTTGCAATTGGCCTTGTCGATGATGTGCCGCCAGAGAGCACCACCATGTCCTTGGGGGAGAGGCCGAGGTTGGTGAAGTTGGCGACGAGGTCGCTGACGTTGAAGTTGAATCCGGGTAACATTAATAACATCATGAGATACAACTCTACATTATACAATACCAGTCGGTGAAACCACATCTTGAGACTTTAAGCTTAATCTATCAATGATTAGCCACACTTGAAGCATCACCTAATGAGATGATGATAAGAAGGTTACGGTTTTGAACAATCTTACAAAAGAAGATAATTTTGTCCAGACATGACCTATGAAGAAATGATTGTCATTTTCTTAGATGAAGACAAAAGAAACATAGTTGATTTTGACACTTCTACAAAGGCATCTATCACCAATGGCAGAAGTGAAACTATTGCAAAAGGTTTGGTCATATAGTTGAAAATTGCTTCAGGAGGCTTCACAAAGAACAAGGCCAACACCCATGCACAGGTGGCTCCTACACAATTTGAACATGAAGAAGATCCTTAAGTAGAGAAGGCCTTGCAAGTGCAAGTTCTTAAAGACTCACCTGACACTTGACACTGAGGAATATTGTGCTTTCTAAATAGCTCCATAGAAACCATTAAAAAGTTTCATTTCTATTATGCATTTGCATCAATAACTTGAAAGGTTTCTCCCAAGTGTTGTACTTTGATCTTATACATAATCATGCAATTGAGATTCGACATTGTCCATGCTAGTACAAGCACGTGATAAAACCACCCGTGTATTGTTTTCCCAAAAATTTTGCATTGAACTTTATCAGGAGATTGATACTTTCCCTCTAGCTCTCTTCCATAAAGGAAATGTATTTTGGTAGTCTATTACTAGCATTTGAGTGTGCATAGGCTATGTGTGGCCCAAGAACACCGGAACACATGCCTAAGAACCACACTGGCTTTTGATCAGCTTCTAAGCCATGCATGGATAGTTTATCTAGTTGGTGCTTCATCACCTCTAAGCCTTAGGAATCAAAACTAATTCATATCTACGTGCCAAGGTTCGTAAGAGGCCTTTTGGTACTAGGCATTTTAGACTACATGTAATCACCATATCCATTGGTATATAGATAGTGCTCGATCAAGTATCCATATCAGCCTTGTAAATTACCATATCTTTAAGATAGGTCTAATTTGTTACACGATATTCGATAGCATCTTTTAAGCAGAAAATGGTATCAGATATCCATAACTCCTTGAATTATACTAAAGATTTTAGATATGAAGGCTTGAGTTTACACTTTTCTATTCATTGTTTTGTCTTGTCAGCTCACTTGCCAAGCAGGGGAGACTACACTCGGCTTTGGTAATCCCACACTCGGAGACTACACTCGGCTTTGGTAATCCCACACTTGTACCAAAGAGTTCCCATTTTTCGGTACAGATTCTATCCCAATATTAAGCCATGTATGAATAACCCAAATTCAGAGGTGTTACCTGCTCCTAATGTTTGGTGACTCATCATCCCCTCCTTTTCTTTTAAAAAATCAAAATAGCACTCCTACCAACGTGTGTGTGTGTGAGAGAGAGAGAGAGACAAAGAGAGAGCTTAGTCATTTTTGTAAGATCTTCCCAAGGGTTTTCATTTTCCCAAGACTTATATGCCTATTTTTTCACACGACAAATTACTTTGTCTCTTATCATCTCAATGCTACAAGTGCCCTCAGATAGACCACCATTCCAATACCTTCCCCTTCTTTGAGAATTGCATCCTGTGCGTGTTAGCCACGCACCCAAATTCTAGGATAAGCCTTCAAAGAATCATCCTAAAGACACTAGCTAAAAAGCCAGTTAAGTAGTAGTTTATTAGTCCAAACACTGATGTAAATCCGTCACTCGGTTTAAGTACGCAGACTTCTTACCTTCTTTTGTATAGGGTGAGTAAAATAAGTCAGTCAATCAACCACTCGTCATTCGTCATAAAGGATGGTTGCAGAAGAGTGCTAGCAATTCCTGCTGTATCATCCTCAGGTGATCAAATAAGTGAAAAAATGAGTAGGCACTTCCTCCTATCCTGTGCAATAAGATAAAACCAAGAGAAAAAAATTACTTTTTATTGGCTGATTAAACAGAGTCAAAAGAAGGCCTGCAGAAAAACAGTGATCAGGAGCCGCCAACCCATCTGGCTACTGGCTATTTTGTTGACTCTACAGTTACCAGAAGTCTACTGTTTCCAGCTTATCGCAATTTCAAGTGATAAGACACAAGCACTCATGAGCATGCATACACTCTTTAAATAAGTCACAAAATTTATCCAGAGTAGTGTCTAAGATCTATCAGTCAGCTCACAATCCTGGAAAGACCATACTATCAACTTAGTCATATCATGCCATAGGCCCAATCGATAGCAGAACGACAATCCAACCATGTACTATTCTAGTACCATTAAGGCATATTTAAGCCAATGCTAGCAATCAAATGAGCGCAAAACTGGCAATTATCACCGTTAATTTCTAGAGCAAGGTGAAAGCTCAGATACCCATTTTAAAACAAAACCTGAAATTTGTGAAAAGACAGCCACAAGAGACCCTTGAGTGAAGAAGAAACCCATTTATAAACTAAAGAATAGACATTCCAAAATTTGTGCGACTTTCTCCTAGTCCTGTATGGCATGTTTTAACATACCACAGTCAGCAGAAATTTGAGAGAGGCGAAACATGTCATTATAATGACAGGATTCAATCACTTAAGCCATATAGGATGAATCCACAACCTGAAAAAGGAATAGCCTAGGAATTTCTAATACCCTGTGTTATCCCCATTCATAAACTGACATAAAAGCCTTGAGGGTTTAAAAAGTCAGAATTGGTGAGTCTAGAGCAAAAGTGCCACATTCAATGATACACTGATCACTCTCTACCATAGTACCGAGCTGGCAACCTTAGGCATGTGTCACACACAACCCTCGCGGGCTTAAGAGACGGCCACAATTCAAATCATGAACTACAACGGACACAACCCAAATTCATGAGTGATTGTAGCACCCACCGGGCTTCGAGTTTATGCCAAACGATCACACTAGCACTTCTCACTTTCATCATCCTTTTGCCAAGTCACCATCATTAATGTCAAGAAGATCAGTACAACGGCGCCGCCTTCGACGGCGGCACTGCCTCTGGCAGTGCTATGTGGATTTTTTAAACTATGTGTACAAAGGCATCATCGATAATCAATAAAGCAGCGCATCCCCTTGCCGGGTTTGCTTCCTACCCAGTGCCCCCCCAAAGCCCTGCACCTTGATGGCTTCTCTATACTGCCAAGATTGCAATACGCCCGATCATTTATTGGTCCATCCTCATCAGAAGGTAGTGCATCCGGGAAGATGAAGACACACCAGATTGCGAGTTGTAACCCTGTTGACCGCCTCGAGCTCTCCTTGGAAGATAATGGGAAATTGGACCAAACATTGATCAAGTCCATTTGACTTAATTAACATGTCATATCTAGTAGTTGCGACCATCGACACAAACACTTCGGCCGCCTCTCTCTCTAATGGAAATGGCCTATGAACTTTGAGAGTAGCAAAATTAGGAAATTAGGTGAAGCACTTTTGAGAGATTACTTTGTGAGCATAGCGGGTGAACTTAATTGATGGTAGCAACATAAACATGGTACTTAGTTAACTTGGCATGAATAATACTTTTGCAAGAGAGAGAGAGTTTGGAGAACATGACAATAGTTGAGGACCGGATTCATATGGAGCCGGTCCCCCCTCCAATAGGCATTCATATTATAGTTTCTCCCATCAAGAGAGACTTGGTACAATAAAATCTTTGTGTTCCTTGTGACCTACTTGATGCAATGAAGATGGAAAGCTTCATGCATCACAAGCATAACATAACTATCCCAAGCCTCAGTCCCAAGGCCTCAAATACCTTCATAGGTGGAGAGAGATAGCGGGGAATGAGGGTAGGGAAGAGGAAGAAGAAACATTCCATAGGAGAAAGAAATAGTTCCTCACTTATCATCACTCTTCTATCAAACATGACAAGCACCTTAGGTGGAGTTCCCACCTCAAGCTCAGCCCTAGCTTGCCTAAGGTCAAAGGAAAGTTTAGGTCGGGTTCCCACCTCAAGCTCAGCCCTAGCTTGCCTAAGGTCAAAGGTAAGTTTAGGTTGGGTTCCCACATCAAGCTCAGCCCTAGGTTGCCAAGGTCAAACAAATTTTAACACTATCCATTGGAGGTCTTTAATGAAGCTAGCCCTAAGGTATTTTAAACTCCATTAGATGCACATTGCTCTTTGATAGACTACCTCCTTTTGGACCCCTATTGAGATGTAACCATCTCTCCTCTTGATCCCCTGCCGAGGTAAGTTTAGAAGCACTTATTGCACATTTCTCTTTGATAGACCTTCTCCTTTTGGACCCCTATTGAGATGCAACCATCTCTCCTTTTGGTCCCGTGTTGAGATAGGTCTAGAAGCACATGTCTCTATTCTAACTCTTGTTCCCGTTTATTCTCCCACACTAAATGATCAATTTAATATGAAAAAATCATTTGGTAAAGTTAGATATTAAATTTTATGACATTACCTCTCTCTTGAAATCATAATCGTCCTCGACTATGAGGTAGAGAAGATAAAGCCTAGTCACTAATCCATGTTTCTTAGTGACTAGTCCATTTGGTGCTTGGGAGACATAGCTGCCGCAAGCATGTCTGCTCTTTAGTCCATATCATACTTCCAAAGTAGAGTGACAAATTCTACTTGGTGTTTGGGAGACGTCGTCACCACAAACATGATTCTAAGCATGCATACTATTTTAAATTTGTGCACAATAAAAAGAGAACTACTCTTATAAGATAAAACTATTTTTCATTTAAAATGCATTTTCATATGCTTACTCTAGTGCAACATTGTAAGCATTAACAAGGTTGATATTATCCTTAAGCTAGGCTCCTTGCATCCGTTTAGCATCTTTAAAAGGATAATTATTTAACTTAATAAGATATCGTGAGATAATCTTACCGTTTCTTAATACCTTGTCTTCATGTCATAGGATGGACTCAGGTTGAAGTACTTCTTCTTGATCTTTGAATTTTGGAGGGTCTGCAACTATTGCTTCTTTTGTTGGCGCTCCTTTGTAAGGCTTATGTAGGTTCTCATGGAAAACATTGTGCATGAGCCAATGGTTGGGAAACTTCATTTGATAAGCCGTCTCATTGAATGGCTTAAGAATTTTAAGGACCATAGTATCTTTTGCTAGTTTAGCATCATATTCTTGATGGTCCGTAGGACTCTTGCCCATAGTATGCCTCAGATGAGCCTTGAGGAACTTTAGCAAGATCCAATCATTTTCTTTAAAGGCTAAGGCTTTTCTGTGCTTATTAGCAGCAACCCTTTTTGCCTTTCCTGTGGTGAGATGGATATAACCCCTTTAATCTTTGGAAAAGATTCTTGTAGGTCTTGGCTATATTCATCAGCAACGAAGATCTTCCCATGTACTTGAAGTAGTAAGGGACTTTTGGATCTTCCCTCTTTAACCTCAAAAGGTGCTTTCCCCATAGAAGTATGTACAATGTCATTGTACGCATACTCTATAAGAGGTAGGTACTTCTATCGTCGATAATGTTGATCTACTTCCATGACATAGGCTTTTAGTAGATTCAAGAATCATTAGATTAGTTATTTCACTTTGGTCATCCGTTTGTGGATGATAGGCTGAAAGAGAAATTTAATCTATTTCTTAGATTCCAAAAGAGAACCTTCTAGAAATTATCGGTCATTCTAGGATCTTTGTCCGACACTATGGATATTGGAAATCCATGATGCTTGAAAATTTGAGATCTGAAGAGGGTTGCCTTTTGATGTGCCTTAATAGTCTTATTGACAGGCATAGAGTGTGTTTTCTTGTTAGCCTGTTGAGACTGAAACAATCCAAGTTGCTTCCCTCGATCAATTTTCAACTTTTGGTATACCATGCATTTTGAAACATACTCTTGTATGTTTACTTTTCATGGTAGACCAACAGAAATACATTTCTACTCCTTGAAGAGTAGACTATGGAATCCCTCTTTGCCCCGCATAAGGAGAAGTATGGGATTCATACATGACTTTCGTATTGTATGGGTGATTAACACATAGCCTATTTCCGTTTGGAAGATAACCATCCTTCAAGGTGAATGGGTCTTTTTCTTCCCTATTGCAAAGTCTGTAATTACATAAAGTCTTGGTCAGTAGCATACTCATCTATCATAAAAGACAGATCATTGTGAGTTGCTATAGACAACACATTTACCCTTGGTCGTTATGAAAGTGCATTGACCACTTGATCGTGCTTGCCAACAATGTGAGCAATATGAAGTTTAAATTGCAAAAGAAAAATTTCCCACCTCATTTGTTTGTCGGAGAGCTTGATTTGCGTCATGAAGTTCTTGAGGCTTTGTGATCCATTCGTAGGATGAATGGAGTCCCCAAGAGACAGTGTTTCCACGTGTTCAAGGAATATAGAATAGCTAGTAGCTCTTTTTTGTATTTTCCAAATACTCACTTATCGAAGTTGAGTCTTTGACTCTCATATGCTATGGCATACCCTTCTTGAAGCAAAATAGCTCCAAGGCAATTACCACAAGCATCACATTGGACCTCAAATGGCTTTGAGAGATCTACTAGTGTGAGCACATGTTGAGAGGTAAGATTCTCCTTAAGCTTCTCAAAAGCTTCTTGCACTTTTTCAGTCCATGAATACTTAACGTTTCTTTTTGTTAAGTCATGTAATGGGCCTGCTATTAGCGAGAATTTTTCTATGAAGCTCTATAGTATGCACACATACCTATGAAGCTTCGTACCTCATGTAGATTCCTTGGATCTCTAACTTTGTTGGATCCATACGGGTGCCATCATTAGAGATAATGTGACCTAAATATTGAATCTCTTGTAGGAAAAATTCACTTTTCTTTTGATTAATGAAAAGATTATTCTCTCTCACAACTTGAAAGGTTACCTTGAGGTGTCACTTGTACTCTTCAAGAGAATTTGGATGGCCTGAAGATTTTTTTGTCCATCATGAGTTTGAATGCATATGGAGCATTTGTCATGCCAAAACTTGTAAATTATCAAATAGATCTTCTACCCGTGGCACAGGAAATCTATTTTTGATAGTGATCTTATTTAGTGCTCTACAGTCAACACACATGTGATATGTGTCATCTTTCTTTTGCACTAAAAGCAATGGTGAACAAAATGGAGAGGAGCTAGACCTCACCATCCCTTTTTTTCACCAATTCTTGTACTTGCCTCATGATCTCCTATTGTGAAACTCGATAAGGAGGCTTGTTAGGCGGTGAGCTTCTTGGTAGGAGCTCAATTGCATGGTCATCATCCCTCATTTTAGAGATAGCTCACTAGGGATGTCATCAATGAAAACATCTTGGAATCCATTTAGGAATTAGACAACTCTAATTCCTCTTAATTCTCTTTATTGCAGGGATATGGTGTTCCCCAACTCATTAGTTGTTACCATATACATGTGGTAGTGATGTGTGTGAACACACTAGGACCGCCGGGGCATTTTTTCCCTCTTTAGGAGGTTTTTTCCCCCGTGCATTGTATATACGCCCATCACTCTAGGGCTATCTATCTTTCCATTGCACACAAAGTAATATACTCTCTATTGTGTGCCTTGAGCTTCCTTCGTCTTCTCCAAGCTGTGTGTGTTTCTCTGCAACCCTAATTCCAACAATTGGTATCAGAGCAGGTCACGTCCTCCCGGGCTTAGTCGCCAGCTGCTCCAGCACACGCCTGCTCACTTTCTCCGATTTCAGTGAGCTTTGGCAAGCGTTCGCAGGTCGACAAATATTTTGGGAAAGCTCGAAGAGCTTGGTCTGCTCAGAATTTTGATTTGGGCTCATTTCGGCCTCCGTTTCCACTACGGGCAGTACTGCACAGGCTATTTCGTCATTTTGTGCAAATTCTCGGTCAGTGCCGTTTTCTGCATAACAGGTGCCTTATAGTCTTCTACGGTTTGTGCTATATAGCACAAGTTGTTCCCGCTCCATTTCTCCTATTTTCGGGCAGTTTTCACATCAGGTGCAGCATTTACAATGGCTGACAACAACAACACAGATGTGTTCAAGATGTTTGCTGCTGAGGACAGGTTGGATGGGGACAACTACCCTATGTGGGCTTATATGATGCAACATGTTCTTGTGTCAAAAGGTGTCTGGAACATTGTGCAGGGCATTGATGTACGTCCTGGTTCTGAAGATGTAGGCGATGTTGAGGATGTTGCAGGTCTTGCTGCAAGGATTGCAGCTGTTAGAGTTGTTTTGCCTACAGCAGAACAAGCTCGTTGGGATGTTAAGGATGCGCAGGCTCATGCATTGATTGCGTTGTCTGTGAAGCGCACCATTATTCCTCACATCCGTTCAGCAAAATCTGCAAAACAGGCTTGGGATATTCTAGCAGGTCTTTATGCAAGCCGCAATGAGGCTAAAATTGCTTTGCTGCGTAAAGAGCTAGAGTCGAAGATTATGCATGAGGAAGATGATATGGACACTTTCCTTGCTAGTGTCAAGGATATCAATGAGCAACTCATTTCTGCAGGTGAAGTCATTTCTGACAGTTCCCTTGTGCAGACTGTTCTTGATGCCTTACCAGATTCCTACCAGACTTTTGCTAGTACTTGGAGACTGATGACCCAAGGAAATCCTGAAGTTGTCAAGTTTGATGCATTATGCACATTGCTGTTGCAAGAGTCACTTTCTAGAAAAAACAGGACTAGGCAGCGTGCAGTTGAACAGGCTTTTATTGCTTCTCAAAGAAAGGGTGGTAACAGTAATGCAGCCACTTCTTATGGTTCTGCTGCGAGTGGCAAAATTTCTGTTCCTAATGCTTCTGCTGGCAGCACTTCGTCTGGCAATTCTAGTGATAAGGGCAAAAAGAAGATGCGTTGCCATTATTGTAAAGCCAATGATCACTTGATCAAGTCGTGTCCTAAGTTGAAGGCCAAAGAGGCTAAGAAGAAAGAGGGTGGTTCCACTGCAAATGCTGGTTCCACTACAAATGCAGCCATTGTTGAGTCTTCTGTGAAAGGAGATTGTGATGCTGATGTTGATGCAGAATGGGCTTTTAGCGCAGAGTGCACTTACAATCCTGCTGTCCATGATGCATGCTTGTCAGTTGCTGCAGATTCACATGTGTGGTATTTCGACAGTGGTGCTACAAAGCACATTACCTCACATCGTGAATTGTTTACCTCTCTCGAGTCTGTCCCTCATGGGAATTCAGTCACTTGTGCCAACAACGCCTCTTATCCAGTTCAGGGAGTTGGAAAGATTGTGCTCACTGCTGCTAATGGCAGTTCCTTCACACTTGTTGATGCACTTTATGTACCTGGGATCAAGAAGAATCTCTTGTCTGTATCCGCACTTGCTAGACTTGGACTTGTAGTCAAATTTGTGGATGACAGATGTACAGTTCATGATCTCAGTTTTGGTGATGAAATTGTTGCATCTGGGCTTTTGTGCCGTGGGCTGTATAAGCTCACTTTGTATGACAAGTGTGGACAAAATTTTGCAAATGCTGTTGCAGATTCAAGGGCTATTTCAGATGCAAAACTTTGGCATGCACGTTTTGGTCATCTGAATTTTGCCAGTTTGCTGCGTTTGCAGAAATCTGATATGGTTGCTTCTTTGCCGCCTCTTGAAGCACCTATCAAACATGTTTGTGAAGGCTGTATTCTGGGTAAAATGCAGCGTTCTAAGTTTCCAAAGGATGGTTCAGTTAGGGCCACATGCAGGTTGCAGCTTGTGCATAGTGACGTTTGTGGGCCCATGCAAACTCCTTCCTTGGGCAATTACCTGTACTTCGTGACTTTCATTGATGATTACTCCAGGCATGCGTGGGTATTTCCGCTTAAAGCGAAGTCCGAAGTTTTTATGTGCTTCAAACAATTTTTGGCTATGGCTGAAAATGTCTCAAAATGTACTATGGGCACCCTCCGTTCCGATCGAGGGGGGGAGTATATGTCTCATGAATTTAATGCATTTCTGGCTAGTCGTGGGATAAAACACCAATGTACAGTGCCTTATACACCTCAGCAAAATGGTGTTGCTGAGAGGAAAAACAGGTCACTAACGGAAATGGCACGATGTATGGTCAAAAGTCAAGCTTTGCCGCATTCTTTTTGGCTTGAGGCCATCATGTGTGCCACTTATGTACTTAACAGGTGTCCTACGAAAGCTTTGCAGTCTATTACTCCATATGAAGCATGGCATGATAGAAAACCTTCTATTGAGCACATGCGTGTTTTTGGCTGTTTGGCATATGCTTTGGTGCCACAAGTGCAGCGCAGAAAATTGGATGATAAGGCTGTCAAATGTATTTTTGTTGGTTATAGTGCTGAAAGCAAAGGTTACAGGTTGTATCATCCGCAAACAAAACGTATTTTGGTTTCACGGGATGTAGTGTTTGTGGAAGATTCTGTTCAACCCTTGCTGTCATGTACTAGAGACAGTAATGTAAGCTCACAGGACATTTATGACACTTTGTTGCCTCTTTTCAGTGGTGGAAATACGAATGTAAGTTCCAATGAGGCAAATGTACAGCCTATGGGGGTTTCTGAAAATGTTTTAGAACAGCCTATTACTGATGCAGATGTACATGATGTACTTGATGAGGAAAGGGCTGAAAATGAGCAGGCTAGAGGTATGCCAAAATGGCTGGTGCACACTTTGCGTGATAGTAAATTGGATGCACCTTTATCTAGTCGTACTCGTTCAGGCTCTCGCCATGCATCTTATGCATCAGATTGTTATGCTTTGGCTGTGTCTAGTTTACATGATGTTGAGGAGCCTCTGTCTTTTGATGAAGCACATAATTCAGAAAATTGGATTGCTGCCATGAAATCAGAATATGATGCACTTATAGAGAATGACACATGGACTTTATGTGATTTGCCTCCTGGCAAAAAGGCCATTGGTACGAAGTGGGTTTACAAGTTGAAACGCAAGCCGGATGGTGAGATCGATCGCCATAAGGCTCGACTTGTTGCAAAGGGTTATGCACAACAAAAAGGCATAGATTATGAAGAGACTTTTGCTCCCACTTGTCGTATGACTACTGTGCGTTTTCTATGTGCATTGGCAGCTCATTTTGGTTGGGATGTACATCAATCAGACATTGTTACTGCTTTCTTGAATGGTGACATATTTGAGGAAGTTTATGTAACGCAGCCTCGCGGTTTTGTCATAAAAGGACAAGAGGACAAAGTGTGCAAATGTAAGAAGGCTTTGTATGGGTTGAAGCAATCTCCTCGTGCTTGGTATGAGAAAGCTGACACTCATTTGGTTAAACGAGGCTTTCGTAACAGTCCAACAGAAAGCACATTGTATGTAAAGCGTGAGGATGATGTATTTCTCATTGTGGTTCTTTATGTTGATGATTTGCTGATCACTGGACCAAATGAGAGACATATTGCTGAATTTAAGGCTGATTTGAATGCTACTTTCAAGATGAAAGATTTGGGACTGTTGCATCATTACTTGGGTATACAGTTTAAGCAGTGTGATGGTGGTATTGCCTTGTGGCAGAAAAGTTACATAGAGACATTGCTATGTAAGTTTGGACTTGAGGATTGCAAACCTATTGCCACTCCCATGGAAACAGGTTTGAAGTTGAGTCTACATGATGCTGGCGATCCTGCTGATGTCACTCTTTACCAAACTGCTGTTGGCTGCCTCATTTATGTATGCAACACGAGGCCAGATATTCAGTTTGCAGTCTCGCAGGTCAGCAGATTTATGCATAGCCCAGGGTCTAAGCATTGGCAGGCTGTCAAGAGGATTTTCCGCTACCTTAGTGGCACTTTACATCTTGGCTTGTTTTATCCCAAGGGGGGATCATTGCCGCCAGACTTACATGCTTTTTCGGACTCAGATTGGGCTGCCTGGTTGTTTTGACACGCGAGTGTCCACAAGTGGTTTTTGTTTCATGCTTGGCAGTTCATGTATATCATGGTTGAGCAAGAAGCAACCTACTGTGGCCACTTCGAGTTGTGAGGCTGAGTACAGGGCAGTCTTCACAGCTACGGTTGAGTGTGTATGGCTCAGACGCCTTATGGCTGACTTGGGTGTTGGACAGGACACTGCCAACACTATCTACACTGACAGTCAGAGCGCATTGGCAGTTGCGAGGAACCCAGTTTTTCATGCTCGCACAAAGCACATTGAGGTGCATTACCACTATGTCAGGGAGAGGCTCTCAGCAGGAGAGATCAGCTTGGCTTATGTGCCAACACAGGACAACCTTGCAGATCTTTTCACAAAGGCATTGTCTCGTGAGAAGCTTGAAGCTTTCCGCAAAGCTTTGGGCTTACTCCCCTTTGTGGACTGATCCTGTCCTCAGGGCATGGCACTTCCATTTACTCATGTGCCAGCCCTCGTTCACCGCATCACTCCAGGGGGGATTTGTTACCATATACATGTGGTAGTGATGTGTGTGAACACACTAGGACCGCCGGGGCATTTTTTCCCTCTTTAGGAGGTTTTTTCCCCCGTGCATTGTATATACGCCCATCACTCTAGGGCTATCTATCTTTCCATTGCACACAAAGTAATATACTCTCTATTGTGTGCCTTGAGCTTCCTTCGTCTTCTCCAAGCTGTGTGTGTTTCTCTGCAACCCTAATTCCAACATTAGTATCTATGTACATGCTCTTTTCCTTGTAGGTGAAGTAGATTCTCCTTTCAAGGAACTTCATGTTGGAAGCCATGCAGTTAAACCATGGTGCCCCAACGATAACATCCTCATGTTTGAGAGGGGAGATGAAGAAATTCTTTTTTGTCATGAAGCCTTAATTTTCCAATTTAGGAAGTAACTGAGACGACTTGTCCCTTGATAGCTCCATTGGCTTTCAATGCATCTCCCATCTCGTGGGATTGTATGTCTAGCTTAGTGGTCAGCTCCGTGGATATGAAGTTGTGAAGTTGAACCAGGGTCAAACAAAATAAAGGCATCATGCTCTTCCATCTTTCCCCAAGCATAAGAAAGGAGAAACCCTTGGCAATGAGCATCCTCTTTTGGAACTTCAAACATAGAGGCTCTAGAAGTCTCATTGCGGACTATTCTCTTGGGGCAAGGACGATAACCATGGGTTGGCTCCCCATACTTAAAACATTTCTGGTCCTTACAGAAAGATTCTAGCTCTTAAGGAGAGAGTTTATATTTACCTTTGTAAACTCCCTTCTCCTTGGACCGATTGTTGTTGTTGTTGGAATAGCCTTGGTAAGAATTTTGGGCATTGATTTTCCCCTGGCATCACTTTTGTCTTTATTTTCCATGGGCTTGACATTTCGTCTATCCCCTTGTTGAAATTGATGCGCGAAGCAACCATGGTGTGGTGGATTACTTTGGTGATAGAACCAGGCCATTGAGAGTTGACATACTCAGCCATCTCTTTGGGTAATCCCGCATAGAATTGTTGCTTTTGCTCGACAAAGTCTATCTTTTGAAAGATAGTAGCCTTGAGATGTAAATCCCAAAACTTGTCCACATATTTGTGGATGGACTCATGAGAGAGAAGCTTTAAACTTCACCATTTGGTCCTGAGGCGGTCACTTTTTAGAATGTGTATGATATCACGTGAGTTAACCGGAGAGGATTATTAAAGACCAAAATGTATAAAAATGTATACATACAGAGGGGGGTGGGGGTTTTTTAAATAGGCTCACAGTGTAAGTATAGTATGTATATTAGGGTATTATTAATTAACTCTTGAACGCACGTGATATAGGGGTCTTTTGATAAGTGACTACCCCGGGCATTTGGTAAGCACTTTGTCCTTTGCATCACTTGCAAGGAATTGCTTCATGATGAAATCTCGTAGAGTTTTCCATGTCTTTGGGGCTTCGCCACTGCCACGAATTCTAGCCCACCATTGACGAGCCGATTTTTGGAAGTTCATAGCTACATGGTGTAGCTTGGAGGACTCCGTGAAGCCCTCGTCTCCAAAGGCCGCATCAAATTGTTGGATGAAGGCCAATACTTTGTCGGTAGCACCAAAGGTGCCATCATAGGAGAGAAAAGAGATACTCTTTCCTCCCTCTTTGAACTTCTTTAGCTTTTTTGACCTTCGCCATGGAGGATAATATTTGGGATCTCCTCCCCTCTTGTATTCTCTAGGAGAATAGCCATAGCTGTCATCGATAGAGGAGGAAGGTGAAGAAGAAGGAGAAGAGGGTGACCTCTTTTTTGCCATTTTCTTCCTTTGTCCCCCTCTTCCCTTTTGGAGTGACAAGGAGAAGGACTATGGGTTAACCATTTCATCTTGGGAGGAGTTGGCAATCATATAGTCCACCATCTTCGTGGAGCCACATCTTCAAAGGAACTTAGCGATTCATTACTTTCTTGTTCTTTGGATTCCTCCTCTCGTATGGGAGAGAGTCTTCTTTTGGGGGTCTCATCAACAGGCCTCCTAATATCTCTCTCCTCTTGGAGAGGAAAGGAAATCCCATAAGCGCGAAGTTGTTGAGTAACTTTGGCTTGTAAAGCGGGGTTGCCCATAGCTTGTTGCAACCTAGTAACAAGATAATTAACAAACATGGGGGCATCATCATTAGCACCTTCATGTGCAAAATCAAAATAATCAATGTTCATTCTACTCTCTTGGTTATTGCCAGCCATGTTAATTAAACTTAGGTGTTTACTTAGTGTATGCTTTGGCAATTCAAAACCTTAGTTGCTACTCCTCCTAGCTTTGAAATATAGGCACTTAAGTATCTACACCCACGGCTCGATTTGGTTAAGTATAGAGAATAGTGGAGTGGGTCTAACATAGCAGAGTTGCCGAGGGATAGATCCTTTTGAACTTCTTATGTCTCAATAATGGTAAAGCCGTAGGCAAGTCTCAAAAGACTCCATTATTAAAACGAAAGCTCCCGAGGTGTGCACCATATCCCACATAGTGGGCTCAACAAAACCGATAATAGATGATCCCAGTCCCACTTACCCTAAAAGAGAAACCAAATTCTCTGATACCAATGTAATGTAAATGGCCTATGAACTTTGAGAGTAGTGGAACTAGTAAATTAGGTGAAGCACTTTCGAGAGATTACTTTCTGAGCATAGCGGGTGAACTTAATTGATGGTAGCAACATAAACATGGTACTTGGCATTTTGCAAGAGAGAGAGAATTTAGAGAACATGACAATAGGTGAGGACTAGATTCATATGGAGCCGGTCTCCCCTCCAATAGGCATTTGTATTATAGTTTCTCCCATCAAGAGAGACTTGGTATAATACAATCTTTGTGTTCCTTGTGACATACATGATGCAATGAAGATGGAAAGCTTCATGCATCACAAGCATAACATAAACTTGTAGAAAGCATTAACTTCCCAAGCCTCGGTCCCAAGGCCTCAAACACCTTCGAAGGTGGAGAGAGCTAGCGGGGAATGAGGGTAGGGAAGAGGAAGAAGAAACATTCCATAGGAGAAAGAAATAGTTCCTCACTTATCATCACTCTTCTTGCTAGCATACATAATAGCATATTCATGAAGATGCAGAAGATGGTAAGATTACGCATTGAAGCATGGCTCTTGGTTGGATTTGCATTCCATACCCAAGAGTGTTGGTGTAGGCTCTTACTTCTCACAAGCTTGGAGAAGGAGGTGGAGTTCCTCAACTTTCACCAAGTGAGAATGGTCCACAAAATGAGTGTGATTGCAAAGTATGGCATCACCATTTTGGTCATGCTGAATTCTCAAAACTCCTTGATCTTAAAATTCATGATCTTCTTCATGGCATGGATCTTAAAGCTCATCCCCAGATGGGAATTTGTGAGTTTTGTGCTCTTGGGAAACATAATTGTAAACCCTTTCCTCTCTCAAATACAACTCATTCTCATGATATACTGGATCTTGTTCATACTGATATATGTGGACCTCTACCTTCTTCGAGATGACAATATTGCTACTTCATTACGTTTATTGATGAGTTCTCAAGATATACGACTATTTTTCTACTTAGACAAAAATCTGAGACCTTATCTGTTTTCAAACAATTCCACAAGGCTGCGGAACTTCAAATTGGTCGGTCGTCTACTCAAGAAGCTTCGTAGTGACAATGGAGGCGAATCTGTTTCTCGAGAGTTTGCGAGTTACTATGCTGACAGTGGAATTCATCATGAACACACTATTGCATATTCACCACAACAAAACGGCATTGCTGAACAAAAGAATCACGCTATTCTCAATGTTTTAAGATGTATGCTGATTCATTTTGGGTTGTCTCATGTTTTCTAGCTACTTTGACAACAGTTTTTATTCAGAATCATCTTCCTACTACTACACCCTCTAGTAAGATACCCATTACAACATGGACATGTGACATTCCTTTTGTATCTCATTTTTTGACCTTTGGATGTATTGCTTATATTCATGTTTCCAAAAAAACAGGAACAAAGCTTGATGCTCTTGGTCTTAAAGTTATTTTTATTGGATAGTCTAACACTTTGAAAGGCTACAAATTCTATGACCCTTCCTTCAAGAAAGTAATTGTGAATCGTGATGCTACTTTTAATGAATAAGTTATGGGAGGCTCATGGTCCATGGATGATTTTGATGATACTAAATCATTGCTTCAAGCTTTTCCATTTCTTTCAAATGATGAAACTCTTCCTATAGAGAAGCTTTCCTCTTCACAACCAACCTATTCTGAATGTTGCCAATGATGATATTGATAATTTTGTTAATCTGCCTATTGATTTTGAACATAATTTATGTCATGTTTATGATGATGATATTGTTGATAATGCTTTCTCTACTTCTAAAGATCCCATTACTTATAATCAAGCTATCTCTTCACCACACAAAAGGATCAATGGACATGAGGCTATGGAAGCAGAGTACGATTCTCTTATCTCTAAAGGTACATATGGATACTAACTGAACTACCTCTTGGTTATATAGCTACTAAGTGTAAGTGGGTGTATATGAAAAAGGTAAAAGCACATGGATCTTTTGACAAGCTCAAGGCACATTTAGTTGCAAAAGGTTACTCCCAAGTTTCTGGTGTTGATTATTGCACACTGTGATCTCTGAGTCACTTGTATACTTGTACATGAATACAAAATTCACTTTCACATCATCATTACTGGTTCATATTTTCACATTGTATAGGGGATTGGGTTTTTCTATTGAACTCCCCCAGGGTTTTTTCATCCAAAGATAGAGTCCTTTGTTTGAGTGGGGGTGTTGGAGCTATATATGGCTTACTCTACTCAACTTGATCTCACCTATATATTTGTATCTCGTCCTCAATATGAATGAGTCTTTGGGAGCGTACTTGGTGTGTCTCTTGTCTTGTCTCTCTCTCTACATCTCAACAATATTGACACAAACCTCGTGCTTTGGACAAGGCATACACATGTAAGGACATTGCTCTACATAATGTGCATGCTTTAACAAAGAGTAACTTTTCTCTTCTTCTTCTTCTAACCTATTTCAATATTAGAAATCAAATAGCGATGGTAGCCCTCACATTTAGTCCAACACACTGAATGTGAACAAAGACTATATGCAAGCCAGAAGTGGAGAGCATAAGATACAATACCTAGGTCCACTCCAATCCTAGCACATAGCTGAACACATTTCTAAAATCATCAATTCACGTAACTGCTTACAAAAAACTAAATGTGGCTTACTTGGATCAATTTTGACTCATTTAATCTTCACAAAAGAAATTTAGGTTGATCGGGCTTGAACTTTAGCTTAACCTTCAAAGATCAGGATCCACCTTTTTACTCAATTCCAAAATTTTGGTCCAATATTTTGACTCTAGCTTTTCCAAAATTTAGATCCAATTATATAGGAGAATCTCTCCAATCCTCATGCCCAATTTGATTTTAGGTTCAAAAGTTCAAGTTCACTCCTCAATTTAATTTTGAGGGTCTTGAATTTTGTTTTTAGCGTGTTACTTCTCCATGCTGCCAACTTTTGTTTTCAAAGTGCTTGATGACATCCCCTTCACCTTCAATATCTTGCAAAATCTATTTTCTCACGGGTGCTTCTCTAGTGCTTCAGTCTTCTCTACGTCCCTTTTCCCTTTTCAATTGACACCAATGCTCAAGCCTCTTCTTGATTTCTTTCTTCTCAACACTCAACACTTGTAGGCTACAACAAAAACATCTATTCTCAACACCTTTGCTCTCCTCTTCTCAGGACTTCCTTTTTTTTTTGGTTCACCATGTTTGCCTTCTTAGTTCTTTAGCAACCCATTCTTTTTCCACCCCTTCCTTTCACTCTGGGAAATCGCTATCCATACTTTTCAAGTCTCCTCTCTCCTTGTCTGCAAAATTCTACTTCAAATAGCGTTCAAACACATACACAAAAATCAAGAATCTATCCGGAGATCGCATTTTTGAATATGAACTGAAAACAGATTGTACCAAAAAATAAGAATTCACCATTGCACAGGGCGTCAATCCTTTCCTTCTCCTTCCTTCTCCACATTCAGAACATTAGAACCATCAGGGATTAACCCAATTTTTTAGAACTGCAAATACTCAACAAAAAATATAAAAACTATTCCCCTTTGGGTTCAACAATTTCCAAGATGTAATTTTGATTATTCTTACAAGAATGTAAAGTCCATTGTCAAGGCCAATAGCTTCTAGCTTGTGATTAGTCCTATGTTATCTCTAGCATCTATCTGCCCATATTTGAGTCTGTTTCATATTTTGAAACCTTTAGCTAAGGTATAAAAGCCAACTTTTGTAAAAAAAACTTAACCTAGAATGAAGTGAGTGGATAATAAGCACACATATAGTCACTGAGAACTATGTATTCTCCTCTTTCTTCTCAAGAACATAAATCTCTTGCAAATGGTCTATTTGGAATGATGTTTTCTCCATAGCATTTGCAAGTGAAATCTCTACATAGCATTGTCAGTTTCTCATGATGAATCTATGGTTTTTTTCTAGCTAATCATATTCTTAATATGTTTGTAACTCAAGTTTTATGGACTCAAATAGATTTTTCTGCATAGAAGGGGTATTAAGACAACATTGCTAAGCCATAAAGTGCATTTTGGACAAAAAATAGCTAGGTCAAAACTACGCTAAAGGTAGTAAGATCAATTCTCACAAGTGGTCAAAAGGGGGATTTAAACTCATAAACCCGTATCTTTAGTGGCTACCTATCCATCCTACAAGTTTGACAGCGTTTGGACTTCATATGCTTGGTGAATTATCGAGGTTTTCTTACAGATGTTTATGTTAGTATATGTTGCATGATATACAATTGAGTGTAGCTTTCAGTAGGGAAGTATTGAATGTGTTTTCCAAGATCCTGACAAGATCTTGTAGCCTCCATACACTAGTTGACTCGACTTTGTTGCACGATGTGATATTTATGTAAGTGGTTCTCGATATCATAACAATAAGATAGACAGGCTTGGCAACCAACAAGCTTGCCAAAATGTAAGCTTGTTGGCTACCAAGCCTCTCTATCTGATTGCAATGATGGTGAGGACCACGTACATAAATATCATACTATGGGATACAGTTGACTCTCTTTTTTGGAGTCTTTAGAAGACTCCTTATTGCAATTAGACTCACTAGCATTGTTTTGCTCATTTTCCTTTGCCTAACTCCTTATCACCACCTTGAGTAGAACCAAAGGTTCAATGTTTGAGGACCTAAATAGCATGACATGTATTATGTTGATAGCCGTGTTCCCTTTATCTGTACGATTCTTAGGAAAATATTGAAGATGATTCCCACCTTTACTGCCATATTGCATGCACTAAACCTCAATTGTACTAGCATTCGTATTAGATTTTGGACAATCATTTTTTGAATGATCACCCACAAATGATCATCCGATCCACAATTATGGAATTCCTTGTAGACTGGTTTTACCATGGTATTTTTTGATTGAGTGTAAGATTCTTCCTGATCTATTACCATAGTCGATGAACTAGCCTCACATGATAGGGCATGATCGCTATCATGCTATGGCACGTTGGTACAACCAAAGTGTGTCAACCATAGAAGATGGCATGGGCAGATATGTGTAGGCTAACAGAAGCATGGCAAAGGATTGGAGAAACTAGGAAGATCATGGGCTTACACGTAGCAATGGAGGTGTATGACTGATGCGGTTTATACGCCAAGAAAGGACCCAAAAGGGGCTAATTTGGGTAACAGGTGCTGAAGGAGATGAAAGGTGAAGTCTTTGGGTCCAAGCATGTAGAGCTTGAAGTGCTAAGGGAGCAGGTCCAGACGGCTCATCAAACAAAGCTACGGAGCCCAAGATATCGAGGTTTGAAGGTTCAATGTGTTGCAGATTCTTGCCAGACAGGGCAACTGGGGACAGGTGGCCCAAGTGGATGTCAGTATAGAGGCACGCAGTGCTCAATTTATGGATCCTACTTGTCTTTCAGATTGCAGATAGGAGCCACGGATTGTACTTTATGGCAGGCGGCTAGGTTGGTGCCCGCCTGACCACAAGGGGAATTGTGCCATCTCTCATGTTTTGGGTTGGGACAAAGATCTAGAGCAGGGTATGCATCATACAGAGCTAGGAGGAATTGACTACATGTCAAACGGAGCCCGGAGTAGGAAGTTAAAGCAGTCTAAAGATTGGGTGCATTTGTTCGGAGCTGGCTACAGATGACTTTCTCGGTTTTTTGTGGCCTCGGTTCGGGGGCTTGGAGAATTGTGAAGTGCGGCAAGGGTGGCGATAGTCAGAGTCGGCTCAGTGAGTTTGCGACTGAGTTTTCCACATCGATGATCGGATCACCAGTGAAAACAGTTGGCAAGTAGTAGTGCAAGAAGTTGGAGTTTTATTCCATCAAATGGGTTTTTTTTTGTTTTTGTTGAAAGAAAAAAAAAGGTTTGGAGGGTGACCCCCAAGGGGCTGCCACGTGGCCGGAATTGCCCCACATACATTAGGGGGAGGCCAGATGGCGGGGTCCTTAACCCAGATGAGGGCACCCATTTGAGGCATGTGGAACGTGAGGAGCTCGGCAATGGCGGGCCCCGAGGGATGCTGTGCCTAGCGTGAGGCGGCCCTGTAGGGGTCCATGGCGGCAGATTTTGGTGGTTGCGGTGGCACGACATTGGCCGGCACCGGTGGCGTGCGCTGATGACCATCAACGGCGGCTTATGTGTGTAATGATGTGGCAGCCCGTGAGGGCTAGTGCTCGCACCCATGAGGCAATCTTTTGAGAAGTACCCCCCCCAATATCGATGTCGCTATTGCTAGCCAAGGTAAGGAGTCCCGCGATGGAAGGAGAGGTAGCCCAAGGCAGTACAAGGGGGGTGTCCCTCGTTTGAGGATAGAGAGATTAGGACAAAGAGATAAGAGAGAGAGTTCGAAAGCTTCAAGGGGCTTAGCCCGCCACAAATGTCAAGCAAGGGAAGAGAGAGAGGGAACCAATCCGAGAGGAGTCAAAAGTACCATAAGTGCAAGTGCAAGTGCAAGGGTGGCCAAATTGAGCGGACAAAGAGTTAAGAGTTGTGCACCATGCAGCTACCTAAAACATCAAGTGTGCCAAGTGGCATCAATGCAAAAAAAATCTAAAAGAAGCCTCAGTTGATTGTAGCTGTGGGGGTCTCTCCAGTCATGGCGCTCTGCTCATCACACCGACCTGACGGTCGTCCTCCTTCCTCTATTTAAAGAGGTAAGAGCGCATCTCTGCCCCTCGCTTAGCTTTGGTTGTTGTTCTGCTTACATTAAGTACAAATTTAATTAGCTATGCCACTTTGAAGTATGGAGCTTGCAACACAGGTTTCTCAGGTTGGCTTCTCCCCCTTGCATATGTTTTTTGCAGACTGATTTTTTGGAAAAAGGAAGGGTGCTAATTCACCTTGTTTTTTTATGATTTAGCCTGTTTTGATATGGTAGTTCTTGATGTTGTTTCTACTCTGCATTAACGGATCCTGGTTATGGTCCTGGATGGGTGATGAATATATGAGATGATCTGATCTTTTGGCATGGATTGTTTACCCTTATGCATTTTACTGTTCTGACAATACTGGGTTATGTTGCTACCACATGGCTTGGCAATATAGGGCCCTGATTGACAATAGCGTGCTATTGTAGCAATATATTCTATTGTACAGACTGGTTTTCCCTGCGCTTTCTACTGGCTTTTTTACAAGTCGCACATTATTAGTCGTATCAAATAGTGTTCTTACCCTAAATGCTTACTAGTATGGGTTTGTAAAATAACCAATGGGGTGGGGGGTGTTTTTGGTGGTTACCCCTGCTGTGTTAACACTATTTTCATTCTTTGGAACCTGTAATGAGGGTGGGTTTTACACCGGGTTTTCTTTTGGTTTAAAACTCGCTGCTGATTGCATTACGAGCACCGTTCTGGCTTATGGTAAACTAGGGGGCTTGGACCAGCTAGTTACAATTATTGGATTGTTAGTTATTTCGTTTTGGGGTTTTGGCCCGATTGCTTGTAATTACTGGACTGGGTGTCTTGATAAGGTGCTGCAGTACTTTGGCATTCACAAGGACATATAAAAATGCAAAAAATATATGGGCTCTTATTCCTTTACCTCCATGGTTTGATCTAAGGATTGGATTAACACTGCTAGGGCTCCTTGCCACTTGGCATGCTATTAAAGGTTTAAGGTAAGTGATATACAAAAAGGGGAATTATTTGGATTCTTTTTACCATGAAGGGCATAAACTATATTTAACCTAAACTAAAACGAGCTTGATATTTTGAACTATTAAAATAATTTTCTATATAGAAAAGCTTCCTTTATAGCTTCTTGTGGTGAAGCTTCATTAATCTTGAAAGATAACTTAAATAAACCGGTAAAAGATGTTGATGGGGGACTAAGACAATTGGAAAATAATAGTATTTTTTGCTAAAAACTTTGGGTTTTTAATGGAAGGAGATGTACATTTTGGAACACATAAATTACTTTTGGACTAAGCTTGTAAGTTTTCAAAAAAAAGTTTGTAAGGGATGGACATGGATAACAATGGTATGATCCATTGATACCTATAAAACACATCCAAGGCTAACATATTTGTTGTCTTGTTTGGATGGATGTAAATAAGGACTCTATCTTATCTTGGAATTTTTTTTTTGACTCGCGAGCTGTTCAACGCTGGATTACACATGTACCTACTGCTTGGGAAGTTCTTTTGTTAAACTGTATATTCGAATGGTGCTTCATTCCTACGATCATTGTACAAAATTAATTCTAAGGCTGAATTTTTTTGTACTTATCATTCCCTTTGTTCTAAAGCCAACTATCTTTTGAATGTAAAAAGTTCAATTATGTCTTATTATCTATATTAGAATAGCTACACACACACACACACACACACACACAGACACACACATTCCAGATAACAAATAGTAGCCAAATTATCATCTAATGGTCACTATCTCTCACAACTGTTTGATAACCATGCTTTGTCGTTATGTTTTAATCGTGTCCCCACTTGCTTGTTCGTAATTACCTAAGGGTCTACACACACATGAATGCAGGCTCGTAATCCTTTATGAAGATTTGGTTAATGGTTATCTACTTTATATCACCAAGGTATCATACATTTTGGTAGTTGAGGAATTTGATGAACCTCTTATAGGAGTTCATGGGTCCATCTATCAGTAGGTAGACCTCATAGTTTCAAAGCTGGAACTTGTAGTGTTGTAGCACCAACCGTTACCCACTTTTAGAAGTTTTTTGTACCTACCCCCTCTCTCACCACTCTTTCCTACCAATGTTATCATATGCTTCTATGCTCAACCTTCGTCAGGATTCTGAGCGTCTTGCTTACCCATCGTTTTAGCTTACTGCATACAACATCCCTCTCTGCCGGTTCTATCCTCACAGCTTTTGACTTGCGTCACTGCATATCTATCAAAATGGGTCACCCATCTCTGCTCAACCTACCCATGGGTCTCTTGAACTAGCCTACTATCTCCTTTTCTCCTCGATCCCTATCTCACAGACATGTATGATGCAATTTTTTGTCTCTTTCTCTCTCTCTCTCTCTCTCTCTCTCTCTCTCTCTCTCTCTCTCTCTCTCTCTCTCTCTCTCTCTCTCTCTCTCTCTCGCGCGCGCGCACACACACACACCCACCCACCCACACCCACCCACCCACGCATGCACGCACACACGCGTGCGCGCACGCACACACACACACACACACACACACACACACTTACAATGGGGTATTTCGATATCTCTCTACTGTGCGTATACGTGCGCGCGCGTACACACACACACACAGACACACACACACACACACACAAAGTGGGCAGATTTCTTGCATGAAGGGATTCTGGATAGATATGATCCAAAAGCGCATATGAGAATAGCTATACAACCAAGATGGAATCTGGTGGTTTACCTTTCCAACATATTACAGGCATCGATGGCTATTGAGATACCCACAGAGCTACATAAGGAGAATCCAACCTTTGGATATACTTTAAAACTGAAGAATACCACACACAGATAGGTGCATTGACACCTACTTAGTAAATTCTTAATTGTTTATTAATGAGGTGTTATTTCCTCAAGCTGATCAGGCTCCTTACAATTGTATGCTGTAAACCTTTGAGCATGATCCATTAATAACTGAATGTTATTAAAACATGGTATGTATATAAACATCATGCCTTGAAACCTTAGGTGAGGGTGTGTATGACAATAAATAGAGGTTTAGACTTTTTTATTGTCATAAATATGGGAATTTTTTGGGGCCTCGGCTCATAATACGTGTAGATTCAATTGATTATTTTGAACTACTGGAATTGTAGTCATACACAAGAAAGAGATTTTGGTGGTGTTTACATCTGTTGGCAAATTTTTGGAAAATTGGCATGTTGTACATTTAAAAAAACCGAGTTTGAGCATAATGGTTTTTTGAATCTTGTATACACTACATGAACATTAATCCTTAGTGAAAATTTGAAAAACTTGTTGACATATTGGAATTGATATGCATAAGTGTTAGATTGAGCATTTTGACACTTATTTTGACATAAGTGTATATATTTTGATTATATGTACAGATCTTGCCTCACTACATACAACATCCCTTCTGCCTCACAACTTTCAATGCTATGCCAATTTTGAATTTGTCTCACCCACCATATTAACCTCCCGTGTCCAAAATTGGTGGTCTCTACTGCTCTTATGATTATTGCCTTCACACCAAAAATTGATCTAGTGTGGTATCTCTCGCCCCCTATTTCGTGGCCTGATCTGGCTCTTTCACTTGCACACAACCTCATGCACATAAGCGTGCTCTCTCCATACACAGAGTCTTTTTTTGCTGCCCACTTGCACAACAAACATCTTCTGCGCTCATGTATAGACACCCTCACACCATGCAAAGTGTGTTGACACACACACACACACACTCACAGTCACACTCACACACAAGCTCACACACAAGCTGCCCTCTTCTACAAATTTGTGCTCTACATTCACACACACACACACACACACACGCGCGCGCGCGTGCGTGCATGCACGCACACACACCCACATGCTTCTGTAGAGCTTCTTACATCCATTTTAGCCACATTGGTCTGACGCACATTAAGCTGAGATGCACATCTGCTTTGGTTGCATCCCCCAAGTGTCGTAGTATGCATGAGCTTGAGCTCTCTCTTACCCATCTACATGAAGCTATGGACGAGGTCCGAGAGGGTAGCTCTGGGTCATTAGATGAGGTAATTCTTGTTGATACACAATGGCCTCCTCCAATGGAATCATCACAACACAAGCAAGCACATTAACACAAGGATGATGATGGTTGGACGTTTGACATGTGGTTATCCTCTTAATGATGGTGGTTGCGGTGACGGCCATCTTATATGTATACACAGTTCTCATTCGTGACAATATGAAGGAAGGTGATCTGGAATACAGGTAGGTGCATCTGCACCTACTCAATACATGGTTTTTTTCAAAACATTGAGGTTTGCATCGATATTTAGTCATGCATCATTGCTTTCTTCAAAATAGTAAATAAATTTACATCTATATTTCTCGAAAAAAAGCTAGGTTTAGTGAAATCGCGCCTACAAATTTTGAGATTTACCTCTAATTTTTAAATTTGAAGGCAAGAAAACCTATAAATTTTGGAGAAATTTAGTGTAATTTAATGTAAAAAACTTCAAATTTAGTCAATTTACCTCTAGTATTCCTCAATTGTAGTTTTGTCAAGTTTTTGAGAAAAAGTTTTTTTCGAGCACTGTGCCGATTAGGAATGCTCAAGAGTCAAGGGTTATCCAATTGCCTAATATCCTCTACGCCGACTCAGAATGTTCAAGAGACAAGGAGATCGAGATTAAATTGTTTGAAGTTCAATACGCTTTTGAGTCATGACATGAAGTGGGACTCTATCTTAATTGCTTCCGCGTCGACACGGGATAGTTAAGGAGTGTATCTGTGTTCCTCCTACACCAGGCAAGCTGCGAGGACGGCCTATTTCTCTTAACACTAGGTTGGTAATGGGACACTTTTATGTCTTGGGACACTTTTATGTCCTGGGACACTTTTATGTCCTGTTAAGTGACCATTTTCCTTGAATTATGTCAAGAGTTTCAAAATGTATTTCGAGGTGCTATCTATCTAGAAAGTTGTTTCATGAGCTAAAAAAAACTTGGCATTTTTTTGGAATATCAATTCCATCTTTAACGTTTGTAATTCCTAGTCTGCAGGTAGCTTCACAGAAGGTTGGGATGGTAACCCTTTAGTTGAGCGTTTTTATATCCTTGAGAGGCTAGATGAAGAAAGACAATTGGTTGTGCAAAATGCACTTGTGGAGAAAGATAGGAGAAAGAAATGGTTTGACCTTCATTTACAGAACAAGGATATTAAGGTTGGGGATAAAGTCCTTATGTATGGAGTGCATAACGAGAAGAAAAAGTTGAAATATGCAAGAAATGCTTGCATTGAAAGTGGTTTCGCATTTGTACTATCTTGACTAACATTCACCAAATTATGATTTTGTTGCTAACCTCTATTTTTAAGAACTTGTTTAGCATTTCACAATTTGACTACTAGCCATTTCTTTGCACCACCCCTAGGTGCGTAATTTCTCAATGTTTTGTAACACATTTTAATTCTCTCTAATTTGACTACTAGCCATTTCTTTGCACCACCCCCAGGTGCGTAATTTCTCAATGTGCGTAAAATGTGTTTTGTAACACATTTTAATTCTCTTTAATGAGTCAGTTCCCAAAGGTATCTATTGCTATCATTTGCCTTAAAATCTCAACGTTATGATACATCTCACATTTGATTATATTGTAATACACTCACTTAATATACTACTATGATAATACTTACCCTCTCCACTTCCTTGTGAGTTGTTTTCTTGGTGCATATATTTAAGGGTACAAAATCAAGCAAGTTGCAATGAAAAGAAAACCATTGTACAATTTGAAAGGAAAGAGATCTATTGCTGCTACCGCAAAGTTCCTAAAGGTATCTATTAAGATTTGAACTTATGATTCATCTCATTTCATTATACTATAATACACTGGCTTAATATACTACTATGATAATACTTACCCTCTCCACTTCCTTGTAAGTTGTTTTCTTGGTACATATATTTAAGGGTACAAAATCAAGCGAGTTGCAACGAAAAAAAACCATTGGACAATTTGAAAAGAAAGAGATCTTTTGCTTCTTTGCATTGGCATGTGAAACTAACCATCCTAATGTTGTCGCTTATGCTTACACTGAATGTACTTTCTATTGAGAAGATTTATAATCCATCTATACAGTCACACACAAAAGGTACAATGCTTTTGGATAGTGAATTTGTAAGTGCTTTGGCACCTATGCATACTCCAATTTTGTGTCACAAACAGATAGTAAATGTTTTGTCTTTTATGCCTTGTACAGTCCATTGGTCACGTGCACACATATTCGTCGATTTAAGAAGTGTGTAAATACTCATCTTGGTGTAGATATGCCAATTTAGGCAACACCAGTTATCCGTGCAGATCCATCGGTTTAGATTGCATAAGTACAGATTTGTCAATTTACGTAGCACGTCATATTGGTGTAGACTCACCGGTTGAGGCATCACCGATCACAAAATTATACTGTAGTGGATGGCCACCATTGCCTTGTTGGAGCTATTGGCGATTAAGCGCAGGAGGACGCAACCTAATGTCATACCAATTATTGGAATTAGGGTTGTAGGAAAACACACACAGTTTGGAGAAGACGAAGGAAGCTCAAGGCACACAACAAATTGTGTATTAGTTAGTGTGCAATGGAAAGATAAGATAGCCCTAGAGTGATGGGCGTATATACAATGCACGGGGGGGGGGGGGGGGGGGGGGATTCCTAGTGAGGGAAAATTTCTTCGGCAGTCCTAAGTGTGTTCACACACATCACTACCACATGTATATGGTAACATGTTAGACGTGGCATTTAGCAGGTCAGAGATGGTTTTCAAGCTCGGTATTCAAAAATCTCAGAAATGTTGAGTCTTGGTGGATATGGTCGCATGCGATGGTATCATGGTGTGTATGCAAAATGGTTGGTCCAAATTAGCAAGTTCAAAGTTCTTTGAATGCTTGAAGACTAGTGTCTCACAACTCTCCAATTGGATCTCAAAGCAGGCAGATAGGACTTCATATTGGTGGCGATCGTAGTATCTCCCAGTGAGATCTCAACACCCAAGAATCCTTTTTGCAGCGTGGTTCACATTTATAGGTGGCTGCGAGGTCATTAGCACGAGAAATGACTCCTTACTTAACTCAAAAATGTTGGGGTGGACTTTGCTTGGAAAAGGAAGTGGGAGTAAAAGAGGTATTGTTTTCAACGTGGATGGCAGGGCTGAAGACATGCAAGGTAGTGGGAGTAAAGAGGAGTTTTGAGCATATGCACGGGTCAAAGAGGTTAACGAGAAAAAAAGACACACCAAGCAAAGGAAGGGGGGCATTTTTTGCTCCGGGAAAAGGAGAAGAGATCTTGGGCTTTAGTTTGGAGAGTTTGGGGAGTAGGACAAGAAAGGAAAACATAGAGATGGTATTTTTCTTCGCTTACAATAGTGTCTGGTTTTTGGATGGGAGTGAAGAAGGAAGTGAGAGGGGTGGTGGTGGCTTTGTGTGTGTGTGTGTGTGTGTTGGGGTGGGGGGGGGGGGGGGGGGGGGGAAGGGGAAGGGGGGGGCGTCGTCTATGAACACACCCACTCACTCATACTCGAAAGGCAAAGAAAGACAGAGGTCATCTTTTGCGGGTGTTTTCATGGTCATGGGAGCAGGAGAGGAGTGGAAGGAAGTTCAAAGGTGGCCTACGAAGAAAAGCAGGTTGTTTTGTGTAGTGATTGAAGCGGAAGGAAAACACCAACACCGTCATTATACACCCTCTTTTGAAGAATTTTTCCATGATACTTGTCAATGCCACTCGCAAATCTGTGGATGTGGGCTTATGGTAGAATGGGTGCATGCTAGAAATTTGGCAAGGTTCTGTGTGTTGTTTGTTATTGGATTGCCTATCTGTGGAAAGGGTGCTCCAAAGAGGTATAGACTGAAAGCCATGATTGCAGGTTGGGTGGTTGGGTGTGTGTAAGCTAGGATGCTTGGATATGAGCATAGGCAATAGAGGCTGGTAGATTGTGTCGGTGTATGTGATTACTAGGGAATTGGGGTGTTGTGGAAGCCTTGGGCTATAGAGAGGCAACTGGTTTTGTGTTGGGTGTGTTCCTCATTCTCCCGCTCCAATGTGCATTAGTCAAACCAAAAGACAAAACTATAAATTCAAAGTTCCCATATCATGTAAAAAAGGCAATTAAGTTGTAAATATCACCTTCCTTAATTTTGATTTGGCGGTATCCAGATCGTAGATCAAGCTTTGAAAACACTTGCACATGGCTAAGTTGACTTAACAACTCATTGACGTGAAAGAGAGGATATTTATTTCTAATGGTTTGTTGATTTAGACCCTTGTAATCAATACACAACCTATATGTTCCATTTTTCTTCCTCTGCAAAGAACCGAACTGTCCCAGGGAGATACCCTAGGTCTGATTAACCCTTTCTTTAACAACGAGATACACTAGGTCTGATTAACCCTTTCTTTAACAAGTCATTGAGTTGGAGTTTTAGTTATTTAAGTTGATCTATGTTGAATTTGTATGGCTTGTGAGTAGGGTTCAATTCTTGGACATAGGTCTATGGTCTAGTATCTAGGAGGAGGCATACGTAGCAGGTCATTAGGAAAAATGTCCTTAAAGTCATCAAGAATCTTTTCCACATACAATGAATTTTCCCCTTCTTTTTCAGTTTATCTCTTTATTCGTTTGAAAAATTATAAAGGTCTCACACCCTTGCCTTATCAGCTTTGTGGTTGAAACTGAAGTACACTTGGAATCCCTTTCTTCCCTATGAATAGTGTAATTATCCCCATAAAAATGTTTAAAAGAGATTTTTCTTTCTTCTCAATCAATCATAATATGATTTTTGGTAGCTCAATCCATGTTAATAATTGCGTCATGCACACCCATGTCTATGACATAAAGTTTTGACCATTCAAAGAAAAAGACAGAATTTCAATTAACCCTTTTGTGAACATTTTATTACCATTGGATAAATCCACAACTCCTTTAATCTCGCGAGTTTATTTCAAGTTTAATTTCTCAAGAGCTCAAACTTAAGTTCAAGCGTCACTTGTTGTTACTATGTGGGATATTAAGAAGAGTATTTAATTTGAGTTTGAGCCTCACATAACTCTCTTGAACTAGCAGGTGAACACACTCAAACTTAGTTCAAGGCACTAGCACATGGATGTGAGGCTCAAATGTAAATTCAATCCTCACTTATATTTTATCTTTAGGACGTTAAGATGAGGGTTGAACCTAAGTTCTAGCAACACATGCTTACTTAAACTAGCAAGTGGGCATGAGACTCAAGCCTAGTTTAAGACAACTATATGTGACTAGAGGTTGCTATGATAACTTTAACCTTAACACATAGTGATAGCCTCAGCACATAGGTATATTGTTTTGTTTGTGTATATACAATGACAAACTTGGAAACATAACTTTAACATTGTTGATATGGAATAATATTTTTTTTATGAATAGCACATTTATCAAACATTGCACTAATCAAAACAATATAATGTCTGCAAATTCAAGACATTTGAAAGAGAGGCAATTGGAGTCTAAAGCATCATCAAAGAGTACAATTAAGAAACTAAGATAAAAAATGAGAAACAAAAATGTACTTGTTCACAACCCTTACTAAAGGAATTTTCATGTTGAGGGGATCTCAAATGTGGATAGAGTTTAGAACACCAAGATAACAAATGAAGAACATAAAGATATGAGCAAGTGCTCTTACTTATGTAGGAAATTCATATTTACAATAAGATAAATGTGAGCATAGAACCAATATTAAGGGGCTAACTTTATACAGATGTGTCCTTAAACATTGTGTTTCCTCTTGTACATACTCGATTTCTCTATTACAAACCAATTCATTTACCATAGTACTAAAATTATATCCATGCTTATCTTTGTATGTATCAATCTAGATAACAATGCAATGTTCACCTTAGAAAGTTATAATCTCTATTCTCACCTAAGTGGAATATGCTCGTACTTATGTAGGAAATAATTCATACTTACAATAAGATAAATGTAAGCTTAGAACCGATATGAAGGGGCTAACCTTATACATATGTGTCCTTAAACATTGTGTTTCCTCTTGTACATACTTGGTTTCTCTATTGCAAACCAATTCATTTTTCTAGAGTACTAAAAGTATATCCATGCTTGCCTTTATATGTATCAATCTAAATAACCATGCAATGTTCACCTTAGAAAGATATAATCTCTATTCTCACGTAAGTGGAATATGCACAAACATACTTCATTTTTGCAAAATTGTGGAGCCTATCAAGTGAATTATCTCTTTAATCACAAAGGCAGGGACTCTCTCTTATGGAGAGCAAGCACATGCTTAGTATTCCAATGAGTAATATGTAAATATAGGCTACTCCATGAGATAATTTTTATGGATTTTGAACCTTTTGGTTATGTTGTATGTCTTAAATATTAATAGAACAATACAAATACATCACTATCAATAGATCAAAGAGTTCACAATATTATCAATCTAAATAACCATGCAATGTTCACCTTAGCAAGATATAATCTCTATTCTCACGTAAGTGGAATATACAAACATACTTCATTTTTGCAGAATTGTGGAGCCTATCAAGTGAATTATCTCTTTAATCACAAAGGCAGGGACTCTCTCTTATGGAGAGCAAGCACATGCTTAGTATTCCACTGAGTAATATGTAAATATACGCTGCTTCCATGAGATCATTCTCATAAACTTTTTACCTTTTGATTATGTTGTATGTCTTAAATATTAATAGAGTGCAATATAAACACATCATTGTCAATAGATCAAAGAGGATAGGAGTATGGTTCATGAATCCCAATAAACCACTACTTGTCACATGCTAGATTGTGAAGGGAACCTCTTTGAGAGAAAAATGAATTCTCTCTTATGAAGAGCACAAGCATGCCTCTTTTAGCAACTAAATAGCACATATATGAAGGATATATCCATGAGACAATTTCATGGGGGTGGTGCTATTTTTTTATCTTCAAAAGCTTCAAGAGTAGCTAAACAAACCAAAAGCATCAATATCAATTAGCATCAAAGAGGAGAGGAGTGTGGTTCATCACTCAAATGAACAACCTTCTATCACATGCTTGATTGGTGGAGGACATCTCTTTGAGCACAGATGCTACAATTACTCTTGATGATGAGCATAATTGTGCTTGCACTTGGGAAAGATTAGTATATATTATGGAATCTAATTCCATGAGATACTTCCATGGAGCATCCTCTATTTGTTTGTATTGATCAATTCAATAGCACATACAAGCAAGTGTTCAGAAATTAATAAAACTCCAAATGTGTACCACATATACTAAAAATTAGAGTAAAATAGAATCTATTATGATGAAAACCCATGAAAACATGAAAAATTTTACACCAAGATAAACAAATATTACATTTAATTTTAGATATGGTCAATACTTGGCACTTATTCAAGTAGTGCAACTTTAAAAGCATCACTAATAGTATTTTTATGTTTCAATTGTTTTTTAGTGCTAGACATAGTTGTGCAAATTTCATCCGCAATTGATGAGGACATGAATACTTTGGCATATATTTTACAAAAATGCTAAAATATGTGAGATAAGGTGACATAACATGAAGTAGATAACTAAGGTTTATTCTTTTGAAACAATGTGTTTTTCTTCAAGCTACCTCTTGTAAAATACATGTAACTTTTCGCTAAAAGACTTCAACTTCGGGCATACTTTTATGTCCCTTTCTTGCCATCTTTGTGTATATTGCAAAGAGGAACCTTCTAAAGCCAAAAATATATATATTTAATGAGTCCTATGATCTTGATAATGTGGCACTTGAATGCATCTACAATTACTTATATTGCTCGCAATGAACCTTATCTTGTTTTCTACTCAGTTGGCTTATCTTCACAAAGTTAGCCTCTGTCTATAAGATGCGCTCGGCTGTTAAGAAAAAACTCAAACATCACATAACAAAATATTCATTGACCTCATTTAAATCTATTCTATAATCTAGGAATACCATACTAATACACTTTGCAAGTCTTTTTCATAAAATTGTTCCAAGTGGAATTCTTAATGTCCATGTCTCTACTTAAACCACATCTTAAAAAGAAAATACCAATTCTACCTATTCTAGTCAATTAACTCACTCAATCATTAAAAATCAAAAGTTTAAAGATTCCTAGGAATTTTTTCTCTTCCTTCTTTTTTAATTGGTACCTTGCCTCATCCTCTACACTGTTTGCTTATGCAATCAAAAGTTTAAAGATTCCTCAAAAAAAATTTATCTTCCTTATTGTTTGGTTGGTACCCTGCCTCACCCCTCTACCCTTTTTTCTTGTGCAATCATCACCCCCACTCTCTCTCTCTCTCTCTCTCTCTCTCTCTCTCTCTCTCTCTCTCTCTCTCTCTCACACACACACACACACACACACACAGTTTTCTTATGCGATCAAAAGTTTAAAGATTCCTCAAAAAAAGTTTATCTTCCTTATTGTTTGGTTGGTACCCTGCCTCACCCCTCTACCCTTTTTGCTTGTGCAATCATCACCCTCTCTCTCTCTCTCTCTCTCTCTCTCTCTCTCACACACACACACACACACACACACACACACACACACAGTTTGCTTATGCAATCAAAAGTTTAAAGATTCCTTTAAAAAAAAATCTTCCTTATTGTTTGGTTGGTACCCTGCCTCACCCCTCTACCCTTTTTGCTTGTGCAATCATCACCCCCACTCTCTCTCTCTCTCTCTCTCTCTCTCTCTCTCTCTCACACACACACACACACACACACACACACAAAATTGTGGTGTGGCCACTACAGTAGATGCATCAGCATGTCAAAGGTGTTTAGTGGAATCTACCACACTGTATATGTGGATTGTGTGGCAATAGAAGCCCCTATCACAAACAACACATCACATATGACATATTTCTTCTAGAGCCCATCGCTTTGCCTTCGGTGCTCCTCTCAACCACTTCACCTGTAAAGCATCAATGTTTATCAAAGAGCACCTAACTTGAAATCTCATCCTGAATTCTCACCCATGGAAACATCTTCAGCCTACACAACACATGCATGCCTAATTTTCTTTTCACCCTACACTTCGGGCTTATCGCTTGCACGCGCTTACAAAATCATCATATCTATTACACATTCTGACGTGCAGAGAGAGAGAGAGAGAGAGAGAGAGAGAGAGAGAGAGAGAGAGAGAGAGAGAGAGAGAGAGAGAGAGAGAGAGAGAGAGAGAGAGAGAGAGATGTTCTACAAGACAGAGAAAGAGATTCTAATGGAAGGAGTGTGAGACATGTTCTATGAGACAGAGAGTGATATTCACTAATGAAATGGGTATAGCAAGGTGTCAAATTGAAAGAAATTACTATAAGCACTACGCATCTAGAAACTTCTCGTTAAAATCTAAGTAGCCCTGAAAAATCAATCCTTTCCTCTGCAAACAGTAAGAATCTGTTGTAGATACTTTCTTTATCTGAACTTTTCAAAATTGTTTGCACATATTCATATTGTTAAACTGAAAGTTCCAAATCTTCTATTTTCTCAATCTTCCAAAATAATAAGAAGAGGCAGAAAGTTGCAAGTTTTCACGTGTCCATATCCTTCTCATGAGAATAACATAAATCTCATAAGATTGTTGAAAAATGAGCAAGGGATAATCCCCCACAAATTACAATCCGGTTTAATATATTAAATATGTACAAAATATTGAGACAAGCTATCAAAAAAGTTTAGAGAATAACGAGGTGAAAGGTGAAGTTTAAAATCTATAGATAACTTTCAGCTAGAACCAGTTCTTCAAGCATTTCTAGATCATGAGACTCAAACTATAGTTTGAGCCTCATCTGATACAAACTCTTGCAAATGGTTTCTAATCAAAAAGAGTTTATGTAGCACTCTTTGGAAGATGGCTTTCAATTTAGAACATTTCCAAGAGTCTCTAGATCGCAAGGCTCGCATTCTTAGTGCTATAGATAGTCTTGCGGATAGTTTCTAAATAGAAACATTACTCTTAGAGTTATCATGAGGATTGATGATTGAGTCTCAAGGTCATGAAGGTTAAGAGCCTCATGAGCCAGAGACATTTGAAGATGGGTTTCAACTTGAAAGAATTTTTCATAAGTCTCCAGATCACCAAGCTCTTGATCTTAGCACAACTGACCCTCTTGCAGTCCTACTATAGTTCTCATGAGGCTTGAAAAGTGAGTCTCCTGATCATGAGGCTCAAACTTAAGTTCGAGCCTCATGAGCTAAAGACTCAAGAAGATGATCAACTAGGAAGAGTTTTTGAAGAGTCTGTGGTCCATTAGGCTCAAACCTAAGTTTGTATCTCATGAGATAGGACCCTTGTAGATAGACTCTAGCTTGGAAGAGTCCTATTAGAGTGTTTAAAGTGCTTAGAAACCGAGTTTTTACGTCATCAGACTCAAATATAAGCTCGGGATGCATGAGGTAAAGACTCAATTTAAGCCTTCTGAGATACAGACTCTTCCAAATAGTTTTTAGGTAGAAAGAGTTCTACTAGAGTGCTTATGAGGCTTGAAAATTGAGTGTCCATTTCATGCAGCTCAAACTTAAGTTTGAGCCTTGGAGCTATATAGTGGAAGCTCAACTAAAACAAGATATATTTGACTGCTCATGAGGCTTTGGAAACTAAGCATCCAAGTCATGAGGCTCAAACTTAAGTTCGAGCCTAAGAGAAATAGAATAAATGCTCAACTAGAAATAGTTTTGCAAGAGACTTTGTTTCAGGAAGAGAGAGAGAGAGAGAGAGAGAGAGAGAGAGAGAGAGAGAGAGAGAGAGAGAGAGAGAAGGGGGGGAGGGGGCTACATTGAGCTACATATACCCACAAACAAAAGGGCAAAGAAATTGCACGTGTCCATTTCATCTGGCTTCAACTTAAGTTTGAGCCTGGAAGCTAGAGACAAAATGCTCAACTAAAACAAGATATATTAGCATGCTCATGAGGTTTTGAAAACTAGGCATCCAAGTCATGAGCCTCGAACTTAAGTTCGAGCCCAAGAGCAATAGAATGAATGCTCTACAAGAAATAGTTTAGCAATATTCTTTGTTTCAAGAAGCTCATGAGAGAGAGAGAGAGAGAGAGAGAGAGAGAGAGAGAGAGAGAGAGGTGGGGCGGGGGGGGGGGGGGTAGCATGCCTTGAGCTACATCTATCCACAAACAAAAGGGCAGCAAAATAGAGTGTGTCCATGTCATGTGGCTCAAACTTAAGTTCGAGCCTCAAAGCTAGAGACTGAATGCTCAACTAAAACAAGCTATGTTTGAGTGTTGTGATGAGGCTTTGAAAAAGATGCATCCAAGTCTCAAGAGCAATAGAATAAATGTTAAACTAGAAATAGTTTTGCAAGAGTCTTTGTTTTAAGACACGAGAGAGAGAGAGAGAGAGAGAGGGGAGGGGGGGGGGGGGGGGGCTACATTGTGCTACATATACCCACAAACAAAAGGGCAAAAAAATAGCACGTGTCCATGTCATCTTTCTTGAACTTAAGTTTGATCCTGGAAGCTAGAGACAAAATCCCCAACTAAAACAAGCCATATTAGCATGATCATGAGGTTTTGAAACTACGCATCCAAGTCATGAGCCTTGAACTTAAGTTCGAGCCCAAGAGCAATAGAATAAATGCTCTACGAGAAATAGTTTAGCAAGATTCTTTGTTTCAAGAAGCTCATGAGAGAGAGAGAGAGAGAGAGAGAGAGAGAGAGAGAGAGGGTGGGGGGGGGGGGGGGGGGGGGGGGGGGGGGTAGCATACCTTGAGCTACATCTATCCACAAACAAAAGGGTAGAAAAATAGAGTGTGTCCATGTCATGTGGCTCGAACTGAAGTGCGAGCGTCAAAGCTAGAGACTGAATGCTCAACTAAAACAAGCTATGTTTGAGTGTTGTGATGAGGCTTTGAAAACTAAGCATCCAAGTCACGAGGCTCGAACTTCAAGAGAAATAGAATAAATGTTAAACTAGAAATAGTTTTGCAAGAGTATTTGTTTTAAGATGCTAGAGAGAGAGAGAGAGAGAGAGAGAGAGAGAGAGAGAGAGAGAGAGAGGGGGGGGGGGGGGGAGGGGGGCGGGCTAGCATACCTTGAGATACTTCTACCCATACTTACAAAAGGGAAACAAAATAGAGTGTGTCCTTGTCATGTGGCTCGAACTTAAGTTTGAGCCTCAAAGCTAGAGATTGAATGCTCAACTAATACAAGTTATATTCTATTGCTCATGAGGCTTTGAAAACTAAGCGCTCAAGTCATGAGACTTGAACTTAAGTTCCCACCCAAGAGCAATCGAATAGATGCTCAACTAGGAATGGTTTTGGAAGAGTCTTTGTTTCAAAAAGCTCATGAGAGAGAGAGAGAGAGATGGAAACACAGAGAGAGAGAGAGAGAGAGAGAGAGAGAGAGAGAGAGAGAGAGAGAGAGAGAGAGAGAGAGAGAGAGAGAGAGAAGGGGGGGTAAGCATGCCTTGAGCTACATCTACCCACAAACAAAAGGGCAACAAAATAGAGTGTGGCCATGTCATGTGGCTTGAGCTTAAGTTTGAGCTTCAAAGCTAGAGACTTAATGCTCAACTAAAACAAGCTATATTTGAGTGCTCATGAGGCTTTGAAACTAAGCATCCAAGTCATGAGGCTTGAACTTAAGAGCAATTCTCAGTGAGAAATAGTTTTGCAAGAGTCTTTGTTTTAAGAAGCTCATGAAAGAGAGAGAGAGAGAGAGAGAGAGAGAGAGAGAGAGGGGGGGGGGGGGGGGAGGGGGTTAAGCATACCTTGAGCTACATCTACCCACAAACAAAAGGGCAACAAAATAGAGTGTGTCCATGTCATGTGGCTTGAACTTAAGTGTGTCCATGTCATGTGGTTCGAACTTAAGTTCGAGTCTCGAAGCCAAAGACTTAATTATCAACTAAAACAAGCTATATTCAAGTGCTCATGAGGCTTTTTAAAACTAATAATCCAAGTCATGAGGCTCGAACTTAAGTTCAAGCCCAAGAGAAATAGAATAAATGTTGAACTAGAAATAGATTTGCAAGAGTCTTTGTTTCCTGGAGAGAGAGAGAGAGAGAGAGAGAGAGAGAGAGAGAGAGAGAGAGAGAGAGAGAGAGAGAGAGAGAGAGAAGTGGGGGGAGGGGAGCAAGAGCTAGCATACCTTGAGCTACTTATACCCACAAACAAAAGGGCAACAAAATAGATTGTCTCTTCATCAGCAAAGAGAGTTTGAGTACAATTGCCTTTGTAGGATGTGGCGACCTCGGATGAGAACTACAAGGGAGGTATGTGTTGCTTCTGCACACCTACACATATCATTTATGGGTAGCAACATGATATTTGCACATTATTGTCAGTTATGTACACACAAGATGGGCTTGGTTCAAAGACGAAAATGTTTTTCAGATATGGTTTTCCCTTTTTCTACTTCTACAAGTTTAACAAATGCAACATAACAATGATAACAACAACTGAGATGATCCATTTGAGCTAATACACATCGATGTGAACAAAATGAAAAGAATGAAAAAAAATAAAAATTTAGGGGTTAGAAGAGAGCCGCAATGTGAACTGGCAGCCACAAACAATGAGGAGAGGGATCAGAGAGGGGAGAGGTTCAAGGGATGTGTGGTGGTAAGAGATGAACGAAGCAGAGTACTCGAAGGTGCGCAAATAATTTTTTAAGGGAATCCGAAGGGAGCCAATTGGTTACCATTAACGTGAATCTCGGGCCTTTCTACCTTTGATGAGTGGTTGCAGAAGAAGGATCAACTTCATGACAGAGGTCTTCAAAGTTACGCTCATGGCGTCAGAGGAGGAAAATATTGGCTCCTCAAGGACGACTACAGTTTGTGATACTACGTGACAAGAAAACCAATAAGCTTTTTGTCGTCAGAGGTCTTCGGAGTTGCACTCATGGCGCCAGAGGCGGAAATTCCTGGCTCCTCAAGGACAATTGCAGTTCGTGTTGCTGCACGACAAGAAAACCAAGGAGCTTTTTGCCGTCAAATATCTGGATCTTGGTCCTAAGGTATGATGTTCATGGCCGGCTCAAGGCCTGGCAGTTTGTGGTGCTTCAAGATCATGGTGAGCTCACTGCATAGCTTTTCTAGATCACAGCTCAAGGCATAGCAGTTTGTGGTGCCTAGTTCATGGCGAGCTCACTACTCTGCAACAAGAGGCATGGCTTACACAGCACCGCAGTGATAGAATGGCGAGCTCACGACTCTGCAATGAGAGGCATGGATTACACAGAACCACAGTGAGAGACATGGCGAGCTCACGACTGTACAAGAAGAGGCATGGCTTGCACAGCACCGCAACGAGAGACTTGGGGAGCTTACGTCAAAGTGGCGAGAGGCATGGCTGACACATCATCACTTTCAAATTTCAAAACTAATGGTGTAGGTCAAATTTGACGAGGAAACTAACGATGCCGTCAACTTAGGTGGACCTAGTTAATGACTAAGGGTGTGGGTAGTTGGTGGGTGATTTCTCAAGCTTGCTCGAACTCTAGCTCGAGCCGTGCGCAATTCATATGAGGGCTATGGATTGAAGATCAGTGCAAGTGGCTCATTTCATGCCCTAAGGAACGTAATCGATAGCATCCCATATCATCCAAGTGTGTTTAAGATAGAAACCCCAAATTTAGGACAGTAGTGAATATGGGTGGATCATAGATGCAAGTGGCTCATTTCTTGCCCTAAGGAACATGATTGATAGCATCCGATAGTTGTGAGCTATAAGATGCTCCAAAAAAGTGTGGCACTCTTCGACAAAGGATGTAGAAAATGCACGTCAATTTTCAAAAATTTTGTGCAACAAAACGGAAAGGTTATTGTGAGATACAGCTCAGAGGCATGTAACTCGAGAGATTTCTCTAGCAAGGCTCGATCTTGGAAATTATGGCCAGCAATAGACCTCACCTTAACTCATGTAACCATGGACACATGTACAACTTTTGACACTTTTGTTTGTAATTTTATTAGTATGTATCTATGATCTTTGGAAACTGACAAATTAGTGGGAATCTACGCCAAACTTTGTAAGGGTTGTCAGACGTCAATTGACATGAGGACGAGGCGTGTGAATGTGTGGGTAGGGTGGCGAAGGGGGGGGGGGGGGGGGGGGGGGGGGGGGGGATAGTTGGACGTACACTAGTAGGTCTACCCGCATTTGTATCCATGAGGGGTCACGAGGGCTTACAATGTTTTTAGCAAAGAAGGGATGCAGCGGCCAACCTCCTGCGTGCAATGCCCATGATGAACATGTTTATTTTTTTAACGCAAGCTTTGATCAATGGACAACAAGTTCTTGATGATGGGATGGTCATGATGCATTCTCTTTCTTGATCCCATGAGAGTTCAATTCCCACTCATTGGGAGTGCAACGCATTTTTTCTTGTATGGTAAATTGCATGTGAGACAATGCCGCCAGGAAGAATCTAGAAAGATTCGAGCTGATAAGACTACAAAGCTATTAAAGGATCTCATCAGTCCTTGAGAAAAGAAAGTGTAATTTTATTGGGGGTTTTACACTATACAATTTCTCATCTTACACCCTAAACTATGATTTAAAACAATCTCATGAGTCATGAGCTTTTGTGAAAGGTGCATCGCATACCTAGGTACGTATTGTTGGGGCAACGAATGACCATGGTGATGAGGGGGCTTGTGGTCCCTTTCCCTCCACTTGAAAATGATGCAATGCCTCCAAAGTGGAAACTCATGAGTCCACGTTACTTACATAAAAAATGTCTAAAACCTCTTGCAAATTTCTTTTTGTTTTTTGTTTTGATTTTGTTGCTCTTGTAGTTTGCGGTTTTTGACATTTAAGCTAAAACTCAAGTACCAAGTGGAATCCTCAAAGTGTGGGTGGAACTTGAAGCCTCAATCTCTAGTTTGAGCCTTGTCTAGAAAAAGTGTACAGGAGAAGTGCTACGAAAGTTTTTAGATCAAAACATTCATTTTAATCCTTGTCATTTCTTTAAAAACTTTTGTGAGAGAGGAACCATGTTCCTAACTAGGTGCTATTGGGGTAGTTAACCTTGGAGCAGATGAGGAGTCAATGGCCCCTTGCCCTCCAATGCTAATAGCTAGTATATGGTTTCTCCCAAAAAGCTCATATTGTTGAGCACTACATGGAAAAACATGATAAAAAAGTACCCTCTTTCTTGCAAGTGTCCGCTATCTCTTGTCAATTTGTACATGAGACTTGCTTTTGTGTTCTGAGTTGTTTGCTCTTGTAATGAGTGTTCTAGATAGCTCCAATTTCAACATTTTAGCTTGAATACAACTCAGGTTTTAGCATTTGTGTTTGTAGAATAATTATTCCTTGGGATCTACAAATAAAGAAAAAGGCCATATTCTTTTGTTGTCAAACATAAAATAGCAATGAGTTCTCTATCACAAACTAACGCATTCCAAAATTGAGTTTTTTAGCACAACTACACCAAGATTTGAAAGAAGTGGCATTGAACATGGCAAACATGGAAACCCCCCGCACTTAACCATCTATGGCCCTCCAAGTCTCGAATTCTACTTCTACATCTAGAACAAGGCTAAGCTACCTTCACTTTACTAGTCAAACATAAACCTTCCCCATTTCTTTGGATACTCTTGATCCCCATCTAAACATCAATATTTTCCAATTTCTCTACATAATCTTAATTCCTAGCACAATGCAACTTCTGTGAATTAGTAGAATTGGACACGCAACTAGTGACAGTGATGCAACCTAGCAAAATTGACACCAAATATTGACAATAATGTAACCTAGTACTTGAAAAATCTATTCTAGAACTTGACAGCAATGGTCGACAACACCACAACATAGCAGAATGCAACCACCACTCAAGAACTTAGTTCACAAACATTCGTCCCAAAATTATGCATTTTTCCCAAAATTCCTAAATGTGTGTTAAAACATTCAATTTCAATTTCACCAACAAATTTTATCATAGGATCTATTAAATGATGCACCAAAGATGTAAAGCATTGCAAAGGAGGGTTCAATGACTTACCTTAATCATCCACATTGCCAATCCTTTTTACTTCAACTATATTGGCATGTACTGCCTTATTCATTACTTTGTTCGGGCATACGAAAGTTTGGTGGCCTCGCTGATGGGGAATCAACTTGAGAAGTTGAACATGTTCACTATCTCTTGACAGACGGACTTCTTCCTTGAAAGTACAACTATAATAAGCTCAAATCATGATCCTCAGCACCTATGGAGTGATTGTGTATTAGGTGGGTCATACCTTTGAAAATGCCACTCCTAGAAATACAATAAATGTTGCAACTAAATAACATATCTTTTCAAGTTGGAATCTTATTCACAACTGAATCTTGAAATAATATTCTCTCTCTATGAATAGAAGAGAAAGATGTCTAACACCCCAAAGAGATCCCCTATTTGAGGCTCACTTAGCCTTTTCATGTCGTTCCATGAATTGCATCATATATATTGGTTGCACCTTGTGCATAGAGCCAATGATGTAAAGTGCCTGCCACTGTAGACGTATACAACAGTCACAAGGCAATCTACCAGCCTCAATTCTTCTTGAACAGAGGAGCTGATGGTATAGCAAAAGCATAAATCATGCTTTAGTGGAATGAGTCCATCATGTTGGCATTCCATGCATGCATATCAAAAAAATAGTGTGATAAGCCCTTGGATTCAATGACGGTCTCAACAGTTTGAGCCGTACCATACGTGCCTTGCATGATGTGTAATGGCATGGATACATCATTGTTTGTTATGGCCAAATGTAGCTTTGAGCTTATATCCTGTTATTGCCAATTTTCCAAATTTTTGTGCCATTATTCTTGATCCTAAGTCAATGGATAGTAATTTGACACAAAATAGAAGCCTTGCTTCTCATAAAACTGTCAAAGCCCTTTCTTTGAACAGTTGGAAAATCATGTCCAATTGAAAGGTTAAACACAAAAAAAAAAACAAGAAGAACTTGAAACTGGCTAACCTTGTCGCCCTTCCATGGCTCGTAATCCTAAAATTCAAAAGGAGTTGTTCATTTGAGAGTGAATTTCAATCTACGTTTGTCTTCCTTGTACTTGAAGCTAGCTTATAGCCAACTATGTTGATGAATCTAGCTCATAACCATGTATACTGAGAGATTTAGGATTGTCACTTGTACCCTATATGCCATCATGGCTTGGTTCATACCGACCTCCCAGAACATCAGGTTTCCAAACTTTGCAAGCTTTCAGAAAAAATTTCCTAAAGTGAAGCCTTGCTTTGCATAAGTTCATCAAAAAGATGAGACAGAATGTAGCCAGAGTGCTCATAGCTAACAGGTGCTCTGGTTGATACACATATGTCAAAGAAAAAGAGAAGTGACCTTGTCTAGATTTCATAGAGAATCGGCTTTGCCAAAGCATACATCTTATTGAGAATCCTTAGCTTTCCCAATATTGTGACACTAAATAGCTCATGAAACGTAGCTATCAAAATTCCTCTAATTGCCAAACTCTGCTTGACCAAAGCAAACATTGGCTTGTCAAGTTGGCATTGTAGAAAATCTTGCAAGATGGAATAGGTTCAAAATTGAAACTTAACTTTAAGGTACTTACCATTTTTTTTAAACCATCGCCCGTGGCATCGGAAGTTGTAGTATCTGTGGGGTATGGTTGGCTTCTATAGAATATTGCATATGTCTAGAGGCCATGGTGCAGCCTAGGCCATTGCCTTGATAGACTTAAGTGCCCTTGAAAAAATTTAAACCCCAAACTTGCAGATGGAGAAGGAGAGGTGTCTACCATCTTTTTGAATTGCAAAAAACCACTTCTTAACTACTCGTGACAACTTGACTTACCGGTCATTTGGCTTGTGTGTCGGATCTTCTACATTCAACAACAAGCAGCAAATACGACATGAGCCATGCTCCATAATCCATACATAAACACATGCCTTGCATGTATCCATGCCAAGTAAGAGGTCAAAAACTTCTTGTAGAGATAATTGTGCTATCTTTCTTTAGATTGTAGTATTCCTAAAAAATAAACTCTAATTGTTATTAGAATAAACCAGACAATCTCTGACCTTGTTTTTGGCCCTCTTCAAATTTTTGTTGCTGGCCATCAGTCTTTTTGTGGCTACATGATTTGTGTGTTCGAGCTTCCATGGTTCTCGACCCCATCATCAATCGATACTGTCTTGAAAATGGTGTTAAGTTTTTTTACAATCATAAAAACGACCATGTCTAGAATTTTTTTGCTCATTGGCTGCATTTGCAACCTTATGGCCATGAATTTCATACTCTATTAGCTTGGCCTTGGCAAGCTCTAGCCTTGAATTCCTTACCAATGCCGGCTTGTCCCCGACATTTACTTTCTTGCAAGGGAATTGGCCCTTTGCCAATTTAAGGCTCACTTAGTCCTCCAAGTGTGAACCCTTTGAAGAAGAAAGCATGGAGTTCTCTTGTCTGCAATGTATCCAAAAACACCAAGAAGGGGAGGTCATTATGCACCTTCATGGAGATCATGCCAGAGACAAAAACTCTTACTCTCGATAGCAGGATCCTGCCTAGCTGCTTTGTGCACAATTTTGGTGATGGTCAAAAATCCCCCCCCCCCCCCTAAATGCAAGTGGTTCTGCACACACTGTGGCCAATCACTTCATCTTTTATTCTTCTCCATGGAGCTTGCAAAGCATGCAAGCCCATGCAAGGAGGCTTGAGCTCCATGACTTTCCTATTAAAGTTTAGGCATCTCAAGTGAACTGTCCAATGTGAGCCCAATATTTATTTTGGCTTTTAGGGATTTATCTCACTTGTTTGTCAAAGTCTTGGTAAGGAAATTTACTGAGGTTTCTATTAAAAAAAAAACCGAGCCCCAATTGTATTATCATCGGTTATCTCATTTCCTTGGTTGATTGGTTCAATGCATCTCTCACTCTCTCTCTCTCTCTCTCTCTCTCTCTCTCTCTCTCTCTCTCTCTCTCTCTCTCTCTCTCTCTCTCTCTCTCTCTCTCTCACACACACACACACACACACACACACACATGATTTTTCACCTTGGTCTACACGCTTCTACATCACCGACTTTGACATGGTATCAGAGAATTGTGCGTGAAGGAACTTGGTAGAGCAAGGTGACCCAGAGGAGAAGAAGAAGAAACCCTATGATGCCATTTACCTAAAGCGCTGCTCTGCGTTTTACAATCTCCCGGTGTTTTTCCTCTCTACAGACATTACCGCGGAAATTTTCCTAAATTGCCAGTGTTTTGCTCTGCTACGTAGCATTTTGAAACACACATGCCTACTGTCCTCTTCTACCTCCTTGCACAGGGATCTGCTCTTATCAGAGCCTGCGTTTTTGAAACGCAACTCCCTACAGCCTGGCATTTTTGGCTACGTTTTTCAGCCATGAATGACAACGTTTCCTACGTGGACAGCAGCCTCTTTGGAGGCGTTTCTCGAGCAAGAGGATCTCTTGTGTTGGCTAGACCATCATCCAATGTTTTTGGCCTCACTTGGAGCGCGTTTGGAGTGTTTTTTGTAGGCTAGACAGCGGCTTATTAAAGTGATCAGGGAGCAGCAAAAGAGGCGAGACCAAAAGAAACTAAAAGCTATGGAGAGTAGATCAACATTTGAGTTAGCGGCCTATGCACCGGCATAGTTCTCAAGGAGACCACCCAATTGTTTGGCTAGACATTCTGAAGTCAAAGGCAAATGGGGGAGTTTGATCAAGGACAACGGCATTGGTAAGCTTGACACGGATGGCAGTACCAATACTCAATTAGCTTCCTCGATATCCGAGAGGTACGACCACATTTATGATTGTGATTGGACGCTTTTTTGGCTCAAGAGTGAATCCAAAGGAAAAAGCAGGAATTCACTTGAAGACAAAGTCAAAGGCAAGCTAGACAGAGGTTACGATAATAAATATTTGACATAAAAGATCTACATGGCACACATGGCAGTGGCCATAGTGGCCTCGATGTCAGATTTCTACTCAAAGTGAAGGTGTCACCACTAGCTTCAACCAGAGAGAGCCTTGTGAGTGGCATAGAGAGGAAAACATTGCTCCCTATGATTGATTTGGACCCTTGTGTAGGAGTTCAAGTTATTGGTGTTTTGACCCGTAGGTCGGAGTTCAAGGCACATGCATCTGGTAGGGAACCAATCAGGTGTATCAAAGACACTATGGATGGGTGCACCAACTCATTGTTGTTGGTTGGATCATGGATAGGATGTGTTCCAAAGTTCATTATCTTGGAGTATTATATTTTTCACGTAATGTTCACTGTTCACGAATGGGGATTATTGGACGTAGTCTTGTCTACAATTCAAATTTTCTACAGAGGAAATCAATGCTCAAGATGGCATTTCTTTCAGGTACAAAGTTGAGGAAAGCAACACCGAGGTGTATCCTGTAGTCTACAGTTGCTGGGGTGTCCATGGTAGCTTCTTCATTGACTTGGTTTCACTATTGATGTCCACTATGAGATGCAAGGGTGTTAAAAGCTTAGGCATCTCAAGTGAATTGACTAGTGTGAGCCCAATATTTATATTTAATTTTAGGGTATTATTTCACTTATTTGTCAAAATCTGGATAGGGCAATTTACTGAGGTTTCTATATAAGAAACCCTCATGCCCCATTGTATTATCATATGTTATCTCATTGACTTGGTTGATTGGTTCAGTGCATCTCTCTCTCTCTCTCTCTCTCTCTCTCTCTCTCTCTCTCTCTCTCTCTCTCTCTCTCTCTCTCGTGCTTTCTCACCTTGGTCTACACGCTTCCGCATCGCCAACTTTGACATTTCCCCCCTATCAAGTCTCGGTGGAAACTTGCTTACACTTTTTGCTTTATCATCATTCTCAGCCCATTGTAACACAAATTTGGTCACATCCTCTCTCAAGAATGTTCCCACTGCATCTCATCCTCCTTCTCCAACTTAGGAAGAATCACATAGCAAGAAGGATCATTGTATATCTTATACAAGGAGTCATCTAGCAATAATATGTTTTGAATTATTGAACTTAGGGAAAAGATACCAAAACGTTTCTAGCTTTTGAAGTACATTCACTTTGGAGGGTTATGAAAAGTCTCATTGCTAACATGGCACGTGTTCTGTGAGAGCCAAACACTCAAACAACGCTTGGCCCGAGTCAGCTGGCACTTGTCAATAGCATTTTCCAAATTCCGGTGAGTGCATGAGGACCATAGGAACATCTCTACTACTTTACTCGTTGTCAGTAAGAAAATCTCTATGTCCTCCTTTTGTAGGTAGTAGGTAATGTTTTCATATCCATCTACTTTGGCAAAGTAGAGCATTGATACATCCAGGGGCAGCCTTGTTTTACTCTTATTGTGCACGTAGACAAGTACATTGTTGAAGTCAACAATGCTTGCCAAATCCCTATTGTGATTGAAGAGACTGATGATGCAAGGAACTTTGTGACCAATGTGCTCTACCTCATCAGTGGGTGGTGGGGGAGTTTGACTCAATGACATGAATTTTAACTACAAAAAACATGAACAAAAACCAAGAGAAAACACTTACATATCATATTGTTCGGAGACAATACAATAGCATGAAAATAAAGATACAAAGCTACAAGAAGATAAAGCTTCTTGTTTCTTGCATGCTCTATTTTTGGGCAGAAGTATGTTACTACTTCTTTTGGGGTCGCAGGCTAGCCCATCCTCTGCCTACTTTTTTCTTTTCTTTTGGAGCTCCCCTACAAAACATTCTAGGGTTGTGTCAATTTCAGGATCGAGCAACTCAGCAACAATGTCGTCCTTACCGATATCAATACCTAGGTTTGCTATATTAAGGCAAGCTTGGAGTGAGGGTAGTAAATGGTGATCACAATGAACCGTCTGACCATGAGTCAGAGATAGGAGGATGACAACTAGACAAAACCAACATTACCTTTGTTACTTGTAGAACAAGGTGTCTCCTTGAGGATCTCTCCATCACCAACCTCATCAATTTTTCCACCCTCAAAGTTCTTGTACTTCCTCAACATGGCATCGAGGTCAGAGAGCTCCACCTCATATGTGAAAAATGTGGAAGCACTTTGGTATATTTCCTTGTCAGCCATTGGCTCACCTAACACATAGCACACATTTAGTATACATAACAAAGTAGCATGACTCATATTCTATGGAATCACCAACTTACCTATAGGCTCCTCATACACATTCACAAGTCCCCAACATCTCGTTATAATAGGTATCTCCCATTAACAGTCTGTTACAATGCACTTGGGCTCAATTGTGTAGACAACAAAAAAGAAAAAGGGATGGTACTTGTGGACACATGGAAGGTAGAAAACCCTGGCCACATGTTTTCTCAACAGCACTTGGCCATAGGCCACACAATTTCCACCAATTTATAATAGTATCAACATTTAAGATAGACTTGGAAGGTGGAGTGAAGGAGTACAAGCGGAAGTGCGACGCGAGAGAGAGTGCGAGAAGAAGAGAACGACGATATGGTGAACTCGCTCTACTGTAATGTGTAGAGCATAGTGAGTTCTTATTAGGTTTTTACAAAAGATTATGTGTACATACCTGGCGGCCCGCCCACTTACCTGGGCGACCACATTGGGCTTTATACCCCAACAACCTCCCACTTAAAGTCCAATGTGGTACTTTAAGTGTGAGAGAAGCTAATATACAACAGATGTAGAGAAGTGATGTACTACCCTACACCTAACTGCTTGCGAAAATGCGCAAAGCTCTCTGAGGGAAGTACTTTTGTAAGTAGATCAGCAGGATTTTCTGTGGTGTGAACTTTGACAAGCTGAAGTTGCTTATCCTCGAGCATTCCCTGATGAAATGATACTTCACATCCACATGCTTTGTCTTTGAGTGATAAACTGGATTGTGAGCCAATTGTATAGCACTTTCACTATCACAATATAACACAGGCATCTCTTCTTTGATTCCCAAATCTGTTACTAGTCGATTAAGCCAAATTGATTCTTTGCATGCCTCTGATGCTGCAACATATTCAGCCTCTGTAGTAGACTGAGTAACACAATCTTGTAATCTAGAATGCCATGATACTGCTCCACCAGCCAATGTAAAGACATACCCTGACGTAGACCTTCAGTTGTCTAAGTCACCTGCATAATCTGAGTCTGTAAAACCCTTTACACTTAGCTCCTGACTCCCATAGCATAAACGCATACTCTTTGTAGCTTTCAGGTATCTCAATATTCCTTTCACTCCCTCCCAATGTTTCTTGCCTGGGTTTGACATGTATTGACTTACTACTCCCACTGCAAATGCAATGTCTGGGCAAGTAGCAATCATTGCATACATCAAACTACCCACTGTAGACGCATATGGAATCTTATCCATTTCAGCCCGTTCTTCCTTAGACACAGGACAATCTTGTTTGCTAAGTTTCACATATGGTGGCAATGGAACACTCAATGCCTTTCCCTTCTCCATATTGAAACGTTGTAAAACCTTGTCAATATACTCTGTTTGAGATAACCAAATCAACTTCTTTGATCTGTCTCTCTCAATGCGCATACCAAGTATATGACTTGCCTCACCCATGTCTTTCATGTCAAACGATTTTGCCATCTTTGACTTCAAAGCTGAAATTTCTTACAAGTGCTTGCCAGCAATCAACATGTCATCCACATACAAAATAAGGATCAGCCAACTGCCATCCTTAACCTTCTTTGTATATAGACAGTGATCGAACTCACTACGTTTGTAGCCTTGAGAAAGCATAAACTTGTGGAATTTATGGTACCATGCCCTCGGTGATTGTTTTAAGCCATAAAGACTCTTTAACAACTGGCATACCCAATCTTCCTTGCCTTTCTCAACAAACCCTTCTGGCTGCTGCATGTAAATTTCCACATCTAAATCACCATGCAAGAACGCTGTCTTGACATCCATTTGGTGCAACACCAAATCTAATATGGCAACCAATGCAAGAAAGCATCTCAATGTAGTCATCTTGACCACCGGAGAGAAGACTTCATCAAAGTCAATGCCTTGTTCTTGCTTAAAGCCCTTGGCAACAAGCCTTGCTTTGTACTTTGGCTGACTATCATGAGCGGTGATCTTATACCTGTAAACCCATTTACAAGGTAGAGCCTTTTTGCCCCGTGGTAATTTAACTAGCTTCCATGTCTGGTTTTTATGCAGAGCTGTCAAATATGACTGCATGGCCAATTGCCAATTCCCGGAGTCCTTCATTTGCACTGCTTTCTTGTAACATGAAGGCTCATTGCAATCAGTCAACATGACATAGTTCATAGATGGAACAAACCTATCAGGAGGTCGCGTGACACGTCGAGATCTACGCACAATAGGTGGCTCAGGCTCATCCATAACCTGTGGTTCCATTCTATCCTGTCCTTGCTCCTCTTGAGCCCTGACATTTTGTCTTGCACGTGCAGGTCCATCTTCTTGGAAGACAACTCTTCTAATCTCCTCAACCCTCTTTGGTTTAGAATGATATTTGGATTCATTAAAGTGAATATCATTGCTGCGGACAACCTTTCTGGATTCGGGATCCCAAAGTCTGTACCCCATCTCACCAGAATTACCATAGCCTAGAAAGATGCACTTTCTACTCTTTGGCTCAAGTTTGTTCCTAAATTCCTTTGGAACGTGAGTATATGCCTCACAGCCAAAGACTCTGAGATTCTTGTATGAGGGCATTTTGCCTGACCATACCATCTCTGGCACTGAATCCTTCTGCAAAACCTTGCTAGGAGATCTATTTACAAGATGAACAGCTGTTGATACAGCTTCAGCCCAAAACCCATTTGGCAGCTGTGCATTAGACAACATACTTCTGACCTTCTCTTGTATGGTCCTATTCATCCTCTCAGTAACACCATTTTGAGGAGGATTGTAAGGAGCAGTAAGTTCACGTTTTATACCTTTTGACTCACAAAAGTCCTGACACGCCTTTGAAACATACTCTCCACCATTGTCAGTGCGTAAGCATTTAAGCTTCTTGCCACTCTGATTCTCCACAAGTGTCACAAACGTTTTGAAAACACTAAACGCTTCATCCTTGTGCTTGAGAAAGTAAACCCATACTTTCCTCGAGTAATCATCTATAAATGTCATAAAGTAAGAAGCTCCCCCTAGAGATAGGTTAGGCATAGGTCCACACAAATCACTATGAACAAGTGCCAATTGTGTATCTCTTCTATTGCTTCTATGCTTATGTGGATGTTGTGTTTGCTTACCATACAGACAATGTTCACAGAATTCAAAATCATTAAATGAAAAGCCAGGCAAATAACCAGAACGAGACAAGATTTCCATTCCCTTCTTGGACATATGTCCTAACCGGCTATGCCACAAAGAAACGTTCGGCTGCTCGGTTACATTGATTACATTTTTAGAGACATTTGATACATAAATCATGTAAAGTCCTCCAGAATTTACTCCATGTGCTACCTTCATAGAACCCTTGGATATCTTCCACATGTTCTGTCCAAAAATGGTGACGTAGCCAGCATCATCAAGTAAACCTGTGCTGATCAAGCTCTTTGTAATTGCGGGAACATGTCTCACATTCTTCAGCGTGAAAGAAGAGCCATTCTGAAACTTCAATTAAACATCTCCAACACCTAAGATCTCACATGTCTGCCCATTGCCTAGCCAAACATGATCTTTAGTGGTCACATAAGAGGTAAACCACTCCTTGTTTGGAGACACATGAAGTGATGCCCCTGAGTCTATAATCCAGTCACTCAGTGCATTTCCATCAGATGCTGTAAGAAGAGCTGAGTCCATTGTATTCTTCAAGAAGTAGATGTCTCCTGACACTAGACTGTCATCCTCTGCAATAGTGTTTCACATTTATTTCTTGAATCTTCACTGAGGACTTGTTCTTCTCACCATGGTCTTCAGCTTTCTCTTTGCCTTTTTCTGCTTTCCATTCTCTGCAGTCTCTTTTCATGTGACCCTTCTTGCCACAATGGTAGCATTCTATGTCACTCTTGCCTTTAGTAGTGCGGGACTTGCTACGAGACTGATTCCTCTTTCCACCTTTGTACTTTTCTTTGGTCCTTCCCCTGACAACTAAGGCTGTTCCTTTTCCTTTGTCCATTGTCTTTCTATTGGTTTCTTCAGTATGCAGACTTCCTTCTACACCTGCTATGTTCAGACCATCTGGAGGTGCAGAATTACTCAAAGCTGTGTGAAAAGTGTCCCAACTTTCCGGCAATGTGATCAACAGGAACATAGCTCTAACAGGTTCATCAAACTTGACACCTTGAGCTGACAACTGACTATAGATTGTGTTGAATTCATTCAGATGATTGGACATAGGTGTCCCTTCTTTCATCTTCAAGTCAACAAGCTTCTTAAGCCAGTATACCTGTGAAGCTGCACTCTGCTTCTCATAAAGATCACTCAGCTTTAACCATGCTTGATAAGCCGACATCTCGTCTGCTACATTGAAGTAAACGCTTTTTGCCAAAGTCAGCATAATGGTAGAAAGTGCCAATTCATCCATTTCGCTCCATTCATCTTCGTCCATATCTTCTGGTTTTATCCCCTTGAGCTTTATAGGTTTTATCTGCTTCTTTTGTAACAACACGTGCCAAATCTGCTTCTTCTACAATGGAAAATTGGTTCCATCCAGCTTCTTGATAATTGTAAAGAGCAGTGTCCTGTGATCCAGCCATAGCTACACTTCACAATGGTTTACTTTCTTGGGAAAAATTCGGCAGAGTTTCCCCTGTAAACTGACCTCTGAACCAATATCAACCTGTCAAATGAACCAAGAAAGCTTCATATTCTTCATAAATTTCGGCAGAGTCTCCTTTGTATAATGGCTCTGGTGTACTAAAAAAACAGACCAAAAAACAGACCAAAAAACAGCTCAAAAAACACTGTCTCTCTGACACTGTAAGCTGCGGGTAAACCTGTCCTGCACCTGTACTGTCTCTCACTGTCGTGTCACTGTCCTGTAAGCATAGACTGTGACAATGCCTCAACGGCAGTAAAGTAAAGATGCAATCCCAAGTGTCTAACTCACAGTCAATACATCCTAGCTGCCTATCTAAGGGTGCTCGAGGGATCGCTCCAAGACCTGTATCACCGAAAGGATCTCAACATTCGAGAATCCCCCAGCTCAATAAAACCTCACTCCACCCTCAACAAAGGCTGCAGTAAATCTCACAGTACATAGACTTCCCACAAAGTCATACATCCACAAATTTCCCACTATATGTTGTAACCGTTGGGGCGGTTGTTTGCTGCGTGACTCACAGCCAGCAAACCCTCAACAAACATACATCATCTCTGACAATACATCCCATGTGGAAGTACCTGCAATGTCAGGATGAAATCTGGAATATCAAGCAGCAAACACAAGCTACCTGATGAACTAGTGGATGTCGCCTACAGTCTCTGTGTAGATGCGCCCGTGTCGTATGTGACATGCCTCCAAGAACTGTGAGCCATCCTTCGATGTGTAGACAGCCACAAATCAACACTCTGGGAGTGTCGATATCCTCAGCACCTGCAATCGTAGGCCCAAAACCCCAAATTTGCAGAGTCGGATCTGCACCCGCCGAGACCACGTAGTTGAAAATGGCTTGCGCAGACCTTTGTCGAAGCCGAACGGTGGCCGAGATGACCTCAGAATGAAATTCTGACAACACCAAGCCCTTCAGGCTATCCCATGAGATTTGGGGCCGTGTCTTCGCCTGACAAATTTCACTCCAATCTGAGCTGGTGACTCTAGCCTCCTGCAATGCTGCCTCGAGCCTCGATCTGAGCTCTGATACCAGTTGAAGGAGTACGAGCGGAAGTGCGACGCGAGAGAGAGTGCGACAAGAAGAGCACGACGTTATGGTGAACTCGCTCTACTGTAATGTGTAGAGCATAGTGAGTTCTTATTAGGGTTTTACAAAAGAATATGTGTACATACCTGGCGGCCCGCCCACTTACCTGGGCGACCACATTGGGCTTTATACCCCAACATGGAGTAGGCACTAGAAGGGCCCTGCCCTCTCTCTTAGAAAATTTTCAAGACTCCTTCATGAAGGAGGCCTACCTTCTAACCTCACGTAGCACCGTGCCCATTTTCTAAATTGTTGTCTATACAAAATGAAAAACCAAAAGAAGATTATGGATTTCACACCCAACCATGAAGGTTGAAGGCTTCTCAAGCACTATCACTTTCAAGCACTTTCTAATGCACTTGGAAGCACATTGAAGCCTTTCCAAGAACTTTCAAGTACTTTAGAGTGTTGTGAAGTGCCTAAGAACTCTCATAAAGAGAAGCACTTTGAAGTACGTCAAAGTGGTGTCAAGTGCTTAGAGATGCTCTTAAGGAGAAGAATTTTCAAGTAATATCAAGCACTTGGAAGCATTTTGAAGCACTTTGAAATACTCTTAAACGCTTTCAAGTACCTGAAAGTACTTCAAAGTGGTGAAGAGAGCCTGGACGTGCTCATAATGAGAAGCACTTTGAAGTACTTTAAAGTAATTTCAGGTACCTCAAAGTGATGTAAAGTTCCTAGAAATGCTCATAAGAAGAAGCATTAGCAAGAGATTTGAAGCACTTGGAAGCCTTTTGAAGCACTTTGAAGTACTTTGAGGCACTTTGAAACACTCTGGATCCCTTTAGCACTTTGAAGCACTACGAAGTACTTTCAAGAACTTTGAAGTACTTCAAAGTGGTATAAAGTGTTTGGAAATTCTCTAAGCATTAGAGAAGCAGGTCTCATGCACTTGGTTGTGGTCCCAGCACTTTGAAGTACTCTACTCACTTTCAAGAGCTCGGAGTCTCTCAAGTGATGTCAAGAACTTTCAAGTGCTATAAACATTTCAACTGTTCGTAGAAATTTAGAAATGTAACAGTTTAGTACCTGCATGATAGACAATTCCTCCTTCATATTTGCAGCATTAATCAAGCCATCACCCATCAAAAGTACCCTCATCAACACTCCAATCTCAGCTTCCTTTTGGACAATAAGACCTTCATTATCTGATGTAGACACTTTCAATACCTACAAGTCTACTATGAGTCTCTCCATCTGTACAATAATAGGAGCACAAGCTGAGTAGTTGCCTTCATTCTGCAGCCATAAATCATGCATTTTTGGTAAAATAGATTTAGGAAAAGGGACCTTCTCTTTAGCCTTATGGGTTTGGTAATCAAGTTCATCTAAAATTTGATTCACCCAGTCAGTAAGATTCCACAACAACATCAGTTTGTTCTGCTAAGCTACACACACCATAATCCCCCATGAACTTCATCACTTTCCTATTCAAATCCCCCTTCTCTGACTTGACATTCTCCAAGACCATGCCACTGATCATTGCCCATGCAATCATGTGTCTTTCACATTCTGTTTTGGTTGTTGCATAGTTTTCATAGGCAACGCCCCTTGCAAACTTGGTCATGAGCTCACCGTTGGAGGGGTCGTCCTAGTATACCTTTTGATAAAGGGGGTGAAAAGCGCCATAGAGGTGGTTATGCATCATGTGGAGGAAGACCTTGGTTTTCTTCTTCTCAGGCACCTTGAAGACACTGAGCCACAGATCAAGTGGCAAGTCCTCGTCAGTGAAGTCCTTGGGCAGCTTTGCCTCCATGCTCAACCCATACTCCTCATGCAACTCCAATGTTGAGTAGCAAAATTGGGACAATTTTGGATACTCTAATGATGCTGCAAATAAGATCAAGGAAACGTTAGTTTTGCTACCAATATTGCAAGGCATGCAGTGAAACAACCATAAATGCAAGCATGCATTTATGCTCAGACAAGATATAATGGCATAGCACCTTTTTTAGTAGACTTTGTTGTTGGGACCCACATTAAGACTGGAAATCTTCAGCAGGCTTGAATAGTTGCACGTTTGAAGGGGTCTATTGAGCAGACTCTACATCTTGAAATGAGGGTAGCTTCTGTGAGAAGGGTGGAGAAGAAGAAAGCACGGTAGCTTATGCAACAAGGGAGACTGGCATAGGTGATTGGCAGGGGCCACATCCATTCTTAATCTCCTTTTGAAAATAGAGGACCCCATGCTAGGCCATGATGACCCACATGCATCTAGGGAGATACAACTAAATTTTGCATGCTTTTCAAATAATATCCTTCAGTGCAATATGAAACGTTCCATCTCTCTCCCTTTCCCACATTTGAAAAACCATCCTTCAGTGCAATATCCCAAAGGGTGCAAAAAGTAGTACCACCTATACATACTTTGACCTAGGACACACCTTCAATAAAGTAGACTCAAGTTACAAAATGCAAATAATACCTTAGCATAAGATATGTACAACATAGGCTTTATTTATAGATAGTTGGATTAGATATTCACCTCTGGAATCTCTTCTATTTGGCTTACACATAGCCATACTAAAAGGCTTACATATAGGATGATGGTGCACATAATATCTAGGATACTATTCCATGCATGAACTTATATTTTACATAGGCTTCTACAACTAGGAGTAATTGTACACTAACAACCTAGGCTGAGTATAGGACATGTTGAAAATAGAAGAGATGGTTCACACACCAGTTGTTGGTATAGGCCAAAGGCCACAATTGTACACTAACAACCTAGGCTGAGTATAGGACATGTTGAAAATAGAAGAGATGGTTCACACACCAGTTGTTGGTATAGGCCAAAGGCCACAATCCCAACAAACCTCCCCTTGGACTGGACTAGACTAGTGACCCACTACAAAGAGCTTACACTACCACAAAGCCCAGACCACACAGATTATAGTGACTCAATGGGCTAAGGTGCCATGGAGACCAAAATCACCTCCCCTCGAACCACAAGTCTCTTAGGACCAAGCTATCATATAGACCGAGTTGTCCTGAAAGATAACTCCAAAAAATTGAGATTGGGGTTCACCCATACTTTTTTTGCAAGTTTCCAATGCCACTGCCAAGTCACAGGACATTGGATTCATGTTTATCTCCTCTATTGTGCTACTCTCTAGATGATGTTGGTACTTTGACACTTGGAAGAGGGATGCCCCATCTTTCCATAGTGTGTACATTGTTTAAGTCTCCACCAACAATCCTTTGCCAAATGTCTAGGCTTTCTACATTCAAAGCATTGCTTGATACCTTTATTGGATGCTAGAATGATCTAGTCACTTTTGCCAGCTATCCTAGGTTGGATTGTTAGAGTTAGTGTGATCAGATCAGGCAAGCAAACTTCAGATATACGATAAGGAACTAGAAATAGAAGCAAGAGACTGAGACTAGAACTAGAATGCATATTCAGATAATGAGAGTACAACTGGTATCAAATACAACCATGAGAGAAATACTTAGAGAAAGTGCCAGAGAGTATAAGAGTAGAACTAGACTCTGAAATAATAGTATCAATGATAATCGGCAAAATGAGTAATGGGACTGACTCTAATTGATTGTGCATTGTACAGTTACCATAACTAGCAAAATGAGTAATGGACCTCTGACTAATTGTCCATTGTACAGTTACCATAGTAAGTGTACCGATAATTACCAGTTCCTACTACTTCTCTGATTTTTGACTAGGGTTTGTTCCCACTGTTCACATTTCCTTCTTCCTTTTCTTTGAATTTTGAAATTTTTTTTAAAATTCAAGTATGCTTCTAAAAATAATTGATATCCTAGGGGAAATGGCTTGAATCCACCTGCTTTCCTTCCAGCTTGCTCTTTTGCGATTGATCTCAAACTTCTCTTAGCACACAATATTTCTTGCCAACTGAGGTCAGGCTTCTCAGCTCTCTATGCTTGTGCACTAGCTTGCATATATGTACAGACTATGGGGTGTTATTGTTTCTTCTTATTTGGAGCCTTATTTCTTGTGGCCTTCATAATGGCTTAAGGTGAAGCGTGAATTGCTAAAGGTTGACCCATACCTTGAGCATTGATGCCAGCATTCTCCTTTTGAATAAGTCAAAAAATAGATTCCTACTCCAACTGCTCCCTACAATCAGTCATCATCTCCATTTCTTATGGCGTTAGAGCATTCAAGGTCTTGCTATGAGCATGATACAAGGTACGCCCTCCCCTGTTTAGCCTGGCCTTGGCTAGTTTGTGGCATCCTTTGTTGCCTTGTGGACTTCTATTGAGTCTGCTTATGGGTCTCATCAAACTGGGTCTGATCCTCCTGATTCTTAGTTTGATATATAGGTTTGCAACCCTTCCAATTTGTGTATGTTAGTATTTTTAGTCTGTTGACCACCCGTTTCCAAACAGGCATTGGAGGAGAGGAGGGTGAACTATCATCATCATCACCACCACCACCTTTGTTATTGCTTGGACCTATCCCATCCTCCTTCTGCTCCTTGTCTTCATCATCATCTTGAATCTTCAGGTGATCCATCAATGCTTGATTAACCAATTGTGGTTGTATACTCCTTAGATTTTGCATCGAGATCAAACTTAATATTGAGCTGACTAGGTTCTAAAAATCTTCCAGATTGAGAGTGAGATTATCATCCTAGTCAGCAAAGACTAATAGATGTATTTGTCGAGTATTGACTGTTCCAGAGTTTTTGAACTTCTTGGAGAGTGCTTAAGGCAGCTTTCTTTTAATTTAGTATAACCCTTAATTCCTTACTTCCATTGAGTGCATCCTTTTTTTCTTCTTCTAACATTGATGAGTAGCTGAATGGTCTAGCTTCTTTCGTTGACTGGACATGATGTGTTCATCCTTTTCGAGTCTTACAAAATGGTGAGCGCGTATTTTTAGCGACAAAAGAAACAAGTGAGTCCCTGAGCAATAAATTTATTTGTGAAATAAATCTCTGTGCCAATGTCCAGTCTAGTAATGACTCTAAGTGTGGTTTCCAAGGAAGCCCTTCCCTCTTTGGGAACCGTGATCAATTGCATGACTACATAATTAAATGCCCTCATTGTTTCATTTTTTTAATTTGTATGTGTATGAGACATTCACTTTTATTCAGCCAAATTGAATAATGTGAATTCATGATACTCTCATAAACTTTTAAATGCATACACTATTTTAAACAACTGCCAAGATGGGTCCATGGTGTCAGGGACCCGTTTTGGCACAGTTGTCCGGCTTCTCCAACATGCGTGAGAGCTTTTTTTTTAATATAAATGTGATCAAATATGAAATACACATTTTGAAAATACATATTAATAGTGAGAATTTTTTAGATATGTGTATTCCTAGTCGCTGGCTGAGGATAGTAGTAGCACGAGGTCAAGATGGTAAGTGACAATGAAAGGGTCGCAAATGGGGATGAGGGGGGGCATGTCGCGACATTATTTTTCACATGATGCTCTCACTCTAAGAGTGTGCCTAAGTGGTCTAGCAACCCCAAAACTTTGGGGTTTGACCCTCCCCCAAATTTTTGTGTAGCGATCAACAACATATGAGATCGTGAGAGATGAGAAATGGGATCTTATGGATTCCTATGATTAAATCTACACTTAGATCCAGTAGTATGTGGAATCTAGTTTTGACAACTTGCTCATTTTATATAAGAAACAAAAAATATATAGCAGTAGCATCCGACCCCATTGCAATAGTGCTCAAATTCGCCATCGCCGAAAGTGCTTCCACCTTGTGTTGAAATCGGTATGCGCTAGCATGTACTGGTCTCGCTTAAAATCATGAAGGCCATACAAAAGCCACGTGTTAGAAGAACATTGGGGTGCAATGTATTTTCACAGTCTGAAATTGTTAAATCCCGGTTAGTGTTTGAGCTTGCCTTTGAGAAAATTGAAAAATTTACACAAATTTTAGTGTAACTGCCGGCCAAAGGTTCAAATTTTAACCTAAAAGCCGCGAGAATTTCAAGCTTGTCCTTATTTTCACCAGTTAGAAAAAAAGTTATTATCTAGCCTTACTCAGATTGGGAAGGCCTGCTGTAGTGCAGCTTCGCTGAAAAAAAGAGCAAAGAAATGCAAGCTAAGCTTATTTGAAGCCTACACATTTATTGAACAGGGCTTGCTAGCATGCCAATCTTAATGGTTAATGTATGCCAAATATGACTTAAAAGGGCCAACAAATGCCTTCATGATGCTAAAAAGGAGTATGCTTGAAGAGATCACAGATGGGAGATTATGATCTAGAATTGTAGTGCTTGAAGTGCTCTATCGGCCTATCTTTACGGCTTGTCGATTGGAGCTATGGTGCAACAGTTATGGCAGGTTGAAGTTTAAGTTGATGCAGATTTGTACCGGATTGGGTACTTGCTGAGGGGACAAAAATGAAGTGAATGCACGGGCCTAAAGTGATCACTTAGTGAAGCACGTCGGTCTTTTTAGATCAGTGATCGGAGTTACGGTTACCAAGATATCTCCAAATTAAATTTCACCGGGGGCCAGTTCTGTACCAATCTGGTCGGCTTGGTTAGAGTGCCATCTGGGAATTTTACAGCCTAGCAGGGTTTGTATGTGTTCTATGAAGCTTGAGAAGTCTACAAGAATTTACAGCCTGTTAGATAGAGTCCTAGTTGATGAGATAATACGGCTTGAGGCCGATGTCAGTGCCAACAGCTGGATGAATTTTTGGCATTATTCAAGATAGTGATATGAGCGGTGAAATTCGAGACAATATTGTCATTTAGGGGCTGCCAGATGTTGACAAGGTTGTGGCAAATTCATGATGATAATGTTAGTCAAGGACTGCTGAAGATGAAAGCTATACGAGGCAATGCTTTGGTAGATATGCATGTTTAATGTGGTGCAGGTGTGGTGCCCAAGGGCCGCCCAAGAAGGTGGGAAGGCTGCCCAAGTTAAAAAGGGTTTTATTTTTGGTGTGAATGGAAGTGGAAAATGGAGATAGAGGCGCAGCACAACAGCGTGGGGGAAGAGGAAGCACTCGCGTAGAGCTGTAGAATGCTCGGATGTGCTCGCATGAGAAGGAAAGATTGCTCAGATCGTCGGGGTGCTCCATCCGGTGCCAATCCCGGCAAAAACCGTGCGGGTCAAATTTTGGCCATGCCAAATCATAACTGCCGCTCCCATGCCTTGTCATTCACAGTGCGGTGACTGCGTGGTGGGGCCTAATTTTTGGGGAGATATAGCAAGGACACAGGAAGCAAGCGAGGAATTTTATTGCGTGGTGAAGGAAGCTTGAAGAGGAGGAGGTTCTCTCTCTCTCTCTCTCTGCCCTAATCAAGAGGAGGGCATGAGAGAAGGGAACGGGTAGAGGACGAAAGGTGAGATCTCCCGCTCTCTCTCTCTCGTCCTCGCTTAGCAAAGGAAGAGAAGGCTATTGGAGGCAACATAAACACGGGAGGGCATAGCAAAGGGAGGAGAAGACTCTCTCCCTCTATCTCTTACTTGGCCTCAGCAAAGGGGTCTCTCTCTCTCTCTCTCTCTCTCTCTCTCTCTCTCTCTCTCTCTCTCTCTCTCTCTCTCTCTCTCTCTCTCTCTCTACCTCAACCTCGACCTCTCGACCTTGATGCAACAAAGGGTAAGAAGAAGGTTCTCAAAGACAAAGGTCTCTCTCTCTCTCTTTCAACCTTGGTGAATCAAGGAAGGTGGAGAAGGAGAAAAGTGAGGAAGCGGAAGGCAAGTAGCTGGATCGGAAGAAGGAAGCAAGGACTCGGAGAGGAAGCTAAGAGGCGGTCTCTCTCTCTCTCTCTCTCTCTCTCTCTCTCTCTCTCTCTCTCTCTCTCTCTCTCTCTCTCTCTCTCTCTCTCTCTGAAATCTTGAGGAAAAGGAATCCGACTCCCTCTCATCCCATAAGGATTAAGTAAGCCGGCTCTATCGAGCTCCATAAGAGAATTCATCAAGGTCACACACAGCTTGAAGATAATTAAAGCAAAAATTTGCAGCTTATTGTTGGTAATTGAGGCAGTATGACAGATAAAGCTCTTGAGTGCTATCGAAGCAAGGAAAGATTGACATGGAAAGAAAAAAATAGCAGAATCCAAGGGGCACTTGAAAGAGTTAAAGTGACAGAAGAGAATTTCCATTACCGTCATCAGCTAGAGATTGATGAATCATCATGTTAACACTAGGTTGGTAATGGGACACTTTTATGTCCTGGGACACTTTTATGTCCTGTTAAGTGACCATTTTCCTTGACTTATGTCAAGAGTTTCAAAATGGATTTTGAGGAGCTATCTATCTAGAAAGTTGTCTCATGAGTTGAAAAAAACTCGACATTTTTTTGGAATACCAATTCCATCTTTAACCTTGTCCTTGCACAACATTTCACAACCTAAACTGTGTGAAAAAACGGGTCCTATTTTTGGCTTTTTTCAACTTTTTGCAACTATACCACTCTAGAATTCATGTTTGTGAGGTCTATAATGCTAGAGAACTATCTTTAGTAGTCCTCAACATGTCTTGATGCTTCTAGGGAGAAATAAATGTTAAAGTTGTAAGTTATGACCAAATTACAAAAATTATCAAATCCTATTTTTTAGCCTATTTTAGCTCTTCTATGATTTTTTTGGTGGCTTTCATGATATCCAAATGCAGTTTTGATTTTCTATGTCGCATTGTAACATAAAGCTAATATTCCTTGAGTTTTGGGGCACCTAATACCCTATTTTGCATAGTAGACAACGATGGTTGATTTTTTCAATTATAGAAGAAAACGAAACATTCTAGTATATCAAGTATAGGTTTTTCAATATTGTTAGTTTCTTGTGACAACTACATGAATTTTGTAGGTAGTAACCATATCTAATCATAATGATCAAATTTGGCTAGATATTGAATAGTTTCTATGGGATTATACAACTCATAATGTTGAACCCATCTTTTTCATGTTTGTTATATTTAGCACTTCATCTTTGTCCCCAAGATTCCCCTTGGTAAGAGATGTATTATTCTTTTGACATGCTCCATGGCTCCTTATGAACCTAAAGGACAATAGGAAACTAAGAAAACATGCATATATTATTTGTAGTGAGCGTGGCTATAGAAACTTTGATGATAGGTTTGAAGAATGGTAAAAAATCAACATTTTTGTACCTATTTCTTTTGGCAAAACAACAAATAGTGAGTGAGAAGCAATCATATGTTCTGATCACCAACCCATTGAAGTTAACTAGGGAATTTATCTCAAGTCCTACAAAAATCCCTAATCTTATTTTTATGAAACAAACATAAGAAATGATTGTTTTGATGAAAATGTACTGGTCCATCAACTTTGGAGGCTTGGTGTGACCAAAAGATGAGAAATTTTACAAGTTTCTTATTTTTTCCATGTGTAGTAGGCCTTGAACTATAACCTCATGAAATGATTTTACAAAACGAGTGGATCTACTATGGTTTTGGAGGTTTTTTTCAAAACCCTGAAAGGACACTTTTATGTCCTGTTAGGTGTGCGCTCCTTGCCGCACTGTCGAAGCAAGGGACTTGCCAATACACCGTGTGTGAGCCACAAACAGCTCCAAGCACACAACAAGCCTAAACTAGCAAGCTCAAGAGAACAAAGGGTGTGTCACTCACCGCTCTACGCTCGCCTTCGTGGTGGATTCCTCGCCGCGATGAAGAAGAAGCTGCAGTCGTGCCGCGCTCAACCGCCTCGCCGCCGCCGTGGCTTCGTAATGCTCGATCGCACACACACTCTCCCTCTCTCTCTCTCTCTCTCTCACACACACACACGAGGAGGTGAAGAAGAAGAAGATGGAGATGGAGCAAGAGCACTCTTCAATTGCACAAATGAGAGAATGAGTAAAAATTAGGTTTAGTTGGCTTTTATAGGAGCTCACCCCATTCACACTTGGGCGCCCATGCTTAGCCAACTAATCCCTTGAATGTCCAAGTTAAAGTGCGCCTCTCATCGGCGATCACTCTACCTTTCCCTATTGGACCGACAAGCCCGGTACCTGACTCTACCAAATACATAATACGCGTCCATCGTAGGTGATGGGGTGTCCGTGAGCCGTGAGGGTTAACATGCCCCCCTTCCTGATGTAGATTCCGTCCTCGGAAGCTATTGAGTTGAAGCTGGGTCGTCGAGGTGGAAGAGCATTTGAGATGAATGTCCTTAGCCTTCTTCAGTCACTACAAAATCAAACAACATTGGCACAGTAATGGCATTCTCTTAAAAAGCATATGCAGTTTTAGGTAGACAAATTGATTGGTCAAAGAATTTCAAACAATTTGGTAGCAATGAACATTAAATTGCAATGTAATCAAATGCATAAACAGATGTAAAGGTAGAAAATTAAACAAGTCTGGGGTCGCTAATTTGACGGTCGAAAGGCACTAGAGATCGAATATTAATACCATGGGTAAGCTTCTTAATTTTCTGTGGTCAATTAAGTTGTTTAATCGCGAGAGCCAAGTATTCATGTTCGAGGGCTGACTAGAGGCTATACCTAGAAGACTTTGTAGTTAAGCTACCATAAAAGGAATTTCTCATGAAATCATCGCCTGACTGATTACTTTTTCTTTGACCCCCCAAGGTCTTTTCACATTGATTCAATTATGATGTGTGTGCTTATTTTGTATGCCTTGGGTTTTTTGCTTTTCAAGGAAAAGCGCCCACGCTGGGAACCTCTAGGGCTCTAGTACCATAGGCGATACATGTGAGTGAAGTACCAAATCAAGCTGAGATTTCTCTTCCAGCTTAAAATTTTACATTGTGGCACTTCGATTTTTTGTTTGTTCATTTTCAGCATTTTAATTTTGTAACTTTGGGGGGCCATATAACACTGTTACCCTCCCCAGGCTCATCACATTAGTAAACTCCCTTTATAATACTTAAGCTAAAGGTCACTAGGGTTAAGCCCACTAGAAAGCCCTAGTACATTTCATACAATGCTGCTTAAATTGGATTAAGAACCTAAGTAACCATTGTTTATTAGGAAGGCATTCCCCATGGTATTAAGAGAAGATCTCTAATACCTAACTTGGTCAAACTAGCTTAGTCGGACTGCTTGATTTTTACACCTAAACAAGTGATTATGACAAAACATTGCATTGAATTAAATGTTGGATACTAAGCCAATGCGCTGAATAGTATGCTACCAATCACAATCAAAGCAGACAAACATGGATGCAAAAAAGATAAGGGCAATGCTAATGGACAAGAAACACCTGTTTGTGTTGATGATCGTGCTTGATTTGAAGTGTGAACGAGAGAAAGGTTCCATGAAGGTCCAAACCCTATCAATAGCAACACGCTCCTGTACACACTAGGAAACAAATACCTCCAGGAGGCACATCAGTGGGAAAAAATAAAACTCCTAAAAAACAAACTCAAAACACAATCTAGACCCCTAACCTACCTATCTGTTACCCCTTTTAGAATCAAGGAAAGAGGATATTATATAAACCGGGTGGCCACCCTAAGGCTAGGCCTCTATCCTCATCATCTAGATAAATAAAATCGTTGTCCGTGAGGCCATAGTCTTCCTCGGTCTCTATTAGTTCCTCTTCATCATCCTCTTGTGCAAGCACGCTAATCAAGAACCTCGTGATGCGTGGATACTCATCTTGTGCAAAAGAATAAGCATGTGCCATTGGAGACACATTCGCTACTGGGTAGGGATCACTAGTTAGCCATAGACGTATCAGCCATTCTAACTCCTCAAAATTTCTCTCACATGCAAGGCTCTCTATCAAATCCCATTCGCAAGAAAGTATAGGGTAGCATACGTAGAACACTTGTTGAAAAGACAAGGGGTACCTTACATCAAAAATAGAAGTGCATGCCTCTGGTGAAGTAGCCATTTTTGACAAGACAGATAGATTTGGTTAGGCCTTTAAAACATAAGAGTTGTTTTTGTGTGTTGCTTGAATTGACACGGTGAATTTGGACTTATATGTAAGATCTGATAGGGTGCTCTCTCATTGCTAGGCGCTCTTGCTCTTTACTATTTTTGTTTTTTTGTGAGTATAAGGCTATATATATACATTCCCTAAGATCGGAGATTGAGAGGTCAGGGAAAAAGGTTGAGAGGGAAACAAATGAATGATGAATGTCAGCAAACACTCCCCCCTTCCTTGGGTAGATCATACCGTTTGAAATGAGCTTGTCACCCTTTGAAACCAATTGTTCCAGTTGGTAATAGGTGAGGATTTTTGCCAGTAGTTTGTTATTACCCTAGGTGCCTTGTCAAGCTGCAAGGGTGGTAAGGTACTCTCCCATGATTTTATTTGCAACGTTGTTGTAGGTGGTGAACTTACCCCGGAAGGTGCAAACTCTTTCGTGCTTGGATGGATATGTACAGTGGTAGGTGGAGGTTGTGTCGAAGCTTCTATTTGAGTATAGGAACTACATGAAGAGAAAGAAGCTTCATTTGATTTCCCTGTTCCTGAGCTAGGTGGAACAAATCGTTCTTTCTTTGGTACCCAAACTAGCTCGGGAGCGGGTGTATAGCATTCTGTGATCTTTTTCTTTGCACGATCATTGATTCGTTTTGGAGATACGGGATTGGGCTCACTTGGGTCAGGTGATAGGTAAGAGTACAATCTACGTTTTGGCACCCAGATTTGATCATTTCCTTGATAGTAGCCTTGGGCTTCCAATAGTCGTTTAGGAATCCAACGCAACGTTTCTTTACATTTCTTGGAGTGAGTGGTACGGTTCTTACTAGGTTTCCGTTTTTTTGCATCAACCATGCTCACTACAGAGGTTTTAGGGACCCACTTGTATGTTTTCTCTGTTATATTAGGATGGTTCTTGTGTGTCTCAAGCTTTCTTTCAACTACATCAGTTGAAGCTCTAGAGAGTTGGGCTATGGGGACGTATGGTTCAACCTCCTGGACATGCAATGTCTTGGGTTTTATTTCCTTGGGCAATATCTCAGGGACTATGGCTTGAGTGGTAGGGCTAAGAGTTGGTTTTTGCGTTGTAACACCCCCAGTCCCCCAATCAATAGTGCATTTGGTGGCTATCATCCACGTGCGGCCTAGGTTTATATTACCCTCCATAGTTCCAGTAGGCATGACCAAAAAGTCTTGAGCTACCACCCCATTGTCATAACTGACAGAAGTGTGCCAGATTCCAAAAACCGTAGTTTTTTTCTTGTTGACACCCTTGACTTGGATAATACTCTCAGATAGAGGTGGCTTCCCTAACTGACACCACACCCCATAGGATAGCAGATTGTATTTAGCACCCGTGTCCAATAAGGCGTTATATAGCACTTTTCCATAGGCACTATTTAACTCAATGGGGTATCGTAGAGGTGTGTCAGAGTCCAACCCATCCTCTTCGATTTCCACGTGGAATGCATTTGTGACCCCAAGGTTAGCCTCTCGTTTTTGTCTTATACGTTGTTGTCGCTCCTTAGCCTCAGCTTGAGCTTGTATCTTGTTTAACTCGGTTTGTGCTTTGGCGGCCTTCTTTTGATGAATGGCCCGTAGTTCTTCTTGGCTTAAAGGATCATAATATCTTTTGAATTTACTCCCATTGAGGAATCCAATGGTTTCAACTCCATCAAGAGTTTCCACACGAAGGGTACCTTGTGGGGTAATTTCACATACTCTATATGGTCCTTTACCAGCATATTTCAACTTTTTCTTCTCTTTACGTACTCCATACATAAGGACTTTATCACCAACTTTGATATCCTTGTCCTTCACATGGCGATCAAACCACTTCTTTCTCCTATCCTTTTCCACAAGAGCATTTTGCACAGCCAACTGTCTCTCTTCGTCTAGTTTTTCTAAGATAAACAAACGCTCGGTTAAGGGGTTACCATTCCATCCTTCTTGCAAAGCTACCCTAAGACTAGGAATGACAAACTCCCAAGGCATAACCGCTTCTTGGCCGTATACCATTTTGAATGGCGTACAATTAATAGCCACTTTATAAGCAGTACGATAAGCCCATAGAGCAGATGTCAACTTCAAATCCCAATCAGTGCGATGAGCTTCTACCGTCTTGGTTAAAATAGAGATTAGAGTCTTGTTGGTGCTCTCGGCTTGTCCATTAGCTTGCGGGTAATAAGGTGTAGACTTATGGTGGGATATCATAAAGGTCGTGGTAAGCTCTCTTATTACCTCATTTATAAAATGGGTACCATTATCACTAACAATTTCAAAAGGGCAACCAAATCTTGTGATAATGTTCTCAAAAAGAAACTTAGCTGATGTCCTCGCGTCAGCTTTTTGTGAAGCCTTAGCTTCAGCCCACTTTGTTACATAGTCCGTAGCAACTAGAATATATCGAGATTGAGTGTTGCGAGCTGCGGGACTAATTGGACCTACAAAGTCTAAGCCCCATTTTTCAAATGGTTGGGTTACTTTAATAGGATGTAAGGGCATTCTGTCCTTGCGCTGTGTGGTCTTGTAACGTTGGCACTCATCACACCCTTTTGTAAAAAGTGATGCATCCTTAAATAAAGTTGGCCACCAATAGCCTGATTGCAGCACCTTTCTAGCAGTCAGGTCCCCTGAAAAATGTCCTCCTGCTATGCCCATATGTGCTTCTTGCAAGATATACAAATATTCATCCTCGCGGGGACAACGCCTAAGAATGTCGTCCTTGCCTAATCTATACAGGGTTCCGGCAATCAAACAATAGGGTTCACATTCTTTTACTAGCCTTCGAGCGATATCCTTATGAAGTTCCTTGGGTGGAAAACCATTAACTAAAAAGTTAACAATGTTCTCACTCCATTCAGGCATAGTCTCAACTATGAATAGGGAAGTATCGGGTAATTCATCACCAACTCCTGTAGGGGCTTCACCATTGGGTATGCGAGACAAATGATCAGCCATGACGTGCCTTTTACCGGGTCTCACTACAATCGTGAAATCAAACTCCAGAAGAATTAGCAACCATCGTGTGATTCTTCCTGTGGAGCATGGCTTGTTTACCAGATACAACAACGCTTGATGATCCACATAAAATACAAACTTGTTTGCCAGAAGGTAGTAGAGAAATTTCTTTACTGCATAAACCATTGCCAAACCTTCTCGCTCTGTAGTGGTGTATTTCCTTTCAGCATCGTTTAATTGATGGCTTGCAAAGCTAATGGGATAGTCCAATTTATGTTCTCCTGGTTGAGTGAGAACACACCCAATAGCAAATTTTGATGCATCAATATGCACATGGAAAATGACATCCCAGTTAGGTGTCCTTAAAATCGGAGCACTTGCTAGTGTTTTCTTCAATTGTTCATAGGCCTGGTCACACTCTTCAGTCCATTTAAATTCAATGAGAAGCTTGTACAAAGGACGTGCTATCTCAGCGAAAAATAAAATAAACCGTCGATAATAACCCACGTGTCCCATGAACCTTTGCACTCCCTTGTAATTGGTTGGTGGTGGTAACTCTAGAATCACTTTAATTTTGCTCTCATCGGTTGAGATACCATTCTTGGATACTATATGCCCTAAAATAACTCCATGCTTGACCCAAAATTGGCATTTGAATGGGTTCAATGAGATACGATATAACCTACATTTTTCAAACACCTTCCGCAAACATGATAGATGTTCTTTCCAAGAAGAGTAAACACAAAGGTCGTCTAAGAAAGATTCACAAAACTCTCTCAAATATTCTTTAAAAGCAGTGTTTATTAATCGTTGGAATGTAGCAGGGGCATTTGTTAAGCCAAAAGCCATCACACGAAATGCAAACACGCCAAATTCTGTGATGAAGGCAGTTTTAGCTTGGTCCTCTAGCGCTATCGTGATTTGGTTGTAGCCTGAGTACCCATCTAGAAAGCTATAAGCTTCCTTGCCTACAACTCTTTCGAGTACATGTTCGGAATATGGTAGGGGGTAATGGTCTCTTCTAGTAGCTGCATTAACTTTTTTGAGGTCCACGCACACCCTGAGTTTCCCATTCTTTTTTGGCACGATAACTATTGGCGACACCCATTCAGAGTGTTCAATAGGATATATGAACCCACATTTGATAAGCTTTTCTAGTTCTTCTTGAATGATCTTTGCGTACTTAGGATTCATCGGGTAGGGTCTTTGTTGTACGGGCTTCGCAGTGCTAATCATAGGGATTGTATGTTGGACCACAGAAGGCGGAACACCTTTCATATCATGGTATGTCCAAGCGAATACGTCCTTGAATTCCTTGAGAAGCTCTTTGAGGACCGCCTCTTCAACTTCCGTGAGGTCTTGGGCAATAAAAACAGGTTTTGATTCTTCACCGGGGTCAGCTAATTCTATTTCTTTAACTATTTCCGGACCATCATAGATTCCATTATTCCCATCGATAGGTATTCTTTCGGCTTTTGTGTACACAACCTTTGCTTCCCCTGTGGTGTAAGATTTGAAATATTATGGTGCAGGATGCAAGTCTGTGGATTCTGGTTGTGCGTTGGTTTGTGCTTCCATTTCTGCTTTCTTGTGTTGTCGAGCTAACTCTTGGTTTTGACGCCTCCTTTCAACTTTGGCTTGTCTATGATCTCTAATTGGGCTATGTCATGGGGTCGTGGTCTACACCACATAACATTTTGGAGATATTCACCCCAATTGTCTACCAATTTTCGATGAGCATCACATGCTCCTATATAACTGAGCCATTCTGCTGAGGATCTCTTCTTGTTTATCCTAGCACGTACATTGGCTCGATATCGACGCCTCTTAAGGTTTTTCTTTTTCTTATTTGAGACCTGCTTTTGATTTGCATTTAGATCTGGCTCACTAAAGGAGTCCTCGTTGGTGTCCTCTTCACTCTCGGAGGAGCTATCATCGGTTGATGTGCTCGGTCCTTCCGAATGTTTTGACTGTGAACTTGCTCCACTCTCTAATTCATGAGATTCAGAATCCGTTTCACTCTGGGAGTCAGTGTCCAAGTCGTGTTGGTCAAAGTCTTCTATTGAGCTATCGGTGTCACTGTCAGATTGGTCCACAATTGCCTTGCCCTTAGAAGATGCATGTATGGCACTTATCATGTTCAGAGGTGCAATTTGTGGTACCTCTTCCCCCTCTGGTGTGACCCAAGTGGTTCCTCTATTTCCCCAGGTATCTATGGTTGCAGCTAGGTGTACCCAATCCACATTGTCCGACTCAGTCATCCCAGGTAGGATATCCATATAAGGAGAATCTTGGCCAATGTCTGTATCCTTCTTACAAGTGTAACAATATTGTAGTGGGGCCGAGTGAACTGTGGTGTCAGAGCGATGATCAATAATGATTTTACTCCCTAAGGGGTGTACCTTACCAGTCACCAAATCCACTCTAAGGACAGAGTCTTGGAATTGCAAATAGACATGATTTTTAGACCAATCGTGAACCATTTGTGCTTCCCTCATGAATGGTCGTCCTAAAATCATTTCATATGACATAAGGTGTTTAGAGAAATCCATTACAATGAACGTATGTCGTACCTTGTATCCTAGAACTTTAATCTTAAGATCCTTGAGCATCCCCATAGGTTTGGCTATGGTACCATTTGCCATCTTTACCACAATGTTAGTAACACTGAGGCGGGGTTTTCCCATGGATTCCCAACAATCTTTTGTAACGATGCTAACTCCCGCACCACCATCAAGAATTCCCTTTATAGTTAATCCCTTGGTAGTGATGGGTAGGGTCGCATTAGACTCGTCGCCTTCAAAATACTGCCCTAATTCGTTAATGGGTACCTCGATCACAGACTCGTGTCCATCTAAGTCAAGTGATTGCACATGATTTTCCTCATCAATCATAATCGAGTCAGGCCTATTTGGTTGCGTAAACTGCGGTAATCCCGTTCGTAGCTCTCCGTTAAGGAATGCTCGAAGTGCAAGGAATAACTCAGGATCTCCATACAGCTTTGCTATGATCGTGGTTCGGACCTCAGAAGACATGAAGTCCACTAGTTTGGCAACATTCATTGGCGTTTTGCAGGGTGTAGGTCCTTGACTAGGAACTGGTGAGGATGGAATCTCATATTCCTCAATGGGATCAGGTATTCCTTCGTTAAACATCCTTCCCAACAAGAAGGGTGTATGCTCACTTTCTGATGTCCCGTCCTCACTCCCTTCTTGGATGATACTAGATATGGCTAACGGTCTATGGTTCATGTGGGGTGGATGAACTTGCGTGGGAAACACTGTGTCATGAATTTTGATATGCATGGGTTCTGGTTCTAGTTTCCTTTGAGTCTCCTCCACTAAACCTCTTAGATGTTTCACCTGCTTAATCTCGTCTACAGGGTTTGGGTACGTCCCAATCTTCTTTTTACGAATTTTCCCTTTTTGCCCCTACGATTTATCTTGGGGGTCTTGGATTGGATTTGGAAACACTTGTGGTGTTTTCAGAGGCTCTTTATGGTTTTCTCTTATTCGGTTTTCATTTGGTCCCATGTTACGGTTTTCCTTGTCGGTCTTTCCCTTTGTGGTATTGGTTCTAGTCTCCATTGTCTCGACTGAATCTGAATCATCCTCGAGGTCATTCATATACACGGGGTCATCTCCTGTTCCTATGTTTGTTTTGGAACTTGGCTTTGAATTTTCCGTATTCTGCGACTTCTTCCTTCGTGTCTTCTTTTTCTTTGCTTGGATAACTGACGCGGTATCTCTCTCTTCGAGGATATGTCCTGGCCCTTGAAGCATGGACCGTGTAATCGCATAAGCGGGTGCAACGGGTGGTATTGGCGATGTCACACTAGCAATTTCGACCAAGTTCAGGGGTGTGATTTTAGGCGCATTTGGGTTATAGGGGCATTGGGCAATCAAGTGATCTATGCCACAACGATTACATGTGAGTATTGGCATTGCAGACGTGCTCCCTTGATTCACTTGCATCTGTGCAGCATTCTTTTGCAGCCTAATAGGGCACTCCGCTACTCGATGTGGTCCACCACACTCGTAGCATTGAAGAGGTGGCCTCCTAGCCTGGGTGTTGATATTTTGACCTCTGGATGCGAGAGCAGCAGCTTGATAAACCGGCTTGACTTGCCCCCAACAATCTTCCATGTAGTATATAGGACACTCTTCCAATGTATCAAGTCCGTAGGCAATACTAGTGTCTATTTCCTCCTCACAACCATCTGCATAAGCATTAGATGGCTCGCAACCCACTTGGTTCATAGGGGCAACTCTTGGATGCGGGGGCTGCGGTCCTAGCACAGGAGGTGGTAACGGTGTAGCTTGTACAACATTTTGAGATCTAGGGACCATGTGTTGCGGTAGTTGCTCAAGAGGTGGAGCAGGCATCAATACAGGAGCTCGAGGTGCATCCGTCCAGGCTACAGGTGGTCTATTTGCCATCATACGTTTGATCATTAAACAATCCTTAGCTTGGTGACCATACCTACCACATGCGTTGCAAGTTCCATTAAATTTTACTCTAAACATAGGGCACTCACTAGTGCTATGTGGACCTAAGCAAATGGAACACCATTGTTGCTCCCTTCTTGGATACATGTGACTATTTTGAGGGGGTCGATTATCCTTAAGAGACTCTTGGATTGCCTTGGTGAGGTCTGTCAAGAATGTCTCAAATACCTTTGGCTCATTGGCAATGGGCTTTGCAGTCATGGGTTCATACTCAATGGCTTGTGAGCTAGTGGATCTCGTGTCGGTAGACACCCTCATGCCTGCTATCATCAAGTTGTCCTCTAATTGGATTGCATTGGCAGTGACATCTTCCCAGGTTGTGATACCTCTAATCACTAGTCCATTATAGATTCCTTCATTCCTCAACCCTCGAATGAATCGATCAAGCAGTTGGTTATTGTTGAAGCGCTCATTTATAGGGCAACGAGAGTTTAAGTGCTTTAGACGACTAATGAAGTCCCTTACTGACTCTCCTTCCTTACATTCGGCCTTCTGTAGCTGAGATGCTACACCCCAAAGCACACCTTCTCGTATGTACTCCTTTAGAAACAACCTTCGAAGGGTAGGGTAGATTGTTTTCTCGTCCACCCTTAGGGTCCTATACCAATCTCCAGCCTTCCCACTTAATGTCAAGCTTAAGGCATTGCACTTATGTAGTTCGTTACGTTCCCCTAAGGAATCACATACTTGTTCAAACACTTCAATGTGTTTTCTAGCATCTTCGTCCCCATTGAATTTTTGCGTGAGTTTGGCAATTTGTACTGCCTTACTTCTAGGCTCTCTATCAGATGCGTGACGCATATTTTCCGCGATAGATCGACCTATGGTTTGAGCAAACGCTGCCAAGTCACCTATGTGAGGAGGTGGGCCGGTGGAGGTACTCTTGGAATCATATGTGGGAGAGGGACGGGTACCGGTCTTGGCATATGTGTGGATGATGCAGGATATGGAACATAACCGGGCATAGGTCCACTCGGATAAGAGCTAGGGAGCGGCACTCGAGGAGCATAAGCAAGTGGTACTATTGGAGGTGTGGGGGCCATGTGTGCATAAGGGGCTAGAGGCACATATGGTCGAGGCCCCATATTAGGTACTACGACACTAGGTAGTGGCACTGCGCTAACCGTAGATATCATCGGTACATTCTCTGTCAGGCTTATCCCTGGAGTGAGCACTGGGTTTTCCTTAATAGAGGGTTGAGCCAAGTTAGGGAAGCTAAAGTTTTCGCTCGGAGGCTCAGATTGCATAGAGACCCCAGGTGAAATGACGTAAGATGGGTCCATGGGGCTCATTAGAGGAGTCTCCATTTGTGATAGAGTAGGCTGTTGAGCCTTGCTCGTATCCAGAAATCTCATGGGGCCAGTTGAGAGTATATTTACCCCTCGGTTTTGCCTTTCTGATTGAATAATGCCATGGATAACATTACAGATCATTTTCTGTTGATCTTCGATGCTCGTGGCACTAGAGGTGGATTGTACAATCTCTATCCATCCTACATGGTAGGCGTGGCCAGAGTGTAGATCCGTCAACACCTCAGTGTGGAGGTCGTATGTCCAATGATCATTAATGAACAATCCTTCTAGAGTCAATGTGTTAATGGTTTCTTGTGAGGTAGAAGCAATGTTGCTCCCCGTGGTTTTACTTGTCACCAACGGTACTCTAGAGGGAACTTCTGAAGGAGGCAGCTCAACAGGGCCTTCTTGGTAAGAAGTTGGTAGGATATCCACATGGACACTCTTTGGGGGTGTGGGGTCCACGTGCGATGTGAAAGGAGAGTCCACTTTCCCACCCCCTTCGTGTGCTTCATTTGCATCAGGTTCCGAGCGAGTAGCTCTACCTAATGTTTCCATGAAACGGCTAAACATACTAGTACTAGGCTGTGGAGCTTCGGGAGGTGCATGTCCTTCTCTCTCAGTGTTTTGGTTAGGGTATGCTTCCATGATTTCTGAGTCGGAGGAGGAATCACTAGCGGCTATTTTAGGGTCTTGGGTGGTGCTACCTTGTGTCCCCGCTGAGGGTCTAGAGCTTATCGTGGATGGGTAATGGGTGTCCGTATGAACAGAGGCACCCTCAATATGCTCGTGTTCTAGCACCCGCCCAGAGCGTAAGTGCATGTGCTTTTGATACCCTAAGGTGTCAAAAAGCTGCTCTAGGAGGCCTTGTGACTAGTTTTTAGCGTGTTTTTTGTTTGTTTTTTTGCTAGATTTTTTAGAGCGTGTCGTGGAATGGGCCGTGTGATAGCTCGAAACGAGCGTATCGGTCAGAGGGTCGTGCCGTGCTTTACAGCCCTCCATTTGGTCACTCTATGCCCTCGGAATCCCTAAAACTGTCAATTTCCAGTAGGGAACTAGGCCCAAACTAGAAAGTCTAAGGGTGCAAGTGGGAAGAGAAAGGAGGAGAGTGGAGGACTTGTCCCACATGCTCTCATTCTCTCTTGAGGGAGTAGGGTATATATATAAGAGTGAGTCTAGTATATATCATAGGACTAAGGCCTGAGGCCTGGGCCTGGGCTTGGGCTTGGGCTTGGGCTTGGGAAAATGATCCCGATCTATCTTTTATACAAACCAACCCGTCCGTTTTAAGAGTCACGTTTTTTATTTTCAAAAAATTTAGCCGCCCGCTCGCTCGCGTTTTTGATTTCCGTTTTTATTTTTATTTTATTTTTTTGGAGAAAAAATAAAAAAACTTTTTTTTTTTTTTGGCTGCAGAAAATACAGAAATTGAAAACGCAGATATGCAAAAAAATGCAGAAAACACAGATATGCAGAAATTGAAAAAACGCAGATATGCAGAAAATTGAAAAACGCAGAAATGCAGAAATTGCAGAAAATTGCAGAAATTGCAGAAATTGCAGAAAAAAACGCAGAAATTGCAGAAAATGCAGAAATTGAAAACGCCGAACTTGAAAATGCAGAAATTACAGAAATTGAAAAAACGCAGACAATAGCAGAAATTGAAACTTGACAGCAAATGCAGAAAACGCAAAAAACAGAAATCTCCACACACTCCTTCCCTGCCTTTCCTATGATAGAAATTGCACCACAAGGAAGCGTAAAGTGCTAACCGAGCTTAGTGTAGGGCATATCCCCGGCAACGGTGCCAAAAATGTGCGCTCCTTACCGCACTGTCGAAGCAAGGGACTTGCCAATAAACCGTGTGCGAGCCACAAACGGCTCCAAGCACACAACAAGCCTAAACTAGCAAGCTCAAGAGAACAAAGGGTGTGTCACTCACCGCTCTACGCTCGCCTTCGTGGTGGATTCCTTGCCGCGATGAAGAAGAAGCTGCAGTCATGCCGCGCTCAACCGCCTCGCTGCCGCCGTGCCTTCGTAATGCTCGATCGCACACACACTCTCCCTCTCTCTCTCTCTCACACACACACACACACACGAGGAGGTGAAGAAGAAGAAGATGGAGATGGAGCAAGAGCACTCTTCAATTGCACAAATGAGAGAATGAGTAAAAATTAGGTTTAGTTGGCTTTTATAGGAGCTCACCCCATTCACACTTGGGCGCCCATGCTTAGCCAACTAATCCCTTGAATGTCCAAGTTAAAGTGCGCCTCTCATCGGCGATCACTCTACCTTTCCCTATTGGACCGACAAGCCCGGTACCTGACTCTACCAAATACATAATACGCGTCCATCGTAGGTGATGGGGTGTCCGTGAGCCGTGAGGGTTAACATTAGGTTACCAACCTAGTGTTAAGCCCGGTGTCGTTAACGGCCCGGTTAATCCTGTAAATGAAGGAGCTTAAACTCCTAGATGGTAGATGATCCAAGTGACGGTGCTTTTAACAGCCCGCCTTGGCTAAGGATTAAGTTGTACTCAAAGCATTATTCAATTAATTGAAGATTACGGTGATTGCCCGAGCTTTCAATGTTTTCTATTATTTCTCTCTCACACCTCTCACACCTAGAAGCCTAGTGCCTACCCGGCTCACGTTTTGAACACATATCCCCCGACATCTTTGGTGAACGCGACGTGAAACGAGACGGGGTGGGAGGTATAGATGGAGAATTTAGAGCAGATGATGAAGATGATTGCAGAGTTAAGTGAAAATGATTTTGATGATAAGTTAACAGTTCCAAATTTTTTGAAGATGCTTCAATTGATTCAGGGATCTCTGCTTGAAATGGAGACCGTAAAGAAGAAAAATCAAATGGATGAAGCTTTGGATGCAGCTTTAGATGCGGTATATGACAAGAGGTGATTCTTTGATGGATATGATGCAGAGGGCTACCTAGAGTGCTATGAGTTGGAAATCAAGGTAAGAGGGATACCAGAAGAGTTAATGATCATATCTTTTGAGCAGTTAGTGAGTTCAGATTTGAAGGAGCACATCCAAGAGGTTACCAAAGCCTGCATTGATGACTAGGAATATTTCAAAGAAGCTATTGTACAGGTAAGTTATGAGCATTATGAAAGCTAGCAAGAATAGAGTTCAAGTCTACCAAACTATGCAGATATTCAAGGACAAGTACGATCAAAGTTGGAAGCTGTGATTGATGAGTGTATTGTACAAGATGCTACCTTCATACAGGCTAGTGATGAAGATATAGTTGAAGCTGTATATGAAAAGCTGGGTTTAGCAGATGCCTTGCATGAAGTAGAAGTCTTTGAGTGTGAGGCTTTACAGCTTAAGGATACACATGGTGAATTTTGCAAACAACCTAATAATGCAATATAGGAGGAAAAGAGATCAGGGAATCAAAACAATGAAGTGGCTAAATCTCAAGAAGAAATTGTGTAGGTGAATGAGTGCAGCCATATTCAAGTAGACATGCATGAAGATTCGGTTTCAACTGAAATTTTTGTTGCTGACTATGAATTAGAGCAAAAACTTTTTGGTACGGATTCTACCATAGAGTTGATGATATTGGTACAAATTCTTCCATAGAGTTGATGATATTGGTACAAATTCTTCCATAGAGTTGATTGATGATACAGATGTTACAGGTCAAATCAAGGCTGCAATTTAGAGTAGCAGGACCATGGATTTGGGTATACCAGATTTGCCAAATTTGGATATACCAGATTTTGAGGACTTGGTTCAACAAGAGTATGTGCTTGAAGATCTGCAAAATGTTGATTCTAAGGGGGTGCAGACTCCTTCATTGACAAGTTGTTGTGAATCCAAGCTACCAAAGTGGAAAATTGGTCTTGAATGTGGTGATGATGAATCAGAGGGGGTGCAGACTCCTTCTTTGACAAATTTCTGTGACCCAGAGCTACCGATGTGGCAAACTTATCGTGAATTTGCTGATGATTTAGAAGGGGAGAAAACCTCTTCTCTATCAAGAATTCATGACACAGAACTCACACTATGGCAGAATGGTCATGAACTTGATGATGCTGATTCAGAGGGAGTGCATAGTGAAGTGCAATCTCTTGATGTTGAATATGATTGGTTTCATTGTGCCAATGATATAGACAGGATAGTATATGAAATTTTCAACGTGCATGCTGAACTTTGTGCTACAAAAGTCAAAGATATTTGGATGAGGGTGAAAGACTTGAAGAGCAGTTTACAACAGATGTATTTAGTATGCATGTCATATGTGGAAATCTCAGTTTACAGCAGCCTGAGATGTGCAGGATGGAAGAACCTTCTAAAGCAGTGGACCTAGATTTTATGTGCTTATTGGACTAATCTTTGGAAGGGTTCTCAAATACACATGGTAAGGATATCAATCAATCTAGATTCATGCATGAACCAGTTTGTTCAGATGCAGCAAATGATGAACTTGTGCAGTTATTGGATGATGCTTTACTTGATTTTGAGCCTCTACAAGATAGAGAATTGTTTTCTGATGCATCTTGAGAGCCTAATGAAGAGAGTTTTTTCAAAGACTTGATGTATCCAGATATGCATGATCAGAATTCCAATGCTAGTGAGAGTGAAGGTGCATTGCCAATGCTTTTACCTGTGATTGATGATCAAAAGTTGGATGAGCCAGTTGCATAGGGGATATGTCAATATCTAGTGCTACCTGATGCTATATAGGATTTGATGTTACCCTATGATGTAGGGGATTTTGAACTAGCTTTTGACCCAGGAGGTGATAGAAATATGCATGGTTTGGGGCAATTGACTTATATGCCATATGATCTAGGCAGTTTTCATGAAGATTTTTGGGTTAATTTATGTTTATGCTCTACCGATTGGAAATTCTTTCATTTTCCCTATGATCCTAGAGTATGGTGCAATTTTTTTAGAGGAGTTCTCACAATGGGGCAAATGATTGGTTTCCTGTTTGATCCTGGGGGCTATTAAAGTGCAAGTTGCAGATTTGAAGAGTACCAGCTATCTATCGTAGCAGGTTGCATGGTACATGTCTTGGTTTCTAGATTATGCTAAGTCAGAAGATTTTTTGGTTATGCATTCAATAAGATTACATGGCTAGCTTCCAGTTGACTTCTTTGGACAATTGATGAAGTATCTTCACATCTTTTGAGTTGGTTCTGCTACCAGAACTTAAAGTAGATGACTTTATGGCCATTTCGTGTGCAGACAGAATAAGGCATACTTGAGCTTGACAGGGTTCCCTAAAGTGATCTTAATGGTCAAGCCATGTGCATCATTAATAAGAGCACTTGAGTCTGGCGGGGTTCACTAAACAAGTTTCCATAATTTCATGCTTTGGAGATATGATAGATACGGTTCAAAGATTTTTTATGGGCAGCTATTTAATGATTAAGCTAGAACATTGATGATAGGGTATAGGCCTTATAATATTTTTCATATGTTTACCAGCTACGTCAGTCTGATGATGGCAAAGAGATTAAGGTACCTATAGCATATGCAAATTGAAGTGCAGTTGGCACAAACCGGAGGCTATGTAGGTTCAGAGGGAGTGGATGTCATGCAGCTCTACTTCCATGATGGAAAAAAGAACAAATAAATGAAAGCTAAGATTCTTTGAAGCCTTCACATTTATTGAGCAGTTATTAGAGCTTGCTAATAGGCCAAGTTTAATGGTTAATGTATGCCAGATGCGGCTTAAAAGGGCCAGCAGATGCCTTAATGCTGCTAAAAAGGAGTATGCTTGAAGAGAGCACAGATGGGAGATTATGATCTAGAGCTGTAGTGCTTGAAGTGCTCTATTGGCCTGTCTATACAGCTCGTTGATTGGAACTACGGTGCAAAAGTTTTGGCAGGTTGAAGTTTAAGTTGATGCAGATCTGTATCGGATTGGGCAACTGCAACTGAGGGGACAAAAATGAAGTGAATGCACGGGCCTGAAGTGCTCACTTAGTGGAGCACGTCGATATTTTCAGATCAGTGATCGGAGTTACGATTACCAAGATTAAATTCACGATTAAAGCAGGGTTTGTATGCGTTCTATGCAGCTTGAGAAGTCTACAGGAATTCACGGCTCATCAGATGAGTCCGGGTTGATGAGATAATACGGCTTGAGGCCGGTGTCAGTTGTCGGCACTGCTCAGTTGGATGAATTTTTGGCATTATTCAAGACACTGATATGAGCAGTGAAATTCGAGACGATATTGTCATTTAGGGGCTGCCGAATGTTGATAAGGTTGTGGCAAATTCACGATGATAATGTTAGTCAAGGACTGCTGAAGATGAAAGCTATACGAGGCAATGCTTTGGTAGATATGCATGTTCAATGTGGTACCCAAGTGTCGTGCCCAAGGGCCGCCCAAAAGCCAATATAATTAGTGGCCGTCCAAGAAGGTGGGAAGGCTGCCCAACTCAAAAAGGGTTTTATTTTTGGTGTGGATGGAAGTGGAAAATGGAGATAGAGGTGCAGCGACAACGTGGGGGGAAGAGGAAGCACTCGCGTAGAGCCGTAGAATGCTCGGATGTGCTTGCATGAGAAGGAAATATTTCTTAGATCGTTGGGGCGCTCCATCCGGTACCAATCCCAACAAAAACCGTGCGAGTTGAATTTTTGGGCATGCCACGTCATAACCGCCTCTCCCATGCCACGTTAGTCACGGCGCCGTGACTGCGTGGTGGGGCCTAATTTTGGGGGAGATATAGGAAGGGCACAGGAAGCAATCGAGGGATTTTATTGCATGACAAAGGAAGCTTGAAGAGAGGAGGTTCTCTCTCTCTCTATATATCTATCTATCTATATATCTATCTATCTCCCTCTCTCGGCTATAATCAAGAGGAGGGCAGGAGAGAAGGGAACGGGGAGAGGAGGAAAGCTGGTGAGATCTCCCGCTCTCTCTCTCCTCCTCGCTTAGCAAAGGAAGAGAAGTCTATTGGAGGCAACATAAACACGGGAGGGCATAACAAAGGGAGGAGAAGACTCTCTCCCCCTATCTGATCTCACTTGGCCTCGACAAAGGGGGGTCACTCTCTCTCTCTCTCTCTCTCTCTCTCTCTCTCTCTCTCTCTCTCTCTCTCTCTCTCTCTCTCTCTCTCTCTCTCTCTCTCTCTCTCTCTCTCCCCCTTGATGCAACAAAGGGTAAGAAGAAGGTACTCAAAGACAAAGGTCTTTCTCTCTCGCTTTCAACCTTGGTGAAGAGAGGAAGACGCAGAAGGAGAATAGTGAGGAAGCAAAAGGCAAGTAGCAGAATCAGAAGAAGGAAGCAAGGACTCAGAGAGGAAGCTAAGAGGCGGTCTCTCTATCTCTCTCTCTCTGAAATCTTAAGGAAAAGGAATATGACTCCCTTTCATCCCATAAGGAGCAAGTAAGCCGTCTCTATCGAGCTCGGTAAGAGAATTCGTCAAGGGCACACAGAGCCTGAAGATAATCAAAGCAGAAATTTGATGCTTATTGTTGGTAATTGAGGCAATAGGACAGAGAAAGCTCTTGAGTGCTATCGAAGCAGGGAAAGATCGACATAGAAAGAAAAAATTTGCAGAATCCAAGGGGCACTTGAAACAGTTAAAGTGGCAGAAGAGAATTTCCATTACCGTCATAAGTTAGAGATTCATTAATCATCATGTTAAGCCCGGTGTTGTTAACAGCCCTGTTAATCCTGTAAAAAAAAGAGCTTAAACTCCTAGATAGCAGATGATCCAAGTGACGGTGCTGTTAACAGCTCGCCTTGGCTAAGGATTAAGTTGTACTCAAAGAATTTTTCAATTAATGGAAGATTAGGGTGATTGCCAGTGCTTTCAGTGTTTGCTATTCTTTCTCTCTCACACCTAGAGGCCCGGCACCAAAACCCGGCTCACATTTCGAACACATATGCCCCGACACCATTGAAGTTGATAATATTTTAATTTTAATGAATGAAGCTTTGAAAGTATAAAGCGCCTGTTGGAACTGGTCCGCGACAGCGCTGACTAGTTTGGATAGGTTTTACAAGGGTTGGAGAGGAGCAGTGATAACCACAAACGGCAAAAGTTGGCACTCATTACTACTAGGTAGCGCTGAAAGCTCCATTATAAAGTGCTTGTTGAACCTGCTTGAACTGGTCCATGTTGGTGCGGACTGGTTCCAACAGGTTTCCCGTTACTACTACGTGGAAATATTAAGCTCCATAGTTACATGAAGTTAGTAAGAATACAACTCGGAAGCTCAGCAAAATTCCCACGGTTTTGGGAAACTCCCAGTACCGGCGGACATAGTCAATGGTGATGCCTACATCTACTCTGATTGCTTCTTCACCCAAACGCCTCATCGCCTCATTGGCCGATGAGCTGCCTAGACGAGCATCACCCATAGCTATGAACGATGGAAGGCACAGTCTGCTATGCAAGCGCAAAGAAGAACTCTGCCATGCTCTTAAGAGAGCTCTCAATCTGTGAGGTAGGTCGTCCTACGATCACTAGAGAGGGCAAAGAAGTTGAAGGATGCTTGCGTGTTTAACTGGGCCAGTAAGCTCTCGGCCGTTTTCAGCAGGTCCATATGATAGAGATGGCCATAGATGCTTGCTATACTACATGTAGAGAACAATCCTCTTGTCCTAGATTGCCCCATGATGCATCGATAAGAAAGATAAGCTTGACAGAATACGCATGCGCAGAGAGAGAGAGAGAGAGAGAGAGAGAGAGAGAGAGAGAGAGAGAGAGAGAGAGAGAGAGAGAGAGAGAGAGAGAGAGAGAGAGAGAGAGAGAGAGAGAGAGAGAGAGAGAGAGAGAGAGAGAGAGAGAGAGAGAGAGAGAGAGAGAGAGAGAGAGAGAGCGAGAGTGAGGTATTGTACCTCAATCTAAAATCAAAGTTCAGGAAAAATCATTTTCCGAAACATACAAAATTCCTTTCCTTGAGTCTGCCTAGAGGAAATTTTAGAAAATAAGGGGTATTTTTTGGGTTTTTACACTATTTTTCTCTATTTTGGGGCGGAATTTCTCTTTTTTCCCTTGTCCTCAACTCGCATTTTTGAAATTGGAAACAGAACGATATTAAGCTGAGACACATTTTTCCCGAACATTGCCTAAAATGAAAGCACACCTTTGGATTTTGTGTTGACCTTCCAACGTTCCATTACTTCAGTAACGATAAGTTGAAGATAACTCTATGGGCACATTCGGATTGTTCGTGTGCTGTAAACAACTTTTCCACCCAAAAAATGCAGGCCCTCCTTAGCCGACTGAAGTGATGTTCACATGCAGATCACATAGCCTGCTAAAAGCGCTTCAGTGCAGGTGGCTCCAACCAGCTCATTGGTTCTTCAAGCGCTTGTCCACCTTTGGGCACCTCAACCACGCCTGAACACAAAAGTTGATGCCCGGGCATGAGTCAGCATGCCACGTCATCGACACATTGCATGAAACATGTGCAGTGAAAATTGCATAACCTCACGCGTCTCAATTGATTGGTCCACAACACATTTTTTCTTTTCCCCAAATTAAGGGCACCTACTAAATTGAAGCGAGCCCTCAAATGGCCAGACGATCAATTCTCTAGGGCCTCTGGTCACCTCCACACACCAATCAACATTCACTATTGTAACCATTTGCACTCCAAATGTAGGTTTTCTATGTTATTAGGAGAGCCTTTTCAAGCACTAGTTCCAGTCCAACTTCTTCATGATAGCCGTATGTTTTGTAAAGTTGCTATTCTAGGGCTTAAAAAATGGCCCAAGGGCTATTACTGGCACATGGTGAAAGGTCATGGGGACTGAACATGCTAATCTCCACCCAGCCATGCCCTATATAGGCCCTTGGCTTGCTAAATATAAGGACCCCCTTGACTGCATGTCCATCCTGGCCCTTGGCCGTGCTTGGTCCTACCCTTGTCCTGACATTACTCCCCCCTTGGAGAAGCATTTTCGTTTGCGAAAACACAAGTGATGGTATCTTCATAAGAACACTAATGTCTTCTACTGTAACATCCCTCATGGATCCAACGGTTCATTTGAGCGGAACCCGGGTCAGTAGGAGGTTCAATGAAACCAAGAGTAACATCTTGATTTTCTACACTGTTGTCCATTTGTAATCATCTGATGGTACCGGTTCCTATCCAAACATGGTGTGTAGAGTCCATTTAGAACGCTTATGAGCATGGTAAACGAGATTATCACAACAAAGATGTACCAAAAAGAGTACCTCTTGTCACTGTCCATGAAAGTAGCTTGCTGACTCCTAACTCATCAGCCAAGTCCTTGACTTTTTCCCAATTTTCATCATCAGTAAACAACCCACCCTAACGAGTGTTCAAGGTTGAGAACCTAACTTATACATGAAGAGACTACCTAGTCGCAACATGCGTTAACTGATAGTAAGTAAACTCCAAGAAGAGCAATAAATGCTTATTAATTGGATTGTTTGGTGCTAATGTATGCCCTTTGCATATCCTTTTAGCCCAAGGTTACACTTTGTAATCTGCCAATCCCCTTGGATACTGACAATAGTGAGGTGTGTTTCCCCCACGGTTTACAGACAGTCTTCCCAGACGACTGGTAAACTAGGAATCACAATAGTGTATAACATTGTTGAGGAAACAGCAATGTTCGGAATAATTGTCGTGGCTAACTTGAAAAATCCACAAACATCCAAACCAAGCCATGACCTCTATTGGTGATTAGTAGACCCAAAATTAATCTCATAGAGATAGTGCACATAGAGTGCAAAATGCTTCATAAGCAACAACCTGAGGAATATGCATGCCATTCCAAATTAGCTTTTACTAAACACTAGGGCCCATAACACCTAGTGTGCATGCATTTAGCAAAAACTAACCCGAACCTGTATATCCATAATGGTCTTGCCAATACTTATGGCCAATGTGATTTGCCTAGTACGCATTAAAAGGAATGTAAATAGTTCTGAAAAGAACTAAATACTTTTAGTTGCAATCTTTTGCAAGCCTTGTTGAAATGTCTGAATCACAATAGAAGGTGAAACATTGATCACTTCTAGGTACAGACAATGAAACTTTTTCATTAACAACTTATAGCCTTGCTATATGTATAAACAACCATCTGTAATGTTGTTTAGCAGTACTTGTACCTTAACAAGTCATTCTAAGTATCCGACAATTTTTGGCCACGAAATTGCTCTTGATACGTCGTGCTAAAAATGGTGTAGAAAATAGATTTGACCAGCACCTAGTTGGACTTTGTCGTGACACATAATTGAAATAATGGCGCCAGTGTCAGTCCAGAGACTCATATTTTCCACATGTGGAATATGTCTCATGTAAGGATGTGTAAAAAAGAACATCCTTCAAGTACAAGATGTACTTGTGTATGGAGATAACTCTAAACACTTTGCGACAAAAGTGAGAGGGACCCTTATTTATTGTTCCACACTGGCTAAACCGATCTCCTTGAGTTTCTAGACCATGGTGTATCACATGTGACAACATGTGCCAAATTGAACCCTACAAGTAGGTTCGTAACCGCATAAGGCAGAAAGATAGATTGAACACTTGGCCCAAAATACTTTGTGCCGACATGTCCTTGGCATGGCTCTGTAACATTCAAGCGTATTTATACGTCTTGAATAACAAAGCAAAGCATACTAAAAATGGAATAACACCAAATTAATAGATGCGTACTTGGAGATTTGATCGTAATGTTCACTTACCCGTATTTAAATGCCGTATTTAAATGGAGAGGAGCACGTCCTCTACCTGAAAAAACAAGCAGCATTGTACTGGGAACCCTGGGTGTTGCCTTTGCACTCCAGGCTCTTGGATTAGAATCTACGTAGTCAAACCCCTTGGTAAGACTCTTTGTAGAGACTGCTCAACTAGCAGATAACGGTAACCAATATAGTCCACCGTGTCCAGAATGAGTGGAATCAACTTGAAAAGTGTGTCCGTCCGCTACCGCGTTTGGTAGATTGCGGAATTCTTTCCTTGAAAATATAATTGGGAGAGATCAAGTGTGATCCTCAATGCAGATCAAACTGTGATCCTTAATGCCTATGGGGTGATTTAGTAAGCACCCGTTGGGTCATACCCCAAAATTGTGGTGCCATAGACACTCGTAGTGCTATAGAGCAAGAAATCCTTCGAAATGACGAGACTCTTGCTCGTCAATTAACATCAAGATGTTTGATGTGTACTCCACTAGGCAAATATGTTCGATCCTAAGAACAATAACCCAAGGAATGGCAATAGCTGGATCTTACCCAAGATCTGCCAATGGCTCTTAGCCAGCCTATGTGTGGCTCTTACCCAGCCTATGTTCCTAGCTCTTACGATAGTTAGTGTTCAATCGATAAACCGATGAAAACTAATGTGAATGGCATCTTGGTCCATTTCTAGCTGAGAGTTAGAGCTCCTTGTCTCATTCTTACTTCCAAACAAAACATGTATGAAAAGCTTCTTAGGAAGTTTTCATTATTCTTGAGAGAAATAAGAAAAAGAGAGAGAAGAGTAGCATGCCTTAGGCATCTTATGTCCAGAATATGTGCTCTTAGGCATCTTATGCCTGATGTGTAGCTTATCCTATAAACATTCAACCATTTGCCTGTACAACGCTCTCATCGAGAGAGGGGACAAAAAACACAAGCCACAGCTTTGACCCTCTTACCATGTATGGGGTCGTGACTGTAGAAAAATGACTTAACATGGCATTTTGCCTGTGAAATATGTCGTAGATTTATGTTCCATTTAGTGGTAGTGTGTGTTGACAGCAACCACAAATTTAAACTATCTAGAACTTAGTATGTCTGTGACACAGTGCCCGATGTGATAGCAGAAGCGTAATCTTTGAAGCGGTGGAATTTATGCCACCTAGTTAGCATGCCATGCATACAGATTGTGAAGCCCTTGGCGAGGGTGATGGCCTCAAAGCTTGAGAGCCAAAACCATTAGTGCCTTGTACAGTTTAAACTGGTAGGGATTTTGTGAGGTGGTATTCCCTATTTTGCCAATTTGTCAATGTTGTGTGCCACTGCTCGTGATTCCGAGTCATTGGGCAGTACCTTGGCACAAGGGAGAAGCCTTACTTCATGGAAAATTGTCAAAGAAATTTGCTTTGTACACAAGCATTAGTTTCCAATGTAAATGTATAAACATGGAAAAAAATAAACAATACTAAACATGGTCTAACCTAGTCATCCTGTTGTAACTAGTTGTCTTGAGATGTGTGAAGAAAAACTCGCTCAAATGTATATCTTCATCTCTGTTGCGCGAGAGAAAGTTGGCCTGAAATATACTGTAGGCATAGGGAGAACTTTCCCAAGGGCGTGTGCTCATAGCATACCCCAAACAGTAAACAGCTTAATTTAAGAGTCGTAAATTGAAGCCTTGCTTCCTTCAAAAACAGGTGCTGTAAAAGGCCATGCATGTCTGTTTAAAGATTTCAATTTTGCCATGCTTCATTCCTATCTTTAAACAAATCCACGCTGTGGTAATTACAGTAATTTTCACAGGCCATGCTTGTGAGCCTAAAGTGTATGCATATTATATGCACGTCTATTGCATATCGTAGCTATCAAACAGATGTTGCATAACAAAAAAAAATCAATTGCGTACCTTATCTCGTACACTTACTGACTAAGCTTGCTGCCTGAAGAATCAAATGAGTCACGAGCAAGAAGAAAACCCAGAAGTGATTTTCCGGATAATAATGTTTGGTTCAGTAGACATGGTCACTGTGGAATCAACTTCACCATTTCCAATTGCCTACTGCTTAGAATTTGAAAGAATAATCGGCCTTGCCAATCATCAATGCCTTATAAGGCATAGGCCATGCCTGAGTTGCCTTCAGTACGAGGCAATTGTTCATCGAGAAATCCGTGGAGAGGGTATCTCGATCGGAGCCGTGATCCGTGGTCCAAAGCATGGTAAGGACTACCAAAATTGGACGTAATGTGTTGACTTTGGTCATACTGGATCCGTAGATAATCTCTCAGGACCACATGGCCGAGATCAACATAATAAATAGACTTGCAATACAAATGTATACATAAAGTGATGGAAATTGCGAACCTGATAGAAATTGCATATTTCCTTGTATGCACCATGCAGGCGAGTTGCATGTGGCTTGGGCAACACGTCGGAACTCCGCCTTGATGACCTGTCAAATATGTCTTTTAACTTCAGCATACTGAAAACCGACTACATTCCCGAGGGTGCTGAGGGAATCAGGTATGGTACTATGCGCCCGATGGGGACCCGGGCATGCCCTTTGCATGAGAAGGCCTCTTTTGCCGGAAAACCCTGTGGGTGGCCGCCCTTAGCTGGGCTATTAGGGCACTTTGGAAAAAAAAAACAATAAAAAAAAAACGTTAACTCTGTAGCGATGGCGGCAACAGAGCCGCGCGAGGAAGGATTGCACTGTCCAGGGATTTCTATCATGAACCGGGGCTCGGCTCTGTGTCGAAAAAGGTGTAACTCCTCCTTGCGCTCTGATAGAGCCCATCAGGCAGCAATTTGGCACCGATCGACCTTCTCCCTTCCTCCGACTTAGGGTCGTTGCATGCGGACCTTCCCCGTCCTCCGGTCCTGTTGCCTGTCAAGCAAGCTTGCACACGGTTCCTCCTTGCCCCTTTGCATGAACATGCAAGGCAAGAGTGGCTCCACGCCTTCATGCCCCCCTCCTTGGCGAAAGCCATGCTTCGCCATGCCAAGGTCCGAGAGAGAGGGGGAGAGAGAAGAAAACCATGCTTTCTCTGCGCCATGGCTCCACCCTCCTTCCTCCTCTCCACCTTGATCTGATACCAGTGAAAGGGCATGGGGACTGGGGACTGAACATGCTAATCTCCACCCAGCCATGCCCTATGTAGGCCCTTGCCTTGCTAAATATAGGGACCCCCTTGAGTGCATGTCCATCCTGGCCCTTGGCTGTGACTGGTCCTACCCTTGTCCTAACACATGGGCCCACATTTGGTGTTTCTTTGAGTCAATTTTAGCGGAAGGGTCTACTCATCAGTTTGAGCCATTTCAGGGGTTTATCTCCAAGATCTGACCAGGCAAGTGATTTCCCACAGGTTTAAACTGACCAGGCAACCTGCTCTCAGGTTCAGGACCAATTTTCCTCCATCAATCTAGCTTAGATCTATGAGGACAAAACTAGATTTTAGCTAAGTAAAGGACACTTGATCACTTTGAAAATATTTTGTTTGGCCAAGGAAATCATTTCCAACATAAATTGATGATAGGGCTCTTTACCGATCTAAGGACGAGAGACTCATCACGGATCTAACAACTATCCACTGATCTAAGTCACAAAAAGAGAGTCAAGGCATACTCTGTCTTATAACTTTTATTTCTTTTTGAGCATGTAGATTTGTTAAAAAATCTAAAAACAATTAAAAATTAAGTAAATTTTCTTTTAAAAGTGTTGAATTCGTTCATAGAAATCCATAGAAGGGGAACCCACATGTTATTAAGGTTTGGAACAACCCTAGCTTCAAGCTCAAAAGCTCCTTCAAGAGCATCCACCCGTAGTAGTAGAGGTATCGCTTAACCCAGGTTGGGCTGAACCAATACCCAAAGAACATAGAGCCCTTGAATCTGAAGAAACTGCCACGTGAGATACCTCTTCCATGGCTTCCACCACAAGGTTCCATAGAAGCGAGGTTTCTGAGATAGCTAGAGATACTTTGTGACAAGGATTTTTCTTAGGACCTCAACATGTAAGGAGGTTTGAGATTTTGAAGCCTCCACTGCTTTGTGATAATTTTATATGTACGACCCTTTTGTGTTGTGGTGCTGGTCAAATCCAGCATGACATTATTATTTTCTTCAATATACCTTACACTTGCATCAAATTGTCAAGGGTGTTGCTCATATTTGCTCGGTAATTAGCTTTGCTCGGTTTTCTTTGCTCGTTGATTGGAAAGCCCCATCCTTTTCTTGATCAATCTGATAGCACACATAATCGAATCCTTCAGGTGAAACATTTCCTTTTTATACTCCTCGGCATGTGTGCCAGTTCTTCTTTCATAGTGATCAATTCATAAGTGGAAGTAGAACCTTGGGCCTCCATCCTTTGGCCGATAGTGTTCACTATGGTGGAGTGTCGTTAAGTGTAAAGACAAGAACTTGGTGGGCTTTCCTCACTTTTTCACTAAACACTCTCATAAAGGAGGGCATGTGGTAGTGCCTCTGTGTTCATGAAAAATTAATTTCACAAACGTACAAAATTCCCTTTAGGGTAGATTCAAAGAGAATAGTTATTTTGCAAAATAACTAGCATGTTTTCCAATTTAACTCTATTTTTTTAAATTCTCTAAGTAGGTTTTCTCCTTCTTTCCCCTCCGGCTAATTTGGTTTTTCAACCGGCCCAAGGCTAAGCTGAGTCACATTTTTCTCGAACACTTGCATGTGCCCATCCAGAGAGAGAGAGAGAGAGAGAGAGAGAGAGAGAGAGAGAGAGAGAGAGAGACTCTCTTCTTCTTCTAAAAAGGTGACGTGAAGAGAAAGTGCTTGGGCTCTAAGAGCGCCTTAAGAAACGCGCCAAAATATGATGCTTTCCACCACCAGCCGAATAGAAAATGGGCGAGTGGAACTTCAGTCTCTCTTCTATTCTCTCGTCCTCAGACCTCTTCTTCTGGCAAAGGAGAGCTTATTAGATTACCTACCGGTCCTTTCTCTGGGGCTCGGTCGGCCAGCCGCCAAAAGGCTTTCGCGCTCTCTCACTCCCAGAATCCCAGTGTTACTAAAGGAGAAATGTCTTCGCTTTATGATGCCCTGCAAGATACCCTGCTTTCTCCTGCGTGTAGCCCATCAAAGCAGATTCACATGACAGGCAATTGCAACTAATCGAGAGAGAGAGAGAGACGATCGCCCAATTGGGAGTTTTAGATTTTGAGCTTTGTGGGTTCTTGTAAATGTTATGCTCTCCGACGTCTTGGCTATGGCCGACTCTCACATTTTATCTGCAATATAATCGCTTCTACACAACGCATTGCCTTTTTTTCTAATCTACTGTTGTGCGTGCCCAAGCCACAGAGCAAGTTCGCAAATTTAGAGGCAATCATGTGCATCATCTGCATGTTGAAGAAATCAGAGTAAGATCGCCGCCGCAAGATTGCCCGCCGCGGATCCATCGATAAATTGACAAGAGACAAGAACGCAGCAATTCTCACAGGTATTCATCTGATTACACCTTCTTCGCGTAGCACTTCAGCTTTCTATCATGTGACTAGTGTTTGAGCACAGAATGTGATTTTCAATTCTGCGTTATCTCTAAAGGGAGCCTCTTTTGTTGAATTGTGCAGCCAAGGCGCAAAACACGGATCAGAAGCCGCCTTGTCTCAACATCCCAACAATATGGGGTGTGTCTCTTCCAAACACTTAAAGAAACAGGCCCTCCTAGAAGAGAAGTGGGGGATTACTTCTCCTGGCAGAAGAAAGCCCTTTGAAAAAGCTCCACCCAATGAGCTCTCTTTTGAGGAGTACCATCGCCACTTGGTTGCACTCACGTCCAGCTCATATGGTCTGCTGAAGGTGGATACTCCCAAGCCTTCCGAAGAGGTGAAAAGAAGCACAGTTCGTGTTCGCTCATTGGATGACTTATACGACAGACTCGACATTCTCGAGTCCATGGAATCGGCCCCGACCTCGACCTGGGAAGAGCTGAAGACTGTTTTACAGACATCGAAGCATGCTGGTCATCAAAGGAGCATCTCCATACCCATCCCACATTCAAGCAAATCAGCAGTTCAAGAAACCATTAATGTGTCAGACATCATGCAAGGTCTAGAGGAGGAGGCATCTGCCTCTTCACCATCATCATTAGATGTTGGATCAATGGCACCTTCAATAAATAAGGCGCTGGGGCACCTTCCTCCCTCTGCTGAGCCAGAAAGATTGAACATTAGACACAAGAAATACGACAAATTGCCATCATTTCACAATACGAGGGAAGGTTTAGCAAAACTCAACTCAGGTACTGTTGTCCATGAGACGTCGCTACGTGCTAGCAGGGATCATCAGCCGAGTTTAAGCTCTACAGTGCCTTCAGAGGTATCGTATTCTACTTCAAGCAGACGATTGAAGCTTACTTTGAATTTGGAGTATGAGAATACTCTCATGACAGGCATGCAAATGAGCCAGGATGCGTCTACTTCAGTCAGTTCATCAGCCAGAAGATCGATTGTGGATGCATTAACTGAGCCGGACAGCCCCTTGTTTGACCCTGCTCTCTTGGCTTCTTATGAGAAGGCTTTACAGGAGTTGAGAAAGGAAGATTGGAGCATTGCAAATGATACTAATGATTTCTTTGAAAAGATGAGGCTTTCAAAGGAAACCCAAATGGATGTTGGTGCGGTACCTTCATTGCACGTCCCAGAGCATCAGTCCAATCTTCGTGAACCCTTCGAAGAGGCCATCAGTGCAAGCCTGACGACTGAGTCTGTCGATCCCTTAAATGAGTTTGAATGGAGATGTCCTCCGGGTGGTGAGGAGACCATTGTCCTTTACACGACGACATTGCATGGTATCAGAAAGACATTTGAAGATTGCAATAATGTGAGAGACATTTTGAAGGGCTTCAGTGTGGGGTTTAATGAAAGAGACGTTTCCATGCACTTGGCGTATCGTAATGAGCTGAGAGAGCTGTTGGGGGTTCAACTGTCAGTCCCAAGTGTGTTCATCAAGGGAAGGTATATCGGGGGGGTAGATGATGCAATAAAGCTTCATGAAGAGGGCAAGCTTGCAGTTCTCCTTAAAGGGCTACCAAAAGACTTGAATATTGGTATGTGCGACGGCTGTGGGAATATGCGTTTTGTGCCCTGTTTGGTGTGTTGTGGAAGCTGCAAGGTTGTCGACCAAGACAATAGCCTGTCGCGGTGTTCAGAATGCAATGAGAATGGATTGATTCCGTGTCCGATATGCTCGTAGGCGTATGCTTTTGGTGGTCAGTAACTGCAAGTGAGTTCTCTGAACACATTGCTTGGCTTAAATTCTGCCCAAAACATTTGAATCACTTTTATCTTTTTGGCTTTGTGGCTAGATGGTCTCCCTTTTTCACTGAAAAAGTTCTTTTAAGATAATTGGTAATTGAGAGCTGATGCGGCTCGGGTGTATGTACATTCAGGGTGCTGTAGCACCTGTTTGTGCTTGCTTGTTAAGACTGTGCTTATGCTGTATCACATGTGCATCGACGCTAAATTTATTCATGCAATGGATTCCTGTATTGATGTCATTGTAAGGCAGTTTGTTGTCTTTATATTAGACTGATGCTAGGTTTGGATTTCATAGCTCTTCTTTTGTGTTACATCATCATATATCAGGATGGGCACTTGAGCTATGGCCGGCCAAGTGAACATGGTCCTATGATTAGGCCGGTTAAAGAGTCGTGTGTGAGATGATGATGGCAATGATATGAATGTGTGTGTTTGTAAGCGCGCGCATGCACGCTCTTCAAGAGAGGAGTTTTATCAAAACTAAGTGATTTGGGGATGTATGAGGTCCTGATTGAGCTAATTCTTCACACACCTTCAATGCCTTGACATTAAACTTTTGTTTAACAACTCTTCTTGCTTGATTCTCAGGAGTAATCATGCCGGCATGTGCAAATGGATTCGATCCTCGAATGCTCCAAGAGAAAGGGAAAAGAAAGGGGCCTTGCAATTGTGAAGGGTTCTCCCTCAGAGGCTCTGATTGGCTTTCAAATTGGCTTTAGTAGAGTTATCATGGCTTGTCTTCTCATTTAGATGGCTTGTCAACCCCTCTCTCTTTAGTTGAATACACATCTTACCAAAGTGTAAAATTGTTCTTGAAGGACATTAATCTATAGGATACAGAACTCAAAAGGCTTTAAAGGATGTATTTTAGACGCCGTGATACCTATCTAGGTTGTTGAGAAGTCAATTGCATTTGCTCTTTTCTTCAGCTTACGTGTGAATTAGAAATCAAGTAATTAGAGATCAAGCAGTGGGTCTTTATATTTTCGAAAAATAAAAACCCTTCAAAACATTTAAAATGCAATAGTGAAGGAAAGGTCTCATTACAATGGAATGTCAAAAGAGTTGGTTATAATATCTATAGGTTATAATATCTATATGTGTAAAGAGGTACCTTGGTAGGCATGCAATGTGCATGTGTCTTTTTGGCTTGGAGAAGCAAGTAAGGTGGGCATCATAAGTTTTACTATTTCCTATAGTGATTAGTGATTGATTCACCTACCTTTTTATATAAACATTTGATTTTTTATTTATTTTTTAGTGTGACAATGGAACCCTCATTACACAGCTTTATATGGCTTGATTTCCTTTTCATTTATCGTTTTAGAATCAGTGTTCGGGAAGAATGTGTCCAACTTAATATCGTGCCGTTTTCAATTTTAAATATGCCGGTTGAGAGCAAGGGCAAAAGGACCCAGTATAGAGAAAAATAGTGTAAAAACCTGAAAAATAAACCTAATTTTCTAAAATTTCCTCTTGGAAAATTTCAAAAAAAAAATGTATGTTTGGAAAAATGATTTTTTCTGAACACTATTCAAAATGCCAACATTGTTAAATAGTATGCGGTGTAGCCAGAAAGGCGTTGAGCCTCTGGCTATGAAAGTTTGTGAAATGATGTGTTGATTTGTAGCATATCTGAAGAAAAAGACCAAAATTTCAGCCATGAAAGCTTTACCCTTACGTAAGGGCAATATCAACTCAAAACTCATGTGTGATGATTTGGTGTAGCCTCAACCTTAATTGCACTGACACAATGCTTGTTTGTCTTGTAAAAAAACTCTTTCTTTCTTCCTTAGTTCTTCATCAAGGCGAGCTTACATACTTATAGAGACAAGCACAAACAATTATCTGAAAAGACAAAACTCTAATCGGGGGCCTAAAACACTCGAACAAGAGGTAGAAGCATTGCATGGCTACAATAGCACACCCACTTTGATCATCTGTTAAAGATATGAGGGGGAACAAATTGCAAGTTTTGTAGCCATAAGCAAGCACCCCCTTCAATTACCTACGACCGAAGTGTTGATGTGTTTATTTTTGCCCATTTTCCTTGCAAAACTAGCCATTTTCGATCATTTTTAGATCGTCTTGGGAGAATTACTTTGGTCTCAATTTTTCTATTGAACGTCAACTTTTCCACTTTTGATGACCATTTGGTACAACTTTGGTAGTGACGTACGTAAGTTATTATTTTTGGTAGTTTTTGCCAATGCCATAACTTTGTAAGCCAAACATGTACATTCCAATGAACCATAACACTTGACCACATTCCAAAACCATCTTCTAAATATTCTAAAATCATAAAGCATAAGTGGCATTGCACCTAGGGGTCCAAGGTCCTAGTAAGGTATGTAGACAACTACAACCACGTCATCTGCTTTCACACATAGACATTATATACACAATGGCATCCACTTCCATACATCCAAAACCATGTAAAAAGACTTTATTAACTTCCTTTCCCAATATGAATGTGCCATGGTACGACATCCATACCTTTAAACCTGCACATCCTCTGGCATGTGACAATATCTTCAACACCATCATATTTCTCAATGACATTGTATCTCTTTCTAGCTCGAAAAAGAAAATACATGACACTGGATTTCAGCCAGATGAAATAGCATATAATTGGCCTTTATGATTACACCTCTTGTGATAAGGCAATAAGACATGTATATCAAGCATATATTGGACTGCATTTGCCCACATAGTCCACGTTTCAAGAAATCTCTAAGATCACCAATTGCAACATATGGCCTCAAAAGATCTTGTAACATGCATATCACCCTTCCAAAAAGCTACATGTAGTCATGCGCGTTTAATTTTCCATCCAGATCAAAGGGCACATTAATAGAGGGACATATATTATGAACATCAAAGCATTTTCCTTTATCAAAGGGCGTATAAGTACTATGAGAAAGATCATGAGCATCTGATTGACCACTTGGGTCTAATTGTAAAACCAAAAAAATCCCATATCCCTTACATAGTTGAAAGCATGGGTGAGTTGAATTCACCTCCTCTAGTCTGCAAAATATGAACATGCATCTCTAGGACACTGGACATATTATTCGTTACTACATTTGGCACCTCAAAAATTATATGCATAACTTCTGTTAAGGTAATTAAATCTTGTAAAGTATCATCCAAATATTGCATAATCTCTTTGTCACGCTCATCTCCTTCTGTCCTTAGATCACATATCTCATCATGATGATGCATACCCGTGTCTTAAGGAGCTTCATATCCCTCCAAAGAATCATCCAAAAGAGCCATCAACTCCAAATATTCATGTGTATGCTCTACCAGACTGTGCATGTCTTGAGTGGGGCTCTTGAGAACCCTTGTTGTATGTTGCACAAAAACTCTTCAAGGCTTCATCCAAAAGCCACATGAGATACTCTTCAATGGGACTTTCTCAGGAGCATACCCCATGTTGTAATGGATCCTCGTTACATTTATTATGCATATAGGTCATATTCCCTTCATTTTTTTTCTCAACCATCACATCTTCTTTGAAGTACCTTTGCACATCAACCTCATAAAAATAAGCATGTTTCACAAAGATAGCATTTAGCTCTCTCTCGAAGTAATCATCATAATTATTTCACTCATGAGTGAGGATAAGAAGTTGCATATATTCTTGCACCTTTCTAAATGAGTGCCTTTGCTATTCAAATATATCTCATTGATCAAATCATAAGCATAAGAAGCACATCTCCCTCCATTTGGCAATTTCAAAATCTCTTCAAAGTACAAATCACCATCAACAACACAATATCTTTTGTCATCCTCAGTCAAACCATTTTCACTTTTTTTGCTACTTACTTGATCCACGAGATAATTTGTAGTACCTTTGTGTCACGGGAATCGAATAATAGATATCGATAGCAAAAGATAGAGAAAGAGATCTTTGTATTGATGAATCTTTGTAGAGTTTTGATACAACAGAGGAGAAAAATATATGGACACACTCCGTTGTACGGAGCTCGAACCTCCCGACCACCCCCGAGCTTCAGTTCGCTTGCATGCAGCGTCTCACTCGCACTCGCACTCGCACTCTCACTCTCATTCTCACTCTCACTCGCACTCGCACTCGCAGAAGAAGAGATCGGCGAATGATCCCCAAACGCACCACCCGTCGTGCTTTTATCCTTCTTTTCCTCGAAAAGCCTGCACGATTTTCGTACCAAGTATGCCTGCGAGAATAATATAAGAACGTGATCGCTAAACGATCCGTAAAGGTTAGATTTCTATCATGACACTTTGCACAGATCGTGTTTCACACATTGATTTCTGCATCGCCTACAAAATAGCCAAAAGAACATACTCGTACAACCAATTCAACATGATAATCAAAGTAAAAAACATAATTATATACCTTCATAATCTCAATTTCCATACTCTACCGTGAAGAAACAATCCACTTCTTGGTTGATAGCAGGGAGAACTGTATGATGTTGTAGGTCTGTCTGTCCCTGTGTACATTACACTGCTGCTGCCTTCTGTTTGTTTTCATCATAACTTTTACAAACGAACTCAGAACAGAGCAATCCAGGTACTCAAAACGACGGGAATAGGTCTGGTCTACAAGGTAACGCGGACAGAATTGCGAAAAACATCTCTGTTTGGCTAAAAACGCAACTTTTAGGTCGCGACTCATAAAACTTCTATTTTTGGGTATCCACTACTTTTACAACTTATTTTAAGCCTACCCATGCATTTTAAGCTAAAACACATAAATATACAACATTGATATTAATAAAAATCTCAATTTTACTGTTCATAGACAGACTATCTGTTATTCATTAATCTTTATCAAATCCGTTTTTTAGTGTATTATTTAAAAAAAAAGAATATATGTTCTCTCTTAATATCTCAACTCATTCGTATAAGCTCTATTTAATAGACTATTCAACAATCTTTCAAATCGTGCTAACGAAGGATATGCCCTGCTACATTCTTTTCGACTTTAAGAACTTCAAAGACTAGTCCTATTACATTCTCCCCTTATCAAAATTAACTCTGTCCTCAGAGTTGGTTTAAAGAGAGGAAAATTCTCTTTGCAAAACACTAAGATCAATCCATGATGCATCCTCTACTGGATAGTTCTGCCACTTAACCAAAACTTCCACAATGTCTCTATTTCTCAGATGTTTAAAACGCCTATCTAGTACTAAGTCTGGTTCTACAGTCAATGGTCCGTCATCTTTCAACTTAGAGTTGTCCTCTAAAACATGATGCACATTAGGGAGATACTTTTTCAATAAACTCACATAGAATACATGATGCACTTTAACATGAGAAGGCAATTCCAATTTGTAAGCTAATGAACCAATGCGCTTCAAAATTTTAAATGGACCAACAAATCGTGGAGACAATCTTCTATCATTTCCAAGAATCAATTGAGACTTCTCAGGAATAACCGTTAAAAAACCATATCACCAGTTTCATACTCCACAACACGATGTTTCTTGTCATAATACAGTTTATGTCTCTTTTGAGATTCTCTAATATTCCCCCTGATTTTGGCCAACTCGTTATCCATTTTCTCAAGCATCTCACGTGACAGTTCTACCTTATTCCTCGAGCTAAGAAAATTTATAGATGTGGGACAGTTATAGCCATACATTGCCTCAAACGGAGTCATCCTAATAGATGAATGATATGAACTGTTGTATGCAAATTCAAGCAAAGGCAAATATTCATTCCAATTAGATTGGTTTTCATTGACATACATTCGTAACATATCTTCTAAAATACGATTCACCCTCTCCGTTTCCGCATCGTTTTGAGGATGGAAAGCATTAGACATGCGTAACTGGGTACCTATAGAGTCAAAAGTCGCTCTCCAGAAATGAGAAGTGAACTTAGAATCTCTGTTAGACACTATGCTCTTGGGCATGCCATGCAAACGAAATATCTCTTTCATAAACAAGTATACAATGGTCAATGCAGTATAAGTTATTTTTACAGGAAAGAAGTGAGTCTGTTTTGTGAGTCTATCTACTACCACAAAGATCGAGTCATACCCTCCATGAGTAGTAGGAAGTCTAATAATAAAGTCCATGGATATAGACTCCCACTTCTGTAAAGGAATGTCTAAGGGTTGAAGGTCACCAGGCATCCTCTTATGTTCAATTTTAACTTGTTGACATTGAAAGCATTCACACACATAATTCTTAACATCCAATTTCATACGTGGCCAAAAGAATGAACTTTTAATCTTTTCATATGTCTTACTCAATCCAGGATGACCAGAAAAAGGTGAGTTATGACACTCATGCAGAATTTGACTCTTAAAAGCAGAATTTGCAGGAATACACAAGCGGTCATAATAATACAGATTTCCCTTATACAAATGATATATGTTCTCATACATCTCACCAATATTCTCACGCAAGAATTTCAAAATAGGCATGTAAAAAGAATCGTTTTCAACTTCGGCATGTATCTCATCAATCAAATTGGATCGCACAACAGTCAACAAATTACACATGGGCCTACGACTCAATGCATGTGCAACTTTATTTTCTTTTTCACACAAATACTTCAAATCAAAGTCATACTCAGCCAGCAATTCAATCCATCTTCTTTGTTTGTTATTTAACAATGGCTGAGTGAAAATATACTTCAAGTTTTGATGATCAGTACGCAATTCAAATTTTACACCAAGCAAGAGATGACGCCAATGCTTCAATGCATGAACAACAGCAAGCAATTCTAGATCATGTGTTGCATGGTTCAATTTATGTCGTCTTAATTTCCTAAACTCATATGCAACCACTCTTCCTTCTTGTGTCAAAACACAACCTAATTGTTAACCACTAGCGTCACAGGACACAACAAATGGTTTGCCCATCTCAGGAACTTTTAAAACATAATTTTCCGCTATTTTAGCCTTCAAGGTCTCAAAAGCAGTCTCACAGCTAGAAGTCCACACAAAACCCTTGTCTTTCTTGGTCAATTTGGTCAAAAGACTTGCTATCTTAGAGAAATCTTTAATGTGTGCTCTCTCATATTGTGCTAGACCCATAAAGCTTCTTACATCCCTTAATGACTTTGGTGTTGGCCACTCCATAATAGTCTTAACTTTGTCAAGGTCAATGTGAATCCCCTCTTTAGAAATCACTCTTCCCAAATACACAATCTGATCCTTTGCAAAAGTACACTTACTTGCTTTGGCATACAATTTATGTTCACGCAAAACCTCAAATGTTTTCTTTAAGTGCAATGCATGATCTTCTTCATTCTTAGAATACACAAAAATATCATCCAAGAATACCAGAATGAAGTCATCAAGGTACGGGTGAAAAATATTATTCATTAAGCACATGAAAGTTGCTGGTGCATTAGTCAAACCAAAAGCAAGAACTGTAAATTCATAATGCCCATAACGTGTACGAAAAGCAGTCTTTGGAATGTCCTCGACCTTAATGCGGATTTGATGGTAGCCAGAACGAAGATCAACCTTTGAAAATATTGTGGCACCACTCAAATGGCTAAGCAATTCATTTATGTGAGGAAGAGGATATTTGTTCTTAATGGTCTGTTTGTTTAACCCCCTGTAATCAATGCATAACCTATATGTACCATCCTTTTTCTTTTGGAATAACACAGGACTGCCCCAAGGAGATACACTAGGTTTAATGAAACCCTTTTTCAAAAGGTCATCAAGTTGTATCTTGAGCTCTTTAAGCTCATCAATATTGAACCTGTATGGAGCCCTTGAATAAGGTGTTGCTCCTGGATATAGATCTATGGCGTGGTCTACCGCTCAAGGCGGAGGCATACCAGGAAGATCGTCCGGAAACACATCCTTAAATTCATGTAAGAGATCCTCTATAAATTCTGGATTTGTCTCTTTATGTTTATCCCCAGATTCTTCTTTAATCTCATTAGCAAACACAAGCAACGTCTCACACTCTTATCTAAGTCACCTTATCAATTCCATTGCCAAAACTAGATTTAGAATCTCTTTCTTTCCACAAAGAGTGTGACTTATCATCATCAAATGATTAAAGATATATTTTTCTTTCTTAACAATCAATCAAAACATGATTTTCAATGATCTAATTGATACCAATGATAACATCATGCATATCAATGTTTATGTTATAGAAATCATCTTTATGATTTCGACTCTTCAAAGAAAAAAAAACAATTTTTCTACTAACTCTTTCGTGAAACTATTATTACCACTAGTTAAATCCACAAGACTTTTAACTTCTCGATTTAATTTCAAGTTTAATTTCTCAATCAATTTAGACGATAAGAAGCAATGAATACTATCCAAATCAATTAAGAAATTCAAATTTTAATCTCAACTTCTACGCATAAATTCGATCTCACAGAAGCTTTCAAAGGACGTATCAAAGACATAAAACATCACAAAGAAGGGGTAGATGACTTACCTTTATCGTACGCATCGCCAAAAGTCTCCAATTGAGCCATCTTGGTACGTATTGTTTTATCGATCACCTTGCTCGAGCATTCGAAAGTCTCGTGGTCGTGTTCTCGATATTGAAAGTATAATCCCAATCTTTGAGTTCTTCAATCCACGCTTCTAAATCTTCGCATATCTTTCTTATGCCATCAAACTCTTTAAGCTTAGCTTTCGTTAAGAATGATTTGGTTGTCGCTTCTCCCATATCGTCATCGTTTCTTTTGGCGGTACCCCAGTGCCACCACGATGATTATTGTTTCCAGGTGGATTAGCATGGTTTTCACCTTCATGTTGGCCATCAAGGTCAAATGTAATAGGACTAGTCTTTGAAGTTCTTAAAGTCGAAAAGAATGTAGCAGGGCATATCCTTCGTTAGCACGATTTGAAAGATTGTTAAATAGTCTCTTAAATAGAGCTTATACGAATGAGTTGAGATATTAAGAGAGAACATATATTCTTTTTTTTTAAATAATACACTAAAAAACGGATTTGATAAAGATTAATGAATAACAGATAGTCTGTCTATGAACAGTAAAATTGAGATTTTTATTAATATCAATGTTGTATATTTATGTGTTTTAGCTTAAAATGCATGGGTTGGCTTAAAATAAGTTGTAAAAGTAGTGGATACCCAAAAATAGAGGTTTTATGAGTCGCGACCTAAAAGTTGCGTTTTTAGCCAAACAGAGATGTTTTTCGCAATTCTGTCCGCGTTACCTTGTAGACCAGACCTATTCCCGTCGTTTTGAGTACCTGGATTGCTCTGTTCTGAGTTCGTTTGTAAAAGTTATGATGAAAACAAACAGAAGGCAGCAGCAGTGTAATGTACACAGGGACAGACAGACCTACAACATCATACAGTTCTCCCTGCTATCAACCAAGAAGTGGATTGTTTCTTCACGGTAGAGTATGGAAATTGAGATTATGAAGGTATATAATTATGTTTTTTACTTTGATTATCATGTTGAATTGGTTGTACGAGTATGTTCTTTTGGCTATTTTGTAGGCGATGCAGAAATCAATGTGTGAAACACGATCTGTGCAAAGTGTCATGATAGAAATCTAACCTTACGGATCGTTTAGCGATCACGTTCTTATATTATTCTCGCAGGCATACTTGGTACGAAAATCGTGCAGGCTTTTCGAGGAAAAGAAGGATAAAAGCACGACGGGTGGTGCGTTTGGGGATCATTCGCCGATCTCTTCTTCTGCGAGTGCGAGTGCGAGTGAGAGTGAGAATGAGAGTGAGAGTGCGAGTGCGAGTGCGAGTGCGAGTGCGAGTGCGAGTGAGACGCTGCATGCAAGCGAACTGAAGCTCGGGGGTGGTCGGGAGGTTCGAGCTCCGTACAACGGAGTGCGTCCATATATTTTTCTCCTCTGTTGTATCAAAACTCTACAAAGATTCATCAATACAAAGATCTCTTTCTCTATCTTTTGCTATCGATATCTATTATTCGATTCCCGTGACACTTTGTCATCAATGTATTCATAACAAGATGTACTTTGTGTAACCAAGTCACCAAAAGAATTACATGCATCACAAGAAGCATTCAAATCCAATGAACAACCACACGAAATTGAGTTTACATGAATATCTTTCATAGGCTTGATGTCATTGATAGTATATTTCACCAGTAATCTATGAGGGAAACTCCTTATGATCACTCAAAGAAGCACAAAGCTCATGTCCACAAATGAAATACCAAGGCACTCATCTATTTTATAATTCTCAGCTTGCATAGCATAATACTTGTATAAAATTCTCATTTATAACATCAATGTATCTAATTTTCCTTTGCATAATGTCCAGTTTTCCTTCTATAAAAGCAGTGAAAAAATCACTTCAATTTTCTCCACATTTGCAATCTCTTGGACCTACTTATAGAAATATGGAGCCACTAACTGTTGAAAGGACATAATCATCAATCCTTCAGGAACCTTTTCAACTCTCATCTCCATTGCATAGCACCCTCAAAGGCATTACATTTCTCATATAGTGCATCCAATGCGATCCCTATCGCTTCTTCCATCTCTATCACTTTGGTTAAATGAATTCTATATGACTCTGTACGAGCTCTATACTTGATATCCATTGTTAGAATCACATAATGTATATCCAATTTCCAATCATCACAAATCCTCACCCCATCCATTTCGCGTTGTCGTGCAGCTCCGCTTCCATAAGGAAAAACGAGCAAAGGGATGCAAGTTTATCTTCTTTGAAGGCTATGTGTTTATTGGGCAATGATAAGGGCTTGATAACAAGCTAGCCTTATGCTAAATGTATGCCAAATGCGGCTTCAAAGGGCCAAAAATTTTCTTAATGATGCTAAAAGAGAGTATGTTTGAAGTGATTATAAATGTAGGTTTATGGACTAGAACTGTAGTGCTCAAAGGGCTTTACAGGCATGTCTTTACGGCTCGTCAATTGAAGCTACAATGAGTAAGTTATGAAAGTTTGAAGTTTAAACGGTTTGCAGATATGTACCGGATTGGGAAATTGCAGATGACGTATCAGGGGTGAAGTAAGTGCATGGGCGTGAAGTGCTCATCTTGTGGAGCACGTTGGTCTTTTCAGATCGACAATTGGGGTTCTGGTTGCCAAGATATTGCCAGTTGAAGTTTCATCGGGGGCCAGTTCTGAACTAGATTGGTGGCCTCCGTTAGTGTTTCATATGGGGGTTTTGCAGCCTTTCCAAGGTTTGAATGTGGAGTATGTGGCATATGAAGGCCATAGGATTTGACGGCTTGACAATCTGAGTCCGGACCGGTAAGATATTAAAGCTTGAAGTCAGCGCCAATGATTGGTGGTGAGGTGTCAGATGAATTTTTGGCATTCTGGGCCTTGTCATTCGACGGCTCGATGGAGTTGAAATCCAGAGCATAGGTGTGGAGTCAAAGCTGACAAGGTATCTTCCCTTTGGGCTTTACAAGCTGGCAATTGGAGCATGGAGCAGTAAGTGGGAGATCCTCAAAGAGTAAGGATCATGGGAAATTTTCAAAAGCATTTTTGGGAGTTTTTTTTTTCAACACTCAAGGGAGGAGATCCATGGCCTTATGCCACATGGGTAAAAAGGCGGGACAAGTTTTTGCATTTGGACAAAGATTTTTGGCGATCAAGAGGGAGGATTTTCGAGCAAGAAGAGCAAGGGAAGAAGCAAGAGAAGAGGAGGGTGCTTTCGGCAATCGAAGAGAGCTCTCTTGGGAAACAAGGAGGGTGTGCGGCGGTGGAGAGCATAAGAGGAGCTTCGCCATCACCTTCTCTTCATCATTATAGAACACTTTACATTCAACAACGCCGAGCATCAACCGACGCTCGATTTCAGTGAAATCTAAATTAGTTTGGCTTAACTCTTTGTAAGGGAGCTTAATCTACAATTAATCGCAATTAATCAAATTAAAAATGTAAGTAAAGATACCACCTTGGCAATCGTGCATCAGCTCTTGTCAGTGTTATCAAATTCAATTGATCTTATGTTTTGTTTGCATTTCCAAGTGGATATTAGTCTTTTGTACGGCGTGGTGCTTCTTCTCCCTCTCACTTTTCCCATAGCTAGCAGATCGGCACTGACCCGACTCGCCTATCAAAACCCTTATGCCCCGACAACTTAGTGAACCTACCGCAAAACAAGTTGGGGTGGGGAAAATTTTGTTGAGAAAGATGTCTACATTGCAAGAGGCAACCATGCAACAATGATGCAACAGTTTGCAACATACATGCAGCAACAACATGCTTCCCAATAACATTACAATAACAACAACAGACTCAAAAGCTCGATAGACGGTTACAGACAAAAAGTGGAACGGTTTGAGGGTTGAGACATTAGTAAATTCTACAACACCTATGAGCAAGCTATGAAAGATGATATAATTGATGACCATAATGAAATAGACGAGTTTCATTTAATTGTGGTGTCTGAACTTAGGGCTCAGATTAAAGACATTCAAGCAGCTCGTGTACCAGATTGGCAAGATTTCAAGAAGGCGCCGCAAGAGGAATATTTTCTTGAAGATTCTCAGAGGGTAACAAAATAGAGCTTCATGAGGTGGGTGCAGAATAACAATAAAAAGTTATCTGCAGGAGAGCTGTTATGGGAATTTAAGAAGGAGTTTGACCAGTTATCCTTGGCAAAGTAGCCTTCGATGAAGGATCACAAGGTTCAATTTTTTATTTAGGCTACTGATCTGCGGATTTAGAAGAGTGTGGTATAGTTGGTGGAAGATTCAACAGGTGAGTTGGGATTAACATTTGATTGGGAGATAGTTTTTGAAATAGTGAATATGATCATAAAATGGTAGATGAGGTTTGACAAACTGATTGTGGCCGATATTATGGATGATGTTGAAGAGGAAACTAAGGAGAAATCATCCTCAGCAGTACCCAAGGTGGAGGATCGGTTCTCAACAAACTCGTGAAAGGTATTCAAGAGTTAAATTTGAATTTAAAAGCTATAAAACTTGAAAGACTAGCTGCAAAGGGATCTACTTTTGAGCCTAAGCAGTAACCCCCACACAAAAATTGGGATAGTCGATGCATGTGGTGCGATAGTGAAGATCATAGATATGTTAAGGAGTGTGATGACTTTGATGAAGTTATAAAAGAAATGTGGTTTTTTGGAAAGACAAGAAGATTCACCTCAGGGCATCATGTGAGATGATCTACTTGAACTTTGGTCGGGGCGGAATGAAAAAGCTAGTGGAAGAAATGCAACATAATGTTTCTCTTGTGGAAGCAGCTACATATGGACTACAGGTTTATGAAAAGGGAGATGATGAAGGTGCAAGTGCAAAGGGCCAACTATGGCCTTATGCTTTGAAGACAGCGGAAGCAAGTAAGATAACTTATGGGAAACTACTACAAGTAGGGAATTCCATTCAAAAAACCACACGATGGGCTAATCTAGTAGATTCTCTTTCAGTATATGAATTTATTGCTAATTCTCAAGCAAATGATGTTATGGTGGAAGAGAATCAGAGAAGGGATGAAGAAAATGCAGGAACATCAAAAAGAGCCACAAGATCCTGCAGTAAGAGGGAAGATAGACCTACTCCTAAACCTACTCCTGAAGTGTAGGTTATGGAGGAGGCTCCAAAGGACAAGAAGCAAGGTAAGCAAAGGGGACCCTCTTATAAGCTGAAATCTAATATTGAACTGGCTACAAATTACAAGAAGGTTCTGAAAGAGCGCATTCTTAATAATAAACTGGTGTTCACATTGGGTGATACTCTAGGAATTTCTAAGCGCGAGTTTCATGAGGAGATCATTGGTATAATCAAAGAAAGTGATAGATACCAAGTGACTAAGAGTGAAAGTCAATTAAGATCTAGATGATGCGACACATAGAAGCAATTTTGGATGATTATGAAGAAGAATTTCAAGAGCTTGAAGATGAAGAGTCAAAGCCTATGGTGGTTTCAAACCCAATTGTAACTGAGGTAAGAAATGTTCATTTTAATGACAAGGAAGACAATGAAACTATACCCAAGAGTCATTTTTCAAGGACTCATTGGACAAGAGCAACAACTAAAAATCATAGTGAAGGTTGGCAACATTGAAGAGCTGGTCTTAGCACTTGTAGATGGCAATTCAAAAATCAATCTTATGGCAAAGGGCTTGTACCAGATGGGGAAGTAGCCTATTGATGTGGACCATGATTGGCGGATACAAGCTACCACCATGCTATTTATATGGTGCATGTGTGCAAAGGTTAAGGTAACTATTGGGGATGTTTGTGATGAACAAACTTTTTTTGTACATGAGCATTCCTCCTATCCACTTATTTTGGGACATCCCTACATTACATATGTGCGGATGGAAACAAAGGTGCTAGATGATTTCTGAGCGAATGCAAGGATCTGAATCCAAGATGGTAGAAGAGCCATTCGATTTATGATTGTATGTGTTGACCATGCCAAGAGTAAAGACAGTTTACGTGATCATTCATTACCAAAGATGTGCAAAGAGTTTAAAGAACACAGGTTTGCACTGAATTTTCTTGGGGTGCCAATATAAAGAGGGACTATGGTGCTACAGGTCAGGATAAATTCTTGCAAAGAGAAACTTTCTCTTCAAGGTTTTTGGGGTTAACATTTGAAGGTTCATTCTCTTACAAAAAATTCAATGATTTTCCTAAGTGGGAGAAACAATATATCTCAAGTCTTCAAAGGGATTTGTAGAGATGTGAAGTGCAGCTTGAACTAGATGATGTGATTTCAAGGATTTTTGAAGTGGTATCTTATGTAGATATTATGTCAAAGCTTGAGGAGATCAGGCACTACATGTTACAAAGTGGAATTCATATTGTGCACTTAATGGACATGTATGAAGAGCTGAAAATAAACGAGGCACTTATGCATATCAAAGAAAATTTGGGTGGAAGAATTGAAGCACAGGTAGAGACAAAGTACAAGATTATTGCAAAGAAAGTAAGACCAGTGGTTACACCTCTACCAGAAGGAAGTGATGGGTGATTAAGGAAGCTTATCAACAACCTATGCTCAGAGATCCAAAGGACATAAGTTTACTAAGGAGACATTGGAGAAGCTGAATATTGGAGAGGATGGATTCCTCAAAAAAGAGGAGATCAAATGCTTTCAAGGTATGCTAAAAAAATACGATAAATCTTTTGCTTTTGAGCTAGGTGAGATTGGGTGTGTGGATCCAAGTGTTGTTTCACCTATGGTGACGTTCACTATTCCTCACATGCCATGGAGCTTACGTCCTATTCTAGTTCCTAAAGCTCACTTGCGAAAGCATATTGATTTTCTCAATGAGAAGATATAGATGGGTATTTTGGATCCATCATGTGCACCATACTCTAATCGATGGTTCATTGTTTTGAAGAAAAATGGTACTTTAAGGTCTATACAGGACATCCAACCGATTAACAAGGTAACAATATGCAATGTGGGTACCGGTCCAATTGTGGATGAATCTATTGAGGTCTTTGCAGGTAGATCTATTTACTCTATGGGTGAATTTTACTCTGGATATGCTCAATTTAGTTAGCTTTGAAGAGCAAGGATCTTACTACAACACATCTCGGTTTGGTAAGGATGTGAACTTAGCCACGGGTGTTACTAATTATGTAGCCAATATGATGAACGACATGAATAAGTTATTAAGGGACTTTATCCCTCATGTTACTATGACTTTCATTGATGATCTACCAATTAAAGGATGTGAAGAAGGGTCCAAAGATGAGGTAAAATATAAGAGGGGGTGCCAGTGTTTTGTTGCTCAACATATTGCTGACTATGATGTTATTTTATGTAGGCTTAAAGAAGTTAGCACTTTCAAGGAAAAAATCAACTTTTGGTGCTAAAGAGGTTTTAACTATGGGGCATATGTGCAATCCAGAGGGTAGAATGCTAAGTCCAGCTAAAGTTGAATCTATTCAGAAGATGAAGGAAACATGCTCTTGAGCTACTAAAGTTTGTCGATTTTTGGGTGCGTATGTATTCTACCTTATTTGGTTTGCCACATTTTGCTCATGTTGCAGAGGTGCTTTATCAATTTCTAAGGAAAGGCAAAAGACTTGTATGGGAAGAAGTTCACACAAAGGCTATTAGAAAACTAAAGAAGATGCTTCTCGAGGGTCCAACCTTGTGCAAAGTTGATTACAAATGAGGAAGGCTAGTAATCTTAACTTGACACTAGCGTATTGGGTGGGCTATAGGTCAAGATGATACAGAAGGACAAAGATTTGCAGTTTGATTTGGAGCAAAGGTTCTCAATGCTTGTCAACAAGGCTACCCACAAGTTAAGAGAGAACTTTGGAGTGTTGCTACTGCTCTAAGGTCTGATAAAGAATATTTTATTGGAGCTTCAATCGTGGTAGGATAAATTGCTTGCCATTGATAGGGATGATTGCAAAATTTCTCTACCCCGGATATTGCCATGTTACAATGGATAGCTTATATCAAGTCTCTTAGCCCTGAAATTTTTCATATTGCAGGTAGAGATAATCTTGTTGAAAATATGTTATCAAGGGCCAGGCTTGAAGATGAAAAAGAGATGCTTATCACAAGTGATGATGTTGGCCTGAAGTTCTACACTTCTTCTTATTTACATGCAAAGTGTGGTACTATTGCTCATGTTTTTGAAGTATTCTTTAAAGAGTTCTATGAGGGAGAGTGGATTTTGATAGGCCACTACCTTAGCACTCTTACCAAACAAGAAGGATGGAGTGATTAGGATTATAAGAGGATCAGGAAAAAGGCATACGACTACTTTCTAAGGAACGGGCATCTATGGAAGTAGTCAAAGCTTCTAGCAAGGGTACCATAGCAGGTTTTTTGCGACAAAGTGACTCAACAATAGGTTATAAAAGGATTTCATGAGATCTTATGGGCTGGACACAGAGGAGTATGGGAAATCTTTGTCAAGATCAAGGATGGATACTGGTGGAAAGGTATGTATAAAGATGTGGCTCAATTTGTGGAGAACTGCTTAGTATGCCAACATTATTCTAATGTGCGACACTGAGATGGATTGCATCCCACCTATCCACTAGCTATGCACTACAAGTGGGCGGTAGACCTGATTACAATGACAGTACGTGTTTGCCAAATGAGGTACATTGTTCTTGCCAGAGAAGATCTTACTAACCAGGTTGAAGGCAGAGCTTTGTGTACCAAAGCTATCAGTTCAGTATGCAAGTTCTTGCTTGAATATGTGATTTGGTATGGATGTGTTGGTAAATTAATGTTGATAGAGGAGATCTGGATGCAGATGAAGCTCCTAAGTTCTTTTCTGGTTTGGGCATTAAATTGGATCTCACTACAACATACAATCTAGAGGGTAATGGAAAAAGTGAAAGAGGGCATCCACCTATTGTTAAATGTTTAGCAAAGGCTTGCCAAGGGCATATGGGTGATTGGCCTAAACTCTTACCATTTGATTTGTGGGTTGATCATACTACACACAATTTTGATCCTGGCTTTATGTTGTTTGAGTTGATGTATGGGCAAAAACCCATTATGCCTACAGAAGAAGCGGTTATATCTTGAACTCTGATGCCATGGGAAGAGGGTATGTCTACAAAAGATTTGCTTGGTCTATGTATTTGCCAACTTGAGAGGCATCACAAAGATATCAAGCAGGCTAAAGTAAATTTCTAGGAGGCAAGGTTAAAATTAAAGCAGGATTTGATGGGAAGCATAGACTACAACCACATGCTATCAAAGACGGTCATTGGGTGCTTATTTATGACAGTAGCTTGGAGAATCAATACACTGCTATGCAAAAAATGGTTAAATGATGGTTTGGACCATATATGGTGCTTCATGTTTATGATAATGTAGCATACAAATTAAGTGAGCTTGATGGCATTGTGCTCAAGGTGTTTATTATGGAAACAATGATTAAGTTGTTCATGAAGCAAGAAGGTGAGATTGTTCTTGAAGATCTCAGTTCCAATCAACCTCCAAAAGAGAATGCTATGCATGCATCAGATTATGTGTCTGATGATACTTTTGATGATGCTGATTAACTACAGATGGCACAGACCAAAGGCTCTGCATGCTCAGAGGGGGTGGATGTCGTGCATCTTCACATCTATGTAGGGAAACTGAGCAAAGGGATGCAAGTTAAGCTTCTTTGAAGGCTATGGGTTTATTGAACAGTGATGAGGGCTTGATAACAAGCTAGCATTATGCTAAATGTATGCCAAATGCGGCTTTAAAGGGCCAAAAATTGCCATAATGATGCTAAAAGAGAGTATGTTTGAAGTGATCATAAATGGAAGTTTATGGACTAGAATTGAATTGCTCAAAGTTCTCTACAAGCATGTCTTTATGGATTGTCAATTGAAGCTGTGGTGAGGAAGTTATTGTTACCATATACATGTGGCAGTGATGTGTGTGAACACACTTAGGACCTCCGGGGCATTTTTTCCCTCACTAGAAGGTTTTTTCCTTGTGCATTGTATATACACCCATCATTCTAGGGCTATCTATCTTTCCATTGCACAATAAGTAAAACACTCTGTATTGTGTGCCTTGAGCTTCCTTCATCTTCTTCAACCTATGTGTGTTTTCTTGCAATCCTAATTTTAACAATTGGTATCAGAGCAGGTGGCATCCTCCCGGGCTTAGTCGCCGTAGCTCCAACACATGCCTGCTCACTTTCTTCGATTTTTGTGAGCTTTGGCAAGAATTCACAAGGCGACAAAAATTTTTGAGTGAGCTTGAAGAGTTCAGTCTACTCAAATTTCTGATTCGGGCTCATTTCGGTCTTCGTTTCCACTACAGGTTGTAATGTGCAGGCTATTTCGTCATTTTGTGCAGAATTTTTATCAGTGTCACTTTTTGCATAACAGGTCCTTATAGGCTTGTACGGTTTGTGCTATATAGCACATGTTGTTCCCGCTTGGTTTCTCCTCTTTTCGGGCAGTTTTCACATCAGGTGCAACATTTACCATAGCTAACAACAACACATATGTTTGTTGCTGAGGACTAGATAGCGTGCATTTGAATAGTCATTTATTGTTCCTCAAAGAAAAGGTGGTAACAACAATGTAGCCACTTCTCATGGTTCTTCTGCGAGTGGTAAATCACTTGTTCCTAATGCTTCCACTGGCAGCAATTTGTCTGGGAATTATGGTGATAAGGGTTGTTAGTATATTAAAACCTTATGTTCCTAAGCCCGATCAACTTTTGGATACCGAAAAAATAGTTGTTCCAACCCAAGGAATCCTTGAACTTCAATCTGACTATATCCTAAAAACTCACAAGAGGAAAGTTCGGAATAGAAGCATCATCGAACACCTTGTCAAATGGAAAGATTTCCCTAAAGAAGATGCAACGTGGAAAGACAGAACATCTCTCTATAAAGATCATCTGAACTTACCTTTGAGATGAGGACATCTCAAGTCTTCAAGTTGGGGAGGATGTAAGGTCTCTTCATATCTTAGAGGGGGGATTCCCATCTAAAGGAAAAAAATACCATGCCATTTTGGTCATAAATAAAAAGTTTCTAATTATGGTAGTCTTTCATCTCTAATGAGCTAATGATGAATGTAAACTTTTTAAAAATGAAATTTTTACTGTTTTGTCACTTTCGTCCAAAAATAGTAAGTTTTAAGGTGCTTACACCCACCTAGATGCGATCGTTTTGTCTAAATCTACCCCGTTATGAATTTCCACAAAAATAGTTGTCTGGTCCAAAAACTGTAAATATAGCAAGTGTGCGCATCTGACACCTTAGCCTGTCATCCTCAAGCTCGTCTTTTATTAACAACTTTTAGAATTGAATTATGATGGTTTAACGTCACTTTAGCTAATTAATTCTTATCCTCATGGTAGTAATTAACTCATAGCCTAAGGTATATATGTGTATGCATGTGCATGGGCATGTATGTGCATGTGTATGCATGTCCATGGTGGATGACCATGGATGACCCATAGCCATGGACCCATCTCTTATGGAATATCTCACTATGAGCATGGGGGGACTACATGAGTTGTATCACCTAAAGTGGTAAAGAAGGACACCTTGAGTGGTAAGTGAGAGGCTTGTGACACCTCCACATTACCAATTGGCAAGAAGGGGCAAGTAGAGAAGGGATGGGCAAGCCATGGGCAACAAGGAACTCCAAAAATCTATATAAAAATAAATTCACACACACAAAAGAAACACGCTTGAAGACAGGGAGACTCTGATGTTGTGGCTACTCATTGGTGAATCTTCTACAAGGCCTTGAGAGATCAAAAACTCCTAGGCACAATCTGGTAATGGAAAATTGTTGCATCAATTTATTCTACATCTATATTCTCTCCTCTTCTTGAGAGACTCCAAAATTACTACTACCATTCTTACTCTTATCTATCTAAAGCTCATTGATTGACAGTGGAAACTCTATTTCAAATAAATCTAATCCATGATTGCTCAAGGTTCTTACAAGATGGCAATAAACCAAATCAAGTGTGTTACTTGCATAATCATATTCGTGATACTCGTTATGCATTCCATTGTGTTGTTATATACATGAGTCTTGTTTAATTTTCATTAAAAGTTGAGAGATGGAATTAAATCCAATCTCAACTACATGACATAAGAGGATTGCATGATCATAGTATGCATTAAGTTTGCCAAGTTTATATTATGGTCATACATGAATGCATGGGAATGTGATTAGCATATGGGGTTGAAATGCATGTTTATCATAAGACTATGGGAGGATTAAGCAAGCATATGTTTTTGTATTGATGTGTGAAGATTTGAGTCCACTAAAATGGCTCAAAAAAATGCTCTGGAAAAGGTTCAAGTACATAGGCTTCATCTGTGCAATCCATTTCTAAGATACATTCTTCTCATTTTAAGCTCCCACTTGCTGAGGCTTTGCACATTCAAATAGGTGTGTCTTTGTTCAACCATGATTGAAGCTTAGTTTCAGTAGAAGAGACTGAATCGAATTTTTGTATGGGTGTTTTCATGACATCTCTATATATATGGTCTGATATTTAATAGTTCTCCTAAAGTAAGTGTACATTGAATGGGTGTAGACATGATTGAATGGATGTTGTCTACCTCTAGGGTTTGTTTCACTCTCGTTACCTGAGTGGTTTTACACACTATGGATTCATCTTCATTATCTCCCAAGTAAGAGGGTAATGTTTTCAGAGTCATTGGTTTAGACATTCCTGAAGCTTCAGAGCCACAATCCCCATACAAGGATTGTACATCCATGTCCATATCATGAGGTAGATTGTCTAACCAAACCTCCTTTATAGGAGCTGACTTCAAAGTTAGGCTCCCATCATTAATCTCTCTAACTTTTTTCCCATAAGTGTCCCGGCCAGTCTTCTTCTATGAATGAAACTCCATCTAAAACATCTTCACTGTCAGGCACTATAAGTTCTAGATCTTTAGTTTCAAGGTGGGGTTCTGCCACCACTTCGGATTTCTCTTTACTTGTTTCTACCCACAAGCTCCTCAGGTTTTGCCATACTCGAGCTTGGGTTTTTGTTTTTCCAGCATCTCTTGAGTAATTCTTACCAAATTTTGATAAGCTTCAAGCTTAGCTACTTCCATATCTGGAAAGGGAATGTTTTTCCATTTGTTTTCCATGTTTTGGCCTACTTTAATCCCCGCTTGGTAAGCTTCCAAGGCTACATTGATTGGCTCAAAAATTTGTCTACCAAAATTGATCCTCCAAATTTCATAGTGGTTTCCTTAATTTCACTTCTAGTTTCTTTCACTTTGTCTTGGAATAGTTTCTTTGCTTTCTCCTTGATTTCAGCTCTTTGTTTCTGTTTTCTCATCTCATACCTTTTGCTTCTGCTTCTTTTGGTCTTTTGAGAGGAAATTTTAGTATTCTCTAAATCATCAGAGGAGATATGTTTCTTTTTCTTAGCCTGGGCTCTGGTGATTACCTTGATTGGAAAAATCGGTTCACTCTCCGATGAGCTACTAGTTATCACTTGGACTATGTTCACTACTGTTTTACCCTTGTTTAGAGGGTTTTTTGGACAATATTTATGGAAGTGTCCTACCTTTTTGCAACATTGTATGCAATAAGCTTCAACTAGCTTAAGGTTCTTGTCAGGCTCTGGGCATTTATTTTTCCAATGATCATTTGCACCACAATAATGATAGTTTTCAGTTCTTGGCTTAATCACGGGTCTTACCATCGAGGGTCTAATACCTTGATTAGCTACATAGTACATCAATGCAAGCTCTGGTGTAGTATAAGTCACAAGTTCCTCCATTGGTGGTGGATGTGAATTATACCAATCTTCTTCTACCATTCCTGTAGACAGACTAGGCTCAGCATAGGGTGTAACAAGCACTAGTGCTTGTTCATCTAGACTCCTCTGAATGCATGTACTTTACTAGCACTGCATTATGTCCAAAATATGTAGGTCATTGACCCAACACGGATTGAGGTCATTCCATACCCATTAGTGGTCTTTTAGTTGGGGCCATATTAGGTTGATGCCTGTAAATGGGTTGTCATAGGCACGTATTGAACATTTCCATCATACTTTGGTCGGTAATAGCACTCATTGGTCTCATGGTGAGTCCATTTACCCTTGATTGCACACCATTTATGCGGCCTAATTGGCTGTCCTTGTTGAGGTATCCCTTGCCCTAGTCCCCTCATAGGTTCTTTTTGCATGTTATTCATCATTTCATTCATCCTTTGAGCATGTCTTTTATGGTTGTAAGCGGTGCTGCAGCAGCCGTTCCCACTTGTGCTGGTTTGGTGGATGTTATTTTCTTGCTTTGGTTATCCTTATGGACATCTTCTTCATTGGAAATATCACAATTGTCTCCTAAGTCAATAGCATCTGACACACACTCTTCTAGGGTCATATGTTTCTTGTTGTACAGTATAGCATGAAGTTTTTTGTTTAGTAGTCCCTCTAGAAACAATGATACTAGTCTTTCTTCTGCAGGTATCTCTAGCTCTAGGCATCTTACAATGTATTGTTTCATTCTAGCTGCACAATCCCTAACAGACTCACCCTGTTTCTGTTTGAAGCTATAGATTTGAGCTACCGTATTGTGTTTGATCCCCATTTTGGAACATGCAGTTACAATTCCTTGAGCTCATGTATTTAAATCCATGATTGACCTTGGTGGAATGTTTTAGAACCATGTTAGTGCTTTTCCTTCTAATGTCATCCAAATCCCTCGAATTGAGTATGGAAATCAAATATGCTTTCTCCTCTTAGGACTTGCTTAAAGCTTGTTAAGTGGTCATATGGATACCCTGATCCACTATATTTTCTGACCCATTTTTGAAAACCAGTTGGTCTGGCACGTCTATTTGGCTCAACTCTCGGTCTCCTGGCAGTTGATCATGTTCTGAGTCCTTCAAACTAGTCTATTGGAAATAGTGACTCATGTATCCCTGGACTCGCCTTAGTGTCACTTGCTTTTCTTCGTGATGAGGTAGTTTCTGGTTTCTTAACATTACTCTCAAAATATCTCTCGTGGAGTTCATCTCTTGAAATAGTTTCTAGTCCTTGGCCCAATATCCAATTCCTTATGGAGTACCCTTGGTATTTGGTTTGTTTCACCTCCTCAAGAGTCATCATAACAAAGTTATTGTTATAACAATCCCTAAACAGGTAAGTAATTGGTAGATCTGTTGAACCCCTGTCTTTGATTTTGAAGATATAGATGATATTCATGGACGTTAGTTATCCTGATTTGGCATGAGAAGTCCATAGAAGATCTTTGACGTTTCTATCCTCCCAACAATAGACTTTGATCCTAGGATTATCCATTCTAAGCCGTTTCAAAGGCTTCACATCAACTTGATCGTAGCACTCAAGTTCTAAAGCCGGTGGTCCTTCTTTTGCTACCATATTTGGAATTATGGTATTTACCTCTAACCCCCATTTGTCTATCACGTCATGGTTTTCAACTTGTAAATACTGAGTTCCATTTTTATCCATATACATTTTTCCTTGTTTGTTTTCCTTGATTTCCTCTTCAAACTCTATGTCATGGTCATCAATGCGAATATCATACTCTTCATTAGGATCCAGGTAAACGTGAGCTCCATGGCGATTAGTCTTATAAAAAGAGAGTATGTGCTTATATTGCACTGTCTTTCCGATTTTTGAATGAGTCAAATAGGAAGACATTTCAGATGTTGATTCTGAAAAGTGTCTAAGACTTCTTCAAAGATAGTGTCCAAGTGCTCTCCTTGATTCACACTCTCTTTGGCCCGGATACTCCACTAGCGGTCTCTCCAAATATGACTTGATTTGCTAGTATACGACCAGATCTAAGGTTCATATAGACTTGGGAAGCCCTGGATAGAGTACTTACCATCAAATTGACTTGTTGTCAACTTCTTCCACTTGACTTGATTGCAACTTCTATCAAGCTTCCAATTCTTGGTGTGCAACCTGATTCTTATATCAGTTTTAATGAAGTTAGCTAATCTTTCTCAAAGACTGTATAATTTTTGCTAACTATTGCGATTGGTCTATGTGTATCACTTCAAATTGAGCTAAGTGAGTCAACAATTGAGAGTTTCAGATTCTACTTTTGCAAAAAGACAAAGGACTAATTTGCAACCTGGAAACTGAGTGAACATGTACTAATTTGGATCCGATTGAGCCCAAAATTGCTTGGTGGCCTTGTATTATGTTGGTCTAACATTGTACAAGTTCAAAAGTCAAAAAGTCTTTCTCTGTGTATTAGTAGTAAATAATCATGATTATTTACTTTTCTCAGTTTTTTACACTTTTTGGCTTGATTTGCCAAATATGCAAGTTGTTAAGATCTTTGGACAAGTTTCACTAAGTTTAAACAAAATTTGTTCAAGTTATCAACTGTTTTGTGTCCGCATACTCAGTTTTTAAGAATCTGGCTTAAGTCTCACTTTTGTGATCCGAATTGTCCCTCTTGATATGCTTGACCTTGTGGTATACTCAAAGGTGCAAAAATATTCAATTATGTAGCAGACGTAAATAATCGCATTTATTTACTCCTGCTATTTTTTGCAAGGTTTTGCCACAATCTTGACAGATCTGTTAAGCAGCTTAACTTAAGCTCCCTAGCCAAGTTTCAACAAGTTTGGATAATTCATGTTCAAATGGTCAATAGTTTTGCGTCTGCAGATTGACTTTGCAAATTTGGCCACAATTTTCACTTCAGTGATCCAAATCTTACCAAATTTTATTTGTGGGTTTAATATAACATGCTAAAACTAGTGGTATGCTAGTTTGGTCAAAAAATTTAAAAAATGGGACAAAAGTAAATTATCGCAGTTATTTACTTTTGGTAAATTTTTGCATCTTTTTGGTCAATTGAGCATGTACACTTGTTTAACACTTCAATATAAGCCTATGAGTCAAGTTTCATCTGGTTTGAACAAAAGTTTCCCACTTTACACTCAAGTTCTCGATAGTCAGTACAGAATTCAGTTTCTACCAAGTTTTTGGCCAGTTTGGTGATCCAAATTCTATGGCCTTTACAAAAGATGTTTGTACACATACATAGAGTCTCTGGTATCAACCTTGGTCACTTTTGAGCTGAAAGTAAATAATCGTGATTCTTTACTTTAGGCCTAAAATGAGCACTTTTTTGAACTTTTTCACTGGACAGTCTTCTCATGAGCTATTTTAAGCCTCTAAGTCAAGTCAAAACTTAATTTGGCCTAAAATGTCAAGAAAAAGTAAATAATCTGAGTTTTTGCAAACTCTTCAAATTTTTACCTCAATGCGTCCAGTATTTGACTTCAAACCAATGCATCAAGTTCAGCTCCATAATATAGACTAACACTCTATCACATCACTTTCCCCATATGATACTCGCACAACAAACGATAACCCAAAAAGAAAGCCACTTTAACCATATATGCCTATGCGGTTCTGGTTGTCTAACCATATATCCTCGCATAAGTTTATGGGCATCTGATAACTGAAATCAACTCATCAAACAAACCATAAATCATACATAAGCGGCTCGGTTAACTCACGTTGTCACATGGTACTCCCCCTTGGTAGCACCCCTACACGCTTAGGTAAAACCAGTTATGGAATGATTAATAACTCATATATCCGAGCACTACAAGAGGTTGTGTGCTCTTGTGACGCTATTAGCGATGGAAATACACTGGGTTTTATAACCCCCGGCGTCGCTAAAACCGTCGCTATGAGAGCGTCGCTATATGCGACGCTATGAGCGTCGCTATAAGCGTCGCTATATAGCGACGCTCATAGCGACGATTATAGCGACGTTTACACAGAAGTCTATAGCGACGCTCCAGAGCCATAAATAGCGACGGTTATAGCGACGCCCGAGAGAAATTTTTTTTGGTGACAGGGCATTGAATGCCTTGCCACCCATCAACCATATTGTACTTGATTCACTTTTTTAAAAAAGTGCAAGGGTAGATAATAGACCCAAAATAGTCACCCACAAGGCGCATTGTTTGCAAAATTGACAAGCGTAAAATTGACAATTGTACACATCATAGGAAAAATGAATTGATTGGCAAATGTAATAATGACAATTGTACAACATCATAGGCATAAAGAATTGATTTGCAAAATGAACTGCGGTGACAAATGTAATAATATACATGGTTCAAAACGACGTATAAAATCCGTCTCATGATACATAAGCTATGAGAAACCCTAAAATAATGCTATCTAGCTACAGCTAAACTGACGTCGTCTAGTCAGACGTCTCATCGTGTCCAAGTGGCGTATCTGTCGGATTCTGCAAAAAAAGACAATAAGACAGCTTTCAGTAAGTATAAACATATAACGACATTTATAAAACAATACAAAAAATAGAAAAGAGTAAACCCTAATACTAACCATGCCGCCACGAGAATTGAGAATGTCCATCAGGGCGTTTAAGCCCTTCTTGCCTGCGTACTCGCGCTCGTACGGTGTGGGATCACGTCCTGTCATCGACCACTGTCAAAACATACAAAGATTTCATTATGTTAGAATTAAAAAACTCATAAACCCTAAACTATCGAACATAAAGAGCAATGCAAAAACACTTACAAAATCGGCCTCAAATGATGCCCATCCACCGCTCCCCAAGTGGTGCGAGCTCCCTGCCTCTACTCGCGCTCTGGCTGCATCCTTTTGTTGCTTCCACTTGTCGGGATTCTCGCGCGCTGCTTTCTTCACATTCTTCCAATCTTCTTTGGCCAGCCAATCTGGCCTGTTCCACCCATGCTTGATTGCTTTTTGCACTTCGGAACGCTTGTGTTTGCAGTATTCACGCATTTGAATCTTCATCAGGTCTTCATTGAAGCGCTGATCCCGTGTTGGAATAGGAAACTCATCATGAAGTATGCTGATGACTCTGTCTTTTAAATCACTTGGTACTTCACTCCATTTGTTTAGTATGTAGTGTCTAAACAACTGAGAGCAAAGACCACGTATGCGTGAGATCACCTTCTTGCCGTCATCATCCATGATGATGCCGCCGCTGAAGTTGACGGAGTAAGGCAAGCCCTCTGGCCGGTGACGCGTGAACCTGGGTGTCCCGACAGGGGTCTCTAGCGGCGTGTCGATGGGGGTACGGACGTCAGGTGTCTCCACCGAGCTTTATGGGCCCCGAAGTGAGGAGTGTTGAGTGGGGTGGCTCCTGGCGGAGTAGGTAGAGGTGTGTAGCTGCTAGGAACAGTCAGCCGCGCAAAACACACTGTAAGCAGTTAACAAGATACTATGTCTTGACCTCGTCAAGTTCTTGCATGATTCCATCTGCCTTCACAGTGCAAGCATACAATCTATGCTTCTTGCTCCTACTCCACCTCTGCTTGTAGTTTTTGACCTAGTCACTTGTTTTCTTGAATGGAGTAGTTGATGAACCTACCAGTCGACACTAGCTTGGATTTTCACATCTTTGTAATGTTCATATTATGTGGAAAATTAATCAAGGTATTGAACTCTTAGATTTACTACATGACTCTTTGGTTGTAAATGAGAGACACTCGGCATTGCATGGGATTGCCATATTTGTTGCATCTTAAGCTATTGTATTTAAAGAAGTTTGTTTGTTTTGTGACTGATTCTTGTGTGAGGGACTAGTATCTTGGTGATTGGCTGCAGGGTCGTATGTCTGTTGGGCATGCACGGATTATCCCGGTTGCTATGAGCATGGTGTTGCCTATGTCATTGTAGTTATAGTGTATTTCTGGCTGTTCTCCTAAATCTCTTTGCATGTTCATGTGGTGCACTTGAGCACACATTGATCTTTCTTGTGTAGAGCAATTGAGAGTCACTATTCAAAATTCCTTTCCTTCATAGTTGGTGGAAGCTAAACACTTGCTCTCGAGTGCAGGCCTCGTGATTTTATCACTCGTTTTGAAAGCTTAGAAATTGTTGACCTAGTGTTTCCTTTCTTTTATGAATTCTAAGCAAAAGATAGGTTTCATAATTTAATCGCTTTTCAAACCTCTGTTTTTCTTAATGCTTTTGTATTGCCTTAGTTTTTTAAGTGCGAGCTTTACTTCATATCTCTCTCTACATTTACACTAAAGAAGGGAGGGGAGGGGTGTGTGGGGAGGGTAGACTCTCTCTCTCTCTCTCTCTCTATGTGTGTGTGTTGTTCTTTTGTACTATACATGAGGTAAGTGATGGGAGGGACAAGGTAGGGGATAGGGGAGAGCAAGAGGGTGATAGGGAATGCGTGCGGCTACCTGAGGTCAGTAAGAGACTCTCATTGTACGAGTAATATGGGGTTGAATGGACTGTGGGTAGAAGGCCCTTGTGTGAGAAACTTGCACAAATAGATTGGATTGCGTGTTGCATGGGTGAGAGGCCCTTTGTCTACAATTGACAGTAGGCGTTGCAGGGGATGCATATCAAACTCACATATAGGATATGGTCAAAGATACTATTACAAAAGCAAGTAGTGGACTTGCTCAAATGGATGTTTACAAATGTGTTTGACATGGAGGACAAGTCCTCGAATAGATTGGGAATGTTCATTGGATGGGTATAGCAATTCCATATACGTACATGTATGTGTGTGTGTGTGTGTTTTCAAGCTGTGATGACTTTATTATAGTCTACCATTTGGCTCCATAGTTTTAAAAAAATTCAATCTCACTTTGTAGGGTTAAGCCCCCCCCCCCCACCACCACCACCACCAAAAAAAGAAAGATTAATTTGTTTTAAGCAATTGTGTGTGTGTTGCTGTTTTAAACTAATACTTAAAACAAAAACGAACATATCAATTCAAAAGACAACTGGCTTTAGACAAAGTACAAGGAATAGCACAAAAACGACTCAGTCTTTGATTCATTTTTGCACATCATAATGAGAATGAGGCATCATTCTAGTGATATGTATATAAAAAATTTAAGAACAATTATTACTAAAGTGACAGAGGCCAATTATGTCGGTGACGGATAACAAACAAGCCAAAAAGATCCTAAGTAAAGATAGAGTCCTCACCTGCATCCATATAAACAAGACAACAAATTCATAGCCTTGAATACGTATTACAGGTGTCAGCGAACCTATCAATTGTTATTCGTGTCCTACTTAAAACCTTTTTAAACTTATACTTACCATCCATGAAGAGTTTAATCCACCAAGTACTCCTTTCCAAAAAATATATAATGATACTGTCACAGTGAGCCCTAAAGACCATTACCCCAAAAATGTGTGTTTCAAAAAATTCTCTTTAGTCTTGTGATCAAAAGGCCATCACCCCTTCCAATCCAAGTGGTATTTTTATAAGAGGTTGTAAAAGTATCTATTAGCCCATTTTTTGAAGGAAATTACACATAATAATTAGATTAAATTTTGATCATATGGAAGCCAAAGGTTACCAGCACATGAAGGTTTTTCTATGGAAGGTAATTTGGGGTGCTCTACCGACGGGGGTGAAGATTCAGGAGAGAGGGATTGGGTCAGATTGATGCTTGGGGTGCAGGATGGCTAGTGAAGATCTGGCCCACCTATTCATGGACAGCTCAACTATTAAAGGCCTCACAGGGAAAATATGCAAGTGGGTCCAAAGAACATGGAAAATTAGTTTCTTCAAGACTGACCTATTCCTTGGAGGTAAGAATTCAGGAAGTCTTGCCCTCCTCGTCAGCACTCAAATCGTCAGATACTTCTTCTTACATAACGTATGGTAGACAAGAAACCACCGTGTGTTTGAAGGAGGTTTTGAGGTGGCAAGCTTTGCAGAAATTACTCAAGAAAGCAAAGTGCTAATATGGATGCTCTGGTGCAAGCAACACTCGAAGGATTGGTCTAGGACTACTTGTGCCTTGTTGTCAGCAGATAGAATGACTAGGACGGGGGAAAAATCTTGGCCGTGGTAAAGTAGTGAACAATACTTGTAAAAGAGAGAGAGAAAGGATTAGAGAAATTGACAACAATTGAGGACCGGATTTACTTGGAGCCCTGTCCCCCCTCCAAAAAGGCTTTTGTATTATAGATTCTCCCATGTAGAGAGACTTGGTACAATACAAAATTTGTGTTCCTTGAGACCTCGCTGGTGCAATGAAGATGGAAAACTTCATGCACCAAGATTATGCCCTTAACTATCTTACCAAAGCATTAACATGTCCCCGGCCTCAGTCCCAAGACCTCAAACACCTTCGAAGGTGGAGAGAGCTAGTAGGGAATGAGGGTAGGGAAGAGGAAGAAGAAGTAACATACAAAAAAGACATATACTCCTCACTTGATATTACTCTTGTTGTTTAGCATAGCATAATAGCATAGTAATGGAGATGAAGAAGATGGCAAGCATGCACTTTGGAGCATGGATCTTGGTTGGATTTGCATTCCATAGACAAGAGTTGTTGGTGTAGGCCCTCAACTTATCAAGCTTGGAGAAGGAGATGGTGTTCTTGCACAACACACTATGATCATGTGTGTGTGTGTGTGTTTATTCCAGTAACAATAGGACATAAACACCAAAGAATCCTTTCAAATTATAAAAGACACTAAAAACTATGTCAATGAGAAGGTGATATAATTCCCATTCATAGTACAGAAAAAACTTTATACACAAGTACAAGAGAGTTAAGAGCCTGAAGATATATAATTCACCATCTTCAATCCAAGGAACTTTGAAAACCATAGTTGAGAAGGTAACCCTCACCTGCACCCATGGAAATAACACAACTTTCAGCTAGCATTGGCACAGTATGCATGTGATGCATGGGTATCCCACATGTTATAGATATCACCCAACTAAATTGCTTTCAAAGATAAATAATAAGAAAAGTGAAGCTACTCAATTATTCAAAGATGGTTTCATTTACAAGGAAAAAAACCCTTTTGGAGCTCCGTTTTCTTTGCAAGCTCTCATGAGATAAGCCCGGAGACGAGTTTTATGAGGCAATTTAGCCTCGATGTGGGCCACATATACCTGTTTCTTGACTTTACAGAGTTTGGCATTAATGGCCACTATTTTTCAGGGTCAGTGATAGTGCTCATACGTGTAGTCAATCTATACTTTGGAGTGACCTGTAACATAAAAGGTTGTTAGTGAGTAAGTTCTACTCCTCCCTAGACAGAGTTGAAACCACATGTAAGGTAGTAAGTTTAAGTGCTTTTCCCTTAAACACATACAACATGCAGAAGGGATATTCCGTGGTGGTACCATCTTTCTTCCAAAAACTAGGAAAAACGAGCCATCGTGCCCTCTATGTAATAAGCAACCACTTAAGGTATCATGAGCGGCTGATTTTCAACCAATCTACCATAATCCACAACTTTATACATCCAAACTCTCAACCATATTTGGCCACCATCAATATAACCTTGTCCCCCAACCAAACACTTAAACTATGTACGTCCACATTGAGCAGTTTTACAAGGGATTAAAAAAAAAAGCCGGCATAGACCTTAATTGAGCAAGAAAAATAAGCTCAATATCAAAACCCAGTAGCTCAAGCCATGTATGGCTAAGTTGAGCAGATTTTCAGAAGAACACATTATTTAGACGGCATAGTCAAGAATAGTAAGCTCACTACCAAACCCAAAAGCTCAAACCATGTACGACCAAGTTGAGCAAATTTCAATGGATCACAATACTCAGACGGCATAGACCATAATTGAGCAAGATAGTAAGCTCGATATCCAACCCAGAAGCACATCAATAGAAGAATACCTAATGTGGTAGTTTATTTTAAACAAACAAATTACCAGTTTGTGGTTTTTTACCCACCATTAGATCAACCTTATCATGTAGGTTCCTTCACCGAGTGTTAAGAAGGACTTCAAGCATCATATTTTAACCTAAATTAAGGTACAAGGTAGCAGAGTCTTACCAAGCACCGAGCAAACTCTACCGAGCGAACACAAAAACCGAGCGAGAGAGAGAGAGAGAGAGAGAGAGAGAGAGAGAGAGAGAGAGCCCCATGAAAATAATCTCATGGTTTTAAATTTCTAATCCATGTGCTTGTCAACCCGTCTCCTCAATTCCCATGTTATATTACCCAAGGGTATTTAATTCTCTTTTCCTTAAAAGTGGTCATTATTGGCCGTGGCAGGTAATTGAGGGACTTACAACACACAATAGTGGTAGGTTGTCCAAGTTTTTATTGATTGGCAAGGGTATTTAATTCTCTTTTCCTTAAAAGTGGTCATTATTGACCGTGGCAGGTAATTGAGGGACTTACAACACACAATAGTGGTAGGTTGTCCAAGTTTGTATTGATTGGCATTGCTGCTAGCAGGGAGTGATATAGGCATGGTGCCTATCAAATGTTGTAAACAATTTTAAGGCTTTTTGAAGCTATTTAAAAATGCTTCTTTTTAGCCTTCCTTTGGACGCATGCCTTTAATAAAAATAGCATGCACATAAAAAATATAATTTGTCGAGCACAAAGAGACAAGAGCAAGGAGTGCAAGGTATGTTGCTACATTGATCTCTCTCTCTCTCTCTCTCTCTCTCTCTCTCTCTCTCTCTCGCATTTGTGGACAACATCAGCACAAAGCTAATTTGCCAATAGTAGCAGCGCAAAGAGACGAGAGTAAGGAGTGCAAGGTATGATGCTCTCTCTCTCTCTCTCTCTCTCTCTCTCTCTCTCTCAGCAATGCAAAGAGATGAGAGCAAGGAGTGCAAGGTACGTTGCTACAACTCTCTCTCTCTCTCTCTCTCTCTCTCTCTCAAAACAAAAAGAAAAGCTCATTTCTGAGCTGGCTATATATAACGAGATGAAAAGGCCACATAAGTTGAAAGTGATTTCAAGATTCATCATAAAAGATACCACCACAAACGAAAGAAAGAAACCGATGTGCCTTTACTTATGCTCCTAGCATGTATAGGTTAGTTTGAAAAGAAACGAAGGGAGAATCAAGGATGATGCTTGTGCCGACACTGAAAAGGGAAGGGGGAGGGGAGGCGAAGTCAACATCGAAGAGAACCAGCATTAAAGCGGGAGGTGAAGGCGGCGGGGATGAAGTAGGGAGGGAGGCCAAGACGAAGCATGACAAGAGTAACCCGCTCTCTCACCATATAACAACTGCTTCTAAATCATCCACCTCCATAATCTCTGGTTTTAATGATCCTTTCAAAAATAAGGTGAGCAACACGATTCTCCGCATTGGTAGTAAAGTCATGAGCAGAAAATTGAAGAGAACCACCCCAACTGGTCGACCACGGTAATCGGCATCGATCACTCCTGCCCCAACATCAATAGAATGTTTCCACGCAATACCAGATCCATGCGCTAAGCGTGCATATGTCCCTTCTGGAATTGCAATGGAGACGTCAGTTTTCGTAAGAGCTTTGCACGAGCAGGTACAACATCATGCACTGGAAACGTCATAACCTGCAGCCAAGGTGGAGCCGCAAGAGGGGGTGATCACGTTCGTAGAGAGCTTCTTAACGAGGAGTATGGTGGGTGGTGCCATTGGAGACAGGTACCTCTAGCTTGGCAAGCTTGGAGATGGGTTCTAGCGGCTGTGCTGCTGCCATATATGGTGAGCTTCTTCATGAAAGAACTCGCCGGTGAATGCATAGAGGATCGATGCAGCTGCAAAAGGCCGCTCTCTTTCTCTCTCTCTCTCTCTCTCTCTCTCTCTCTCTCTCTCTCTCCCCGACGTTGGCAAGTTAGTGACAGCCTTGCTCCATAACTTGACGGCCTTGTTCCAAAACGATGAAAATCATCTGAAGTTATATTGAGGTGGGTCGTCAAACATGGGCACAGAGGAGGTGGGAGGACTAGCCTTCGAGTACACAGGCAGCGATTTCGCGCAGCAGGGCCTGGTGTAGCTAGGAATATCACAAAAGTTCAATTGAGAAATACTCCCTAACTACTCCGCGGCGGCGCGGAAGCAGTTAATACAGAGTCCCGAGCATGGGCATCGAGGAGCTGATGCCAAGGACTAGCCTTTGAGTACATAGGGAGCCAGTTCACGCAGTAGGCTTGGACGTGTAGGAATAGCACTCAAGCTCAATTGGGACACACTCCCTAACTACTCCGCGGCTGCGCGGGAGCAATTAGCATAGAGTCCCGATTAAGAGAAGTAGCCAGTTCACGCACCTGCCTGTGTAGGACGAGCACACAGGTTCAATCAGACACATTCCTTAACTATTCCGCGTCGGCGCGGAAGCAATTAAGATAGAGTCCCGATTAACACTAGGTAACCTAACAGGACATAAAAGTGTCCTTTGAGGGTTTTGAAAAAAACCTCCAAAACCATAGTAGATCCACTCATTTTGTAAAATCCTTTCATGAGATTATATCTCAATGCCTACTACACATGGAAAAAATAAGAAACTTGTAAAATTTCTCATCTTTTGGTCACACCAAGCCTCCAAAGTTGATGGACCAGTAAATTTTCATCAAAACAGTCATTTCTTACGTTTTGTTGCATAAAAATAAGATTAGGGATTTTTGTAGGACCTGAGATAAATTCCCTAGTTAACTTCAATGGGTTGGTGATCAGAACATATGATTACTTCTCACTCACTATTTTTTGTTTTGCCAAAAGAAATAGGTACAAAAATGTTGAATTTTTACAATTCTGCAAACCTATCATCAAAGTTTCTATAGCCACGCTCAATACAAATAATATATGCATGTTTTCTTAGTTCCCTATTGTCCTTTAGGTTCATAAGGAGCCATGGAGCATGTCAAAAGAATAATACATTTTTTACCAAGGGGAATCTTGGGGACAAAGATGAAGTGCTAAATACAGCAAACATGAAAAAACTGGGTTCAACATTATGAGTTGAAGAATCCCATAGAAACTATTCAATATCTAGCCAAATTTGATCCTTATGACTAGATATGGTTACTACCTACAAAATGCATGTAGATGTCACAAGAAACTAACAATATTGAAAAGGCCATACTTGATATACTAGAATGTTTCGTTTTCGTCTATAATTGAAAAATCAACCATCGTTGTCTACTATGCAAAATAGGGTATTAGGTGCCCCAAAACTCAAGGAATATTAGCTTTCTGTTACAATATGCGATATAGAAAATAAAAGTTGCATTTGGATATCATGAAAGCCATCAAAAAAATCATAGAAGAGCTAAAATTGGCTAAAAAACAGGATTTGACAATTTTTGTAATTTGGTCATAACTTACAACTTTAACATTTATTTCTCCCTAGAAGCATCAGGACATGTTGAGGACTACTAAAGATAGTTCTCTAGCATTATAGACCTCACAAACATGAATTCTAGAGTGGTATAGTTGCAAAAAGTTGAAAAAAGCCAAAAATAGGACCCGTTTTTTCACACAGTTTAGGTTGTGAAATGTTGTGCAAGGACAAGGTTAAATCCCATGGCATTGGCCATATACCATCTTGAATGGTGTACAGTTAATAGCCACTTTGTAAGAAGTATGATTAGCCCATAGAGCTGATGTCAGCTTCAAATCCCAATATGTGCGATGATCTTCCACTATTTTGGTCAAGATAGAAATTAAAGTCTTGTTAGTGCTCTCAGCTTGTTCATTTGCTTGTGGATAATAAGGTGTAGACTTATGGTGATCTATCATGAAGTTTGTTATGAGTTCCTTTATAACTCCGTTTATAAAATGAGTACCATTGTCATTCACAATCTCAAGGGGACAACCAAATCGTGTAATAATGTTCTCAAGTGAAACTTAGCAGTTGACCATTAGGAAGACAATGGGGTTTAGGAGGGCCTCTTTATTTGGCAATTTAAGGAAGTCAAACCTTTAGTATTAAGAAAGTAATCAAAGGACACCTTTTGAATTCAAACAGGCAAAACGACTAGTTTATTTAAATTCAAAGTTCCCCCCAAAATGGAGTTTAAAATCTAGCTGGTAAAACCATATCATATATCATATCTATGGAAAGAGCTAGATGCATAGATTGCAGATATATGATCTCAGCTCAAATCGGAGATCATATGTGGGAGTTATGGAAGGAAAAAATCATAAAATTTTCCACCTCCTTTTTTGGGGGGAAAAGTGCATCCTTTGACCACTCTTACACATCTCTTAAACACCCACCATTCTTGCACACATGGTGTACACCTATTCGTCAAAATGTTAATCGCTTCCATAAGCTCATGGAAAATAAAGAGACCCTCCTACACCCCATCCTCTTCTTAATGCTTGCATTAGCCTTGCGTGTCACCTTGGCTTTCTCCCACTTTTTCACATAGTCAGTGGCAACAATAATATATCAAGATTGAGTGTTACGAGCTGCCGGACTAATTGGGCCTACAAAGTCTAAACCCAATTTTTCAAATGGTTGGTCACTTTAATAGGATGTAAAGACATATTATTCTTTAGTTGTGTGATCTTGTAACATTGGCATTCATCACACCTTTTTACAAAAAGTGATACATTCTTGAATAAGGTAGACCACCAATAACCTGATTGCAACACCTTCTAGCAGTTAGTTCCCCTAAAAAATATCCTCAGACTATGCCCATGTGTGCTTCTTGTAGTATGTACAAATACTCATCCTCACGAGCACATCGTCTAAGAATATCGTCCTTCCCTTACTTGTAGAGATTTCCTACAATTAGAGAATAAGGTTCACATTCCTTTAATAGTTTTTGAGCTATATCCTTACGAAGCTCTTTGGGTGGAAAACCATTAACTGAAACGTGCTATGACACATACATACTGGGAACGCATGCTACAAGAGTTATCTTGTAATTTTTTAGATACATAATTATCTTTCCTATAATGTACATATGCATATTTAAGTATAATAATAAGCCTTCTATCTCATCCTATTGTTTTTCTCAAGGGTAACCTATTCTTACTTTACCATCAAAAAATACTATGGGAAAAGCATCAATAGCTCCGCCTCTTTAACTTGGGGCAAAAAGCATTGATTCTTTATTTCTACTATCTCATTATCATCTCACACCCTAGCTAGATCCTATATCTAGGGTAAACTCCAATATATATATATTCTATGTATTTTTCATATTTTGCTTATATTTCTCTCTCTCTCTCTCTCTCTCTCTCTCTCTCTCTCTCTCTCTCTCTCTCTCTCTCTCTCTCTCTCTCTGTGACTCATCCCCTCCTCCGAGCACTAGCGAGGTCGCTAGTGCGGGGGGTACCTAGCCTTTACACTTAAAAGAAGGGGCCCAACGAGTGCGGGAATAGCCACCCACCTACCTATCCTGTCATTTGCCGCCCGCTCAGAGCCACCTGCCGCACGTCTAGCCACCAGCGGGCTCCACCACTTACCATCATCCTTGGCCAAAATGGCTACCTTTCCTATCCATGCCACTACGCAACGCCAGAGCAGCGCCGGCTCCATAGCTCAAGAGAGGGGAAGCTCCCTCACCACATCTACACCCCATAATGGATCACCTTATACCCCGCGTGACTGAACTCGCCTTGCGCATGTGGGATAAAAACACATGGTATCCTTCTAGCATCACAGCCTCCAAAGCTCCAAAAGCCACTGAATTTTTTATGAGAAAAATAACTCCATTTTTCCCCCAGCAAGTATTGTCATTGCCTGGTGCTCAGATAGCCAAGCTGACAAAACCACTAGAAGGCTCTCCTTTCCAACTCCAATCCACCGGGTCCTCACCACATCTTGATTCTTTCAATGCCAAAAATCAAGGCCATGAAAACGTGAAAAAATATATGTATCCACCCCTCAAGCAAATGATCCAAGTTTCACCGGACGGTAACTCGACAACCGGGCATCGGATTGAGTAGTTCTTGATTCCTATTGGTTCTACGCATCACCTACCACCCTCTTGAACCTCAGTAGGTGCCAAAAAATAGAAGGTGACACATTCCCCAACGCGACCAACCCGGCCCATAACTAGCCCTCGGAATTTTTTTTGATGGCCATAGCTTGCAATATTAGCTCCGATTCGCAATCAAAAAAGACACGCATGCTCCATAATTCAAGCACTACAACTCTATTTGCTAACACTTGCTTTGGCCACCTGTCCCCAGTTGCCCTGTCCGTTGGGGATTTGCAACACCTTTTAACTTTGAACTTTAATATCTTTCACATCAAGGCTCTGTTCGACGAGCCGTTTGGACCAACAAGCACATCATCTTGAAGACCACATTCTAGGGCCTCAAACCAGCATCTCAGGAACCTTTACCCGTCATCCCATTTGGACATTTTTGAAGCATTTTTGTCCTAAAACTCCGCTTCAGGCATACATTTCCCCTAACATGTGCTTGCCTAGTTCTTCCACATTGGCTTTAGCACTTTGCCCTGTACCTGCTAACATCCTTTTCTTGGCATAGAGCACTTCCTTGCACATACCAACTTTGGCTGCACCAACGTTTGTAGATTAATTATTGTGGCTTGAATACCATTACTATTAAGAATACGTATCCATTTCCATGAGTGGATGAGTTATTTGATAAACTCACACTTGCTTGTATTCTTATAAAAATAGATCTATGGTTAAGGTATCATCAATTGAGAATTTGGCTTATTAATATATCTAAATTTGATTTCCAAACAAGGTTTGGACATTATGAGTTCTTAGGTATGCCTTTTAGCTTGATCAATGCACCAACCACTTTCATGACGTACATGGATAGTGTCTTGAATATGGATAGTGTTTTGAAACCATATCTAGGCATTTTTTTCATTTTTTCTTGATGAAATACTAGTGTACATTGCATCTAAGTAAGAGCATCTTCAACATTTGAAGCAGGTATTTAATATGCTATATCTTCAACATTTGAAGGAGGTATTGATATGCTATCGCAATCTAATAGGAGGGTCAAGGGGCCAAGTGAGCTACAGTTTTTCATGAGTATGATGCAAATATTTTGTATTATAAAGGATGGTACAATGTGGAAGCTGATGCTCTTACTAAAATGTGTGAGACCAACTCTCTTCTATTCATTAAAAGTAAGTTATTGGAATCTCTAAATGATACATGTGATCATGATGATTCATACTCTAAGGTGAGGAGCCATGTCAAAAACAAGGATTCGTCCCACTCCAATGCTAGTAGTGTGTATATTTCCTCCACACTCAATTGTCCTCTTTCGCAAGTGATGAGTTGAATAGATGGGAGAAATTTTCCATTCATAATGGATACGTACCTACTCCACAAGGAGAGAGTGTGTACCAAATGGACAAACATTTTGCACCAAATTCATTATAAATGTCATGATAGTCCAAGTGTGGGGCTACCACGCATAATGAAAATTGATGCACTGATATGATGATAGATTTACTAACCAAAATTACATGGGTATGTTCAAAACTATGTATTGCATTGACAAAAATTTCAATAGATCACATGAAGAGAGGAGGTCTCTTGCATCCTTTGGAGATTCTCAATGGTAAATATGTCTATGGATTTTATTATGGGTCTACCAATCACAATAAAAGGTCATGATTGAGTATGGGTGATTGTAGATAGGTTGACTAAACTTTGTAGGGTTATTCCAATCAAGCTTACTATTAAAACTCCAAAGTTAGCTAGGTTGTTTGTCGACTATCTATATTGGTTATATGGATTACCCACCAACAACATTATAATTGATCATGATCCCAAGGTTAATAGTCATTTCTAGAGGGTTGTGTTAACAGTTTCTGAATCACCCAGAGATAGATGGGTAGACTCAACCTAGTAATCAAGTGCTAGAGTCTATGCTAAGAGTGTGCATTTGTAAGAAGCATGGTACATGTAGGTTTAGTCCCTTCATTATTATGCATGGTTTTCAACCTAGATCACCAATTATGGTGGGGTTGGATACTGAGAAAATTCAGCAAGTCAAGGACTTTATCCAAAACCATATGGATATGGTGAAAATTGCTTGTCAAAATGTTTGATATGCACAATACATATACAAGAAGTATGTTGATGATAAACATCGGCAAATCACTTTAATGGAAGGTGAAGAGGTATTCTTATGTGTTCTAGAGAATTTGGAAAGTGTGAAGACTAATCCTATGCATAAGTTATCTCCTAGGTATTGTGATCCATTCAAAATACTCAAGTGAGTTAGAGATATGGCCTACAAACTTTCTCTACCGGCACACTCTCATATTCATCCAAGTTTTCATGTAGGTTGTTTAAATAAATTCTTCCAAAGGGATAAAAAATGAACTTGATCATCAAGTTTTGGTCAATTTTATTGGGCCTCCAACCCAACTATATGAACCCAAGAACATTCTAGACTATCATAATTTACAAACTTGTCATCATGTGGGTCACCAAGCATTAGTTACGTGGAACGATCGACCTGAAGAAGGTGCCCCTTGGAAGAAAATTAGAAGAAATACCCCACTTTGGTTTTCAAGGGGGAGTAATGTGAGGTCAAGGGTTAGGCAAGGCCTAGGATCACGAGGGTCTTTCTATGAGAATAGAAAGGGATGGTTGTGTGGAGCACTTGGTTCCTTGGATCAAGGCCTCTCACCAATCGCACCATCTTCTTCCTTTCTAAGCGATAAGTTTTTAGCATGATGTCGTGATGCTCTACGCCCACCAAGGGAAAATCAAGGAGGATAAGGATTTTTAGACATTAGCATCGCTCATATGGATTATTGACACTTGACATTGATTTGGGTTCTTGACTTGGGTTTATGCTATTGGGGATGAATGTTGTGCTTACAATGTTTTGGTGGACAGTTTGTATGTCAAATTTTGAGATTGAAAAAACCTTGGTCGAGAAGTATACTAAATTTGGTGCACTTCAAAAAGGACTGAACGTGCTTGAAGATCTTACTGTCAAAAATATTCTCTCTTGTTGTGGGATATACTAAAACATGGAGTACTTCGCAATGCTTTGGTTGATATGTAACAACAACAAAAAGAGGGCTTGCTAGAGCTTGCGAAGATTGCAAGGCTTCATGTGGTGGTTGGTTGTCTTCCTGAAAGAAATAAAAATGACAACCAGGCCAAAGCAAATACATTTGACACCGCTCGCAACAGGTTTGGTGCTACTAGGGTGGTTGACTACCACATCATCCAAGGCATACATTCGTGACATGCTCGCTACATAAAAAGCATTGATGTTTTATTTTATTTTTTTAAACTAGGAAAAAATAAAAAATGACGACATGAGGGGGATGCCACGATAGTAGGAGAGTTTGGAGGAAGTTTTCAGGAAATTATTTGAACATCCAAAATTTACTAGCAAGAGATTTTTGTGCTAAGGGAGTTTTTTTACAAGTAGGAGATGGAGAGAAAGAGAAGTTTTAGAGAAACGAGTGGATTTTAGATCTTTGAATGGTGTGCATGTGTTTTTGAAGGCAAAAGACAGTGAAGAAGTAATTACTTTCCAGCAAGACGAGGGTGAAGGGTGAGATATCATCTCTCTCTTCCTCAAGAGGTGGTCGGTGAGCATTGGAATGATTTTTTTAGCATAGGAGGTGAAGAGGGAAAAAAACCTATAGAAGAGGGAAGAGCAAGGTACAAGGAAAGAGAAGAAAAGTGTTATGTCTCTACATCAATGGAAACATTCACTCTATGTTGCTCTCAGATAAGTAGGAGATAGAAGATAATAGTGTCCATTTTGATTTTTACTTTGTAAATGATTTCTCTAATTTCATTTTGTAATATAATTCTTGTTTACCTTGAGAAATTATTTAGTGCTTCTTGTGTCATCCATGTTCTCTCTATCTAGTGTTGTCTTGGCTCACTTTTCGATCAATTTATCCCCCTACATCTTTAGTGAACCTAATAGAAATGGACCTAGAGTGGGAATTATTTGGATTGGAAGGTGTTGACATTGCAAGAGGCAGCCATGCAACAAATGATTCAACAATTTTTTGCTTACATGCAATAGAATAGCAAGCCTCCCAAAAACACCCGGGGTAGTCACTTATCAAAAGACCCCTATATCACGTGCGTTCAAGAGGTAATTATTTGTTCAAAACAAGGAATGATGAAGCCAGACATGGTGGAATTATTTGTTCAAACGGCTCACCCACCAATCAAAAGAGTTTGGTGCAACTTATCAAAGATCTAATGGGTCAGCTAGGTTTAACTTCTAATTGGAAAATGGGGTTTGAAGTAGTTGACGTGATTGTTTAGTGGAAAAAGAGGGTGGACAAGATAATTGTGGTTGACCCTATAAACATTATCAAAGAAGAACTAACAAAGAAATCAACACATGAAAAGCCCAATTTGGAGGATCTAGTTCTTGACAAACATGTAAAAGGTATACAAGAGTTAAATTTGAACTTGTAACATTTAATGCACTAGTAACTTGTGTGTAGCAAAAATTGATAACATAGTGAGCATTTCATTAAGAACAAGTTCTTAATGAGCATAGAGAGAGTACTTAATTTGAGAAAGCAACATAGCAATTTACACCTAGCTAATTTCGCATTGACATTGCTTGAAAAGAGAGAGAAATAGAACAATTGACAATAGCTGAGGACCAGATTTACATGGAGCCGGTCCCCCCTCCATAAAGGCTTTGTATTATAGCTTCTCCCATCAAAGGAGACTTTTATACAATACAATCTTTGTGTTCCTTGACAAAACTAGTTGGTGTAATGAAGATGGAAGCTTCATGCACCAAATTATGCTTGAAAAACACACCTAGTGTCCCTAGCCTCAGTCCCAAGACCTCACACACCTTCAAAAATGGTGAGAGCTAGCAGGGAATGATGATAGATTGAGAGGAAGAAAATTTATCTTACAAGAAAGAAGTACTCTCCTCACATGATCACTCTAATAGCATAGCTTAGCTTAGTAAATAGCATGGTAGAGGAGATCAGCATGCCATTGAAGCTTGGCTCTTGGTTGGATTTTCATTCCATAGCCAAGATTTTTTGGTGCAGGCCTCTACTTCTCAATGCTTGGAGAAGGAGATGGAGTTCTTCTTGCACACATGATTTGTGTGTGTGTGTGTGTGTGTGTGTGTGTGTGTGTGTGTGTGTGTGTGTGTAGCAATGTGTTAGACTAAAATGCAGCCCTCTATCTCTTCTTGGTCGACCCTCTTGAAAATTACTCATGCTGGCTTCCCATTGGCCCATGCAGAGCTTAGCCAATCACAAATTAGAATCATAATTGATAGCCTTCTGACATGTGTCCCCCTTTCCCCTTTTGTGAAAGCTTTAGGTAATTAAATAATTCATTTAAACTCTCATCGGAACTTTTGTTCTTCTGGCCAATAGGAATCAGGCAAGCCATTGGGCTGCTGGATGCTCATTGGACCCCTTGGTAGATTGTCCGATAGTATTCTAGGGAGCTTAACTTCTATTGGTTCTTTTATCAAGCATTTTTAAACTGATTAGACTAATTTTACTCTAGCCTAATTCTCATTGGTCCACCTCTATGGCCATCCAATAGGATTTGAGGGGAGATTGGGGGCAACTGGCCTAGGAGCCTACCATGTGTCCATTCTTTCCTTTGAGGAGAGCTTGGGAGTGTGTGTGTGTGTGTGAGTGGGTGAAAGCATGTTAACGTGTCGCGCTTTTTGTGCTAGTTAGCAGTTTCAAGTTAGCACGTTTTAAAAAAGTTGGGCGTCCGGTAAAATTTTTACAATTCGTATCAAAATTTGTCAGAGGTTGCACATTTGGATTCCTTGTTTCAAGAGCTTTCTACTGATATATCATATGTCATAGATCTTGGAGATGTAGCTCATGTTATTGTACTAGTTAGCATATGTCAAAATTGTGCTAGTTAGCATTGTCCGGGACACCAAAAAGCATGACAAGTTAACATGCTTATAGCCGTGTGTGTGTGTGTTTCTCTCTCACCCCCTACTATTAGGGCTTGCCCCCTCCTTCCTAGGGATGTGGAAGACATTTTAGTCTTCCCATGACCATCCAATTTTTCCCTACTTTGTTCATTGGACAACACAATTAAATTTAGGAACTTTAGCCTATGGAAGTCTTAATGGAGCTGAAACTTAGGTCTTTTGAGCCACATTGAAGCACATTTCTCTTTTTCAGATTGTCCCTCTTTGGATCCCTATTTTCCCTCCTTTGGATCCCTGACAGAGGCCGGTCTGGCAGCCTTACCAATATTCTAGCTTTTACTCCCCTGGTACTTCCCCATATTAAATGCTCAGTTTAACATGAGAAAATCATTTGGGAAAATTAGATATTAGTTTTATGAAATTACCTCTCTCTGCATCCGACAGTGTAAGCACAGAGTGAGAGGTAAGCTTCTCTTTAAGCTTTTTGAAAGCATTGTTCTCCTTGGTGGACCATATATACCTAACGTTTTTCTTTGTTAGGTCATGTAATGGTCCTGCAATTTGTGAAAACTTTTTTATGAAGCGTCTATAGTATCCACACATACCTATGAAGCTTCTTAGTTCATGCAGATTCCTTGGATTAGGCCATCCTTTTATCACCTCTAACTTTGATGGATCCATTTGTATGTGACCTAAATACTGAATCTCTTGTAAGAAAAATTCACTTTTCTTTCGATTAATATAAAGTTTATTCTCTCGTAAAACTTGAAATATTACCTAGAGGTGTTGCTTGTGTTCGTCTAATGAAGTAGAGTAGATGATTATATCATCAAATAACACTTCAGTAAAGGTTTGGTGAGGTCTAAATAGCTTCTCCATCATGTGGATAAATGTGGCTCGTGTATTGGTCAAGCCAAAAGGCAATGACAATGTACTCATAAAGACCAAACATAGTGCAAAATGCGTTCTTTACAATGTCTTGATCAACTATTCTTATTTGATGCTAGCCACTTTTTAAGTCAATCCTACTAAAGTAGGTTGACCCCTCTAGCTTATCAAATAGGTCTTCTACCTGTGGAACGAGAAACCTATTCTTGATAATGATCCTATTTAGTGCTCTATAGTCGACACATGTACGATATGTGCCATCTTTCTTTTACACTAAGAATACTGGTGAGAAAAATGGAGATGGGCTAGGCCTAACCATGCCTTTCTCAACTAACTCATGCACTTGCCGCATAATCTCCTCTTGTTGAGCTTGGGAAACTTGATAAGGAGGGAAGAAGTTCAATTGCATGCTCTTCATCCCCTCATTTTGGAAGTAGTTCACAAGGGATGTCGTTAATAAAAACATCTTCGAATCCCTTGAGGATCTTGGATAACTATAATTCCTTTTGACTGGTTATATTTGTTTTGCTAAAACATTAAGTTCATTTTGGGCATCTTTAACAAAAATCATGTACACGGAAATAGATCTCTTTATTGACTTATTGAAAGCTTGCCTATGTACAATGGGTATGGTACTACCCAACTCCTTAGCATCTATGTACATATCTTTTTCCATGTACCTAAAGTAGATTTGCCTTTCAGGGAATCTAACATTGGAAACCATGCGATCAAACCATGGTGCCCCTAGGATTACATCCTCATGCTTGACAGGAGAGATGAAGAAATCCTCCTTGTCCACATGCTTTGGACATGGAGCCTCAATTTCCCAATTAAGGGAGTGACTGAGGATTCTTGTCCCTTGAAAGCACTATCGACAGGTAGGACATCTCCCATCTCATAGGCTTGGATGCCTAGCTTGGCGACCAACTCTGTGGATATGAAATTGTAAGTAGAACCAGGGTCAAAGGGAATGAAAGCATCATGTTGTCTTACCTTTCACCAAGCATACTTTGTGATGAGCATCCTCTTCTTGAATTTTGACCAAGGTAGCTCTCAAGAGGCTCATTACGTGTATTCTTGTGGGAGCAAGCACAATAGGCATGCCCTTTCTCCCCGCACTTGAAACAATGGTTATCTTTTTGATAACGCTCTAGCTCTTGAGGCGAGAGTTTATTTTTGCCTTTATAAACTCCCTTCTCCTTGGCTTTGTTGTTGTTGGATTTGCCTTTGGAAGACTTTTGGACGTTGTCCTTCCCCTTACGCTCACTACGGTCCTTGTTTTTCATGGGCTTAAGATTTCTCTTAGCCCCTTGTTGGAAGTTGATTCTTGAAGCCACCATGGTATGGTGTATGATCACAGATATGGTGTGAGGCCTTTGGGAGTTAACATACTCTGCCATATCCTCAAATAAACCCACACAAAATTGTTTTTTTTTGTCATAAAATCTAATATCTAACCAACCCAAATGATTTCCTCATATTAAACTGATCATTTAATGTGGGAGAATAAATGAGAACAAGGGTTAAGATATAGACATGTGCTTATAGATTTATCTAAACATGGGGCCAATGGTAAAGGGGCCCAAATGAGAGATGGTCTATCAAAGAGCAAGGCTAACCAATGGAGCATAAGACCTTCGAATTAGCTTCATTGAAGACCTCCAATAGTTAGTGTAAAAGTCCTTTGACCTTAGGTAAGCTAGGGCTGAGAGCTTCAAGTGGGAACCCGGCCCAAGCTTAAGGTTCTTGAGGTGCTTGTCATGCTTGATGACTAAGGTGCTTGAGGTGCTTGATGATTAAGATGCTTGAGGTGCTTGTAATGATTGAGATGTTAGGGTTGTACTTGAGGTGAGAACCCAACCAAAGCTTTAGGTGCTTAAGGGCCAAGCTTGTGGTGGGAACTAGGCCTAAGCCTGAGGGGCTTGAGGTGTCAAAAGTCAATATTCAATCCCTAAAAGGAGCGGGCAAGCCCTACAAGAGGGGGTATGAGCCCTACAAGAGGGGGGATGAGAGAGAACACCCACACACTCACACAAGGCATGCTTGGTATAAAGAAAGCATAAGGGACACTTGTCAAGTTCCTCCTCATGTTGCCCTCATGGCGTGCCTGAAGACTATTGGTTGGCCACCCAAGGGGTCCAACGAAAACTTAGGAGATTTAATTAATTGTCTTTGAATTTATCAAGTCCTCTCTCTCAAAGGGGAAAGGGGGACACTTGTCCCAAGGCTACCCGTGTTGCTTGTAATGGCTCTTGCTTGTGATTGGCTAGGCCTGGAGGGGTCCAATGAGCTTCAAGCATGAGCTACAAGGGGGGGGTCGACCAAAGCAAGCTAGGGGGTTGCTTGAGGGGTATACTCTACCACACACACTCACACACACTCTCATTGTGTGTAGTGCAAAGTGGAAAAGATCCCTCTCCTTCTCCAAGCAAGTAGAGGTTGAGAACCTACACCAACACTCTTGGCTATGGAGTGCAAATCTAACCAAGAGCCATGCTTCAATGCTTAAGCTTGCCATCTTCTCCATCTTCATTACTATGCTATTATGTATTCTAGCAATAAGAGTGATGATAAGTGAGGAACTAATTCTTTCTCCTATGAAATGTTTCTTCTTCCTCTTCCCTACCCTCATTCCTTGCTAGCTCTCCCCACCTTCGAAGGTGTTTGAGGTCTTGGAACTGAGGCTTGGGATAGTTAAATCTTTCCACAAAGTTTATGTTATGCTTATGATGCATGAAGCTTTCCATCTTCATTGCATCACCTAGGTCACAAGGAACACAAAGATTGTATTGTAAAATTCTCTTTAATGGGAGAAATCATAATACAAATTCATATTGGAGGGGGGACCGGCTCCACATAAATCCGGTCCTCAACTCTTGTCATGTTCTCTAAATTCTCTCTCTTGCAAAAGTATTGTTCATGCCAAGTTAACTAATTGCTATGTTGATGTTGCTATCTTCAACTATGTTCACCCGCTATGCTCACAAAGTAATTTCTCAAAAGTACTCTCATTAATTTCTGCTACTCTCAAGTTAATAGGCTAAGTGTGTACACAAATTTTGTTAACATGGCTGACAATAAACAAGAGAGTAGAATGAACATTGATAGCTTTGATTTTGCACATGAAGGTGCTAATGATGATGCCCCCATATTTGTGAATTATCTCGTAACTAGGTTGCAACAAGCTATGAACAACCCTGCTTTGCAAGCCAAAGTTACTCAACAACTTCGTACTCATGGGATTTCCGTTCCTCTCCAAGAGGAGAGAGAGCATAGTGATTTATTTATTTTTGATCGGTGTCTCGGATTACATTGAGCAATCATTAAGTTCTTTTTGTGTCATCCACCCTCTCGCTCTCTCTCTCTCTCTCTCTCTCTCTCTCTCTCTCTCTCTCTCTCTCTCTCTCTCTCTCTCTCTCTCTCTCTCCATAGCCAGTAGAAGCCCACCGACCCACCTTTCAAACAATTTATCCCCCAACAACAATGGTCTTTAATGTTTCATCACAAACCTTATTAAAAGATGCAGTATGTTTAGAGTTGCATACGTTAACTTCTTGATTTTTCTCATCTCATCATCACCATCATCAAAGACATCCAATTTATGTAAGTCACCATAAAATTAGATGAAATTTGACCCATAACTCTTTGGTTTATGGTGCAATATGTGAGTATTGGGCTACTCAAGGACTCTCTTTGAATCTCTTGGTTCATAGGGTCCTTTCTCTTCAGTCCAATATCCACCCAATTCCTGCCATGCCCATGGTCATCATCATCTCTTCATTGCTGTAATCATTCCTTCAAGTCTTCTAGTTTTTTCAAATTTATGGTATTTTGTGCATTCATCAATGCATGCAAATGATACCATGTGACGGAATTGTGAAATTTTTCTCTGATTTCTTGACACAAGAATGCAAATCCTTTAGCCTATTATGAACCGACAAGAATGTGAGCTCAAATTATTTTTATGCAATCATATTAAACAACATTTTTTTTTTTTACATACTCTTTACAATGTGAGATTTTTTGAAATGGTCAATCCTTTTCGTGTAGTGATTTCCATAGGGATAGGTTGTGTACTTACATGTGCTTTTCAACCCACATGAAATATGATATTACATGCCCATTAACTCCCACATGTACAACTTCACTTTTATGACAATTCATACAAGAATTTTAATATTTACATGTGTACTTACATGTGCTTTTCAACTTCACTTTTATGAAAATTCACAAAAGAATTTTAGCATTTACTCTTCGGAGCCCCACAACCTCTTCTTAAGAAAGGAAAACGTAGAGATGTAGCTCTTATTAAAGTATGTTTTACTTCTTAGAGCATCCAAAATGGCTTGCCAGTGGTAAGGCTCCTCTTCCTCACCCAACCCATACATGTTCAACCACCATGGAGTGCAACTTCTGGTGGTGAGGGCTCAATTTTAGTTTCAAATGGCCTATAAACTTTATGTTACTGGTGTATAAGTTTGATTAATATCATCATGAGCCATTCTCTTAGCAATATAGATGTCTTCCTTCCTCCCCATGGGCATGATTTCAAAGTTTGCTTCACCAGGTTTTATCTTTCAAAGATTTGTTTCCTCAAGATTTGTCTCTAGGTTTACCACCAAAATGTTCAGCCGGCATGGCATTGACAAGGTACCTAATAGCAAGCCTATAAGTAAACCTCCTTATGTAATTTCAATTGATAAATAATTATTTATTGCAATTGACAAGTGACAAAACCATAAGTGAACTATGGATGACACGAAAAGATAGCACGTTTATTCACATTTCATTATTCAAGTGCTCTTTAGGAGCTATGGTCATTATTTTTTCCGGTTGGATAGTTTCCATTCATTTTTGAGCATTCAAGTAATCTATAAATAAATATTTGCAAGAGGAAAATGTTCACTCTTGCATGGGGGAGATTGCACCCAATGCTCTATGTCATTCCTCTCTTCTCTCATCTCTCCTCTCTTCATGCCGGTGTAGCATTCCATGCTAGGAAGTGTACTTCCACATGTTCTCTTGATCTCTATCTCTTTCAAAACATGTATAGCATCGATTATGTGCTCATGCAATTTTCCAGGTATGTAGATCTATTGATTCTATTGGCTATAGTGTGCTATTTGTATACTTTGTAGACCCTCTGTGCTCTTGATTGTTGCACCTTAACACTAGGTTGGTATCCTAACACGACATAAAAGTGTCCTTTCAAGGTTTTGAAAAAAACCTCCAAAACCATAGTAGATCCACTCATTTTGTAAAATCATTTCATGAGGTTATAGTTCAAGGCCTACTACACATGGAAAAAATAAGAAACTTGTAAAATTTCTCATCTTTTGGTCACACCAAGCCTCCAAAGTTGATGGACCAGTGCATTTTCATCAAAACAGTCATTTCTTACGTTTTGTTGCATAAAAATAAGATTAGGGATTTTTGTAGAACTTGAGATAAATTCCCTAGTTAACTTCAATGGGTTGGTGATCAGAACATATGATTGCTTCTCACTCACTATTTTTTGTTTTGCCAAAATAAATAGGTTCAAAAAAGTTGAATTTTTATTATTCTGCAAACATATCATCAAAGTTTCTATAGCCACGCTCAGTACAAATAATATATGCATGTTTTCTTAGTTCCCTATTGTCCTTTATGTTCATAAGGATCCATTGAGCATGTGAAAAGAATAATACATCTCTTACCAAGGGGAATCTTGGGGACAAAGATGAAGTGTTAAATACAACAAACATGCATGAAAAAACTGGGTTCAACATTATGAGTTGTAGAATCCCATAGAAACTATTCAATATCTAGCCAAATTTGATCCTTATGACTAGATATGGTTACTACCTACAAAATGCATGTAGTTGTCACAAGAAACTAACAATATTGAAAAAGCTATACTTGATATACTAGAATGTTTCGTTTTCTTGTATAATTGAAAAAATCAACCATCGTTGTGTACTATGCAAAATAGGGTATTAGGTGCCCCAAAACTCAAGGAATGTTAGCTTTATGTTACAATATGCGAAATAGAAAATAAAAAATGAATTTGGATATCATGAAATCACCCAAAAAATCATAGAAGAGCTAAAATTGGCTAAAAAATAGGATTTGACAATTTTTGTAATCTGGTCATAACTTACAACTTTAATATTTATTTCTCCCTAGAAGCATCAGGACATGTTGAGGACTACTAAAGATAGTTATCTAGCATTATAGACCTCACAAACATGAATTCTAGAGTGGTATAGTTGCAAAAAGTTGAAAAAAGGCAAAAACAGGACCCGTTTTTTCACATAGTTTAGGTTGGGAAATGTTGTGCAAGGACAATGTTAAAGATGGAATTGATATTCCAAAAAAATGTCGAGTTTTTTTCAGCTCATGAGACAACTTTCTAGATAGATAGCACTTCAAAATCCATTTTGAAACTCTTGACATAATTCAAGGAAAATGGTCACTTAATAGGACATAAAAGTGTCTCAGGACATAAAACTGTCCCATTACCAACCTAGTGTTAAAGGCTAATCACACAAAAACCATGAAAGTAGAGTGACATATTGCCAATTACTTAGGCCATGGTTTCATTCAACCAAGTTCTTTTCCATGGGTGGCAACAATTTTATTGGTCAAGAAAAAGGACAGGTCTATGTGCATGTGCATAGACTATTGTTCCTTGAATGCAGTGACTACTAAGAACAAGTATCATCACCCAAGGTCGGGTGAGTTATTTGATTAGCTTAAGGGATATTGATATTTCTTTCATATATATTTATGCTCCAAATATAATCAAGTACCTATACATCTAGTAGGTATCCCAAAGACTATCTTTCAAAAAAGATTTGGCCATTATTTCTTAGTTACTCCCTTTGGTTTAACTAAATCTCCCCTTTGATAACCACAATGGATGATATGATATGAGGAAGAGCACTTAAGGCACCTCAAGTTGGTTGTCTGACCTGCTACGAGATCACAAGTTTTATGCAAAGATCAGCAAGTGTGACTTCCTAAAAAACTAAAATTACTTGGGTCATGTTTTTTGTTAGGTTGGTCTTCGAATGGATTCAGCAAAGGTGGATGTAATCTTATGATGGCCTCATCCAAGTAGCCTAGGAGACCTTCAGAATTTTCTACGTATGACAGGCTATTATTGTAAGCTAATCAAATATTGTGTAAAATAGTGATTCCTATGATGAACCCATTGAAGAATCAACACTTGGGGGGAAGAGAAACAATGTAGTTTTGATAAGCTTAAGATAGCTTTAACTACAACACCCATTCTAGAAAATAATTTGGATTCTTCTCAACAGAATTAATCCGTTGATCAATGAGGGTTTGTTGACGGGGCCGGGTCAACAACACGACATAACTCAACCAAGCCTTATTTTCTGAGAGTTATGTAATGCTGAGGATTATGGTCATAAACATCCTTTGTAATGAGTAGCTAGTCTAGTAGCAAAAGCTGAGGTGCAATCACACTTCTAGATTGTAAATGCAAATCCATTTGACCCCTAAAACTCTATTTTAGATTTAACCTAAGGTGACCTTACTATATAAGGTACCTAGGTCATTTTGTAAAGAGAACTTTATCATAATCATAGTTTTACGCTACCAATGACTGTGTGTGAGAGAGGAAGAGAGAGAGTGTGAGCTTCATCCTGGCACTGTCAGGTATTTTTTGGGTGAAAATGAAGTTGCTGATCCATGCTAAAAAGCTTGCTCACTAGTCCCGAGTACATAGATGTACATAAGGCTTTGAGTTTTCGGAGTGCTATTGTAGAACTTATGTATAAAGGCCTGGTTTTGCCTTGTGATTTGCAAGATTTTGGGGTTGGTCTAACTTCTAAAAGGTGGTTTTAAATAAGTGATTTCAGTCGTGCTTGATAGCCGTTGAATCTGACTCATACATCATGAGTTACATTCATTGGAGGTGGGTGGTACCCTACTTAGAAAGTGGATGCGGATGCATGCGGGGAAAGGCAAGTGGGCTGATTTGATGGATTTAATTAGAAAAAGTGTGGCTGAGAAGGAAATAGCCGAAGTGATAAACTCTGAGCCGGGCTTTACAACATTGCATTCGGTGCTCGGAGTTACCCGCCACGCCTCCGCCAAGATTGCTCGGTGTGGGGAGCAAAACAGGAAATTTACTGGCTCAATTGGGGAGGTGGGAGGATGGTGCCAAGTGGAAATGGAATAACCCCACATGGGGGGGAGCAAGTGAAAATTGGAGGGTATAAGGGGGGGAGTGTACACCCCCCTAAGGGTGTATCAAAGGAGTTAGTGGAGCTTCTTGGCCTTGCTTGTGAGGGCTCGTGGACTTTGGGGAAAGGAGGGGGTGCCCAGTTTGTGTTCCCACTTCCTAGATAGGTGCCCTTTCCATTTTTTGGTCCCCGAACAGTGTCCCCCCCCCCCACTTGCCTTGGTCAAGAGTGGCTGATAGTCCATTTTTTACCCAAAAAAGGCTCAAAATGGACCAATAGAAAGGTGCCTAAAGGGGGAAATGAAGTCGGGTAAGAGGGGAAAGAAAATCCCTTGGGATAAGAGCCAAAAAATCCCCTCTTTAATAGCTGCATTTCTCTGCACACCTGCAGACACTTTCCATAGACCTCCTTTTTGGAGCTTTTTCAAACCCCCGAACTTCAAATGCTTGTAATTTGCTCATTACTTATCGGAATCAAGCATATGGATGCTCTATGGACATCTATGCAATCCAATATACACACTCATGTTCTCTAATTCTTCTAATTCCAAGTGTGGTTTCTGCTAGAGCCATTCTTGTCCAAGCTTTACAGGTGTTTAATACAGGTGAATTCGACGGTGCAGTTGTTGTTCTTTTCGACGGTGTGATCGGTGCAAGGCTATAGGGGCATTCATTTTCATTGTCGTTTTCACTCCACAATGCTACTCCCCGCTCGTTCATACATTGTAGACGCTCGCACATCTACGAGCTATTTGCGGTCATAACTATATCAAACAATGTCTATTTTTTGCTTGCAAGTAGTCATTAGAATCATAGTGACATAAGCTACACATAGGTATTCATAGATTTCAGTTTTGGGCAATTTCAAAATTTTGCTCTGTCTTTATACGCATTTTCCGCAGATGGATTTAGAGCAAGGGTTTTGATTGTAGAGGCTTTGGGACAGGTGTATCCTAGTGAGGGAATGGTGTTCCTTGAATTTCGTACAATTCTGGTATGATTTGGTGAGTTTCCTTCTATTTGTGTGTATGTGGCCTAGGAGGTGTAGTTGAGAGTAGTGAGATTCTAGATTTTGGATTAGTTGGCCTTCTAGAGTGTTGTATGTGTAGGATGGTCTCAGCCGCCTGACAAGCTAAAGAGATTTCCTCCATGTGCCTATCGTGTCATCTGTGTCCTCGATTGACATTATGTTGTTCTAGGTTGTGTTGCATGCACTTTATGCGTGGTATGATTCACTCCCGCAACATTGGCGCCAATGCCGGGGATACAAGGACTTAGGTAAGTACTAATACTCGTGTGATGGTTGCTTGCTTTAGTTTCCGCTAAAGAAAGCGTTTTTTTGAAGTGGATTCAGAAGAGGTTATTCCGAGATCAAGTGGATAGCCAGGAAGCGTGTGTCTTGCCGAGGGTCTGCGACTAGGTGGATTTAGCTAGGATTTGTTGATTAGAGTAGTTGTTGTGGTGGTCGAGTGGTTTGTGAGGTGATAAAAGTGTTTGCTAGTCCGTGTGTGACATTGAATCATTTTTCTACCCATAGATGCAAAACCACATATGATTTGTAGGAGTAGCGTTAGGTAATTAATCTGATATTGATTTAGAGATATTCACCATTGATTTATTTGTTGAAAGTGCTTGTTTGCTATCATGATGTCTGAAAAGTTTGATTTTGAGGAAAAAATGTAGTTAAAAGAGTTATGTTGAAATTTTTGATGACTGATTGGTGTTGAGCATATAAGAGGGCATGTGCAAGGGTTCTGTGAAGAAAAATTGCAATTCTGTAAACTTGGACATTATACACGTATAATGTCTCAAGGGGCATCATGAGACCAAATTTGAAAAATTTGACTCCACCAGTGTGTTCAGAAGGGGGGTTTTACCCTTAGTACACATTGAACCTAGAGTTTTGACCAACTCTGAACACCCAAAAGACAAAAGACGGAGTGTCCAAATCAGGAAAAAGAGAAACTTGAGATTCTGAGCACATTTTTGTATGAAAATTGGTGGAAATGCTTGAAAACCAGTGTTAGAGGCTTGGAGATGCCTATGAATGAATTCTGTCGAAAAATTCATCAGCAGACATCATACGTGTATGATATTAAAGGAGTGATTATGCCAGCCAAAATGAATTTTTGACATTATACCCATCTTCTGCATGTTGTGTTGAGCACATACACCAAATTTCATATCATTACGGCTTATAGATTAAAAATTGGGGGGGATTTTACTCTTTTTGGGTATTTCCTTTTAAAAAGTGATGATATTGTGCAATTTTGACATCCAAAATTTGATGAGATCACATATTCTTGATCTACACACTAAGGAGCACCTTTGGTACAAACAGAACTAAAATTAAAGCAAAAGACATTATACATGTATAATGTCTTAGAGGCCAGATCTAGGGTCAAAAGTTACATCTGAGTGTACCCTTGTGATCTAGAGCATTTAAGAAGCATATAGCCAAATTTCATCCAATTTGAAGCAATTTTGGGCTTGCAAAACCATAAGACGCATCTAGGCAAGTGAATTCTTGTATTGGCCATGACTTCCACAGAAAGTGTCAAAATTCAGTTTTGAAATTTGCTGTGAGTTACCAGTGTGGTGAGGAACCTCTGGAGTGAGATTCACTTCATTCTAACCAGCTAGACAGCATACGCATATGATGTCTCAAGGGCACTTTTAGAGACCAAAATTGAGATCTGAGCATACCAAGGTGTTAAGCACCACGAGACAAGCTTACTGACCAAATTTGGAAATAATCTGAGCAAAAGACATTATAAGCGTATTATGTCTCAAGGCTAGATCTAAAAGTCAAATTTTGTTGAGAAATGATGTGTTAAGCTTGTTTGCAAAATTTCATGTCATTTTGAGCCAAAAGACTTTATACGCGTATAATGTCTCATAGGCCAGATCTGGGTCAAAACAGACATTTGAGTATACCTCAGTGTCCTAGAGCATAAAAGAAGTCCCTAGCCAAAACTTCATAGAATTTGGAGCTCATTTGGGCTTGCAAAAAGCAAAAGATAGAAAACTGCAAATTCAGGCTTGTATTGGTCTTAACTTGCTCAAAAAATATCCAAATTGAATTCTGAAACTTGCTGAGAGTTGCTTGAGTGACAAAGAATTAGTGGAAGAAAAGTCAGCTCATTCTGTCACAAAAGACATTATACGCGTATAATGTTTCAAGTGTCAAAATAAAAGTTAAATTCACAAACTGAAACTTGTAGTAGGTAGAGCACATCAAGGAGAGTTCACATACCAAATTTTGTCAAATTCTTAGCACATAGACATAATACGCGTATGATGTCTCAAGTGCCAAATTAGAGGTCAAAAGCTACATGTGAGCTCTCAGAAGTGTTTGCCAGCATAAACTAAGCCTAGTGACCAAGTTTCAACAAATTTGGGTCACATTTGGTCAATGTACAAGCAAAAATCCTTGATCCTGAAACTGTTTTGAGTGTTGTTTCAAGTGTAGTTCACTAAAACTGCTCTAAGTTTTGATAGACAACTCCAAATTGAGTCAGGTATAGCCAAGAAGAGAGCTTGCGGGCAATAGGACACACCAAGTTTCCTAAATCCAAACTTTTAGGTTACCCAGAACCAATATCCAGAGGTCAAAAAACCACCCAGACTTGACTTTTAGGAACTTGACAAAGGGCCAAATGTACTTATTAAGGACTATCTTGAGAGTATTGAGGGGTCTAACATTAATAAAGCTAAGATCATCATGATGGTAAACCAATCTACCAATCCTCTTGTGGATATGACTAGAGGTATGGGAAGCCAAGCTAGAAGTACTGAAATGCCAATCTATCCACATTTTGACACAAACCCACAAAATGCACTAGAAAGAGGTGGACATTTGGTCAATGTAGGACCGTAGATATCTCCACCAGACACGAGAATTCCTACGAGAATTCCAAAAAGGGAGCCACCTGGATTCCCTTCTAGAGCAATAAAAAGAGATGAAATGATCACAGAGAGGCAAACATGCCTTCTCAAGTGAATCTTCCTAATGGACCATGGTTGTACCCTGATGCAACCGTAGAACATGACTTTTATAGAGGTAGAATTACGGCCACAACAGGACCATCACCAACCCCTATAACTTACTCCTATCCAAATCAGAGCAAAACCTTGAGAAGATATGATACTCAGAATGACACATCTTCTCAGAGGAGTGATTCACCAAGAACCCAACCCACAATGAAGCCAAAGGTAATTACTGAGCAAATGAAGCTTATAGAAGATTAGCTCAAAGACTTGATCCTCTAGTCAAATATGACCTCCAAGAACCTCTATGGTGCAAAATTGAGAGAAAATGGACAAACCATATGAGAGAAGAGTGTTACTATGGCATGGAATATGCTAGGGAGAGGTATGTACAACTTGTTCCAGTAGCACCAACTCCACTTAGATATTCTATGGAGAAGCCGCGAGGTCCAGTAGGAGTTTCAAGGCCACAACATGTCCTAGGACAACAACCTCTGCAACCAGGTGCAAGAATTCCTATAGACATGAGATATACGCAGATGATAAAACCATCCAACAAACAAGCGCTAGTACCAAATGCAACGTATTATGAAAATCAAAGTAGGTACTGCCCTTCAAAGCGACATAAGATGAGAGAAACACATGGAATGGTGAGGCCAGTACCACCTCCACCTCCTACATTTAGACCTGAAGAAAGATGGTATGAGATGGACAAAAGGACATTGCGATTCATTGCTAATAGAGGCTTAGCAAGGTCAAATCCAGCTTACAACCAAGAGGAATTGCAAGAAGAAGCTCCTCAACCAGAGATAGATTGTTACAAAAGCAGTGAAAACCACTTGGTGAAACAATGTTCTCAAACAGAGATCACCCAAATAAACACCTATTGTCTTGAGTGTGGTGTCATTCACTTGATCCCCAATTGTAAAATAAACCCAAACCAAGTCATAAAGATCACAACAAATGTGTCAAGAATCATTCATCTACCCAATAGCTCAGAAAATGAAAACATCGTACCAGTTCAAGTAGTTATGAGAGCGCAAGCTCAAAAGGAAGCAGAGATAGAGAAAATGGAAACTAGCATGAGCCAAGAGATGGGTGAATCAAAGACCAATGCACCTAGTCAGAAAACCAAGAGAAAATCGAACAGCTGGGAAACTATAAAGGCTAGGATGAAAGCACGTAGGAAACAAGAGAAAAAATCCTTGGCTGAGAAGCTTACCCAAGCTGAAGAGAAGATAAGACAATATGAGGAAATGGTTGCACGCTCTCTTATGGAGACATCCCAACCTCCAAAAGAATCATCTACAGATGAGAAACCAAGAAGTTCTCGTTCAGGAGGATAAATGTTGGTCAAAAAGGTTAACGAGGCATGAAATGCCCTCCTAAAAGCTTATGAAACAAGGTTCATAAACAACCAAACCCAAGAGCAGAGATAGATGACATATCCATATGTAGAACTAGAAAAGGGCAGGCTTGAAATGTGCAAGAAAATGATTCAAATAGTGCAAGCCTCACTAGAACCACAAGTTGGAAAACCTGAGGGTGTGATCCCTGTCCCACCTTTACCAGTAATCCCATCAAGCTAGGAACAAAAAGAGCTAGATTCTAGTCATGAGCATGGACCAAAGCTCAAGGACCCCGCTTGAGATCCAAAGATAGCACTGAATACCATGGATAACTCTTCCAAGGAATTTCACATAGCTATACCTGACAGCTATAAAGAAATAGATGGTCTTGACAAGTTGTGGAAACAAGTCAGAGAGGACAATGAATCAAGTGAGATAAGCAGGCGAGTAAACCAAACGGGTGATGGAAGAGGAGTGTCTCTTCCACCAATAGAGGAATTTGAGGCTAGATTGCAAATGAATCTAGAAGTGGAATCACATTGGGGAGACAAAGGATCTGTACAGTCTATGGACAGTCCAATTAAATGGTTGTTGCAGTCCCATCACAGAGATTGTCTCCCACTAAGGTCATCGATTCAAAAGGAATAGACATTTTGTCGACACTAGTCACCTGTATGATAACGTTAGCCGAGTTGCTCAGAATACGACCAAACATGTGGGCTACTGTGAAAAAATGCTTAGAAACATTTGGTGTTAAAAAACCAATGACTTGAATCGAGGAAGGGATCAAAGAGCTAGAAATGCCTCAGCTAAACACCACGCCAGTGCTGTTAAACAAGGTTGGAGAGTATTATGAAGGAGAAGATGAGAACACCACTCTTTCCGTGGAATTCCAAGGTGTAAAAACCATGGCAATCCTTGACAGTGGAGCCGGTATTTCCATTGTAACAGAAGAGATCTGGAAAATATGGGGAAAACCAGTAGTGAGGGCTACAAGGATGAAACTACAACTTGCAGTCGGACACATGGAAAGGCCCATAGGACTGCTATAAAAAGCAATTGTTACTTCTTGTGGCATTGAATATGATAAAACCTTTGCTATTGTTGACTTTGGCAAGAAGAACAACTATGATATCATTTTAGGAAGACCATTCATGAGACAACTGAAAATGGTCCAAGATTGGGGATATGATCATATCCACCTGAGACATATGGAAACCACGACAAGGATAAATTTGAAGGACCATAGTTATAGGGATGTGACAAGAACACCTATGGAGAATTTTGATTCCGTTACTATAACAGGATCAGAACTTCCAGCATGGTTGGGTAATCCTAAAGAGCTATGGATGTGTGGAGCTTCGCAATGTGGAAGCTTAAAGTGAGAGAAAGGAATCCTAGAAAGGACAATTGAAGATAGAAATTATATCCTAGATCCCGTTCCTGAGGAAGAGTAAGAGCCACTTGAATGGGAACACATCTTGGCTACTCTTGATGTGTGCGCTATTCAAGACGATCCAACAACAAAATTTTGTGATGAAAATGTCTATGATTTCATTCCTTATTTTGTAGTGAGTGTGATACAGGACAATGAAGACGAATAAGAAGACCAGTTCTACGACTCTATAGAACACTCAGAGCTTCAAGAAGATGCCGACAATGAAAATCTAGACAACCAATTAGGTGACAAAAACAAAACTTTAACTAATGCACGGTTTCATGATTGTCCAGATCAAAGACCTAGGAAACAATGTCACAGCTACAAAAATAAATTCCATCAAAAGTGGATTCCAAAATCCTCGGTGGAAACGCAACTGCAACAAGCATCCTCATATGTGTCTCCCATACATGAAAAAAGGACTCAGTCAAGAAGAGCACATCCATGTCAATGAGCTACCAACGGTCTAATCAAGTGGATACCATAGTCATCCCAAAAACAACAATCCAAGAGCAAACAGATAGTAACTTTCCATAACCAGCCAAACCACAAAGGTAAAGTGCTAGAATGAAAATTTGTTGAGGATAGCAGCAATAGTGATGATTCTGATGAAATACCCTACCAACAACTCGGATCATCACCATCACTAGCAGCTTCCGTCTCACAACCAAAGAAGGCCAAAAGCAAAGAACAACAAGTCAGAACCAAAAAGTTTGACAAATCTTGATACCCAAGAGCCAGATTGGCCAAAAACACATTGTGAGCGGGATGAAAACACACACAGCGCCTCTATAACGACCCGACACACACTCTTGGGGAGATACACACACACACACTATGGGGCACCACTCGGCTTAGACAACACACCTGGCCGAGACAGGGAACACACCTCTAGAGTGAGAGGAGAGAGACTATCCACTTCCCCACTCCACACAGACACACACACACACACACACACACACACCCAAAAAAATCAGCTCAAAAGAGGAGAATTTCTGATGTTTAGATACAATTGAGCTTGGGCTACCACCAATGGGGCAAATAGCTCACACAATACGGGTAAAATAAGCCAGATACAATCATAAACTAGAGCAGAAACTTCGCTCATAGGAGAAACTTACACAGAAAAACAGCAGGAAAAGAGTGAGGAATTTGGCAAAATGGACAGCTCCATCGCGTCCGGAACGGCCCGAAACCCCAGTCTACAATGTCAAAGTGCTCAAATCCGACCTCGGATGAGCAGTTTACGGCCAAAACAGGCTCCAAAAACCCCAAAAACACACCTGCGGCTGTTCCTCCTCTCTTCTCCACGTTTTTTCTGGTCTTCTCTCAGTTTTTTCAGTTCCCACACTTAGATTTATTAGTTGGGCACCCTTGGTCTTTTAGATGACCTCAAACAGACCCCGAACAGGCCAAAAACTGACCTCGTAGTGCATAGTTGTCACCCTGCTGCATCCATGCGCACACCTGGCACTCATTTCTTTTCAATAATGTGTCTCGCAACCACGTGAAGTGGCCCCAAAAAGTGGTCCTAATGATGAACTTTCTGCATAACTCTCACAAGAAAACACCCACGTTGTGTCCGTCCTCATCCGCGTGCAAATATTGACCCCGTTCGCCCTCTTGACGTCACTAGATGCCATCTGACGCACCTGCTTACCTCATGTTGTTGGCCCGCGGATAGGTTCCTCAAGAAGTTTTACGCACTACTAACTCATTATTGTAGCAAAAACACGCTAGTACTGGTAACGATGAAAATCGATGCACTGTGTACATGATGTCCTACCTGTACACATGTGGGCCCCACGTAACCACCTGGCTCTGAAAAATGGGCAATTCATTATTTGATGCACCATGCATGTGTATGTACATATGCGCAATCCCTTGCTCCAAAAAACTCCTGACATAATTTGCCCATCCCCTAACCTGCTAAATCATTCATGATTAGCAGCAGCAAAGAGCCATATGAGACTCGCCGCATCACAGGTCTCCTCATCCTTCACCAACATTGCTTGCTCCACAAACAGTTCATCTTGCTCCACCATCATTAATCTAGAATGATACAATTTAAGACGCAATCCATTTACCCTTGACTTATGTAGAACACCATCGAGGTTAGCCAGCTGATATGTGCCATTTGGAAAACACTCCACTACCTTGAAAGGGCCTTCCCACTTAATTTGAAACTTCTTTTGGAAGGTGTTGTCCAACTTACTGTTGTAGCGCAAAACCAAGTCATGCTTCTTGATACCCTTACTTTTAACCTTTTCATTTATCTTTGCTAAAGCCCTATCTTGCATCTGCCCATAATGTTCTAATGCACTCATCCTATCCAGTTGAACCTCTTGTAGCTGTAAGAGCCTCTCTTCGAATGCATCACTAGGCGGCCCAAGCAACTTCTCTAACATCTTGACCACAGGCAACTCTACTTCCACAAGCAATAGTGCTTCTTTTCCATACACCAAATGAAATGGAGTAAACCCTATACCTGTCTTCACCGAAGTACGGTAAGCTCATAATGCACTAGGCAATTCCAAATCCCAATTCTTTCCTTGGTGCTCTTTCACTTTCGAAAGAATCTATACCAACTCACCATTGAATCTTTCATTTAAGCCATTACATTGTGGGTAATAAGGAGTGGTATGCCGGTGCCTAATCTTCATCTTTGCACATAAAAAATCTAGTAGTTTAGCTCTAAAGCCAGGCCCCTTATCTGAAAGTAGCTCCAGTGGCACCCCAAACTTGCAACATATTTCATCATACACAAATTTTGCCACATCCTTTGCAGTGATCTGTTTTACTGCTATAGCCTCTACCCATCTAGCAAGATAGTCCACTGCCGTCAAAATATAGCTTTTTCCCCTGCTTGTGATAGGTAACGGGCCTATTGCATCAATCCCCCACTTTTCAAACACATCAAACGCCATAATGGTTTTTCGTAGCTCTAGCTTCAACACTCTCTTCCCAAATGCTTGACACCTAGTGCAAGACCTACACCAATGGTGAACATCCTTGTGCAAACTAGGCCATACATACCCCTCTTGCAAAATCTTATGCAAGGTGATCTTTAGAGCAAAATGGCCACCACATGCGCCTTCATGATTCTCTTCCAACACTCTGTAAAGCTCCTCCCGCCAAGGTACACGTCTCAACACGAGATCAGCCCCTTTCATGTATAAGACATCACCAATCAATTTGTACTTGTATGCTGTACACACAAATCCATACTTCTTAGACTTCTGAATCTCCTTTGGAATGATTCCTGTTAGCAAAAACTCCTCTTCTTGATCCAAACTTTCCCGACCATGATAAAGAGGTAAAGTGGTCCTCAACACAAATAGCTCCCCAATCATGCCTTGAGCTGCTTCATGTGCCTCTCCATTTAGAGCACGTTCAATGTGTCTGATGATCCATGCTTCGAACTTTTTTAACAGGCCTTTAATTTTGAATCACATTTCCTTCAATGAGGTGTTCTTGCTCTTCCACACACCCAGCACTTGCTTCACCACTAACAAGGCATCACCTTTTATGCTCAATCTTTGAACCCCATGCTTCAAAAAAATGTGTAATCCGGCTTCCAGAGTAGCATATTCAGCCTCATTGTTACTATGAGCATCCAATTTGAACCCTCTCTTGCATACTAGCTTCCCCTCTGGATCATAAAGTGCTATACCCCCTGAAGCTGCATCATGGCTCTTTTTGTATGAACCATCAAAGAACAACACATGTGCATTGCTGATCTGTGGCACTTCTTCAACTACCTTTCTCACCACCTCTTCCTTAACAATAAGGGGATTCTCCTTGTAGGTCAACAAATCAGCTAGGGTAGCCCTTGTACTATCTTCCACTAGAAAAGAGAACTCAAACTCTTGCAGCTCAATTACCCATTTCTTCACCACATTTGACATGTTAGTACCATTAATTAACTGTGGCAAAAAGGCATAACTCGTCAAGAAAACAAAAGGCTGTGGTAGCAAGTAATGACGAAATCGTCGACAAGCAAATATTACACTAGCCATCACTAGCTCTACTTCCGAGAACTTTCTCTCCGCTACCAACTTCACTCGGCTTGCACAATACACTGGCCTCATATAATGGCTGCCCTTCCCCTTTTGCAATAGCATGGCTCCAATGGCATCATCCCCTACTGAGGGATTTACATAAAAAACTTTCTCCCAATCAGGAGCCTGCATGGCTGACAAACCCCCTAACACCTCTTTCACCTCTTGAAACACTTCTTCACACTTGTCATCCCATTGCAATGGATCATGCTTTGCCACTTGTTGTAATGGATAAAGAATCTAAGAAGACAATGGAATAAACCTTGCCATGTATTTCACTTTGTGTATAAAGGTTGCCAATTGCTTCGTACTCGTAGGTGATGGAAGAAGAATAATAGACTTAACCTTGTCTGGATCAGCCTCAATGCTATTTTCTGACACCATGTGGCCCAATAACTTCACCCTTGGCTGTGCTAGATGACATTTCTTTGGATTTAGTTGTCCTCCACATTCATCATATCGAGCCAATACCATCTGCAGCTTCTCATGGTGTTCAGCCCTACTGCTATAAACACAGAAGTCATCCATAAAAGCTTTAACACAACTACCAATGAATGGTTCCAACACCCAATTTGTTGTCTCTTGATAGAAGGAAGGTCCATTTGACAACCCAAATGGAAATACTGTTTAGCAATAGCAGCCCCATGGCGTAATAAAAGTTGTCTTTGTGCGGTCTTTAAGAGCAATATTCAATTGAAAATAGCCTGAAAAACCATCACACACACTGTACCTCTCATAACCTACCACTGAATCCAAGATCTGATCAATGAATGGAAGAGGATATGGGTTCTTCTTAGTGGCTGCGTTTAAGGGTTTAAAATCTACACAAATTCTCCACTTCCCATCCTTCTTTGGACTGACTACAACTAGACTCACCCATTCTGTGGTCTCCACAGGGACTATGAACCCTGCCTTCAATAACTTGTCCACCTCTTCTCGCAAGGCTTCCATTTGCTCTTGACCCATCCTTCTTAGCCTTTGCCGCACTGGCTTAGCACCTTCTTTCAGCTCTATATGCATCTCTTCGCCCTTGAACCCTCTGATCTCTTCATATGAAGTAATGAACAAATCAGGAAAACTAGCCAACATGTGCAAATATATATCCTTCTCCATAGTTGAGAGGTCTCCACTAATCATTTGTGTCATCAATTCTTGCTTCTTTGACAACTCAACCTTGGTTTGCATCAGCCCTTCAATCACTTCATAAGGCCCTTCACTTTCATCTTCAACCTCATTCGCAAATGCAACTAAACCAAACTCCTGGATTTCTTTGTCCATCAAAAGAAATGCAACATCACCATCCTCATCACTACTGGTAGTGCTATCACTGTCCTCATCTGTCACCGTGGAAGAGTCTTCATCACTAGACTCATCCTCATCTTCATAAAGCTCCTCTAATCGTTTCCTTCTGTCCATATTATAAAGCTTCTTGGTACCTGTCTTTCCATAGAGGCTAATCGTACCATGTCGCCAATCTTGAACAGCTCCCATTGCACGTAACCATGGTCTGCCCAGTATAATAGGATATGCTCCCAACCCTGCTGACATCACATGAAAATCAACCACTGCCTTTGCATCATATGCCTCCACTTCTAAGCTCTTTACAACACCCAAGAATTTTACTTTTTGATGGTTTGCCAATCTGATCCGAAACCCTGACACCCCAGCCACTGTGAGATCCATCTTCTCAACGCATGAGTGTGTTATGACGCATATTTGGGCTCCACCATCCACATAACCTTGTCCCAAATTTTTCCTTTTATGCCACACGTCTACTATTGGACAAATGTCTGGTAGCTCATCCATTGCCAACACCTTTACTGAACCTCTCTCTGGCTCTTTCTCCATTGGGTTAACCATCCTCTTCCACTATCGCTTTAGCTTAGGCACCATCTCTATAAGCTGTCCAAAAGTAACATCTGCCTTCCTGCTCGTCAGATCCTCCTTCAAGTCATAGCTTAATTGCCCATCCCCTAGTGGAAAATATGAAACATGAAACTTTCGACGAGCTCTCGTTTTTCTCTTGGCCTTGACATCCTCGCCTTCATGGCTCTTTCCTTTCTTCTTACTAGGACCTGGGGCACTTCTTCCTTCCTTTTCCTCTGTGATCCTCTTCCCAATAGGCATCACTAATGTATCCTCTAGCTTTGATGCCTTCTCCAAGGTGACTACACTTAGCACTTTTGTCTTTCCTTTTTCCTCCTGGGTCAGTCCACTGGTTCCTTCGTCTCCCTTAATTTCGATGCCATAATCATTTGACCTAGTTAACACCTGTCTTGGCAATGGATAAATGTCTCCCTCCATCCTTGGTGGCTTATCATATTGCGGGCTGATGTGACCCAACTCTCCACAATTGTAACAGGTGGGCGTCTGCCTCCAAAACCTACCATTGCTTTGTCCAACACCATTCCTAGGTCTTTCTTCAGCTCCTGGCTGATTTGCATACCTCCCTCCACCTCGATTATTTCCGACTTGACCTAGCATGTTTAGGCTGAGATTCTTCATCAAATCTACCATTTGCCTCATGTCTTGCCTTAGCCCATCATCTTGCATTGTTGTAGTGACCACTGCTGGCATAACTTGAGAAATAAAAAAAACCACTGGTTCATGATGAACCCCTGGCATGCGACCTTGTAAAGAGTCCATGGGCTGAAATTCAGACCTCATGGGAAAAGAATCCACCCCTAACTGGCTCATTTTCCTCAGCTTTCACTCTTTGTTCCTTGCCACTTCCAGTGCATCTTCATATGTCCTAGGCTTCTTTAGCTCCACTCTCCAACGTATATTCTCCCAAAGACCATCCAAAAACCGGTCCTTCTTCATCATGTCAGGCGGGGGTACTTGTGGTGCTAAGGCCTTGCACATTCGCTCCCATGCCAATGAAAACTTTCGTATGTACGCATCTACTGGCTCACCTTCCTTTTGTACTAAAGCCTGTACTTCTTGCCACACTTTGTCAGGGTCTTCTGTCTTCACAAACTCCACTTTCAATCCATGCCTTAGATTGTACCAACTCAATCTTACAGGTGGATCAGCCACATGCAACTCCTGTTCAAATGCTTTAGACCAAACTCGTGCATCACTCTTCAAACAAATTTGGAGAAGGCGTAACATTTGCGTAGGGTCATGAATCTGGTTGCTAATGCAGGCAACCTCCATCTTTTCCAAAAAATCTTCCACATCTTCATCACTTCTTCCATGAAACTCCGGATAAGAGAAAGCCATGGCTACCCAAGTTTCAATGCTTTGAGAACCCCTTTGAACACACGTGCAAGAACCCAAAAATTTTGACTACCCAATCCCCAGAAACTTCAATGGAGCTCAACTTTAGATAAGGACAAACACATGCACATCAAATGAGTTTTCATAGTTGATCATCGGAATTACAACAGGCAAAGGACATTCCAAGATCTCTCGTAATCTTCTTGGCCCAAACATAAAGACTATGCGCTGCTGGAAAAAAATCTTCCTGGACACATGAACATTTATCTGGATTCTTTGAGTCAAATGAAATGGAGTTAATTGAGGGCCATTTTGATCATCCATGAAAGCCAAACATGAAGCTCCCAAGAAGGCACACCTAGCTTAACCTCTGATTTTGCCAAAATTTCAGCAGCATAATAGCATAAATGGCTCAAAAGACCAAAAAAACAGCCATCATAACTTGGAAAAATTTTGGCAAAGTTTCCCCAGAAATAGAGCAGTAGGAACCCAAAATATAGACTGTATATGTATGCATAAACTGTCAACAATAGAACCTGAGCATCAAGTAGGACTCACTAGTACATAGCCTATGGCGAGGTCACAAAAAGGGTGCTCCAACTACCTGTATCACCGAAAGGATCTCTACATTTGAGAATCCCCCAGCTCAATAAAAACCTCACGCTATCGACCCTCACTCGAAGGCAAATGCAAATCGCGTATAGTCAAGTCTCAGAAATGACTATCTTCCAGACCAAGTCTCAGAAATGGCTGGGATTGCCAAATACAACCAAGTATAGCTCCACAAATGCGTACAATGGCAGTTTCTACAAGTAACGTACAATCCAGCAGACAATGCGCTCAAACAGGCGCCAAGTGATGCATACCCACAACAACTGCAAGTGACATCACTGCTAGTATATCACTATACTCAAGCTACCTCTACCTGTGTAAATCACCTGTACCTGTACCTGTCCCTGTCCCTGTAACCTGTAACCTGTAACTTGTAATCTGCAACCTACAACTTGTAATCCCGAAGCTCGAAGCTCGAAGCTCGAAGGAGAAGGTACTCGAAGAAGATCCTCTGTGGGGGCGCCAAAAGAATGTGAGCGGGATGAAAACACACACAGCACCTCTATAACGATCGGACACACACTCCTGGGGAGATACACACACACACACTATGGGGCACCACTCGGCTTAGACAACACACCTGGCCGAGACAGGGAACACACCTTTGGAGTGAGAGGAGAGAGACTATCCACTTGCCCACTCCACACAGACACACACACACACACACACACCCAAAAAACTCAGCTCAAAAGAGGAGAATTTCTGATGTTTAGAGACAATTGATCTTGGGCCAACACCAATGGGGCAAATAGCTCACACAATATGGGTAAAATAAGCCAGATACAATCACAAACTAGAGCAGAAACTTCGCTCATAGGAGAAACTTACACAGAAAAACAGCAGGAAAAGAGTGAGGAATTTGGCAAAATGGACAGCGCCATCGCATCCGGAACGAACCAAAACCCCAGTCTACAATGTCAAAGTGCTCAAATCTGACCTCGGATGAGCAGTTTACGGCCAAAACAAGCTCCAAAAACCCCAAAAACACACCTGCGGCTGTTCCTCCTCTCTTCTCCACGTTTTTTCTGGTCATCTCTCAATTTTTTCAGTTCCCACACTTAGACTTATTAGTTGGGCACCCTTGGCCTTTTAAATGACCTCAAACGGACCCCGAACAGGCCAAAAACTGACCTCGTAGTGCATAGTTGTCACCCTGTTGCATCCATGCGCACACCCGGCACTCATTTCTTTTCAATAATGCGTCTCGCAACCACGTGAAGTGGCCCCAAAAAGTGGTCCTAATGATGAGCTTTCTGGATAACTCTCACAAGAAAACACCCACGTTGTGTCTGTCCTCATCCGCGTGCAAATATTGACCCCGTTCGCCCTCTTGACGTCACTAGATGCCATCTGACGCACCTGCTTACCTCATGTTGTTGGCCCGCGGATAGCTTCCTCGAGAAGTTTTATGCACTATCAACTCCTCATTATTGTAGCAAAAACACACTAGTACTGGTAACGAAGAAAATCGATGCACTGTGTACATGATGTCCTACATGTACACATGTGGGCCCCACGTAACCACCTGGCTCTGAAAAGTGGGCAATTCTTTATTTGATGCACCATGCATGTGTATGTACATATGCGCAATCCCTTGCTCCAAAAAACTCCTGACAACGTATGGATCAAGAAGACAAAGATTTATGATGAAAAATTGCAAGATCCAATGCCAACAGAAAAACAGTCGAAGCCTACAAGAACATCTAGGAAAAACACAAAGTTGCAAGCTTTTGCAAATCAGTTTTGGGTTTCAAAGAAGTTGATTCAAGCACAAAGAGGTGAGGAGTTCATTTGGACTCCGAAATGGTTAAATGGTAAACTCCCAAAGTATGAATCTCGTCGCCAACAAAGTGTACAAGAGCTGAAGCAAAAACCAGTGAAGACTCACATAAAGACAAGGTGGATCCCAAAAAATTCCCTTCAAACACAAACAAAGCAGGGACAAGTACGGGTTCCCAAACGAGCATCATCAATGAAACAACCAGTCATCACAAAGAAGTGGGTCCCAAAGGAAACCAATAACACTTCTGTTACTGCACCGCCACTTGAATTCTTTCAATTCCTCCTACGATTGCAGTACAGCTAGAAGAGAACCCACTCTGAGAAACAATGCCAAATACAACAACAACCACAGGGCTATACTTCCAAAGAAGCATCAAACAGATAAGTAAGCCTTCAAAAAATCTATACCACCTTCAATAAAGTAAACGGCATTGAAGCTTCAAAGGACATCATAAATGCTTAGAGTAGGAAGCTTCGCCAGCAAATGCCAATAAGAAAATTTCTTATACCCACATCTTGCACATCATAAATCTTTTCCATGCATTTGTTAGGTTGGGAAGCTATGGTGTGTGGTAGCGGTGAGCACGCATGGCATGAAGGGTGCAAAGAACCACGAGAGCGAGAGAGGAGAGAGATCGACACAGCAAGTAAACCGCACGCTGCTTTGATTATTTCCTTTGTAAACATATATAGCTTTTTAGCCATGCAAAAAAGCAAGCAATTTGGAGATTTAACTGCTTCTATAAAAAGGCATATTCCCACGGACAGTTGGGCTTGCAAAACCTAACAATCCCCCCCTCAAGCCCAAACTAGACATACCACTCTCATGATATCTCAAGTTTTTGGTGTACTCGTCAATCGTGAGTTTTAGGTTCTCTCACAACCAAGGATTTCTAGTGTATCCATAACCTGTTGCTAGGTCCGCAACCCCCCCTTGAACAGATAGGGTGTAGGCCAAATATCTAGCTACCAAAAATGGAGTTTTTGGTTCACTGCCAAACCTTGGTTTTAAAGTGTACCCAGTAACCTCATGAGAAGCGGTAACAAAATAGGACTTGAGAACAAAAAACTGATAATTTGGGAGGTCTTACCACTCATGTGTGGCAGTGTCTATAACTTGTACAACTCGGACATGACAATAACTTGCAATTGACAAAATAAAACTATGCCAGGGAAATGGTACTCTAAACTTGAAATCCTTAGTATAAGGTATAAACCAGTATCAAATTGTAGGGTCATAGTAACACCTGGACCTAATGCTTCTCTTGGTCTGCCTTTTTGGATGGTTTCTTCATGATAACCACAAGGCATTTCCCACGGTGAGCACAATAGTAACTCACACTTCCAAGCAACACCCTCTTTACTGCTCCATATCCATGGCCCCCAACCACAAGAACATTTGCATGTAATTTCTCTACTACCGCGCAAATAAAATCCATTAAATCCCCAGATACAACATACTTCTCCGAATTAACCTGCTTCTCTTTGCAGAGCTCCAACTTAGGGCGTACAAGCTCTGCTCGCTTTGATCGTTTGTAGTGAGTAACTGCAACTTGATTGTTTGGCATATATCATATATCTTTGTGGTGGGTAGTAGCTGTGAGCAGGCATGGCGTCAAGGGTGCAGAGAACCATGAGAGAGAGAGAGAGAGAGAGATTGACACAGCAAGTAAACCACACGCTGCTTTGATTATTTCCTTTGTAAACATATATAGCTTTTGAGCCATGCAAAAAAGCATCCAATCTGGAGATTTAACTGCTTCAATAAAAAGGCATATTCGCACAGACAGTTGGGCTTGAAAAACCTAACAATCCACCCTTGAACAAATAGGGTGTAGGCCAAATATTTAGCTACCAAAAATGGAGTTTTTGGTTCATTGCCAGACCTTGGGTTTAAGGTGTACCCAATAACCTCATGAGAAGCGGTAACAAAATAAGACCTGAGAACAAAAAACTGAGAATTTTGGAGGTCTTACTACTCATGTGTGGCAGTGTCTATAACCCGTACAACTGGGACACGACAATAACTTGCAATTGACATAATAAAACTATGCCAGGGAAATAATACTCTAGACATGAAATCCTTAGTATAAGGTACAAACTAGTAACAAATTGCAGGGCCATAGTAGCACCTCGACCTAATGCTTCTCTTGGTCTGCCTTTTTGGATGGTTTCTTCACGATAACCACAGGGCATTTCACACGGTGAGCACAATAGTCACTCACACTTCCAAGCAACACCCTCTTTACTGCTCCATATCCATGGCGCCCAACCACAAGAACATTTGCATGTAATTTCTCTACTACCTCGCAAATAAGATCCCCAGGTACAACTTACTTCTCCGAATTAACCTGCTTCTCTTTGGAGAGCTCCAACTTAGGGCGTACAAGCTCTGCTCGCTTTGATCGTTTGCAGTGAGTAATTGCAACTTGATTTTTTGGCATATATCATATACCTTTGTGGCTTGGAACCCAAAAATCCCCCCTCAAGCCCGATAGGTCAGTAACCCCTCCTTGAACAGATAGGGTGTAGGTCAAAAAATTTAGCTACCAAAAATGGACTTTTTGGTTCACTTCCAAACCTTGGGTTTAAGGTGTACCCAGTAACCTCATGAGAAGCAGTAACAAAATAGGACTTGAGAACACAAGAATGATAATTTGGGAGGTCTTACCACTCATGTGTGGTAGTGTCTATAAGCTCTCTCTCTCTCTCTCTCTCTCTCTCTCTCTCTCTCTCTCTCTCTCTCTCTCTCTCTCTCTCTCTCTCTCTCTCTCTCTCTCTCTCTCTCTCTCTCTCTCTCTCTCTCTCTCTCTACTCACACTCGGTGATTCTCCAGAGAGTGGGGACAAACCCACCGCACCATTGGTCATCGGGGATGATAAATGAGTTGTGTGAGGATATGGAAGCCCTAGCCTGTGTTTCACTATGCCCCTGTGACGTAGTCTTCTCTCACAATGCAAAGAACATCACAGATGGGGATGTGTCCTTCTTCAGGACCTGCGTGATGTATGCACTACTCAGAGGCAGCTGTTGGGGAACCTTAGCGTTCTATGTGTGTGGCCCTTTGGGCTACTGGTTCACCTGCATACCTTGTGATGTGGCAAGATATCAAAATCAGCTTAGACTCAAAAGAGGTCTGCCAAACGTCCCTCTTGGTGACAAAGAGGCTCACTTCTTGTACAACCCTTGCATGTTGTCCTAGAAATCTCTCCGAGCTATTTCAATTCCCAATGTGGAGGTTGGACAGTTGCTAGATGAAAAAAATTATTTTAGGCATTTTGTCTATGCAAAGATATATGATATATGCTAGACAATCAAGTTGCAGTTACTCAGCAGATTCCATCTACTCAACAATAATGACAAAGGCTTCATTGCAATTTCTTGCAACTTGCTAAGGCTGCATGGAATTTTTACAAGCTTGGATCGGCATTTGAGCCATGTGCAAAGATTTTCCCTGACGGTAATGGCTTCTCCTTCAATGATGTGTTTATGGAGGATATTGACCATAATAAGGATGAACACGGTAGACATGAACCCCCACAAGCAAGGGATATTTATGTGGACCCCTGGTTTTACAGTGAGGCATACTACTATCAAGTCTCCGGTATTATTTCCATGTCATAGTTTTATTTTGTCAATTGCAAGTAGTTGTCATGTCCCAGTTGTATGGGCTCTAGACATTGCCACACATGAGTGGTAAGACCTCCCAAATTATCAGTTTTTTGTTAAAGTCCTATTTTGTTACAGCTTTTCATGAGGTTACTGGGTACACATTAAACCCAAGGTTTGGCAGTGAACCAAAAACTCCATTTTTGGTAGCTAACTTTTTTGACCTACACCCTATCTATTCAAGGGGGGTTTACTGACCTAGCACTAGGTTATGGGAATACCAAAACCCTTGGTTGTGAGAGAACCTAAAACTCACGGTTGACGAGTACACCAAAAACTCAAGGTATCATGAGAGGGTCTGTCTAGTTTGGGCTTGAGGGGGGATTGTTGGGTTCCAAGCCCAAGTCTAGTCTAGTAATCTCCTACAACATGAAATTAACACAAACAATTTCCATGGCATGAACACCTTTTATATATTGTAAGTTTTTTTAAACAGAAAAAATGTAAGAAGCAACATTATTTTTCCTTGCAGTGTCAAGCCTTCTCTCTCGCTCTCCTCTCTCGCTCGTTCTGTTGTGCTCCCTCCTCACCATAGCCCCCTGTTTCCCAACACCTGGTATGTAGCTTTGGGGTTTATCCTCTAAGGACTTGGCTTGGAAAGCACCGACTGTGACTACACCATGGAAGATGCAGCCACATAGGATCGCCATGAGCAGGACGGCAAGACAATGATCGTAGCCCTCGATCAAAGCGAGCACAACTTGTACTCCTTAAGTTGGGTTCTAAAAACGATCAACTTCCGGGAGTCTGACAAGCTTCTTCTCCTGCATGCCAAATCGTCGCCCATAAGCGGTGCAGCCCTTGCTGGCCCAGGTTATGTACTAAGTAATGAGATGATCATAAGTGTGGAGAGGGCCCAAGAGAGACAAATAAATGCACTCATGAGTAAATCCATGGAGCTCTGCAAAGAGAAGTAGGTTAATTCGGAGAAGTATGTTGTACATGGGGATGTAATGGATGTTATTTCCGAGGTAGTAGAGAAATTACATGCAAATGTTCTTCTTGTTGGGCGCCATGGACATGGAGCAGTAAAGAGGGTGTTGCTTGGAAGTGTGAGTGACTATTGTGCTCACCATGTGAAATGCCCTATGGTTATTGTGAAGAAACCATCCAAAAAGGTAGACCAAGAGACGCATTAGGTCGAGGTGTTACTATGGCCCTGCAATTTGTTACTAGTTTGTACCTTATACTAAGGATTTCAAGTCTAGACTATTATTTCCCTGGCACAGTTTTATTATGTCAATTACAAGTAATTGTCATGTCCCATTTGTACGGGTTATAGACATAGCCACACAGAGTGGTAAGACCTCCCAAATTATTAGTTTTTTGTTCTCAAGTCCTATTTTGTTACCGCTTCTCATGAGGTTAGTGGGTACATCTTAAACCGAAGGTTTGGCAGTGAACCAAAAACTCCATTTTTGGTAGCTAAATATTTGTCCTACACCCTATCTTTTCAAGGGGGGTTGCTGACCTAGCACCAGGTTATGGATACACCAGAAATTTTTGGTTTTGAGAGAACCTAAAACTCACAGTTGACGAGTACACCAAAAACTCGAGATATCATGCGAGTGGTCTGTCTAGTTCTGGCTTGAGGGGGGGATTGTTAGGTTTTTCAAGCCCAATTGTCCATGGGAATATGCCTTTTTATAGCAGTAGTTAAATCTCCACATTGCAGGCTTTTTTGCATGGCTAAAAAGCTATATATGTTTACAAAGGAAATAATCAAAGCACCATGTGGTTTACTTGTTGCGTCGATCTCTCTCTCTTCTCTCTTGCTCTCGTGGTTCTCTTCATGCCATGCCTGCTCACCGCTACCACCCACCATAGCTTCCCAACCTATTGTTAGGTTTTTCAAGCCCAACTATCCGTGGGAATATGCCTTTTTATAGCAGCAATTAAATATCCAGATTGCATGCTTTTTTGCATGGCTAAAATGCTATATATGTTTACAAAGGAAATAATCAAAGCAGCGTGTGGTTTACTTGCTGTGTTGATGTCTCTCTCTCTCCTCTCTCGCTCTCATGGTTCTTTGCACCCTTGATGCCATGCGTGCTCACCACTACCACCCACCATAGCTTCCCAACCTAGCACTCGTATCAGAGCTGGTATGTGTTGCTTGGACAACCTCTCAATACTCTATAGGCAGACAGACATGAGACTTGTCGTTTTTGTGAGTCGGTTAAGGAGAAAGCAAGGGAAGACACCATGGAAGCTGCAGCCACAGAGGATCGCCATGAGCAGGAGGGCAAGACAATGGTGGTAGCCCTAAATCAAAGCGAGCAGAGCTTGTACGCCCTAAGTTGGGTTATGCAAACGATCAACTTCCGGTTGACAAGCTTCTTCCCAAATTGTTGCCCATAAGTGGTACATCCCTTGCTGGCCCAGGTTATGTATTGAGTAATGAGATGATCATGAGCGTGGATAGGGTCCAAGAGACAAATAAATGCGCTCATGAGTAAAGCCATGGAGCTTTGCAAAGAGAAGCAGGTTAATTCGGAGAAGTATGTTGTACCTGGGGACGTAATGGATGTTATTTGCAAGGTAGTAGAGAAATTACATGCAAATGTTCTTATGGTTGGGCAACATGGATATGGAGCAGTAAAGAGGGTGTTGCTTGGAAGTGTGAGTGACTATTGTGCTCACCATGTGAAATGCCCTGTGGTCATTGTGAAGAAACCATCCAACAAGGCAGACCAAGAGAAGCATTAGGTCAAGGTGTTACTATGGCCCTGCAATTTGTTACTAGTTTGTACCTTATACTAAGGGTTTCAAGTCTAGAGTATTATTTCCCTGGCGTAGTTTTATTATGTCGATTTCAAGTAATTGTCATGTCCCAGCTGTACGAGTTATAGACACTGCCACACATGAGTGGTAAGACCTCCCAAATTATCAGGTTTTTGTTCTCAAGTCCTATTTTGTTACCGCTTCTGATGAGGCTACTGGATACACCTTAAACCCAAGGTTTGGTAGTGAACCAAAAACTCCATTTTTGGTAGCTAAATATTTGGCCTACACCCTATCTTTTCAATGGGGGTTGCTGACCTAGCACCAGGTTATGGATACACAATAAATCCTTGGTTGTGAGAGAACCTAAAACTCACGCTTGACGTGTACACCAAAAACTCGAGCTATCATGAGAGTGGTCTGTCTAGTTCAAGCTTGAGGGGGGATTGTTAGGTTTTTTAAGCCCAACTGTCCGTGGGAATATGCCTTTTTATAGCAGCAGTTAAATCTCCAAATTGTATGCTTTTTTGCATGGCTAAAAAGCTATATATGTTTACAAAGGAAATAATCAAAGTAGCGTGTGGTTACTTGTTGTGTCGATCTCTCTCTCTCTCCTCTCTTGCTCTCGTGGTTCTCTGTACCCTTCACGCCATGCCTACCCACCGCTACCACCCACCATAGTTTCCCAACCTAGCACTAGTATCAAAGCTTGTATGTGTTGCTGGGACAACCTCTCAATACGTTGCAGGCAGATAGACGTGAGACTTGTCCTTGTTGTGAGTCAGTTAAGGAGAAAGCAAGGGAAGACACCATGGAAGCTGTAGCCATGCAAAAAAGCATGAAGTCTGGAGATTTAACTGTTGCTATAAAAAGGCATGCTCCCACGGACAGTTGGGCTTGTAAAACCTAACAGCATTGACTGTGTATGCATAATAGGGCTACATTACAAGGCCTGCATAGGCCCAAATGTTGATTGCCCAAGCACAACACATACCCTTGCTGATACTCTATCGTCAAGGAGGACTCCAAATAGGAGGGGGGGAGACATTCTAAATGCTGACCTAATATTATGAATATTAAAGGGCAATGTTTTGTGAGTTGTATTGAATTTTTTTGTTTGATTGTGATAATTTTTAGACAAAATTCAGAGTATATGCCCTCATAGTAGCATTACAAGAGGATTACGGGGACAAAATCCATATATGAGCCCCTAGGGACATTGTACAGTGTACATAGCGTTTATAATTCTATTAGAATGATTTTGCTTTTTGAGTTGAGTTGATTTTTGGTTTTATTTTGTTATTTTGAGATTTTTTTTAAAAAGGGGGCAAGAAAAATCCATATCTAGATTAAGAAAAGACTGAAAAGATATTGAGTCGTACAAAGCAAAGAAGGTCCAAAAAAATGAAGAAACTTCACGAGGTATGCCTCAAAATCCATATGCACAAGGCTTTACTGTCAGAGTAAGAAAGGATTGATGATCAGCCCTCAACAACAACATGAGACCAAACATGATTGAGAATGGTCATAAAAATCCGTGATGGACTACAAGGACAAGGAAGTTGGTGATGAGACTAAACAAAAGCACCCATCAAGTGTAAAGTTTCCATTGGCCACTTCATGCGACTACAAGGCCATATACAGGGAGAAGATCTTTATACTGAAAATCTTCTATCTTGTATGCGACTTAATGAAGCCTAACAAACAAAAGGGACGAGCAGTACTGAGTCCTACTGACAAGAACAGAAGGTGCCAGAGATGCCCATCAGTCATTTTCAAGACTAAAAAAGAAAGAAAGTCTAACTCTTAGCCAAAGATGCAATTTTTTCAAATATTAAGCCATGATAGCCATCTACATACCTTGTAAATCATGTATATGAATTTTGGGGACAAATGGACGATGATAGCTCATAGATGGTTATCTATCACAAATGATGTCAAGTAAAGCCCTTTTGATGCAAGTTACTAACTTGGGGAATTAGCTGGGGTTTGTCGGACTTTAATTAAGTCATGTATCAAGTAGAAGCAGTATAATGATTTACAAATCACACAAAAGCTAACAGTGGAAAATGCGACTTTGATCACCTTGATGCAGGAACAAATGAGTTACTGACAAAGAAAAGAAAATACAAGTGATTTGGCCTGACAAACAAATTTTGCATTGGAGTGTAACTTGGCCTAAAGAAGTTGAAGGTTTAGCTAGACAATTTCTACAAAATCCTTACAAAGGTTTCATTAACTCACAAGATCTGAAATCCAATCACTCAGTTCTACAGATTGTAGAAGTTGTTTTTGAGAATCACAAATACTTAGAATTGACAGCTTTGCTGGAGCAAGTGATAGATGGAGCTTTCTCTATCCATGATGATAAGAGTCAAGCTAAATAAGATTGGGTTCTTCATGAATTTAGATCTCGCAATAGATAGAAACAGATGCTGCAGCTCGGAGCATGGATGTGAAAGACATAAAGTTCGTCACATCAATTATGATTTTCCTGAATCATGTGAAGACTATGTACATCAGATTGGACGAACAAGACGAGCTCGTGTAAAGGCTACAGCCTTTACTTTCTTTACATCAGCAAAACGACAACAAAGACCGCACCGACATCGACAACCAGGTCATGTCAGGGACATCATGAACATGAAGGGAGGGGAGTGTTGACGATTCGGTCAACAGCACGACATAACTCAACAAAGCCTTATTTTTTGAGAGTTATGGAATTTTAAGGATTATGGTCCTAAACATCATTTGTAATAAGTAGCTAGTCTAGTATCAGAAGACGGGGTGCAATGGCACTTCCAGGTTGTAAATACAAATCCATTTGACCCCTCAAACTCTACTTTAGATTTAAACTAAGGTGACCTTAGTATATAAGGTATCTAGGTCATTTTGTAAAGAGAACTTTATCATAATCATAGTTTTAAGCTGTCGTCGACTGTGTGTGTGTGTGTGTGTGTGTGAGAGAGAGAGAGAGACACAGAGAGAGAGAGAGAGAGAGAGAGAGTGAGCTTTATCCTGGTGCTACTCCCCGCTCGTTCATCACATTGTCGATCCGACTGCACCATCGCTCTAGTCTCCGCAAGAGTTACGTGACAACGCCAAGCATTCATCATGGAATGGAGCGAACACGCTTGCGCATCGACGAGCTCTTTGCGGTCATAAGTATATCAAACAATGTCTGTTTTTTGCTTGCAAGTAGTCGTTAGAATCGTAGCGATATAAGCTACGCATATGTACTCATAGATTTCTGTTTCAGACACTTTGAAAATTCTACTCTGTCTTTATATGCGTTTTCCACATATGGGTTTAGAGAAAGGGTTTTGAGTGTAGAGGCTTTGGGACAGGTGTATCCTAGTGAGGGGATGGTGTTCCTTGAGTTTCGTACGATTCTGGTATGATTTGATGAGTTTCCTTCCGTTTGTGTGTATGTGGCCTAGGTGGTGTAGTTGAGAGTAGTGAAATTCTAGATTGTGGTTTCGTTGGCCCTCTAGAGTGTTGTATGTGTAGGACGGTCTCAGCCTGACAAGCTAAAGAGATTTCCTCCGTGTGTCTATCATGTCATCTGTGTCCTCGATTGACATTATGTTGATCTAGGTTGTGTTGCATGCACTTTATGGGTGGTGTGATTCTCTCCCGCAAGAGGGTTTTATATGCCATTATTCATGCTTTAAAGAAATGGCAACACCATCTCTATGGTGCACTCAATTTGAGATTTTTTTGAAAACATGAAAGCATCAAAATGCTTTTCATAGCAGAAGGATATAAGGCCAGGTGGGCTAAAATCCTTCAAGAGATTTATTATAAGCTAGAGTATCAAAAAGGTTACTACAATAATGTAGTTGGTGCTTTAAGGCATATTCTTGAGATAAATGCTCTTGCATCCACTAAAAAATCTAAGTAAATCTGTACAATCCCTTGATGAAAAACGCAAGAATGATTTTTATTATTCCAAGGTGTGCATTCATGTAAAGGAAAGAGATCTTGAAAAACTTTCTTTTTGAGTTAGAACTTGCTTGTGAGTTATCAAAGCGTTCATCTTTGCAAGTCTCACAATTTTGTGAGATAGTCCATGAATAAAATCATGGTACTTTTCTCAAATTCTAGCCTACGATTCCAAAATAGCTCTAAAATGACCTAAAAATGTGTCAAACTATGAACTTACTCATTTTTAGAGCACCAAACCACAATACAAACCATAGAAACATAAAACTCTCAAAGAGAGAAAGTTGACGTCCATAACAAGACAAACATTTCACTCATACAACTCGAAAGTGCTCAAAACTTACCTGCAAACTAGGTGCTCAACAAGGTGAAAGGGTATGGAGAAAACCACACAGATGTACTTTAGGTATATTTTATGCAGACCATGTTTCCAAATAAACTTTTTCTCAAAATTGTTTTGTCCTTTGTGTATGTGTGTGTGTGTGTGTGTGTGTGAGAGAGAGAGAGAGAGAGAGAGAGAGAGAGAGAGACATAGAGAGAGAGTTCAAAGTCACTAAAACTTATTTCTTTTCATCGTCAACAAATCTTTTTTTTGTTTGGGTTAAAGGCGATATGCCTTACCTAGGTTGGGTACATACACTAAGTGTTGGGGTGCCCACTCTATTATATATCTCTGATTCTTTTATAAATAGAGAATAAAAAGCTCTCTCTTATGTAGTAGGAGAAGAGGTTGCTCCACCTACGTTGTGTGTCTCTCCTTCTCCTTCCTCACGCATGCACACGTGCTTGCTCTCTGCTCTCACAACTGGTATAGGAGTAGGAGGTTCCAGGCAAGGTAAGGTTGAAAATTTTAGTTCGAATAGGAATTGATTTCTATAAACTTTGGAGATATGTGAAGTTAGAACCTTATATGGGGCTCGGAAGGCTAGAAACAGTCAAAGTAAATACTGTAGGTATCAAGAGTGATGTCTCCAGCATCATAGGTGAAATGCAATGCTTCACCAAGAGATAATTTGAAGTAGGGAAAGGGGTCAACAGAAGTGCCTTGGAACATTAAGGAGTTCCTATGGTGCTAGATGGCCCACAAAGTCCAAAATTTGACCTAGGTGAAGAACACCGCAAACTATTTCTACGGTGCCAAATGGCCCACAAAGTCCAAAATCTAACCCAGGTGAAGAACACCGCAAACTGTGATTGGAGCACGCCAAAAAGCCAAAAGGGTGAAAGCATGTTAACCTGTCGCGCTTTTTGTGCTAGTTAGCAGTTTCAAGTTAGCACATCTTCAAAAAGTTGGGCATCCAATAAATTTTTTACAAATAATATCAAAAATTTTCAGAGGTTGTACATTTGGATTCCTTGTTTCAAGTGCTTTCTATTGATATATCATATGTCAAAGATCTTGGAGATGTAGCTTAAGTTATTGTACTAGTTAGCATATGTCAAAATTGTGCTAGTTAGCATTGTCCGGGACATGAAAAAGCATGACAGGTTAACATGCTTTCACCCAAAAGAGTCTGTGAAAAGAGCGGGAAGAAAAACGCATCCGAAGACAGTCGACACTTGTCGACTGAAGGCTCTAGACTGGCGACAACGCCACAGTAAGTGTGGCACGGTCTCCTCAATTTCAAGGCATCTGGGCCAGCGGGAAGGCGCAATATGTAGAGCATGTAACACGCTGCCAACAGGTAGAGCTCCTACCAAGTAGCACCACAAGAAAACACGTTCCTTCAAAGGCAAATGACTCTGCCAAATGCGAGACAATGTATGTTGCCACCACAAGGATGACTCGCAAAGCAACCACAGCTGATTACCCTGATGCACACTCCATACATCAGGCTAAAGAATGGCATAGACACGGTCAGCTAAGATGCAGTCCAATCTAGTAGTAGCCAGATTCCAATCAGAGAAGCGAGAGTCCACATCCAAAGGAGGAATGGGTGAGTGCGCAGAAAACAACCTTTGAAGTTCTCGCCAGAGAGGAGGATAGTGAAGACCCAACCAAAAGCGGGACACTACATCAGCAAACGCAAGAACATAACCCGAGTCATCAACCACCTGATGCACCTGACAGATCCCTTTTTGGGAAAGAAAATACGCTTGGCGAGGAGACCGTTTGAACCCAAGTCGAAGCAAAGTCCATGCTCCAATGCAGACTTTCCAAACGAAGACAGATACCCACAGATTCTAATCAACAATGAGAGAAGAAGTAAAGGGACATCCAGGAATGTGTCCTTCAAGCTTCCCAAAAAAAATTCCCAATAAGTCAGATGTTTCCAATGACTAAAAGATGGGGTGACAATGTGCATACAAAAATGTGTGACCATGAGAGCCCAGGGTTGCTGCTGCTCCACCAAAACTGGCAACAACATAGCTTTTCGAGCCAGAAGATGACTCCTCAAATCCAAAATATTAACCCTCCAAGTCGCTTGGGAGAACGCAGCTTGTGCATAGATAGAAGCCGAAGACCCTTCTTGCTAGACGAGGTCTGCCAAAAATGCTCTAAAATATTGGACATGAGGGACTGCAAACGCAATCGAGGCCAAGATAACAAAAACAAGTAAAACTGCACATAAGCCATAAGGATGCATTGGACAATCTTGAGACGCGCATGAAGTGGCCACGTGGACAGTTTCCTGTAATTCAATTTGGAATGCAGACATTGGAGCACCTGATCCATCTTCTTCATAGCCAATACATTCCAACCCAACGGATAACCCAAATGGCGAACCAAAACATGAGTAGGAACAATCTCCCCAGGCCACAATATCTTATGCCAGTCACACTCTTTCAGAGGCAATAGCTTGGATTTACAAAAGTTAACTTTGAGACCTGCTGCCAATCCAAAAAAGTGAAGAGTATGCATAATTTGTTGTACATCATCATAGTGATTGTGAGGCATCATAGTGATTGTGATTGCAAGAAGGTAAAGTCACGCCATGCAGCTATTAACCCTCACGGGCACCCTATCACCTACGACAAACGTCGTATTCTTTACTTGGTAGAGTCAAGGACCGGGCTTGTCGGTCCAATAGGTGTGTAGGTGATCACAGATGAGAGGCGCACCACCTACCTTATTTTTACAACAATTATGCAACGATCGGCCACTGTGGGTGCCATGTATGAACGGGCCAAACTCTTATAAAAGGTCCATTTGACCTAAAAATCCTTATTCTTGAAGGTGTAAGCCAAGAAGTGCTCTTTTTCCACCTCTGTCTCCTTCTCCTTCTTGTGCTCATGTGTGTATGTGTATGTGTGTGTGTGTGTGCTTGAGAGAGAGAGTGAGAGAGGGTGTGTGTAATTGAGCATTACGGCGGCATCGGCGGTTGAGCGCGGCATCAATAGCGGCTCCTTCTTCTCCACATCATAGTATCCTTCACGACAGAAGCATCGAGCGGTGAGTGACACACCATTGTTTCTTTGAGCTTGCTAGGATTCTCTAGTTGCATGCTTGCAGCCTTTTGAGGCTTGGTGCACAGGAAAGTTCCCAGCCATTGGCGTACATTTTTGGTGCCGCCGGGGAATGCCTTGCATTAAGCTTGATGAGCACTCAGTGCTACCTCTGGAAGCCTTTAATTCATTTGTTTTCTGGTTTTTGTTGAGTTATGTGAGAACTATTAACTTGTTGTAATGTGCAGTTTTAGTTATGTCCGTGTGTAGTTGGTTGGGCTAGACAGCATGTGTGCGGTGTTAATTAGTGTTGTTAGCGGTTTAGACAGAGCGGCCAGAGGTGCATCAATGTGTGCACTGGAGACAGGCTCTGTGTGCAATTGAACATTATCAAAAAAATTAAAAAATTAAAAAACAGTTAGTCAGTAGTACCAGTATTAGTCTCTGGAAACTAGTTATGGGGTACCCTAAAAGTTTGGGTATCTTATTGCCCGCAAGATTTTCTCCTAGCTATACCTGACTCAATTTGGAGTTGTCTATCAAAGGTTAGAGCAATTTTGGTCAGCCCGTACCAGTACCAGCCAGTCATTACCAGTACCAGTCTGAGTACCAATACTAGTCAATCACGAAGTCAGTCAGTCACCAGTACTAGTACCAGTAGTATCAGTACCAATACCAGTCACCAGTACCAGTACCAGTACTAGTAGTAGTCACACAGTCAGCCAATACCAATTACAGTACTACTATCAGTACCAGTACCAGTATAGCAATATACCGGTATAGGTATATTCCAGTACTAGTAAAGGTCCAATACTAGTACTACTCATACCAGTATACTTATGCGCCAGTACCAGTCAACTCATACGCTAGTACCAATCAGTACCCAATAGTACCATCGGAGACACTACAGTACAGTACCAGTACAGTACAGTACAGAGGGAAATGTGAGACCAAAAAAAGGGTAAATTCAGGTTGCAAACACCCAAAAAACTAGGTGAGCGGCCTTCACGCGTACTCACCAACACTTCTAGAGTGTTGAGGTCACATGAACCTATGCTCTGGTCGTGTGCTAGAGGACGAGCATGTAGAGAGTGTCTCCATTTATGCAGGCACTCATTATTCCTCCACATTAGGCACTAGGTCCTCAGTAGGAACCCAAGGTAGTACCACTCAGGATCCACATATTGCCTCTAGTGACTCTTCCTCTGATTACGACATCATGTAAGGTTACCCAATGCCTAATCCCAATAGTTCAAGCCAAGATATGCATGCCATGGGTCCACGGTCCAGGCCGAGCATACTTAGCCGCTTGAAGGAAACCTTTAGTAGAGCCACTTGCTCTGAACATGGAGCTAACAATGTAAATGAGGGGGGTGGGGAAGTAAATTCACCATACATGACCAACGTAGACCCCATGCTCCTGGAGAGTGTGTACATGAATACTCCATTCATTGCACCCCCTGAATCTTCAAAGCTATTCCCCTCCGAGGTTATATTACCTAATGGTAGAAGCCTTGCCAAAGTGCAAGAGGTTGAGTGGTGTATCATTGCGGCTAGGGAAAAGGAAATTGAGAGCTTATGCAAGGCAGAGCAACGAAGAGAGTTAAAAGTGAAAGCTCCTGTGTCAATATTGTTGCTAGGAGAGCAATAGTGTGCTCTTGAATTAACGACCACCAAAAGTCAACCCGTAGAGAGCCACATTGCATCTGATTCAAAGGACACCCCTAGCACCTCAATCCTAGATGGAGCGTTCCTAAATGAGAACTAGGAGTACGAAGCACAAATGGAAACTCTAACCGACCTATACACAGGTCACAGCTATCACGTGGGTTGGTTAGATGTCCTACAATCCACAATGGGTGCGGGTGCTACTAGTGTAGAGGATCAACAACAAAGAGTTTGTGAGGTCATCCATAGGGTTGTTGAGCTAGAGAGACAGAACAAGGGGATCCACATGCCTTCAAGGGTCTTATGAGATTCTTAAATACAGAGAAGGCTAAACAACCAACCTTATCACAAATGGAGACTCCCTTGATAAGTCTGATGGATCCTCCATATAATGTTTTGCCAGGGGTCTCTGTGCAACCTAAGCCCACAAATGATAGCTTTACTTTTCCAAGTCTAGCTCATCTTTCCCTTGATGACACCATGGCTACCATGCCTACCCCAGTGATGGGCATGCCAAGAAACACTCCATGGACCTCATTTGTTAGTAAAGCACCGTTACATGGTAGCTCCATGCCAACAACAATACCTACAAGTGTGTATCAATCATATGCACCTATAGGTCCTTGTACTCATGTAGCTCCTACCCCTCCCATTGTTTCAACAACCTATACTCCACAACCACAACACCCAAGATCTTATTTCAATGGGACCATACTAGGTAGCATTAGCATGTCACATCCGACGTCTATTGCTATGCCTAGGGCTACATATTGAACTTTGGGCCGCCACATGGTACAACACCATACAAAACTTGGAACCCAAGGGCTTCCTATGCGCCAAACCGAATGCCAATACCTACTCCACATGTAGTCTCTGGAGCGCCTTCACCCACGATGCTTGCTCACTTAGGTGACTTGGCAACATTTTCTCAAGCTATCGGTCGACCTATTGCTGAGAATATGTGTAACATGCCTGATAGAGAGCCTAGAAGTAAGGTAGTGCAAATAGCCAAGCTCACACAAAAAATTTAGTGGAGACGGGGATGTGATAAATCATACCGAAGTGTTGAACAAATTTGTGAGTCTAGGAGAACACAATGACCTGCATAAGAGTAATGCTTTAAGCCTAACCTTAAGTGGGAAGGTTGGGGATTGGTATAGAACCCTAAGGGTGGAAGAAAAAACTATTTACCCTACTCTTGGGAGACTGTTCTTAAAAGAATACATACGAGAGGGAGTGCTTTGGGGTATCGCATCTCAGCTCCAGAAAGCCCAACGAGAGGAAGGAGAGTCTGTAAGAGACTTTATTAGTCGCTTGAAGCATTTAAATTCTCGTTGTAATCCAAATGAGCGCTTCACTAATAACCAATTTCTTGATAGATTCATTAGGGGATTACGACATGAGGATATCTACAATGGCCTAGTCATTAGAGGTATCACCACTTGGGAAGTAGTCACCACCAATGCAATCCAATTGGAGGATAATTTAATTATTCAAGGAGAAAGAGTGTCTGTTGAGCCTAAATCTACTAGCTCGCAAGCATTGGGGCATCAGCCAATGACCCTAAAGCCTATTGCTAAGGAGCCAAAGATATCTGAGATGACTTTATTAGATCTCATCAAGGCCATTCAAGAGAGTCTTAGAGACAATTGTGCTCCGCAAAACAATCATATGTATCCAAGAAGGGAGCAACAATGGTGCTCAGTATGCTATGGTCCGCATAGTACTAGTGAATGTCCTACTTTTAGAGTAAAATTCAATGGGAACTGCAATGTCTGTGGGAGGTATGGTCATCAAGCTAAGGATTGCATAGTATTTAAGTACACGATGGACAATAGACCAACCTTAGCCTGGACGGACACACCTCCAGTTCCTGCATTGATGTCGGCCCCACCTCTTGAACAAACATCACAACCCATGGTCCCTAGGGCCCAAAATGTTGTTCAATCAACACCCTTACCACCTCCAGTGCTAGAACTGCAACCACCACATCCGAGAATCATTTCTATAAATAAAGTGGATTGTGAGTCATCTATTGTTGGTTTGGAAGCTGTGAGGAAGGTATAGACCCTAATATTGCCTATGGAATTGATGCACTTGAAGAAAGTCCACAATATTATATGGAGGACTATTGGGGACAAGTCAAACATGTCTATCAAGTAGCTGCTCTTGTTGCAAGAGGCCAAAATATCAATTACACTACCAAGAGACCACCTCTTCAATGCTATGAGTGTGGAGGTCCACATCGTGTAGCCGAATGTCCTATTAGGCTACAAAAGAATGCTACTCTAATGCAAACCAATCAAGCGAGCACGTCTACAATGCTGATACTCATGTGTAATTGATGTGGCATAGATCATTTGATTGCCCAATGTCTGTAATCCAAATGCGTCGAAGATCACGCCATTAAACTTGATCAAGGTTACCGAGGAGCCATCACAAAGTACACCTGTGGTACCAGTAAATGTACTGACACAATCGATGCTCCAAAAACAAAATTATATTCTTGAGTAAAGAGACACAGCATCAATTGCCCAGTCTCAGAAGAAGTAGAAAACACAAAGAAAGAGATCGCAAAAAGCAGCGAAGTCAGACCCCAGTTCAAAGACCAACATAGGGACTGTGACGACCCCGTATATATGAACGACACTGAAGAGGATTCTGATTCAAGTGAAACCATGGAGACCAAAACGACCACTAGGAAAGAAACCAACAAGAAAGATCGTCATGAGCCACAATGGCCAGAACCAAGAAGAAGATAGGAACTTACCCAAACCCTACAGAGGAGATCGAGCGAGTCAAGCAATTAAGGAGTTTGGTAGAAGAGACCCAAAGGGATCTAAAGCCAGCACCTAGGCAGATCCAGATTATAGACACAGTGCTCCCTACGCAACAAAAACCCCACAAAGTCCATAGACCCCTAGCCATACCTAGTGTCACCCAAGAAGAAAGTGACTTAAAGTCATGGGAAAGTGAGCATACTCACTTCTTGTTGGAAAGAATGTTTAAGAGGGACTACTTGACCCTATCGAAGAAATAGAGATCCCATCTTCCCCACGTCAAGGGACTGAAGCCCAAAAGGTGCCGTTAAACATTGCCAAATTGATGGATTTCATGGCTTCAGAAGTTAGAACCACCATCATGTCCAAACTATATGGAGACCCTGAGCTATTCTTAGCTCTTCGATCTTTCCTCAATGGAGAACTGAAGGTTGGGCTACCACAATTTGCATAGATGGATGGAGCTAGGGAGATGCCAATAGAGGAGGAACACTTAGATCTACAACCCAACCTAGATGAGAACTCTGTTGAAGAAATACATGTTAACAAGTTGGGACAATACTTTGAGGGCGATGAATCCAATGTGACCATACCAATCACTACCAAGGGATTAACTTTGAAGGGAATCATTGATGGTGGCACTAAGGTTACCATTGTGACTAAAAATTGCTGGGAAACTATGGGAAGACCTCACCTTGGGACCACAACCATAGTAGTAAAGATGGCCAATGGGTCTATAGTTAAACCTATTGGGATGCTAGAAGATCTCAACATCAAGGTCTTTGGACACAAAATAAGAAATACCTTCATTGTTATGGATTTCTCCATGCACACTATGACCTTTGAGATGATCTTAGGACGACCTTTCATGAGGGAAGCAAAAATGTTGCATGACTGGTCTAAAAACCATGTCAACTTGCAGTTCCAAGATTTTGTAATTCGAGTGGATCTTGTAACTGGTCGAGCACATCCTCTAGGAAATAAATTTATAATTGATCATAGATCTGACACCACAGTTCACTCGGCCCCATTGAAGTATTTTTACACATGTAAAATAAACATTGATGTTGGGGAAGATTCTCCTTATATGGACGTTCTACCTTGGATGATTGAGTCTGACAATGTGGATTGGGTCCACCTAGCAGCAACCATAGACACTTGGGGAAATAGGGCGACGACCTGGGTAACACCAGGGGGGGATGAAATGCCACCACTCGTACCCTTAAATATGCTAGAAGCAATGCATATAGCTTCTCATGACCTACATGATGAAGGCTTGACTAGCATTGGAACCAATAGCGTCTCACAGGACTATAGCCCACACGATTCGGGGTCAGATTCATCAATTGAAATCAACTATGAGGAAGAAGAATCTAAGTTAAATCTTAGTGCAAATGAGGGGACAAACCATTCAGGGCCCAATGGTACCCTAGATGACAATCTATCCAAGGGAGCACAAGACACAAGTAGAGATTCATCCAGTGACTCTTCACTAGAGATCGGGTGTAATAAAAAATTAGACAAGAAGAATAAGAGATATAAGAAGTGACAATACAATCAAATGTGCGTGCTAGAATAAATGAAAAGAAATCTACCGCAGAATGGCTTAATTATATAGGGGCATGTGATTCTCATCGAAAGTTGGTAGATAACTAGGGTGAATACCTTCAAAGCGTTATGTGGTGTAGTCCACAACCCATTGACATCACACAACTAGAGGCTACGGAGAAGCCAAATTTGAGCCATACCGTAAGGAGATGACAAAATTGAGAGTTATTTCAACAACAAAAGGAAGCGGAAGTGAAATCATAGTCCACAGAACAACAAGACCCCACGGACTTACACCCGCACCCGATCATTTCAAATCCTACACCACGGAGGAGCGTAAGGTTGTGTATACAAAGACTCAAAGAAAACCTATTGATGGAAGCAATGGTGTATATGATGGTCCAACAATAGTTAAGAAAATAGAGTCAGCAGACCCAAGTGAGGAGTCCAAAACTGTCTTCATTGCCCAAGATCTGATAGAGATTGAGGAGTATGTACTTAAAGAACATCTCAAGGAATCCAAGGATATATTTTCTTGGACATATCATGATATGAAAGGTGTTCCACTTTCCATGGTGCAACACCACAATCCCCATGAATAGCATGGCTAAACCAGTTCAGCAACAACCCTACCCAATGAATCCTAAGTATGCAGATATTGTTCAAGAAGAAATTAAAAATCTTGTCAGATGCGGATTCATACACCCTATTGACCACTCAGAATGGGTGTCTCCAATAGTTATTATGCCGAAAAAGAATGGGAAACTTAGAGTGTGCGTGGATCTCAAGAAGGTTAATGATGCCACTAAGAGGGACCATTACCACTTGCCATATTCAAAACATATGCTTGAAAGAGTTGCAGGAAAGGAAGCTTATAGTGTTTTACATGGATACTCTAGATACAATCAAATCCCAATTGCACTAGAGCACCAAGCTAAAACGGCTTTTATAACCAAATTGAGCGTATTCGCATTTCGGGTTATGGCTTTTGGCTTAAGCAATGCTCCTGCTACCTTCCAAAGATTAATAAACACCGCTTTTAGAGAATATTTGAGGGAGTTTTGCAGAGCTTTCTTAGATGATCTTTGTGTTTATTCCTCTTAGAAGAACATCTATCATGTTTATGAAAAGTGTTCAAGAAGTGCAGATTGTATTGCATCTCCTTAAACCCTTTCAATTTTGGGTTAAACATGGAGTCATTTTAGGGCATATAGTGTCCAAAAATGGGATTTCCACATAAGAGAGCGAAATTAAATCCATTGTTGATTTGCCACCACCTACAAACTATAAAGGAGCCCAAAGTTTCATGGGTCATGTTGGTTATAACTGACGGTTTATTTTAAACTTTGTTGAGATAGCTCGTCCTTTGTACAAGCTTCTTATTGAGTTCCACTGGACCGCGGAGTGTGACCATGCTTATGAGTCATTGAAAAAGACCTTGACTAGCGCTCCTATTCTACGCGTGCCCGATTGAAATGTAATTTTCCATGTGCATATTGATGCATCAAACTTTGCTATTGGGTGTGTTCTAGCTCAACCAGGAGAACATAAATTGGACTACTCCATTAGCTTTGCAAGTTGTCAATTGAATGATGTCGAGAGAAACTACACCACTACAGAGCGGAAGGTTTAGGTATGACTTACGTAGTGAAGAAATTTTTCTACTACCTTCTGGCCAACAAGTTGTGAACTTCCTAGTTAATAGTTTTCCACCCAAAGAGCTTCATATGGATATAGCTCAAAAACTGTTAAAAGAGTATGAACCTTATACTCTCATTGCAGGAACTCTCTACAAGCTAGGGAAGGACCATATTCTTAGACATTGTGCCCGTGAGGATGAGTATTTATACATACTGCAAGAAACCCACATGGGTATAGCCGGAGGACACTTCTCAGGGGAACTAACTGCTAGAAAGCTGTTGCATTCAGGCTATTGGTGGCCTACCTTAGTTAAAGATGCATCACTTTTTTCAAAAGAATGTGATGAATGCCAACATTACAAGATCACACAATGAAAGGACAAAATTCCCTTACATCCAGTTAAAGTGACTCAACCATTTGAAAAATGGGGTTTAGACTTTGTAGGGCCAATTAGTCCGACAGCTCGTAGCACTCAATCTCGATATATTATCATCGCCACTCACTACGTGACAAAGTGGGTGTAAGCAAGGGTGGCACGTAAGGCTGATGCAAGGTCAACTACCAAGTTTCTTTTTGAGAACATTATTACAAGATTTGGTTGTCCCTTTGAGATTGTAAATGACAATGGTACTCATTTTATATATTAGGAGAAACTTGGACTCAATTTTGGGCCCTGTAAGAAACGCCAACTCAACATAGAGAGAGGTAATTATGAAAAATGCAAAAGCTTTTTTTTGGAGTTCGATTTCTCATAGTACATACGTAAAAGTTTTCCAATCACTTAAATGCATGCTCGTACAAAATGCTTTTCGAGAGCCTAACTTAAATGTACACAAAAATCCATGTCTCTGAATCTTAATGAGTGATATGATGTGCGATGAGAGAAAACACATAAAATTTGTTTTCAAAATACAAAAATAATACCACGGATGCATCCGGAACGTCCAAAAATCTTAGGATAGCTCTTTAAAACGCTGAAATCTGACGTTTCTAGCTCAAGATATAACATTTTTAAGCGTAGGGCCTCATGAGGTCAGTACCAAGCAAATAGAGGACCTTGAGACCCCCCTCAAGGTCCTCTATTCGCTTGGTACTGACCTCATGAGGCCCTACGCTTAAAAATGTTATATCTTGAGCTAGAAACGTCAGATTTCCGTGTTTTAAAGAGCTATGCTAAGGTTTTTGGATGTTCCGGATGCATCCGTGGACTTAAAAAATGCTATATCTTAATCATAAGGCTTCATGAGGTCAGAACCAAGCGAATAAAGGTCCCAGAGACCCCTCAAGGGCCTCTACTCGCTTGGTTCTGACTCCTTCATAGTCTTAAATAGTAACTATCAATCACTATCAAGTACGATCTGTTCAAATTTAAATTGCGAGTACTTCATAAAAAGGTGATTGATACTTGTGCAAGATGCGCAAGTACAAGTACTTCACTTTATAAGATAGCAACAGCGGGTCATAAAAAGGCGTTCCACGCTTTTGCAAGATGTCATTATCAAGCGCCTAACTTTTCTGATGATAGTGACAATTTCACCAAAATGGTTTTCATGGACATTTTCAAAATGAGAAAAAAGGTTTTTTCAACGTAACGATAGCCTTCTTCCTATTGGCTAAGGAGCATTCTCTCACTAGAGCTAAAAGGCCCGAAAATGAGTCCATTTATTTCCTAATGAATGGAGTGATAAAAGAAATCACTACCAACTTCATGATAGCTCACCATAAGTCCACACCTTATTATCCACAAGGAAATGGCCAATCTGAGAGTATCAACGAGACCTTAAATCTCTATCTTGACCAAAATGGTGGAAGCTCATCGCACTAATCGGGATTTGAAGCTGACTTCAGCTCTATGGGCTTATCGTACTTCTTACAAAGTGGCTATTAATTGTAAACCATTCAAAATGGTATGTGGCCAAGAAGCAATTATGCCATGGGAGTTTGTAATTCCTAGTCTGCACGTAGCTTCGGAAGAAGGTTGGGATGGTAACCCTTTAGTTGAGCGCTTATATATCCTTGAGAGATTAGATGAAGAAAGACACTTGGCTGTGCAAAATGCACTTGTGGAGAAAGATAGAAGGAAGAAATGGATCGGCCGTCTCTAAAGAACGAAGATATCAATGTTGGTGATAAAGTCCTTATGTGTGGAGTGCGTAACAAAAAGAAAAAGTTGAAATATGTGGGAAAAGGACCATATAGAGTATGTGAAATCATCCCACAAGGAACCATCCGTGTGGAGACCCTTGATGGAGTTGAAACCATTGGATTCCTCAATGGGAGAAAATTTAAAAGATACTATGATCTTTTAAGCTAAGAGGAACTATGTGCCATCCATCAAAAAAAGGTAGTCAAGGCACAAACACAATTGAAGATGATACAAGCTAAAGCTGAGGCTAAGGAGCGACAACAATGTATAAGACGCTAACAAGAGGCCAACCTGGGAGTTACACATGCATTCCACGTTGAAACAGAGGATGATTGGTTGGACTCTGACACACCTCTAAGATACCCTGTTGAACTAAATAGCACCTATGGAAAAGTGCTATATAACTTCTTATTGGACATGGGTGTTAAGTATAATTCTGATATCATACGGATTGTGGTGTCACTTGGGAAAGCCATCCATATCTAAGATTACTATCCAATTCAAGGGTGTCAACAAGAAAAAAACTACGATTTTTGGTATCTAACAAAAACCTGTCAATTATGACAACGGGATTGTAGCTCAAGACTTTTTGGTCATGCCTGCTGGAACTATGGAGGGTATTATAAACCTAGGATGCACATGGATGATAGCCACAAAATGCACTATTGAATGGGGTACTGGGGGTGTCACAACACAAAAACCAACTCTTAGCCCTGTCACTCAAGCCATAGTCCTCGAGATATTGCCTCTTAAGGAAATAAAACCCAAAACATTGCATGTCCAAGAGGTTGAACCATATGTCCCCATAGCCCAACTCTCTAGAGCTTCAACTTCTGTAGTTGAAATAAATCTTGAGACACCCAAGACCCATCCTACTATAACAAAGAAAACATACAAGTGGGTCCCTAAAGCTTCTTTAGCAATCATTGCTAGTGCTAAAAAATAGGAGCCTAGTAAGAGACGCCCCACTCACCCCAAGAAATGTAAAGAAACGCTGCATTGGATTCCTAAAAAACTATTGGAAGCCCAAGGCTACTATGAAGGAAATGATCAAATCTGGGTGCCAAAACATAAATTATGTCCTTACCGGTCACCTGACCCATGTGAGCCCAATTCTGTAGCTCCAAAACAAATTGAAGATCACGGAAAGGAAAAAATCACAGAATGCTACACACCCACTGCAGAGCTAGTTTGGGTACTGAAGAAAGAAGACTGTTGTTCCACCTAGCTCAGGAACAGGGAAGTCAAATGAAGCTCCTTTCTCTTCATGTAGTTCCTATACGGAGATAGAAGCTTCGACACAACCTCCACCTACCATTGTACATATCCATACAAACAAAAAAGAATTTTCACCTCCCGTTTTAAGTTCACCACCTACAACAACGTTGCAAATAAAATCATAGGAGAGTATCTTACCACCCTTGCAACTAGATGAAACGCATAGGTCAGTCGAAAACTATTGGTTAAAACCTTCACCCATGAAAACTTGGTTTCAAAGGGTGATGATATCGTTCCAAAGGGTATGATTTACCCAAGGAAGGGGGGAGTGTTTGGTGACATCTATCATTCACTTGCTTCCCTCTTATTCTTCCTCCCTGACCTCTCAATCTCCCAATCTTAGAGAATGTATATATAAAGCCTTATATTCACAAAAAACAAAACAAAAAGTAAAAGAGTAGAGCCACCAAACAAAAATCTGGAAACCTTCAAGTTCTATACATAACACAAAATCATAAAAACACATTATGCACAAGGACACGACCCTTATAATATTTGCACTCTAACCATCATCTATCTTTGTGTAAAGATATGGCTAGTATGATAGAGTCATCCACTCCTACCTTGGGTGAAAGGTACCCTCTTTACTTTGCACAAGTGTTTCACCTAGTCTACCTGGTCCTTGCATGTGAATGGGATTTGGTAGATATGCTAGCGTGTGAGAGGAATTTCGAGGAATTAGAATGGTTGATACGTCTCTTGACCACGACTGATTCATACTTAGTAGAGGACATCACCCCCGATTGCACAAGACTACCCTCTTAACCAAGATGATTATAGGCTTCTAGTGATGTTCTTAGTGAACATTTGTGTCTCTAATGAAGAGGAAGAGTTACATGATTACACGGATGGCACATATGGTCTCACGGATGATGACTTCATTTATCTTGATGTTGACAAGGACAAGGGTTTAGCCTTAGGGTTCCCCCCTAATCTCTATAATATCCTATTCCCTTGACTCTCTCAGGAGAGTGCAATAATTAGGTTAGGGTTCCTTATGTTGTTTGATTGTGTTCAATAAGGGTTGGTGCCTCTTCCCACTTAGAGGTATTCTTTGTGTTTCCTAGTATGTATAGAAACGTGTTGTTGTTGTTAGGATTTGGACCCTCATGGAATCTTTCTCTTGTTCTCTCTTCAAATCAAGCGCGATCATCAACACAAACAGGTGTTTATTGACCATTAGCATTGCCCCTTGTCTTTGTTTTTGCATCAATTTTTGTCTGCTTTAAATGTGATTAATAGCACAATATTCCGCACATTTTTCTAGATTAAACATTAAATTCTATATAATTTTCTGTCATAATCACTTGTCTAGATTTCAGAATCAAGTAGTCTGACTAAGCTAGTTTGATCAAGTTAGGAGTTAGAGATTTTCTCTTAATACCATGGGGAACGCCTTCTTAATAATCAATTGTTACTTTAGGTTCTTAATCCGATTTAAGCAACATTGAGTGCAATGTACTAGGGATTTCTAGTGGGTTTAGTCCCTATTGACATTTAGCTTTAGTATTGTAATGGGAGTTTACTAGTGTGATGAGCCTGGGGAGGGTAATAGTGTTATATGACCCCCCAAAGTTACAAAATTAAGATATTGAAAAATAATAATAACAAAAAAATCAAAGTGCCACAATGTAAAATCTTAAGCTCGAAGAGAAATCACAACTTGATTTGGTACTTCACTCACATGTATCGCCTATGGTACTAGAGCCCTAGAGGTTCCCGGTGTGGGCGCTTTTCATTGAAAAGACAAAAATCCAAGGCATACAAAATAAGCACAGACATCAAAATTGAATCACTGAAAAGACTTTGGGGGGTCAAAGAAAAGGAAATAAGTCAGGCGATGATTTCATGAGCAATTCCTTTTAACGTAGCTTAACTACAAAGTCTTCTAGGTATAGCCTCTAGTTAGCCTTCGGACATGAAATACTTGGCTCTCGCAATAAAACAACTTAATTGACCAGAGAAGTTGAGAATCTTGCCCATGGTATTCATAGTTGACCTCTATTGAGAATCTTGCCCATGGTATTAATAGTTGACCTCTATTGCCTTTAGACCGTTAAATTAGCGACCCCAAACTTGTTTAGTTTTTTACCTTTACAATTGTTTATGCGTTTGATTATATTACAATTTAATGTTTATTGCTGACAAATTGTTTAAAAGTCTGTTACCAATCAATTTGTCTGTCTACAAATGCATATGCTTTTTAATTGTATAGGAGAATGCAATTATTGGGCAAATTTTGTCTGATTTTATAGTGACTGAAGAAGGCTAAGGACATTCATCTCAAATGCTATTCCACCTCGATGAATGAGCTTCAACTCAATAGCTTCCGAGGATGGAATCTACATAAGAAAGGGGGGCATGTTAACCCTCACAGACATCCTATCACCTACAACCGACACCGTATTATTTATTTGGTAGAGTCAGGGACCGGGCTTCTCGGTCCAATAGGTGTATAGGTGATCGCCGATGAGAGGCGCACCACTTACCTTATTTGTACAGTAGTTGTGCAACAATCGGCCATTGTGGGCGTCCATGTGTGAACTGACCAAACTCTTATAAAAGATCCATTTGATATAAAAATCCTTATTCTTGAAGGTGTAAGCTAAGAAGTGCTCTTTCTCCACCTCTGTCTCCTTCTCCTTCGTGTGCTCACGTGTGTATGTGTATGTGTATGTGTGTATGCTTGAGAGAGAGAGAGAGAGAGAGAGTGAGAGAGGGTGTGTGTAATCGAGCATTACAGTGGCATCCGCGGAAGCAAGGCAGTTGAGTGTGGCATCGACGGCGGCTCTTTCTTCTCCGCAGCACAGGATTCTTCACGACGGAAGCATTGAGCGGTGAGTGACACATTATTGTTTCTTTCAGCTTGCTAGGACTCCCTAGTTTCGTGCTTGTAGCCTTTCGAGGCTCGCACACAGTGCACAGGCAAGTTCCCAGCCATCGACACGTGCAATAAAGCATACAACAGCCTACCAGAGGAAGTCAAGGAATCCAAATACATAAACAAGGGGTGAGTAGTGATCGCATAAAGCAAAGCACTCAGAGGGCAGCCCTGGCTTACCGACCGTCCCAAAGGCTAAGATTCTGTGAGAGATTCATCTAGCAAGCGTGCAAAAGTGTTGTGTGCATACAAGAGCGCACACACACACACACATACATAGACATATAGGCTACATACAATTTATACACTTTTCTTTAGATTGTGAGAGACTTGTTCTATAGCCATATGCTTTTTGCTCATGAATACCATAGGGTAAGGGAGCAAGTTTAGAGGCGTTTTGTGGAAACGTGATATTTTTGGGGGGATTTTGTAAATCTCATCATTTTTAATATTTACGCATTGCACGAGACTCCTCATGAAAAGGCAAATCAAATGATACCAACATCAATATTTTTTAGATTTTGTTTGAAGGCTCCATTTGAATAAATTCACCTTTTGAGGCTTTTTGAAGCATTAGAGAGACTCAAGGCCCAGTAATGGTACACTTTTCAGCAAATCATAGCATGACACATAAGCAAGATTCTAGGAATATTTCAAATTTCTTGCCTCTAAATGGGAGTGGATATGTGTTTAACTTGGGGTTCAAAAATTTTCGTCTCTAAACTGGCTCCCTTACCCTATATGGTGGATGAGACTAAGTCTCTAGCGGTTGTGTGCATAGCCATAGATTGACTTTCCTCTACAAATAAATTTTGTTTCAGAGGTGCTTTCAAATACAAGCTTATAAGGACAAATTACATGTTTTCTCTACCTAGCAGTTTCAAAGTTTTGCAGCAAAATGATTCATTATGGAATACATGAGTGTTTAATAGCTCTATGTTTATCAATATGTGAGCATCAGATTGATGTAGTGATTATCCCACTTTGATGTGGTTATTGGACATTGACACATGCCACTGATGCTCTTTTGGATTCAGTCTTTATGCTCATTGTTCATGCCAGTTTGTTGCAGTTTTTGATGCGTTTTTTTAGGTATCGTGCTTGATACAATTCATCACGTGCATGTATGGATTCCATTTTGATGTGATGGTCGAGTTGTTCTTCCACTTTGATGCATATGCGATCACTGGTATCTAGACACGCACTTTGATATTATATATGCATAACATTTCTGAGTCTACAGTGATGACTCATGAGAGATGCAGATTTCATTCAAGTCGACATTTGAGATGTTGGCATTGTGGTCATACAAGATATATTATACACTGTTGCTCCAAGTGTATGAGGCATTTGAAGAGATATGTGTGATGCAAATTTGATGATGACGCAAGTCATAGATGATTGCAATGGTTTGAGTATGCTAGAGATGATGCTATCACGTTTGCCTCTACTTTACCTCTAGCCTACTTTATGTCTTCGGACAATACGCTTTTGTTGTGATGGTTATTAGATGACGATGTTGTGTTTGATACCACACCATTTCGTGATTGGTTTAGTAGCTATTTTGGTGGGAGACTTAGTTGTGTGCATTTTGTTGTTGGTTCAACATGTAACATTATTGGTGCAACAGATGTTTATCTCTCATAGCCCAGTGGTGAATTCTATATGGCACATCATGTGTGTTATGTTCCTAAGCTCAAACAAAGCTTTATCTCAGTGAGAATTGAAACAGTGAATGTCATGTATGGCTAAGAAAGCAGTCTTTTTGGATGCACTAGGGTTCATTAGTGATTACGAAAGGTGCCAAGGGTGTGGCGTGGTATACCTACTGATGTTTCTAATGTACAAAATGGTTTTGTCTCTATTATGTTTTAGACATGTAGAGAATGAGAGAGAGATGTCTCTTTCACAAAACATTGCATGTAGAGTTAGTTGTGTAAGATATGTCTGTGAATACATGGTGGAACATCATTGCTCTAGTAAAGTAGGATGAGATCATGTTCAATGACAAATTGTTTGATAGACTAATGCTAGAGGGCGACATGTTTATGCCAGGACATTGAGATTCAATTCCTATGGATGGAGAGGGGTGATGACTAACCCCAAAGTCCACACATCCATACTCATCCATACTCAATTGGTCTTAGTGATGTACATGTTGTAGATAGCATTGAGATAGTTGACATGGGTAGGTTAGCCAAGGTTAAGTAGGTATCATTGGTGTTTGGAACACTTATATATATATATATATATATATGACCTAGTGTCAAAACTTGACATTTGCAATGGAAGCTTTTGCAATTGAGATTGTTAGTCGTGTGATGATGACTTGACACCGGCATGATGCATAATGGAGTTATTACATGATACCTACAAGATATGTTATAATAACCTATATGACATGCATGCAAGCTCTAGCAACGATGCACATATTTGACTATCACTACAATCGATTGAGTTGCATCATACACTTTGAGAGAGCATGTGGACATACTTTAAGAGCTCACGTGTTCCTATTGTAGTGTATATACAAATGGTTAGGTAGTAGAACTGCTTATCAAAACACTCCCCTTTAAGTGGGAGATAAAGGTGATTTGCGTTGCTAGGGTAGACATACACTTGGTGCCCAAGATCCCACTATTATACATCTCATATTTTTTATGGATTAGGAATAAAAAGCTCTCTCAAATAATAAGAGAAGAGATTGCTCCACCCACACCATTGTGTCTCTCCTTCTCCATCTCCTTCCTCATGTGCTTGCTCGCTACTCCCACAGCTCTCACATTTTCATGGCTCACAATACACCTTAAATGTCTTGGATATTGGAGATACCACTATATAGATCTTGGAAAACAGTTTGGCTTTCTGCAACAAGCCTCGATGAATGTGAAGCATTAAAAGATTAAAATCTTCTTTGGTATGTTAGTTTCTGGACGGGCCGTTTTATTTATTCCATTTTAGAATTCCAACACAACCTTTCACCTTGTCTTTAATACAATGAAGTGAGAAGAGCATGCCATCTAGCAACAATTGCAATGTAGATTCATTGAGCATCTTGAAGCATCGTACTCTTCTTTCATCCCCATCAAAACTTAACAATTACATGGAAGGGATTCGTCCTCTATTTATTTACATCGCAATAAATACGACAATGCATTTGGATCATATAGCTTATAACTCCTCCTCGTATGTACATGCATGACATCAATGTCCAATCAATGGACGCCTGTTTGATTGGATGAGGTGCTCTCAAAGATTTTATCAGCATTTCCCACTTCAAAACCTTCTCGTCGATGCCATTCTTGGATCTATGGGGACAAAAAGCCCAGAAAATATAAGATGGCTTCAAAAAGACTCTGACAAGTAAAAAAAAAGATAAAAACCAAGGGTTATAGATTTAAACCTCTGATGCGGGCAGATCAAGGTATTTCTCCAGCACAAGGCGTTCTGCAAACTCTATGTAAGATGCAGGCACACGTAGAATCTCATCTCCTGCAAATGAAAACAGGACCGAATCGGCAACCGTTGAGCTTTGTAAAAGGCCACCGTCCGGACTCACTATCAACATAGAAATGCACTTCATTAATCAACAAGATAATCAAGGTATAATCACTGATAATCAAGCTGTAAATCCCTAATAAAAGGTGTAAAGAAAGAAGTTAGAATACCCTTACCTTTCAATATGCCTCCCTCAGAGTTTAATTTAATCCCTTTCGCTTGCAAAAAATTATTCAGCTCCGTAATCTTTTTGATTTGCGATCTCAACTGATGGACAGATATGGTGAGGTGATTCAAAGCATATCCATTTACGAGAGTCCATGCAGCATATTCACTTTCTCTACGATTACCAACAAAAAAAGAGCTATTAGCAATCAATTCGTGCTTCGATGTTTATAGTGCTTCATAAACTACTCAATTTACACCTTGCTAAAATTTTGTAGTCCTGTGCTGACGGTGTTGGCCAAGGAAGACTATTCAATATGCTTGCAATGGCCGCATGCTTGGACAACTGTGCGGCATTTCGCGTGTACTTTGAAATGACGGTCTGTGTGGCAACACATCCAAACATTGGTCCTCTCTCTCTCTCTCTCTCTCTCTCTCTCTCTCTCTCTCTCTCTCTCACACACACACACACACACACACACAAGAGAGAGATGAATACATGACATACCCTCTCTTTTCATGTAAACAGGTGGATCAAAGATGGTTGTGTGTGTGTGTGTGTACATGCGCATAGAACAATGGAGAGCAAAGAAAAGCATGCCCATCTAACCTGCGCATCGTTCGACAACTCCTCCACGAGCAACTCAGAAATGAAAATCCTTGGTAGGGGCCCTTCAAACAACTCGTTGTGCTGTGCGCCTTTTGAGGTTTGGCCTGGAGGAGCAAACCACAAGGCCCTTAACTTTTTCGCCGGGAATCGCAGCTCGTCACGGGCTTCATAGCCCAAATCAAGGAACAGCTGGGCAATGGAGGAGATGCCGCAACCATCGATCTGGAAATACAAAATTCCACATAAGACACCAATACAACGCAAACAGAATCATGCAAAATTTCTTCTGCCCATGTAGGTGAATTTGCTGGCACAAAGAGAGCTTACCCCAAAAGTGCGAAAAGCGAAGTGGTCGAAGCACAAGGGCTCTTCTCCGTCCTGATCTTGTATGAGCTTCATAGCCAAAACAGCAGTCTGGTTCTTTTCCAGGTAAGGCTTTGTAACGGCCGATAAGAAACTGCGGAGCAAAGGCGATTCGGACTACAGGGGCCAAGGGCGCAAATTTATGGTGAGAAAGTACACTGACGGAAAATATCTCTCTCTCTCTCTCGACTTGCTGCCATGGCAGGAACTGATGGGGAAAGCAGTCGATTCTCTCTCTCTCTCTCTCTCTCTCTCTCTCTCTCTCTCTCTCTCACCGAGGAGGCCGAAGCAGAAGCCATGGCCCTGTAGCGAGGGGGGCGAAGTGCAGGGCGAGCAAAATTTTGCGAGGAAGACGCAGGGAGAAGTTGGGAATTGTTGCAGGTAGTGGCGATGGTGCTGCTGCTACTGAGTTTCGTGATCATGGTCTTCAACATCCTTCACAGCTGCGACGTCGGCAGACCAAACCGTAAGATTATCAAACTCTTGCCCTTTTTCAATCTATCTACACAAATTTCCGAATTCAACAGTCCACTGTCCAGGTCGGACACCATTACGGTCGTGAGAGGACACACACAATTGTTGGCCACGGCCAAGTTGGCCAAGAGCATGCGAGCCCCGCCCCTCGGAGCCCCATCCCACGGAGGGGCTAGGGGAGCTCGAACAGGTTGGAGGCTCTAAAGCAAAGCCGTCACACCGACATCTAAAAGGCGTTTACAAGGCTTCTGAGGGTTGAATGATGCTCTACACCCACTATAAAATTCTTCTTTTTTTCGGCTTTTGCAGCATATCAATTGCTCTTAGGGTGAGTGGCAGAATCTCACTGGTGATTGTAAGTCAGATGTCTTGTTTTGGAACTATGGTAAGCTGCTTCACAACCAGCTGTCGGTGAAAGGTTTCCAAAGGAACGCCATTATATGCACTGTTAGAGCGCAAGGATTGCTTGTTTTGTAGCCCCTGCAAGCTTTGGGGCAAGACGGGGGCCTAAGGCCCATGCCGCACAAGTCCGTCTTGATGTGTGCAACTAGCAAAACCATTGCACGTAACCAGCATCCCTGACGGAGAAAAACTCATCCGAGGTTACCCCCCTCCCGGACTGGAGACATACTATTACAAAGGACACGAAGTTTAGAGACTGGACTTGAACCCTTGCCTTCACAGAAAGAGCATTTGAGCAAAATGCCAAAGCTATCTTGCTTGATCACTCAACCAAGAACAATTTTAAATATCTTCCATATTTGAAAGTGTGCGGCTACATAGACCCCCAAAACAACAAAAATTATCTAGATGTGTGTGACTGGAGAGAAGGTGTTGTCGCCTTCATTAAGTTCCTTACATCCTCAACCCCCACTAAAATGTGTTAACACTAATGCGGATACCATTAGATGCCCCTTTTCCAAGGGATGATGGGAAACAATGCTTACTTCTCCAATAATGAGCACCCTAAGCTATACAAAGAATAAGATGGTGAGATAAGAATTTTCAAGGTCCTCGTGTGCATTGGTCTCATGTAGGCCTTTCTCGAGTACAAATAAATTTTTTTTGAAGGGGCTTACCGGACACCTATCTTAAAAGATACGGCCCATTTATATGAATCTCTCTAACAAGAAAGGAGAGATGCTGAGGCTAGAGGGTTTTATGCTCATCTTGAAGACTGGTCAGAGAGATTGGAGAGAAAATTCAAAGGATGATGGATCACATGCAAGAAGGGTAAGCATTTTTTGGAGAACATCCAAACGAAATTGGACTTAGTCCCACGTGGATGAAAATAATGTTATGTTGTGATTATTGTCCTCCCCTGAATGGAGTTTTCATATAATATGGTACCCTAGGCTGCTTTGCCTTGAATGTATCCCCATCTCTAAGATATTTTGTAAAGCCTCTAGCTCCCACGTTGTATAAATTTTTTCTCTTTAATTAAAGTCAAAGAACGCTTTGAGTTGCGACATAGTCAGTGCATGTGGCTATATCACAACCTGTGAATATATACCATTGGGGGCATTAGGATCTGTACACCATACGTGTTTGGCATGAGCCTTACTTATGATATCAATCTTTTTTAGCTATGCATTAGACAAATATTGGGGTCACTTGAGGGCCTTTCGAATTGAGGAAAGATCCAGCGCAACCAATGGCATGGAAGGCACCGTAACGGAGATATTTTCAAAAAATATGCATAATATTATATGAACCTAATAATAAAAAATATCAATTGATAGAGAAAAAATATATCCTTTTGAAGAAAATCTCGCAAAAGTAATCTAATGATTATGATTTTGTAGAGTTTCAAGTAAAAGAGAAGATTTCTTAGATTCTCCTCATTTAAAGTAGCACTCATAATAAGGAGATACAAGAAAAATAAGAGAAAACTTGATCTCTTTACGTTTCAACTTTGTCGTGGTCTTCTCTCTCCGTTAAACACTGCAAACAACGTCTTCTCTATCATCTATAATCTTCATGGCTTCCATGGAAAGATCAAGAAATCCACTAGCAACTATTGAATGTGTCATTGTTTCAAATACTCTTGATGAGAGAAATCAATGGATACCACTTGCGGTAACAAAAGGCTCTTGGATATTACTTCAATCAAGAAAGAGAAGGAGAACAAGCTCAAATAAGTTTTTGGCTTCATGGAAGGGTGAACAACTTCAAAGTTAATGAGAATAGAAGAAGTGTTAAAGAAGTTCTTGTTCAGCATGTATATATACATAGAGAACTTACTCTAAGTGAATGGCCTGTCTATCTTCCCATAAACAGAAAAAATTGTAAGTTCTTTTGATTTTTCTTATGCAAGTATGAGGTAGGAGAAGTCTTAATTTTGGTTCTCTTTCCCTTGTGCAGATGTTTATTCTTCCTCCTATGAAGAATGGCAATTAATGGAGTGCGTTAGTGGTGTTTGTAATGTTTACCATTCATGCAACAATATCTAGGAAGAACAAATAGACAACTTGCTGAATTGGGAGTCTTTTTTTACGATCATTTCTTCCATGTGGGAAATGAACTATCTTCTGGAACACTAGAATATATCTCTTACCAAAATTCACTAGCATTGACTAGCCTCTTGCAACAAGTGAGATTAGTGAAGCTTTTCTCCTGAAACTTTTTCATGAAGTTCAAAAAGTACTCAAGCCAGCAACTGCTAGTCGAATAGTGAAAATCAAGATATGCATGCCAATTCATGTCTTTATTGATTTCTTTGCAACCAGTGAAACCATTAGATTGAAGAATACTATGCTGATTTGCAATAATATCGATTATGATACTATTTTGGAGTTTTTGGATAAGGGATGGTATAACAAAATCAAGGAAGGAATACAATGCAAAGTAGATTTGCAATCTGTGAATGTTAAATACATGATTAAATCCCAAAATTATATTTAATCATTTTATTATCACTGAGCTCATAGGGTGAGAGGTGCTCGGATACCACTTGATCAAGATCTCGAACGCATGCATGAAAATCAGTTGAAGCAAGTGGATATTTGGATGGATTTGCAACTTCAAACAACCATATCAATAGGTCAATGATGCACACTCTCACAACTCAGACATGATTTAATTATAAAGGATGAAGTAGACCTTGCACAAAACTTCATTTTTCAAATCAATTGTAATGGAATTAGCCTTTTATCTTGAGTTGGAGTGGAAAATAAATAACATATTGAGCATTTCCTTCAGTATTCTTTAGTGTGTAGATGTATAGTGAGAAAGAAAGTGCTTGGATAGGGAGAGCAACACTTAACACATTACTTCATTAACATGGCATGATCAATACTTGTAAAAGAGAGTGATAGTTTAGAGAAATTAACACCAATAGAGGACCGGATTAGTTGGAGCCTGTCCCCCCTCCAATAGGCATTTGTATTATAGATTCTTCCATGACGGAAGACTTGTTTACAATACAACTGTTTGTGTTCATTGAGACCTTCTTGATGAGATGAAGATGGTAAGCTTCACTCACCAAGCATTAGCATAACTACAACAATAAACATGATTAGCATGAGCTTGAAAAATGCCCAGCCTCAATCCCAAGACCTCAAACACCATGAAAGGTGAGGAGAGCTAGCAGGGAGTGAGGAAGAAGAGAGAAGTAGAAGTAGCTCTACTAGGAAGAAATAACCCCTTGCACATAATCACTCATAGCTCTTGTAGCATAACTTAGCATAGAGTTAATGGAGATTAGAGAGATTGATAAGCAAGCATAAGCATTCTCTTGTGTGGATTTGCATCCATAGCCAAGAGCTTGTGGTAGTAGGCACTCAACTTCTCAAGCTTGGAGAAGGAGATAGAATCCTTGCTTCACAAGAGTGTGTGAAGGGAATAATGAAGGAGAGAGACACTTCTATTGGTGCACTTGATATTATCAATTGTTAAAATAATGTTTTATTTAAAATTTGATGCGAGTCTATGTGCCTCACACCACTACGGAACCACTCTCTTAAGTGGTGTGAAAAGGATTTTCTTCTTGGATGATTTGAATCATCATCTCTTCTTGATGGTCTACATCTTTGGATTGTTTTCTTGTTAAAATTGGTATCTTGTTTGTTAATTAGGGTGCTTATGGTTTTCAAAGAACTAATGGAAGGTGAAAGTAATATAAGAGATTTGAAGGTGTGGGAACAAGCTTTAAGATAAATGATGAAAGGTGAAAGTAATATGAGAGGGTTGAAGGTGTAGAGGGTGGAAATAAGGTTTAAGAGAAATGAAATAGAAGAGAGTAGGAGTAGAAGGTTTGGAAAGGTATAAAGGAATGAAAAAAGAAAGCTTTTCTAAAAGATATAGATCACTAAGGCTTAAGGAAGAGTAGAACTGCAAGGAGAAATAAAAGTCCAAATGTGAAATTTTATAGGCATTTGGAAAAGGAAGGGGGGGGGGGGGGGGGGCAAAAAAAGGAGAGACTTTTTGGTCAAAAGAGAGGGGGAAAGGGGGTGCAAGAAAGAAAAAAGGGAGGGGACGGAGGCATTTTGATAGGCGTGGGGGGAGGAAGAGGGGGGGCAGCTTGGCAAGTGGATGCGGGGGTGCAAGGCACGGGGGCAGTTGGACGCAAGGGGCAGGGCGGGGAGGGGAGGGGGTAGGCGGCACAAGGGGTAGGGCGAGGGCAGGCGGCAAGGGGCATGAGGGGGGTGGGTGTAGGGGACGTGAGGGACAGGTGGGGTTAGGCAGTGCGAGGGGCAGGGGGCGGGTGGTAGGGGGGTGGGTGCAGGCGACGCGAGGGACATGGGGGATAGGGCGGGGTAGGTGGCAAGGCGGTAGTGCAGTGAGGGGGGCCCCCGAGAGACAGAGGCGGTGGCCCTTGCAGAGCGCGAGGGGGGCAGGGATATGAGCACAAGGGGGGTAGGACAGAGGCAGGAGAGCGAGTGGGGAGGGGGGTGGGGGCCTTGGGAGATGGAGGCGGTGGCCCTTGCAGAGCGGCAGGGCGGCAGTGCAGTGAGGGGGGGCCCGGGAGACGGAGGCGGTGGCCCCTGCAGAGTGCGAGGGGGGCAGAGACAAGGATCACGAGGGAGGTAGGGCGGACGTAGGAGAGCGAGAAGGTAGGGGGTGGGGGCAGGGCAAGGGATAGGGTGGGAGGGCGCGGGGGGAAGGCCCTGCTATCCACCCCGGGGGATTCACTATGGATTTTCGTATGGTATCACGTGAGTGTACAAGAGGGGGGTTTTTAGAGGTCAAACATAAGCGCATACAATAGGGGTAGCCCCCCATTATTTCATGCTCGTACCGTATGCATAAAGGAGTGGGGGGGGGGGGAGGACCTACCCCATGGGGGGGGATATTAAGTACTTATGTCATACGATACATGCCCTAACCAACCAATTAAAGAATCTTTCACGTGATGGTGTTGTTCTTGGTATTTCAAAGAGTTAATTTACTCCACTAGCAAACTAAGATAGCTATACCAATGAGAAGATATGGTACCTCCCTGTCCTCTCCCTACATCTTTAAGACTTGCTCAAGAAGCTTCTAGATTTGTTGGGGTCGATGCTGCAATAAACTTGACTAATCTTCTTTTATGTAGCCACTAGGAATCTTGGACATTCAGACCCTCATTAGCCTCTTCAACATCATCATCATCAATATCACCATTTGCATAGCCTTCGTCTCCACATCTGCGCCCTCATTTTATTTATTGTTGTCTTCTTGCACATCATCCAAGTCACTCTTCTCTTCTTCTTCTTCATATGAAAACTCAATAGGAACACCAATGGCATGATCAGGAGCTTCTCTTGCACCCACGATACCAGTCATTGTAATCTATAATAAGTTTCCCAATGTTTGATTGTGCATGCATTGTTTAGTAGCTTTTCAAACTCTTTCTTCTCATCTAGATCCTTGTTTACACATATCATTTACAATTGTACATTGATGTACATTACAACCTGTGCGCTCCTTGCCGCACTGTTGAAGCAAGGGACTTGCCGATACACTGTGTGCGAGCCACAAATGGCTCCAAGCACACAACAAGACTAATCTAGCAAGCTCAAAAGAGGGCAATGGTGTGTCACTCACCGCTCTATGCTCCTGCCGTGGAGGATTCCTCGCCACGATGAAGAAGAAGCTGCAGTCGTGCCGCGCTCAACCGCTTCGCCGCCGTCGTGCCTTCGTAATGCTCGATCGCACACACACTCTTCCTCTCTCTCTCTCTCTCTCTCTCTCTCTCTCTCTCTCTCTCTCTCTCTCTCACATATACACACACACACGAGGAGGTGAAGAAGAAGAAGATGGAGATGGAGATGGAGCAAGAGCACTCTTCGATTGAATTTTAGGTTTAGTTGGCTTTTATATGAGCTCACCCCATTCACACTTGGGCGCCCATGCTTAGCCAACTAATCCCTTGAATGTCCCAGTTAGAGTGCGCCTCTCATTAGCAATCACTCTTACCCTTTTCCTATTGGTCCGACAAGCCCGGTACCTGACTCTACCAAATACATAATACACGTCCGTCGTAGGTGATGGGGTGTCCGTGAGCCGTGAGGGTTAACATGCCCCCCTTCCTGATGTAGATTCCGTCCTCGGAAGCTATTGAGTTGAAGCTCGTTCGTCGAGGTGGAAGAGCATGAGATGAACGTCCTTAGTCTTCTTCAGTCACTGCAAAATCAAACAACATTGGCACAGTAATTGCATTCTCATAAGTGATTTAAAAGCATATGCAATTTTAGGTAGACAAATTGATTGGTAAAAGAATTTCAAACAATTTGTCAGCAATGAACATTAAATTGCAATGTAATCAAATGCATAAACAGATGTAAAGGTAAAAAATAAAACAAATCTGGGGTCGCTAATTTGATGGTCGAAAGGCACTAGAGATCGAATATTAATACCATGGGTAAGTTTCTTAATTTTCTGTTGTCAATTAAGTTGTTTAATCGCGAGAGCCAAGTATTCATGTTCGAGGGCTGACTAGAGGCTATATCTAGAAGACATTGTAGTTAAGCTACCATAAAAGGAATTTCTCATGAAATCATCGCCTGACTGATTACTTTTTCTTTGACCCCCCAAAGTCTTTTCACAGTGATTCAATTTTGATGTGTGTGCTTATTTTGTATGCCTTGGGTTTTTTGCTTTTCAAGTAAAAGCGCCCATACTGGGAACCTCTAGGGCTCTAGTACCATAGGCAATACATGTGAGTGAAGTACCAAATCAAGCTAAGATTTCTCTTCCAGCTTAAGATTTTACAGTGTGGCACTTTGATTTTTTGTTTGTTCATTTTCAGCATTTTAATTTTGTAACTTTGGGGGGTCATATAACACTGATACACCTCCCCAGGCTCATCACACTAGTAAACTCCCTTTATAATACTTAAGCTAAAGGTCAATAGGGTCAAGCCCACTAGAAAGCCCTAGTACATTTCACACAATGCTGCCTAAATCGGATTAAGAACCTAAGTAGCCATTGATTATTAGGAAGGCATTCCCCATGGTATTAAGAGAAGATCTCTAACACCTAACTTGGTCAAACTAGCTTAGTTGGACTGCTTGATTTTTAAACCTAGACAAGTGATTATGACAAAAAATTACATTGAATTAAATGTTTGTTACTAAGCAAATGTGCTGGATATTATCCTACCAATCACAATTGAAGCAGACAATCATAGATGCAAAAAAGATAAGGGGCAATGCTAATGGACAAGAAACACCTGTTTGTGTCGATGGTCGCGCTTGATTTGAAGAGTGAGTCAAGATAAAGATTCCATGAAGGTTGAAATCCTATCAATCGCAACACGCTCCTGTACACACTAGGAAACAAAAGGAATACCTCCAGGAGGCACATTAGTGGGAAAAGGTACCAACACTTATTGAACACAACAAAAAACATAAGGAACCCTAACCTAATTATTTGTACTCCCCTAGAGAGTCAAGGGAATAAGATATTGTAGAGGTTGGGAGGAAACCCTAAGGCTAAACCCCTATCCTCGTCGTCGAGATAAACAAAGTCATCATCCATGAGACCATATGTGCCATCCATGTAGTCCTGTAAATTTTCTTCTTCATCATAGGTGCCCATGTTTACTAAGAAGGTCACTAGACTCCTATAGTCATCTTGGTCAAAAGGGTAGGCTTGTGCAATGGGAGAAGTGCTCTCTACTAAGTATGGATCAGACGTGGTCAAGAGACGTATCAGCCATTCTAACTCCTCAAAATTCCTCTCACATGCTAGCGTACCTATCAAATCCCATTCACATGCAAGCACTGGAAAGACCATGTGAAATATTTGTGAAAAGTAACGAGGGTACCTCTCACCCAAGGCAAGAGTGGATGACTCTAGCGTACTAGACATATTTGTACACGCAAATAGATGATGGTTAGAGTGCAAATATTACAAGGGTCGCGTTCTTGTGCATAATTTATTTTTATGATTTGTGTTATGGCTCTTGCTCTTTTAATTTTTTATCTTGTTTTTGTGAGTATAAGGCTTTATATATACATTCCCTAAGATTGGAGATTAAGAGGTCAGGGAGAAAGGTTGAGAGGGAAGCAAGTGAATGATGGATGTCCACAAACACTCCCCCCTTCCTTGGGTAGATCATACCGTTTGAAATGATGTCGTCACCCTTTGAAACCAATTGTTCCAGTTGGTAATAGGTGAGGATTTTTTCCAGTAGTTTTCTATTACCCTAGGTGCCGCGTCAAGTTGCACGGGTGGTAAGGTACTCTCCCAGGATCGAACTTGAAGTGGTTCATCAGGTGATTCTTGAACACTGGGAGGTGTGGATTCTTTTGTAGCTTCATGGAGGTCCACTACTATAGATGGAGGCTGTGTGGAAGCTTTTACCTCTATGGATGTATTACATGAGGATCTAGAAGCTTCATGGAACTCCCCCCTTCCTGAGCTAGGTGGAATAAATTGGTTTTGCCTTGGAGCCCAAACTAGCTCTGGACTAGGTGTGTAGCATTCTGTGATCTTTCCCTTCCCACGGTCTGCCATTGGCTTTAGCGTTACACTGTTTGACTCATATGGGTTTGTTGTTGATAGGGAAGGACACATTTTACGTTCAGGTACCCAAATTTTCTCATTTCCATCATAGTAGCCTTGGGCTTCTAATAGTTGTTTTGGAATCCATCGTGATTTGGTCTTGACTCTCCTAGGGCACGCTCTTAGTTTTCCGGGGAAATTTTTTCTTGGAATGGATGGGAGGGTTGAGGTAGTTGGAAGTAAGGCCTTGGGGACCCATTGATATGTACTCTTAGGTTGTGCAGGTTGAGTACTTGCAATATTACTGCTTGCTGCAACTACAAGTGTTGAAGTGCTAAGTTCATGGGTAGCTAGCAAAGACGAGTTAACCACCTTGGCTTGTGAATGTTGGCTATCCTTCAACTTTGCTAGAGTTTGCAATGTAGGTGACTTTGCTTGAATGATAGGGGTAAGAGTCGGTGGTCGCGTCGTGACACTACCAGTATCCCAATCAATAGTGCATTTGGTTGCCAACATCCACATGCGTCCCAGGTTTACGTTGCCTTCTATAGCTCCCGCGGGCATGACTAGAAACCTCTGCACTATGCTTCCATTGTCATAGACAACAGGGGTCTAAAGGACTCCAAGAATAGCATTTTTCTTTTTATTAATGCCCTTGACTTGCATCGTACTCGGGGATAGGGTCGGTTTCCCTAATTGACACCAAACTCCATAGGATAACAAATTGTGTTTAGCTCCCGTATCTAATAAGGCATTGTATAGTACTTTCCCATAGGGGCTATTTAGCTCAATTGGGGGTGGCTCAGATTCTAATGATTCATCATCTGTGTCCTCGAAAAATGCTTGCGTGATTCCCAGATTAGCCTCTCGTTGGCGTCTAAGACGTTGTTGTCGTTCTCGAGCCTCAACTCTTGCTTGGATTTTTTTAAGCTCTGCTTGTTCCTTGGCAGCCTTCTTTTGATGGATGGCTTGCAACTCTTCCTGGCTTAGAGGATCATAATATCTTTTGAATTTACTCCCATTAAGGAATCCAATGGTTTCAACTCCATCTAGAGTCTCCACACGAATGGTCCCTTGCGGGGTAATTTCACACACTCGATATGGTCCCTTACCAGCGTATTTCAATTTCTTCTTTTCATTACGTACCCCGTACATAAGAACTTTATCACCAACCTTGATGTCTTTATCCTTTAAATGGATATCAAACCACTTCTTTCTCCTATCCTTCTCCACTAGAGCATTTCGCACAGCTAATTGCCTTTCTTCATCTAGCCTTTCTAGGATATATAATCGCTCCACTAAGGGGTTACCATCCCAACCTTCTTGAGAAGCTACTCGAAGACTAGGAATGACAAACTCCCATGGCATAACTGCTTCTTGGCCATACACCATCTTAAACGGTGTGCAATTAATAGCAACTTTATACGCAGTACGATAAGCCCATAAAGCTGATGTGAGCTTTAGGTCCAAATCAGTGCGATGAGCCTCAACTGTCTTTGTCAAAATGGAGATGAGAGTTTTGTTGGTACTCTCAGCTTGGCCATTTGCTTGGGGATAATAGGGTGTAGACTTGTGGTGAGATATCATGAAGTTTGATGTGAGTTCTTTTATTACTTCATTTATAAAATGAGTTCCATTGTCACTCACAAGTTCAAAGGGGCATCCAAAACGTGTGATAATGTTCTCAAAGAGGAACTTAGCTGTTGTTTTTGCATCCCCCTTTCGTGTTGCTTTTGCTTCAGCCCATTTGGTTACATAGTCGGTAACCACAATGATATATCGTGATTGTGTGTTACATGCAACCGGACTAATCGGTCCTACAAAGTCTAAGCCCCACTTTTCAAATGGTTGGGTTACCTTGATGGGATTTAGAGGCATCCTATCACTTCTTTGTGGCTTCTTGAAGCGTTGGCATTCATCACATCCCTTTACAAAAAGTGATGCATCCTTAAACAGAGTGGGCCACCAATAGCCTGACTGTAAGATCTTTCGGGCAGTCAAGTTTTCTGAAAAGTGACCACCAGCTACGCCCATGTGTGCCTCTTGTAGAATATATAAATACTCATCCTCGCGGGCACAGCGTCTAAGAACATCATCTTTTCCTCTCTTATAGAGAGTTCCAGCCAGTAAGCAATAGGGTTCGCATTCCTTGATTAATTTTCGAGCTATATCTTTTCGCAGTTCTTTGGGTGGAAAACCATTAACTAAGAAGTTAACAATCTTTTCACTCCATTCAGGCATTGTCTCAACAATGAACAAGGGAGTATCAAGCAATTCATCATCAACCCCCGTAGGAGCTTCTCCATTAGGGATACGAGATAAATGATCCGCCATGACATGTTTCCTCCCAGGCCTCACAACAACGGTGAAGTCAAACTCAAGAAGAATTAACAACCATCGTGTAATTCGACCTGTGGAACACGGCTTGTTTACCAAATATAGCAATGCTTGATGATCAACATAAAACACAAACTTGGTAGCAAGAAGGTAATAGCGAAATTTCTTTACTGCGTAAATCATAGCTAGACCTTCGCGCTCTGTAGTAGTGTAGTTCATCTCGGCATCATTTAATTGGCGACTTGCAAAGCTAATAGGGTAGTCCAATTTATGTTTTCCTGGTTGAGTTAGAACACACCTAATAGCAAAATTTGATGCATCAATATGCACATGAAAAGGTACATTCCAATCGGGTGTTCGCAGGATTGGAGCACTTGTTAGGACCTTCTTTAATAACTCATAAGATTGATGACATTCTTCCGTCCAGTGAAACTCGATAAGAAGCTTGTACAATGGACGCGCTATCTCGGCAAAGTTTAAAATAAACCTTCGATAATAACCAACATGGCCCATAAATCTTTGAACCCCTTTATAGTTAGTAGGTGGTGGCAAATCTGCAATGGCTTTAACTTTACTCTCATCTGTGGATATCCCGTTCTTGGACACTATATGCCCTAGAATGACTCCATGCTCAACCCAAAATTGGCATTTGAAAGGGTTCAATGAGATGCGATAAAATTTCCACCTTTCAAATATTTTTCGTAGATATAACAAATGCTTCTCCCAAGAAGAATAAACACAAAGGTCGTCTAGGAAAGCTTCACAAAAGTCCCTTAGAAATTCTTTAAACGCAGTGTTTATTAATCGTTGGAATGTAGCAGGGGCATTTGTTAAGCCAAAAGCCATAACACGAAATGCGAACACTCCAAACTCTGTGATAAAAGCAGTTTTAGCTTGGTCCTCTAATGCAATTGTGATTTGATTGTAACCAGAGTACCCATCTAAAAAGCTATAAGCTTCCTTGCCCGCAACTCTTTCAAGCACATGTTCTGAATATGGTAAGGGATAATGATCTCTCCTAGTGGCTGCATTAACTTTCTTGAGGTCCACGCACACTCTTAGTTTCCCATTCTTTTTTGGCACAATGACTATTGGAGAAACCCATTCTGAGTGCTCAATAGGGTATATGAATCCACATTGGATAAGTTTTTCAATCTCCTCTTGTACAATTTTGGCGTACTTAGGATTCATTGGATAGGGTCGTTGCTGGACGGGTTTAGCAGTGTTGATCATGGGAATTGTATGTTGCACCACAGAAGGTGGAACGCCCTTCATGTCATGATATGTCCAAGCAAAGATATCCTTGTATTCCTTGAGGAGCTCCTTAAGTACAGCCTCTTCAGTTTCGGTAAGGTCTTGAGCAATAAAGACTGGTTTAGACTCCTCACCTGGTTCTGCTAATTCTATCTCTTTAACTACCGCTGGACCATCATAAACTCCACTGCTTCCATTGGTAGGTATTCGTTGGGCTTTGGCATACACAAACTTTCACTCCCCCGTGGTATAAGATTTAAAATGTTCAGGAGCCGTATGTAAGTCAGCAGGCTCTTGTCCTGACGGGGACCTTTCTTTTAGTTCTGCCTCCTTTTGTTGTTGTGCTAACTCTCGGTTTTGACGTCTTCTTATAGTTCGACTCAATTTCGGCTCTGTAACCTGCAATTGAGCGAGGTCAATGGGTCACGGGCTACACCACATGACACTCTGGAGATGTTCACCCCAATTGTCTACTAGCTTTCGATGAGCATCACATGCCCCTAGATAGCTAAGCCATTCTGCAGTAGATCTTTCCTTGTTTATCCTAGCTCTCACATTTGCTCGATATCGTCGTCTCTTCTATGACCTTTGTTTCTTGTTAAGGTTTTGATTTTGGTAAATGTTTGAACTCGACTCGCTTGATAGGTCTTCGCTTGTATCTTCTTCACTCTCATATAAATTACCATAGATGGTCGGACTAGCTCGGGGTCTTTATATAGTTTGGACATGATGGTGGTTCTAACTTCTGAAGACATGAAATCCATCAATTTGGAAACATTTAATGGCATCTTGTGGGACGTAGGACCCTGACAAGAGAATGGTGAAGATGGAATCTCCACTTCCTCTAGGGGGTCGGGTATTCCCTCACCAAACATTCTCTCTAGTAGGAAAGGTGTGTGTCCACTTTCAGATGTCCTACCCTCACTCTCTTCCCGAATGATACTGGGTATAGCTAACGGCCTGTAGTTCTTGTGAGGTTGAACTTGTGTGGGAAACACTGTGTCCGACATCTGGATGTGTTTGGGTTCAGGTTCTAATGTTCGTTGAGTTTCTTGCACCAAACCCCTCAGTTGTTGGACTCGTTCAATTTCCACTATTGGGTTTGGATAGGTTCCAATCTTTCTCTTGCAATCCTCATTTTTTGTCTCTCGTGGCTTATCTTGGGGGTTCGCAATTGGGTAGTTTAACTTTGAATACTCTTTTGGTGTTCGTCGTAATTCCCTCTCGTGATCCTCCTCACTGGCTTTTTCCTTTGTAGTAATAGTTTTGGTCTCCGTGGTCTCTATCGAATCTAAGTCATCCTCAGGGTCATTCATATACACTGGATCCTCTCCTGTCCCTATGTTAGTCTTTGAACTAGGTTTTGAGCTAGAAGCATTAAGGGATTTCTTTCTTCGTGTTTTCTTCTTTCTCGCTCGGCCAATGGATGCAGCATCTCTCTCTTCGAGGATGTAATTTTTCTTTTGGAGCATCGACCGTGTGAGTGCATTCACTGGTGCTATGTTTATAGTTGGTGGTGTCCCATCAACAATCTCTATTATGTTCAATGGTGTGATTTTCGGTGCGTTTGGATTGTTAGGACACTGTGCGATCAAATGATCTATGCCACAACGATTACAAGTGAGTATTGGCATTGCCAATGCACTCCCTTGACTTGTTTGCATTAGTGAGACATTCTTTTGTATTCTAATGGGGCACTCAGCTACTCAATGTGGTCCACCACATTCGTAGCACTGAAGAAATGGTCTCCTGGCAAAACTATTAATGTTTTGGCCTCTTGCTGCTAGAGCAGTAGCTTGATATACCGGTTTGATTTGTCCCCAATGGTCTTCCATATAGTACATGGGACACTCCTCAAGCATGTCGACTCCATAGGTGATACTAGAGTCTATGTCCTCTTCGCAATCTACATAAGTACTAGATGACTCGCAACCTATTTGGTTCATAGGTGTAACTCTTGGATGAGGGGGTTGCGGTCCTAGCAGTGGAGGTGGCAACGGTGTGGTTTGGACCACATTTTGGGTTCTAGGGACCATGTGCTGTAATGGCAACTGTTGCTCCATGGGTGGGGTAGGCATCAATGCAGGAACTCAAGGTGAGTCTGCCCAAGCTATAGGCGGTCTATTTTCCATGATGCGTTTAAGCATTAGGCAATCCTTCGCTTGATGGCCATACCTACCACATGCGTTACAAGTCCCGTTAAACTTTACTCTGAAAGTAGGGCATTCACTCGTAGTATGTGGGCCCAAGCAAATTGAGCACCATTGTTGCTCCCTTCTTGGATACATATGAGTGTTTTGTGGAGCACGATTACCCCTAAGGCTTTCTTGGATGGCCTTTGTGAGATCTGCCAAAGTCATCTCAGATATCGTTTGCTCTTTCACGATTGGCTTTATCTTCATTGGCTCATGCCCTGATGCTTGCGAGCTACTAGACTTCGGCTCGGCAGACACTCTTTCTCCTGCAATCATTAAATTATCCTCCAATTGGATTGCATTCATGGTGACTGCTTCCCAAGTAGTGATACCTCTAATGACTAGGCCATTATAGATACTTTCATGTCGTAGTCCCCTAATGAATCTATCGAGCAATTGGTTGTTATTGAATCGCTCGTTTGGATTGCATCGAGAATTCAAATTCTTTAGGCAACTAATGAAGTCTCTCACGGATTCACCTTCTTCTCGTTGGGCTTTCTGGAGCTGAGAGGCTACACCCCAAAGTACTCCCTCTCATATGTATTCTTTTAAGAACAGTCTCCTAAGAGTAGAGTAGATCGTTTTCTCTTCTACTCTTAAGGTTCTATACCAATCTCCAGCCTTTCCGCTTAGGGTCAAACTCAAAGCCTTACACTTATGTACCTCATTGTGCTCTTCCAAGGAATCGCACACATGTTCAAAGACTTCCATATTCTTTCTAGCATCTCCGTCTCCATTGAATTTCTGTGTGAGCTTAGCTACTTGAACTGCCTTGCTCCTAGTCTCTCTATCAGGTGCACTACGCATGTTTTCTGCAATAGAGTGATCGATAGTTTGAGCAAATGCTGCCAAATCTCCTATTTGAGCAGGTATAATGGGTGTATGTGCTCCTGGAACCACATGTGAGATGGGAGTTGGCCTTGGCCTTGGCATACACGCAGCTCTTGGATCCCATATTTCATATGGTGGTGTACCAGACGGTGGTCCAAAGTTTACAGGCGTGGCCCTAGGCATAGGGGGTGCCTGATATGGCATGTTATTATTAAATGGCATGGCTCCACTTGTATAAGAGCTTGGATAATTCCATTGTGGATTGTAAGCTCTTGGAATAATCGGAGGTGTAGGAGCTACATGAGGCTGAGGTACGACGTGCACATGATTGATACATACATGTAGGTATAGTTTGGGACACTGTTCTACTAGGCATCGGCGCAGTATTAACAAATGAACTCCATGGTGTACTTCTTGTCATGCTCACCACTGGGATATGCATGGTAGCTGTAGTGTCATTAAGAGAAAGATGAGCTAGATCTGGGAAGGTAAAGCTGCCACTTGTGGGCTCAGATTGTATTGAGGCTCTTGGCGAAACAACATATGGAGGATCAATGGGGCTCACTGAGGGATTCTCCAGTTGTGACAGGGTTGGTTGGTTGGCCTTTCCCGTATCCAAGAATCTCATTAGGCCTGTTGAAGTCATGTTGATCCCTGTGTTCTGTCTTTCTAACTCGACAATTCTATGGAGGACATCACAGACTTTTTGTTGTTGCTCATCTATGCTAGTAGCACCCGATGTGGATTGTAGAACATCTAACCAACCCACATGATAGGTGTGTCCTGTGTACCGATCAGTTAAAGATTCTGCTTGTAGGTCATACTCCCAATTTTCGTTTAGGAATATCCCATCTAGGCCTGGCGTGCTGGAGGTTTCCCTCGAAGTGGAAGCATTATTGCTCCCCATAGCTTGCCCCTCCGTGACTGCTACCTTGGGAGCACTCGGTTGCTCGGCTGGCATGATTGTTGTCATAGGAGCCTTTGCTTTCAGGGCTCGACTTTGTTCTAGCCTTCGTAGGTTCTCAATTTCCCTCTCCCTTGTTGCTTGCATATAGCGTTCGATCTCTTGCACTTCGGCAAGACTCCTACCATCGGGTAGTAGAACCTCAGAGGGAGATAGTCCTAAAGGATCAGGAGGTGCAGTGGATGGAACATTCACATGCACACTCTCAAGAAGCATAGGGTCTATTTTAGGCATGAATGACGAATTTACTTCCCCACTCCCTTCATTTATTTCATTAACCGCATGTTCGGAGCGAGTAGCTCTACTAAGGGTCTCTTTTAAGCGGCTAAACACGCTGGACCCGGGCCGTGGGCCCATGGCATGCATGTCTTGACTTGAACTATTAGGGTTTGGTGTAGGATACCCCTCCATGACTTCGTAGTCAGAGGAAGAATTACTAGACGCGATATGAGGATCTTGGGTCGCGCTACCTTGAGTCCCGGCCGAAGGTCCAGAACCTAGGGTGGAGGAATAATGGGTGCCCGCGTAAATGGAGGCACTACGAAAATGCTCGTGCTCTAACACTCGTCCAGAGCGTAGGTTTATATGACTTGGATCCCCTAGAAGTGTCAGTGAGGGCCCGTAAAGGCTGCTCACCTAGTAATTTTGGGTGTTTTGCAACCCAAGTCTTTTCTTATTTATTTATTTTTTGATTTTTTGGTCCTTTTTTTCTGACCCAGCTATAGAATAGAACGTATGATAGCTCAAAACGAGCGTCTCGATCAGAGGGACATGCCGTGCTTTACAGCCCTCCGTTTGGTCACTTTATGCCCTCGGAATCCCTAAAACCGTCAATTTCTAGTAGGGAACTAGGCCCAAATTAGAAAGTCTAAGGGTGCAAGTGGGAAGAGAAGGGAGGAGAGTGGAGGACTTGCCCCACATGCTCTCATTCCCTCTTGAGGGGGTAGGGTATATATATAAGAGTGAGTTTAGTATATATCATAGGACTGAGGACTGGGGAAATGATCCCGATCCCGATCCCGATCAAAATTTTAGTGTAGCCCCCCAGTCCCTCACGCTTAAATATTTCCGGTTTTTTTTATTTTTTATTTTAGGCGACGACCCCGCGCGGTTCAGGTGACCCTTTCTTGGCCACACACACTCTCATCTACCTAACCTCCCAGTCCACAGCTCACAGACAGCTCACTACCTTATCTACTTACTAACAGTGCTGCTAACCACTAACTAATCTGTTAACTGCTTACTGACAGTGAGCTAACTGTCCACCTACTTCCTCTCTCACTACCTTGCTGTGCAAAGACTGTGTGCACGCAACCCTTGACAGAAAACTGTGTACAGACTGTGTGCAACAGAAATTGCTAACTGCCTTCCTACTTATTCATTCCCTGCAAACAAGCTAACGACTACTAATTGTGCAAAGACTGTGTGCAAACAGAAAACACAACATTATGCAGAAATCATAGAAATTGCAGACAATACAGAAATTAACAACTTGCAGAAAAACAACTCATTCCTCTTCCTCTTCCTCTTCTTTCCTACTACAAACAACTCATAGGAGAAGCACAAAGTGCCTCTTGGGCTTGGTGCAGGGCGATTCCCCGGCAACGGCGCCAAAAATGTGCGCTCCTTGCCGCACTGTCGAAGCAAGGGACTTGCCGATACACCGTGTGCGAGCCACAAATGGCTCCAAGCACACAACAAGACTAATCTAGCAAGCTCAAAAGAGGGCAATGGTGTGTCACTCACCGCTCTATGCTCCTGTCGTGGAGGATTCCTCGCCGCGTTAAAGAAGAAGCTGCAGTCGTGCCGCGCTCAACCACTTCGCTGCCGTCGTGCCTTCGTAATGCTCGATCGCACACACTCTCTCCCTCTCTCTCTCTCTCTCTCTCTCTCTCTCTCTCTCTCATATACACACACACACGAGGAGGTGAAGAAGAAGAAGATGGAGATGGAGATGGAGCAAGAGCACTCTTCTATTGCACAAATGAGAGAATGAGTGAATTTTAGGTTTAGTTGGCTTTTATATGAGCTCACCCCATTCACACTTGGGCGCCCATGCTTAGCCAACTAATCCCTTGAATGTCCCAGTTAGAGTGCGCCTCTCATCGGCGATCACTCTTACCCTTTTCCTATTGGTCTGACAAGCCCGGTACCTGACTCTACCAAATACATAATACACGTCCGTCGTAGGTGATGGGGTGTCCGTGAGCTGTGAGGGTTAACACAACCTCGAGAGGCAACCGTAGGAACCACTTGCCCCAATAAAGGAAGAGAATATACCCACGAGAACGCAACCCATGAGCCTCGAACCCTCAACCTTGGGGTTACATCACAAAGGTTTCACCAAGCCTAGGCCATTATTTCAATGTAGAGGGCTAGAGACTAAGGGTGCCTTATATTGGCCCCTTTACCCTATGCCTTTAAGCGGAAAATATCCCGCACGTGGGAACTCTAGGCAGGTTAAAACAAAGATCCTTAAACTTAAGGGCTATTCATACCACACGCTTGTCCTTGCTTGAGTAGTGCAGTTGCTGTTGTGACTTCCTTGTCCCATCTTCACTGGTGTAGTGCTGCACTTGCAGTGCATCGCCATCGCCATCACCATTCTGATGAGTGTGCAGCTTTGCACCCAAGACACTGCGACTCCGACTCCTGGTCCCTCAGCCTTTAGCCCTCTAGTATCTACATTGAAAGAATGGCTTTCCTATATCTGGGATTCTACTGTTTATCGTCGAGACTTCATCTCCTGCTGTACTTGCAAGGCATCGCCGTCGCCATTCTCAGTGTGCAGCTTTGCGGCCAAGGAACTTTTAGCCTCTAGTGCTCTACATTGAAAGAAAAGCTTCTGTTTACCACCAACGTATTGGCAGTAAACCTCACATGCTGCAAGGAGCTTGAAGGCACCATAGTTGGCCGGGCAATGGGGTGTGGCAAACTTGAGCAAAGGGGATCGATGGCTATTAGTGCCGACAAGCAAGAGTGGCATACTATCTACCAAGCGTTGGATTCTTTGGGAAGGTGATGAGCCATAGGCTACTGAATGTGTAGGTGGGTCAGCTCATGGAGACTTTCAGGAGGATGATGTAGAGAAGGCCCCGCCCTATGACATTTTCTTTGCTTGGATCGTCGAGTTGGCTGAATTTCAGATCTCTTCTCCTCTACAAGCATCTTCTGCTCTTGGTTCTGCCCCTGTGAGCATCTTCTGCTTTTGAAAAGGAAGTGTTTGTTTAGTGAAGGCAGGTATGCACTTCTTGATGACTGTGTTTCTTTCATTTGGTGGTTCTGCAAAGATTATGCTGGCCCTTTGATGATGTGTAGCTTATGCATGGTGAGGAGCATCTTTTAATCTCAGAAACTTAGCACTTGCTTAGTAAGCCAGGTATGGATGATTGTTTTTTGTGTTGATCTGCACAAGTCCTGATAGCCCTTTTTCATTTGAGTAGCCCTGGGTGTTAGCTCTTCCCCTTCAAAATATAATCTCCACCATTTTCAATGCCATGATCCTTGTCTGACTATATATGAGGCTGAGCATTGATTGTTCCTTATCTATGTGAAATCTTGTATGTGAATATGTTTTATCTTACATTTGGTTTGGTTATAGAGTCTTGCCCACAGGGTTAATCAAGCTATTTATTTGGAAAGAGTCTTGAAGTTGGAGCTCTTCTCTCTCTCTCTCTCTCTCTCTCTCTCTCTCTCTCTCTCTCTCTCTCTCTCTCTCTCTCTCTCTCTCTCTCTCTCTCTCTTTGAACTTGGTGTAGGATATGGCAAAGAGTCATACGTGCATTTGCCCAACTATAGCACATTTTCTCTCTTAGCACATGTCATTTTAACGTCAGTGCAGGGTGGTATGACAACTAAACTTTCCAATGAGTTTAATCATGTTATGTGTGCTCGTATCAGTTGCTTAGTTTGGTTATTTGTATTGGCCATGCCCTTTTTCGCAAGCTAAGTTTCTTTCTCTCAATGTTTGTGGATCTATTGCGCATTTGGTAAGCCCGCTAAATTCAGGATTAGAGAGTGGGCTAAGAAGGAAGCATATCACTTCTTAACTTGGTAGACATTAATTGTCAGTGTTAAGATTGACTTGTGTATTGCACTCAAAGCACAAGTGAGGAGTATTTAATGAACATGGTTTGGTCTCTTCTAGCCTCTCTGATATGTCCAAGAGTGTTAAGGTTGACTTGTGTATTACACTCAAATCACAAGTGAGTGGAGTAAATTTAATGAATAGGGTCTCTTTTCTCCTAGACTCTCTGATATGTCGAAGAGTGGGTCTTTCTATCTCTTAACTCCATAAAGGTACCTGTTTAAAAATTCTCTTCTTCTTCTTCTCACCCCTTGTATATTAAGCCATGAGTGAGTAGTACTAGTTTTGTGATGCAGTCATGTGTGGTCACTTTTATCATCCAGATTTTGTGGCAGAGATGATTTTAAAAGACAAGGATACCAATGAGAAAGCTGTTTTGGAAGAGTCCATTAAGGAAGGGAAGGGGTTTGCCTGTCTCATGCAAAAATGTTGCAAATAAGGCAAAGGGGAAGTCAAAGAAGAATGGGATCTACAGTTTGGTGTGTGTCATAGATACCCGCGAGCCTGGCATTGTAAATGTTTGCCTTTGTAAGTTCTGTCTAAAATGTTGCTATCACAAAGAAAGAGGCTTGGTTACTTGTTTCTATTCGTGACATTAGTGCTACTTGTATTTGACAGTCCCCTTCCTCTGATGATGGCTCTGATGATGAAGAGGAAAATGATGAGCCTTAGAGAGCTTGGGACAATCTTCTACCCAATCATTGGTTTTGCGATTCATTGGTTAGTGGTTCTTTTCATATGAAGTTGCTTTTGTTGCTCTTTTCTTGCTATTGGTCTATAGATTCTGGTTCTTTTGTTAAACAAAAGTTATTTAGATTGTTTATTCAATTTTCTCTTCAAGAGTTTTGGCTTTGGTCCTTTGAATTTTAATAACCAAGCTTGATTGCAAGCTTGCCTTAAAATGAACCGGAAACGCTTTTAGCAAAACCATTGATCTTCTGGTTATGCCGAGTTCCAACTGAATAGCTTGGAGGTCTTGCTGGTCCACAAAGTGAGAAAAGAGCTTGACAATTTAGTGATGCCTATCTGTGAGTCGGAGTTCGACTGGAATGCCTGGAAATGACCCAGAAGCAATCTCTTAGGGAAACCCCATCCTAAAGACATCTACCATACAATGATGCAAAAGAAGAATTGGTCTAGCCCCCTTAACAAGATATGGAAAAAACAATGGCCGAAGGAAAGGTGGGAGCAAGTAATGGAGAACATCTGGAAACCAAAGGTTCCACGGTACATGAAGGTATTTTTACGGAAGGTAATTTGGGGTGCTCTATCAACAGGGGTGAAGATTCAGGAAAGAGGGATTGGGTCAGATCAATGCTTAGGGTGCAGGTTGGCTAGTGAAGATCTGGTCCACCTCTTCATGGATTGCCCAACTATCAAAGGCCTCGCAGGGAAAATATGCAAGTGGATCCAAAGAACATGGAGGGGGAGGGAGAACTAAACTCCATCATTTTTAGTGAGCTAGGAGAAGGCCGACTAAAGCTGTGAAAGATATGACTAAGTGGACAAAATTAAAGGTTGGAGGGGAGGGAGAACTAAACTTCATCATTTCTAGTGAGCTAGGAGAAGGCTGACTAAATTTGTGACCATGTGAGAAAAACTCAAAGATTTAGGGAAAGAGAATCGGAGCAACTGAGAGAGAGAGAGAGAGAGAGAGAGAGAGAGAGAGAGAGAGAGAGAGAGAGAGAGAGAGAGAGAGAGAGAGAGAGAGAGAGAGAGAGAGAGAGAGAGAGAGAGAGGATGCATACTCTAAAGAGATGACCAAGTGGACAAAACTAAAGGTTGGAGGGGGAGGGAGAATCAAACTCCATCATTTTTAGTGAACTAGGAGAAGGCCGACTAAAGTTGTGCCCATGTGAGAAAAACTTAAAGTTTGAGGGAGAGAAAGTTAGAGTAGCATAGAGAGAGAGAGAGAGAGAGAGAGAGAGAGAGAGAGAGAGAGAGAGAGAGAGAGAGAGAGAGAGAGAGAGAGAGAGAGGAAACCAAGAATGCAAAAAAAACACAAGAATTGAGAGATCGATCCAAGGAGAGAGGGAGGGAGGGAGAAAGAGAGAGAAGGAGGCCCAATTGAGAGAGAGAGAGAGAACCGGGGGGGGGCAAGGCAACTTTATAGGTTTAGTGTCTTACGAGGCCCCAAGATTTGTTCATGTGGACGAACAGAATTTTTTTAGCTTGAATGTACAAGAGAGATGAGATTGAGATAAAGAAAGAGAGACGAAGGCAAGGCAGGGAAAGCTCTGTAGGTTTGATGTATGCCATTTGTGTCTTACAACACCTAAACATTTGTCCTTGTGGATAAAACCTAGCAATTCAAAGCTAGGCCATCAATCTCTTGCTTGTCATGCATGGCCTCTAGATTTGTGGATGTTGATAGAAGTCAAACTAGAGGATTGAACTATTGGAAACTACTTCCAGAGAAAGAGAGAGAGAGAGAGAGAGAGAGAGAGAGAGAGAGAGAGAGAGAGAGAGAGAGAGAGAGAGAGAGCAAGTGAGCCTCAAGATTTTGTATGGGTGTAATTCTTTTAAAATGCCTCTAGATTTTTCAAGGTGGAAAAAACCTAAACACTTGAAAACTAGCCCTTCAACTTCTTGCTAGCTATCGCCTAACAAAGAGAGGGAGATATATAGCGCGAGAGAGACAATAAAGTAAGTGGTCCTCTAGATTTTGTACTTGTAAAATGCTTGTCTTACCTTGTCTCTAGATATGTTCAGGTGCATAAAACATAAAACCTTGAAAACTAGATTGTCAACTTCTTGCCAACTATGGCCTATCGCTAAGAGAGAGCAAGGGAGGCATGAGAGAGCCATGTAGGTTTGGTACAAATGAACTTGTGTTTTGCAAGGTAACGCGGTTTTAACATTTTTTTAGGTGGACAAAACCTAAGACTTTTAGACTAGGTGATGCACGTGTATTGAGGTTTGCGATCAACTAGAGTTTGTCTTGAAAGGCCTCTAGATTTGTCCATGTGGACAAATCTCAAAAACCTAAAACCCAAGCTAGCTCGTGGAGGTTTTTCAAACCACCATCAACTCAAAATAAGAATGATATATTTTGAAGAAGTGTTACATTGAACCAATGCTAAAAAAAAGCAAATTTAGTCTAATCGCACTTCCTATTTTTTAAAATCACATATAAAAATATTTTTTCAAAGTATCAAAACCTACAAAATTAGGAAACTTTAGTGTGCTTTTTGCTAAAATACCTTCAAATTTCCTTAGAGAACCTTCAAATTCTCACTTGTAAGTTTTCCAAGTATCTAGAAAAAAAACTATTTTGAGCACTCCATTGAACTTGTTGAAAATTTATAAACTCTACACAAAAATAATGCAGAAGCCTCAAATGTATGTAAGGTTTGTCCTACAAACTCAAGATTTGACCAAGTGGCAAAACCTTAAGATCTTGCATGCAAGAGAGAGAGAGAGAGAGAGAGAGAGAGAGAGAGAGAGAGAGAGAGAGAGAAAAGAAGAAGAAGAAGAAGAAGAAGAAGAAGAAGAAGAAGAAGAAGAGAGTTTTAATGTCATAGGAAACTATCCCAAGAGCCCTTAAAGATCTAGCCAACGAGTAGAGAGACAGAGAGAGAGAAAGGAAACCAAGAATGTAGACAAAACACAAGAATTGAGAGATGGATCCAAGGAGAGAGGGAGGGAGGGAGAAAGAGAGAGAAGGAGGCCCAATTGAGAGAGAGAGAGAGAGAGAGAGAGAGAGAGAGAGAGAGAGAGAGAGAGAGAGAGAGAGAGCGGGGGGGGGGGGGGGGGGGGGGCAAGGCAACTTTATAGGTTTAGTGTCTTACGAGGCCCCAAGATTTGTTCATGTGGACGAACAGAATTCGTTTAGCTTGAATGTACAAGAGAGATGAGATTGAGATAAAGAAAGAGAGACGAAAGGCAAGGCAGGGAAAGCTGTGTAGGTTTGATGTATGCCATTTGTGTCTTACAACACCCAAACATTTGTCCTTGTGGATAAAACCTAGCAATTCAAAGCTAGGCCATCAATCTCTTGCTTGCCATGCATGGCCTCTAGATTTGTGGATGTTGATAAAAGTTAAACTAGAGCATTGAACTATTGGAAACTACTGAGAGAGAGAGAGAGAGAGAGAGAGAGAGAGAGAGAGAGAGAGAGAGAGAGATAGATAGATAGATAGATAGTTCTATTATCGTCCTGGGAGGTCAAATATGACCTATGGGACCAAATGAACATGTCACGTGGTGTGAGTGGAGTTCATAAGTGACTCTCGATGCTCAAAAATGGCTGAAATGAGCGTCGCAATAGAGAGTCCACATCGTGGTTGGGAGAGGAAGGTATGTAGGGAGAGCTCATGGCTGAATATATGGGGAAAAGAGGACCTAATGTGGTCAAAAGCTGAGCACTCAAGTAGTGTGTGGTACTCACTCTCTCGCACTTGACGAGGGCATAAGGTGCAAAGTCGATGACACTCCTCGCCAGTGCCCCAACGTCCTGTCTCGCAGCGTAGAGAATGGGAGCTAAGACGAATGGAGGCAATGGTGCGGATCGCACTCAATGGGATGGGCTCAAGGATGTAGGAATGGGTTCGGTTACCTCGTTCCGAGAAGAAGAGAGATTTGTAGTTTGGGGCAATGTGTGTGGTGTAATGACTGAAGCGAGAACCTCCGGATTTCTCCCAAGCCATGATACATTGGCGTTGTAAGAAGGCCTCATTAACTTGGGAGTCGATCGACGCATCCTTGACCAAGTGACATGCATCCCATCTTCCAAACCATTTCTTGATATCAAGCATCCACCCCGAACTTAGTATTTTGCTCTTGCATGTCTTTTGAACCTTTTGACTTGCTTCATATGGGATTCTAGGAAGTCGATGCAAAGGGCTACGTTGTGTCTTACGCATGTACTCCACAACCCTTTCCATGCCCAAGACCTCAATGGGAAGCGATCCGGACTCAAGAAGTAAGAGCATGTAGGGTGTTTGTGTCTTGACTTGGAGAAAGTTGGTGAGAAAACGCTTTTGGACATTCTCAAACTCTTTCCAAGTAGACTTCCCGATGCTTCCACCCCACACCTCCACTCCATAAAGAAGCACCGGTGTCACCAATGTGTCAAAGAGGTACTTTTTGAGAGCCCAACACTTGATCTCTCCTGCATTGCACATGTTCTCAAATGCATAATAAGCCCTCTTTCCGGCTTCCAAGCGACGCATTGCACAATCCTTCCATTTATGATTGGATGGAACCTCAAGGCCAAGGTACTTGAAGTGATCTACCACTTCAAGTTTCTCATTGTTGTATACAATGCATGGATTTTCGTCATTGAGGGTCTTTACAAGCATAACCTTGGTTTTGGATCCATTCACGATCAGCCCGCTATGTAGGCAAAAGCGTTCCAAGACACTCATAAGCTTTTGTGCATCTTCTAAGGTATGTGCCAAGAGCACTACATCATCAGCATAAAGCAAAAGCATGATCACCGCATTTCCAATCTTAACCTCTTCTATGCCTTCTTGCTGCATAAAATCAACAACCATGTATTCCAATTCATCAATGAGTAGCCCAAAGAGGGTTGGGGAAAGTGGGCATCCTTGTTTGACACCAATAGTGCTTGCAAAAAATTCTGAAATTCCATCTCCCATACGTAATCGACATATCACTTTTTGGTAGATGCGAAAGACTGCATGCATAAATTCTCTCGGCACTTGAAGGCTTGCATACGTCTCCAAAGATTTCCTCGCGGTACCATGTCAAAAGCTTTCTTGAAATCCACAAAGCAACAATACAACTTTTTTTCTTTCAATCGAGACGCTTCCATAAGAACTCGAAGAGTGACAAGGTGATCAATAGTGCTATGATGCTTTCGAAAACCTGCTTGGCCAAGCGCACGTTTGCCATTCTTTTCAGCCCATTCACTTATCTTCATCTCCATGATACATCCAAATAACTTTGCCATCAAAGAACCAACCATTATAGTGCGATAGTTGTTCACATTGTTTACATCTCCTCCTTTGTGCAAAGGTTTGATCCAATTTGCACTCCAATCATGAGGCATGCCATACTGAAGTGCAAGGTTAAACATATCGCATATCCAATATCGTGTTTTCTTGCTTGTCCATTTAATCATTTCAGCCTTGACACCTTGAAGGTCACCTGCCTTGCGAGTAGCAAGTTTCTCAAGCGCGCGGCATACATCTTCAATGGTAAAGAAGGGAGACATAAATGGAATGGAGCTACAACCCTCCATCTTATCAACATTGGGTTGCTCATAGAGGTTCTTACAATGCATATACATATCCTCAAGAGTCAAGTCACCAAAGCTCTCAACGCGCTTGCCTTTTAGATTTTGCCAAAACTTGCCACATGCATGTTCTTTCTCTTGTGCTAAAAGAAGTTGTTTTTCGACTTCCCACCTTCTCCTCTTCTTTTGAACAAGTGCTTTGTATGTGTGTGAACATTCCAAGTAAACTTCCTTGTCTTTGATTGCATCCAATCTTAGCAAGTGTTTTCGGGCTTGACTACATTCCATGTCAAACCATTTCTTCTTGGTGCTACCCTTCTTAGACCTTTTGCAAGACATGTGTTTCGCCGAAAAGCATTCCTTCGCACAAGAGAAAATTACTTCTTTGAAAACTTTCCACTTGCATTCTAATGTTGGGCTCCCTTGATGCTCTATCATGCTTAACATTTGGTCCACCATATCAGCATATATAAGTGCTCGTTTGAAGTCTAGACGTAGGTACAAATGATTCACATCATGATTGGAGGCTACATGCTCGGGCCGTTTACCACACTTGAGGTCAATACATAACATCCTATGATCCGATTCCGGATTCCATTCACCAAGTGTAAAGCTTTGTATGCATTCTAGAGTGGCTTCTGAGAACAACATATAGTCAATCACGCTAGCACCATTGTGCTTTCTACAAGTAAAGTCATTGGTGCCTTGCCATAGAGATACACCATTTTCAATGAGCATTCCGGTACTATTGCACATATGTAGAAGTGACTTTCCATAGTGATCCACTTCTTTTGCATCATTAGAACTTCGATTATACATGTATGAGTCATCCACTCTTCTTGATATATGTGGCATGTCGACTTGTTGTGTGTCGTGTTGTAACATATTTGTGCGAGCATTCATGTCTCCAAAAACAATGACTTCACCTTGATCCTTGTAATGAGCAATGTCTTCCTCTAGTTCAACAAAGGGCTGATCTCTATCCATACTCAAGCAAGCATAAAAGTTGGAGTCATAGTGAGGAATGTAGCAGCCGGCCACAAACATGACTTGACCATTTGGTGGGCTGATTTTCAGCCATAAGTAGCGTTTATACTTATCTTCTTTGACAATGGAAACATCTTTCAAACCCTTTTTGGTCATACATGCTACGCCTCCTTGGCCTCTTCGTTGCTTTGCATTTTTGGCCCACATCAAAGAATGTACATCGTATTTGTCAAATCCAAGAATTCGTTGCGCATCATGCTCCCATGTTTCGACAAGAAGTATCACATCGGAGTCATTGGTAAGCTCATCAATGCCAATTCCCGCACTCCATGGATACCCGTTACAATTCCAAAAGCTTATTCGCAAGCGTGAGTTGGTCTCATAGATCATGTGTCCCTATTTGTTGGGTAGACTTGCATACTCCTCAAGTGCCTTTTCTTCTTGAGATGATACCTTAACCTTCTTGCTTCTTTCCTCGTATGCTTTGCGACGTACATTTTGTTGCATAAGAGTGCGATCCTCATATACATTACAACCCGTTCCTTTGAGGTAGATCCAACCATTGTCAAGGATGATCTTTCTCTTTACCTCATCAGCCATGGTACATACAATAGGTCTTTCTCCCGAGCGAGGGACTCCTTGTTTTCCAACTCGATGTGCACCATAAGCCATGATTCCTGACATGCCAAAGTGTGCAGCAAAAAAACTCTTCAATAGCAACCGCAAGAGATTGGGGTGTTTCCATGCTTTCCTCCTTGATTCCACGAATGACGATGTTCTTTGAGCGTTTTTGTCGTTCTTGCAATTCTTGAGTGTCCACATTCTCTACATTCTTTGCTTGGACAACGGCTTGCGTGATAGGAGATGTAAAACCACATTATCCTTACATATATCAGCCCATGATTTGGATGCATTTCTCATCTCACATACATCATGTCGTATTGTATCTATCGTTTCCTCTTTCAATACATGATCACTCTCAACTTTGCTCAAGCGCTCTTTCACTACATTCATGTCCACAAGAGAGCGTTTACATTCTTGAACTTCATTCTCAAGATGCATCAAGCGTGTTGTTTGCATTTCAAGAACCTTCTTGAGGTGCTCATTCTCCACAACGAGAACTCTCAAAGTACCATTCTCCATTGCAAGTGCGCGCAACTCTTCACCTTGCTTGTTGACGGTTTCTTGTAACGAGATCAAGTAAGCCATGATCATTGCTTCCGTTGTTGTAGATGATGTGGTTGGATTAGCATCCAAATTCCTTGGAGATTTTGCATCATTCTCCATGGCGAGTGTGGCTTTTCCACCCTTGCGAGTTTTGTCTGACATTGCCTTCAAGTCGGCAACAAAAACGCAAAGTTTTGACAGTTTTTTCAGTTCTGAGATGCTGTTACAGCAAATCCTTCCATTACACAGAAAAATTATGTCTTTACATCAATGCGTAGAGGGCTTCGTGCCCTTCGATTGAGGCTAGAGATCACCTAAATCGGAGTTCGGATGAGCAAGTTATGGTCAAAAGAGTGAACTGCTGTCTACTAGGTCAAAAAACGGCTGTGAGAGAGAGAGAGAGAGAGAGAGAGAGAGAGAGAGAGAGAGAGAGAGACAATGAGGCAAGTGAGCCTCAAGATTTTGTATGGGTGTAATTCTTTTAAAATGCCTCTAGATTTTTCAAGGTGGAAAAAACCTAAAACCTTGAAAACTAGCCCTTCAACTTCTTGCTAGCTATCGCCTAACAAAGAGAGGGAGATATATAGCGAGAGAGAGACAATAAAGTAAGTGGTCCTCTACATTTTGTACTTGTAAAATGCTTGTCTTACCTCATCTCTAGATATGTTCAGGTGCATAAAACATAAAACCTTGAAAACTAGTTTGTCAACTTCTTGCCAACTATGGCCTATCGCTAAGAGAGAGTAAGGGAGGCATGAGAGAGCCATGTAGGTTTGGTACAAATGAACTTGTGTTTTGCGAGGTAACGAGGTTTTAACATTTTTTTAGGTGGACAAAACCTAAGATTTTTATACTAGGTCATCCACATGTATTGAGGTTTGCGATCAACTAGAGTTTGTCTTGTAAGGCCTCTAGATTTGTCCATGTGGACAAATCTCGAAAACCTAAGACCCAAGCTAGCTCATGGAGGTTTTTCAAACCACCATCAACTTGAAATAAGAATGATATATTTTGAACAAGTGTGACACTGAACCAATCCTAAAAAAATGCAGATTTAGTCTAATCGTGCTTCCTATTTTTTAAAATCACCTATAAAAATATTTTTTCAAAGTATCAAAACCTACAAAATTAGGAAATTTTAGTGTACTTTTTGCCAAAATACCTTTAAAATTCCTCAGAGAACCTCCAAATTCTCACTTGTAAGTTTTCCAAGTATCTAGAAAAAAAACTATTTTGAGCACTCCATTGAACTTGTTGAAAACTTTAAAACTCTACACAAAAAAAATGCAGAAGCCTCAAATGTATGTAAGGCTTGTCCTACAAACTCAAGATTTGACCAAGTGGCAAAACCTTAAGATCTTGCATGCAAGAGAGAGAGAGAGAGAGAGAGAGAGAGAGAGAGAGAGAGAGAGAGAGAGAGAGAGAGAGAAACAAGGAATGTAGACAAAACACAAGAATTGAGAGATTGATCCAAGGAGAGAGGGAGGGAGGGAGAAAGAGAGAGAAGGGGGCCCAATTGAGAGAGAGAGAGAGAGAGAGAGAGAGAGAGAGAGAGGGGGGGGGGGGGGGGGGGGGCAAGGAAACTTTGTAGGTTTAGTGTCTTACGAGGCCCCAAGATTTGTTCATGTGGACGAACAGAATTTGTTTAGCTTGAATGTACTAGAGAGATGAGATTGAGATAAAGAAAGAGAGACGAAGGCAAGGCAGGGAAAGCTGTGTAGGTTTGATGTATGCCATTTGTGTCTTATAACACCCAAACATTTGTCCTTGTGGATAAAACCTAGCAATTTAGAGCTAGGCTATGAATCTCTTGCTTGTCATGCATGGCCTCTAGATTTGTGGATGTTGAGAAAAGTCAAACTAGAGCATTGAACTATTGGAAACTACTGAGAGAGAGAGAGATAGATAGATAGATAGATAGATAGTTCTATTATCGTCCTCGGAGGTCAAATATGACCTATGGGACCAAATGAACGAGAGAGAGAGAGAGAGAGAGAGAGAGAGAGAGAGACATTAAGGCAAGTGAGCCTCAAGGTTTTGTATGGGTGTAATTCTTTTAAAATGCCTCTAGTTTTTTTAAGGTGGAAAAAACCTAAAACCTTGAAAACTAGGCCTTCAACTTCTTGCTAGTGAGAGGCGGAAGTGAAAAAATAGACCCAGTGGCCTCTACACCAAGACTATGCACAATGGCCTCATCATGGGAGGTACACAATAGGGGCACCACCTAGCAAGATATGCGGCTAGGACGCATACATATACACAATGAAACATGCCATGGAAAACAATTTCAAGATCCACGCCCAAATGTGGAATGGGGTGGTCGGAGAATAAGGTGAGAGGAGTGGTGAGTGAGTGAGAATGGGCTCACTACTCGTGCATGTAGTAAGGAAGATAATGAGGTCAGGGAAACATGCAAGTATGCTCACTTCTCATACAAGAGGTGGCGAATCCGCACACCTCAAGATGGAAGTAACAAGATGATGGAATATGAGAGGGAGAGAGAGTCTGTGTGTATGGTGGCGAATCCGCACACCTTAACATAAGTAGAAAAAAAATGGCAAGGAACAAGCATATACCATACTCACAATGAGATGTATCCAAAGCGACACAAGGTATGGCACCAAGATGGAGTGTGTTGATTGCTTGCAAAAGATGAATATAATAGGTAGTGTATGGCAAGAAGATGAGAAGGGAACAAGATTGTAGGAGGCATAATGGAGAGATGGGAGTTGATGGCGAGGAATATCATGAGTGTGTTCACCCTTCTTCTTCTTGAAATTGTGCCTTCAATCCTTAATTACAAGTGGTGTGGAGATATGGTGCTCATTTTTTGTGCATGGTGATGGTGATGGTGTTGTGATTATGTGATTAGGGTTCATGCTACAAGCACGTAGCACAAGGGTGTGTATGGATAGGTGTGTGTGTGTGTGTGTGTATTCCCCCCCAAGTGAGCTCTCATGGCCTCCTTATATAGGGAAGGAGGGGAGGATTTAACAATATTTCTAATTGAGGTGAGTGTCCCACTCTGGTGACTAGAAAAATGGGGTGCATGTGACTGTGGCTCCCATCTTGTCTCCTCATTATTTAAAATACTAGAGTCCATAGAGAGAGACGAAGAGAGAATGTGGGTAGGATGTAGAGGATAGGAGATATTTACAATAGTCTAGCTTTGGCTAGACATAAGCTTATTAGGGAGAGAAGAGAGAGGTAAGAAATTTATAAGAGAGGTTGTCGAAGGTGGATAGTTGTTGATGAGGATGGATCCTCCAAAAATGGTGATAGAATCACTCTAGACTTATCAAGACCTCATTAAAAGAGCCTTGTCTCTTGTAATCATGCTTGAAGACTTGTAGAACCATAGCCATTCTAGAGGGAAGAAAATTGGGGATGGCATGTGTCACCATTACACGAGAAAACTGGGGTCCACCACAAAAATCATAGCTCCGCGTTCATAACTCCAAAAATTCTGAAAAAAATTGAGTTAAAAGTTGAGATCACGAGCTACATCTTTTATGTCGAATGCTCCTTCAGATTCGGGGTTGTTCTCTACTTAAAAAATTCAGCCAAAAATGTATTATTTGTGTTGCAAAGGTCTTTTGGTGGTCCCCTTTGAGTGGACTTCTCTGTTGCCTTCAAGTGTAAGCTCCTTCATGTGTATGAAAACATGACCTAGAGTTTTGAAAAGATTGTCAATCATCTAGATGGAGGTATTATTGAAATTTGAAAGTGGGGTTGAGGTTTGAAAATGAAAACTAGTGAATAAAATATTTGGTAGGGTGGAATAATATATATACATGAAAAATATATTAGAAAATACCAAATATATATAATGTAATTTAGAATATATATATTTAATGTTTAAGGTAAAAAACGAGATCAACAAAGAAAGATTACTTATTTATGCTAAATCGTGATTGATTAGCATAAGTATTATTTATTTAATAAAGGCTAAAATGTTTGTGAAAAAGGCAAGAAAAATCAAAAGTAACTTATATAATAGGATTTTGTTTTTTTGGTAAAAGAGAAAAAATATATGGGGGGTTCCCATGCATGGAAAAGCTTGCCTCACTAGCTATGGCCTGACAAAGAGAGGGAGATATATAGCGCGAGAGAGACAATAAAGTAAGTGGTCCTCTAGATTTTGTACTTGTAAAATGCTTGTCTTACCTCGTCTCTAGATATGTTCAAGTGCATAAAACATAAAACTAGATTGTCAACTTCTTGCCAACTATGGCCTTGAAAACTAGATTGTCAACTTCTTGCCAACTATGGCCTATCGCTAAGAGAGAGCAAGGGAGGCATGAGAGAGCCATGTAGGTTTGGTACAAATGAACTTGTGTTTTGCGAGGTAACGAGGTTTTAACATTTTTTAAGGTGGACAAAACCTAAGATTTTTAGACTAGGTCATCCACGTGTATTGAGGTTTGCGATCAACTAGAGTTTGTCTTGAAAGGCCTCTAGATTTGTCCATGTGGACAAATCTCGAAAACCTAAGACCCAAGCTAGCTCATGGAGGTTTTTCAAACCACCATCAACTTGAAATAAGAATGATATATTTTGAAGAAGTGTGACACTGAACCAATGCTAAAAAAATGCAGATTTAGTCTAATCGCGCTTACTATTTTTTAAAATCACCTATAAAAATATTTTTTCAAAGTATCAAAACCTACAAAATTAGGAAATTTTAGTGTACTTTTTGCCAAAATACCTTCAAATTTCCTCAAAGAACCTCCAAATTCTCACTTGTAAGTTTTCCAAGTATCTAAAAAAAAAACTATTTTGAGCACTCCATTGAACTTGTTGAAAATTTTAAAACTCTACACAAGAAAAGTGCAGAAGCCTCAAATGTATGTAAGGCTTGTCCTACAAACTCAAGATTTGACCAAGTGGCAAAACCTTAAGATCTTGCATGCAAGAGAGAGAGAGAGAGAGAGAGAGAGAGAGAGAGAGAGAGAGCAAGAGAGAGAGAGAGAGAGAGAGAGAGAGAGAGAGAGAGAGCGAGAGAGCGAGAGCGAGAGAGAGAGTTCTATTATTGTCCTCGGAGGTCAAATATGACCTATGGGACCAAATGAACATGTCACGTGGTGTGAGAGGAGGTCATAAGTGACTCTCGATGCTCAAAAATGGCTGAAATGAGCATCGCAATAGAGAGTCCACATCGTGGTTGGGAGAGGAAGGTATGTAGGGAGAGCTCATGGCTGAATATATGGGGAAAAGAGGACCTAATGTGGTCAAAAGCTGAGCACTCAAGTAGTGTGTGGTACTCACTCTCTCGCACTTGACGAGGGCATAAGGTGCAAAGTCGATGACATTCCTCGCCAATGCCCCAACGTCGTGTTTCGCAGCGTAGAGAATGGGAGCTAAGATGAATGGAGGCAATGGTGCGGATCGCACTGAACGGGATGGGCTCAAGGATGTAGGGATGGGTTCGGTTACCTCGTTCGGAGAAGAAGAGAGATTTGTAGTTTGGGGCAACGTGTGTGGTGTAATGGCTGAAGCGAGAACCTCAGGATTTCTCCCAAGCCATGATACATTGGTGTTGTAAGAAGGCCTCATTAACTAGGGAGTCGATCGATGCATCCTTGAACAAGTGACATGCATCCCATCTTCCAAACCATTTCTTGATGTCAAGCATCCACCCCAAACTTAGTGTTTTGCTCTTGCATGTCTTTTGAACCTTTTGACTTGCTTCATATGCGATTCTAGGAAGTCGATGCAAAGGGCTATGTTGTGTCATTTGCATGTACTCCACAACCCTTTGCATGCCCAAGACCTCAATGGGAAGCGATCCGGACTCAAGAAGTAAGAGCATGTAGGGTGTTTGTGTCTTGAATTGGAGAAAGTTGGTGAGAAAACGCTTTTGGACATTCTCAAACTCTTTCCAAGTAGACTTCCCGATGCTTCCACCCCACACCTCCACTCCATAAAGAAGCACCGGTGTCACCAATGTGTCAAAGAGGTACTTTTTGAGAGCCCAACACTTGATCTCTCCAGCATTTCACATGTTCTCAAATGCATAATAAGCCCTCTTTCTGGCTTCCAAGCGATGCATTGCACAATCCTTCCATTTATGATTGGATGGAACCTCAAGGCCAAGGTACTTGAAGTGATCTACCACTTCAAGTTGCTCATTGTTGTATACAATGCATGGATGTTCATCATTGAGGGTCTTTACAAGCATAACCTTGGTTTTGGATCCATTCACGATCAGCCCGCTATGTAGGCAAAAGCATTCCAAGACACTCATAAGCTTTTGTGCATCTTCTAAGGTATGTGCCAAGAGCACTACATCATTGGCATAAAGCAAAAGCATGATCACTGCATTTCCGATCTTAACCTCTTATACGCCTTCTTGCTGCATAAAATCAAGAACCATGAATTTCAATTCATCAATGAGTAGCCCAAAGAGGGTTGGGGAAAGTGGGTATCCTTGTTTGACACCAATGGTGCTTGCAAAAAATTTTGAAATTCCATCTCCCATACGTAATCGACATATCACTTTTTGGTAGATGCGAAAGACTGCATGCATAAATTCTCTCGGCACTTGAAGGCTTTGCATACGTTGTCATGAGTTTTTTGGAGCAAGGGATTCCGCATATGTACATACCCATGCATGGTGCATCGAATAAATGATTTCCCATTTTCCATAGCCAGGTGGTTACGTGGGGCCCACATGTGTACAGGTAGGACAACATGTACATAGTGCATCGATTTTCACTATCACCAGTACCAGTGTGTTTTTTCTATAATAATGAGGAGTTGGTAGCACGTAAAAATTCTCAAGGAAGCTATCCGCGGGCCGACGACATGAGGTAAGCAGGTGCGTCAGATGGCATCGAGTGGCGTTAGGAGATTGAATGGGGTCAATATTTGCACGTGGATGAGTACGGACACGACGTGGATTTTTTCTTGTGATAATTATGCAGAGAGGTCATCATGAGGACAATATTTTGGGGGACAGTTCACGTGGTGGCGGGATGCATTATTGGAAAAAGCTGAGTGCCAGTTGTGCGGATGGATGCAGCACGGTGTCAACTATGCACTGCGAGGTCAGTTTTTGGCCTATTCGGGGTCCGTTTGAGGTCATCTAAAATGCCAAGGGTGCCCAACAAATAAAGCTAAGTGTGGGAACTGATAAAATAGAGAGAAGACTAGAAAAAGAGTGGAGAGAAGAGAAGGAACAGCCACAACTGTGTTTTTGCTCATTTTGGAGCCTGTTTTGGCCGTAAACTGCTCATCCGACGTCAGATATGAGCACTTTGACATTGTAGACTGGGGATTTGGGCCGTTCCAGATGCGATGGCGCTGTCCATTTTTCCAAATTCCTCACTATTTTTTTTCTGTTTTGACTGTGTAAGTTTCTCCTATGAGCGAAGCTTCTGCTCTAGTTTGTGATTGTATCTGCCTTATTTTATCCATACTGTGGAGCTATTTGCCCCCTTGGTGTTGGCTTAAGCTCATTTGTATCTAAATATCAGAATTTATCCTCTTTTGAGCTGAGTTTTTTGGGTGTGTGTGTGTGTGTCTCTGTGTGGAGTGGGGAAGTGGATAGTCTCTCTCCTCTCACTCCATCGGTGTGTTCCCTGTCTCAGCCAGGTGGATTGTGTAAGCCGAGTGGTTCCCCATAGTGTGTATGTATATCATTCCAAGAGTGTGTGTTGGGTCATTATAGAGGCGTTCTGTGTGTTTCCATCCCGTTCACATTCTTTTGGCGCCCCCACGGAGGATCTTCTTTGAGTACCTTCTGCTTAGAGCTTCAAGCTTCGAGATTCCGGATTACAGGTTGCAGACTACAGATTACAGGTTGCGGATTACAGGGATAGGTACAGGTACAGGTGATTCACACAGGTACAGTTAGCTAGAGTACAGTGATATACTAGCAGTGGTGTCACTTGCAGTTGTTGTGGGTATGCATCATTTGGTGCCTGTTTGAGCGCATTGTCTGCTAGATTGTACGTTACTTGTGGAAACTACCATTGTACGCTTTTGTGGAGCCATATTTGGTTTTATCTGGCAAGTCCTAGACATTTATGAGACTTGGTCTGGAAGATAGTCATTTCTGAGACTTGACTATACGAGATTTGCATAAGCCTTTGTGTGAGGGTCGATAGCGTGAGGTTTTATTGAGCCGGGGGATTCTCAAATGTGGATATCCTTTCGGTGATACAGGTAGCTGGAGCACCCTTTTTGTGACCTCGCCATAGGCTATGTATTAGTGATTCCTATTTGATGCTCGAGTTCTATTGTTGGCAGTTTATGCATATATATACAGTCTATATTTTGGGTTCTTACTGCTCTACTTCTGGGGAAACTCTGTCAAAATTTTTCCAAGTTATGATGGCTGGTCTTTTGTTCTTTTAAGCCATTTATACTGTTATGCTGCTGAAATTCTGGAAAAATCAAAGAATAAGTCAGGTGTGCTTTCTTGGGAGCTTCATGGTTGACTTTAATGGATGATCAAAATGACCCTCAATTCACTCCTTTTCATTTAACACAGAGAATCCAGATAAATGTTCATGTGTTGATAGCCGTTTTTTGGCTATTATAAATTTTCATAGTGAGCTACCTCACCCTACCAAATTCACCCAAACACTATGGCTATCCCTACCATTTGACTGTATATAGGCGTGTGTGAGTTAGGGGGCTTTTCTCGTATTTTCTTAAAAACCCTCAATTAGCTAGTCACTGGGCTAGTTAAGCCAAAAAAATATTTTTTTTAAAAAAAAAGGTATATTATGGCCTCTTTGTGTGTAAATATTTCATTATATATATAGCCTAAATATAGGGATTTTTATAATTGTTTTGATATTTTATTTAAATATTTATACCTAGGTGTGTGTTTTATTAAACTTATGTATGCTTTCTTTCATCCTCTTGCACCATAAGTGTATTTTTTGCCAATGTGTACATACTCTAACCTCATATTTTTCTTTTATACAAATCACCCCAACATTTTCACCCTCACCCTCGTGAAAACAAAAAAAATGATTTCTACCTTCTTAGTCATGTTTATTATATTATTTTCATTTACTTGCATACTTTTTCCTCTTTCACCCAAAATAATACGAAGAGGGACCATATCATATGATTCCAATATCTTTCCATATCCATAATTCCTCCATATTTATTTATTTATTTTTTACTCAATATTCTAACACCATGTGCTCATTGAGCTAAAATCCATGAATAGTCCATACACTAGTCCCACCATGTATATATTGATTTATTCACCAATAATCCTCCTCCATGCATGTGTAAAGGGAAACTTGGATGCTTTGTATTATGATATGACAAAGGAGGGGGCCACTAAAAGACTTTTGCAGGCATAAAAAACAGGCTTTTTGGTGAGATTTTTGGAACCCATCTTCACTCCGAATTTGGAGCGGTGGTCAAAAGAGAAAATGTGAAAAAAATCTTGATTAATCACCTCAAAAATTTTGGAGATTTTTGAAGCAACCATCGGTGAGCTATGATTTTTTGAGTGGACCCCAATCTGCCCACTTTTGTCACAAAGTAATCCATAGTCTTCTCTCATCTCCTTTCCCACTTCCAGACAAATACACTCATTCCTCTCCATCCCTCACTCAAACCTGCAACTTTCATGGCTTACTTCATCTTCTTCACCATTTCCATCTCTCCTTACTCCATAGCTCAAAAGATTATCATCTCTACACACATATAGCTCAATTTCTCTCTCTAGAATCTTCTCTGTTTCACCTCAATAGTTCTCTCCTCCTGAGCCCACATCCATGTGTCTCAAGAGACAAGAGAGCCCCACTCTCATAAGAACATGTAAAAAATTTCATAAACATGGTTTTCTATGAAAATATTGATTAGGTATAATCCTAATTAGGGCTCTCCTCACCTATAAATAGAGCCCTTCTCCCTTTGTAAATGGAAAGGATCCTTACACTATTGCTCACTACTTTGAGAGTGCCATTCACCATCTTAGTTTTAGGGAGTGAGAGTGAGCTCTCTATGCACCATTACATGTGGTGTATAGAAAAGCTTCTTTGAGCTAGTTGTAACATGGCAAGCGAGTGAGTGATTCATAACTTCCAATCAAATTTGTACCTACTCTTGTGCATCAATTTAATCAATAATTTGGGTGCAAATCGCCAGTCAAAACTCTCTTGAGTCTCTCCAATTTACTCTTGGCAACCTCATCTCGTTTGGTTTAAGGTGACGCGCTTTCATTTTGAGATTCTTTTGTAGTATCTGCTTGTATGTGACTCAAGAGCTCTTGTGTTTGTTTTTGTTGCTTGGGAAAACATTATAAGAGGGTTGTATGGTGAGAGGTCTCCCATAACCCTAAGATAATGTATAGTTTGCAACATCATCAAACTTAATCGTGTCTCTTGACTCTCCTCCAAGCTGTTCATACACCCACGTGAATCATTAAAATTGAAGCTAAATACTTGCACAAAGATCTCTCTCTTTCTTATGTGTTTGGTGTTTGTATTTGTAGCATTTAAATTAGTGATAGTGTACCCTTCCTTCTTGCTTGTATTGCTAAGGGATTCTCCTCTTTTGCGTCCTAGTTTGCTCTCTAACTAGGTGGTGTTCCAATCTTGTTTGGGTTTGGCTGTGGGTTGGTTGTTGTGTTGTGCTTGTGCTTGTGGTTGCCCCAGCCCCAATTGAGCAACACGGGAGCCTTGAGGGGTGTTTAGAGGTCGCCTCTCTTGTTACCCGCCCCGGACCGCCTCAATTTTGGTGCCCCCACTGAGGACGGCTTGTGTATGTTTTTTGTAGGCTCAACCTTCAGCATAATCAAGTAGCTTGCATGAATCACGAGAATTTGTATGATCCTTTTATTCCCATTGCAAGGCAAAAGGTGCACATAATTGTTAGTACTTAGTTACAATTTCAACGAGTAATTCATAGAATTTTGGGTCCTCGTAGGTTGGCTGAGATAAACGCTTCAGTAAATCCTTTTATTTTGCCTCTTATTAGGTACGACCTTAGTTTGGACGTCTATATTTTTGTTTTGTTTTAAGAATTAGGTGATGCATAGACCATGGATAATGGCCCAGGAATAGAGGTTTTCTCCTTCCATTTCACTCCACACATTAGAGTAAACATTGCAATTAGTAGAAAAATCCATTTTCAACAACGTATGATGTTCATGTTTGGTGCCCAAAGAGTAGGAGAAATTCTCGCATCACCAAACCCTGTCATCCTAACTCTTATTGATTATCATAGGTCATTTGATGTGAATATTTTTATTTTGTTGTAGAATAGATTGCAATTTAGAAAATATTATTGAAAAAAACAAAAACTTGTGTCACTTTGGAATCAATTCAATGGAGAGCCAATGCCAAATGTCTGGATATCCTCTTTTCTTTGGAGAGCCTGGAGAGGATGCAGAATTATTTTTGGCAAATTTCAAGATGTCTTGCCGTATCAAGAGGATAGTAATTGATGAAGAACGTGTAGAAATGTTTGAGGTGGTCCTTAGGAAAGATGCTAGCACTTGGTTTGACTCTTTACTTGAGGAAGTTAAGGGGAATTACACAGAAGTTTTGAATCGTTTCAAGAAATACTTCTTTGATCCCCAAAACACTCAAAAACTATGGCAAGACATTGTTTCTCATAAGCAAAAAGACTTAGATGACTACTACTTGTACAAGCAAGAGTCTACGTCTTTGGGCTGTATGGGTGAGAAATGTTGCTAACCCTAGTGATGGTGCAGAGTTCCTAAAGAAGGAGAGGTTCATAGACGGACTCTTTCCTGACCTTAAGGTTAAAGTTGAGGCGGGTGTACCTGCTACCTTTGATGTAGCTGAAACTAGTGCTGCTGAGAAATATAGGAAACTCAAGTGCTTAAGGGGGGAGGTTCCAATAGAAGGTCTTAGACCCAAAGGTAAGTCACAAGCATCAACATCTAGGGAGCTTCCTGAGGTAACGGCGGAAGTGATTGAGAAGTTAAAGGAATCTTTAAGTAGCCTGTCAATTCACCTTGCACAAGCTGTAGGTCTAAAGGGACAAGCAAAGAAGTCTGAAGAGCGAGATTCACGACCTAGGAGAGTCTTGCAATGTTGGAATTGCGGTGAGTCTCGACATGGGATGTATAATTGTCCTTGGCCCCGTGGGGAGCCAGGGAGACCTTACTTGAATTACACAGTGATGAATGCAGGTGAAGGAACTAGTCAGCAACCACGGCTTCTACAAAGGCCAAATGGAGCAAGACCACCTCCACAAGGAGTGGAAGGAGTTTCACCGTTGCTAGACCCAAATGTGCATATGGTAGAGGTGACAAATTCAAGAGAGGTTGACATGGAAGGAAATGGCATTAAGCGTGCCCGAGGGAAAGGTAAGGAGAAAGAAGGAGTTACATCACAAAGTGACCATGGACGAGAAAAGAAGGCAAAGGAGACCAAGGAAGCTAAGAGGACTAGACGTCGTATCAACCTCCAAGACACATGGTATGGCTCCATACAACCTGTTGGAAGACATGAGAGGTAAGGGTACTGATATCTCATGGCCTCCGTTTCTTGCATTATGTCCACAAGTTAGGAGGGATTTAACAAAGGCAATTACCACAAGGAGAAAGGTAAAAGAGAGTGTGCCTGTTGTAAAAATTGCACATGATGAAATGAATGAAGATATTACACTTGTGCTAGATTGTTACATCAAAGGAAGATTAGTTAGGAAAGGTCTAGTGGATGGGGGTGCACAAATTTGCATCATGACAGAGGGACTCATGCAAAAACTAGGCATGCACATCCATGAGACACCTGAAATTAAAGTCAAGATGGCAAACAATAGCAAGGCTAGGTGCATAGGCATTTGTAAAAATGTTTTTGTGGAGGCCTTTGGCATTAAGAAGGCAGTGGATTTCTATGTCATGTCTACCAAAGGAAATTGTTCCCCATTTATCCTAGGGAGACCATGGCTAATGAAAATGCGAGCTTTGCAGGATTGGGAGAGTGGAAAGCTAATTTGCAGGAATGACAATCATAAGAAGGTTGTCTTTGACATGAAGGAGCAACGCCAAGAGGAGCTCCATGAAGAATCATCTCAAAGTGAGACGGAGGAAGGCTGGACCGATAGCACTTCAGAAGGAGAAAGTAGTGCCAGCATTACTGAAAAGGAGTCTTCCATCGAAGTCATGGGGGTATGGCTTAAGCCAAACAACCAGGAGACCTCTTGCCCAAGTTTGGAAGAGGTAGGTACTCAAGAGAACCAAAATGTGCAAGATGAAGGAATGTTAGAAGGTATGTTGTCTACAACACTTACAAAGGACAAAAGAGAGGAGTTCAAATGTGTGCTAAGGAAATTTCATAGGCTTTTTGCTAAAGACTACATCGATGTGCGTGGAGTAGATGCTGTTCAACACAAAATTGAGTTGAAGCCAGAGGCCACACCTAAGGCTCAGAAGCTACGAAGGCTAGGAGTCATCAAGGAGCAGGCTTTACTCAAGGAGGTAAGAAACCTTCTAGAAGCAGGTTTCATTTATCCAGTGGAGAATTCAGAGTGGGTCTCTCCCGTTGTTGTCACTCCCAAGAAGAACGGCAAGTGGAGGGTGTGTGTGGATTACCGTCCACTCAATGAGGCAACAAAAAGAGATCGCTTTCCCCTCCCATTTTAGGATGAAATACTAAATGAGGTAGCTGGTCATGAGAAATACACTATGTGTGATGGCTACTCGGGTTACTTTCAAATAGGGATTGCATTGGAGGACCAATTGAAAACAACCTTCATCACTCCTTGGGGTTGTTATGATTTTAGAGTCATGCCATTTGGCCTGAAAAATGCTCTTGCAACTTTCCAATGCTTCATGAACATGGTGTTTCAAGAATTCTTTGGAAAGTCCATTAGGATTTTTATTGATGATTTTTGCATTTACTACCAAATTCACCCAAACACTATGGCTATCCCTACCATTTCACTGTATATAGGCGTGCGTGAGTTAGGGGGCTTTTCTCGTATTTTCTTAAAAACCCTCAATTAGCTAGTCACTGGGCTAGTTGAGCCAAAAATATATATATATTTTTTAAAAAAGGTATATTATGGCCTCTTTGTGTGTAAATATTTCATTATATATATGGCATAAATATAGGGAATTTTATAATTGTTTTGATATTTTATTTAAATATTTATACCTAGGTGTGTGTTTTATTAAACTTATGTATGCTTTCTTTCATCCTCTTGCACCATAAGTGTATTTTTTGCCAATGTGTACATACTCTAACCTCATATTTTTCTTTTATACAAATCACCCCCACATTTATTCTAACACCATGTGCTCATTGAGCTAAAATTCATGAATAGTCCATACACTAGTCCCACCATGTATATATTGCTTTATTCAACGATAATCCTCCTCCATGCATGTGTAAAGGGCAACTTGGATGCTTTGTATTATGATATGACAAAGGAGGGGGCCACTAAAAGACTTTTGTAGGCATAAAAAACAGGCTTTTTGGTGAGATTTTTGGCACCCATCTCCACTCCGAATTTGGAGCGGTGGTCAAAAGAGAAAATGTGAAAAAAAGCTGAATAATCACCTCAAAAATTTTGGTGATTTTTGGAGCAACCACCGGTGAGCTATGATTTTTTGAGTGGACCCAGTCTGCCCACTTTTCTCACAAGGTAACCCATAGTCTTCTCTCACCTCCTTTCCCACTTCCACACACATACACTCATTCCTCTCCATTACTCAAACCTGTAACTTTCATGGATTACTTCATCTTCTTCACCATTTCCATCTCTCCTTACTCCATAGCTCAAAAGATTATCATCTCTACAGACATATAGCTCAATTTCTCTCTCTAGAATCTTCTCTATTTCAGCTCAATAGTTCTCTCCTCTTGAGCCCACATCCATGTGACTCAAGAGACAAGAGAGCCCCACTCTCATAAGAACATATAAAAAATTTCATAAACATGGTTTTCTATGAAAATGTTGACTAGGTATAATCCTAATTAGGGCTCTCCTCACCTATAAATAGAGCCCTTCTCCCTTTGTAAATGGAAAGGATCCTTACACTATTGCTCACTACTTTGAGAGTGCCATTCACCATCTTAGTTTTAGGGAGTGAGAGTGAGCTCTCTATGCACCATTACATGTGGTGTATAGAAAAGCTTCTTTGAGCTAGTTGTAACATGGCAAGCGAGTGAGTGATTCATAACTTCCAATCAAAGTTGTACCTACTCTTGTGCATCAATTTAATCAATAATTTGGGTGCAAATCGCCGGTCAAAATTCTCTTGAGTCTCTCCAATTTACGCTTGGCAACCTCATCTCGTTTGGTTTAAGGTGACGCGTTTTCATTTTGAGATTCTTTTGTAGTATCTGCTTGTATATGACTCAAGAGCTCTTGTGTTTGTTTTTGTTGCTTGGGAAAACATTATAAGAGGGTTGTATGGTGAGAGGTATCCCATAACCCTAAGATAATGTGTAGTTTGCATCATCATCAAACTTAATCGTGTCTCTTGACTCTCCTCCAAGCTGTTCATACACCCACGTCAATCATTAAAATTGAAGCTAAATTCTTGCACAAAGATCTCTCTCTTTCTTGTGTGTTTGGTGTGTGTATTTGTAGCATTTAATTTAGTGATAGTGTACCCTTCCTTCTTGCTTGTATTGATAAGGTATTCTTCTCTTTTGCGTCCTAGTTAGCTGTCTAACTAGGTGGTGTCCCTATCTTGTTTGGGTTTGGGGCTGTGGGTTGGTTGTTGTGTTGTTCTTGTGGTTGCCCCAGCCCCAATTGAGCAGCACGGGAGCCTTGAGGGGTGTTTAGAGGTCGCCTCTCTTGTTGCCCGCCCCAAACCGCCTCAGTGTCTAGGAAGATTTTTTTCTAGCAACGCATAGTCTTTATGTTCGGGCCAAGAAGATTACGAGAGATCCTAGAATGTATTTTTCCTGTTGTAATTCCAATGATTAACTAGGAAAACTCATTTGATGTGCATGTGTTTGTCCTTATCTAAAGCTGAGCTCCATTGAAGTCTCTAGGGATTGGGTAGTGAAAAGTTTTGGGTTCTTGCACGTGTGTTCGAAGGGGTTCTCAAAGCATCGTCACTTGGGGCTTTCTCTTATCCGGAGTTTCATGGAAGAAGTGATGAAGATGTGGAAGACTTGTTGGAAAAGATGGAGGTTGAATACATTAGCAACCAGATTCATGACCCGGCACAGATGTTACGTCTTCTCCAAATTTGTTTGAAGAGTAATGCACGAGTTTGGTCCAAAGCATTTGAAGAGGAGTTGTGTGTGGCTGATCCACCTGTAAGATTGAGCTGGGACAATCTAAGGCATGGATTGGAAGTGGATTTTGTGAAGATAGAAGATCCTGACAAAGTGTGGCAAGAAGTACATGCTTTAGTGCAAAAGGAAGGCAAGCCAGTAGATACGTACATATGTAAGTTCTCATTGGCATGGGAGAGGATGTGCAAGGCCTTAGCACCACAGGTACCCCCGCCTGACATGATAAAGAAGGACAGGTTCTTGGCTGATCTTTGGGAGAATATACGTTGGAGAGTGGAGCTAAAGAAGCCTAGGACATATGAAGATGCACTAGAGGTAGCAAGGAACAAAGAGTGGAAGTTGAGGAAAATGAGCCAGTTAGGGGTGGAGTCTTTGCCCATGAGGTCTGAGTTTCAGCCTATAGATTCTTTGCAAGGTCAGGTTCATCATGAACCAGTGGTTTCTGTTACTCCTCAGGTTATGCCAGCAGTGGTCACTACAGTAGTGCAAGATGATGGGCTAAGGCAATACATGAGGCAAGTGGTCGATTTAATGAAGAATCTCAGCTTAAACATGCTAGGTCAAGTGGGAAATAATCGAGGTCGAGGGAGGTTTGCAAATCAGCCAAGAGGTGAAGAAAGACCCAGGAATGGTGTTGGACAAAGTAATGTAGGTTCTGGAGGTAGACACCCACATGTTATAATTGTGGAGAGTTGGGCCACATCAGTCCGCAATGTGATAAGCCACCAAGGACGGGGGGAGACATGTATCCATTGCCAAGACAGGTGTTAACTAGGTCAAATGATTATGGAATTGAAATTAAGGGAGACGAAGGAACCAGTGGATTAACCTAGGAGAAAAAGGGAAAGACAAAAGTGTTAAGTGTGGTTAACTTGGAGAAGGCAGAAGGGAAAGAGTCGTGAAGGTGAGGATGTCAAGGCCAAGAGGAAAAGGAGAGCTCGTCGTAAATTTAATGTTTCATATTTTCCAATAGGGGATGGGCAATTAAGCTATGACTTGAAGGAGGATCTGACAATCAGGAAGGTAGATGTTACTTTTGGGCAGCTTATAGAGATGGTTCCTAAGCTAAAGCGACAGTGGAAGAGGATGGTTAACCCAATGGAGAAAGAACCAGAGAGAGGTTCATTAAAAGTGTTGGCAATGGATGAGCTACCTGACATTTTCCCAATAGTAGATGTGTGGCACAAAAGAAAAAATTTGGGACAAGGTTATGTGGATGGTGGAGCCCAAAATATGCACCATAACACACTCATGCGTTGAGAAGGTGGGTCTCACAGTGATTGGGGTGTCAGGTTTCCGGATCAGATTGGCAAACCATCAAAAAGTAAAATGTTTGGGTGTTGTAAAGAGCTTAGAAGTGGAAGCATATGGTGCAAAGGCAGTGGTTGATTTTCATGTGATGCCAGCGGGGTTGGGAGCATATCCTATTATACTGGGCAGACCATGGCTACGTGCAGTGGGAGATGTTCAAGATTGGAGACGTGGTACGATTAGCCTCTATGGAAAGACAGGTGCCAAGAAGCTATATAATATGGGCACAAGGAAACGATTGGAGGAGCTTTATGAAGATGAGGATGAGTCTAGTGATGAAGACTATTCCACGGTGACAGATGAGGACAGTGATAGCACTACCAACAGTGATGAGGATGCTGATGTTGCATTTCTTTTGATGGGATAAAGAAATCCAGGAGTCTGGTTTAGTTGCATTTGCGAATGGGGTTGAAGATGAAAGTGAAGGGCCTTATGAAGTGATTGAAGGGCTGATGCAAAGCAAGGTTGAATTGTCAAAGAAGCAGGAATTGATGACACAAATGATCAGTGGAGACCTCGCAGCTATGGAGAACGAGATATATTTGCACATGACGGTTTATGCCAAAGTAATTGATGGTTTTCTTGATGCAAGATTGATATATGGAATCTCTATAGGTTTTCCTTGGGAACCAGGTGGAACCTTGATTAAGCTTTTGATGCAAGGAATGCCAAGTGTTTTTGTGTGGGATCCAGATGGAATGAGCATCTACTAGTGTTGTTGCTGCTGCTGAGCATAAATGCTCTAGCAGGCTAGGAGATGGGCAAATTATGCCAGGAGTTTTTTGCAGCAAGGGATTGCACATATGTACATACCCATGCATGGTGCATCGAATAAATGATTGCCCATTTTCCATAGCCAGGTGGTTATGTGGGGCCCACATGTGTACATGTAGGACAACATGTACATAGTGCATCGATTTTCACTATCACCAGTACCAGTGTGTTTTTTCTATAATAATGAGGAGTTGGTAGCACGTAAAACTTCTCAAGGAAGCTATCCACGGGCCGACGACATGAGGTAAGCAGGTGCGTCAGATGGCTTTGAGTGGCGTCAGGAGATCGAATGGGATCAATATTTGCACGTGGATGAGTACGGACACAACGTGGATGTTTTCTTGTGATAATTATGCAGAGAGGTCATCATGAGGACCATATTTTGGGGGCCACTTCACGTGGTGGCGGGATACATTATTGAAAAAAGCTGAGTGCCAGTTGTGTGGATGGATGCAGCAGGGTGACAAATATGCACTGTGAGGTCAGTTTTTGGCCTGTTCGGGGTTCGTTTGAGGTCATCTAAAAGGCCAAGGGTGCCGAACTAATAAAGCTAAGTGTGGGAACTGAAAAAATAAAGAAGAGAAGAGGAGGAATAGCCGCAACTGTGTTTTTGCTCATTTTGGAGCCTGTTTTGGCCGTAAACTGCTCATCCGAGGTCGGATTTGAGCACTTTGACATTGTAGACTGGGGTTTTGGGCCGTTCCAGACGCAATGGCTCTATCCATTTTGCCAAATTCCTCACTATTATTTTGCTGTTTTGACTGTGTAAGTTTCTCCTATGAGCGAAGCTTCTGCTCCAGTTTGTGATTGTATCTGGCTTATTTTACCCATATTGTGGAGCTATTTGCCCCCTTGGTGTTGGCCCAAGCTCAATTGTATCTAAATATCAGAAGTTCTCCTCTTTTGAGCTGAGTTTTTTGGGTGTGTGTGTGTGTGTGTGTGTCTGTGTGGAGTGGGCAAGTGGATAGTCTCTCTCCTCTCACTCCATCGGTGTGTTCCCTGTCTCGGCTAGGTGGATTGTGTAAGCCGAGTGGTGCCCCATAGTGTGTGTGTATATCATTCCAAGAGTGTGTGTCGGGTCATTATAGAGGCATTCTGTGTGTTTCCATCCCGCTCACAATGTCTCCAAAGATTTCCTCGCGGTACCATGTCAAAAGCTTTCTTGAAATCCACAAAGCAACAATACAACTTTTTTCCTTTCAATCGAGACGCTTCCATAAGAACTCGAACAGTGACAAGGTGATCAATCGTGATATGATGCTTTCGAAAACTTGCTTGGCCAAGCACACATTTGCCATTCTTTTCAGCCCATTAACTTATCTTCATCTCCATGATACATCCAAATAACTTTGCCACATCAAAGAACGAACCATTATAGTGCGATAGTTGTTCACATTGTTTACATATCCTCCTTTGTGCAAAGGTTTGATCCAATTTACACTCCAATCATGAGGCATGCCATACTGAACTGCAAGGTTAAACATATCGCATATCCAATATCGTGGTTTCTTGATTGTCCATTTAATCATTTCAGCCTTGACACCTTGAAGGTCACCTGCCTTGCGGGTAGCAAGTTTCTCAAGCGCGTGGCATACATCTTCAATGGTAAAGAAGGGAGACATAAACGGAAGGGAGCTACAAAACTCCATCTTATCAACATTGGATTTCTCATAGAGGTTCTTGCAATGCATATACATATCCTCAAGAGTCAAGTCACCAAAGCTCTCAACCTGCTTGCCTTTTAGATTTTGCCAAAACTTGCCACATGCATATGCTTTCTCTTGTGCTAAAAGAAGTTGTTTTTTGACTTCCCGCCTTCTCCTCTTCTTTTGAACAAGTGCTTTGTATGTGTGTGAACATTCCAAGTAAACTTCCTTGTCTTTGATGCATCCAATCTTAGAAAGTGTTTTTGGGCTTGACTACATTCCATGTCAAACCATTTCTTCTTGGTGCTACCCTTCTTAGAGCTTTTGCAAGAAATGTGTTTCACCAAAAAGCATTCCTTTGCACAAGAGAAAATTAATTCTTTGAAAACTTTCCACTTGCATTCTAATGTTGGACTCTCTTAATACTCTATCATGATTAACATTTGGTCCACCATATCAGCATATATAAGTGCTCATTTGAAGTTTAGACGTAGGTACAAATGATTCACATCATGATTGGAGGCTACATGCTCGGGCCGTTTACCACACTTGAGGTCAATACATAACATCCTATGATCCGATTCCGGATTCCATTCACCAAGTGTAAAGCTTTGTATGCATTCTTGAGTGGCTTCCGAGAACAACATATAGTCAATCATGCTATCACCATTGTGCTTTCTACATGTAAAGTCATTGGTGCCTTGCCATAGAGATACACCATTTGCAATGAGCATTCCGGTACTATTGCACATATGTAGAAGTGACTTTCCATAGTGATCCACTTCTTTTGCATCATTAGAGCTTCGATTATACATGTCTGAGTCATCCATTCTTCTTGACACATGCGGCATGTTGACTTGTTGTGTGTCGTGTTGTAACATATTTGTGCGAGCATTCATGTCTCCAAAAACAATGACTTCACCTTGATCCTTGTAATGAGCAATGTCTTCCTCTAGTTCAACAAAGGGCTGATCTCTATCCATATTCAAGCAAGCATAAAAGTTGGAGTCATAGTGAGGAATGTAGCAACCAGCCACAAACATGACTTGACCATTTGGTGGGCTGATTTTTAGCCATAAGTAGCGTTTATACTTATCTTCTTTGACAATGGAAACATCTTTCAAACCCTTTTTGGTCATACATGCTACGCCTCCTTGGCCTCTTCGTAGCTTTGCATTTTTGGCCCACATCAAAGAATGCACATCGTATTTGTCAAATCCAAGAATTCGTTGCGCATCATGCTCCCATGTTTCGACAAGAAGTATCACATCGGAGTCATTGGTAAGCTCATCAATGCCAATTCCCGCATTCCATGGATACCCGTTACAATTCCAAAAGCTTATTCGCAAGCATGAGTTGGTCTCATAGATCATGTGTCCTTATTTGTTGGGTGGACTTGCATCCTCCTCAAGTGGATTTTCTTCTTGAGATGATACCTTAACCTTCTTGCTTCTTTCCTCATATGCTTTGCGATGTACATTTTGTTGCATAAAAGAAGAAGAAGAAGAAGAAGAAGAGAGTTTTAATGTCAGAGGAAACTATCCCAAGAGACCTTAAAGATCTAGCCAACGAGGAGAGAGAGAGAGAGAGAGAGAGAGAGAGAGAGAGAGAGAGAGAGAGACATTAAGGCAAGTGAGCCTCAAGATTTTGTATGGGTGTAATTCTTTTAAAATTCCTCTAGATTTTTCAAGGTGGAAAAAACCTAAAACCTTGAAAACTAGGCCTTCAACTTCTTGCTAGCTATGGCCTACCAAAGAGAGGGAGATATATAGCGAGAGAGAGACAATAAAGTAAGTGGTCCTCTAGATTTTGTACTTGTAAAATGCTTGTCTTACCTCGTCTCTAGATATGTTCAGGTGCATAAAACATAAAACCTTGAAAACTAGATTGTCAACTTCTTGCCAACTATGGCCTATCGCTAAGAGAGAGCAAGGGAGGCATGAGAGAGCCATGTAGGTTTGGTACAAATGAACTTGTGTTTTGTGAGGTAACGAGGTTTTAGCATTTTTTTAGGTGGACAAAACCTAACATTTTTAGACTAGGTCATCCACGTGTATTGAGGTTTGTGATCAACTAGAGTTTGTCTCGAAAGGCCTCTAGATTTGTCCATGTGGACAAATCTCGAAAACCTAAGACCCAAGCTAGCTTTTGGAGGTTTTTCAAACCACCATCAACTCGAAATAAGAATGATATATTTTGAAGAAGTGTGACACTGAACCAATGCTAGAAAAATGCAAATTTAGTCTAATCGCGCTTCCTATTTTTTAAAATCACCTATAAAAATATTTTTTCAAAGTATCAAAACCTACAAAATAATGAAATTTTAATGTAATTTTTACCAAAATACCTTCAAATTTCCTCAGAGAACCTCCAAATTCTGACTTGTAAGTTTTCCAAGTATCTAGAAAAAAAACTATTTTGAGCACTCCATTAAACTTGTTGAAAATTTTAAAACTCTACACAAGAAAAATGCAGAAGCCTCAAATGTATGTAATGCTTGTCCTACAAACTCAAGATTTGACCAAGTGGCAACACCTTAAGATCTTGCATGCAAGAGAGAGAGAGAGAGAGAGAGAGAGAGAGAGAGAGAGAGAGAGAGAGAGAGAGAGAGAGAGAGAGAGAGAGAGAGAGAGAGAGAGAGAGAAGAAGAAGAAGAAGAAGAAGAAGAGAGTTTCAATGTCATAGGAAACTATCCCAAGAGACCTTAAAGATCTAGCCAACGAGTAGAGAGAGAGAGAGAGAGAGAGAGAGAGAGAGAGAGAGAGAGAGAAGAAGAAGAAGAAGAAGAAGAAGAGAGTTTCAATGTCATAGGAAACTATCCCAAGAGACCTTAAAGATCTAGCCAACGAGTAGAGAGAGAGAGAGAGAGAGAGAGAGAGAGAGAGAGAGAGAGAGAGAGAGAGAGAGAGAGAGAGAGAGAGAGAGAGAGAGAGAGAGAGAGAGAGAGAGAGAGAGAGAGATTGACCTTTTGTAACAGCGGATCAAAGGGCAGTCATGAATTTTGAGAGAGAGAGAGAGAGAGAGAGAAGAGAGAGAGAGAGAGAGAGAGAGAGAGAGAGAGAGAGAGAGAGAGATTTTTGATCGTGGTGTCACAGATTCTTTGGCTAGGCCTTCGTGCTTACAAAGAATTTATCGCAGAGACAGATCATTAGCAGAGTGCTATGACTACCTTGTGGAAGACATCCCATAGAATGTGCCAAAGGTAGTGCAAGCTGAGTTGGGCTTCTCTTGTGATTCTTACAATGGCGTGGATTGACAAGATCATTGTTCTCCCCTACGGAGGTGTGATAAGAAGCCATTTGAGAATTTATTCACAAGAGCAGAACAAGATGAAGATGAAATGAAGGAAAATTGCACAATTGCAAAGATGAAGACATCGGAGCTACATGCTATCAAATACAATGGTGGGCTTGATCACTCAAGCCTCAATCATTTTGACGGAAACACACACACCGACATTGACCTTGAGCCTTGTATCAAAGAAGATAGCTCATCTTGAAAGGGTTATTTCTTTGATTGCAATATAGACTTCACACCTGTAATTAGCTCTTTGAAAGAGATCTTCATTGGTTCTGTATCAAGGCAGTGCAAAGTAGGAGCCTAAATATAGTAGGCTGTGGCAGAAGAGAGGTGCCGTTGCGTTTGTCGTATTGTAGTTCATGCTGCAACCAAGTAGAGACTCTCTGTCCCACCTCTCTAGACCTTCTTTGCTAACCTCTTCTTCCCCTCTTCCCTCAATTCCTACTCCCAACTGCTGCCGGCTAGGAAGCTCTCCAATCTTTTCAGCAGATGTGAAGAGAGGGCCTCGAGGTCGCTTGAAGGCATCTCGCATCATGCAAGATGTTGATATGGCAAAAGAGTTCACGATGATATTGTTAGTCAGGGGCTGACGAGGCTTCGCCAAGAGATCGAGAATCTTGAAGTAGACATTAGGCTACTGGGCTCACACAAGAAGGTTTTGCAGCTCAACGAGGCGGTAACTCATCCTTCGCCACTCCTCAGGTGGAAGTCTTGGAAGATATGTGGAGGAGTGGTAATGGATTTTCGTTGGGGGAGGCTTGATTCTTGTGTAGAGAGAGCAGTGTAAGGCTTCTTCGACTAAGCCTTCGTGCGGACAACAACAAGCATTTGCGTAGGTATGGCCCTTTGCCTTGCATACAGACTGATTTTTAGTAGGGCTTTGAGCTAACAACACACACACACACACACACACACACTCATATATATATATATATATATATATATATATAGAGAGAGAGAGAGAGAGAGAGAGAGAGAGAGAGAGAGAGAGAGAGAGAGATAGTTCTATTATCGTCCTCGGAGGTCAAATATGACCTATGGGACCAAATGAACATGTCACGTGGTATGAGTGGAGGTCATAAGTGACTCTCGATGCTCAAAAATGGCTGAAATGAGCGTCGCAATAGAGAGTGCACATCGTGGTTGGGAGAGGAAGGTATGTAGGGAGAGCTCATGGATGAATATATGGGGAAAAGAGGACCTAATGTGGTCAAAAGCTGAGCACTCAAGTAGTGTGTGGTACTCACTCTCTCGCACTTGACGAGGGCATAAGGTGCAAAGTCGATGACAGCCCTCGCCAGTGCCCCAACGTCCTGTTTCGCAGCGTAGAGAATCGGAGCTAAGACGAATGGAGGCAATGGTGTGGATCGCACTCAACGGGATGGGCTCAAGGATGTAGGGATGGGTTCGGTTACCTCGTTCGGAGAAGAAGAGAGATTTGTAGTTTGGGGCAACGTGTGTGGTGTAATGGCTGAAGCGAGAACCTCCAGATTTCTCCCAAGCTATGATACATTGGCGTTGTAAGAAGGCCTCATTAACTTGGGAGTCGATCGACGCATCCTTGACCAAGTGACATGCATCCCATCTTCCAAACCATTTCTTGATGTCAAGCATCCACCCCGAACTTAGTATTTTGCTCTTGCATGTCTTTTGAACCTTTTGACTTGCTTCATATGCGATTCTAGGAAGTCGATGCAAAGGGTATGTTGTGTCTTACGCATGTACTCCACAACCCTTTGCATGACCAAGACCTCAATGGGAAGCGATCCGGACTCAAGAAGTAAGAGCATGTAGGGTGTTTGTGTCTTGACTTGGAGAAAGTTGGTGAGAAAACTCTTTTGGACATTCTCAAACTCTTTCCAAGTAGACTTCCCGATGCTTCCACCCCACACCTCCACTCCATAAAGAAGCACCGGTGTCACCAATGTGTCAAAGAGGTACTTTTTGAGAGCCCAACACTTGATCTCTCCAGCATTGCACATGTTCTCAAATGCATAATAAGCCCTCTTTCCGGCTTCCAAGCGACGCATTGCACAATCCTTCCATTTATGAATGGATGGAGCCTTGAGGCCAAGGTACTTGAAGTGATCTACCACTTCAAGTTGCTCATTGTTGTATTTATATATATATATATATATATATATATATATATATATATATATATATATATAGAGAGAGAGAGAGAGAGAGAGAGAGAGAGAGAGAGAGAGAGAGAGAGAGACAGAGAGAGAGAGAGAGAGAGAGAGAGAGAGAGAGAGAGAGAGAGAGAGAGAGAGAGAGAGAGAGTATTTATACACAGCAAAGATGGGTCAAGCTACTCAGAACTTCAAATCTGCATCCGATTGAACACTCACAGAGCATAGATTGCACATTGCATGGTTGTTGTGCTAGAAAAGACATCCCACATACAAAACTGAAGAGGTAAGAGTGCAAGGAGTACAATAGTGAAACATTGGATGCGCTACAAAATTTAATTAAACATACACATATACATGTATATGTGTGTTGTGTGTGTCTATGTGTATATAAAAACAATTTCACATATAAGTATCAATACAGATATATATACATATATAAAGACACACACATATTCACCACTCATATATATAGATACACATATGTAAATACATATACATGAATACATACAAATATTTGTATGTGCACAAATGCGTTGATAAGTATGTGTGTGTGTGTGTGTGTATAAAGAGCGAGACTCAAAGGTTCAGGTTCAATGGCTTCCTCTCTCTCTCTCTTCTCTATATCTTCCTCCAATCCTGAATTTTATATACTTGGTCAAATATTTATTGAGGATGTTTTTCCTTACTCTCCCTAAGTGAGTGAGCTTGGTCCTCTATCTCTCTTTCTCTCCAACCCTCAATTTGTCCACCCGATCAAATTTTTAGTGAGTATGCTTGTCCTCACTCTCCCTATATGAGTGAGCTTGGTCCTCTCTCTCTCTCTCTCTCTCTCTCTCTCTCTCTCTCTCTCTCTCTCTCTCTCTCTCTCTCTATCGCTATCGCACTATAATGGTTGGTTCTTTGATGGCAAAGTTATTTGGATGTATCATGGAGATGAAGATAAGTGAATGGGCTGAACAGAATGGCAAACGTGCGCTTGGCCAAGCAGGTTTTCGAAAGCATCATAGCACTATTGATCACCTTGTCACTCTTCGAGTTCTTATGGAAGCGTCTCGATTGAAAGGAAAAAAGTTGTATTGTTGCTTTGTGGATTTCAAGAAAGCTTTTGACATGGTACCGTGAGGAAATCTTTGGAGACGTATGCAAAGCCTTCAAGTGCCGAGAGAATTTATGCATGCAGTCTTTCGCATCTACCAAAAAGTGATATGTCGATTACGTATGGGAGATGGAATTTCAGAATTTTATGCAAGCACTATTGGTGTCAAACAAGGATGCCCACTTTCCCCAACCCTCTTTGGGCTACTCATTGATGAATTGGAATACATGGTTCTTGATTTTATGCAGCAAGAAGGCATAGAAGAGGTTAAGATTGGAAATGCGGTGATCATGCTTTTGCTTTATGCCGATGATGTAGTGCTCTTGGAACATACCTTAGAAGATGCACAAAAGCTTATGAGTGTCTTGGAATGCTTTTGCCTACATAGAGGGCTGATCGTGAATGGATCCAAAACCAAGGTTATGCTTGTAAAGACCCTCAATGACGAAAATCCATGCATTGTATACAACAATGAGAAACTTGAAGTGGTAGATCACTTCAAGTACCTTGGGCTTGAGGTTCCATCCAATCATAAATGGAAGGATTGTGCAATGCGTCGCTTGGAAGCCGGAAAGAGGGCTTATTATGCATTTGAGAACATGTGCAATGCAGGAGAGATCAAGTGTTGGGCTCTCAAAAAGTACCTCTTTGACACATTGGTGACACCGGTGCTTCTTTATGGAGTGGAGGTGTGGGGTGGAAGCATCGGGAAGTCTACTTGGAAAGAGTTTGAGAATGTCCAAAAGCGTTTTCTCACCAACTTTCTCCAAGTCAAGACACAAACACCCTACATGCTCTTACTTCTTGAGTCCGGATCGCTTCCCATTGAGGTCTTGGGCATGGAAAGGGTTGTGGAGTACATGCGTAAGACACAACGTAGCCCTTTGCATCGACTTCCTAGAATCGCATATGAAGCAAGTCAAAAGGTTCAAAAGACATGCAAGAGCAAAATACTAAGTTTGGGATGGATGCTTGATATCAAGAAATGGTTTGGAAGATGGGATGCATGTCACTTGGTCAAGGATGCGTCGATCGACTCCCAAGTTAATGAGGCCTTCTTACAACGCCAATGTATCATAGCTTGGGAGAAATCTGGAGGTTCTCGCTTCAGCCATTACACCACACTCGTTGCCCCAAACTACAAATCTCTCTTCTTCTCCGAACGAGGTAACCGAACCCATCCCTACATCCTTGAGCCCATCCCGTTGAGTGCGATCCACACCATTGCCTCCATTCGTCTTAGCTCCGATTCTCTACGCTGCGAAACAGGACGTTGGGGCACTGGCGAGGGCTGTCATCGACTTTGCACCTTATGCCCTCGTCAAGTGCGAGAGAGTGAGTACCACACACTACTTGAGTGCTCAGCTTTTGACCACATTAGGTCCTCTTTTCCCCATATATTCAGCCATGAGCTCTCCCTACATACCTTCCTCTCCCAACCACGATGTGGACTCTCTATTGCGACGCTCATTTCAGCCATTTTTGAGCATCGAGAGTCACTTATGAACTCCACTCACACCACGTGACATGTTCATTTGGTCCCATAGGTCATATTTGACCTCCCAGGACGATAATAGAACTATCTATCTATCTATCTCTCTCTCTCTCTCTCTCTCTCTCTAACCCTCACTTTGTCTATCTGGTCAAATCTCTAGTGAGGATGCTTGCCCTCACGCTCCCTATGTGAGTGAGCTTGTCCCCCCCCCCCCATCTCTTCATCCTTGATTTTTGTGCACATGGTCAAAATCTCAATCACAATGTTGCTCCTAGCTCTCCCTTATTGATTGATTTTGGTCTTCTCTCTCAATTTCTTAGTATTGTCTACCTTGTCAAGTCTTTAGTGAGGATGTTTCTCCTCCCTCTCCTCAAGTTCTGTCCAACTCTCAGTTTAGTCCACCCAGTGAAATCTCTAGTGACAATGTTTCCCTTCACTCTCTCTAAGTGAGTGAGCTTGGCCCAATCTTTGTAAATATTTCTATCAATCTATCTACTTATCTCTCTCTCTCCTTCTCATCCTTGAGTTTTATCCACATGGTCAAACCTTCATGCACAATGTTGCTCCTAGCTCTCCCTAAGTGTATGATTTGGATCATCTCTCTCTCTCTCTCTCTCTCTCTCTCTCTCTCTCTCTCTCTCTCTCTCCAGTTTTGTCCACATGATCAACTTTTGGTGTAGATGATTCTTCTCACACTCCCTAAGCAAGTCAGCTTGGTCTTCTCTCTCTCTCTCTCTCTCTCTCTCTCTCTCTCTCTCTCTCTCTCTCTCTCTCTCCCCCCCCCCCCCCCCCTCAGTTCTTCCTCATTCTATCCATGATGTGCACACATAGACACACACACACACACACACACACAATCTCCCTCTTTCCCTCCCCATCTTCCTCTACTCTTTGTTTTGTCAACATGGACAAACTAGTCAAATTGTTTCTCTTTACTCTCCTTACGTGAGTGCTCGGGGGGTCCACTATGTAGTCATGTTAATGTATAACGTGAGTTCTAAATGAGGGGTTTTAAAATGAAAAAATTAAAGGCAATAAGGGGTCACTTTATTCATTTAGACATGTTAAAAGAGGGGGTTTTTTAATACCCCACGAACGCATGTTATATAGGGAGTTACTGAAAGGTGAACCCCCCGAGCGTGAGTGAATCCCTCTCTCTCTGCCCTCCCCTCTCTCTCTCTCTCACACACACACACACCTCTCCCCTTCCTCATTATTCTCTAACACAGTCTCTTTCCCCTCTCTCTCACTCTCTCTTTGTCTCTCACCCCACAACCCTCACTTGTGTCCACTTGGTCAAATCTTTCATGTGAATGTTTCTCCTATCTTCCTAAGTGAATAAGCTTAGTTTTCTCTCCCTCCCTCTCTCTATCTCCCCCCCCCCCCCCCCTCTCTCTCTGTCTCTCTACAGATTACAGATCCATTTTTTTGGCCAATTTTTGCAACCTTTCTACATCCTTGAGCCCATCCAATTGAGTGCGACTTTCAACATCGCCTCTATTTGTATGAGCTCCCACTCTGTACGATGGACACAAGGTGTTGGGCATTGAGGAGGCCATCTCTCTCTCTCTCTCTCTCTCTCTCTTTCTCTCTCTCTATTTGTGTCTCTCTTGGTTTCTTCAAATTAATAGTATATCCTTCTTATTGAGTTTGAGAATCTTGTACTTGGAAATGTACTTTTAAGCAATAAAAAATGTCCGAGTTAATTTCCCCTTTCTTGGGAGTTTGAGAAAAAAATGTACTTTTAACCAATAAGAATATTGGTTTAAGAAAATCACACATATACAAACATTTGAGCATTGACACATCCCTTCCTCTCTCTCTCTCTCTCTCTCTCTCTCTCTCTCTCTCTCTCTCTCTCTCTTCTCATCCATCTCACTATCCCTCTCCTATGAGCATCTTATTGAGTTTATCTAGTTTTACAATTTACTTCACATTTAATCAATAGACTCAGCTCCATTTGTCCATACCACCTTCGACAAATCTCAAATTGGAATAATTGGACATATTGTGTAGGATAGCTACAACACAAACACATATTATTGACCATCTTAATCTCTCTCTCTCTCTCTCTCTCTCTCTCTCCATTAGCACAAATTGTATATCCACTGTCTATAGGATGCATTACAGAGTTTCAGAAGTTTGGCTCTAGATTAAACAAAGCCCCAAGTTTTGACCCTATCACTCAGTGTTGGAACCTTCAACATGTCAACAAAAGTTTAGAAGCTTGAGTAGGTTTGAGTTTGAACCACAAGGAATCTCAAGCACAAAACTCATAGGTGTTTTTAAACACCACCCATGAAAGATTTTATCAGTGGCTTGCATGACCACCATAACATGACCAAAATCTCCCCACAAAATCTATTTCCTTTGTAAGCAAGGCGTATTCAGTTCCAAAGTTCCCAAAGCAAAGAAAAAACATGTACTTCACTAAGGTCCAAATTAACAAAACTCCCAAGAAAAGTCAAAATTCCACTAAAGCTTGTGTCAAAGGCCAAAGAGAGTCTTCAAGTGACTATTGGTTAAAATCATCTCCAATAGGACCCAAACAACAAAAATTAAGGTGTCTATGAACACCACCGGTAGAAGATATTATCACCCTTCAAACATTCAAGTATTTTAGAACATAGGCACCACAACCTCTCTAGTTCCAATTTAGCAAAATTCCCAAATTCATAGGGTTCAATTTTATGGAAGATTCCGAAATTGATTGGAAATTCCCAAAATTCCAAATAGTTTGTTTAGAGCGGATTTCCATGGATTCATGGCAGACAAAGCTCAAGCCAACTGGAATGCAGTTCGCATAGTGTTCAATGGTGGCAAAGACAATGTTCTACAACATCGAGAGCGATCTTGCCTTTTCATTGGAAACAAAGCATGGTGGCACACACCACAAAGTACACTATTTGTTCATCTCAACAAACCCACAAAGACATGTGCAAAAAGTGGCATCTAGCCCCCTCTAAAAAGGCAGCTGCAGTGGAGTCTCGTCTACCTCGACAATGGTGGAAAAATAAAAATTGCATGGATAAAAACATCCCTGCAATGGACTCTTGGTTGAGTTGGTGGGAGATGCGTATTGCACATTGGGGGAGCATCATGTCAGCAATAGAGAGAAGTGCAGATGGGACAAACACTCCAAGAACCAACTTGGCCTGGAGCAAGCATGGTAGCTGGATTACAGATGAAGCATTCAAAAGAAAAATCTCATTGTATGATGCATGTACTTCAGATATGGAAAATTCAATGCTAAAAAGCAGAAAGGTAGTTTCTTCCTCTCAAGGTAAGCATATTGGAAAGGGTCCTTCACTAGAGAGGCTAAAGGAAAGAGTTTTCTCTAGTCAAGCAGAAGTGATAAGAGTAGTAAATGAGACTACATTTGGAACCCCCATGTATAAGGCTCGTTACATTGTTGAGAGTGTATTTTACGGTTAATCCATACTTTAATTGTAGTAGATAGCACATAGTGGAAGCGATACAATTTCACATCATGGGGATTATTCATCTAGGATAACTCTAGTATGTGAAAAATGTAGATATGAGAGAAGTGAAGAGAAGAGAAGTTTCCCTCTCAAGCCCTATTCTTGCCCATAGGCAATAAGGATACTTCGGGGAGAGATGTACCTGTAGCGGTGAGTCATGTACCTTGTGCACTAGTATTTCTTCACAAGAAGGTTGTTGATAGAGCTTTGTTGCTTGACCATTGCTTGTATGTCTTTGGTTGTTGAAGTCTCACTTCTTTGAGTGGCATATTGTTGTTGCCTGAACATTGCAAATGCTTAAAAAATTTGCATTGTTGCTAGGTCAAAATGCATACCAGGTTGCTCCACATGATCACCCACATTACCCACAAAATCTCACTCTGGAAGTTTTGCATCGGGTTCACCAAAAATATGTCGAGAAGTTTGCGGTCTTGCCAGGAAAGCATCGGGCTTTTGGCTATGAGAGTTTGTGAAAGAACTCCAAAAAATATATGAAGGAGTTATACCATAGATGCCATGAAGTCTAGGGTTTGGAAGGAAGTGCAATCGAAAAAGCCCCACTCTCTCTCTCTCTCTTGCACTCATACACACAAAGAAAGAACACAAAAGAGCATATCAAAACAACACAAAGATGAAAACATCAAGGCTATGGTTGTATTATATCATGGGTAATATGAAAGAGTTAATAGATGAGTTAATGCCGTTCAATCCTTGCCAACCAAATAGGCTACGAACTGTAAATTGGAATTGTAATTTTGTGCTTACCATAATATATATGTTTTGTCTAGTGATTGGGATTAATTGTGTGTACAAATCCTCTTGGTTCATAGCAAGATAACTACACTTATGTCAAAAGAAAATCTATACTCTATAGGGATAGTATGATGGGATCCGGTGAAAGAAGTATTTCATTGAGCCTTTCTAGGCCAAAGAGAAACACTATACGTTGTTGAAAGTTTATTTTACGGCTAATCCATACGTTAATTGTAATAGATTGCACAGAGTGGAAGCGATAGAAATTCAAATCATGTGGATTTTTCATCTAGGATAACTCTAGTATGTGAAAAATGTAGATATGAGAGAAGTGAAGAGAAGAGAAGTTTCCCTCCCAAGCCTTATTCTGACAAAAAGGATACTTCGGGGAGAGATGTACTTATTTTGTGGAGATATGTACCTTGTGCACTAAAGAAGGTTGTTGATAGAGGGTTATTGCTTGAATGCCTTCAAGAGAAACAATTAGGACACAAGAGACATGGAGATAGGAGTAGAAGAAGTAGTAGAAGACATGGAGATATAGACTGGGCTTGGAGATGAAAAACAAAAAATACACAAAATAAAAAAGAAAAAAACACCTTACTTATCAACCCCTTTGAGGGTATTTGCCAATTTGATGAAGATGGCAAGAGATAGAAGACTTCGGCCTTAATTGACTAAAGTTGATGTTTACAAGGATGCTTTCAAGTTTAGGTACCCTTCCTCAAAGGAAAGTGTAGGGCTAAAGTCTAATGTGGCATGAATTCTCTCATTCCCTCTTGAATGCATTTCAAGGAAGAAGAGGACTCTTTTTATAGGTGAAGGTGAATCTTGATTAGGGTGGGATTAAGTGATAATTGCAATTAATCTTTTCAAAGCTGATGGTGCAATGATGATGAAGCCTTCTCCCAACCATCTTGGTTTTCTGCATGATGCCCAAGTGATGAATAGGTCTAAAAGATGACCCTAGACATGTAGGTGGTTACCTTAGCTAGGATCCAAGTAGGTGATAATTGCTAATTGATAATGTACAAGGGTAAAAAAATTAGTGATGGTGTTAAGAAAGTTAAAAAAGTTATTAGTGCTCATTTTGAGTGTGTGTGAGTGTTTTAGATAATGTACAAGGGTAAAAAAATTAGTGATGGTGTTAAGAAAGTTAAAAAAGTTATTAGTGCTCATTTTGAGTGTGTGTGAGTGTTTTAGATCCATGAATGACCCCATTTAAGTCCCCTGGGTCATACTTATTGGTCATAGGGCCCTTTTTGGGCATTAAAAATAGAGGAGAGAGAAATGGTCACCTCAAAAAGTAGGAGATAGAGACAAATTTGAAATCTTCTTTGGACTCTTGTGGAGAGGACTTATGTGTCTTCCCCTAGGTCCCATAGCCCTTCCTTTTGCATGTAGTCCACACCTCCACATGGCTTATTAGGCCCCATTTCCTTTAGTCATCACCCACTTGTCCATTGAATAATATTTCCAATGTCTTCTAGCCCTTCCACCTTGGCAAATGTAACCATTCCATATCCCCATAATTAAAAGGTGAGGACAAGTGTGCGTCCTCTTCCTCTTAAGTTTTCTTTGAATTATAGAGATGGCCCTTGAAGCCTTGTCCACTTCTCCTAGAGTAGATTCCTCTTCTTTTAGGTATATAAAAATAAAATCCTACTAGTAGAAATATGAGAAAATTATGAAAAACATATAAGAGGTATTTATATTAAGAATTACATTAGCTCTAGGATCTATCTAGAGGATGAGATAATATGAGATGGTAGAATGAAAGCACCAACACTTTTTTCCCACCAGTGAGAAAGTAGAAATATTTCAGATAAATACCTGGGGCGGTCACTTATCAAAAGCTTCCTATATCACGTGCGTTCAAGAGGTTATTAATAATACCTCAATATACATACTATATTTACACTACGTGCCTATTTAAAAAACCCCCACCCCCCTCTGTATGTATACATTTTGATACATTTTGATCTTTTAATAATCCTCTCCGGTTAACTCACGTGATAGCATACATATTCTAAAAAGTGACCGCCCCGGGGATAAATACTAGGATGCAGTGGAAATCTTATATTTATACTTGGAAATGCATATGTACATTATGGAAAATATTCTAGTGCATCTAAAAGTCAAGAATTAATCTCTTCACACTCGTTCCCACTATGTACGTGCAACAACACGACATCCATCCCCTCTAAACCTACACATCTCCCTGTATGTGCCACATTTGCTCTTTGCAAGATCAGTCCTCTTATAGATCTTTCTTGCTTTCTTCTTCACTGGAAAATTTCAAAGCTTCATCTTCACTTTGATTGTCACCAGTGTTTTCTTCTTCCTTAGCATCTTCTCAACTATTCTCTTCTCTTCTCGTAAACACCTTGATTATTTTCCTCGCCATGGAAATCTTTATCTCTATCCCATCTAGTTTAGACAAGCTCTAAGTAGCATTTTCATGCACATGATTTACAACATACGATCCAAACCATCTTTTTGAGAACTTAGGCATGACTCTGTGCTTGTTATCAAGGCTACTATCATACATTAAAACCCAGTCACCTTTGTCAAATTGCTTTACTCCTGAGCCAATGTCACTTATCAATGTAGTCCTTGTTTTTGAACTTTGCACTTTTGAGTCGTTCTTTTGCAGCCTCAATGTCTTCAGGTATTCTCTCTAGTTGCCTTATGCACAATGCAAGGAGATCTTCCTTGCTAAGCCCCACTTTCCAAAGGTAGTAAATTCCATGTGGGATTGTATCTTCAATCGGCATCATTGGATTTTGACCATACATCAGCTCTGCAGGCATATAGCCAGTTGTTGAGCTATGTGGTATACGATCAACCCATAAAGCATATGGAAACAGTTCTGGCCACTCACCAAATTTTCCTTGGCAAGCCTTAGCCAAATTTTTGATGATAGGAGGATGCCCTCTTTCACTCTTTCCATTGCCTTCAAGGTTGTAAGTTGTAGTAAGAGAAAGCTTGATTCCTAATCTGGAAAAAAAATCCCTTGCTTCCTTGACACCCATTTCACCTCTGTCTATAGTGATATTTTCCACACAACCATAACAGAAAATCACCTCATCAAGAAGGAATTTGCATATAGATTCTGTGATTTTAACTCTTAATGCTCGCCCTTCAACTTGGTTAGTTAGGTCCTCTTATGCAAGAACAAGTATCTCATCTGCCAGAGTCCTAAAGGGATTATGACTAGATCCACAACCCATTTTAGTGCATGTCTAGTGGATATGTAGGGTTCAATCCATCTCGATGTTGGACATTTGAATATATTTGACCAGGTACACACGACTCTATGAATTGAGATACATATTTATACACAACCTTCCACTAGTATTTTTCTTTCAACTTGGAGAAGGTTGCCCACACACCCCTGTGTCCAGCCCATAGACTCTCATGAAACTCTTGCATGAGGTTTGCTTAAGTCTCTTTTTACATATAACTCTTTGTGATGTAACACCCTTTTGTTTAGAATGCTTGCATAAGTAACATCCCTCAAAAAGTACCTGTATGCTTTCTTGCGTATCCTCCTGATTTTTGTTTAGACCAATCATCCTGTTTTGTTAGAGTACTCAAGTAACTTCCAATAACAAGTCAATCACCTTCATAAAGCTCTTTCAAGAACAATTTAAGGAGATTAGTCATGCAGACATTGTTACATTTGACATGAGAGATAGAATAGAACTTCATGCCTACATCATATCCCTCATTAATCATTTGTGACTCATCTTCATACCTGGCCCTTGATAACATATCTTCCATTGTATTGTCTTTAGCTGCAATGTGCTTAAACTCAGGATTTAAGGACTTAATGTAGGCAATCCACAACAACATAACAATGTATGGCATTGAGCAGCTTGTAATCATCCCAAGAAGTAGTAAAAAATCTGTTTCTACAACCACACATGCAGCAATTAGGTGCTCTTTCACATTTTGAAAGGATTTAACCATACCCCATAACTCTCTCTTTATCTATGGATAGTTTCTTTGGTGAGCACTTAGTACCTTTGCTCCAAATCTCACCACATACCTCTGTCCTTCTTTGTCATCTTGCCCTATTTCCCATCCAATTCTTGTAGGACTGGTGTCTACTATCACAATTACTAGCCGTTGACACTCATAGTCTACCTTTCTCAAAGTTGGTGCTGACTGGAGCAACTCCTTTAGCTTTTTCATGGATTTTACATGTGCTTATGTCCATTTAAAGTTTTGACTCTTTCTAAGCAATTGATAAAGAGGCTCAGCTACATGTGCATAATGTGGAATCCAAATAACATAAAAGACACATGCTCCCAAAAATCTTCTAACCTCAGTGATGCTAGTGCATGTGTCTTTCATTCTTTGGATGGAAGCTACTTTTGTTGGACAAGGTTTCCTACCATATGGCCCGCACATGTACCCCACACTGAGCACTTCATTGACACCATACATAGACTTTCTCTCTGACAAAGTAAGATTCACTTCCTCCAACCTAGATAGAATTTTATCACAATTATTTATGTGATTTCCAACAAACCTGCGACATCCCTTAAGATGCAAAGCTTCATCTTTCTTGCTTTCTTCACATCCTTTGATAGGCAAATCATCAATGAAAGGAATTGTGATTTGAGGAATAGAGTCACGTAAGACCTTATTCATCCCATTCATCGTATGTGATTTGAGGAATAAAGTCATGTAAGACCTTATGCATCCCCTTCATCATATGTGCAACCGAGTTGGTTGCTCCCTACAACAAGGTACACATCCTTACTATACTCTCACATGAGGTTATCTGTTAACAAAATATAATAGAATAGAGGCTAGTTTTATTTAGGTAAGCTAGATTTTGACGTGTAGACACTTTGTCACCTCAAAGTGAACATAGATAGGAATTTTGTTGTCCTATGTAGAGCCATCACACTATGCTCTCACTCGAATCAAAATTTAGGAATCTCAGTCCAAATACATTGATATTACATTATATTTATTTGGATTGCTACATCTATCATAGTGTGTGATTGTACATGTGCATCAAATGCAGATAGATAATATTTCAAAGATCTACCGTGGAGTCATGTGAGAACTTCATGTTCGCCCTTCAGATAGATATGACAATCGTCAAAGATTGCAATTAATCCTTATTTCCAATGAGAATCAATTGCAAGATTTGATCAATATTACCGATTATCATAATGTGTGAAAGCTTTAAGCTTGCACTTTAGATAAATCGATATAGTGCAATGGATTAAAATTATCGATTATCGTAATGTTTGAAAGCCAAAAGATTGCACTTTAGATGAATCAATATAGTGCAATGTGATTGAAGCATTTTGTTCGAAGTGATGAAGTTATTTAGATCATTAAAATACAATTTGATTGACATGAGTTTATTGAAGAATGCAAAGACTATTATTGTCTATTGTTAATTGATAATGTGGCGCGAGATTAATTGATAATGTGGATAAATTTTGATAACTATATTGATCAATAGAGCATTGCTCATGTAGTTTGTTGCTTTGAAGTAATTTTGTTCTCGAAATTAACAAGTAGATTTGTTGGTCTGACAGATTAAATTTATTTGTCAGCATGGTGAAAGGACATGAGTGGAGTTACTTCCATGAGCTGCATGCTGGAAAGAATATGTCTCGATTAAAATGCAAGACATGCGGCCATGAGTTTAGTGGAAATGCGACCAGAATCAAAGGGCATTTGTTTAAAGTCCTTGGTAATGTGTTCGAGTGTATGACACTGCCAAGAGATATTCATGCTAGATTGACAAAGTACGATCGCATTGAAGAGAAAATTCTTGCAGCTAAATTTTGTTTAGTTAATACCAAACAAGCTGCAATGGATGTTGAAATGTATTTTATCAATGAGAGGACATAGCATGTGCCTATGGAAGCAAATGATCACACTTCCCAATCACCTCCTTTTCATGAACATGCTTCAACGTCCGCAGCAGTAAATTCTAGCTCAACTAAAGTTAGTAAAGCATCATCCAATGGCCAAACATTATATGAAGCGATTGATAAGCAATGGTTGCTTGAGTTGCAATTGAAATGGACACAAGATTTTGTGGCATGTGCTATACCATTCAATGCTATGAGCAATCCCATATTTCAAGATGCTTTAATGAGCACGGCCAAAAAAGGGTTTGTGCTTCCTGATTATAATAAGATGTGCACAAAGTATGTAGATAAAGTGAAAGACAGTATTGAAGCCATCGTCAAGCGCATGGTGGTGGAGTTTGTTCGTGCATATGGTTGCACCATAGTGTTGGATGGATGGACCCACTGTCAGAAGAAGCTGCTCATCAATGTGATGCTTATCAATCCTAGAGGGTCTATGTCCGTAGAAGCCATTGAAACCCAACAAAACACTGTAGATATATTGTGCGACAAGGTTTGCAACCGCATATTATGTTTTTGCCACCTTGCAAGAAGTGAAACCTGCATTGATTGAAATAGTAGCTAATAGATGCTAGGATGCATGGCTTAACAAGTATCCTAGCTACCAAGAGGCAGCTACAAGGTGTGTATAGCTTGTGAACTCATAAGTTTTTCGGCACAATGTAGAGAGAATTGTCACCCTGGAAAACCATTTGTAGATCTTTTGCGAATAGTTAACAAAGACTTTTTTGTCTTTGGTCAAGTCTATTAATATATGTCAGAGACATTGCACAAAGTAAGAGAGCATGCTGGCTTTGATGCAAAGGACAAAGCTTCCATAATCACAACTGCCAATAAGCGATGTGTGTAATTGCATACGCCGTTGCGTGGTGCTGCATTTGTATTAGATCCTAAATTTCAAATGCACCAACAATTGGCCAATTAAAAAGTCATGAGTGACTTCAAAATAATGTGATTGTAACTATTAGGACAAGAGGATGGAAAGATTACTTTTTATCAGCGAGTTGATTATGCTAATAAAACTCGCATGTCTTGGGATCCATGGCAAATAGATTCCATTGCACACACAAGTGCGCCTCTATGGTGGAAGGAGTATGGTGGGGAGAAAGTGGAGCTGCAACACATTGCTATTAGGGTTGTATCTATTGCTGCATCAAGTGGAAGATGTGAGAGGAACTGATGGGATTTTGACTTTATGCATACTAAGAAACAAAACTGGCTTCATCCTCAACGTGCTGCTGATTTGGTTTATGTTTTCTACAACATGAGACTCATTCATAAGCCACTGAACATTGCAACAAGAGTAGCACAAAAGCACTATGGTGTTTTTCAAACCCATGAAGCTATAGCTGTGGAAGTAGACGACGATGATGATATGGATTAGGAGATAGCTTCAGAATGCTCTGATATAGATGAAATAGATGATATGATTGGTGTGTTTGATGGAGATGAAGATGTATGACTTAAGGTTTATAAGTTTTTCTCACTGCGAGTATGTGAAAATTATGACACATTTCCATTTTACACTACAACATGTTCACCTCTCTCTCTCTCAAGTTACTTTTGCAATAAGAGTCATAATTACAGTTAGATACAATACAATACAATTTGCTAGAATCGAGAATACAAAAATGGCATGCTGAGGGGATAAATAATGAACTGTGATTACAAAATTTTTAGCCTGGAGCCAAAATAGATAGGGGTAAAGTGAGCAAAGTGCTTAACCCAAAGATTGTGTCAGCTCATTGAGTAGTTTTCCTATGTCAAACTCAGCACTTTCAGGTGTAGGAGATGGACCTGAAGGTACTTACTACGATGGACCAGCCTGATCTGGCAATGGTCCATAGAGTGCTGCATACTGTTGCAGCTTGTCTTGGGCCTCTGATAGCTCTATCTCGATCTTAAGGAGTTTGACATGCAAAAGATCATGTGTCTCTCCTTGTATTGCAAGATATTGTCCTTGGCTTGCCAATGCAACGAGTGTCTCTAATTCTTTGAGAAGAAGAACTATTGGCCGTTTGCATGAAGGCATTAGCAAGTGTGGGATTGGGTGGTTGGAAAACAAGATGAGAGGAATGGTGAGTGAGTGAGAATGCGTTTGCTACTTGTGCATGTAGTAAGGAAGAAAATGAGGTAAGGGAGACATGCAAGTATTCTCACTTCTCATATCAGAGGTGGCGAATTTGCACACCTTTAGATGCAAGTAGCAAGATGATAGGAATAGGGAAGGAATATGAGAGGGAGAGAGAGTGTGTGTATGATGGAGAATCCGCACACCTTAACATAAGCAAAATGAAAAGAACAAGCATAAACCATACTCACAATGAAGTGTATCCCAAACGACACAAGATATGGCACCAAGATGGAGTGTGTTGATTGCTTGCAAAAGATGAATACAATAGGTAGCATAGGAAAAGAAGATATGAAGGGTACAAGACCATATGAAGCATAATGGAGGGATGGTAGTTGATGGCAAGGAATATCATGAGTGTAGCCATAATTCTTCTTCTTGAAATCGTGCCTTCAATCCTTCATTACAAGTGTCTGGAGATATGGTGCTCATTTTGTGCATGGTGATGGTGATGTTGTGATTATGTGATTAGGGTTCATGCCACTAGCATGTAGCACAAGGGTGTGTATGTGTAGGTGTGGGGGTATGTGTGTATAGGATAGTGTGTGTGTGTGTAGTGTAGTACCGTTTACAAAAGAGGAGGCCTCCTTTTATAGGCCAAGAGAGTGATTAGGGAAGAGATTATGAGCAAGAGAAGCTACTACAAACTAACCTCAGTTAGAGGAATTCCCCCAATGAGAGAGCTCCATGTGCCCTGCTTATTGACCAATTTCCTCCTAATCGTCTTCATCATGGCAAGGTTTGTCTCCATATGCCACCTTCCATGGATAGCTTGAGTCCTAGAGCTTCTTTATAATATTTGAGAGAGTCTTGATAAAATAAGAGAAAATAGAGCAATAATGGTGAGAAATCTATAAGAAATTGTGTGTGTGGAGTTGGATAACCATGACTTCTTTCCAAGTGGACAGATAGGCTCCACTATTTTGACCATACCTCCAAAACGATAGCTCCAAAAATTATTAAAAAAATAGGGACCAAAAGATGAGCTCAACGCCTACAACTTTGCTGTTGAAAACTTTTTCCAATTCGGAATGGAAAAAAATAGAGAAAAATTCCACAAAAATATGTGTCCGTGTTTTCCCTTCCAAAAGTTTTCTAGGTTGTCCCCTCTTGACTTCATGTGCAAGCCTTGTGTCCAATAATATTTTGTTGACTCCAACTCAATGATACATAAGATTCTCCTCCCTTCCACTATTGACTTTTACTTTTATTCCCTTCCACTATTGGGTAGAATCAGCATCCAGTGAGTTTGTTATTTTCATAGGGTTTGTTTCTACCTCTCCTTATTCCAAGATCCAAATGTGTCAAAACTTTGTCCTTGACTTTGAAGATTTTCACCACATATAGTGGCTCTTTACATGCAGGGTGGGTGACACCTACACGCTTCACGTTTGCCCATCTCCCTTCTCCCAACTACGGAGCATGTATGCTGAAGATCGCAGTTTCTGGCGAAAGATGTAATACAAGGGGGAGCTGAGACTGATCGCGAGCAAGAATGGCACTAGCAAGAGACTCTATTCTAACCGTAGCCTCTGGCTCTGAAGTAGCATCGGAAGAGCTGACTTCCACTCTTGTGCGCTTTGCTACTCTTTCGAGCTTTCCCTTGCTCTTGAACTCAGTATACAACTGTTGCACAAGTCTTATGTGAGTAGCTACGCCTGGCAAAGTAAGGATTTCATGATTTTTTAGATCCTAAAAAATCTTTGCAATCTATCCAATAGACTGCTTGACCATGTTGGATAATGAACCTGAAGTCATTAGAGATATGTCAAAAGCAGCGGGCGTAAATGCGTGATGAAACTGCTCAAAGATAGACTTTGTTAAGGCCTCTGTGAACTGATAATACTATTCCGAAGCAGAAGGGTTTAGGCAACGAAGAAGCGCAAGCTCTAACATGTGATGAAAGTGACGTATTATCTCTTCAAAGACAATTTTTTTTTAATGTTTTTCCAGCTTAATATCTGCCATATCTGCATGATATAATTTTATAACATAAATGTTGTCAGAGAAGAGGGGAAACTATCAAATTTGTGTCATGTTTGTTAATCCAGATTCCATACACAATTTGACTTAATTCATAGCAAACGAGGATATATTATGATTGCAATGTTAAATTATGGTGGATACACAAGTGAGACATTCATGATAAAAGGATGTAGAATTACTCGATAAGAAATTCAAAGTGCCTCATATATAGGCATAGTGAGGGATGTAGTCTTCTGACACATAGCCTTCTAGGTGTCATCACATGCGTATGATTCAAGGTCTTTGTTACACATGGTTGTCAAGCTTAGAGGGGTTGCACATGTAGAGGTGTTTCCCATAGTCGTTGAAGAAGGACATGCCTATCTCAATAATTCTCCCCTTAGGCATGGACTATACTCAAGCAAGCTGGGTCGAAACTCAATGCCACACAGACTCAATGCCACATAGACAAGCAACCACACAGATTGGGGTAGTCACACGGACTATGGCAGTCACACATACTAAATCATGGTCTCAAAGAGAAATGGTGTCACACAAACTTAAGGATTCCTCCCCTAAACATGAAAGGTGAAGGATAACCATATCTATAATTGTCAGTTTCTAGTCCCTTTACAATGTTCTAAAAAATGATAACTTTATTAACAAGTTGTTGTGCATACGTCCTCTGTGCTTGGTTGATGTCGTTTTCGCTGGTTTCTTCATAGGGTTGAAAACCAGGTGGCCATATCACATCAACTTGTGGTAATAGTGACCTTCGTTGTGACAAATAGTTTCTTTGTGCCTATATGCTTGGTCATGTGATCTTGTCCTGGCTGTGGATGTCAACGAGTCTTCAAAATCTTCTGCTTCTAGGTGTCTGCTACTACCATCCACAATTGCAAAAAATTGCCTTGAGTTTTGAAAAAAATTGTGATGACGTGCGGAGTAAAAAAGGCTTCGAAAAGCTTTGAAGCTCGATTGTGTGCCTTGAGCTTCACCACAGTGTGTAAAAGCTTAGGAACAATCCTTGCTGTGTGGGAATGCACTCTTAAAAAAAGCAAATTCAATGACAACTGTTCCCAAAAGCATGAGGCTACGTGGGCAGCTTTGCAAGTCGGCGCAGAAAAGCCGGAAGAAGCCAGTTAAAGGTGCTCTGTCGCTTTGTGAGCATGGGTCAAGAGGCCGGGCGAGATTCTTCTGCGAGGCAAAAGCTCTTGGTGCAGGCTCGCTCACATGCAAGCGGACAAAGGATGGCACCGTGTTTGGGCTCGCAAGCAGCCTTCGGGCAATTTTGAGGGCTTAATTTAGGCAGGTAGCCCAGGCACACAGGGGTTGTGCAACGACATTATGCAGGAGCAAAAGCCACCGAGAGAGGAGAGAGTTGTGAGCAGCACCTGGAGGAGCTCCTCACACCGGTGGTCAGCAAAAGCAAGGGTGCCGCGTGCAGGGCTTGTTGCCAGTGGCGAGGAGGAGCCGGGTAAGGCAGTGGGTGGCTGGAGAAGAGAGGGTGTTGCGGAGGTATGCTGATGATGCCAATTGAGCTAAGAGGGTTGGTGAGAATACGGGTGTCTTGAGTAAGGTTGCAAGCACAGATGGTGCAGGGAAGTATAGAATTGATGAGTAGGGTAGTGTATGGATTGCGAGAGAAGCCGAATAGCTTTACGTGGAACAAAATAAAGTGGGCTTTGATTTGATGACAAGTGTTCCCACTCGGTTCTTCTCAATTAATGCCCTCAATGCAAAGCACTCTACCATTGCCATGTCATACCTTCCAAAGAAAAATGTCAGGCTCCGTAGCATAGAAATCCTCAAAGGCAAATGTTGCACTCCACACAAAAGTCTACTCTACTGCCACTTGAGGGCTAAATTAACCCTAAGAGATTAAAAAGATAATAATGCAAAATCTAAATGCTAATGCAAAGAAATTGGACTGATCAATTAGCCAGGAAAGAGAAGCTAAGGGATCTAGTAGGGATATTATGCCTAATCTAGCCTAGGATCATGGAACGATGATTAGGAGGTGCTAATCACACACCATGCTCTGATACAAGTTGTTAAGTTATGACAGATACACAAGTGACGCATTCATGATAAAAGGATGCAAAATTACTCAATAAGAAATTCATGTACAAAGTGCCTCACATATAGGCATAGTGAGGGATGTAGCTTTCTGACACATAGCCTTCTAGGTGTATCACATGCATAGGATTCAAGGTCTTTGTTACACATGGTTGTCAAGCTTAGAGGGGTTACACATGTAGAGGTGTTTCCCATAGTCGCTGAAGAGGGACATGCCTATCTCAACATGCAATACATACATTGTAGAATGGAGAGGAGAATACACAAAGAGAGAGATGGAGAGAGGTGAACATGCCAAGAGTGTGAGGTATGCTCATCACAAGAGCTGGACCCTGTTATGTTTGTTACATAATACACGTAAATGATCAAAACGTGAACGTGAACAACCCAGCTGGTGTGAGGTACACTCAACACAAGTCTTCGATGTTGTTGTAATGTTGATTGATAGTTTAACCAATCTAATCCCTGATGAAGTGTGTGGAACGCACAACACAACCATCAATAGACAATTTAACAATGTCGGATTGTGGTCAAAGATCGTACATATTTACATCCAAGACAACACCAAGTCATCTACTGACAAGTGGTGTATCTACGGATCAGAAAGTACAAGGCATGTCGTGCTAAGATGAAGAGGGCATAAGTATGCATCTCTCCACTCTTAGGTAGATAAAGGTATCCCTCATATTTCTGTGTAGTAATAATGATGATGTGACTTAATCCAATCCCTGATGGTGTGGAACTCACAACACAAACATCAGCGGCGGACAACTTAACAATCTCAGATGCAAGCCAAATATCGTATGTATCTACATCCAAGACAACACATTAGGACGAGAATGGGGTCTAGGAGGGCCTCTTATTTGGCAATTAAAGGAAGTCAAACCTATAGGATTAAGAAAGCAATCAAAGGAAAATTTTTGAATTCAAACAAGCAAAACGGCTAGTTTATTTGAATTCAAAGTTTCCCTCCAAAATGGAATTTAAAATCTAGTAGGTAAAACCATATCATGTAGCATATCTATGAAAGAGCTCGATGCCTAGATTGTAGATCTATGATCTCTGCTCAAATTGGAGATCAAATGTGAGATTTATGGAAGCCAAAAATCATAAGTTTCGAGGCCATCAAAGAGTCAAAGGGTTCTGAGAATCTTATAGCTCAAAGTGAGCAAGCTGAGGTTTCAAGCGAGCTTTTTGGAAGGCCAATTTGACACTAGAGAAAGGACCAAGACGAGTTCAGAGTGGGGAGGGAAAAGTTGTTAAAAAAATGGAGTCCCATAAGGTTTTTCAACACCACCCAAGGGGGGAACGTCCATGAGCCACCACGTGGCTTTCAAATAGGATCACATGTGGTGGAACAAGCATCCCATTCATGCTATTTATAGTCTAATATGGGGACTCTATGAGCATCACAAAAGGGAGGGAAGAGCTCCCCTTGGAGGACCATGGAGATGATGATCCGTAGGTCGCATGGCGCACTATGGAAGTGTCCGACAGTGGTGCGATAATTTTGGTGGAAGTTGGCAGCATGCCTATTGGCAATAATTCAAGTCGACAGTTGGTTGTGGTGATGTGGTGTTTGGTGTCACCCCTTGGGCATTAGGAAAATTTTGGAGTCAATTGGGCCCTATAAGAAACACAAACTCATCATAGAGAGACGTAATTCTAGAAAATACAAAAGTATTTTTTTGGATTTTTATTTCTCATATTACATACCTAAAATTTTGCTCGATCACTTAAAATGCATTCTCGTACAGAATGCCTTTTGAGAGCCCAATTTAAGAGTATACAAAAATCCATATCCATGAACCGTAATGAGTGTTGTGATGTGCGATAAGAGAAAACCCATAAGAGATGTTTTCAAAATACAAAAAGAATACCATGGATGCATCCGAAACGTACAGAAATCTTAGAATATCACTCTGGAACACTCAAACCTGATGTCTCAGCTCAAGATTTAGCCTTTTTAATCCTAGGGCCTCAGGAGGTCAGAACCAAGTGAATAAAGGACCATGAGACCCCTCATGGGTCTCTATTTGCTTGGTCCTGACCCCTTCATAGTCCTAAATAGTACCTATCAATCGCTATCAAGTACAATTGATTGAAATTTGAATTGCAACTAGCTCATAAAAAGGTGATTGATGCTTGCACGAAATGTACATGTGCAAGTACCTCACTTTATAGGAGAAATCACAACAATAGAAAAGGCCTATTTATTGACATAAGACTGGGAATGGTAAGTAAAACCTTGGTTCTGATGTGAAACAGATTGTTAGGCATCTTGCAACTCCCCCATAGCAGCAAAGATTTCCCAAGTCATCCCACTAAAATGTATAGTTTAGCGTGATTTATCATGCCTTTTGTACTCTTGCATCATACAAATATCAAGGTTACTAGAAAGAATCCACTTGTTGAAAGTGCCAAACCTAGTGGGGCCCTTCACATTGTAAGTGTAGTTTTCATATAGAGGAAAATTGTGTACCACCTCTGTCTCTCAATCATCACTGTCTATCTCATGCATCTGCACTTTGAGATGGATATCTAGTGGGTTGACCTCCTGAAAAGTGATTTTAGCTTTTTTAGATGAGTCATTAGCCTCCACAATGTTGTTTATAGCAGCTAATGTGTCAAGAGAACGCATGTCCTCCATTAAGGCTACATACTAATTCTTTGAGCTATAACCAAATAAGTATCCTCTTGTCATGAAGGTTTTTGTTGGGTAGTGAATCCCTCATAGTCCACCACTCTCTTACCTTTATCAACAACTTATGGATTACTACAATGGGATGCCATGGTATTACCAGTAGCTTGCTTGGGCAAGCGTCTAAGTGAATAGAGGCCCAAGAGACCCCTCATGGGTCTCTATTTGATTCGTCCGGACCCCTTCATAGCTTTAAATAGTACCTATCAATCGCTATCAAGTATATTTGATTAAAATTTGAATAGCAACTAGCTCATAAAACGGTGATTGATGCTTGCACGAGATGTACATGTGTCATAATAACTAATATCTAATTCTCCCAAATGATTTTCTCCTGTTGAAATGATCATTTAATATGGGGAAGTGCCACCGGAGAAAAATCTAGAATAATGGTTAAGCTGGTAGACCAGCCACAATAGGGATCCAAAGGAGGGAAAATAGGGATCCAAAAGGGAGACCATCTCCAAAAGAGCAATGTGCAACAATGGGCTTTAAAGACCCGAAGGTTCAGCCCTTAAGACTTCCAAAATGCTAAGGTTCCAAAATTCAAAGGTTGTGTCCAAAGGTCAAAGCTTAAGAAAATTGGATGCTTTGTGTGTGTACAAAAAGTCTTCAATAAGTCCTACATAGGAGGGGGCAAGCCCTTGAAGTAGGGGATGACAGAGAAACACACACACTCACAAGCTTCCTTTGCACAAAGCGAATGAGGGACACATGTCAGCTCCCTAGCCCAAATGCCCACAAGGTGTACTCAAAACCTATTGGATGGCCATGGAGGTGGACCAATGAGAAAAATGCTAGATTAAATCTAGTTTAATTAATTTAAAAATACTTAGTAAAAGAACCAATAAGAATTAAGCTCTCTAGAAGACTATTGGAAAGTCTCCCAAGGGGTCTAATGAGCATTCAGCAGCCCAATGGCTTTCCTGATTCCTATTGACTGGGAGACAAAGAGGTCCAATGAGAGTTTAGTTGCATTAGTTGATTACCTAAAGCTATCACAAAAGGGGAAAGGGGGACACAGGTCAAAAGGCTATCACTTATGCTACTTAATTTTCATTGGCTAAGCTGGGAAACGTCCAATGGGTTGTCAGCATGAGTAAAATGCAAGAGGGGTAGAACCAAGAGAGAGAGGGGGCTTAATTTGTTAAGTTAACTAACACACACACACTCAGACAAGCTCATGTGTGAAGCAAGAAGACTCTCTCTCTCTCTCCTTCTCAAGCTTTAATGGAAATCTTATCACCTACTCCAAGGTTGTGAGAAGGGAGGCCTGCACCAACAACTCTTGGCTTTGTGATGAAAATCCAACCAAGAACCAAGCTTCAATGCATGCTCATATCCTCTACCATGCTAATTACTAAGCTATGCTATGCTAATATGAGTGTTATGTGAGGAGATGTACATCTTTCTCGTTAGACTACTCCTTCCTCTCAATCTACTCTCATACCCCGCTAGCTCTCACCATTTTTGAAGGTGTGTGAGGTCTTGGGTCTGAGACCGTAAGGGAATTGATGTTTTGTTTTATAAGTTTTTTGCTTAGTGCTTGAAGCTTCCATCTTGATTGCACTAGCTAGTATTAAAGGAACACAAAGAATTGTATTGTAAAATGTCTCTCTTGATGGGAGAAACCTATAATACAAGGCCTTTTGGAGCGGGGACCGGCTCCATGTAAATCCAGTCCTCAACTATTGTGAATAGCTTAATTTCTCTCTCTTTTGAAGTATTGTTCATGCTATCTAACTAGGTCTTATGCTTTCTGTTGCTCTCTCCACCCAAGCACTCTTGTTATGCTCATTAGGAATCTATTCTAATGAAATGCTCACTATGTTCACGCTATTTTCCAGTACACACAAGTTACTAGGCCATTAAATGCTACATTGGTATCAAAGCACAAGGTTTCTCTTTTCTTGCTCAAGAAGGGAGGTCCTCAAGCTATCTATAAATGGTTGGTACTATTAATTGCAATTGAGGATGTAGACTAGGGATTTTTCAGCCTTCCAGTGTGCCTGCCTTTGTGCAGATAATGGGGCATCATCGTCGAGAGCTACGGTCTTAATAGTGGAGTCCTATGGGGCTTGCCTATGGCTTAACCACTATTGAGCTATTAGAAGCTTGACAGGAGCCGGTGTTGTTTTGGTGTTGAATGACCCTCTCTTCTATTCCGTGAAATTGATGGTATTCGAGCCATGGGTACAGTAGCTTGAGTGCTTTTCTAAAGGGGTAAAGAGGAGTAGCAACTAGGGCTTGAAGTGCCAAAGTACACCTAATACACCTAAAAGTTGTTAGAATGGATGACAATAGGAAAGAGAGTGAAATTCATGTTGATAGCTTTGATTTTGCTAATGAGCAGGCTACTAATGATGCCCCTATGCTTGTTAACTACCTTGTTTCTAGGCTTCAACAAGCCATTGGAAATACATCCCTCCAAAGTGAAGTGCAATGGAAGCTTCGTGCTCATGGGATTCTCCAAATTCCCCACGATGACAAGAGAGTACCTAGGAAGCCTCCTTGCGAGACTCCTAAAAGAGGCCTCTCTCTGATTCGGGAAGAAGAAGAGGATCCATACGAAGGGCTCAAAAATTTTCTTCTTGATGATGCATCTCCTTCTCAAAGGATAACTCAAGAGCCCCCACCGAAGTAATGAGAAAGAAGTGAGTCTCCTACCACCTCCGTGGAGATGGCTCCACGAAGACGGCGGGCTAAACGCTCTCCATCACCTCCTAAATGGATAAGACCATCGCACACTTCTCCACACCATAATTCAGAGAGGGATGACTAAAGGCAAGAGAAGAAAAATGCGAGAAAGAGGTCACCCTCTTCCCCATCTTCTTCATCCTCTTCCTCTTATAAAAAAAGTGATGGTGCCGACAAGGAAGACAAAGGAGAGAAAGAGGTCACCCTCTCCTCCATCTTCTTCAAATTATTCATCTTCTGAAGAAAGCGATGGTGAAAGTTTTGAACCATAAAAAAGAAGAGGCCATAGGAAATCCTATGCCAGATGGAAGAGGTCATCCAAGCTCAAGAAGTTCAAAGAGGGAGAAAAGAGCATCTCTTTCCTTACCTACGATGGCACCTTTGGTGCTACAGACAAAGTCTTGGCCTTTATCCAACAATTCGATGCGGCATTTGGAGATGAGGGCTTCACGGTGTCCTCTAAGCTATGCCATGTAGCTATGAACTTTCAGAAGTCCGCCAGGAAATGGTGGTCTAGCCTATGGGCAAACAGTGAATCTCCATGAACATGGAAAGCTTTAAAAGCTTCCGTTATGAAGCAATTTTTGGCCACCGAGGCCAAAGACAAAGAACTCATCGACTGGAAAATCTTGAAGCTCTCTCCCTACAAATCCATTCATGAATATGTAGAGAAGTTTTGGGATTTCCATCTCAAAGACACTGTCTTCAAAAAGATGGATTTTGGAGAGCAAAAACAACAATTTTGTGCGGGCTTAACTGAAGAAATGACGGAGTATGTCAACTTCCAAAGGCCACGCACCATATCCACGATTATACACCATACTATGGTGGCTTCTCAAATCAATTTCCAAACAGGGGCTAAGAGAAATCTTAAGCCCACGGAAAACAAGGGTTCCAATGAGCCTAAGGGGAGAGACAATGTCCAAAAGTCTCTTAAGGCCAATTCCAATAACAACAAAGCTAAGGAGAAGGGAGTTTACAAAGGCAAATCCAAACTCTCTCCTAAAGAGCTTGAGCGTTATCGCAAGGATAACCGTTGTTTCAAGTGCGGCAACCAAGGGCATGCGTACCGCGCTGGTCTCCAAAAGTACACTTGCCATGAGCCCCCTAGAGCTACCTTGGTTGAAATCCAAAAAGAGGAAGCTCACCACAAAGGATTTCCTCTATGCCATGCTTGGGAAAAGGTAAGAGAACATGATGATTTTATTCTCTTTGACACTGGTTCTACTCACAATCTCATATCCACAGAGTTGGCCACCAAGCTAGGCATCCAAGCCTATGAGATGGGAGATGTCCTACCTGCAGACGATGGTTTCAAGGGGCAAGAAGCTTTAGTCGCTCCCATAATTGGTAAATTGAGGCTCCATTTCCAAATCTATGTGGACAAAGAGGACTTCTTTATCTATCCTCTCAAGCACGAGGATGTAATCCTAGGGGCACCATGGTTTGATTGCAAGGCTGCCAATGTTAAATTCCCTAAAAGGAGAATCTACTTTAGGTTTAGGGAAAAAGATATGTACATAGATGCCAAAGAAATGGATAACACCATACCCATTGTACATACGCAAGCTTTCAATAAGTCAATAAAGAGCTCTATTTCCGTATATATGATTTTTGTTAAAGATTCTCAAAATGAACCTAATAGCAAAAGAAAATATAAACAATCACAAGGAATTAGAGTTATCCAATTTTCTCAAGGGGTTTCAAGATGTCTTTATTCACGACATCCCTTGTGCACTACCTCTAAATGAGGCAACGATGACCATGCAATTGAACTTCTTCCAAGACGTTCACCGCCTCCTTATAGAGTTTCTCAAGCTCAACAAGAGGAGATTATGCGGCATGTGTATGAGTTAGTTGAGAAGGGTATGGTTAGGCCTATCGCAAGTCTCCATTTTTCTCACCCGTTGTCGAGAAATTTGCGAACTTGCCAGGAAAGCACCGGGCTTATGGCTGTGAGAGTTTGTGAGAGAACTCAACAAAAACTACATGAAGGAGTTAAACCATAGATGCCATGAAGACTAGGGTTTGGAAAGAAGTGCAATCAAAGAAGACTCACTCTTTCTCTCTTGCACACACACACAAAGAAAGAACACAAAAGAGAATGTCAAAACAATATGAAAATGAAAAAATCAAGGCTATGGTCATATTGTATCATGGGTAATATGAAAGGGTTAATAGATGAGTTAATGGCATTCAATCTTGGCTGACCAAATAGGCTACGAATTGTTCTTTGGAATTGTAGTTTTGTGCTTACCATACTATATATATTTTGTCTTGTGATTGGGATTAATTGTGTGTACAAATCCTCTTGGTTCATAGCAAGATAACTACGCTTATGTTAAAAGAAAAGTTATAGTCTATGAGAGGTAGTAAGATGGGATCCGGTGATAGAAGTATTTCATTAAGCCTTTCTGGGCCAAAGAGAAACACTATACATTGTTGAAAGTGTATTTTTCGGCTAATCCATACGTTAATTCTAATAGATCCTACAGAGTGAAAGCGATAGAAATGATCATCATGTGGGTTAGTCATCTAAGATTGTATGTGAGAAATGTAGATATGAGAGAAGTGAAGAGATGAGAAGTTTCCCTCCCAACTAGCCCTATTCTTGCCCGTAGGCAATAAGGATACTGCGGGGAGAGATGTACCTGTAGCAAAGAGAACCTAGAGAGGATGAATTACTAAGAATGAGAGAGATAGGTTTGGTTAAGGAGATGAGATTAGATACATATATATATGTTGGATTAGAGATGAAAATGAAAACAACAAGAAATCAAGAAAACATCAATGTAGAACACATCTTACTTGAAACCGTTCGGCACCATTATTGATGGGAGAGAGAGAAGAGTGGAGAATTCAACGTTGATTGATACGCCAAGTACAACACCTTCTTTGATTAGAGTTGATCTTCCAAGGATAGCGTACAAGAATGGCTAGTCTTCCTCTAGGAGAAAGTGTAGGCTTGGGCTTATGTTAATGGAGCTAAGTACAATTAGGCATTACTACTCACTGCCTCAACAATTCCTCTCATCAATGGCTTGAATGCTTGAGCTCCTTTCAAGGAAGAAGAGGTTCCCTTTTTAATAGGTGAAGGGAACCCCCAAGGGTTTACACAAGAAGAGAGAGCCAGTGTGAATAGGAATTGGAAAAGTTGGAAATAAGCTGCCCCTGCATGATGTGGGTAGACTGGGGTCCAGTATTTTGATAATATCTCCTCAACCCTGGCTCCAAATAAAAAAGTAAAAATATCGGCAGAAACTTCAGCTCATTAACTACGATGTTCATTTTAAAATCATTTTCCAATTCGGATTGGAACCTTGTGTAAAAAATTCATCAAAATAGGGTCCATTTCTGGCAGCAAAAGTCTTCCCGTGGTCCCCTTAGCCTAGACTTTCATTTAAATCCAAAGGACACCTCATGCATATGAAAGCATGACATTGCTCCTTGACAAAGTTTTATAATCATGCATGCAATAATTCAATCTAGCTAGGGTGTGAGATGATAATGAGATAGTAGAAATAAAGAATCAATGCTTTTTGCCCCAAGTTAAAGAGGCGGAGTTATTGAGCTTTTCCCATAGTATTTTCTGATGGTAAATTAAGGATAGGTTACTCTTGAGAAAAATAATAGGATGAGATAGAAGGCTTATTATTATACTTAAATATGCATATGTACATTATAGGAAAGATAATTATGTATCTAAAAAGTTACAAGATAGATCTTGTAGCATGCGTTCCCACTATCTACGTGTCAAAACCATAGATGCCATGAAGACTAGGGTTTGGAAAGAAGTGCAATCAAAGAAGACTCACTCTTTCTCTCTTGCACTCACACACACAAAGAAAGAACACAAAAGAGAATGTCAAAACAATACGAAAATGAAAACATCAAGGCTATGGTCATATCGTATCATGGGTAATATGAAAGGGTTAACAAATGAGTTAATGGCATTCAATCTTGGCTGGCCAAATAGGCTACGAATTGTTCTTTGGAATTGTAGTTTTGTGCTTACCATAATATATATATTTTGTCTAGTGATTGGGATTAATTGTGTGTACAAATCCTCTTGGTTTATAGCAAGATAACTACGCTTACGTCAAAAGAAAAGTTATAGTCTATGAGAGGTAGTAAGATGGGATCCGGTGATAGAAGTATTTCATTAAGCCTTTCGGGGCCAAAGAGAAACACTATAGGTTGTTGAAAGTGTATTTTACGGCTAATCCATACGTTAATTCTAATAGATCGTACAGAGTGAAAGTGATAGAAATGATCATCATGTGGGTTATTCATCTAGGATAGTATGTGAAAAATGTAGATGTGAGAGAAGTGAAGAGATGCGAAGTTTCCCTCCCAAGCCCTATTCTTGCCCGTAGGCAATAAGGATACTACGGGGAGAGATGTACCTGTAGAAAAGAGAACCTAGAATTTGCAGAGAGGATGAATTACTAAGAATGAGAGAGATAGGTTTGCTTAAGGAGATGAGATTAGATACATATATATATGTTGGATTAGAGATGAAAAAGAAAACAACAAGAAATCAAGAAAACATCAATGTAGAACACATCTCACTTGAAAAACCCTTCGGCACCATTATTGATGAAGAGAGAAGAAGAGTGGATAATTCCACTTTGATTGATACATCAAGTGCAAGACCTTCTTTGATTAGAGTCAATCTTCCAAGGTTAGCTTGTTGCAAGAATGGCTAGTCTCCCTTTAGGAGAAAGTGTAGGCTTGGGCTTACGTTAATGGCTAAGTACAATTAGGAATTACTACTCACTCCCTCGAGAATTCCTCTCATCAATGGCTTGAATGCTTGAGTTCTTTTCAAGGAAGAATAGGTCCCCTTTTATAGGTGAAGGGAACCCCCAAGGGTTTACACAAGAAGAGAGGAGCCAGTGTGAACAGGAATTGGAAAAGTTGGAAATGAGCTGACGCTGCATGATGTGGGCAGACTGGGGTTCAGTATTTTGATCATATCTCCTCAACCGTAGCTCCAAATACAAAAATAAAATATGGGCAGAAAATTTAGATCATTAGCTACGATTTTCATTTTAAAATCGTTTTCCAATTCGGATTGGAACCTTGTGTAAGAAATTCATCAAAATAGGGTCCATTTCTGGCAGCAAAAGTCTTCATGTGGTCCCCTTAGCCTAGACTTTCATTTGATTCCAAAGGACACCTCATGCCATATGAAAGCATGACATTGCTCCTTGACAAAGCTTTGTAATCATGCTTGCAATAATGCATTAAATAAGTGTATCTTTGAAATTATGCCACCTAGTGTCCCACTAGGATATGATTCCCTCCTAGTAGCTATTTAAAAAGAAATATAAGAAAAATATGAAAAATACATAGAATATATATATATTGGAGTTTACCCTAGATATAGGATCTAGCTAGGGTGTGAGATGATAATGAGATAGTAGAAATAAAGAATCAATGCTTTTTGCCCCAAGTTAAAGAGGCGGAGCTATTGATGCTTTTCCCATAGTATTTTTTGATGGTAAAGTAAGAATAGGTTACCCTTGAGAAAAACAATAGGATGAGATAGAAGGCTTATTATTATACTTAAATATGCATATGTACATTATAGGAAAGATAATTATGTATCTAAAAAATTACAAGATAACTGTTGTAGCATGCGTTCCCACTATGTACGTGTCACAGCACGACATCCACCCCCTCTAACCCTGCACATCCTCTGGCATGTGCCAACCTCATGGTAACTTGTGAAAGCAATTGTATCCCCTGTCATCCCATGACCTTCTCCAGGATCATATGGGTAACTCAAAAACTTGTATTGTACTAAGCATTGAGATTCTCCGCATCTTTTAATTGCTCTCGGATCAGAAGGAATTGTTATATACATCTGTCTCCAAAACATCTCTAACAAATCTCCATTATGTGAAAAATCTTCATGACGTAGAGATATAAGTTCCTCATCCTCCTCTTCAAAAAACACTTCCAGGCTTCCTGTAATATACTTGAAAGATTTTTGAAGCTGCACTTCAACCTTCTCACCAACCTCTAAATCCATATGTACCTCTTTCACATAGAAGTCTGAATGTGCATCTTCATTCTCAAAAGAATCCTCTAGATAGCCTTTCTCAACATCGAGAGAAACCTCAGAAATGTGCATGGTAAACCTCTCATCAATTCTCTCACCTTTTACCAAATACCTCTCCAGCTTTATAGCATAAAACTTTGCATACCTCTCAAATATGGTGTCTAATTCCCTTTCCAAATCATCCTGGTAGGTATGCTCCCGGTCACTTGTAACCGACTGCTCAAAAACCTCCTTGGAGTTAGTCTCTGACACAATATCTTGACCCCTTCTTCCTTTTTGACTCATCGCTAAATTATCTTCAACTGAATCATGTCTCCACTCATCTAGGGAGAACCCTTCTTCATTACATGACTCTGGTGTCAACATAGAGCTAGCATCCTCTTCTTGCTTCAAGGAATCACCATGTATACCCTTCCTATCCATAGCAGATAGATGCTCACAAACCTGATTGCAATTTATACCCTGTGACACAAGACCTAAATCCCTTTTATGCCTCAGATATTGTTTGCATACCTACAGGCAACCGAATTTCTTAGAACCCTGTATAGTAGGTACTTTATGGCAAGCATCTTTATTTGCATCTTCACACAGATAAGAAATATCACCCCAATCACAGAACATATCCGAAGAGGTTTCTTGCTCTTCTACTCTATCCTCTAATGTCACTTCAACCTGTATAGCATAACCAAACACTTTTCTATCTTTGATTTGTGAATCTTGAAGATTCATAGCTTCATCCGCAAAACCCCAATCCTCATGCAGAGAATCTGCATCTGTCATTCCTTCCTCTACCATGGAATTGTGAAAGATTTCTGCATCTGGCTCTAAATAAGGCACAATTTCATGATTCATCTGCATCACATCTGCTACCCCGTATATACAAGACATACATATTACTCTATCAATGCACTCCTCTTCTTCCACCTCGTCTAGTTGAGATACTTCACAATCCGCAATGCTACTAGCAGAGCTATACTCACAAAGGAAGAGATTTTCAGTCACCCCCTCTAAATTAGGACTTTTGCAGCTAGGCATATCCATTTGGGTAGTACCACCTGCATCAAACTCGCATAGGAAAGCATTGATAATGGCTTCTTCATCCTGGTATATGTCTTCAGTATAGGCATCCGGCTCTTCTAAACTTGGTAAAAGTTCTTGGATCTGCTCAAAAGTAGATTGTAGCACATCACTAATATAGCTGTCTTCCACCTGTTTTCCCTTCACATCCTCTGTCAAAACCATAGCATCCTCATCCTTGTATATACACTCATGTGCATCTTTAAACGAATCAAAAGGAGCGTCCAAATCATCTATCATAGCCGACGAGTTTGCATCATCCTCTAAGTCGCTTTGAGCCGTTTCAGGCACTTGGATAGCATCATGAGAGTCATTATCTTCAGATACGAAGTTTACAAGACCCAAACGTGCATAAATAGCTTGCACCATGTCTGCTTCATCTGCATACAATAAATTTGCATCTTGCAAAAGATATGCATCTATTACTGCTTCTAAATTGGCCTGTATGGATGTGTTGACACTTGCATGGCTTACAGGAGACACCAACTCTAGCTGGTCACATCCACTTCCACTCTGCTCCATCTCTTGGTCTTGACGTTCCAAGCATACCTGTGTTATAGCTGTAGAAAACTCACCCCAGTTGCTTGCATATACACTTGCATAGTCTTGAACTTGGTGCTTGAAATCATCACTCACAAGTTCAACAAATGCTGCAATCATCCAAGCTTCTGGAATTTCTTGAAGCCTCATCTCTGTCACATAGCACTCAAGATATCCTTCTGGATCATAGCCTTCGAATATATTAATCTCATTATATACGGATTTCATAGCACTTTCAATCGCTTTTTGAATCCGGTCTTCTTCTTCAACCCATTTGCATCTGTCTTCAAGCTCTTTCATTTCAGCATATAGCTGCTCCACTTTGCTAACCATCTTTATGTACTCTCACCCCGGCTTGTTCGCGTCGGGTTCACCAAAAATATGTCGAGAAATTTGCGGTCTTGCCAGGAAAGCACCGGGCTTATGGCTGTGAGAGTTTGTGAGAGAACTCAACAAAAACTATATGAAGGAGTCAAACCATAGATGCCATGAAGACTAGGGTTTGGAAAGAAGTGCAATCAAAGAAGACTCACTCTTTCTCTCTTGCACTCACACACACAAAGAAAGAACACAAAAGAGAATGTCAAAACAATACGAAAATGAAAACATCAAGGCTATGGTCATATCGTATCATGGGTAATATGAAAGGGTTAACAGATGAGTTAATGGCATTCAATCTTGGCTGGCCAAATAGGCTACGAATTGTTCTTTGGAATTGTAGTTTTGTGCTTACCATAATATATATATTTTGTCTAGTGATAGGGATTAATTGTGTGTACAAATCCTCTTGGTTCATAGCAAGATAACTACGCTTATGTCAAAAGAAAAGTTATAGTCTATGAGAGGTAGTATGATGGGATCCGGTGATAGAAGTATTTCATTAAGCCTTTCTGGGCCAAAGAGAAACACTATACGTTGTTGAAAGTGTATTTTACGGCTAATCCATACGTTAATTCTAATAGATCGTACAGAGTGAAAGTGATAGAAATAATCATCATGTGGGTTATTCATCTAGGATAGTATGTGAAAAATGTAGATATGAGAGAAGTGAAGAGATGAGAAGTTTCGAGACCGTATTACTAGTGCAAAAAAAAGACGGCACATATTATATGTGTGTCGACTATAGAGCACTAAATAGGATCACTATCAAGAATAGGTTTTCCATTCCAAGGGTAGAAGGAGTATTTGATAAGCTACAAGGATCGACCTACTTCAGTAGGATTGACCTAAAAAGTGGCTACCATCAAATAAGGATAGTTGATCAATACATTTTAAACACCACATTTTGCACTACGTTTGGTCTTTACAAATACATTGTCATGCCTTTTGGCTTGACCAATGCACCAGCCGCATTCAATTGCTTGATGGAGAAGCTACTCAGGTCTCACTAATTCTTTCTTGGAGTGTTCTTTGATGATATTATCATCTACTCTAATTCACTAGACGAACACAAGCAACACCTCTAGGTAATATTACAAGTCTTAAGAGAGAATAAACTTTATGTTAATCGAAAGAAAAGTGAGTTTTTCTTACAAGAGATTCAGTATTTAGGTCACATTATCTCTCAAGATGGCATCCAAATGGATCCATCAAAGTTAGAGGTAATAAAAGGATGGCCTAAACCAAGGAATCTTCATGAACTAAGAAGCTTTATAGGTATGTGTGCATACTATAGACGCTTCATAGAAAAGTTCTCACAAATTGCAGGACCATTACATGACCTAAAAAAGAAAAATGTTATGGAAAACATAGTCCGCCAAGGAGAACAATGCTTTCAAAAAGCTTAAAGAAAAGCTTATCTCTCAACCTGTGCTTACACTGCTGGATCTCTCAAAGCCATTTGAGGTCCAATGTGATGCTTGTGGTGATTTCCTTGGAGCTGTTTTTCTCCAAGAAGGGCACGCCATAGCCTATGAAAGTCGAAGGATCGACCTTGTTGAGCAAGATCTAGGTACATATAAAAAGGAACTCCTTGCAGTTCTACATGCCTTAGACTCATGGAAGTACTATTTATTGGAGACTCCTTTCATTGTGCGGACTGATCACCAAAGTCTTAAGTACTTCATGACATAGACCAAGCTCTCCGGCAAACAAATGAGGTGGACAAATTTTCTTTTGCAATTTCATTTTCATATTGGTCACATTGCTGGAAAGCATAATCAAGTAGTCTATGCACTCTCAAGATAGCCAAGAGTGAATGCCGTTTCCATAGCAACTCACAATGATGTATCTTCTATGATAGATGAGTATGCTATTAATCCCAATTTTAGAGATGTGATTTCAGTCCTTGCATTAGGGAAGGAAGAGGAACCATTTACTTTACAAGATGGTTATCTTCTCTATGGCAACAGACTATGCGTTACTAACTCACTACGTGAGAAAGTAATGTATGAATATCATGCTCCTCCTTATGCGGGGCATAGAGTAATTCACTCTACCCTAAAAGGGATTGAACATATTTCTATTGGCCTACCATGAAAACAAACATACAAGAGTGTTTTTCTAAATGTGTGGCATGCCAAAAGACAAAGTTTGATAGAGGGAAGCAACCTTGCTTCAACCTTTGCCAATCCCTAATTCACCATGGGAGAGCATATCCATGGATTTTATCTTTGGATTGCCTAAGTCTATCCATGGGAATACGGGAATATGGATGATAGTAGACAGGTTCAGTAAACAAGCTCATTTTATACCTGTCAAAAAGACTATCAAAGCCCATCAAATGGCAACCCTCTTCATTTCACAAATCTTCAAGTACCATGGCTTACCAATGTCCATAGTGTTGGATATAGATCCTAGAATGACCAATGATTTCTGGAAGGGTCTCTTTGAGAATTTAGGGAGAAGGCTAAATTTCTCTTTGGCCTATCACCCGCAAATGGATGGCCAAAGTGAAATAGCTAACCTAACAATTCTTTATCTACGAAAAGCCTATGTAACGGAAGTAGATCAAAGGTCCCAATGGGAGAAGTACTTACCCTTAGTGGAGTATGCCTACAATAACACTGTACATACTTCCACGGGAAAAGCACCTTTTGAGGTAATTGAGGGAAGATCAAAAAGTCCCTTGCTACTTAAGGTACTGGGAAGATCTTTGCTGCAGATGAGTATAGCCGAGACCTACAAGAATATTTCAAAAAGATTAAGGATGCTACCTCTATCTCACAGCAAAGGCAAAAGGCTACTGTTGATAAGCACAAAATAGCCCAAGACTTTAAAGAAAATGATTAGGTCTTACTTAAATTTTCCAAGGCTTGATTAAGGCACACGACGGGCAAGAACCCTACGGACACCAAAAGTACCATGCTAAGTTAGCAAAAAGGTACTATGGTCCCTTCCAGATTCTTAGACCAATCAAGGAGATGGCCTATCAACTCAAGTTTCCCAGCCATTGGCTCATACACAATGCTTTCCATGTGAGCCTACTAAAGCCTTACAAAGGAGATCCACCTCAAGAACAAACTATTGAAGACTCTCCGGAGATCAAGGACCAAGAAGAGGGGCTACAGCCCGAGTCCATTCTCCGACATGAAGACAGAGGTGGTAAGACTATCCGACGATATCTTTATTAAGTTTAATAATTATCTTTTTGAAGATGCTAGATGGATGCAAGGCATACAATTAAAGGATAACCTAAACCTTGTCAATGCTTACAATGCTTTCCTAGAGTAAGCAAATGTACAAATGTTTAAAAATGAACGAAGTTTTTGTCTTATAAGACTCTCTTTTTCTTTATTGTGCACAAATGTTCAGTAGTATGCATGCTTACATCAAGTTTGTGGTGACAATGTCTCCCAAACACCAGGTAGATCTTGTCACTCTACTATGGAAGATTGATAGGACTAATGTGCAAACATGCTTGCTGCAGCCTTAGGCTCTCAAGCACCAAATGGATTAGTCATCCATTCTCGAATGATGTCGTAGTGTAAGATAGGCATCCTCTACCCGCTAGGAAAAGGACTAATGAATAGGCTTTATCTTCTGTACCCCATAGTCGAGGACGACTATGATTTCAACAGAGAGGTAATGCCATAATAGCTAATATCAATTTATCCTAAATGATTTTCTCATGTTAAACTGATTATTTAATATGGGAAAGTGCCAGGGGAGAAAAAGCTAGAATATTGGTTAAGCTGGCAGACCGGCCACAACAGGGATCCAAAGGAGGGAAAATAGGAATCCAAAAGGGAGGCCATCTGCAAAAGAGCAATGTGCAACAATGGGCTTTAAAGACCCAAAGGTTCAGCCCTTAAGACTTCCAAAATGCTAAGGTTCCAAAATTCAAAGGTTGTGTCCAAAGGTCAAAGCTTAGGAAAATTGGATGCTTTGTGTGTGTACAAAAAGTCTTTAATGATTCCTACATAGGAGGGGACGAGCCCTCGAAGTAGGGGATGAGAGAGAAACACACACACTCTCACAAGCTTCCGTTACACAAAGGGAATGAGGGACACATGTCAGCTCCCTAGCCCAAATGCCCATAAGGTGTACTCAAATCCTACTGGATGGCCATGGAGGTGGACCAATGAGAATTAGGCTAGAGTAAATCATAAGTTCTGATCACCAACCCATTGAAGTTAACTAGGGAATTTATCTCAAGTCCTACAAAAATCCCTAATCTTATTTTTATGCAACAAAACGTAAGAAATGACTGTTTTGATGAAAATGTACTGGTCCATCAACTTTGGAGTCTTGGTGTGACCAAAAGATGAGAAATTTTACAAGTTTCTTATTTTTTCCATGTGTAGTAGGCCTTGAGCTATAATCTCATGAAAGGATTTTACAAAATGGGTGGATCTACTATGGTTTTGGAAGTTTTTTTCAAAACCCTGAAAGGACACTTTTATGTCCTATTAGGTTACCAACCTAGTGTTAATTAGCACACACACACTCACACAAGCTCATGTGTGAAGCAAGAAGACTCTCTCTCTCTCTCTCTCTCTCTCTCTCTCTCTCTCTCTCTCTCTCTCTCTCTCTCTCTCTCTCTCCTTCTCAAGCTTTAATGGAAATCTTATCACCTACTCCAAGCTTGTGAGAAGGGAGGCCTACACCAACAACTCTTGGCTTTGTGATGCAAATCCAACCAAGAACCAAGCTTCAATGCATGATCATATATTTCCTCTACCATGCTAAATACTAAGATATGCTATGCTAATATGAGTGATTATGGGAGGAGATGTACATATTTCTCGTAAGACTACTCCTTCCTCCTCTCAATCTACTCTCATACCCCGCTAGCTCTCACCATCTTTGAAGGTGTGTGAGGTCTTGGGTCTGAGACCGTGAGGGAATGGATGTTATGTTTTATAAGTGTTTTTCTTAGTGCTTGAAGATTCCATATTCATAACACTAGCTAGTATTGAAGGAACACAAAGAACTGTATTGTAAAATGTCTTTCTTGATGGGAGAAACCTATAATACAAGGACGTTTGGAGGGGGGACCGGCTCCATGTAAATCGGGTCCTCAACTGTTGTCAGTAGCTTAATTTATCTCTCTTTTGAAGTATGGTTCATGCGATCTAACTAGGTGTTATGCTTTTTGTTTCTCTCTCCACCCAAGCACTCTTGTTATGCTCATTAGGAATCTATTCTAATGAAACGCTCACTATGTTCATGCTATTTTCCACTACACACAAGTTACTAGGCCATTAAATGTTACATACACATGCAAGTACCTCAGTTTATAGGATAGCAGCTACGGGTCATAAAAAGGCGTTTGCCACTCGAGACGTAACGTTAGGCTTCTTCCTATTGGATGAGGATCATTCTCTCACTAGAGCTAAAGGCACAAGAATGAGTCCATTTCTTTCCTAATGACTTGATCTCATGCAGTGGTGCCCATTGGCCTCCCGCCAAATCATTTATTGAAGGAGAGAGATCATACATTGGAGAACTAGTGACCTTGCTGGTGCTTTCGGATGTAGGAGAGGATGAATTTGAGAGGAAGGGGATAGAGAGAGAGAGAGAGAGAGAGAGAGAGAGAGAGAGAGAGAGAGAGAGAGAGAGAGAGAGAGAAAGAAATGGAATACAATGCGTGTGAAGTCCCAAGGGGCAATAGCGAAATCGCTAGCGCTCCCTTCGCTTAAGGGAGGAGAGTGAGATGCGAGAGGACACAACCCTTCCCAAAATGCCAAATGGGATGGCAGATGGACCAATCTAGAAGTGAACTCTAAAGTTGTAAAGGCTCCTGTATAAAAGGATTTTTTAAAGTAATTTTAAGGGCTTTTTGCGTCGTTTTGCAGTCTTTAGAGAGAGAATTTTTTACGAATGTGTGTGCATGTCAAACCCTTGAATTCTTTTGGCTGATAGCATGTTTAGGTGCTACCAAAAAGGAATGTCTTGGACACTCCTTCAGGTGGTACCAAAGAGGAGTATCTTGGACACTCCTTTGGGAGTAGATGAAATGAGTATGAAATGGGTGGGGGGTTATTAAGTTTCATATTATATAAAGGAAAGACAAAATATTTTTTGGTTGGAATTTAGGCGGGCTAGAAATTCCATTTCACTTTAATACTTAAGCTTAAAGTAGCAAACTGCCTCCGCATTTAAATTCCCTCTCGCTCACCACTCCTCTGGGATCTCTACAGTGCTACCTCAATGGCTCCCTCCACCTCTTGTGCCCATCTCTCTCTCTCTCTCTCTCCCCCCCCCCAGCCTGTGTTGTCAGGATCTTGCAATGTCTGCAAGCTTGCCAGCTCAGTGCTCTCTCTCTCTCTCTCTCTCTCTCTCTCTCTCTCTCTCTCTCTCTCTCTCTCTCTCTCTCTCTCTCTCTCTCTCTCTCTCTCTCTCTCTCTCTCTCTCTCTCTCTCTCTCTCTCTCTCAGTCCTCCATAGCCGCTGTACGTGCTTGTGGGCACAACACAAAGCCATTTCAACTAGCTGCTCATTGTTAGCCATATTCAGCTTCAATGAAACATCTCTCTCTCTCTCTCTCTCTCTCTCTATGGGTACCATGGCACTGTTTTGACTGTCTTCATTGTCGTGTCATTAGCATCCTTGCACATTCCACATGGAATCACGTAATACTCATAATGGTAGTACAAACCCCCTTTAATTTCCTCCATTATCTGCTACAGAGCATATCCCAAGGGATCTTCTGCTGAGTCTACGAAACTATTGATGCAAAGAAGAGGGAACAAAGAAACATGCAAAAAGGGATGGGATGAGCGCAAGAGGGTGGTGACATTGATGAGCACGAGGCAAAGAAAATATGTAGGGCAATTGCTAAGTGTTGGTGTAATCAAACAAACGGGCTTAATGAGGATCTTCAATGGAGCATTCTACAACAACTTCGCAGACATTTAACGTTCTCAGTGTTGCAACTCACATCGGAGATACTTACGGTTGATTGCATATAAATAAGAGTGGGGATTTTTGTAGGACATGAGACAAAATGCCCCGTTAACTTCAATGGGTTGGTGACCAAAACATATGGTTGCTTTTACCTCACTAATTTTTTTTGGGGCAAAAAAATAGGTACAAAAAAGTTGCATTTTTGCCATTCAACGGACCTATCATCAAAGTTTCTATAGTCACCCTCAATACAGATACTATATACATGTTTTCTGAGTTCCCTTTGGGCCTTTGGATTCAAAAGAAGCCATGGAGCATGTCAAAAGGATAATGGATCTCTTACAATTGGAACCTTGGGGGCAATGATAAAGTGCTAAATATAGCAAACATGAAAAAATTGGGTTTAGCATTATGACCTCTAGAAACCCATAGAAACTACTCAATATCTAGCCAAGTTTGTAGTCTATGATTAGATATGGTTACTACCTACAAAATACACACAATTGGCATAATAAACTAGTAATATTGAGAAAGTTATACTTGCTACTCTAAAATGTATCGTATTCTTCAACAATCAAAAAATTGAACCATCATCATATACTATGCTATATAGCATATTAGGTCCCCCAAAACTCAAGGCAGATTAGCTTTATGTTATATATTACACTTACACAATCAAAATTGAATTTGGATATCAAGAAAGCCCCCAAAAAAGTCATAAAAGTGCTAATTTTGGCCAAAAAGCAGGATTATGTAATTCTTGTAAATTGGTCATAACTTTCAATTTTAACACTTAGCTCTCCCTACAAGCATCAAAACATGTTGAGAACTATGAAGGCCTAACCTATAGCCATCTAAACCTCACAAACATGATGTTTAGAGTGGTATAGTTGCCAAAAATTGAAAAAAAGACAAAAACAGGACCCGTTTTTTCACACAGTTTAGGTTCAAAAATGTTGTGCAAGAGTAAGGTTAATGGTGAGATCGATACTCCAAAAAAAATGCTAACTTTTTTTCAGCTCATAAGGCAACTTTGTGGATATATAGCACCTAGAAATCCATTTTTATACTCTTCAAATAACTCAAGCAAAATGGTCACTTAACAGGACACAAAAGTGTCCAAGGACATAAAAGTGTCCTGTTACCATTCTAGTGTTAAAGTGCCACCAAGTAGTTTAGAGTGCTTCCAAAGTAGTTCAAAGTGTACCAAAGTGTTGGCAAAGTGGTTCAGAGTGCTTGAGAGTGCTATCTAGTGCCACAAAGTGCCTCAGAGTGCTCTTAAAGTGCACTAAAGTGATTCAGAGTGCTTTCAAGTGCCTCAAAGTGCTTTACAGTGCTGTAGAGTGCTTTAAAGGGCACCAAAGTGCATGACAAGTTTCTTGAAAGTGCCAAAAAGTGCTTCAGAGTGCTTTCAAGTTCCCAAAGTCCTTTAAAGTGCTGTACATTGCTTACAAGGGCACCAAAGTGCCCCAAAGTGCTTCAGAGTGTTCTCCAAGTGCACTAAAGTGCTTCACTAGTGGATAGAAGTTGAACAATACAAAAAACTAATTAGAAACTATGAATTTCTAGAAATAGACACCAACTCCCACTCTTCACCAACTCCCACTTCTCAACCAACCCCACCTCACTTTGGTTGAAAAGGTGGAGAAATGACATACCTACTTTTTTTGTGGACAAAAGGTGAAGTCATACCTACTTTTGTGAAAATACACCCCGAGGTGGTAGTAGGTAAGTGTTGCAATTAGATTTCAGTACTTTAGAATATTTTTGAATGTCTTTTGTGTGGCAAAGGGATTTGTACATGCGGTTCCAGGAGGCTCATCCTAACATTACGATGTCCCTTAGATGCTTTGAGGGTCTGAAGACATACTTCATATGCAAGTTGAAGGACTGCAATCTTGACCTGCTATTGTGAATACCATGTTCAACTTGTTTACTTGCGGGAAGGATTAAATAAGATGTGCCATGGAAGATATAGGCTACATGGAACATCATGCTTTTGCAGGTGTCTTGTGTGAAATCCAAGTGGTGGAATAGCGCAGTGCACAGCATGAAAAGCCACTTTTTTCATCCTTGACAAAACTACGGGAGTTTGTATTGTGTCCAAAGCCAAATGATACTGATTTTCATCGCAAAAAATGTCTTTTGGGAACATGCACTGATTGCGGGATTAAAGAGCTCTTGTTGTGTCCCGTCGAAGAAAGTGATCATTGGTATCTCTAGAATGACTGTCAAGCTTTTTGACAAGGTTCCTACACAGGAAAAGGATGAAGAAGGTCTAGCTAAATGTCAAAAAGATTTCGTGGCTCAGCAGCTCAGTCTGATGAGTTTCATTTTTGTGCTTTGAGGGAAACTAGGGAAGTTCATCAAACACAACTACTTGTACAGGTGGCAAGCTCAACAGTTCAAGGAGTGTTTGGCCAATTTTCCTGACAATGTAGTGGTGTCTATAGTGGATTTTGCAAAGGATTACTCCTTCAAGGTGCAGAATGAGATCCATTCATTGCATTGGTATTCATCTCAGGTCACAATCTTTGTTCACATTTCATACTTACGTGATACACTTGGTGCTATACAAAAGTCGACTCACTTCTACATCTCTGATAACAAGACACATGACACTTTGTTTGTGCAGCACTATTTTATTTTGCATAATGAATGGCTGAAAAGAAACGGCTATAGTGTCAAGCGACATTGGGTGTGGTCGGATGATGCTGCATCACAATTCAAAGCAAGGTGGATATTCTATTTTGTTGCATGATTCTTCAATATGAGAGGTGTCGAAATGACACACAATTTCTTCGCTTCAGATCATGGTAAGGGTGAACACGACGGGGCTGGTGCAGTGGTCAAAAGATCCCTCACACACAAGCATTTGAAATCTGATGAGTGGGTGATGCATAACGCTTCAACCATTGTTGCATTTCTCACTGTAACTCTAAAAAATCAATGCCACAGACAAACAAGAAAGTCGATCGTTCTTTTTGGGAGTTCAAGCTCCATGATGTCGATAGAGTTATAGCGTGGGATTGCAAGCGCACGACAGGGCCTTGATCTTGGAACTGTGTGAATGGCTACAGTCAGACAGATATGCACAGACTAAGGCATAGACTGCTCTCTTACTTTCGCGGTGCATGTATCAAAGGTCAATGGAGGAGATGTGCCAACAAAGATCATGTGCAGGGGTGGGTATACTTGCAAATACAACCCACAATTACATATGAAATAAATGGAGAGTGAGGATGAGGATGAATATGCCCCCATGTATGTTGTCCACCATGATGACTTGAGCGATACCTTAATAGTTAGCCAGAACTTTGCAGTGACTTCTACATCCTGAAATACACCAACACAAAGCGCCTGGCAAAAATAGAGGAAAGGATCAATGGCACAACATCATAAAGAAAAATTCGTATGTGGTTGAGGGCCGATTCTATGACAAGGTAAATGGCCGAGATGATACTTATGTACTTTTGGACAACAAGCCCACTGCTCTAATCTACTCCCATCTGGTGCAATGCATCAGGTTTTCATGTCCTCGAGGTATGGTATGTCAAATGACATATTCGAGCAAATCTATAACACATGCCCCTAGAGGAGAACTTGTAAGATTTATTTCTGTAAATTTGAATTGAGGAGTTGGCCAACACTTTTAACATAGCTAGCACTTTTATAATTAAAAAAAAGGAGGCAGGGAACTATATTGAAGAGAGTTATGAAGGATTACATCGAAGCTGGAGGGGGGGGATCACCTGACTACTTTTCCCTAAAATTATAGAGCTAGCATTTTTACACGAGAGTGATAAAAGATGTCTTTTAGAACACTTGAAAGCACTTTAGAGCACTTGACCAGTTGACCAACACTTTATCGTTCCCGTAAAACACCTAAAAGAACTTTTGAGCACTTTACCACCCCCCTGAACCACTTGACCAACTCTTTGGACCACTTAGGACCACCTAACCAGCACTTTTAAGAACTTTATACTACTTGACAAGCACTATGAACCACTTGACTAGCGCTTTGAACCACTCGACCCTCACTTTTAACCAATTGACAAGCACCTTGAACCACTCGACCAAAACTTTTAACCAATTGAACACCCTTCTAAACCAGTTGGACAACACTTTGTTCCACTTGACCACCATTTACCAGCCCCTTGAACCACATGACCAGCTCTTTGGACCACTTGACCAACCCCCTGACCAATTGGACAACACTTTGTACTACTTGACCACCATGACGCACTTGACCAACTCTTTGGACCACCTGAGCATCACTTTTAAGCACTTTGTACCACTTAGACAACACTTTGAACCACTTGACCACTTAACCAACACTTAATACCCAATCCAGTTGACAATAGCAAAAACACTTGACTTGCAAAATTCTTCATAGTATATTTAGGTTTAGATACAAGAATAATTATCTTTACAGGGAGTTAGCTTTTTCAAGGCGTAAAGTCAGTTAGTTAGAAGACTGCTCTGGCCATTCTTGCTGAGGTGGCCGCTTAGATTTGGTTGCATAAGGTGGCAATCTTGGTGCAATAATTTTCTGTTGAAGTGATTGTAGAATAAACTTTTAAGCACTTTGGAAGCAATTTGAAGCAATTTTAACCACATTGAAGCACCTTCAAGCACTTGTAGGACTTTGCAAGTGGTTGAAAGTGCTTCAAAGTGCTTTAATGTGCCTGCAAATGGTTCAAAGTGCTTAGAAGTGCATAAAAATTAGGCACTTTTTAGCACTTGCAGGCATTTGTACGTGTTTAAAAGTGCTTGGAAGTGCTTGCAGATGCTCTATCTGTCCACTTGCATCACTTTGAAAGGCACTTACTAGAACTTGGAAGATCTTTTTAGCATTTTGAAGCACTTTCAACCACTTGCAAACTCTTGCAAGTGCTTGCAGGGTCTCAAAAGTGGTTAAAAGTTCTTAAAAGGGCTCTGAAGTGATTGCAGAAAGCACTTTTAAGTACTTTTTAGCAATTTTAACCACTTTGAAGCACCTTCAAACACTTACAAGAGTTTGCAAGTGGTTGGAAGTGCTTAAATGTTTTGGCAAGTGGTTCAAAGTGCTTGCACAAGTGCATAAAAGTTAGGCACTTTTAGCACTTGCAAGCATTTGTAGGTGTGTAAAAGTGCTTGCAAGTGGTTAAAAGTGTTTGCAAGTGCTAAATAGTCAAGAATTTTTTAGCAGTGCAAGCACTTTTGACCACTTTTATGCACCTACAAGCACTTGCAGGCATTTCCAGGTGTTTGCATGTGCTTAAAAGAGACTATAGGTGGCTGAAAGTGCTTAAAAGGTGAACACTTTCAACCACTTTTAGCACTTTCTAGAACTTTATACACTTTAAAGAAAGAAAAGACTGGAGTACCTACATGACTGACACCTCCTCCTACCTCCTTGCAGCATCATTGAATTCGACTTGGAGAGTACCCTTGTAAGGTCCCCGATTTCAGTCTCCTTTTTGGCAATCACAATTGCGTTTTCTGTTGGAGAGGTTTTCGATTTCTCCACCTCCTCTCTAAGGCTCTCCGCCTTTGCAGTGCTGGGTGCACAAGCTGAGGAGGTACCGTTGTTGCGCAACCATAAGTCCCGCTTTGTAGCCAGGATTGTCTTTGCAAACTTCACCTTCTCTTCTGCCTTTACTGCATGTTGCTCAACGTCATCGGCAAGATTATCCACCCATGTTGTGTACAGGGGATGAGAGGCTATCCACATGTGTTGTAGAGGGAGGCTGGACGCCGCAGGACCGTCCACAACATTCTCTATCAATCCTTCTTTTTGTGTTGGGATCGGAGAGCACACACACAGAGAGCCATCACGAAGAAGGAGATAGACACAGTGTGTGGCGGGACGGTACTCACACTACGATGTGTAGTTCTGAGTATGGTTATTATGAATGAGTAAAAGAATGGTTGTACATGGACAGCTGAACAACGGGCAGTCGGGCACATAGACCTTTAACCCAACAATCTCCCACTTAAAGGCAGTGTGCCTTTAAAGTGGCCAAAGTACAGCAAAAGAAGTCAAGCCATATTCATCAGCGAGCTATAGTGTGCAAACCGTTGTGAGGCTAACGACTTTGTGAGTAGATCAGCAGGGTTATCATCAGTGTGTACCTTGACAAGCTCTATGCACTTGTCCTCTAGCACCTCTCGTATGAAGTGATACCTCACCTCAATGTGCTTTGTCTTCGCATGGAAGACAGGATTCCGTGCCAACGCTATGGCACTCTGGCTATCACAATGTAGCATCGGAGCATCACCAGTCATACCAAGATCTCCCACTAGTCGTGAGAGCCATATGGCCTCCTTGGCAGACTCAATGGAAGCCATATATTCAGCCTCTGTAGTGCTCAAAGAAACGCATGGTTGTAAACGTGATGCCCACGAAACCGGTCCACCTGCAAAACTGTCAACACATAGCCACTAGTAGACTTCCTCGAGTCCACTGACCCTGCATAGTCTGAATCTGTATATCCGCAAATAGACATATCCTTCTCACCATAACATAGGGACAACTCTGAAGTCCCTCTCAAGTATCTGAGAATACCTCTCACTGCATCCCAATGACGCTTGCCCGGGTTAGACATGTACCTGCTAACCACACCAACTGCATGAGCAAGATCTGGACGCGTAGCCACCAGGGCATACATCAAGGAACCAACAGCTGACGCATACGAAATCTGAGACATCTCTGCAGTCTCCAAATCTATCTGAGGGTAGTCATCATGGCTGAGTTTTACATATGGAGGCAACGGGGTACTAATGGCCTTCCCCCCTTCCATATGAAAACGCTCAAGCACCCTGTCAATGTACTCTATCTGACTAAGAAAGAGCACCCTGCGATAACGATCACGAGTGATCCGCATACCCAAAATATGACTGGAATCCCCAAGATCCTTCATGGAAAAGGTCTCATGTAGCCTATGTTTCAAGGCATCCACATCAGAAATACACTTCCGTGCGATCAGCATGTCATCCACATACAAAACCAAAACAATAAGACTGCCATCTACATCCTTGCGAGTATAGAGGCATGGGTCCTCGTAATTGTGTACATAGCCCAATGAACTCATGAATGCATCAAACTTACGATACCATTCACGAGGTGATTGCTTCAACACATACAAGGTCTTAAGAAGCCGGCATACCATCTTCTTTGAACCATGAATAACAAACCCACTCGGTTGCTCCATGTACAAATCCTCGTGCAAGTCCGGATGTAAGAAAGCTGTCTTTACATCCATTTTCTTCAAATCCATGTCTTCTGTAGCTACCAAAGCAAACAACATACGCAAAGTAGACATCTTCACCACTGGGGAGAAGATCTCATCAAAATCAATGCCCTTCTGTTGCTTGAATCCTTTAGCCACAAGCCTTGCTTTGTACCTAGGCTTTGCATCCATTGAACACAATTTTATCTTGTAAACCCACTTGCATGGTAGTTCCTTCTTACCCTTTAGCAAAGGAGTAAGCTCCCACGTATCATTTTGGATCAATGAATCCATCTCTGACTGCATAGCCTGCTCCCACTTGAGCTTGTCAACACTAGACATGGCCTCATCATAACATGATGGCTCCCTGCAATCAGTCAACAATACATAATCCATAGAAGGCACAAAATGTTGAGGCTGTCTTGCACGCCGCTCTGAGCGCCTCAAAAGCTGTGCAAGAGGTGCATTTGGCCGGTTGAGGCTCCTCTCCGGGTTCTGCTAAGTTGATGCGTTTTGTGTTTTCAAGCCCATCATATGAAGTTCTTGGTTCTTTGGGATCTCGTTTGGGTTTTTGCACCACTATCTTCCTATCATGAATGGTATACTTCTTATAGTGGGATAGTGCATCAAATTTATCATCATTTGATTCCTTGTCAGTTTCCATTTCGGTTGCCCAAACTTCTTTCAATGCCCATTTTAAATCATTGTATGTGACCTTGTGTTCCATTTTGGACAACTTAGACGGGTTTTTGGTATTTTTCTCTTTTTTTGTTTTATGTTTTGATGTTGTTCTGGTTGAGTCATGTTTCATATATCGCTTGGATATCCAGTCCTTGAGGCAGTCAGTCACTTCGACTAATTTCAAGTACTGTGTTTTGTCAGTTAACAGAGGTATTGAGTCCTCGTGGTGCTTGTTGTGGTTTTTTCTGTGTTTATCTCGATACCTACGTTGTCTTCGAGGGTTTTGTTTTGGGAAATCATAGTAGATCACTCGGCGATCCTTCTGTTTGATGCTCTGGCTCGAGCTACTAGACAGCTCATCGTCCGTGTTATCCTCTAGCCTCTTATCAGTCGAGTCTTGAAACCGTTCTTCATCATTCGTTTGTACAAGGTCTCTTACAGAGATTTCATCCACTATGCGTCGGCACTCGGACACCCTTTCTTTGTCAGGTACGTCTTCCTCAGTCTTTGGAGTTAGGTGAACATTCGTCATCTAGAATGGAATGATATCGTACCCTTCCTCGTCACAAAATTTGGTGAGGATCACTTCGTTGACACATACATCAAGAGTAGCTAGTATTTGTTGCCATCCAAATGGTTTGAACATCTCCTCTGGAAAAGGCTCTGGTATGTATGCTTCATCTTGTGCAGTCCTATCAAGAATGCAATCTTTCTTTTTTAGACTTCCAGAATTGGAAGCTTCTCCGGTTCATTGGTAAGCTTTGTTCTGGAGCCAGGCCGGTATTCCTCCTTCCTGGTCAGTCATGGAATGCAGGTCTTCTCTTGGGGCTCTGTCTACATCCCTATGGCTATGATATGTGACACTAATTTTCGTAGTGACATCCTTGTTCCTAAGATAGATATAGTCGTAACCCCAATCTCGGACCATTTTGAGCTGATGCATGAATGGTCTACGCAGAATGATGTCGAAATTGCTGCTCTCATCGAAATTCATAATAGCAAAGGTGTGTTCGTATGCAATTTCACAAGAGGTTACTACAATCTGCTCCAAGATGCCAATAGGTCTCTCCAGGTACCCATCTACCAGTTGAAGTTTCATTCTCGTTTTTCTTAGAGTAGGTTTTTTCATTTTCTCCACATTGCTTTGGTGGCTATGGCAATTCCAGCTCCACTATCCAATATCGCTATCGATTTTACATCCTTGTACTCTACTGGTAGGGTAGTATTTCCTTCTTCACCTTCACAATAGTCCCCTACCTTGTTTACTGGCACTGGCTCATGTTTATTTTGCTTCGAGGGTTGTGTTTTTAACGCGTTTCGAGAAACCTCCGTTGAAGGAATTACAAGCCCTATTTTTTCCAAATTTTTCATGACCTCGTCTAAAGATGCGGTCTAATGTTCAGCAACTCTGAGAAAGTCAGTGTACAAGGGATAGGTGATGACATCAGCTCGTGAAGTGTTTTAGTGTCCATCATCTTTGGATTGGCTTTCCATTGAGATGGAACTTTCCTTACCTCTGATCGAGTTTCAGGGTTACCAATAAATGAAGGTAAAGTCTTCAACTTGTGGTTTACTATCTTCCGATATCGATGTGCCTGCATATCCTTACTATGATTGGATGTCATTTGGGTAGAGCTCATGCTCCAGGTGGATTTTCGAGATAGGAGCTGACACAAGTGTGGCACTTTCGTCATTCCTATTCCTGATTTGTTCCCATAGCTCTTGAGGCCACTGTTCTTGTATCTCCGGAATTGGTAGTGGTACCTGAGAATGCGTTCCATCTATTGTATTGGCTACCACCCTCGTATCCAAAGGTGTTTCGTCGACCAGATTGGGTAGGTTGTTCACTTCAATTCCCCTCTCATCTAACTCCCGAATCTTTTCTCGTATGAGTACCTCAATTTTTGGAGTCGTAGGAATTGATGGTTCCCCTCGCTTGAAGGTGCTTCAAAGTGGTTTAAATTGCTTCGAATTGTTTCCAAAGTTCTTAAAAGTTTTTTCTACAATCACTTCAACAGAAAATTATTGCACCGAGATTGCCACCTCATGCAACCAAGTCTAAGCGGCCACTTCGGCAAGAATGGCCAGAGCAGTCTTCTAACTAACTGACTTTATGTCTTGAAAAAGCTTACTCCCTGTAAAGATAATTATTCTTCCATCTAAACCTAAATATACTATGAAGAATTTTTCAAGTCAACTGTTTTTGCCATTGTCAACAACTGGATTGGGTGTTAAGTGTTGGTTAAGTGGTCAAGTGGTTCAAAGTGTTGTCTAAGTGGTACAAAGTGCTTAAAAGTGATGGTCAGGTAGTCCAAAGAGTTGGTCAAGTGCTTCATGGTGGTCAAGTAGTACAAAGTGTTGTCCAAGTGGTCAGGGGGTTGGTCAAGTGGTTCAAAGTATTGGTCATGTGGTTCAAAGTGCTTGTGAAGTGGTATAAAGTGCTGGCCAATTTGTTTAGGGGGGTGGTCAAGGGACTTGTCAAGTGGTATAAAGTGCTTAAAAGTGTTGGTCAAGTGGTCCAAAGAGCTGGCCATGTGGTTCAAGGGGCTGGTAAATGGTGGTCATCAAGTGGAACAAAGTGTTGTCCAAGTGGTTTAGGCGGGTGGTCAACTGGTTAAAAGTGATGGTTGAGTGGTTCAAGGTGCTTGTCAATTGGTTAAAAGTGATGGTCGAGTGGTTCAAATTTCTAGTCAAGTGGTTCATAGTGCGTGTCAAGTAGTATAAAGTTCTTAAAAGTGTTGGTTAGGTGGTCCTAAGTGGTCCAGAGAGTTAGTCAAGTGGTTTAGGGGGATGGTAAAGTGCTCAAAAGTGCTTTTAAGTGTTTTATGGGACCGATAAAGTGTTGGTCAACTGGTCAAGTTCTTTGAAGCGTTTTCAAGTGTTCTAAAAGACATCTTTTATCAATGTAGTGTGAAAATGCTAGCTCTATAATTTTAGGGGGAAGTAGTTAGGTGATCCCTCCCCCCCCCCCCCCCCCCTTTGATGTAATCCTTCCTAACTCTCTTCAATATAGTTCCCTGCCTCCATTTTTTATTATTATTAAAGTGCTAGATACTGTTAAAAGTGTTGGCCAACTCCTCAACTCAAATTTATAGAGATAAATCTTACAAGTTCTCCTCTAGGGGCATGCTGTTATAGATTTACTCGAATATGTCATTTGACATACCATACCCCGAGGACATGAAAACCTGATGCATTACACCGGATGGGAGTAGATTAGAGTAGTGGTCTTGTTGTCCAAACTTACATAAGTATCATCTCGGCCATTTACCTTGTCATAGAATTGGCCCTCAACCACATACAAATTTTTCTTTATGATGTTGTGCCATTGATTCTTTCCTCTATTTTTGCCAGGCGCTTTGTGTTGGTGTATTTCAAGACGTAGAAGTCACTGCAAAGTTATGGACAACTCTAGGTTCTACTAAGTTGATGCGTTTCGTGTTTTCAAGCCCATCATATGAAGTTCCTTGTTCTTTGGGATCTCGTTTGGATTTTTGCACCACTATCTTCCTATCCTGAATGGTATACTTCTTATAGTGGGATGGTGCATCGAATATATCATCATTTGATTCCTTGTCCTTTCCATTTTGGTTGTCCAAAACTTCTTTCCATGCCCGCTTTAAATCATTGTATTTGACGTTGCGTTCCATTTTGGACAACTTAGACGTTTTTTCAATGTTTTTCTCTTTTTTTGTTTTATGTTTTGATCTTGTTCTGGTTGAGTCATGTTTCATATATCTCTTGGATATCCTGTCCTTGAGGCAGTCAGTCACTTTGACTAATCTCAAGTACTGTGTTTTGTCAATTAATAGAGGTACTGAGTCCTCGTGGTGCTTGTTGTGGTTGTTTCTGCGTTTATCTCGATACCTGCGTTGTCTTCGAGGGTTTTGGTTTGGGAAATCATAGTAATAACTCGACGATCCTTTTGTTTGATGCTCTAGCTCGAGCTACTGGAGACCTCATCGTCCGTGTTATCCTCTAGCGTTTTATCAATCGAGTCTTGAAACTCTTCTTCATCATTCGTTTGGACAAGGTCTCTTACAGAGATTTCATCCACTATGCATCGGCACTCGGCCACCCTTTCTTTGTCAGGTACGTCTTCCTCAGTCTTTGGAGTTAGGCGAACATTCATCATCTGGAATAGAATGATATCGTACCCTTCCTCTCATAAAATTGGGTGAGGGTCACTTGGTTGACACAAACATCAAGAGTAGCTAGTATTTTTTGCCATCCAAACTGTTTGAACATCTCCTCTAGAAAAGGCTTCGGTATGTATGCTTCTTCTTGTGCAGTCCTATCAAGAATGCAGTCTTCCTTTTTTAGACTTTCAGAATTGGAAGCTTCTCCTGTCCATTGGTAATCTTTGTTCTGGAGCCAGGCCGGTATTCCTCCTTCCTGGTCAGTCGTGGAATGTAGGTCTCCTCCTGGGGCTCTGTCTACATCCTTATAGCTATGATCTGTGACACTAATTTTCGTAGTGACATCCTTGTTCCTAAGATAGATATAGTCGTAACCCCAATCTTGGACCATTTTGAGCTAATGCATGAATGGTCTACGCAGAATGATGTCGAAATTGCTGCTCTCATCGAAATTCATAATAGCAAAGGTGTGTTTGTATGCAATTCCACAAGAGGTTACTACAATTTGCTCCAAGATGCCAATAGGTCTCTCCAAGTACCCATCTGCTAGTTGAAGTTTCATTCTCGTTTTTCTTAGAGCAGGTTTTCCCCATTTTTTCCACATTGCTTTGGTGGCTATGGAAACTCCGGCTCCACTATCCAATATCGCTATCGATTTTACATCCTTGTACTCTACCGGTAGGGTAGTATTTGCTTCTTCACCTTCACAATAGTCCCCTACCTTGTTTACTGGCACTGGCTCATGTTTAGTTTGCTTTGAGGGTTGTGTTTTTAACGTGTTTCGAGAAACCTTGGTTCAGAGAAATACAAGCCCTATTTTTTCCAAATTTTTCATGACCTCGTCCCAAAGATGCGGTCTAATGTTCAGCAACTCTGACAAAGTCAGTGTACAACAGATAGGTGATGACATCAGATCGTGAAGAGTTTTAGTGTCCAGCATCTTTGGATTGGCTTTGCATTGAGATGGAACTTTCCTTACCTCTGATCGAGTTTTAGGGTTACCAATAAATGAACTTAAAGTCTTCAACTTGTACGGTTTACTATCTTCCGATATTGATGTGCCTGCATCTCCATACAATGATTGGATGTCATTTGGGTAGAGCTCATGCTCCAGGTGGATTTCCGAGATAGGAGCTGACACAAGTGTGGTAGTTTCGTGCTTCCTATTCCTGATTTGTCTCCATAGATCTTGAGGCCATTGTTCTTCTACCTCCGGAATTGGTAGTTGTACTTGAGAATGCGTTCCATCTGTTGTATTGGCTACCACCCTCGTATCCAAAGGTGTTTCGTCGACCAGGTTGGGTAGGTTATTCACTTCAATTCCCCTTTCATCTAACTCCCGAATCTTTTCTCGTATGAGTACCTCGATTTTTGGAGTCGTAGGAATTGATGGTTCCATAAGCGCTTGAGCGGCTTGAATGAGCTCTTTGCACATCTTTAGCCTCTCTTTCTCATAGCCTAGATGAGGGTATGTTAACCAACAATCCTCTTGGGTTTGGTTAGGCTTTAGCTTTGCTTCGTAAGCTTTCAAAATTGTGTCCAAGGGCTCAACCACCTTGTCTACTAGGACTGACCCTCCGAATGGCAGTTCCGACAGTTTCTTTGTCTCGTTGTTGCCTTTAAGGCCTCTTTCCCTTTGAAGTTGTTCCTCCGTTTTGTGCAATTTGGTGTGTCATTTTTTTCGTTTCTCTTTTGGCTTTCATCTTGTTTCATTTCGCCTTCCAGGATTTTCTAGGGGTTCAGACAGACAAGTTGTCTATCTCTGTTTGGCTGTCCGGGACACTCTTTGCTACCTCATGTGCTTGAGCTCTAGTGACCGCTTTTATTGGAATGTTCCGTTCTGTTTCTGATCCACTTGAGCTTGGCACAATCCCTATTTTGTTCATGGTTGATTTTCCTTTATTTTTGGGGTTTTTTGGGTAGTGTGGAATAAGATGGTCCGTCGTGCATCCGTTGCAGAATCCAAAAAATTTCACCCGCTCTCCTTTGTTTGGACACACTCTAGCCCAGTGATCCCCACCGCATTCATAGCATGGTCCTACAGGTGGTGGAGAAGCTTGAGGAGCTCCCATTGGTTGTCCTGTTCTAGGAGAGTAGCCTCTAGGTCCACATTAGCATATTCTCATCGACCAGGTAATGATTTTTGGTTGGTTGTGCTATGTATGAGGGCTCGGGAATTTCTTCTGGAATTATCCATGGATTGTATCCCTCTAGAGCACATGCATTCCTATCAATTTCCCTTTCATAATTACTGTCTGAATCTTCTCGATGTGAGACTACCTGGATCATACTCTGATCAGATGGTGGTTCTATGGGTTGAGAAATCCTTACCATAGCCCTATTTTCCTAGGGTAAAGGAGGTTGATGTCCCAACACCGGTTGAGCTTTTTCCTCACCCAAGATTGCGTTATTTGGCCCTACTTGGTACCTTGGAGGGGGTGGAAGTTGTTGTTCTCCAGGTGGTCCGTATTGTCTCTCTCTAACATAGTTTCGATTGTAGAAACATTTGTGAGTTTCATGGTTTGTCCATTTTTGTTCTATAGCACACCATTTCAATATCCGCTGTGAGTTAGCTCCTGGCCTTTGTTGAAGGTTGCACCACTGGGTTGGATGGTCACCTCCACAAGTATATCACATTTTTGGGTGGGTGGTTGTCGTGTGTTTGAGTTCGTCCTGTTTCCTTGGTTCATCCTCCTGATCACTTCCTCGATTACTTGATCAACGTCCGGTACAGTTGGGTTTTGCCCTCCCAATTTTGTTGTGGACTCACTCATAGTTGAAGAGGTGCTACTTGTCCCGTGATGTGTGTCTTCAGTCACCTCCCCATATGCTTTGCAGTTATCTACAAGATACAATACCTCTTTCATGACTTGCTGAAAGGTGATACAGGCTTTCAAATGCAAGTCCTTCTTGAGCGTGTCATTTCGCAGTCCCTCTATAAGGAGGGATGATAGTCTTTCATCCCGAGGCAGTTCTCGAGCAGGGCATCTTTCAATGTACTGCCTGAAACAAAGCGATGCTTCTTTCACTTTTTCCTTTTCCTTTTGCCTAAATGCATAAATCTAGGAGACAGTGTTATGCTTGATCCCTCTTTTTGAGAATTATTCCTCAGCGAATGCTCGGAGAAGTTGCTCAATACTTGGGAATTCTAAGCTGTTTAATGGTTGAAACCAAGTCAAGGCATTACCTTCCAATGTCAACCCAAATCCTTCATACTGAGTGTGGAAATCAACACTTGTTCCGCTCTCAATACTTGTTTGAAGGTTGAAACATTGGCATACAGACCGCCAGACCCATTATACTTTTTGGGTAAGCATTCTTCTACTTGGGACGATCGCATATGCCTGGCCTCTGCAACCATTCTAGCAACTCCTGGTCCCCCTGGGATGGCTTCTCTTGGTTCATAATCTCCTCTCGGTACTAATAGTGGTATCCTATCCACCGTACGTTCATCAATTCGATCTCTTGTGATAGTCGGAGGGATTCGAGTGGTGTAAGTGAATTCAGGAACAAAGCTGCCCCTATGTGTGTTCATGGAAGCCCTAGTCTCCATCGACCCTAAGGGTTCTGTTCTCAAAACTCGTTCATGTCCATAAGAATCCTCCACTCTTGTTCTCAAGGGAATCTCAAGTACAGTCTCAGGTTTGATGTGAGTAGTCGTGGTTTTTTCAGCTTCCGGATTTACATAGTATTGGTGGAGTGGTCCTCCAAAATATGTATATCTTTCTAACTCCTTCTGGTTCATTGGGGAGTACTTTTGGCCATACTTGTCCATTATGACCACCTGAATACTACTACCCTCCGTGTAAGTGTAAACATACAAGTTTTTTCGGTCGGTTAATTCTTTGATGTGGGGCTCGTCACATCTGTAATAGAGTGTTTGGTCTCCAATATTGAACTTATAAAGCCCCACATATGTGCTGTCTGTGTTAAGGCGCTCAGTCTCATTGGTGCATCTAAGTATCACGTTTTGTTTCTCCATTATGAGTGGTGCATCGGCCGATTCATTATCTACTTTGTCCTTGGTGCCTGTCATTCCCCATTTATCCACAATATACGGGTTATGAACCACTAAGTACATCATTCCCTCTCGGTCAAAATACCTATCCCCGTCATAATCAACATCTACAAGGTCTTTAAACTGGCTCGGCCTATTTTCCAACTTAACACAGTAGCGGTCCATTCCATCCTTTTTTGGCTTTAAGCACATTTTCAAATTGAAACTTCAGATAAAACAACTTCTATTCAAATGTGGGTTGTGAAGGACCTGCACCCATCGAATATGTTCCCTTAGGGTTTGACTTGTTAGAATCTTCAGTCATGAGCGTATGATCTCTCAGACGAAGTGTCAGAGAAACTCTCCTCTAAAATGGGTTCCAAAGGCGGTAGTGGTATTTGATTCACACTTTCTTCTGTTGAGTGATTACTCCCTTGATCAAAGATGTTATGGTTCCTATTCTGGTACAATCTTCCTGATCGCAAATTCATGAATAATTGGTAACAAGAAAAATCCAAACCGAGTTACCTCATTAAATAGTTTGAATCTTCCGTTTATTCTTGCTTGCTGGAAATATCTTAGTACCTGTAACCTATCAAGAATGTGCTTGATAGTTGTAATCTTACAGCTGTTCTTGCTAGTTCTTGCTTTTGTTCGACAAAACTTGGCACACAATTCCCTACACAACCTCAACAATTTGATCCAATTTCAATTTTGAAGAAGCAGCTGTTGCTATGGCCTAGCTCCTTGTGTGGTAAGTTTCTGTCTCTGTTCTGGCTCAAAGGTACATGGATCGCGATCCATGTTGGGAAGCCATTTGAACTTTTGTTGATACCCTCATCTCCAGCATGGTTAAGGGATCTTATGGTATCAAATTTTTTAGAAATGAATCTCTATATTGGAAGCTAAGTTGATTTTGTCACTTTGCCTGAGCTCCTGTCAATTCTGAGATTTCAACTCTGGAAGGACCACTAGACTCTCTGTGATACTCTCTAGCTATGGTACTAGTTTGGTGTCAATTTGTGTCAGAGGAACATGGATCGCTATCCATGTTCCTTTGTGTCAAAATACACTGAATTTTGTCCCACAGCTAGTCCTTGGCTTAGTGATGCTGCCTATATGGTTTTTGAATGCTTTAAAGCTTTTTAGGACATGCAAAAGTCAGTTTTAGGGTTTATGTCAGTGGTTTCCTCCCTTGACCTGATTTTTGCCACCTTTTGCCCTCTTTTTGAGATTTCCTGATAAGGGTCCTTTAGGAGAAAGTGCTCCAATCGTTATCAATTCCTTGCTTGTCTTTTATCATCTCAAACTTCCAAAAAGGTACATGGATCGCGATCATGTTTGGCATGATTTTGGACTAACACTTTGTGAGCTGATCACACAAGGTATGATGATGTTATTCCCCAAGTATTTTTGGATTTGGTCAGTTTTTTCCAAGTGAGAAGAAAAGTTTTGTGCTCGTTTTGCGGTTGTTTGCAAATCACTCCCTTTTTGGTATTTTGACGAGCTTTTTTCACTTTTTGTCTATGGCTCCTTTTGGAAAAGTTGTTCAACTAATAATCAGGAGTACAGTGGTCAAATAATGATGTCAAATGTCTACCTGGAACATGGATCGCAATCCATGTTGGGAAGCACCTGGGCATGAAATTTGGTTCAGTGGATTCCTTGCTTCTAGTTGGTCCCAATTCTCATCTCTTTTTGGGTTTGGGCAATTAAAAGTTCAATTTTTCCTTGTTTTTCCCTTTTTTTCAATTTGTTTTGGTCTGCTCAGCCCAATCTTGATTTTTATGATCTTTTGGTCCTCTTCTTCTCACCAAACTCAATGTTCTGATGCCTGAGAGCCTGTTCTAAGCAGAGGAAATATTTTTACACCATCCAGTTTTGAAGCTCTGACCATCACTTCTTCAATTTTTCCGAGTTATGGTCTTCAACACAAAAATAAGGTTTTTGACTGTTTTTCCCTCGATCCTTTTGGCCACAAATGATGGTGTAATTTGTTACCTAACCTACTCCTACAATTGAAATGAATGTGCCAACATAATTGAACTTAATAGTACAGAAATATACACAATGTGTGTGGTTAATCCCCTTTCCAAGCATGTGAAAATTCAAAGAACGAAATACTATCTTGTACTTCACTCATAGCTTCCTTTGCTCTTAAGGAATAGCACTGGCTAGTCTCAGACTCCAGTCGCTATGAAGCACTAAACCTACGTCTAGCTGCTTCACTGTCTATGGGTAAACAGAACGGGTATCAAAAGCTTGAAGGGAGATTTCTCTTTTTGTTTTTTGTTTTTTTTGTACACTGAGTCACTCACCACCAAAGGATTGGTTTCCCTGGCAGTGGCACCAATGTTAGCGGGTCGCCGCAACGGACGTCTGCAACGTAGTTCTTTTGTACTAACATAATGTCAATATGCAAGGAAGCGACTCGGGGTGGGGCACGGAGACTTAATGAGAGTGTCAATCTCACCAAAGTGAACTCGAAGACTACTTGTTCCTTACAACAAAAGCAAATCAACCACTTCCCTAGTCAGACAATCAGTATGCGTCCATTCTCAACACTCAACATAATCACGTCGTTTTGGTATCCAAACGAATCCGTAATGTCACAAAACTTAAGGAGAGGTATCACAACACTTATGGGCTCAATCCTACCAAGTTATATCACCATCTGGGAAGGTACATAAATCACGATCCATCACAAAAAATATGCAAAAAACGGAAACAGAAGTACTTGGAAGGATCCACCTTAAGTATAGAAACACTTATCCATGGTCAAAACATCAAAAAACAACCATTTCAACTCCCAAATCAATGCATTTAGCTCACAAACGACTCATCGCGAAACACAATAGAATTGGAAATGATTACACTTAGATTGAAGAGCAAGAGACAAGGAACACAATGTACTATTCGGAATAGAATTCTGATTACCCGTTCAGGAGAAATGATGATTACAAATTGTAGTCACAAGAAGCTTTTGCAGCGCACATTTTCTTCTTCCAGCTAATGATAATCCTGCTTTCAAAACTAAGGGTTCTGACTTTAAAAGTTAGGGGGCTTTCCCATGGCCATCTGGCCTCTTACAAGGGGTAGACTCAGAGAAAATAAAAAAGAGTATGGTCTTATCTCATTATGATTGCAACTCATTTTAGGCTGAATTACAGGGTTTTTGCCAAAAAAAATAGAGTATCCGTCGGGTTTGGTGTGCATATTCGCTCGTATCCACCAAAATGTTGGGTTAAAGGCCTGTGTGCCCGGCTGCCCGTTGTTCAGCCACCCATGTACAGCCATTCTTTTACTCATTCATAATAACCATACTCAGAAATACACATTGTAGTGTGAGTACCGCCCCGCCACACACTGTGTCTATCTCCTTCTTCATCCTGGCTCTCTGTGTGTGTGCTCTCCGATCCCAACAAGTGGTATCAGAGCTTGGTAGTGAGAGCATTGAGAGATTCATCATCATTGTTGAGTGTGCTGAAAATTAATGTTGTTTCATTGCCATTTTTTTTTGTCTCGTGCACACGCCTATTTCCAAAAAGCAGAAGGTTTTCCGAGCTTGGCATTGGAAGGTTCAGCACTCCGCGAGTATTTTCAGCAGGTGTCTTGAGGTTTAACCCCCCTTTCGGAGCCATTCGTGCCATCAGAAATCCCATCCGAGCTACAGACTAGGAGCTACATTTTTCAGCTCTCTTTGGTAGTTTTCTGCTGCTAGAGCTTCCATAGCCATTACAGGTGCCATTGCTGCATTGTCTTCCACTTACGTGAGCCCTCAAGTCATTTGAGAGTGTGTAGCCTCTTCTTGGAGTGGCCTCATGCACACAGATAGAGTGGGAGTTTGGCGGCATTGTCTTCTTTGACTACAGGTACAGGTGTAGGTACAGGTACAGGTTACACAGAGCTTTGGATACAGGTTTCTTCTGTGGTTATAATATGTTGATGGATGTGGATATGGAAGTTATACAGACACTCTTTATGCATGATATTGTGGAGATTTGGTTCACTTATACATACAGCGGGTTTGCTCTTGCTTGCAGTGTTGCGGTTTGAGCACGGACAGGTACTTGGTTGACAGTAGAGATTGGACTTCGTTGAGCTTGTGCATTGGTTATATGCTCACTTGGATCCATTTATGCTCACAGATTTGTGTAAGCTTGGTCAGCTTATGTCTCTATTGTGGTTATTCAGACATGGAGTATGTTTATGCCTCTATGACAGCTCATTGTTGATGCATTTTGTGGCACGGTTTGCCTAGGCCGGTTGAGTTACATGTGTCAGAGGTTTATGCATTTGTTTGTGGATTTCTACGTACGTTTTTTGACCATATTATGGGCTGATTTATACTCTATGCATTTGCTCTTTGATTGAGCAGCAGGTGTTGTCAGATTTGCAGCACTACTTTGTTGTGGCAGTTTGTTGGTTGGTTACAGGTTTCTGATTGTTGCATTCTTGTTGTAATGGGCACTAAAGAGGACACAGTTTTCAATATTGAGAGGTTGGATGGTGCTAACTTTTCATATTGGAAAGATCAGATTTGGAATGTCTTGGTGCAGAAGAAACAGATTCGACCTCTAAAGTTACAGGGAGTTAAGCTAGAGAACATGGAGAGGGATGATTGGGAGGAGTTGGATGAGATGTGCAGGTCTACCATTAGGCTTTTCCTTTCAAAGTCTGTTTATTACAATGTGAAAGATGCACAGGGTGGAGCTTATGAGCTATGGAAGCGGATTTGCGATATGTATGATAAGCATTCGACTACTTCTATGGTGTATTGGATTAAAAAGCTTATTGATTTGCGAATGGAGGAAGGTGCTTCCATGAATGCGCATTTGAATGATTTCAATACAATTTTCAGCCAACTTACTACGCCGAAAATTACGTTTGAGGACAATGTAAAAGCTATGTTTTTACTTGTCACGTTGCCTGAGTCATGGGACACATTTAGGATAGCTATAAGTAACTCGGTTCCTGCGGATGAGTTGACAAGTACTAATGTGGAGTCTAGTCTTCTCACAAAAGAGATTAATCGAAAGAATAATGCAGGTAGTAAGTCTTCTAGTGCAATGGTTGTCAGAGGCAGGACTATGGACAAGTATAATTCCAACAGGGGTAAATCTAGAAGCAGGTCCGGTGCACGCACAAGTAAAAAGGATGTGGAATGTTTTCATTGTGGTAGAAAAGGCCATTTCAAAAAGGATTTCTACAAGTGGAAAAGGGAAAATGAAGATGGTAAGAAGAAAGACCATGATGCTAAGGACAAGCCTAAGTCCAATGTCAAGATTGAGGAGTTAAATGCAACACAGGGAGAGTGTAGCTCTCAAGATGACCATGTATGTGCTCGGACTAGTGCTCCTAGTGAACAGCTTGGTGATGTGATGCTTGCATCCTATTTTGATGATGCTTTTCTTCTCACTCATGAGAGTAGTATGCCTATGGATTGGGTCATTGACAATGGTGCTTCTTTTCATGTTACGCCTCATAGGTCGTGGTTTCATGACTATGATGCTTCGAGCACAGGTACTATCAGGATTTCTGATGGGCGTTCTATGCAGATTTATGGCATTGGGGATATTCATTTGGCTATGCCAAACTCTACTACGTTTGTCTTGCAGCATGTGCGTCATTTGCCGGATCTTGCAAAAAGCTTGATTAGTGTGGGTCAGTTGGATTCACTTGGTTTCAATGTATCTTTTGGTGACGGAGGTTGGAAGCTCACTAAGGGCATCCTTGTTTTGGTTAAAGGTGCTAAGAGGAATACATTGTATTCCCTTTCTGTAGCTAGTGTGGCTGATCATATTGTGGGGATCACTGTTCAACCTCCTGCTTCTTTATGGCATCAGCGTTTGGGGCATATGTCACTAAAAGGTTTGAAGTTGTTGGCACGTGCGGATTACATTCCCGTTTCAGATTTTGGTGGTTTTGAGTTTTTTTAGCATTGCCTTTATGGTCGACATGCTCGGTCTTCTCATAAGAAGAGTGTTCCACACAGATCTTTGGAAAATCTAGCTTTGGTGCATAGTGATGTATGTGGGCGGATGCCCAATGCTTCTCTTGGAGATGCTATGTACTTTGTTACGTTCATTGATGATGCTAGCAGGAAGGTATGGGCATACCCCATTCGTAAGAAGGATATGGTGTTTGATATATTTAAGCAATGGTTGGCTCTTTTTGAGAACCAATCAGGTTGTAAGTTGAAGTGCTTACGTACGGACAATGGGGGTGAATTTATGTCTCATGCTTTCACTACATTATGTGTTGAGAAGGGAATACGGCGTGAGCTTAGTTCTCCCTATACACCTCCTCAAAATGGTGTGGCAGAGCGCATGAATAGGACTATACAAGAGAAAGTCCGTAGTATGCTTTCTATGGCTGGTTTGTCAGATGGATTTTGGGCTGAAGTAGTTGCCACTTTTGTGCATTTGATAAATTGTTCACCTAGTGTTCCTTTGGGCTTCAAAGTGCCTGAAGAGGTATGGATAGGTTTGCCACCTTCGTATGGTCACCTTCATGTTTTTGGCTGTGAATCTTATGTACATGTACCTAAGGCAAAACGCAGCAAATTGGATCCAAAGAGCAAGAGATGTATCTTCTTGGGTTATGGTAGCTCTTGTGAGATGGGTTATCAATTGTGGGATCCTATTGATAGGAAGATTGTGCGCAGCCATGATGTTGTTTTTCATGAGGACTCTATGTATAGAGCATCACCGCGAACAGTTGAGGTTCGGCGTGTGATATTTGAGGAGGATGGTCATCGGTATGATGGTCCCATGGCTGCTCGTGGGCAGCCCATTGACCCTCAGGTGGGAGATCGACAGCCCTTGTATAACCACGGACCTTACTGAAGAGTAAGAGCAACTTCTAGTCGATACGCTCATGCAATATAAAGATGTCTTTGCATGGTCTTACAAAGATCTAAAGGAGATAGATCCAGAGATATGTCAGCACACGACTCCCCTTAAGAGTGATGCTAGACCACGCAGACAACGTCCTTACACGTACAATGAAACTTTTGCACAGAAAATCAAGGAGAAAATAGACAAATTAAAGGACACCGAGTTTATCCCCGACTGTGGTGGTACCCAAAAAGAATAGGAAACTGCGGGTTTGTGTAAATCTTAAGCAAGTAAATGCAACCACCATTAGGGATAACTATCCACTACCAATAACTGATCATGTTATTGAGAGGGTAGCAGGGAAAGAGGCCTATAGTTTCTTGGATGGATTCTCCGGCTACAACCAACGATTAAGGCGAAAGATCAGCATAAGACCGCTTTTGCGATAGAGTGGGGTATATTTGCATATAGGGTAATGCCTTTCAACTTGACCAATGCCCCAGCCACATTTCAAAGACTAATGGCCCACGCATTCAAAGATTATCTCAGGCAATTTTTGGAGATCTATATGGATGATCTTTGTGTTCATTCCCACCGATGAAGTGACCACATCACTCATCTGAGTAAAGTCTTTGAAAAATGTAGAACGTATCGTATTTTCTTAAACCCGGAAAAATTTGCCTTCATGGTGAGACAGGGTTGAATTCTGGTCCATTAGTATCAAAAAACGGCATTTCAACTGATCAAGAAAAGGTGAAGACAATTGCTGCACTACGGAGACCAACGAAGATAAAAGAAGTGCAAGCATTTATGGGGCATTGCGGATACTACCAGCGATTCATATATATGTATGTTGTAATAGCTAAGCCATTGTACGCCCTCATAACTAAGTTTGAATGGACGGAGGAATGTGAGAAAGCTTTCCAAAAATTCAAGCAACATTTGATTTCAGCTCCAATTTTGCAAGCCCCTGACTGGAGCAAAATCTTCCATGTCCATGTGGATGCGTCAGCCTATGCCATTGGGTGCATATTAGCCTAGCCAGGAGAGAAGAAAATGGATTTTTCCATCTGCTACTCCAGTCGACAACTAAACAACGCAGAGTAAAATTATACCACTACAGAAAGAGAGGGCCTGGGAATGATCTATGCGGTCAAGAAATTTAGACACTACCTTCTAGCAAACAAGTTTGTCTTCTTCGTGGATCACCAAGCACTGCTATATCTAGTAAACAAACCTTGCAACACTGGAAGAATTGTTCGTTGGTATATATTGTTGCTTGAATTTGACTTCACGGTGGTTGTAAAAAAGGGGACCACAAACTAGAGAGCAGACCATCTTTCACGACTATTTCATGGGGAAGCGCCTGCGGGTGTCGATGATGAACTTCCTGATTTGTATCTGTTAACATAGAAATGGTGTCGCGATGGAGCGAAGAGGTCATGCCACTACTCACAATAAGCTCTTTGGAGACAGAAAGACAACCATCAATGATCCATCAAACACTGAATCTCATCCTGTTAGCAAGACGGTTGTACAAACACTGTAAGGATGGAAAACTGAGACTATGTGTACAACTTGAAGATATCACCTACTACCTCAAACAAGCTCATATACAAAACACGGGATTTCACACTGGTGAAATACAGATAGGTCAATGGTTACAAAGACTGGGCGTCTACTGGCCAAACATGGAATACATTGTCCATAAATATATAAAATCCTGCGATAAATGTATAATACAGTCACCAGTGGAACATGCCACAATGTTTTGAGTAGTACAAGCACCGAAAGGGAGTGCTCACATCATTGAGTACTTTTTAAAAAAAACCTTTCCAGAGGAATGGGACAAATCAAGAAGGAAAACTGTTGAGGAAGAGGCCAAACACTATCTACTCATTGCCAACCAATTGTATAGGTGGACGAAAGACGAACAATTACGGTTGTGTGCTACAGAAAGCAAATATTATGTCATATAGATCAAGCACACATGGGACAACCTGGAGGACACTTCATCGCCGATAAGACGGCAAAGCTAGTGCTAAACTCAGGTATATGGTGGCCAACTCTATTCATGGATGCAACAACATATGTCAAACGATGTGACGAATGTCAATGCACGAAACCACCCCTACGTGGAGATGACGTGCCACTGAGGCCGATGATGGGAGTTCACGCTTTTGCCAAATGGGGCATTGAATTAATTGGTCCCATCAACCCTCCAAGATACAGGACACACGCACAATACATTATCATAGCAACAGATTACATGACGAAGTGGACGGAAGCCAAAGCAACCCAAAAAAACGATGCAAGGACTACAACGCAGTTCCTTTTTGAAAACGTATTCACGCGGTATGGACTACCAATCGAAATAGTAAGTGATAGAGGAACACACTTTGTGAACGACGTCATTGAGACTCTCCTTGATGAATTCATGGTGGTCCATTGAAAGTCAGCACCCTATCATCCGCAAGCCAACGGACAGAGAGAGAGGACCAACAAAATCCTATGCACCGTGCTCACCAAAATAGTCAGTGACTCAAGAAATGATTGGGATTAGAAATTACACACCGCTTTATGGGCTTACCATGTATCTTTTAAAACTTCCATTGGCACGACTCCCTTTAACCTCGTCTTCGGAATTAATGCGATACTACCATTGGAATTCCTAGTCAAATCCCTTAGGGTGGCAACACAATTAGGATGGACGGGCCATGAGCTATTGGAGAGACTAGACACCCTAGAGCAGTTAGATGAAACTAGACTCAAAGTGATAGCTGGGATATATGGTCAGAAAAAGCAAATGAAAGCTTTTCATGATCAACACATGATTGGTAAGGAGTTCCAAAAAGGGGATTACGTTCTCATGTACACCCTGAAACAACACTCCAAAAAACTCAAAAAGAGAGGAATGGGGCCTTTTGTGATCCATGATATATCGCAAAGCGGCACCGTTAAACTTGAAACATTGGCAGGAGAGGAGATGCCTAATTGGACGAGTGGTTGCATGTTAAAGAAATATCTTCTTCCGCTGACACCAGACGAACTCGCAACACTCCATGAGAAGCTCAACGCAGATGTCAAGCATAGGACATTTAGGAACAAGCACAGTAGGAGTCCAAACTTAGAATATTGAAACACACAGAAAAATCAAACTTCCAGAGAAAAGAACAACAGGCAGTGGCTGATCAGCATGCTCCGATAGCATCCATACAAATGGCGACTACATGGTTAGGAGGAATGGATGTACGTATTCAGTTACAACTTGCCAACGGCACCACCGAAAGAGCGTTAGTGGATACAGGGGCCATAGCTAATGTGGTTAACTACTACAGTTTCAAAAAAATCACACAGGAACCTCTAATGCCAAACACTATGGGTTCAAGGTCGCCAAAATAGAGGTACTATGGATAGTCTAGGCCACATAAATGTTCCAATCAACATTGATGGAACAGTGTATCTACATCAATTTCATGTGGTCAAAGATCATCAGCTAAACAAAGCAGTTATTATGGGAGTGCCGTGGATGCGCACTTATCAGGCAGGACAACACTTTACGCATCGAACATGAAGGTCAATCTTTAGCCACACCATTTGTACAAACGGACTATGAATGGAAACCTCTACCTTCGCCACATGCAACAGCCCATCAATCATCCATCACCAAGGTTACGAAAATATGGGTCAAGAAATCAATCATGGAAACCAAGCCCAGGCAATTGTGGATACCTAAACGCCAAATCAATACACGTAAATGTACGTTGCTTACAAAAAAATTAAACCATCCCGAATTGCTCACCTATGTTGTCAAACGGCCTAAACCGATGCACCACTCTCTTCATCATCCAACCACACTCAAATGGGTATGGCAACCAAAACAACATCGCCTTCACGATGCCTCTTCTAGTGGATCCACACCTCGGGAACTTTGATGGCAACCCAAAAAATACCAACAACCGACACCATCAACAACATCAAAACTTTTGTAGTTCATAGTCAAACATAGAGCACGCCTTCTACAATTACTATTGTTCGGGCCACGCAGCTTCTAAGGAACCTTGCCAACAGCATCCATTGAACATATTGTTCAGCACCTATCTCTTGCACAACAATTTCTTTTCCCATGCATATCCTCCATGAGCATCATAGAGCCACACTATATGGCTATGCATAGACACGTGCTTTATTCCCATGCACTATAACACATGCTCATCGCGGACGACTCACTTTAGGAAGGGGAGAAAAGCGGTTGGAGTACCACTTGGATATAACATTATTATCATCCTATTGTCTTTCTTTTCTTTTCTTTTCGTTTCCTTTCTTTCCCGTTTCCTTTAAAAAAAATAAAAAACACACAAGTTTTCGGAGCCTGACAGACTCTTAGTTGGCATAATCATGAGGCTACCGTCACGATCTAATACCAGAATAAGAGTATGTATATAAGGGAGGTGACACTAATTTTGGCCAATTTTTGGTCGTCTAATAATCATTGTAAATAATTTTATTTTACAAAAATGCAAAAAATGACAGGTGATCAACAAAAAATTGATAAGTCGAGCCAGGAAAGTTAGAATCGACTTTTGAAAGCAAACGCCAAAACTTCAAAGCAAGGAATACAATCATGGAAAATATGGAAAAATTCAACACAAAATGAATTTTGGATCAACTTCTAAAGGATCAAAACTGCAGATCGAACGCCATTTGTAAAACGAGCGTCAGAATGACGGAACGGTTCGAACCGTAGGTGATGTGCCCAGCAAGTTATGAGCAATGAAGGTAAGTATAAATGGGGCATTCCGGGTAGACTGGGATCATATAGTCAAAAAAGGGCAACAAAAGCTCATTTGCATTCTCACACACACAGAGAGAGAGAGAGAGAGAGAGAGAGAGAGAGAGAGAGAGAGAGAGAGAGAGAGAGAGAGAGAGAGAGAGAGAGAGAGAGAGAGAGAGAGGAGCATAGAGTTTTCGGATTTGATTCTTCCTGCTACGACCACCTCGGTGAATCTCACTACACCAGATTTGACAGGTATGATCATTAACCTTGCAAGAGCATTTTTGTGTGACCCATACTGCATCAATAGTACCAAAACAACAAATCAAAGCAGTACAAGGTCACAAAATCGGCAAACTCACAGGGCCAATGTGGGAGTCCAAAACCCATCAGAAATAAGAAAAACTTCATCAGTAGACCCCAACTACCTGGCAGAATCAGTCAAACTAAGAACAATAGGAAAAGGTGCTGGAACATTGATCGCGATACATGTTCCCAAAATCCTAAAATCAAGGAAACTTCTATAGGAGCAACTATAGAGGCCCAAGAACAAAGCCCCATGACTATTTTTGCAAAAAGCTTCCCAACATGGATTGCAATCCATGTACCTTTTTGCCAAAATCAAGATCAAAGAGGTTCACTAGTTGGTCTTGTGGTTGCAAATGATCACAAGCAATGTTCTAAAGATCATCAGATCCACCTGGATTGCTATAGTCAGTTTGTAAATGGTCTTTTGGTCAAAAGTACTGCTAAGGTAATTTGAATAACTTCAACCTTTCCTCAAAGTCTATCAACAAGCAATTGTAACCTAAGAATGGTGATGGGATCAAAACCAAGCAAAAGTATACTTGCAAAATGGTGAAGCTTGCAAGATTCAGTTTGCCTTCCCAAAAGAATTCAAAGTCTGGGGAAACTTGCCAGGGAACCAAGCAAAGCTATGAACTATAGACCTCAACCAGCAGAAATCAATGCAAGGAGAGATTTCAGACAAAACATGACTTCCAAAGTGGTGGCCAGAAACAGATTTGGTCAAAACGGAAAAAATATGGCCATAAACTAAGAAATGGGGCAAACTATGGAAAAACATGTCCAAAGTTGAAAAAATTTCACTAGTGTACTAGGAAAACCTATAAGAACCAATGTGCCCAAGAACTCTGTTCAAATGCTTCCCAACATGGATCGCGATCCATGTACCTTTTTAGCCAAAATAAGTAAAACCCATGCCATTTGATTCACGATGATCGAGAAAGCCAAGGGTATGAAGTGTCAAGCCATTTGAATCCCAAAAATCCACTTCCAAAAGCGAAAATCTCTGAATATGTACATGATTTTTAAAATTTAGCCCAAGTGTCAAACCATTGATCCAAATCCCAAACTTTTTGGACCAACTCATAATCAAGATGAACCCTACCAGATGGTATCAACAGTTTTTCAAAATATTTCCCAACATGGATCGCGATCCATGTATCTTTAGCTCTAAATCCAGAGAAAATTGCTCAGTAGCATCCCCTTATGCCCAGGGACAACTTCCCAAAGTTAGAATTTTAAAATGCTTTCCAACATGGATCGCGATCCATGTTCCTTTTTGCCAAAATCTATCTGTTTCATTACAGTTTTGTGCCTATAGTAATCCTACATACACTGGTGAAATTTGGTCAAATTTGGAGTAGTTTTGACAGAGTTAAGCTCACTTTTTTATTTTATGGTCAATTTTACACTTTCTGACAATTTTGATCAATGGTTAAAACCTGATTTCACTTGCAAACTGGCAATAGGATGCCTCGAAGGAAAGCACAGAGGGAGTGGCATATGGCACCCTATGAGATAACCGATATCTCATCCAATGAGAAAGCTCATCTCACCAAACAAGTACTTGAAGCGATTCCAACAAACATTTTCATTGGAAAGTTCCAAGCCACATACAGAAATTGTCAAGGCCACCATCTTTCCCCAAGAAATGTGGACTTTGCACCAGAAACTAGAAGTGTACAGGGGTCAGGTGTGTACAGCTGATCGATAATTTCTTAAGGCTACCTCCTTGGGGGACAGATTTCAAACGGGCTCACGAGCTCATAAGCACAATTCAGTACAATGGGGAAGCAACTCTAACAGACAAGGATGGGGCAGTTGAAATCACCAATGAAGCCCTCCATCTGCTACAAGGAACGCACAACCAGTGGAAGGAAGGAAGCTGAAGAGAAATGAGAAATTGCCAGTGCCATGCGGAAAATAATTCACAATGAGCTCAAATGAAATATGGAGCAGCGACAACAAGAAGAATCAAAGAAGCAACGCGTCAATGATTTAGAATCATCTGACGAATCTGGAAAAACTAAAGACGAGAAAAGTCTCTTGCAAGGAGAGGGACAGCACGAGACACAGGAAGGACAAGACCAAGACCTCAGTTTGCCCAAGGATGCTGAGACAATTTCAGAGAGGTCAGAACAAGAGAAAGGGGAAAGTGCAGGACAGTCGGAGCAAAGAGGCAACGAAAAGCAAACGGAACAGCAAGGCAATAAATAAACGGAATCACAAACAAAGCCTGCCACGACCTCTGATGCAATAGAGGGTTTAAAACAAAAGGAAAAGCAAGCTGAAGTGGTCGAGCATTCAGATCAGTAGGGGCCAAGAATGCAACGCACTCAAGCGGCCATAAAAGAAGGAGCGGAGATGGTTAGCTCCTTTGATATTGACAGTCACCTAGAGCAAATCAAACTGCAATTCCAATGTCAAAGAGCTCTTTATAACCTCAAGGAGTTCAAAGTAGAAGATAACAAAAAGGAGGTATCTCGAGTAGCAGCAAAATCCGAGTAATTGAAGCAACAAATTGAGGCACTAAAGAACGCACAAGTCCAGGCACAATCGGAGCTGCAGAGAGAAAGAGAGAATGCAAGCTACTATTATAAAGAAGTGCAACAATTCAATGAGGCGAACTCATCTTTACAAATCGAACAACAACGCCTTGAGGAGGAGCTAACCAGGGAAAAGAACTGAATGAGAAGCTACAAGGCTCGTATGCCGTGGTTAGCAGGTCTCTCACTCAACTCTTGGAAATTCAGGAGACACCCTCCTCTTCGACTATGCCTGCAGGCTCTACTTCCTTGAGCCAGGAGATCAAAGAGTTAAAAGGAGCCCTAAAACAAGAAAAATATGATAGACAGATCATGTTAGCAGGTCATAGGGCCCTACAATAGGCAAAGGATGAGAAAATTGAAGACTTGAAAAAGCAGCTGACGGAGGCAAGAAAGGAAGTAGAGGATCGGAAAGCAAATCAAACAAAGGATCAACACGACACAGGAGAATTTGAGCATGACATCCACCTTGGAGTCGGCAAAAGATGAAATTCAGTGTTGGATCTCAGAAGTCAAAGACCCGTCACACAGGGCATATCTGCAATTTGAGTTAAAAGTGTTGGAATCAGCTGCCCTCCTCATGATCACTCCAGATGAGGTTCTAAAAAATTTTGGGTACGAAATGATTGCACTACCATTGATGCGGCAAGAATTTCGATTATGGCATCAAAAAATGCTCCCAAAAATTAAACCAAACAGCAGAGGGGATTACAGAGAGATTACAGCTCTTCAGATTGAAACAATCATTGACAATCAACCCATCTGGAGAAATAAATGGTTCGATCAGCGACCTACTGACAAAATATATTACTGGAATGCACCCCAACACCTCAGGATCGACCCCACTTACTGTCCTATCAACAGGAGGCGATCCTGGGACAGTTTTTACAGTTGGCAAAGCAAAAGACTGGCAGTGCTGAACTACCCTGTAATAACCAAGCCGATCAATAACAAACCCCCATCAGAGCATTACATGGTCCAAACTCTAAAAGGAGTCGACATCAATATGATGAAGGAGATCCTAGATCTCGGTTGCCAGATGCTGGTAAAGATTGCCAAAATTCTCATCACGTGCAATACAACCTTCAGCGACATTGAAGCGGCAGAGCATCCATGGAAGGTGTTTGTCGAGGGTACACGGGGTATCTACTGGAACATGGAGACTGAAATCCCCAGCAAAAATATTATCGTGGGATTATATGCAAGAGTCATGTTTCTATCATCTCAATACATGCAGACCTTCAAAAGAGCTTTCATGACAGGTTTCTTCGAAGTGGACTCTTCCATATTCAATCCAATGATAAAAGATCTGATAGCCCGTCACATCGCTTATCAGAGCACCATCGCAAATAATCTCTTCAGAGAACTAGCAACCAAAGTTGAGATCGAAGCCAGAGTGTAGAAGTTTAGAAATCTCACTACAACACTCGAAAGAAGGCACTAAAGTGAACTCTCTCAGCTGCAGCTTGCACGAGGGCATGCAATGAATAGGAAGGGGGGAATGTTTGGTGGATACGAGCGAATAGGCGTATGCACACCAAGCCCGGTGGATACTCTATTTTTTCAGCAAAAACCCTGTAATTTAACCTAAAATGATTTGTAATCATAATGAGGTTAGACCATACTCTTTTTTATTTTCTCTGAGTCTACCCCTTGTAAGAGGCCGGATGGCCATGGGAAAGCCCCCTAACTTTTAAAGTCAGAACCCTTAGTTTTGAAAGCAGGATTATCATTAGCTGGGAGAAGAAAACGTGCGCTGTAAAAGCTTCTTGTGACTACAATTTGTAATCATCATTTCTCCTGAATGGATAATCAGAATTCTATTCTGAATAGTACATTGTATTCCTTGTCTCTTGCTCTTCAATCTAAGTGTAATCATTTCCAATTCTGTTGTGGTTCGCGACGAGTCGTATGTGAGCTAAATGCATTGATTTGGGAGTTAAAATGGTTGTTTTTTATGTTTTGACCATGGATAAGTGTTTCTACACTTAAGTGGATCTTTCCAAGTACTTCTGTTTCAGTTTTCTGCACATTTTTTGTAATGAATCGTGATTTATGTACGTTCCCATATGGTGACAGAACTTGGTAGAATTGAGCCCATAAGTGTTGTGATACCTCTCCTTAAGTTGTTCCGGATTCGTTTGGATACCGAAACGACGTGATTATGTTGACTGTTGAGAATGGACGCATACTGATTGTCTAACTAGGGAAGTGGTTGATTGCTTTTGTTGTAAGAACGAGTATCCTTCAAGTTCACTTTGGTCAGATTGACACTCTCATTAAGTCTCCGTGCCCCACCCCGAGTCGCTTCCTTGCATATTCACATTATGTTAGTACAAAAGAGCTATGCTACAGACGCTCATCACGGCGACCCGCTAACACCTTCAAATGTGGGGGCTACCTTCACGCCGTAATCGGACATGAAATTCTGTATTTTCTGATTGAACCCCCCTTTCTAGCTCTTAACATTCTCTAATACTTGATCCCCGACCAGATCCCATGGAATCTTATGGCTGTCGGGGTCTGCTTTGTTAGCATCGCAGTATTCATATGCAAACCTCGTCATGAGCTCGCCGTTGGAGGGGCAACCTAGTAGACCTTATGATACAAAAGCCTGCATAAATCATAAAGGTGGTCATGCACCTGGTGCAGAAATCTGCCGTGTGGTGGTTGTGCGGGGGTCTACTGTGCTGTGGTGTTTGTATCAGGGGCCACCTACTATACCACCTTTGTGCTCTGAGTCAGGTTTTTGCGCTTCCTAGAGGGAGTGTTCTTCTTGGGATTCATCTCTGTAGAGGGTGCTGCTCCAACCTTTATGATTTTGTACCAGGGGAAATGGGGGCAGAACTCCACCACGGCTATGGCAGAGCGCGACCGGTGCAATGGGGGGCAGAGCGCAATGGCTACAACATGCAATGGGGGGAGCATGAGCCATGGGGGCAGCACGATCTATGGGAGCAGAGCGAGCACACAGGTACAGGCGGGCGTCCGAGTGACAAGCTTGTTGCGTGAGAGGCCCAAGGAGAAAGAGGACAAGGAGTGTCTAGGGCATGATGACTGTAAATTCAAAAAAAGGGGACCCACTCCACCCCCATAATGGCTCGCATGCATCTAGATGATAGGTACATAAATTATATTGCATGCAAATTTAGAATTTTCCTCTCCCTCTTTTCCCAAATTTGAAAAACGTTGAATTTGTTAAGTATGGAGTCTGATTTACCTTGTGATTTTCTGTGGTAACAGTGCACATTTCTAAGGGCCCCATTATGAGGAGAAGCCATCATGCGTGAAGAAAGATCACTCACCAAAAACCAAAATTTTCATCCCGAAATATTCCTTTTCGTCGGAATATTATGGCCGGACGGCGGCCGAAAAGTGGTCGGAAAACAACCGTCGGTTGGTCGGTGGCCGGTAGTCAATGACCGGTGGCCGGTGGTCGGAAGTCAATGGCCGGTGGCCGGTGGCGGAATTCAAAAGTGGACTTGTATTCTCAAGGGTGGCCACACATGGGCGGATTGAAGGGTCCGATTTGGACTTATCTACACAAGGGTGGCTCCACATGGCTGCCTCTCATGAGAGAGGGCAACCCTTTTGGCCTACAAAAGGAGGCCATTTCTACACACATTTCAGAGTGTGAAGTTGATGCAACAAGGTGAGTGTGAGGTGGTGAGAGTGAAGCAAGGCGGGAGCTCCATTAAGGGTATAATCCCTTTGTAAACTACTTCTTGTTTTGAAGTACTAAACCCATTGAGTGGCTTCTTTCCCGTGGACGTAGCCCACATTGGGTGAACCACTTATATCGTGTGTAATCTCTCTCTCTCTACTCTATTATCTCGTGTATGTTAATTTGTCTCTCTCCATTAAGTAATCTACTCAATTATCTATTTAGCTACGTCTTATTTCCTAACAAATGGTATCATAGCAAGGTTTGCTCGTAGCTAAATTATCCCAAGGAAAGGATTCCTTGAATTGAGTGGGAGTTATGGCGCAGGAAGGGAAGCTCAAGATTGAGAAGTTCAACGGCAAAAACTACCAACATTGGAAGATGCAGATTGAAGACTATCTCTACCAGAAGGACCTCTATTTTCCACTAGGCGGTCTTGCGAAGAAGCCCGCAACAATGGCAAATGAAGCATGGATTGTCCTTGATCGAAAGGCACTGGGAAAAATCCGGTTAAGCTTGGCGTCAACGGTGGCCTTCAATGTTTCGGAGATGAAGACCACCGAGGACTTGATGAAGTCACTTGACGGCTTCTACAAGAAACCATCGGCATCCAATAAGGTATTTCTTATGAAGCGCTTGTTCAATCTAAAGATGGCAGAGAATGATTCAGTTGCAGAACACCTAAATGACTTTAACACAAACATAAGTCAACTTCGATCGGTGAAAATCAATTTCGATGACAAAGTGCGAGCTCTCCTTATACTATCATCTCTACCAGATAGTTGGGACAGCCTTGTGATGGCTGTAAGTAATTCTATCTCTGGTACAAATACTTAAGTTTGATGATGTTGTGGGTATTCTCCTAAGCGAGGAAATACAAAGGAGAAGCACAGGAGAATCATCAAGTGCTGCATTGTCAGTGGAAACAAGAGGAAGACCTAAGGAGAGGTTCAGAAGCCAAAAGGGTCATGATCGCTCAAGACAGAGCAAGTCACGCACAAGATCAGTTCTTGAATGTTGGAACTACGGCAAGAAGGGCCACTTCAAGAAGGATTGCTGGTCCAAGAAGAAGAAGGAGACTGAGTCTCAAGACAACAAGCAAACATCGGAGGCCAATGTGGCAGGTGAAGTAGATAAAGATGCTCTAATTCTCTCATTAGACAATGTGTCTAATTCTTGGATAGTAGATTCCGGGGCTTCATTCCATCTGACACCACACAAGCAACATTTCCAAGACTACACCAAAGGTAATTTTGGGTATGTATACTTGGGAGATGATGAAGCTTGTGAGATTGTCGGCAAAGGTACAGTTTTTGTCAAAACTGCTAACGGAAATGAATGGAAGCTTAAAGATGTTAGGCATGTTCCTTCTCTTCGCAAAAATTTGAACTCTACAGGATAATTGGATGATGAAGGTCACAACATTGCATTCGGAAACAAACGGTGGAAGATCTCAAAGAGATCTTTGGTGGTTTCCAAGGGAGAAAAGGCTGGTACACTTTACTTGTGTACTGCTAGCACACAACCTTCATCTTGTGCAACAACTATAGAAGTTGACAGTGCGATGTGGCACTACCGGCTTGGGCATATGAGTGCCAAAGGAATGCAAATCCTTTGAACAAAGAACCTTCTACCAGGTTTGAAAGAAGTGGACTTAGAGTTCTGTGAAGATTGTGTTTATGGTAAACAAAAGAGGGTGAAATTTCAAAAATTAGGAAATAAAAGAAAAACTAAAAAACTTGAGTTGGTTCATTCTGATGTTTGTGGTCCTGCAAGTACACCATCACTTGGTGGCTCATTGTACTATGTAACATTCATAGACGATGCGACTAGAAAAACATGGGTTTATGTCATGAAGAATAAGTCCGATGTATTTTCCATATTTCAAAGGTGGAAAGCCTCAGATCCGACAATGGAGGTGAATATTGAAGCCAAGCTTTTGTGCTAGCAATGGCATTCAGAGGCAAAGGACAACCCCAATGACACCTCAACAAAATGGGATTTCGGAAAGGATGAACAGGACAATCATGGAGCGAGCACGAAGCATGCGGCTACATGCACGCCTACCGCTTGAGCTTTGGGCGGAATCTATAAGTACGTCTGTGTACTTAATCAATCGGTCACCCTCAACGGCATTGGATGGGGGAGTTCCAAAAGAGGCATGGACAGGTAAACCGGTGAATTATGCATTTCTCAAAGTGTTTGGGTGATGGTGAGGCTTTCATGCACATAGATAGAAGCCTAAGATCAAAGCTAGATGCAAAGTCCAAAAAGTGTTTCTTCATTGGCTATGGAGAAGGTGACTTTGGGTATCGCCTATGGAATCCTGAAGATGGTAAAATATTAAGGAGTAGGGATGTAATTTTTAACGAACAAAATATGTACAAAGATTACTTGGAAAGAAAACAAACAAAAGAAACAGGTGATGAGTACATGGAGCTTGAGGACGGTGAAGACTCAAGCACTGCAAACGGTGACGATGTGCAACAACGTCAACCAAATGAGGAGCCTCAACCTATTCCCCAAAGATCTACAAGAGCAAGTAGACCTCCAGAAAGGTTTGTTCCTTCCTTCAACCATCTCTTGATCTCAGATTCTCGAGAGCCGGAATCATATAAAGAAGCTATGCAACATGAATCCAAAGAAGAATGGACGAAGAGCATGCAAGTGGAGATGGACTCACTACATCGCAACCAAACATGGGAATTGGTTGAGTTGCCTAAAGGTAAGCGGGCACTTCAAAACAAATGGGTGTACAAGGTGAAGGAAGAAGAAGGTGGGAAGAAAAGGTACAAGTCTAGGCTTGTGGTAAAAGGTTTTTCTCAAAAGAAAGGTATTGACTTAAATGAAATATTTTCTCCTGTTGTAAAAATGAACTCAATTAGGTTTGTCTTAAGCCTTGTGGCTGCTCATGATCTAAATCTCGAGCAAATGGATGTAAATACAGCATTCCCTCACAGTGACTTAGAGGAGGAAATCTACATGCTTCAACCAAAGGGGTATGAAGTAAAAGGTAAGGAGAAAATGGTTTGCAGATTAAAGAAGATCTTGTATTGTTTAAAGCAAGCATCATGAGAATGGTACTTGAAGTTTGATCCATGGATGTTGGATCATGGATTCACAAGATGCAACTCGGATCACTGCGTCTACACGAAGAATTTGGGAGATGGGAAATTCATCATCCTAATGTTATATGTTGATGACATGTTGATTGCAAGTGCTAACATGCAGGACATCAAAGACCTAAAAGAGGAGCTGTCTAAATCTTTTTCAATGAAAGATTTAGGTGCTGCAAAGAGGATACTTGGTATGAAAATATCAAGGGATAGGACGAAGAAGATAATAAAGCTATCTCAAGAAGATTACATCAAGAAGGTACTAGAAACGTTTGTAATGAAAAATGCAAAACCAGTTTCTACACCTTTGGCTGGTCACTTTAAACTAACGAAGGATATGTGTCCAAAGACACAAGAGGAGATAGCCTATATGTCTAAAATTCCATATGCTGCAGCGGTAGGTTCTCTAATGTATGCTATGGTCTCTAGACAAGGCCAGACATTGCACATGAAGTGAGAGTTGTGAGTAGGTTCATGGACAACCCAGGTAAAGAGCATTGGCAAGTTGTGAAGTGGATACTTAGGTATCTAAAAGGGACGACAACAAATGCTTTGTATTTTGGAGGAACTGATATTTTTCTAGAAGGGTATGCTGATGCAGATATGGCAGGTGACAAAGATACTCGAAGGAGCACTACTGGCTATGTCTTCACGGTTGGAGGCACAACAGTAAGCTGGGCTTCAAATTTGCAGAAGGTGGTTTCACTTTCTACCATGGAAGCAGAGTATGTAGCAATGACAGAGGCAAGCAAAGAAATTCTGTGGCTTCACAGATTCTTAGAAGAGCTTGGATTCAAACAAAACGATTGTGTCTTGTACAGTGATAGCCAAAGCGCTATCCATCTTGCAAAGAACTCAGCCTTTCATTCAAGGACAAAGCACATTGAGGTGAGATATCACTTCATACGCACTCTTTTGGAAGAGGGACAGCTAAAGCTAGGAAAGGTGCATACAAGTGAAAATCCTCCAGACATGTTTACAAAGGTGGTCAACAAGGAGAAGTTGAGCTTTTTTGCTCATCTTCAATCGGCATTCAAGGATAAGAAGCCAGGATGGAAAGTAGTCACAAGTTTGGTTTGGAGATCAATCTCCAAGTGGGAGATTGTTAAGTATAGAGCCCAATTTACCTTGTAATTTTCTATGGTAAAAGCGCACATTTGTAAGGCCCCCATTATGAGGAGAAGCCATCGTGCATGAAGAAAAATCACTCACCAAAAACAAAAATTTTCACGGCAGCCAAAAATCAGGGGCAACTTTAGGGGCCTCAGGGGCGGAAGCCCTCGAGACTTTTTGTTTCCCTCGCCAGAATATTATGGACAGATGGCGGCCGGAAAGTGGTCGGAAAACAACCGTTAGTTGGCCGGTGGCCGGTAGTCAATGACCGATGGCCGGTGGTCGGACGTCAATGGCCGGTGGTCGGTGGCCGAATTCAAAAGCGGACTTGTCTTCTCAATGGCGAACTTGTCTTCTCAAGGGCGGCCACACATGGGCGGATTGAAGGGTCCGATTTGGACTTATCTACACAAGGGCGGCTACACATGGCTACCTCTCATGAGAGAGGGAAGCCCTTTTGGCCTATAAAAGGAGGCCATTTCTACACACATTTCAAAGTGTGAAGTTGATGCAACAAGGTGAGTGTGAGGTGGTGAGAGTGAAGCAAGGCGGGAGCTCCAATAAGGGTATAATCGCTTTGTAAACTACTTCTTGTTTTGAAGTACTAAAGCCATTCAGGGGCTGCTTTCCCGTGGACGTAGTCCACATTGGGTGAACCACGTATATCGTGTGTACTCTCTCTCTCTCTCTACTCTATTATCTCGTGTATGTTAATTTGTCTCTCTCCATTAAGTAATCTACTCAATTATCTATTTAGCTACGCCTTATTTCCTAACAGAATTTCCCTCCAGCTAGGCGGTATTGGTGGTACCACCAAAAGGTGCAAAAAGTGGTACCACCTAAACATGCTTTCACCCTTTTTCATGATTGTAGCCATATTGATGACCTTGGAAGCTTTGTATATGTTCTCTTTAAGCCTCCCCAAATTGGTGGTGTTAGCGGTTGTGTATGCATGTGTAAGGGTTGAAACAAACTATGTGTGGTGATTGTGCTCTGTGTTGTGGTCTTGCCAAGTGTCTGAGCATTGAGAGGTGTGTAGACACTAGTCTGCTAGTGTGTGTTGTATATTTTACAAGTGTTTGTGAGAGGACAAGGGTGTTGTGAATGCCCTGAGCTATAACAAGGCCTTGTGTTCATGTGTGATGGATGTGTTTCACCATTCCCCCTTTCTAGCTTCTGGTGCCCCCATAGAGTAGCACAGTGATTGCTCCTAGATTGGTGTGAAATTGTAGTTTTTTGCATTGGAAAGTATGGTGATGCGAAGGTATGGACTAATTTCATAGGCAAGGAGAATCTAGACGAGTGGATTGCAGATTTTGAGTTGTATGAATGGGTCATTGAGATTGAATTACAAACCATTCTAGATTGTAGAGTTAGCCAACTTAGAAGTAGAACTCATGTTGAATTTTTTGTCAAGTGGGATACCTATCATGTAGAAGATACCTCATGGGTTGATTTATATGTCTTGCATGATGAACACCCCTTCTTCCAACTCTAAGGTCAACGTTAATTTTGACAAGGAGAGAATGTAAGAGGACTTATCTTCAATTTTTTAGCAATTACTTTATTCGAAGGAAGTTTTGGGTGTTTTGAGGTTTGTCCACAATCTAGGAGGTCATTCTAATTATTTTCCTTCAGTTACAAATTTCGGTCCAAGGTTTACTTTGAGAGCCACCTTTTGAGGGTGCTAATATGAGATTTTGTAAACGTGATTTATGTAGGAAACAAAACCCTAAACATAAGAAAAAGGAATGGTTCTTTGAGTATGTTTAGATTCCATCATTTTCATGCTTGTTAAAGCGCTTATATATATTAAGGAAATGCATGTTTAGTTTACATCGTTTTTATAGAAATTGCCAACTTGTAGACCTTCATTTTTGGTTGGATAATCCAAGCTGGATGTGTCTTTTTTGTATCACACAACCATCAAAGAGCGTGACGAGGAAAAAAATTCCATGTGAGACGAGTTTGGACAGATTTGAAGCCGATTAAGAGCTATAAGCCATTGAAGATGGCTAAAAAAAGTAACATGTATGGGATTTTATTAGTGTTATTTTGTGATCGTGTGCTCCTATGATGCCTCTTTTCAACTCTATTTGGACTTTTCTTTACTAAAGACTAGAGTGGGTAACAAAAATAGCCACTTTTGGGCTAGCTATTCTTCGAGACGGTCTCTATCATTCGCACATGCTGCGTGATTGTGATTGTGATTGAGAGTGCAATGGTGATTGTGATTGTGATTGCGTGTATGTGTGGGATATTGGGATTGGGAGTGAGAGTGAGTGAAATGTGATCGAGAGTGAGATAGCTCGGGGGTGGTCGAGACGTTATGGTAAGAGGTATATTCTCAGCTTGTCTTATCTATTCTGCGTATTTCTCAAATTTTTGGTTTTCAACCCGTGTCCTGTCACCCACAAAGACCAGTGACATCCACTATGTTGTGCATTCTCCTTGTGCTTGGGATACACAAGGAAACTTCCATTGATGGTAAGATAGGATAGTTTCTCTCAATGTGGTGGACATGCATGCGGGTACACATGAGAGAGAGAGAGAGAGAGAGAGAGAGAGAGAGTAATATAAAGTAGAAGCAAGAAAGTTTCACAAAAAAATGTGTGTGTGTGTGTGTGTGTGAGAGAGAGAGAGAGAGAGAGAGAGAGAGAGAGAGTTTTAAACCATATTCTTAGACTTTGCAAAAGGCCTTACCCCATTTTTCTTTTGAGGCAAATGGCAGAAGGCAGCATCCAAACTATGCTCTCAAGCATTTGTCACTCCAACATTACAATTTGGGTGGGGGGAAAAGTGACTATGAGGTGGATCCACACGTTGGGAGGCCATTGGTTGCTATATCGGTTTGTGGGATAGGCTGTGAACCGAGCCTTATCTCAACTCATTGCTCACAAGCAACCAAAGGGAGGGCTACTTAGAAATTATAAGTCCCGAAAGCCTTTTAAGCTGGATGGTTGACCTGCCACCAGTTTCCGATCGCGACAACGTCCTGCGAAGAGAGAAACTTTCTCGAGAGCGTCTCAAGGAGAAATCTTCAACAGAAGACGTTCTCGACGAAAGAGAGAGAGAGAGAGAGAGAAACGTTGAGCATGCATGCATATTGCAGAGATCAGCTGTGCAAAGACTCGTTCTTGAGGGCCAGCTCGATCTCCTCGACCACTACACATATCGACTTTGGACACGGGGACTCCAGCCAACTATAAGCTGAGCACCTAGCTAATTTCTGTACAGTACTTTAGATCAAATCGCGCTCTAGCTACTCCCTAAATATCAGAGAGCTGCGCTTGCTGATCAGCTCTACAAAGTTGATATTGCTATTCTACCCACTGCTTCGGCTGATCTGCATCTGCTCCTGGTAGATATAATTTGCCATGGCCGGACTTTCTGTACTGTACTTTAGATCAAATCGCGCTCTAGCTATTCCCTAAATATCAGACAGCTGCGCTTGCTGATCAGCTGTACAACATTAATATTGCCATTCTACCCACTGCTTCGGCTGATCTGCATCTGCTCCTGGTAAATATGATTTGCCATGGCCGGATGTCCTGTGAATGCTCTAGTCATTAGGCTCCTGCTTGTTAGCTTGACCATCGGCATATTGGGAAGCGTCGACGCCGGCCGCAGCTTGCAAGGCAGCAGCGGCCCGCTGTAGTATAGCTTCTACAAGAGCAGCTGCCCTAGCGCTGAGTCTATCGTGCGGCAGGTGGTGGGCAACGCAGTCTCCCAGGAGGCCCGCATGGCCGGCTCGCTGCTGCGATTGCATTTCCACGATTGCTTTGTGCAGGGGTGCGATGGGTCGTTGCTGCTCAAGATCATCCCAGGCGTGCTGGAAGGCGAACAGGAGGCCCGCCCCAACGACAACTCCGTGCGGGGCTTCGAGGTGGTAGACGACATCAAGGCCGCGCTGGAGAAGGAGTGCCCGGAAGTCGTCTCCTGCGCCGACATCCTGGCCATGGCCGCGCGCGACTCCGTGGCGGTGGTAAGCTTTAGTCGAATCTGTTGCTCGCTTCGAATTGTTCTGCTTGCATCTGATGCCGCTTATGTATAATCTGAATCCTCGTATGTTCACTCTACTAATATTCTAGAGTGTAAGTGCTAATGATCTCACTCTGTCTGCATTGCAGAGCGGCGGACAATCCTATCGCGTGCTGCTCGGCCGGCGTGACAGCCTCACCGCCAGCCGCTCCCTCGCCAGCCAGAACCTGCCTGGATTCAACTTCAACGTCAGCGACCTCGTCGCCAACTTCGCAACGTTGGCCTCTCACCCAAGGACATGGTGGTGCTCTCTGGCGGCCACACGATCGGCAAGGCCAATTGCAACACCTTCGCTGCACGGCTGACCCCCAACACCGACGACCCCACCGCCGGCCCTCGAGTCCGCCTACCGCGAGTCGCTTGTGCCGCAGTGCCCTGCCGGTGCCAATGCTGCCTTTGCGGACCTCGACGTCGCCTCCCCCACGCTCTTTGACAATGGCTACTACTCCAACCTCCTCAGCAGTCGTGGACTCCTCCATTCCGACCAGGTGCTCTACTCCACCGCCGGCACCACAAGTGACCAGGTGGCCCGCTACGCTAAGAGCCAGGCCGCCTTCTTCGCCGAATTCACCACCGCCATGATCAAGATGGGCAATATCGCCCCCCTCATCGGCTCCACGCAAGGAGAGGTGCGCACCCAATGCGGCTTCGTCAACAGCAGCTAGCCAGTTCTTACAAGCTAGACTTTCTCGCTACAACGTTGGCCCCTTACAAGAGTATACATAAAGTTTCTAAATATCGAAAAAGAAAAATCATTCTTTTAGCCCCTTGAAAAAAATAATATTCACAACATTTTAGCTCCTCAATCTTTTATTCAAGTTATTTTATATATAAAATATAAAATTCAATTAGCTTGAAAAGTGTTGCTTTCGTCGTTTTTGAGGAGATTGTTCGATAATCAATTTTCCATTTAACGTTTTTTGTATACCAAAGCAAACTTTCAATTAGCCTAGTCTTATCAAACAAGAGCACTTTGACCAGTTTGTATTGCAGATTATTCCATAATCCATTCAATTAATGAGACTATCCGTTAAATTTCATTGATCGCACTATAATGCTGATTATTCGATTGTGAAAGAACAAAGATTCAATTTTATAAATGAAACCAAACATTTTTCTTTTTTATTGATATTCTCATTCTCCATTTGTTTCCAATATAATTTCAGACTACTATTCTCATTGATCTGCACCATCGTGATCACTATGGGCAACATTGCTCCACTCACTCGCTCGATGCATGTCGAGTTATACAATACCCAATGTATTTATATCAACAACAACTTGCTAGAATTGATCCCTACAAGAGTGGCCCAATATTATGAATACTCATTGAGTGGATTAAGGAAGTCAAAGTATACATGAATTTCCTAAATATCGAGAAAGGAAATTCATTTTTTCGGCCCCTTGAAATTGGTGAATACATAATATTCACTAATTTCAACCTACGTACTGGAGTGTATAGGCGTGCGAGCAAATTGGTGTGTGTGTGCAGAGAGGGATAAAGAGGTGTTATTTGTGTGGTTGAGAATTAGGAGAAAATTAAGTTGATTGGAACCTCCATTGGAACACAATAAGCTATGCTTTTGTGTGTGACTCTATGCTTGGCTATGCTCAAACGAGTGTTTCAATGATTTTTGTTACTCGGTGTTTAATTTTCTTGGAGAGGATATGGGTGTTGTGATTCCACCTAATCTATGGAGATGTGTGTGTGTGTTGTCAGGCGCGTCCCTATTGACAATGTTCGGACACTTATCACCAGCCATTAGCTAGCTGATTGCTGACCTCTGTTGAAGTGCTAGTTTGCATGTCATGGGAACCTATCTACTAGGCATGTTCAGCCTTGGGAGGCTAAGCATGCAGTGTGGGTCGAGATCTCTTGTGAGGACATGCCTTTGCTAAGTGGCCCATCTTCCTACAAATGAAGCATTGGTTCAGGAGTCTTGAATACTCCAAGCACACTAGCAGCCTTGGATGCAATTGAAGCTTCCATGCACGGGGTCTAAAAAAATGTCCAGATCTTGGAAACAATCCCAGAAAGAAGCAGCAAGTAACTCCCTCCTCAACTCAGGGAAGCATGCCAAAATGGGCAGATAGGCCTCCTCAATAAGAACATACAAAGCTACATCAAAACCATGGTTCCACTCTCAAAATAAAAATCTAACCACTAGGAAGGCGATCGGGCTCATTAAAACGACCTTGGTAGCCATCTCAAGAGTCTCAAACTCAACTTGGTAGTATCCTTACACAAGAAGCTGAATGTCAATGATCTTTTCCACCTCTGCTAGAAGGTAGACATGGACTAGGTTGTGTACCTCACCCCAACTAGGTCAATTTCCAATGATCTTGTAGATGATAGAGGTGGCCTAAAGGAGCTCCACCTCTACTACAAGGCTTGCTTTAATCTCTACTTGCAACAGAGCAAATCAGATGGTGGGCTCGAAGGGGTCACGCAAGGGGGATTCATCTTAGTCCCTCCACGAGCATCCATTTGTGTCTACTGCTGCTAATGGGCGAGGTGCAAACACGACCTTTGCTACTACAGAACCCTTTGTCACAAGGGCAACCGAGCAAGGACAAGGGAGGCCGACACACTGAGAAACAAGAAAGTTTTTTTTTTTGGGAGGAGGGGCAGCAAGTGAGGCAGAGGCTGGCAGCGGGCACGCAAGCAACAACCAAAAGCAAACCAAGAGCATTAGGGAAAATTTGGACTCTCAAAGGGGTCCTTTAAGGAGGTTTTTGACTTTGCCTTTCTTGTCCAAAGTTGGCAACCCGGTGAAGTACATTAACGCTTTGTTAAAACCCTATCAACCAACATATCATTGGAAAGATCTTAGAAAGTAGGTTCTAAATCCATAAACTCTGGCAAATTTGGAGTTGATTTGTAGAAGTTATGGCCTCCCCACTGAAGCTGAAATGTGGGGAGAGATTTCATTTATTCCATGTGCTATAGATCAATGAATAGATCTCGATGAGTATATTCTAAATCCAAAAGGTTCCTCAAGTTTTGATTTCATTTGTAAAAAATTTACCGTGCGCTCGTTTTGGACAAGAGGGAGAAAATCAAAGTCCTTATAGGGCCCATTTGACAGTGCAAAATTTCCCTAATGGGAGCAAGAGGGCAACACAAGAAAAGGGGGTGAGGATGGCATGGGGAGGATGGGAGCAAGAAACATGAGTGGGGGAGAGGACATGTACAAGGTGGGTAGCAAGGCAAGGAGTGATTCACATTCATCAACCAATGCAAAAAGTCAATATTCCCTCTAAAGTTGTATATAATTCAGTGACAAAGTCCATTCATATGGATTCCCACTTTTTACTAGGGACATCTAGAGGCTATAACTCACCAATTAAGTATTTCTATTTAACCTTCATCTATTGGAATGGTAAGAATTCATGCATAAAGAAGAAGATATCAGCTCTCATGCTTGGACAAATAAATGAGCTCCTCACTTTAGCATGTGTTTTACGAAACTAGGATGTCATGCAAATGGGGTGTTGTGACTTTCCGACAAAATTTGATGTTTCATAGAGGAATTTGCAGACACACACAACTGATCGTGATAATACATGTTACCTTTATACAAATGAAATGTTGCCTCAAACATCGCTCCGACATGAGAATTCAAAAAGGAGATAATGTTAGAGTAGAAGGATCATTATTCACTTCACTTCGAACTTGATCAAATCACTGCACACAACAAAAAGAAAATTATACCTAGGACTTTGGCTAAAGCCATCGGTTAACTTGTTCTCTTTTACATCCAAATATTTGAGATCAAAATAAGCTCAACAATAGTTGAAGCCATCATTTTTGTCTATTGTTGAGTAATGGTTAAGTGAAAATATATTTTGAACTTTGATGATCACTCTTAAATTCAAATTTTACGCTAAGCAATAAACGATGCCAATGTTCTAGAGAATGAATAGCAACCAGGGATTTCATGAACGTGATCACAAATACCTGAACACGTTAATAATGTTGAATGATCACATTTCAAACTACGTGATCACGTTAAATATTTGTGTGACTCCCCCTTAACGTATAGAAATTGTCCAATTTGGTAATTATAAGCCCAATGGGATTTTTTTCATTTCTTGGTGGTCCTGGTTTAGCGTTCTTGTAGTTTCCCAATGGGCCCGTTGGAAAAACGCATGCTGCGAGACAGAGTTTTGGTGGGTTTCCATGTCACCAATTATCTCCTTAAATTTTGATTATGTGAATATGATAATAAAAATTGTGATCACAAGAAATTTAATGTGACATAAAACACATCCCATTTGTTCCCCGCTTGCATCAAGTCTTACAACAAGATGTTTTCTTATTTTGGGATTTCTAAATTACAATTTTTAGCCACTCATTCTTTAACTGGTTGCTTTTGACCATACAAAACTCTTGTTTTTCTTTGTTAATCTAGTTAGAGAACTTGCAATCTTAGAGAAACTCTTAATATGTGTTTGTTCATACTATGCCTACCCCATGAAACTCCTCACATGTCTCATGGTTTTTGGTATTGGCCAATCTACAATTGCCTTGACTTTATCAAGATCATTATGGATTGGAGATTACACTTTCTAGGTATACAATTTCTTCCTTAGTAAATAAGCACTAGTTATGTAGTTTGGCATACAAATGATGATCCAGTAATACTTGAAGCGATTTTCTTACATGTAGTTCATGTTTCTTTTCATTTTTACAATAAGCAAAAATATCATTCAAAAACACCAAAATAAAGTCATCAAGATAAGGATGAAATATATTGTGCATTAAACACATGAATGTTGTAGGTACACTTGTCAAACCTAAAGCCAAAACAAAAAATTCAAAGTGCTTATATCATGTACCAAAACTAGTTTTGAAAATATCTTCTTTGGAGATAAAGGTTACTCATTAGGCCTATAGGACAAGTGTGTAGCATTAAGTTGAAAAAGCCAATTTTTTGCACTAGTAGAGATACTCATCACGCTTATCTCTTGACCTCAAACTGGCTCATTTTGACATTTTCACCTCATACAATCTATTGTCATGATGCATCTAGGCCCTGATTTCCCTCACATGTTAGAAATCACTCACATCATGATCACATCATCCAAAAGCACACTAGGTCTTCTTAATTTTAAAATTTATCCCAAGGGAACCACTTTCAAATCCAAAAAGTACAAAAACACATTCAATGTAGGGCAGCATCATGTACAACTAGCACAAGCCATGAAAATGTAAAAAGTTTCAAAAATGACACAGTAGATAGTCAACACTCTTATTATCTTTTGTTTCCAAATGAGTTCAATTTTGTTAATTTTTCTTCCCATCAGCTTTATCATGTCTTTACTAGCCTCCATATCAAGTTTGGATCAATTTGGACACTTTAAAACTTTGCATCAACACTTAGACATTTTTCAGAGCCTTCCGGTCAAAAGGTGATCCCAACCATGCATCCAAGATTCCAAATCTAACAAAACTTCAAATACTAGTATTTTCAATGCTTATAACCCTTGTGCACAACCAAAATCCAATTTTGATGCCAAAATGATACCTTAGATAATAAGTGCGCTCATTATCTCAAATGAATTTTATTTACGAGAATAACTTTTTGATGCTTACACTTTGCTTGTATGAATTCAAGTAGTAAGTATTTGGATTTATATGTGAATTTGATCTACAAAATCTCAATTGCAGGTTAATAAGTAATCTTCCGTTCTCAAATGCACCTAATGCCTATGCATGATGCACCAACTCCAGGATCAATGCAAAACGAGCCCTCCACCCCAAAAAACAACACTCACTACTAGACCTTCTAGAGTACCAACTAGAAGAGGAGTCTATCCGCAAGGCAAAAAAGACTTTTTTTGGGGACCTGCTTGGAAAGAACCATGTAGCAATTTTCCAAGGGATGTTTAGAATAGTAGAAAACCAGGCAATTGAGTTACAAATGATGGCAAAGGAAATCTATGATGTGTCCCAAGTACTAGAGCTACAAGAGGCACAAAGGAAGCTTGGACTCCACTCCTACCAAATGGATCCATGTGGAGTAGATCTACAAAGGGCATACAAAGTGCTCAACACAATCCAAGAAGATCGCACCAAGAAAATCTCAAATGCTACTCGCTAGTCAATAGAGGTGAATATCTCAAAGGAGATAGTGGATGAGGCTCACTAACTACCAAACATAGAAGAGTTGATGAGGTCAAAAGAAAAGAAAAGAAAAGGTTTTTTCACAAAAAATCCACCATAACTACTGAGGCGGTCTGGGATGGGCAACAAGAGAGGCAACCTCTAAACATCCCTCAAGGCTCCCGTGCTGCTCAATTGGGGCTGGGGCAACCACAAGCAAGAAAAAGAAACAACAAACCCATAGCCAAACAAGTGAAGGGGCACCACCTAGAACTATGGGATGCGAACTAGGAAGCGGGAAAATTCTTGGAAATACCCCCAACAAAACACAACAAAAACACTCAAAAACAGGTGACACTCTCTTGTACACGCATCCACACTCAACTAAGAGAATGCGAGGAAGAGGAAGAGCATTGATGAAGACTTGGTTTTTCTCTGTACATTGAATATATACTTTCTAAACAAATCAAGCTTGCATGAATGCTACACAAACACCAACCAAATGCTTCACATTGCCATCATGCATACACTCTCTTAGGGTACGTGGAGCCCTCTCACTGTTTACCCTCTTACAAAGCATCAATTTTTGCAATGGAGCAAACAATAAAAACAAATAATCCAAATATGCGCTCTAAATTTGACAGGTGAAAAGGTACAAATCACCTCACAAATACTTATGCCAATTTGCACAAATTTCAAGGAGTGGGTTGCCAAGTTTGATTACTCCTTGCGAGATGTACTCGAACGACCCCAACACTTACCATTTGTGCGTCAGAGTGAGCCGAAACTATGTCAAATGCAAAATTTAATGAAATGTTAGGTATCATAATTATTTTGTTGTTAAACAGACATTTGTTTGTGGTACCTAGTGGTAAGGAGTCAAGTGGTTCAGATGGCCGAATGGATATGGTTCACTCAGGACCTCGGGATTTCAAGGCTTGAGAAGGACTGGATCTCTGTGATTCCAAGTGATGTTCAAAATCACGTTGTCCATAATCTGACCCGCCACCTTTGTGCTCGCTCCTTTCGCTTCGAAACTCTGAAAAATCTGAAATCAATGATGATTGGCCATCCTCTCTTCTTGCCTTGTTTAGGTCTGTCCTGAGCAATTTTTGGGCTTCGACGTCCCTTGGTCATGCCAGGAGAAATGGCATCGGTGGGAGGTTGATTGTTGGTGACACTTCCGCGTTTTTCCTTATCCTTTACTTTCTTGTGCAATGCTGCAAGTCTGCAAAAAAGTGAGGACACTATAGCAAATTAAACACATTACTTGAACAAGAAAAACATTACTTACCATTGTATGCTTCACCTTCCTCTTCGAGAAATTCTCCATCCACATAGTCTAAAAACCATGGATAGTCTCTCCACGTTTCGTTACCACCATGGACCTTCTCTATCCAATCGTCAGCATAGAGACTTCTCTCCTTTCTCTCATACTCCATTCACGCATCGATGGGATGGTTAGGGTATGGACTGCGAAGGCCTATTTTAACCACCATCTACAAAAAAACAAGAGGAATAAGTCTAACTTTCATAACGCACAGTTGGTATATTGTATAGTTCAATACTTGTATAGCATTCATTGGACAGCACAAGGGAAATGTGGCTACTCCTGTGCGTTGTGGGTAGCTCGTATGGTATGCTTCCATTGCACAAAAGCCTTCCCAAAGTGCTTTTGTTGAAAAGCCTGCAGTGCATCGCTAAGGGACATGCCACAATCATGTGTAGCGCGTGCATGCAGCTTCATTAACCTAGAGTTCTCGGCCACAGTCAATACACCCCTGCACATTTAGTATCAGTAATGTGGAAATACTAGAAAAGATCCCAAACTCTAGTGTTAGTAAGCTCACCTTTCAAGATGTCACCAATATACGTGCATTCTCAACCACTGTGAGGGTTATACAAGGAGCATAGAGGTAACAATCATTTATTCATGACCACGTTGGCCAAAAGACGACAAAGGGGGATGCGAGGCAACAAGTGATTGTATGGAACAGCATGTGCATCAATCCAACCCGATGAGATGTGGGTAAACCACGGAACCAAAGAAAGTGGTAAGAGGATCATTACTCGTGTTTTTCGCAAGGATGGTCATCGACGTGACTGCACTCGCGAAGGAGCCACTTGCATTGTTGTCAAAATGGACGCTCCAACCACGGAACCACTCTCTTAAGTGGTGTGAAGAGGATTTACTTCTTGGATGATTTGAATAATCATCTCTTCTTGATGGTCCACATCTTTGGATTGTTTTCTTGTTAAAATTGGCATCTTGTTGGTTAATTAGGGTGCTTATGGTTTTCAAAGAACTAATGCATGGAAGGTGAAAGTAATAAAAGAGGTTTGAAGGTGTGGGAACAAGGTTTAAGAGAAATGATGAAAGGTGAAAGTAATATGAGATGGTTGAAGGTGTAGAGGGTGGAAATAAGGTTTAAGAGAAATGAAATAGAAGAGAGTAGGAGTAGAAGGTTTTGAAAGGTATAAAGGAATGAAAAAAAATATATTTTTTAAAAGATATAGATCACTAAGGCTGAAGGAAGAGTAGAACTACCAGGAGAAATAAAAGTCCAAATGTGAAATTTTATAGGAACTTGGAAAAGGGGGGGGGGAAGGGAAACGGGGGGGGCGCAAAAAAAGGAGAGGCTTTTTGGTCAAAAGAAAGGAGGAAAGGAGGTGCAAGAAAGAGAAAAGGGGGGGGGACAGAGGCGTTTTGATAGACGTGGGGGGAGGGAGAGGGAGGGCAGCTTGGCGGGTGGATGCGGGGGTACAAGGCACGGGGGCAGTTGGACACAAGGGGTAGGGCAAGGAGGGGAGGGGGTAGGCGACGCAAGGGGCAGGGCGAGGGTAGGCGGCAAGGCGCATGAGGGGGGTCGTGGGTGCAGGGGACGTGAGAGATAAGCGGGGTCAGGTGGCACGAGGGACAGGGGGCGGGTGGTAGGGAGTGGCTGCAGGCGACGCGAGGGACAGAGGGGGATAGGGCAGGGTAGGGGGCAAGGCGACAGTGCAGTGAGGGGGGGGCCTGGGAGACGGAGGCGGTGGCCCCTGCAGAGCACGAGGGAGGCACAGACAAGGAGCGAGGCGGGTAGGATGGAGGCAGGAGAGCGAGCGGGAGGGGGGTGGGGGGCCCATGAGACGGAGGCGGTGGCCCCTGTAGAGTGCGAGGGGCACACGGACAAGGAGTGCGAGGGGGGCAGGGCGGACGCAGGATAGTGAGTAGAAGGGGGGTGGGGGCAGGGTAGGGGACAGGGTGGGAGGGCGCGGGGGGAAGTCCCTGCTATCCACCCCGGGGGATTCACTATGGATTTTTGTATGGCATCACGTGAGTGTACAAGATGGGGGTTTTTGGAGGTCAAACATAAGCGTATACAATAGGGGTAGCCCCCATTATTTCATGTTCGTACCGTATGCATAAGGGAGGGGGGGACCTACCCCATGGGGGGGGATATTAAGTACTTATGCCATAAGATACATGCCCTAATAAGCCAATTAAAGAATCTTTCACATGAGGGTGTTGTTCTTGGTATTTCAAAGAGTTAATTTACTCCACTAGCAAATTAACTAAGATAGCTATACCAATGAGAAGATATGGTACCTCCCTATCCTCTCCCTTAACTAGCATCTTTAAGACTTTCTCAACAAGCTTCTCGATTAGTTGGGGTCGATGCTGCAATAAACTTGACTAATCTTCTTTTATGTAGCCACTAGGCATCAATATCTTGGACATTCAGACCCTCATTAGCCTCTTCAACATCATCATCATCAATATCACCTTCTGCATAGCCTTTGTCTCCACATTTACACCCTCGTTTATTTATTATTGTCTTCTTGCACATCATCCAAGTCACTCTTCTCTTCTTCTTCTTCATATGAAACATCATGGCATGACCAAGAGCTTTTCTTGCACCCACGATACTAGTCATTGTAGTCTATAATAAGTTTCCCAATCTTTGCATGTGCATGCATTGTTTAGTAGCTTTTCAAACTCTTTCTTCTCATCTAGATCCTTGTTTACACGTATCATTTACAATTGTACATTGATGTACATTACAACCTCGAGAGGCAACTGTGGGAACCACCCGTCCCAATAAAGGAAGAGAATATACCCACGAGAATGCAACCCGTGAGCCTAGAACACTCAACCTTGGGGTTACATCACAAAGGTTTCACCAAGTGAGGCCATTCATTCAATGTAGAGGGCTAGAGACTGAGGGTGCCTTATATTGACCCCTTTACCCTATGCCTTTAAGCGGAAAATATCCCGCACATGGGAACTTTGGGCAGGTTAAAACAAAGATCCTTAAACTTAAGGGCTATTAATACCACATGCTTGTCCTTGCTTGAGTAGTGCAGTTGCTGCTGCGACCTCCTTGTCCCATCTTCACTGATGTAGTGCTATACTTACCGTGCATCGCCATCGTCATCCCCATTCTGATGAGTGTGCAGCTTTTCACCCAACACACCCTGACTCCGACTCCAACTTCGACTCCTGGTCCCTCAGCCTTTAGCCCTCTAGTATCTACATTGAATGAATGGCTTTCCTATATCTGCGATTCTACTGTTTACCGTCGAGACTTCATCTCCTGCTGTACTTGCAAGGCATTGCCATCGCCATTATGAGTGTGCAGCTTTGTGCCCAAGGCACTTTTAGCCTCTAGTGCTCTACATTGAAAGAAAGGCTTCTGTTTACCACCAACGTATTGGCAGTAAACCTCACATGCTGCAAGGATCTTGAAGGCACCATAGTTGGCCGGGCAATGGGGTGTGGCAAACTTGAGCAAAGGGGATCGATGGCTATTAGTGCCGACAAGCAAGAGTGGAATACTATCTACCAAGCGTTGCATTCTTTGGGAAGGTGATGAGCCATAGGCTGCTGAATGTGTAGGTCAAGCAGCTCATGGAGACTTTCAGGAGAAGGATGCAGAGAAGGCCTCCACCTTACGACATTTTCTTTGCTTGAATCGGCGAGTTGGCTGACTTTCAGATCTCTTCTCCTCTACGAGCATCTTCCGCTCTTGGTTCTACCCCTGTGAGCGTCTTCTGCTCTTGAAAAGTAAGTGTTCGTTTAGTGAATGCAGGTATGCAGTTCTTGATGACTGTGTTTCTTTCATTTGGTGGTTCTGCAAAGATTATGTTGGCCCTTTGATGATGTGTAGCTTATGCATGGTGAGGAGCATCTTTTAATCTCAGAAACTTAGCACTTGCTTAGTAAGCCAGGTATGACTGATTGTTTTTTGCGTTTTCTTTTGCCTTGGTTGATTTGCACAAGTCATGATAGCCCTTTGTCATTTGAGTAGCCCTGGGTGTTAGCTCTTTCCCTTCAAAAGATAATCTCCACTATTTTCAATGCCATGATCCTTGTCTGGCTATATATGAGGCTGAGCATTGATTGTTCCTTATCTATGTGAAATCTTGTATGTGAATATGTTTTATCTTACATTTGGTTTGGTTATAGAGTCTTGCCCACAGGGTTAATCAAGCTATTTATTTGGAAAGAATCCTGAAGTTGGAGCTCTTCTCTCTCTCTCTCTCTCTCTCTCTCTCTCTCTCTCTCTCTCTCTCTCTCTCTCTCTTTGAACTTGGTGTAGGATATGGCAAAGAGTCATCCGTGCATTTGCCCAGCTATAGCACGTTTGCTCTCTTAGCACATGTCGTTTTAACATCAGTGCAGGGTGGTATGCCAACTAAACTTGCCAATGAGTTTCACCATGTTATGTGTGCTCGTATACGTTGCTTAGTTTGGTTATTTGTATTGGCCATGCCCTTTTTGGTAAGCTCAGTTTCTTTCTCTCAATGTTTGTGGATCTACTGCGCATTTGGTAAGCCCGCTAAATTCAGGATTAGAGAGTGGGCTAAGAGGGAAGCATATCACGTCTTAACTTGGTAGACGCTAATTGTCAGTGTTAAGTTTGACTTGTGTATTGCACTCAAAGCACAAGTGGGGAGTATTTAATGAACATGGTCTCGTCTCTTCTAGCCTCTCTGATATGTCCAAGAGTGTTAAGGTTGACTTGTGTATTACACTCAAATCACAAGTGACTGGAATAAATTTAATGAACAGGGTCTCTTTGCTCCTAGACTCTCTGATATGTCAAAGAGTGGTTGTTGCTATCTCTTAACTCCATAAAGCTACCTATTTAAAAATTATCTTCTTCTTCTTCTTCTCACCCCTTGTATATTAAGCCGTGAGTGAGCGGTACTAGTTTTGTGATGCAGCCATGTGTGGTCACTTTTATCATCCAGATTTTGTGGCAGAGATGATTTTAAAAGTGAAGGATACCAGTGACAAAGCTGTTTTGGCAGAGTCCATCAAGGAAGGGAAGGGGTTTGCCTGTCCCATGCAAAAATGCTGCAAATAAGGCAAAGGGGAAGTCGAAGAAGAATGGGATCTGCAGTTTGGTGTATGTCATAGATACCCGCGAGCCTGGCATCGTAAATGTTTGCCTTTGTAAGTTCTGTCTAAAATGTTGCTATCACAAAGAAAGAGGCTTGGTTACTTGTTTCTATTGGTGACATTATTGTTACTTGTATTTGACAGTCCCCTTCCTCTGATGATGGCTCTGATGATAAAGAGGAAAATGATGAGCCTCAAAGAGCTTGGGACAATATTCTACCCAATCATTGGTTTTGCGATTATTGGTTAGTGGTTCTTTTCATATGAAGTCACTTTTGTTGCTCTTTTCTTGCTACTGGTCTCTAGATTCTGGTTCTTTTATTAAACAAAAGTTATATAAATCAGTATTCAATTTTATCTTCAAGAGTTTTGGCTTTGGTCCTTTGAATTTTAATAACCCAGCTTGATTGCAAGCTTGCCTTAAAATGAACTGGAAACGCTTTTAGTAAAAGCTTCAAATTTTGACCTAAAAACCACAAGACTTTTAAGTTTGCCTTTATTTTATAGTTCTAATACTCTATTACACATTGTTTGCAAAATTTAGAATCAATAGAAATGTTTGAGTTTGGTACATGATATGTGTGTGTGTGTGTGTGTGTGTGTGTGTGTGTGAGAGAGAGAGAGAGAGAGAGAGAGAGAGAGAGAGAGATGTGTGTGTGTGTGTGAGAGAGAGAGAGAGAGAGAGAGAGAGAGAGAGAGAGAGAAAGAAAGAGAGAGAGAGAGAGAGAGAGAGAGAGAGAGAGAGAGAGAGAGCAAGAGAGATTTTAATAAGAAAGAGATACATTTAGAGGGGGAAAAAAGTTAATACCTTTTGTAATGTGTTTTGATTTAATAAGTGAAGATTTCCAGTTTATGAGCATACCATTAATTATTTGTTATTTAAAGAACAATCCATTTCATATGAGACTAAGATTTGTACTAGTTTACAGGGGAAATGATGTCCGTCTTTTGACAAATTACATTGAATCGATTGGTTTATTTTAATTTAGTATTCATTACATTTTTTGCTTTTCATGGTTTTTTCTCTTAATATCTATTGCAAATGAAAACACACTAAAATCTACACTTCTCTTCATTTGCAGTTCAACATGTATTTTTGCAAAAGCATGTGCTTCTAAAATTGTTATGTTACTAGTGTACATAAATAGTGGGTCATTACATTGCGTACGAAATCATTATAAGGGGGGATGGCTCATTGCAAGAACGTCCGTATCTTGTTCATATGTAGGGGGTATGTTAGCATGTAATATATCGTACATAGGGGGGTTTCTCTAATTTTGATGCACACAGGTGATATCCACCCATTACTAATAGTGAATCCCCCGGGCAGTCCATGTGGCAGTCCATGTGGACAAGAGGGCCTATCCCACGCGCCCCCTGCCCCCACCCCCCTCGCGTCGGATATACCAAAGGTGTACAATGGTAACATGGTGTTTGAGTTTCCACCGACCTTAGGAAAGGTTCATCCAATGGATGCTATGGAACACAACTATGATCCACACCATTGGACCAAACCGTACACCTCAAATATTGCATTTCTGGAGTGTGTCGCAAAAGTCAGTGTGCAGGTGCTCTAAAATATCTCAATGAAAGTTGTCCCACATAGGTTAATTTTGGGAATTTAAACACAACACATTTCAATGGCAGCATGCTAAAATTACCTTGCGTGGGTGAGTTTTGTGACGAACTAGGTGGTAAGCTTAATTGCCACTATTGTGTTCAACTGCCCATTTGTTTGCGTACATGTGATTGCTTCGTATATTATGTCATGCCAAGGGATGAGAGTATGAGCAGATTAATGGTACATCAAGGAACTCACCAACATGACATGCGGGATGTGTCGTCAAAATGGCTCACCAATAAAACCAAAGAAATGGTTGCACGAGTTCTCAGTGTGGATAGACATGTAGGCGCAAGAAAGGTACAAATGTGTGTGGCAAAGAAAATTGTGACAACAACTTTGATGCAAAAGAGGGACTCTAGCCATGTACTTGGTGAGCAAGAGTTTCTAAATGTTGCTAAGGCAATGGGCCCCTTGGTGGAGGAAAATTTGTGAGGATGCTTTCATTTTCTCTTGTTTGGACATGATATTTCAAAGTAATTTAACTCTAAAGTACAGGTTTGGAAGGTTCGTGGCTGCAACTATAGGAATGGGCCAACAAAGGAGAGCTTTGGTATTGACTCCTTGTTGCGGATAAAAAGAGATTGCACATCTGATTTTTTTCACAAAAGGAGGTTTCCCGAGCAAGGAGCGGAAGGGAAGCGTTGTTTTGTGTTCAAGATGTCTACAGTAGGTCCTACATCTGGATTGAATTTGGTTAATCAATTGCGACGAAGTGGACATGGAGATCTTCAGCACGCGTAGGTGCAGTTTGATCACACTCACCCAGTGGCGGATTGGGTGACCATGGAATGCCACATTTACGATCCAGGGTTTGTTGTCTTAAGAACATATTTCAAAAGTTTGGCATATCTTAAGAAACAACCAGCAACGTGTTTACTAATGTGCTTGTCTTTTGTTGCAGCATGCAGGGTCTCCTCACTATTGCAACATGTGAGATGAAAGAGAAAGACATGGAAGCACAAATTATTTTTTGGCAGTGCATAAATGAAGTTATGGAGGGTCATGGATGTGACAGAAACACCTTTTTAGAGAGTTTGGGAATCTCGCAATTCCCACTTTTGAATTGTAGTGAAGTTTTGACCATGAAAACATAATTTTTGTAAGTGTGATGATCATGTCTATACATAAAAGTCCACTGTTACAAACTCTAAATGTTGAAAAGGAGTGGACCTATCCAATAATGTAATATTTTAAACGCCAAATAACATATTGAGCTCTCACATGTCATGATACATTGCAATAAGAGTTCATGTATACATATAAAATCTTCTCCTTGGTTAGGTCCACTACAATATCACACTAACAAATTTACTCTTAACATTTAAGGCCTATGACTAGAAAACTATATCTCAAACTGCTTAATTGACATAAAAAGATAAAAAGATTGAGATAGGATGCACGTCAAGATCTACAATGTAGTGTGACACTATTTTAAGATTATTTATCACTTTACCTTCAAAAAGACCCATTATTGTATTCTCCGCAAACTTGTGGTCACCTAAAGAAGACTTACTAAGTGTATCAATTGTTTGATTTCAAACATTGACTCACTTGCACATAATTCTAAAAGCGAAGTTACACTTTTACAAGACAAAGCACAATGAGTAGATTTTCTCGCAGAGCATAGGTGTCATTCAGAAACACCAAGAGAATGCCTTTTGCAATTGGAAATCCACATTAAAGAGTTGTTTCTTTTTGCTACACATGTGTGCATCACATGTATATGTTCTTTAGTGATCTATTTAATTATTGCTTCAAATATGAGAGTCTTCAAAACCATTGATAGGGTTTGCTAGTTTGTACTCAAATCTAACAAAAGGTGTGTCCACTATTGAAAACCAAAACAGGACTCTATAATTGTATATGGGATGCACCTTTTTGTACTTCAATAAAGAACATTTACTGCTGTCATAAATTGTCTACTTTGAAGTTAATCTTTTCAAGTTATTACACTATTTAGAGACATCTATTGATTGTTATCATGTACATGGACTCAAGATATATGTAATACTTAATTAGATCATGATTTGTAAATTAATAAGTTTCAATATGCATTACAAATCTATAATTAGACTCAATGCATCAAATACAAGTCACCAATGCATATACTATAATTAGAACAAAAGATTTTCCATATACTAGTAATGAATCACCAGACACTTAAGGGGAGAAAAAAGCATTTAGGCACCCTTTAATAAATACTTACTGAAGATATCATGGTTTCTATAGTTGAATTTAAGACACATAAAATTCATTTGGAATGGCATGGTAGGCATAAAGTCAAATACCGTCTATGTATACACAACATATTGTAGTAACTTACATGTTGAAGTGGCACAATTATGACAATGGTACCATAGATATTACTCATTGTATAAATTTCCTTTGTATGTTTTGATATTCATGTACCTATACTAATCTTTTCATCACTTCTCATGTCAACTTTCTCATGCCAACAAGTAATTGGTATTAACGATATGAAATGCATGAGAAAGGCAATATGAAATATGTGTGTAGGTTATAAAATGCTCAATGGCTTGGGTTGTATAATCTCAATTTCTTCATGGCCAATTTATTGGACTTGCACATAGAAGGTTTGGCTATTGGCAAAAGATGCATAACATTTTCAAACATGGAAAACTACATTGATTCTACCAATGGCTTCACTATGTCGTAATTATAATAGGGCCCTTCATAGATCTATCTGGCAGAGATAGAGAGAGGCAGGGGATAGAGAATTGAAGAATACTCATAAGACTCCTAGATACAATATTGTCCTAGATACCGTGTTTTCAATCCCAAATATGCACATCATCAAACTAAAATGAATACAACATCAATATGTTCAATTATAACTTGAGCATTCTGTCATTGAGCCATTGATTCTACTGATTACTATGGAAATCTATAGACTTCAAGTTTTGCAAGACCTTTTACTATTACCAAATGTGCACCTCATTTGAATTAATTGCTTATCCTAGAAATACTTTGCAATTTATCATAGGGGAAAGACCAAGGACTTAAGAAACAAGGTTGTCAACTTTCTCAGCGGAGGGCAATGCAAACAATTGGGGTGGGGGGGGGGGGGGAGGTGAATGAGGGAGGTGGGGTGGGGAGACAAGATACAAATTACACCTAACTTCATTTTTGTTCTCACAAAAATACCTTCATTGTTGTGCTCACAAAATTAGTGCCACCATAGAGCTGCATTGATGGGTCCGAGTCTTTTGCTAGAAAGCATTTAAAATCAGCCATGTGATTAAAGCTTGCAATCTATAACTTTTGTGCTTACTTTTCAAGCAGTTTGAGAACGGTGGTATCGAGAAACTTGAGATCTCAAAACTAAAATTTATTTGTTGTTAACTTGACAAGAATCGTATTTGATGGGCATATTTATGTGAGGTTATCTCATGGGCCATAAGGGCAAAACTTGAGAATGTAACATTAAGTTTGTCTAAAGTCGTTGAGCATCCCAATCTTGCACAACTCAAAGTGAACATGTCTCAAACTTGACAATATGAATTTAAGTTTTGACTTAATTTTTGAGCATCCCAATACAAAACTCGAAATGAACATATTTGATTCAAATTTAATGCTTTTCCTAGGAAGCCTCTAGATTAGACCACGAGGCCAAAACTTATCTCTTCCAAGAGGAATTTATTTGAAATACAGCCGTTATTGAGTGTGTGTGTGTGTGTGAGAGAGAGAGAGAGAGAGAGAGGGGGGGGGTGGGGGGGGAGGCCAAAAGGAGAGAGAGAGAGAGAGAGAGAGAGAGAGAGAGAGAGAGAGAGAGAGAGACATGAATTTTTTTAATCTACTACTTGAATTTAAAGACTCTAGAGTTTTGGAATGAATAAAAACATTTTCTTGAAATGCAACAACTTCAAAGAGAGAGAGAGAGAGAGAGAGAGAGAGAGAGAGAGAGAGAGAGAGAGAGAGAGAGAGAGAGAGAGAGAGAGAGAGAGGCAAGGGATAGTGATAGGGATCCATGAAGAAAAATAATATGTTGAGATAAGCTCAACTTGTGATGATTAAGTGGTGCCTAGCTACTATGAAACTTGCATAAAATGGCTAGATTGGAGTTTCTTAACCCCTTAAGGTTTTGATGATCACTTTGTGGAACATCGCACATAATTAAATATACTCAGGAATACAACTCAAATAGATGATCTGAAGGAGTACGAGCGGAAGTGTGACACGAGAGAGAGTGCGAGAAGAAGAGCACGACGATATGGTGAACTCGCTCTACTGTAATGTATAGAGCATAGTGAGTTCTTATTAGGTTTTAACAAAAGAATATGTGTACATACCTGGCGGCCCGCCCACTTACCTGGGCGACCACATTGGGCTTTATACCCCAACAACCTCCCACTTAAAGTCCAATGTGGTACTTTAAGTGTGAGAGAAGCTACTATACAAGCTAATATACAAGAGATGTAGAGAAGTGATGTACTACCCTACACCTAACTGCTTGCGAAAATGCGCAAAGCTCTCTGAGGGAAGTCCTTTTGTAAGTAGATCAGCAATATTTTCTGTGGTGTGAACTTTGACAAGTTGAAGTTGCTTATCCTCGAGCATTTCCCTGATGAAATGATACTTCACATCCACATGCTTTGTCTTTGAGTGATAAACTGGATTGCGAGCCAATTGTATAGCACTTTGACTATCACAATATAACACAGGCATCTCTTCTTTGATTCCCAAATCTGTTACTAGTCGATTAAGCCAAATTGATTCTTTGCATGTCTCTGATGCTGCAACATATTCAGCCTCTGTAGTAGACTGAGTAACACAATCTTGTAATCTAGAACGCCATGATACTGCTCCACCAACCAATGTAAAGACATACCCTGACGTAGACCTTCGGTTGTCTAAGTCACCTGCATAATCTGAGTCTATAAAACCCTTTACACTTAGCTCCTGACTCCCATAGCATATACGCATACTCTTTGTAGCTTTTAGGTATCTCAATATTCCTTTTACTGCCTCCCAATGTTTCTTGCCTAGGTTTGACATGTATCGACTTACTACTCCCACTGCAAATGCAATGTCTGGGCGAGTAGCAATCATTGCATACATCAAACTACCCACTGTAGACGCATATGGAATCTTATCCATTTCAGCCTGTTCTTCCTCAGACATAGGACAATCTTGTTTTCTAAGTTTCACATATGGTGGCAATGGAACACTCAGTGCCTTTCCCTTCTCCATATTGAAACGTTGCAAAACCTTTTCAATATACTCTGTTTGAGATAACCAAATCAACTTCTTTGATCTGTCTCTCTCAATGCGCATACCAAGTATATGACTTGCCTCACCCATGTCTTTCATGTCAAACGATTTTGCCATCTTTGACTTCAAAGCTGAAATTTCTTCCAAGTGCTTGCCAGCAATCAACATGTCATCCACATACAAAATAAGGATCAGCCAACTACCATCCTTAGTCTTCTTTGTATATAGACTGTGATCGAACTCACTACGTTTGTAGCCTTGAGAAAGCATAAACTTGTAGAATGTATGGTACCATGCCCTCGGTGATTGTTTTAAGACATAAAGACTCTTTAACAACTGGCATACCCAATCTTCCTTGCCTTTCTCAACAAACCCTTCTGGCTGCTGCATATAAATTTCCACATCTAAATCACCATGCAAGAACGCTATCTTGACATCCATTTGGTGCACCACCAAATCTAATATGGCAACCAATGCAAGAAAGTATCTCAATGTAGTCATCTTGACCACCGGAGAGAAGACATCATCAAAGTCAATGCCTTGTTCTTGCTTAAATCCCTTGGCAACAAGCCTTGCTTTGTACTTTGGCTGACTATCATGAGCGGTGATCTTATACCTGTAAACCCATTTACAGGGTAGAGTCTTTTTGCCCCGTGGTAATTTAACTAGCTTCCATGTCTGGTTTTTATGCAGAGCTGTCATCTCTGACTGCATGGCCTATTGCCAATTCCCAGAGTCCTTGATTTGCACTGCTTCCTTGTAACATGAAGGCTCATTGCAATCAGTCAACATGACATAGTTCATAGATGGAGCAAACCTATTAGGAGGTCGCGTGACACATCTAGATCTATGCACAATAGGTGGCTCAGGCTCAGCCACAACCTGTGGTTCCACTCTATCCTGTCCTTGCTCCTCTTGAGCCCTGACATTTTGTCTTGCACGTACAGGTCCATCTTCTTGAAAGAAAACTCTTCTAATCTCCTCAACCCTCTCTGGTTTAGAATGATATTTGGATTCATTAAAGTGAACATCATTGCTGCGGACAACCTTTCTGGATTCGGGATCCCAAAGTCTGTACCCCATCTCACCAGAATTACCATAGCCTAGAAAGATGCACTTTCTACTCTTTGGCTCAAGTTTGTTCCTAAATTCCTTTGGAATGTGAGTATATGTCTCACAGCCAAAGACTCTGAGATGCTTGTATGAGGGCATTTTTCCTGACCATACCATCTCTGGCATTGAATCCTTCTGCAAAACCTTGCTAGGAGATCTATTTACAAGATGAACAGCTGTTGATACAGCTTCAGCCCAAAACCCATTTGGCAGCTGTGCATTAGACAACATACTTCTGACCTTCTCTTGTATGGTCCTATTCATCCTCTCAGCAACACCATTTTGAGGAGGATTGTAAGGAGCAGTAAGTTCACGTTTTATACCTTTTGACTCACAAAAGTCCTGAAAGGCCTTTGAAACATACTTTCCACCATTGTCAGTGCGTAAGCATTTAAGCATCTTGCCACTTTGATTCTCCACACAAGTGTCACAAACGTTTTGAAAACACTAAACGCTTCATCCTTGTGCTTGAGAAAGTAAACCCATACTTTCCTCGAGTAATCATCTATAAATTTCATAAAGTAAGAAGCTCCCCCTAGAGATAGGTTAGGCATAGGTCCACACAAATCACTATGAACAAAGTGCCAACTGTGTATCTCTTCTACTGCTTCTATGCTTATGTGGCTGTTGTGTTTGCTTACCATACAGACAATGTTCACAGAATTCAAAATCATTAAATGAAAAGCCAGGAAAATTACTAGAACGAGACAAGATTTTCATTCCCTTCGTGGACATATGCCCTAACCGGCTATGCCACAAAGAAACGTTCAGCTGCTCGGTTACAATGATTACATTTTTAGAGACATTTGATACAAAAATCATGTAAAGTCCTCCAGACTTTACTCCATGTGCTACTGTCATAGAACCCTCGAATATCTTCCACATGTTCTGTCCAAAAGTGGTGACGTAGCTAGCATCATCAAGTAAACCTGTGTTGATCAAGCTCTTTGTAATTGCGGGAACGTGTCTCACATTCTTCAGCGTGAAAGAAGAGCCATTCTGAAACTTCAATTGAACATCTCCAAAACCTAAGATCTCACATGTCTGCCCATTGCCTAGCCGAACATGATCTTTAGTGGTCACATAAGAGGTAAACCACTCCTTGTTTGGAGACACATGAAGTGATGCCCTTGAGTCTATAATCCAGTCACTCGGTGCATTTCCATCAGATGCTGTAAGAAGAGCTGAGTCCATTGTATTCTTCAAGAAGTAGATGTCTCCTGACACTAGACTGTCATCCTCTGCAACAGTGTTTGTCACATTTATTTCTTGAATCTTCACTGAGGACTTGTTCTTCTCACCATGGTCTTCCGCTTTCTCTTTGCCTTTTTCTGCTTTCCATTCTCTGCAGTCTCTTTTCATGTGACCCTTCTTGTCACAATGGTAGCATTCTATGTCACTCTTGCCTTTAGCACTGCGGGACTTGCTAGGTCTGTCGGATTCTGCAAAAAAAGACAATAAGACAGCTTTCAGTAAGTATAAACATATAACGACATTTATAAAACAATACAAAAAATAGAAAAGAGTAAACCCTAATACTAACCATGCCGCCGCGGGAACTGAGAATGTCCATCAGGGCGTTTAAGCCCTTCCTGCCTGCGTACTTGCGCTCGTACGGTGTGGGATCACGTCCTGTCATCGACCACTGTCAAAACATACAAAGATTTCATTATGTTAGAATTAAAAAACTCATAAACCCTAAACTATCGAACATAAAGAGCAATGCGAAAACACTTACAAAATTGGCCTCAAATGATGCCCATCCACCGCTCCCCAAATGGTGCGAGCTCCCTGCCTCTACTCGTGCTCTGGCTGCATCCTTTTGTTGCTTCCACTTGTCGGGATTCTCACGCGCTGCTTTCTTCGCATACTTCCAATCTTCTTTGGTCAGCCAATCTGGCCTGTTCCACCCATGCTTGATTGCTTTTTGCACTTCGGAACGCTTGTGTTTGCAGTATTCGCGCATTCGAATCTTCATCAGGTCTTCATTGAAGCGCTGATCCCGTGTTGGAACGGGAAACTCATCATGAAGTATGCTGATGACTCTGTCTTTTAAATCACTTGGTACTTCACTCCATTTGTTTAGTATGTTGTGTCTAAATAGCTGAGAGCAAAGACCACGCATACGCGAGATCACCTTCTCGCGGTCATCATCCATGATGATGCCGCCGCTGAAGTCGACGGAGTAAGGCAAGCCCTCTGGTCGGTGACGGTCATACCTGGTTGTCCCGACACGGGTCTCTAGCGGCGTATCGATGGGGGTACGGACGTTAGGTGTCTCCACCGGCGTCTGGGCCCCGAAGCGAGGAGTGTCGAGTGGGGTGGCTCCTGGCGGAGTAGGTAGAGGTGTGTCGCTGCTAGGAACAGTCAGCCGCACAAAACTTGGCGTAGATGGTGATGCTGTGGCTGGTGTGGGGGCGGGCAAAGAAGGGGAGGGTAAAGAGCCTCGTCGAACACGAGGCGGTGTGGAAGCATCGGCGGCGGAATCCCCACAACAACCGCCACCGCCACCACTAGAGCGCCGGTGTCTAGACGAGTGTGAAGATCGTCTCGTCGACACCGAAGCTTTGGAGCGCGCCGAATGCTCCGAAAGAGAGGGAGATGCGGATGGAGTAGGAACGCGCGATGATGCGCCAGAGCAATGACGCTCCATGTACCACTGTCTCTGCTGCGGTGACAAAGAAGAAAGAAACTCCTCATCATCCATACCTGCATTAAACACACGAATATTTAAACTTAATATTGAATGAATAGAGTAGATAATGACGCAAAGACCATTAAATACAATGACGTAATGACACATATAAATACAATGACGCAATGAATTGAGTGATAGAAGAGGCAAGTCAAAAACTCAAAATTTTCAATCAAAAGATGTGAGCGCGAGTAGAAAAGAGCGTTATACACCATGGAAGGTACTGAGAGAGCCAGAGCTTTTACAACACGGAGCAAAATTGTTCAAATACAATATTTGTGGCTTTAAGAGATCTCTCTCTCTCATCCTCGCATAACTCAGCATAACTTCCTATATCTGTATAGAGCTCTCCATTTAAACACATATCCTCTATTTCATTTTGTAGATCCTCTACATGCACCCCATATAGAGTAGTAGCATCTTGATGCTCGTCTGGCACCACCGCAGCGGCTTCTGATTGAGCATCTTCTCTGATCTCCTCCATTGATGCCGTTGTGATTGGCACATGGTAGCCTTCATACGTCCTTGCACTACGAGGGGCTACCTCTATGACGTACCACCAGTTTGATGTAGATTTTGTAGGATGAAATATTACCTGCCAAAGCCACATAACTTACATGAGAGCTTTCAAGCACATAACTTGTAAAAGGGGGATGTTAACTATTTACATACTTACTTGTTCACAATGCTCGGGTAGTACGAAAGTGTCTCTTAGGTTAGTCCATTTCTTAGTAGAATCCACCTCAAGAAGACCAGACTCTCCTCTACGCACAGTAGCGTTGCGACCCTCCATGATTATCTTGAACCATTGCACGTCGAACAAGTCGACAAAAAATCCTCTGTAATCGATCCTCAAAATCTCTTGTAGGGTGCCAAAGTAAGTGAGTTCCGCCACCACAGGATCTGCATCAGAGGAACGTCATCGACTAGACTGTTCAAATTTTGCCATGATTCCACAATCTTGAGTAAAACGCTTTTTGTCGATCCGTTCCACCCTAAAATGTCAACCTTTGTGCCATGATGCTGTGTATGACTTATACTACAACGAACAAAGATTATGAGTGGCCGTTCAAACGTTTAGAAATAAAGTCACTAGCTAGTCGTACATTGCAAACTTACCTTGGTCACGCAACCCCGAGAGTACTCCCACTCTTCCTCAGTCACTTCGTCACCGCATTGTTGTGCGCTTTTCAATTGGTTGTGCTACCATCTTAAGCTCATGAATGTTGGTAGGCTCTCCAGACCCGTCGGATAGTGCATCGGTGGTCGTCTTCCCCGTCTCCACTCGATTTGTGCCCTTTGTCGCTCTTGATTTGCATCCTCATATTGTGAAATCCACTTTTGCATCACTGGATTGTGAAGCATGCAAAATTGGTTGATTTTAGCCTCTAGATCTTCCGTCATCTTCTTCTCAACACTGAGATTGCACATGACAATCCCAGATATGCGCTCATCATCTATGGTTCGCCATAGCGTGTCCCGGGCTTTATCAAATCCTTCTAGCCACTCCAATGTACACTAGGGACTCTGATACCAACCAACCTTCTGCCATGCTACCCTCCAGACGTGCCTTTTGAAGCACATATCCCTTAAGAGTTTTCATGAAACGTTCTAAGAAGAACATCCATCTGGAATGAACTGCGCCAGCTATTTCCACCTCATCAACTATGTGAACAAGAAGATGCACCTGAATGGTTAGCATGGTAGTAGGAAAATGTTTCTCAAACATGCACACAAGCTCCGCAGCATTTAGTTTGGCGAATGGTATGGAGTCTACATTGATCTCCTTTTGTGAGATCCATTGCACCAGCTTTGCAAGTTTGTAGATTGTGTTACGGATGTCGAGAGACAAACATCCCTCAATGGCAACAGGTAAAATAAACTGTAAAGTATGTGCAGCAATGATATGAAAGTCCACATTTTATGCAATGATATTAAAGTCCACTATGAACGTACCTGACACATTTTATGCCAATCGTGTGACTTCAAACCAGTAAGCTTTCCTTCTTTAGTAAAACACGTTCGGAGCGAGTGCATTACGCCAGTGGGGGTCCACAAGGATCGAATGGTCTCTTTTACTTTGCGTTCTTGGGCTCCTGTGAAAATCCATGGTGCTTTAGGGAGTTTTATCGATCCATCAGACGCTGTTTGCGGCCAATATTGCTCCATACGATCCACATTTCTAAGGTCAACTCTGGCTCCCAAAGTATCTTTCTTGCCGGTCAGATGGTCCCATAGTAGATTACCCACATTCTTGAATATGTGCATTGGATCGAGCAAGTGATTGATCATGAGTCGGGGCCAGTATGGTAGCTCGTACCATAGAGATAGTCTCTTCATCCCTGGAGGCAATCCGTCATCGCACATCTCCTCCTGCTCTAACCATGCTTGTGCAGACATCCTTGGTGGCTCTCTTCCCAAAAAGCCTTCGCGTAACACATGATTCTCTGGAAGATACGCTTGATGACCTTCGTAGATTTTCTTCTTCAGTGAGGGCGCCCTACGTACATTCATTCTAGGTCCATATGTGACACATGCTCTGTATCCGCTTGTTTGAAGCCCTGCATGTATACACATGATAATAGATCAACTATGGGAAAAAACAAGATTTACAGTGTCCGAGTGAGAAGTTTCAATAGATCACCTGAGCATTCTGTTAGCCCGGGATAGTCATGCATGGTCCACATTAGAATGCCTCTGATCAAAGCATTCCCTCGTTGAGAGATAAGACCTAAGACCCTCGTTGAGAGATAGGTATTTCGGTTGGACGGTACCACATCCTCGTCACTACTCATAATGAGGATAAAAATCTTATAACCTGGACAAAAAATTTAATATTCTATTGGCATTCTTCGTCTTATCTCTCTCTCTCTCTCTCTCTCTCTCTCTCTCTCTACCTCACATTCTCTAGTCATGTCCAATCCCCACACACCTCGGCCTAGAGGTGCACGGAGATCAGAACCACCGGGTTATAATCTCGTCTTTATTGGTCAATACCTATATTTGTGGGTACAAGAAATCTACAGACCCACGTCTACATGATACTGCATGTAGTGGACAAAACCCCTTTGCCTCTTCTCTAGCTGTAGCACTTCACAGCATCTTAACATCGTTTCACAGTAGATCTTTTCACTGTTCGTCTAACTCTAAACCCTAAACCGTAAGTAATTCTTGCGTGGACTCGATCTAACATAAATAAGCGTAAATCTAACTAAAAATAAACCTAAATCTAATTTAACGTAAGTCTACATCTTACCTAATCTTTAACGTCTTTTGGGATAGTTTCCTACGACGTTAAAACTCTCTTCTTCTTGTGTGTGTGTGTGTGTGTGTGTGTGTGTGGGTAAACCTAAATAAACCTAAGTCTAATCTAATATAACATAAATCGAAATCTAACGTAAATTATGTTATATTAAAAACAAACAACTAAACTAACAGGGATTATAAGAACCTTAAAACTGATTTAACACATAATTTTTCACATAACTCGGCAAGAGTTGGCATTATCATCACTAAAGATGTGAGAGTTAACTTCCGGCGGTGATGCTGTCTCATCTCCATCCACATCTGACGACATCAATTGGCCCTTTGGACCGTTCTTGCTCTTGTTACTAACTTTGAAGTTGCTGTTGAATGAATAGAGGTTGTCTAGATGGTCATTGTCGGGGATGTAGTGACTCTTGCCGCCTAGAAGATCCACCTTCTTCCCTATCTTCTGAAGACATTTCACTAGTACTTTTGGATCGACGGAGCCCACCATGAGTGAAGGCAGCAATACCCTATATTCCATTGAGGGCTTTCTTCACCCGCTTCATGCAGGCATCGCAGTCTATGGAGACCTAAATCTAATCTAATATAACGTAAATCTAAATCTAGCGTAAATAAACGTAAATCTAACTAAAAATAAACCTAAATATAATCTAATTTAACTTAAATAAACCTAAATCTAATTTAACGTAAGTCTACATCTAACCTAATCTTTAACGTCTTTTAGGATAGTTTCCTACGACATTATAACTCTCTTCTTCTTGTGTGTGTGCACGTGTGTGGATGTGTGTACCAATAAAAAGAGATAAATGGTATAACCTTTCTATCACCCATGCCAAGTATGATAGATTGGTTATGCCATTTCCCTCTTGAATAATAGGTCTTGAGTTCAACTCCTCGTCGGCTAGATCTTTAGGTCTTTTAATTTTAATTAGTTTCCTACGACGTTAAATTAGTTTCTCTCTCTTTCTCTCTCAATGTGTGTGCGTTTTTTTGTTTATGCATGTTTTCTCTCTCTTTTCCTCTCTCAATGTGTGCGTTTTTTGTTTATGCATGTTCTCTCTCTCTTTTCCTCTCTCAATGTGTGCGTTTTTTGATTATGCATGCTCTCTCTCTCTCTTTTCCTCTCTCAATGTGTGTGTGCATTCTTTGTTTATGTATGTGTGTGTGCGTTTTTGTTTATGTTTGTACTCTTTCTCTCTCTCTCTCTCTCTCTCTCTCTCTCTCAAAAACACTATGTGTGCATGTGTGTGTGTGTGTGAGAGAGAGAGAGAGAAAGAGAGAAAGAGGGGAAGGGAACATGAGAGTGAGGAGAGGGAAGGAGCATACCTGGCTCTCCTTCCTCTCCTCGTGTGTGTGTGTGTGTGTGTGTGTGTGGAGAAGAAAGAGAGAGAGAGAGAGAGGGAGAGCGTTACCCGCTCCTTGCTTGAGGGAGCCGAAAAACTCAGATCTGAGATCTGAGTTTTTGGGCGCTCTCTGTTATTTTTTTTAGCCCAGCCGGCATCGCTATGAGCGTCGCAAATTTACTTGTAAATTTGCGACGCTCATAGCGACGCTGGGATTTTTTTTTTTGAGCGTCGCTGTGTGAGCGTCGCTAATATGAATAGCCTCTTGTAGTGCACCAATGGTGAACATCCTTGTGCAAACTAGGCCATACATACCCCTCTTGCAAAATCTTATGCAAGGTGATCTTTAGAGCAAAATGGCCGCCACATGCGCCTTCATGATTCTCTTCTAGCACTCTGTAAAGATCCTCCCGCCAAGGTACACGTCTCAACACGAGATCAGCCCCTTTCATGTATAAGACATCACCAATCAATTTGTACCTGTATGCTCTACGCACAAAACCATACTTCTTCGACTTCTGAATCTCCTTTGGAATGATTCCTGTTAGCAAAAACTCCTCTTCTTGAGCCAAACTTTCCCGACCATGGTAAAGAGGTAAAGTGGTCCTCAACACAAATAGCTCCCCAATCATGCTTTGAGCTGCTTCATGTGCCTCTCCATTTAGAGCACGTTCAATGTGTCTGATGCTACATGCTTCAAAATTTTTTAACAGGCCTTTAATTCTGAAGCACATTTCCTTCAATGAGGTGTTCTTGCTCTTCCACACACCCAGCACTTGCTTCACCACTAACAAGGCATCACCTTTTATGCTCAACCTTCGAACCCCATGCTTCAAACAAATGTGTAATCCGGCTTCCAGAGTAGCATATTCAGCCTCATTGTTACTATGAGCATCCAATTTGAACCCTCTCTTGCATACTAGCTTCCCCTCTGGATCATAAAGTGCTATACCCCCTGAAGCCGCATCATGGCTCTTTCTGTATGAGCCATCAAAGAACAAAACATGTGCATTGTTGATCTGTGGCACTTCTTCAACTACCTTTCTCACCACCTCTTCCTTAACAATAAGGGGATTCTCCTTGTAAGTCAACAAATCGGCTAGGGTAGCCCTTGTACTGTCTTCCACTAGAAAAGAGAACTCAAACTCTTGCAGCTCAATTACCCATTTTTCACCACATTTGGCATGTTAGTACCATTAATTAACTATGGCAAAAAGGCATAACTCGTCAAGAAAACAAAAGTTCGTGGTAGCAAGTAATGACGAAATCATCGACAAGCAAATATTACACTGGCCATCACTAGCTCTACTTCCGAGAACTTTCTCTCTGCTACCAACTTCACTCGACTTGCACAATACATTGGACTCATATAATGGCTGCCCTTCCCCTTTTGCAATAGAATGGCTCCAATGGAATCATCCCCTACTGATGGATTTACATAAAAAACTTTCTCCCAATCAGGAGCCTACATGGCTGACAACCCCCCTAACACCTCTTTCACCTCTTGAAACACTTCTTCACACTTGTCATCCCATTGCAATGGATCATGCTTTGCCACTTGCTGTAATGGATAAAGAAGCTGCGAAGACAATGGAATAAACCGTGCCATGTACTTCACTTTGTGTATAAAGGTTGCCAATTGCTTTGTACTCGTAGGTGATGGAAGAAGAATAATAGACTTCACCTTATCTGGATCAGCCTCAATGCAATTTTCTGACACCATGTGGCCTAACAACTTCACCCTTGGCTGTGCTAGATGACATTTCTTTGGATTTAGTTGCCCTCCACATTCATCATATCGAGCCAATACCATCTGCAACTTCTCATGATGCTCAGCCCTACTGCTATAGACATAGAAGTCGTCCATAAAAGCCTTAACACAACTACCAATGAATGGTTCCAGCACCCAATTTGCTCTTTCTTGATAGAAAGATGGTCCATTTGACAACCCAAACGGAAACACTGTGTAGCAATAGCAGCCCCATGGCATAATGAAATTTGTCTTTGTGCGGTCTTTAAGAGAAATCTTCAATTGAAAATAGCCTGAAAAACCATCACACACACTGTACCTCTCATAACCTGCCACTGAATCCAAGATCTGATCGATGAATGGAAGAGGATATGGGTTCTTCTTAGTGGCTTCATTTAAGGGTTTAAAATCTACACAAATCCTCCACTTCCCATCCTTCTTTGGACTGACTACTACTGGACTCACCGATTCTGTGGTCTCCACAGGGACTATGAACCCTGCCTTCAATAGCTTGTTCACCTCTTCCCGCAAGGCTTCCATTTTCTCTTGACCCATCCTTCTTAGTCTTTGTCGCACTGGCTTAGCACCTTCTTTCAGCTCTATATGCATCTCTTCTCTCTTAAACCCTCTAATCTCTTCATATGAAGTAATAAACAAATCAGGAAAACTAGCCAGCATGTGCAAATATATCTCCTTCTCCATAGTTGAGAGGTCTCCACTGATCATTTGTGTCATTAATTCCAGCTTCTTTGACAACTCAACCTTGGTTTGCATCAGCCCTTCAATCACTTCATAAGGCCCTTCACTTTCATCTTCAACTTCATTCACAAATGCGACTAAACCACACTTCTGGATTTCTTTATCCATCAAAAGAAATGCAACATCAGCATCCTCATCACTGCTGGTAGTGCTATCACTGTCCTCATCTGTCACCGTGGAAGAGTCTTCATCACTAGAATCATCCTCATCTTCATAAAGCTCCTCTAATCGTTTCCTTGTGTCCATATTATAAAGCTTCTTGGTACCTATCTTTCCATAGAGTCTAATCGTACCATGTCACCAATCTTGAACAGCTCCCACTGCACGTAACCATGGTCTACCCAGTATAATAGGATATGCTCCCAACCCTGCTGGCATCACATGAAAATCAACCACTGCCTTTGCATCATATGCCTCCACTTCTAATAGCTCTTTACAACACCCAAGCATTTTACTTTTTGATGGTTTGCCAATCTGATCTGAAAACTTGACACCCCAGCCACTATGAGACCCATCTTCTCAACGCATGAGTGTGTTATGACGCATATTTGGGCTCCGCCATCCACATAACCTTGTCCCAAATTTTTCCTTTTATGCCACACATCCACTATTGGACAAATGTGTGGTAGCTCATCCATTGCCAACACCTTTACTGAACCTCTCTCTGGCTCTTTCTCCATAGGGTTAACCATCCTCTTCCACTGTCGCTTTAGCTTAGGCACCATCTCTATAAGCTTCCCAAAAGTAACATCTGCCTTCCTGCTCGTCAGATCCTCCTTCAAGTCATAGCTTAATTGCCCATCCCCTAGTGGAAAATCTGAAACATGAAACTTTCAACGAGCTCTCCTTTTCCTCTTGGCCTTGACATCCTCGCCTTCATGGCTCTTTCCTTTCTTCTTACTAGGACCTGAGGCACTTCTTCCTTCCTTATCCTCTGTGGTCCTCTTCCCAATAGGCATCACTAATGTATCCTCTAGCTTTGATGCCTTCTCCAAGGTGACTACACTTAGCACTTTTGTCTTTCCCTTTTCCTCCTGGGTCAGTCCACTGGTTCCTTCGTCTCCCTTAATTTCGATGCCATAATCATTTGACCTAGTTAGCACCTGTCTTGGCAATGGATACATGTCTCCCCCCATCCTTCGTGGCGTATCACATTGCGGGCTGATGTGACCCAACTCTCCACAATTATAACATGTGGGCGTCTGCCTCCAGTACCTACCATTGCTTTGTCCAACACCATTCCTAGGCCTTTCTTCACCTCCTGGCTGATTTGCAAACCTCCCTCGACCTCGATTATTTCCCACTTGACCTAGCATGTTTAGGCTGAGATTCTTCATCAAATCTACCATTTGCCTCATGTCTTGCCTTAGCCCATCATCTTGCACTGCTGTAGTGACCACTGCTGGCACAACCTGAGTAGTAACAGGAACCACTGGTTCGTGATGAACCCCTGACATGCGACCTTGTAAAGACTCTATAGGCTGAAATTCAGACCTCATGGGCAAAGACTCCACCCCTAACTGGCTCATTTTCCTCAACTTCCACTCTTTGTTCCTTGATACCTCTAGTGCATCTTCATATGTCCTAGGCTTCTTTAGCTTCACTCTCCAACGTATATTCTGCCAAAGACTAGCTAAGAACCTGTCCTTCTTCATCATGTAAGGCGGGGGTACCTGTGGTGCTAAGGCCTTGCACATTCGCTCCCATGCCAATGAAAAATTACGTATGTACGCATCTACTGGCTCACCTTCCTTTTGCACCAAAGACTGTACTTCTTGCCACACTTTGTCAGGATCTTCTATCTTCACAAACTCTACTTCCAACCCATGTCGTAGATTGTCCCAACTCAACCTTACAGGTGGATCAGCCACACGCAACTCCTCTTCAAATGCTTTAGACCAAACTCGTGCATCACTCTTCAAACAAATTTGGAGAAGGCGTAACATCTGTGGAGGGTCATGAATCTGGTTGCTAATGCAGGCAACCTCCATCTTTTCCAAAAATTCTTCCACATCTTCATCACTTCTTCCATGAAACTTGGGATAAGAGAAAGCCATGGATAGAGAACCCCTTCAAACACACGTGCAAGAACCCAAAACTTTTCACTATCCAATCCCCAGAAACTTCATGGAGCTGAGCTTTAGATAAGGACAAACACATGCACATCAAATGAGTTTTCATAGTTGATCATCGGAATGACAACAGGCAAAGGACATTCCAGTATCTCCCTTAATCTTCTTGGCCCAAACATAAAGACTATGCGGTGCTGGAAAAAAATCTTCCTGGACACATGAACATTAATCTGGATTCTCTGAGTTAAATGAAAAGGAGTGAATTGAGGACCATTTTGATCATCCATTAAAGCCAACCATGAAGCTCCCAAGAAAGCAAACCTGACTTATCCTCTGATTTTGTCAGAATTTCAGCAGCATAACAGCATAAATGGCTCAAAAGACCAAAAAACCAGCCATCATAACTTGGAAAAATTTTGGCAGAGTTTCCCCAGAAGTAGAGCAGTGAGAATCCAAAATATAGACTATAGATGTATGCATAAACTGCCAACAATAGAACCCGAGCATCAAATAGGAATCACTAATACATAGCCTATGGCGAGGTCACGAAAAGGGTGCTCCAGCTACCTGTATCACCAAAAGGATCTCCACATTTGAGAATCTCCCAGATCAATAAAAACCTCACGCTATCGACCCTCACACGAAGGCTAATGCATATCGCGTATAGTCAAGTCTCAGAAATGACTATCTTCCAGACCAAGTCTCAGAAATGGCTGGGACTGCCAAATACAACCAAGTATGGCTCCACAAATGCGTACAATGGCAGTTTCCACAAGTAACGTACAATCCAGCAGACAATGCGCTCAAATAGGCGCCAAGTGATGCATACCCACAACAACTGCAAGTGACATCACTGCTAGTATATCACTGTACTCCAGCTACCTGTACCTGTGTGAATCACCTGTACCTATACCTGTCCATGTAACCTGTAACCTATAACCTGTAACCTGTAGTCTGCAACCTGCAACCTGTAATCCCAAATCTCGAAGCTTGAAGCTCGAAGCAGAAGGTACTCGATGAAGATCCTCAGTGGGGGCACCAAAAGAATGTGAGCGGGATGAAAACACACACAGCGCCTCTATAACAACCCGACACAAACTCTTGGAAGGATATACACACACACACTATGGGGCACCACTCGGCTTACACAACACACCTGGCCGAGACAGGGAACACACCTCTGGAGTGAGAGGAGAGAGACTATCCACTTGCCCACTCCACACAGACACACACACACACACACCCAAAAAAATCAGCTCAAAAGAGGAGAAATTCTGATGTTTAGATACAATTGAGCTTGGGCCAACACCAATGGGGCAAATAGCTCACACAATATGGGTAAAAGAAGCCAGTTACAATCACAAACTAGAGCAGAAACTTCACTCATAGGAGAAACAGCAGGAAAAGAGTGAGGAATTTAGCAAAATGGACAGCACTATCGCGTCCAGAACGGCCCAAAACCCCAGTTTACAATGTCAAAGTGCTCAAATCCGACCTCGGATGACCAGTTTACGGCCAAAACAAGCTCCAAAATGAGCAAAAACACACCTGTGGCTGTTCCTCCTCTCTTCTCCACATTTTTTCTGGTCTTCTCTCTGTTTTTTTAGTTCCCACACTTAGATTTTTTAGTTGGGCACCCTTGGCCTTTTAGATGACCTCAAACGGACCCCGAACATGCCAAAAACTGACCTCGCATTGCATAGTTGTCACCTTTTTGCATCATTCGCACACCTAGCACTCATCTTTTTTCCAATAATGCATCTCACCACCATATGAAGTGGCCCCAAAAAGTGGTCCTAATGATGACCTTTCTGCATAACTCTCACAAGAAAACACCCACGTTGTGTCCGTCCTCATCTGCGTGCAAATATTGACCTCGTTCTCCCTCCTGACGCCACTAGATGCCATCTAACGCACCTGCTTACCTCATGTCATCGGCCCGTGGATAGCTTCCTCGAGAAGTTTTACGTGCTACCAACTCCTCCTTATTGTAGAAAAAACACAGTGGTACTGGTAATAGTGAAAATCGATGCACTATGTACACCCTGTCCTACCTGTACACATGTGGGCCCCACGTAACCACCTGGCTTTGGAAACTGGGCAATCCTTTATTCGATGCACCATGCATGTGTATGTACATATGCGCAATCCCTTGCTCCAAAAAACTCCTGACAACGTCACTTGAGTCAGAACCAAGTGAATAGGGCCCCAAGAATCTCTGAAGGGCCCTATTCGCTTGGTTTTGTCCTGTACGCTAATGCCATAAAAGGTGACGTCACTTGAGTCAGAACCAAGCGAAGAGGGGCCCAAGAAGCTCCGTAGGTCCCTATTCGCTTGGTTCTATCCGGTGCACTAATATCATAAAAGGTGACTTCACTTTAGTCAGAACCAAGCAAATAGGGGCCCAAGAATCTCCGGAGGGCCCTATTCTCTTCGTTCTGTCCTGTGACCCAAACATTCGGAACAGGTGGATAAGAACAAAGCATTTAATGTTATCAGTGATAGATTTATAGGCCTACTCACTCACTATGCCCAAACTCAGGCACGGTCACATAAGGAGTAATTATTCTAACCATGCGGTTTGAGACTTTTAATTTTACCCTAACGCAGTGGCTTCGGTGCGCACACAGTTAACAACACACAGGAAGGGGAGAGAGGCAGGGAGAAAGAACGTGTCTCTGCAATATCCAATGGCGCCGAGTTGGATGGTGATGTTGCAGGCCACCAACCAGCAAGAACCAGAAGGTGGCGATCGCGACGCGGCAGCAAAGGACTCAACCCAGTGGAGGTCGCTCAACGCAGGATCACGAGAGGTGGCTAAGGGGAAGAGCGTAGAAAATGCAAAGGGAACGGCGATCTGTTTGTTCTACTTGGATATGGAGATGGAGACTGCAAGGGCGATTAGCGTCTGACTCTCAACGCAGGATCACAAGAGGTGGCCAAGGGGAAGAGCGTAGAAAAGGAAAAGGCAATGGCGATCTGTTTGTTCTACTTGGAGATGGAGATGGCGACTGCAAGGGCGATCGGCGTTTGAATCTAAACGCAGGATCACGAGAGCTGGCCAAGGGGAAGAGCGCAGAAAAGGCAAAGGCAGCGGTGATCTGTTTGTTCCACTTGGAGATGGAGATGGTGACTGCAAGGGCAATTGGCGTCTGTCTGACCCTAAACGGTCACTCAAAAAGGCACGTGGGCTACGCTCACAAGGATAAACACTAATAAATGGTCTCAGATTCCCATGCAGTATGATTTACCAACCACAATCTCGGGCATAAGTGAAGTTGTCACCCTCACCGAGGTAAGCATTCTAAGTTAAGAGACAGTACCCCCGTCAAACATTTCAACTATTCTACCTCTTTTCGTGTCCTCTATTGCGCATCGTTTTTATTAACTCTACCCCCATCGACGCTACGTGGTAAGCAAACCATCCCAACTCTTTTTGTGCATCACCTCTTACTCTCGCGCATACTTCTCTTATTCCTGTTCTACAGTGCTTTAGTGACGTAGAACTCTACACACAATGAAGAGGTATGCTACTTACTACCCTTTTGTGCACTTGTATTTTGTGTAGTCAGTACCAGGCGAATAAGGGAACTTGTTCGCTTGGTACTGACCATCGTCTTTACCATAGGATGTTTGCTTTACACTTTTCCTTGGTCAGTACCAAGCGAATAAGGGAAGGCCACTTTGTTCGATGCCCCTGTTCGCTTGGTACTGACGTCGAAAAATATAAGTGATGTTTGCTAGTACAAAGGTCAATACTAAGCAAATAAGGGGAAGGTAAACCCTGTTTGTTGCGGGTTTAGGGTTTTTTTAACCAAATACGCATTTTCAATTTATAAGGGAGAAGCAAAATTACAACTTAACACCCATGTAGGGGGTTTTGAGTTAGAAAACACTAGGGACATGCGCAAAGGCCAAGTTTCAGACTTTACAAGAGAGTGGCCTACTAATTTCCGGGGGTTTAGGGTTCACAATAACCATGTAGTCCTTTTCCTTCACAACCAAACTATCTCGTCCTGAAGCCTGTTGGCAAAGTTAATGGCTTCCTCATATTTACTAGTGAGGCGGTCCGGGGCGGGCAACAAGATGAGCGGCCTCTAAACACCCTTCGAGGCTCCCATGCTGCTCAAATGGGGCTGGGGCAAGCACAATCAGAGGCAACAACAACCCATAGCCAGAAATCAAACAAGAAAAGAGGCACCACTTAGTTGTAGATGCGAGCTAGGACACGCGTGATATCTCCTTGTACTCAAACGCACAAAGAGAGGGGAATGCAAGATAGCCACACACACCAAACACAAACATTCACCATGCCAAAGAGAGGTAAAGAGCACAAATCAACTTGAGCAACTCAGTCTTAGCCTTAAAGACTAGATGCACACAAAGCTTGATGAGAAATAGAGAGACAACACAAAACTTGACCTTGTTGCCAATACACAAATTGTCTTAGGGTCACGGAAGCCCGCTCACCGAGCACCCTCTTACAATTGACCTTGTAGGAAAACAATTCAACAAGCCCTCAAACCACCAAGCATGAAATGGCACAACAAACTTCAAGGACAATATACCTTCAACCACATGATTAGCCAAGTTATCAAGTCAATCTGGAGAGAAGAGTCGTAGTTGCAGCATACAATTGCACCCAAAACTATGAATCTTATTTATGGAGAAGAGTACGCTACAAGTGTGATTGCAGAGTATAGTATCACTCCACTCCTCTAGATGGCATAACTAACTTCAAGCTTCTCCATGCACCTATGTGTAATGATGGAATAGAGCACTCACAATGCACACACTCTACACAACTAGGCTTGAAGAGTGGTGTGTTATGTGTTGAGAATGGTGTGGTGTATTGTGATCATGTGATTTACAAGGTAGAGAAGGGCTCTATTTATAGGTTTTAGAAGCCCCGATTAGGATTAGGCCTAATCAAGTTTATTTGAAGGAATAAAAGATTATTCATTTTTTATTTTTATTTTTAATGAGGGTGGATCTCTCTTGTCCTTTGAGTCACATGGATGTGGGCTCAAGGGAAGAGAATTATTGAGGATGATAGGAGAGAGGATTGAGTGAATAATTTGGGAGTGCCTACGCTAGTAGAGGGTGCATTTTACAATAAGGTTAGTGGTTAGTAGTTAGTAATTATCACTAAAAAATATTTACAAAATCCTTCACCAAATGGTGAGATATATGATGAGAAAAGTTAGAGAAGGGATGAGCTTGTAAAGAGAGGTTGAAGCCTTGGAGAAGTTGACATTCACCTCTTTACAGCACCGGTAGAAGAAGCGGTCAGCATGGCGAAGTAGCGCGTGTCGATGAAGCTATGTTATCTTCAAACCTTGGAAAATTCATGATAAAAGCCTTCATTTGCAGAAGCTATCCTTGGATTTTTGTTGATTTTTGAAGTTCTTTACAAAGCTGAAGAGAGTATGGTAATATGGACATATATGTAGAGAGAAAGGGGGACACATAGGGTGTAGAAATGGAGGATGAAGGCTATGGAGGTGTGAGAGAAGTGGCAATGGTGAAGAGGGTGAATTAGGACATGGGAGTTGCAGGTTTGGGAGTGGGAAGGAGAGGGAGGAGTGTGTATGAAAGAGGAAAATGATAAAGTGGAAGAGGGAGTGTGGCTGCATAGCATGGGCAAACTGGGGTCCACCAGTAAAATCATAGCTCACAGCTCATAGCTCAAAAAAATATGAAAAAACTTGAGGTGAAATTTCAGCTCACGAGCTACAACTTTTGTCTGTATCACCTTTTCAAATTTGTGGAGCATGTGATCTTTAAAAATTCAGCAAAACCGACTGTTTTTTCCATTGCACAAGGTCCTTGTGAGGTCCTTCTTTGGATGATTCTTTTGAATACCTCCAAGAGTGAGCTCCCCATGGTGCATGAATGCATTCCACATACCCTTGAACTTATTTGGTAGGTCTATAATTGAAGATATTGTGGAGATCATGATATAAGTGAATAGTATAACTAAGAAAATCAAATATTGAGGGGTCTAAAAAAATATGTACATGTCAAATATAAATAATATAGGTGGAAAAAATATAAAGGGGTCAAAATAAATCTCTCTCATTATAAGTCTACCATAAGAAGATGAATATTTTTGGTGTTCTAATTTATGAGAGTAAAAGAGAATAGATGTAGGAAGGAAAAATCACAATAGTGAAAAAATATACACATAAATAAAACTAGTTTTTTCGGATTTTTGTTGGATGGAGTTACACCAAAAATAAGAGAAGCACACACTTAGCATAAATAACACACACCTAAGTATAAACATTTAAATAAATACCAAAATAATTATGAAAAATCATTTTATTTTGGCCCTATATACAATAAAATATTTACACTCAAATGGGCCATAATATACTTATATATTTTTATTATATATATATATATATATATTTTTGGCTCAACTAGCCCAGTGACTAGCTAATTGAGGGTTTTTAAGAAGATATGGGAAAAGTCCCCTAATTCACACACACCTATATACAGTGAAATGGTAGGGATAGCCATAGTGTTTGGATGATTTTGGTAGGGTGAGGTAGCTTACTATGGCAATTATGGACAGCCGAAAAACGGCTATCACTAGCTAGCTCAAGCACTTCATCCTTCATCTCTTGTAGCCAATTATAGATTGCCTCTACAAAGCAATCTATTTTTGCAGAGGGTCAGTTTTTGCAGAGGGGAAGATGACCAATAGCGAGGTCGCTATTGGCCAAAGAAAGGCAACCTCCTTGTAGAGCAAGGTCAAGAATGGCATGAGGGGCCAATGGTGGCGGGCCTGAGCATTGGATGGCAAGGTGGCTGAGCTATTGACGTGACGGCTACAGGGTTGCGGCATCGAGAAGGACGGGAGTGGCCATCCAAGGGGTGTGCAGGAGTAAGGCTTGCGTTCCACCGCCATCAGCAGCGGAAAAAAAGCACCATTCTAGACCAATTGCATCGATATTGGCACAACTTTTATATTCTCAATGTTTAAGTGGATATTTATCCTTCTCTCTTTCTCTCGTGTTTTATGGTGTATCAAGTGAGTGAGTATGTCCAAAGTGAAACAAGGTGTGTGCAACATAGATGTCAGATTAGAATCTAGAGGGTGCTCTTTTGTATGAGGGTGTCGGGTATCTAGAGCATGATAGCTAGTCGGAAAGCTTGAGTCTGTCGATGGTCTTTAGTGTTTGTGAGTATCGGGTCTATTTACATGTGAGTGTATGGTGCTATCAAGGATCAGAAGTCGAGAAAATTTATTGCATGCTATGCGACCGAGTGTATACAGTGAGGGTTGGTTGGGAACGGGTTTGGACATTGGTTGGTTGCAGAGTGAGTATCTCAGTGTTTGTTAAATAGGGGATATGGGTGTTGTGAGATCACTGGGCTATAGAGAGGCAGTTACTAAGTGTGCTGGTGGTTTTTCGACTTCCCCCTTTCCAACGTGTAAAGAGGACACTGATCATGGGGAAGATTCTCCTTATATGGATGTACTACCTAGGATGATTGAGTCGGACAATGTGCATTAAGTCCACCTAGCCGCAACCATAGACACTTGGGAAACAAGGGGACGACTAGGGTCACACCTGAGGGGGATGAAATGCCACCACTCATACCCTTAAATATGCTAGAAGCAATGCATATAGCTTCTGATGACCTACAAGATGAAGGTCTGATTGGCATTGGAACTAGTAGTGTCTCACAAGACTATAGCCCACACGATTTGGGGTCAAAATCATCAATTGAATTGACTCTGAGGATGAATAATTTGAGTTAAATCTTAGTGAAAATGTGGGGACAAACCATTCAGGGCCCAGTGGTACCCTAGATGACAATCTATCCAAGGGAGCAGAAGACACAAGTAGCGATTCATCCAGTGACTCTTCACTAGAGATCGTCCATAATCGAAACTTAGACAAGAAGAGTAAGAGATATAAGAGGCGAGGATATCAAGCAAATGTGAGTGCTAGAATAAAGGAAAATAAATCTACTGCAGAATGGCTTAATTATATGAGGGCATGTGATGCTCGTCGAAAGTTGGTAGATAACTGGGGTGAATACCTTCAAAGCTGTTGGGGTTTTAATTTTTTCACACTGACATGCCTCCTAGAGGTATAGTGCCTTGTTGTTTGATATTGTTATGTAGGACTTATATGGATTTCCATCCACATGGCTGAGGACATTTGCTTCGACAAAATGAGCAACTCCATACCTCCAGGTGTACTACTTTCCATGATTCATGCTGGTGGATATGTATATTTGCTAATTGTGGTTTTTCATGGTTTGTTTGAGTGCAATAGTTATGTTTTTTATCGGCCATTATAGATGTATAAATTTGTCTTTGCTTAAGTTGATTGAACTAGAGTTTAATCTTATAGATGAGCCTTGAGATTAGGAGACCGTGACTTTAGGTTAACTCATTTACTTGACACTAGTCCTAGTTGATAAAATTATCCGAGTGTTTGAGACCTTAGGAATGTTTTAGGCATAGATAAGCTTGCTCACTTAAACAACAAAAGACACTAGTGAGAATACCAAGGAAATGGAAGCAAAAAACATCAGTGCCACAAATGAAAAATCTTACGCTAGTGGAAGAGAAATCCTAGCTTGATTTGGTACTTCACTCACATGCATTGTCTATGGCACTAGAGCCCTAGAGGTTCTTGGTGTGGGCGCTTTTCCTTGAGAAGCAAAAAGCTCCGGACATAAACATAAGCACACACGTCAAATGATTGTGAACCAAAGTAAAAGAAAAAAGAAAAAAAATGACATTCAAAAGACTTCCATTGAGCTTGTAGTTAAAATTTCAAGCTTTCGTTTGGAGTTGTGAGAGCTAGTTGGCTAATCAAAGTTGAAAAGCACAACTAGGGAATCTTGCATTTAGATAATCTTCTTAGCTTAGCTAGTACTAGAGTAGTTTTTTTAACCTTAGTCATAGCTAACTAATTGATAAACTAACTTATAAGCCCAAAACTCTTGATTAATTAATTTCATCAAAGTGCAATTTATTTGTCCTTAATGGCAGTCTAGCATTTCATAAATCTTGCATTTACTCATTTCCACATGTACTTTACATTCCTCTCATGATTTAGTGCCATATAATTCCTCTTGCATAAAACAGTGACTTTGCCTTGCAGATTCAAATCCAGACACTCTACAATATGGACAAAACGGGCTTTCTCTCATAGCTTCCGAGGCGGAACCTACATCAGGAAGGGGGGCATGTTACAACCAAGCGACCACCTTTTATGTAGCCATGGGCTAAGCTTTGCAGACCCGCTAGTAGTGTATTATGCTATTGTCCAGGCTTGTCGGTCAGGTAGGAATGGTTAAGAGTAATCACCAATGAGAGGGACACTCTAAAACTGGAACCTATAATGTTTGGGTAAGATTGGCTAATTTTGGGCGCCCAAATGTGAACGGGCAAGCCCATATAAAAGTCGATCTAAACCTAAAATAGGGCATTCTCTAATTTGTGTGATGCAAGAAGAGTTCTCTTGCTCCATCTTCTTTGTGTACTAGTGTGTGTGTGTGTGCGAGAGAGAGAGAGAGAGAGAGAGAGAGAGAGAGAGAGAGAGAGAGAGAGAGAGAGAGAGAGAGAGAGAGAGAGAGGGTGTGATCGAGCATTGCAGCAGCACGACGGCGGCGAGGCAATTGAGCACGGCACAGTGGCGGCTTCGTCTTCTTTGCAGCAAGGAATCCTCCACGACAGCAAGCGTAGAGCGGTGAGTGGCATACCATTGTCATCTTTGAGCTTACTAGTTTAGGCTAGTTGCGTGCTTGGAGCTATCTGTGTCTCTCACATAGTGTTAGGCAAGTCCCTTGCTTGGATATGTGTGGCAGAAGCCCACACTACGTGGCTAAGATGTGGTTGGTTGAGAAGTGCCCGCTAGATCTTGTTGCACTTTCTCTAGTGTATCTGGCTCAACCTTTTCTTCTTCAATAGGTGTCTCATCTTTGAGAGTGTCCATCCTGATCTCTTTCATACTCTCTGCCTATTGTCTTGGCTCTGGTGCAACAACATACAACTTTATTTCTACTTGCTATTCATTACTCTTCTTTTTGTGTCTTAGTCGTTCCTGATGTTGTTGGCACCAGATCTACCTTTTCCTCTTGCCGGGGTTCCTCTTGAGAAGTCTCTTTGGGCTTAATTTCTACTATGGGAGGTGGAGAGGGTACCCCCATGGTGACAAGAGAAGGAGGTTTTTTATCATGCTTAGTGACAGACAAATCAGATATTTTGACTTCTTCTTTTGCCTCTGTCAGCTCCATTTCTTAGTAGATCATTTCCAGCTATGCAAGGGGATCTTTTCCATAGAAGGGGCTCTTTGTTCTAAGATTCTTTTGAAGATTTGGTTGCCCTTTGCAGACCTTTTTCTCGTTCAAATGCCTCTTTCTCTTTCTCAAGTCTCACCGCTCTCCGAGATGGTTTTTCAATGATGATTGGGATGGGCCTTCAACCTTGCTTTGGTGGCATATATTCAAGTTTCTCCTTGCCTCTATCCATTCATTTTTTCTCATCTTGTCTATTTGGATCCGCTTCACTTTCTTTAGAGGCTTTATCCTGATATTCCTCATTGGCCCTTCATCGCTCTCTTCTTTGTTCTCGACTGGAGAAAACCGGGGTAACTTCCTCTTTGATCTTTTGAGAAATGGTAGTGGCTCATTTTCAACTTTCTCCTTATCTTCTCATTCTTAATTTTTCAATCTAGCTTCTATCCACAGATTTTAATGTAGTGCTAGTTGTAGGTTTTCTACCATCCCGACTGCATGGTAGGTAATTTGAGTGAGAATTTTTGGTGCCCCCAGATACTTGATCCCCTTAGTCTCTTGGTGCTTTTCAAGGTGTTAAGCACATACGAGGCATGATCAATTGACATGGAAATTTTGATCTTCAAACCGGAATTGAAGGATGATGCCATTGCATGGTTTGGACAGGTGTACCTTGGCGGCCTCTCTTGCAAAGAAATGAAAGTACTGATGGAATAATCTTGAGGGTTCCTCCGCCAAATTTTGAATCCTTTCTTGGAAGGTAGTGATAGCCGTCTTTTCAGCTCTCCATAATTGCCATAGTGAACTACCTCACCCTATCAAAATCACTCAAACATTGTGGTTATCCTCACCCTTTCACTGTACATAGGCGTGTGTGTGTGTGTGTTAGGGATTGTTTTTCTCATATTTTATCTAAAATATTTTTCTAGCTTATTATTAGCTAGAAGAGCCAAAAAAAAAGAATTGGATCTATATTGTGGCCTATTTGTGTATATAATCTATTTTTATCCAAGGGCCTATGTACAATATTTCTCTCACACATTTTAATTACTTTTATAAATATCTTTAATTAATTACGTAAATACTTGCAATTAGGTGTGTGTTTTATCAAACCAAAAATTCATGTCATGCATCCTTACCCTTCATCATACTTCTTGTATATAATCCAATGTAATAAATAAAATTCCTCCACGTGAGAATATTCACATTTATTACTTAATAAGAATGACTTATATCCCCTCCGTCACTTATTATGACTCAAATCTCTTCACATTTCACATACTTTTTCTTTATCCCCACAAATAATATTAAGGGCGGGTCCTCTCATTTAACTCTATCATGTCACTTGTGTCTTCTATTTTTTTGTTGTTTATTTTTTATTTTTATTATACTACTCTGGGTATCTTGATTTATTTATACATTACTTTGTTTCTTTTCATCGCATGCATATCATATATTTGTGAGAATTCCTTTTCCACATGTAGATATTAATATCTTAGTGGTCCTTTGTCACTCTCCTAGGCATGCGGGGTCACTCCTTGAAGGCTAAATGGAATCAAAACAAAGAAGGGACCCAGTCAATGACTTTTTTGGGCAAAAAACACGTGTTTTTGCTAATTTTTTAAAAATTAGTTTCCATCCAATTCTGAAGAAGTGGACAACATGGAAAAGTTAACAAGTGATTTCAAAAATGCGCTCAAATTTGATTAGAATTGGTTGACCTCATTTGCATATTGTTTTCGGATTTTTTGTGCACTTTAATCTTCCTACCTCACACACTCAATTAGAGCTAGGTTCCTTTCTACCTTTTCCACACACTCATCCTCCTCCTCCTCCACCAAACCGTGCACCTTTTATGCCTTGTTTTATCTTCTTCACTATTTCCATCTCTCCCTTACTTCATAGCTCAAAAAGTATTGTCTCTACACACATATAGCTCAATTTCTCTCTCTAGAATCAAACTCATATTACCATAACCTCTTCATCCTTTCACAGACAGAGAAAAACTCAACAAATAAGCATGCTCAAGCTCTGAAAAAGGAAAAGTTTGATTATGGAAAATTCAACTTTTCCATGGTCACAAAAACAACACTGACAGATCGAGTTCTACAACCACTTCATCCACTAGAGGAGATAGGTGGAACATTCCCTTTACATATTGTTGTTTCCATCAAATTGTGTATCATTCTTTTATTACTTTTTATCATGGTATAAATCATGTAATGCACCTTAAGTGCATACTCCATGTAATTTTAACCCATCCTACTAACTACAAACTCCTAACACATAAATTAGAACTAACCACCCTAATTACTAAAGCACCTCACATTAGAGTATGTACAAAAAATGAAATGCATTCTCTCTTACTCTCACTCTCTTTTCTCTCCAATTTCACCTCTTTTCATTTCAAATAATTCCACTCTTGAGCCCACATTGATGACTCAAAGGGATAAGATAGAGCCACCTCATTTGAATACTAGAAGAAAACAGTAAGTATGCTTAGTTAGCTTACTAATTAGACTTAGAAATAATTCTAATCGGGGGGCTTTAAATTCCTTGTAAGGCAATCTCTCATAGAACCAACGCTCTATGTGTGAGGAGAGACTAGGTGTAACACCTTTGGGAGATTACATTGTGTGGCGTGAGCAAAGCCCTAATCATACACCTTACATAGGAGAGAGTGTGAGTGTTTGTACTAAATCTCCCTATTGTACATGCTTTCAATTTCATTAATGCAATCAAGAAGTTGGTGCAGCAAGGCGTAATCAAACTTGGCAACCTACTCCTTGCAATGTGTGCAAATTGGCATAAGTATTTGTGAGGTGCTTTGTACCTTTTCAGCTGTCAAATTTAGCTTGCAAAAATTGATGCTTTGTAAGAGGGTAAATAGTGAGAGGGCTCCAAGTACCCTAGGAGAGTGTATGCATGATGGCAATGTGAAGCATTTGGTTGGAGTTTGTGTAGCATTCATGCAAGCTTGATTTGTTTGGAATGTATATATTCACTGTGCAGAGAAAAAACCAAGTCTTCATCAATGCTCTTCCTCTTCCTCGCATTCTCTTAGTTGAGTGTGGATGTGTGTACAAGAGAGTGTCTCCTGTTTTTAAGTGTTTTTGTTGTGTTTTCTTCGTGGTATTTTCCAAGAATTTCCCGTGTCCTAGTTTGCATCCCATAACTAGGTGGTGCCCCTTCACTTGTTTGGCTATGGGTTTTCTTTTTCTTGCTTATGGTTTCCCCAACCCCAATTGAGCAACACGGGAGCCTTGAGGGGTGTTTGGAGGTCTCCTCTCTTGTTGCCCATCCCAGTCCGCCTCAATAGTTATGGTGGATTTTTTGTGAAAAACCTATTCTTTTCTTTTCTTTTGACCTCATCAACTCTTCTACGTTTGGTAGTTAGTGAGCCTCATCACTATCTCCTTTGAGATATTCACCTCTGTTGACTAGCAAGTAGCATTTGAGATTCTCTTGGTGCGATCTTCTTGGATTGTGTTGAGCACTTTGTAGGCCCTTTGTAGATCCACTCCACATGGATCCATTTGGTAGGAGTGGAGTTAGAGCTTCCTCTGTGCCTCTTGTAGCTTTGGTACTTGGGACACATCATAGATTTCCTTTGGCATCATTTGTAACTCAATTGCCTGGTTTTCTACTATTCTAAACCTCCCTTGAAAAATTGCTACATGGTTCTTTTCAAGTAGGTCCCCAACAAAAGTCTTTTTTGCCTTGCGGATAGACTCATCTTCTAGTTGGTACTCTGGAAGGTCTAGTAGTGAGTCTTGTTTTTTGGGGTGGATGGCTTGTTTTGCATTGATCCAGCAAAACTCCATCGAAGCATGCATTTTTCCAACGGGCCCATTGGGAAACTACAAGAACACTAAACTAGGACCACCAAGAAATGAAAAAATCCCAGTGGGCTTACCAAATTGGACAGTTTCTATGCGTTACGGAAAATTCACATAAATATTTAACGTGATCACGTAGTTTGAAATGTGATCACTCAACATTATTAACCTGTTCACGTATTTGTGATCACGTTCATGAAATCCTTGGTTGTTGTTCATGCTCTAGAACATTGGCATCCTTATTGCTTAGTGTAAATTTTGAATTTAAGAGTGATCATCAAAGTTCAAAATATATTTTCACTTAACCATTACTCAACAACAGACAAAAATGATGGCTTCAACTATTATGGAGCTTATTTTGATCTCAAATATTTGGATGTAAAATTGAACAAGTTAACCGATGGCTTTAGTCAAAGTCCTAGGTATAATTTTCTTTATGTTGTGCGCAGTGATTTGATTGATCAAGCTCGAAGTGAAGTGAATAAAGATCCTTCTATTCTAACATTATCTCCTCTTTGAATTTTCATGTGGAAGCGATGTTTGAGGCAAAACTTCATTTGTATAAAGGTAACATGTATTATCACGACCAGTTGTGCGTGTCTACAAATTCCTCTTTGAAACATCAAATTCAGTCAGAAAGTCACAACACCCCATTTGCATGACATCCTAGTTTCATAAAACACATGGTAAAGTGAGGAGCTCATTATTTGTCCAAGCATGTGACTTGATATCCTCTTCTTTATGCATGAATTCTTACCATTCCAATAGATGAAGGTTCAATAGAAATACTTAATTGGTGAGTTATAGCCTCTAGATGTCCCTAGTAAAAAGTGGGAATCCATATCAATGGACTCTGTCACTGCATTCTATACAACTTTAGAGGGAATATTGACTTTTTTCATTGGTGGATGAATGTGAATCACTCCTTGCCTTGCTACACACCTTGTACATGTCCTCTCCCCCACTCATGTTGCTTGCTCCCATCCTCCCCATGCCATCCTCACCCCCTTTTCTTGTGTTGCCCTCTCGCTCCCATTAGGGAAATTTTGCACTCTCAGATGGGCCCTATAAGGACTTTGACTTTCTCCCTCTTGTCCAAAACGGGCGCACGGTAAAATTTTTACAAATGAAATCAAAACTTGATGAACCTTTTGGATTTAGAATGTACTCATTGAGATCTATCCATTGATATATAGCACATGGAATGAATGGAATCTCTCCCCACATTTTAGCTTCAGTGGGGAGGCCATAACTTCTACAAATCAACTCCAAATTTGTCAGAGTTTGGGGATTTAGAACCTACTTTCTAAGATCTTTCCAATGATAGGTTGGTTGATAGGGTTTTGACAAAGCGTTAATGTACTTCACCGGGTTGCCAACTTTGGAGAAGAAAGGAAAATTCAAACCTCCTTATAGGGCCCTTTTGATAGTCCAAATTTTCCCTAATGCTCTTGGTTTGCTTTTGGTTGTTTCCCGCATACCCGTTGCCAACCTTTGCCTCACTTGCCGCCCCTCCCCCCCAAAAAAAAACTTTCTTGTTTCTCAATGTGTCGGCCTCCCTTGTCCTGGTTCGGTTTCCCTTGTGAGAAAGGGTTTTGTAGTAGCACGGTCTTGTTTGCACCTCACCCACCAACAGTAGTAGACACAAATGGATGCTCATGGAGGGACTAAGATGAATCCCCCGTGCGTGACCCCGCCGAGCCCACCATCTGATTTTCTCTGTCGCAAGTAGAGAAAGCAAGCCTTGTAGTAGAGGTGGAGCTCCTTTAGACCACCTCTATCATCTACAAGATCATTGGAAATTGACCCAGTTGGGGTGAGGTACACAATCTAGTCCATGTCCACCTTCTAGCAGAGGTGGAAAAGATCATTGACATCCAGCTTCTTGTGTAAGGATACTACCAAGTTGAGTTTGAGACTCTTGAGATGGCTACCAAGGTCGTTTTAATGAGCCCGATCGCCATCCGAGTGGTGGTTAGATTTTATTTTTGACAATGGCACCATGGTTTTGATGTACCTTCATATGTTCTTATTGAGGAGGCCTATCTGCCCATTTTGGCATGCTTCCGTGAGTTGAGGAGGGAGTTACTTGCTGCTTCTTTCTGGGATTGTTTCCAAGATCGGGACAATTTTTGAGACCCCGTGCAAGGAAGCTTCAATTGCATCCAAGGTTGCTAGTTTGCTTGGAGTATTCAAGACTCCTGAACCAATGCTTCATTTGCAAGAAGATGGGCCACTTAGCAAAGGCATGTCCTCGCAAGAGATCTCGGCCCACACTGCATGCTTAGCCTCCCAAGGTTGAACATGCTTAGTAGATAGGTACCCACGACATGCAAACTAGCACTTCAACAGAGGTAAGCAATCAGCTAGCTAATGGCTGGTGGTAAGTGCCCGATCACCGTCAATAGGGATGTGCCTGACAACATACACACACACACACACACACACACACATCTCCATAGATTATGTGGAATCACAACACCCATATCCTCTCCAAGAAAACACTGAGGAACAAAAATTCATTCAAAACACTCGTTTGAGCATAGCGAAGCATAAAGTCTCACACAAAAGCATAGCTTATTGCGTTGCAATGGAGGTTCCAATCAGCTGATTTTCCTCCTAATTCTCAACCACACACATAACACCTCTTTATCAATATTTAGGAAATTCATGTATACTTTGACTTCCCATGTACTTTAAGTAGCAAGGGAATTTTTGATCTTCCCTCAATTACCTTGAAAGGTGCTTTTCCTGTGGAAGTATGTACAGTGTTATTGTAACCATACTCCACTAAGGGTAAGTACTTCTCCCATTGGGATCTTTGATCTACTTCCGTTACATAGGCTTTTAGTAGATCGAGAATGGTTAGGTTAGCTATTTCACTTTGGCCATCCGTTTGTAGATGATAGGCCGAAGAGAAGTTTAGCCTTGTCCCTAAATTCTCAAAGAGACCCTTCCAGAAATTACTGGTCATTCTACGATCTCTATCCGAAACTATGGACATTGGCAAGCCATGGCACTTGAGAATTTGTGAAATGATGAGGGTTGCCATTTGATGGGCTTTGATAGTCTTTTTGACAGGTATAAAATGAGCTTGTTTACTGAACCTGTCTACTATCGTCCATATTCCCATATTCCCATGGATAGACTTAGGCAATCCAAAGATAAAATCCATGGATATGCTCTCCCATGGTGAATTAGGGATTGGAAAGGGTTGAATCAATCCAAGTTGCTTCCCTCTATCAAATTTTGTCTTTTGGCATACCACACATTTAGAAACATACTCTTGTATGTTCACTTTCATGGTAGGCCAATAGAAATATGTTTCAATTCCCTTTAAGGTAGACTGAATCCCTCTATGCCCCGCATAAGGTGGAGCATGAGATTCATACATTACTTTCTCACGTAGTGAGTTAGTAACACATATTCGCCATAGAGAAGATAACCATCTTGTAAATTAAATGGTTCTTCTTTCTTCCCTAATGCAAGGGCTGAAATCACATCTCTAAAATCGGGATCAATAGCATACTCATCTATCATTGAAGATAGATCATTGTGAGTTGCTATGGAAACCGCATTCACTCTCGGCCGTCTTGAGAGTGCATCAGCTACTTGATTATGCATTCCACCTTGAGAGATGATGTGACCTAAATACTGCATCTCTTGCAAAAAAAATTCACTTTTCTTTCGATTAACATAAAGTTTATTCTCTCTTAAAACTTGAAATATTACTTGGAGGTGTTGCTTGTGTTCGTCTAATGAATTAGAGTAGATGATAATATCATCAAAGAACACTCCAGTGAAGATTCGATGAGGCAAACAGCTTCTCCATCAAGCGGTTGAATGTGGCTGGTGCATTGGTCAAGCCAAAAGGCATGACAATGTATTCGTAAAGACCAAATGTGGTGCGAAATGCGGTCTTTACAATGTCTTGATCAACTATCCTTATTTGATGATAGCCACTTTTCAGGTCAATCCTACTGAAGTAGGTCGATCCTTGTAGCTTATCAAATAGGTCTTCTACCCATGGAACGGGAAACCTATTCTTGATAGTGATCCTATTTAGTGCTCTATAGTCGACACACATACGATATGTGCCGTCTTTCTTTTGCACTAATAGCACAGGTGAGCAAAATGGAGATGAGCTAGGCCTAATCATGCCCTTCTCAACTAACTCATGCACTTGCCGCATAATCTCCTCTTGTTGAGCTTGAGAAACTCTATAAGGAGGTTTGTTAGGCGGTGAACTTCCTGGAATTAGAAGTTCAATTGCATGGTCATCATTACCTTGTTTAGGAGGTAGCTCACAAGGGATGTCATCAATAAAAACATCTTGAAACCCCTTGAGAAAATTGGATAACTCTAATTCCTTTTGGTTGCTTTTATTTTCTTTTGCTAAAGCAGTAGGTTCATTTTGAGAATCTTTAACAAAAATCATGTACACAGAAATAGAGATCTTTATTGACTTGTTGAAAGCTGGTGTATGTACAATGGGGATAGTGTTACCCATTTCCTTAGCATCTATATACATGTCTTTTTCCCTGAACTTAAAGGAGATTCTCCTTTTAGGAAATTTAACATCGGCAGCTAGGCGGTCAAACCATGGTGCCCCTAGGATTACATCCTCATGCTTGAGAGAAGAGATAAAGAAGTCCTCTTTGTCCACATAGCCTTGGACATGAAGCCTCAATTTCCCGATTAAGGGAGTGACTGAAGCTTCTTGCCCCTTGAAGACACTGTCTGCGGGTAGGACATCTCCCATCTCGTAGGCTTGTATGCCTAGCTTGGTGGCCAACTCTATATATATAAAATTGTGAGTAGAACCACGGTCAAAGAGAATAAAAGCATCATGTTCTCTTACCTTTGTAAACTCCCTTCTCTTTAGCTTTGTTCGAGTTGCCCTTAGGAGACTTTTGGACATTGTCCTTCCCTTTAGGCTCGTTGGAACCCTTGTTTTCCGGGGGCTTACTATTTCTTTTAGCCCTCGTTTGGAAATTGATTCGTGAGGCCACCATAGTATGGTGTATTACCGCCGATATGGTACATGGCCTTTGGGAGTTGAAATACTCCGCCATTTCTTTTATTAAGCCTGCACAAAATTGTTGCTTTTTCTCTCCAAAATCCAACTTTTTGAAGACAGTGGCTTTGAGTTGTAGGTCCCAAAACTTTTCTACATATTTGTGGATGGATTCATAGGGAGAGAGCTTTAAGCTTCGCCGTTCGGTGAGTACTTTGTCTTTGGCATCGGTGGCCAAAACCTGCTTCATAATGGAAGCTCTTAAAGCTTTCCATGTTCGTGGAGCTTCACCGTTGGCTCGTAGGCTAGACCACCATTGCCTAGCGGACTTTTGAAAGTGCATAGCTACATGGCATAGCTTAGAGGACTCCGTGAAGCCCTCATCTCCAAACGCCCCATCGAATTGCTGGATAAAGGCCAAGACTTTGTCCATAGCACCAAAGGTACCATCATACGTAAGGAAAGATATTCTCTTCCCTCCCTCTTTGAATTTCTTCAACTTGGACGACCTCTTCCATGCGGCATAGGATTTCCTATGGCCTCTTCTTTTTGATGGTTCAAAGGTTGCACCATCACTTTCTTCAGAAGGTGAAGAATTTGAAGAAGGTAGAGAAGAGGGTGACCTCTTTCTCGCCTTTTTCTTGTCTTGATCTTCGTTGTCTTCGCCATCACTTTCATAAGAGGAAGAGGATGAAGAAGATGGAGAAGAGGGTGTCCTCTTTCTCGCCTTTTTCTTCTCTTGCTTTTTATCATCCCTCTTTGAATTATGGCGTGGAGAAGAGTGTGATGGTCTTCTCCACTTTGGTGGTGATGGAGAGGGTTTAGCCCGCCGTCTTCGTGGAGCCATCTCCGCCGAGGTGGCGGGAGACTCCCTTCTTTCTCGTTCCTTCGATGGAGGCTCTTGAGTTCTCCTTTGGGAAGGAGATGCATCATCAAGAAGTAAATTCTTGAGCCCTTCGTATGGATTCTCTTCTTCTTCCCGAATCGGAGAGATACCTCTTTTGGTAGTCTCACAAGGAGGCTTCCTAGGTGTTCTCTCGTCATGGTGATGAGCTTGGAGAATCCCGTGAGCACGGAGCTGCCGTTGCACTTCGCTTTGGAGAGATGGATTGCCCATGGCTTGTTGAAGCCTAGAAACAAGATAGTTAAAAAGCATTGAAGTATCATTAGTAGCTTGCTCATGAGCAAAATCAAAGTTATCAACATTAATTTCACTCTCTTTACTATTGTCAGCCATTCTAACAACTTTTAGGTGTAAAATTTTTAGGTTTACTTTGGCACTTCAAGCCCTAGTTGCTACTCCTCTTTACCCCTTTAAAAAAAGCACTCAAGCTACTGTACCCGCGGCTCGAATACCATTAATTGCAAGGAATAGAAGAGAGGGTCTTTCGACACCAAAACAACACCGGCTCCTGTCAAGATTCTAATAGCTCAATAGTGGTTAAGCCGTAGGCAAGCCCCATAGGACTCCACTATTAAGACCATAGCTCTCGACGGTGATGCCCCGTTAACTGCACAAAGGCAGGCGCACTACAAGGCTGAAAAATCCCTATTCTACTTACTCACAGGCAATTAATAATACCAACCATTTATAGCTAGCTTGAGGACCTCCCTTCTTGAGCAAGAAAAGAGAAACCTTGTGCTCTGATACCAATGTAACATTTAATGGCCTAAAAACTTGTGTGTAGCGGAATTGAGCATGAACATAGTGGGCATTTCATTAGAATAGATTCCTAATGAGAATTACAAGAGTGCTTGGGTGGAGAGAGCAACAAAAAGCATAACACCTAGTTAGCTAGCATCAACAATACTTTCAAAAGAGAGAGAAATTAAGCTATTGACAATAGTTGAGGATCGGATTTGCATGGAGCCGGCCCCCCCTCCAAAAGGCTTTGTATTATGGTTTCTCCCATCAAGAGAGACATTGCACAATACAATTCTTTGTGTTCCTTCAAGACTAGCTAGTGGAATGAAAATGAAAGCTTCATGCACTAAGCGAAACACTGAGCAAACACAACTTTAATTATCCCCGTTCTCAGACCCAAGACCTCACACACCTTTGAAGATGGTGAGAGCTAGCAGGGTATGAGAGTAGATTGAGAGGAAGAAGGAGTATCTTATGAGAAAGATGTACATCTCCTCACATAATCACTCATATTAGCATAGCTTAGCTTAGTAATTAGCATGGTAGAGGAGATGAGCATGCATTGAAGCTTGGCTCTTGGTTGGATTTGCATCCACATGCCAAGAGTGTGTCGATGTAGGCTTCTATCTCACAAGCTTGGAGTAGGTGATGAGCTCTCCATTAAAGCTTGGTAAGAGATAGTCTTCTCTTTCTTCACACATGAGATTGTGCGAGTGTGTGTGTGTGATAATGCCTTGCAAAAATCAGCCCCCTCTCTCTCTTGGGAAAGCCCTCTTGCTATTTTCTCTTGCTTTTCCCCCATTGGCCCTCCCCAAGTCAAGCCAATCATTATTAAGCAGCATAAGTGATAGTCTTCTGACATGTGTCCCCCTTTCCCCTTTTGTGAGAGCTTTAGGTAATTTAATAATTAAACTAAACTCTCATTCGACCCCTTTGCCTCGTGGCCAATAGGAATCAGGCAAGCCATTGGGCTGGTGAATGCTCATTGGACCCCTTGGGAGACTGTCCAATAGTCATCTAGGAGACTTAATTCTCATTGGTTCTTTTATTAAGTGTTTTTTAAATTAATTAAACTAGATTTACTCTAGCCTAATTCTCATTGGTCCACCTCCAAGGCCATCCAATGGTAATTGGGCACACCTTGTGGGCATCTGGGCTAGGGAACTGACATGTGTCCCTAATTCCCTTTGTGTAAAGGGAGCTTGTGTGTGTGTGTGTGTGTGTGGCTTTCTCTCTCATCTCCTAGAAGAAAGGCTCGCCCCCTCCCAAGTAGGGATGTACAAAGACTTTTTTGGTCACACACAAAGCATCCAATTCCCGTAGGTTTGACCTTTGGACATAACCTTTGAATTTTGGAACCTTAGCATTTTGGAAGTCTTAATGGGCTGAACCATAGGGTCTTTTTAGCCCATTGTTTCACATGGATCTTTTGTAGATGGCCCCCCCTTTGGATCCCTATTTTCCCTCCTTTGGATCCCCACTGTGGCCGATCTGCTAGCTTAACCAATATTCAAGCTTTTTCTCCCCTGGCACTTCCCCATATTAAATGATCAGTTAAACATGAAAAAATCATTTAGGAGAAATAGATATTGATTATTATGACATCCTTAATCTGCTAATGAGTATTCATAATATTAGGCCGACCTTGTAGGGAATAATTAATTCTAGCAAGTTGCTGTTGATATAAATACACTGGGTATTGTATAACGCGACATGTGTTGAGCGAGTGAGTGGAGCACGACGGTGCAGATCAATGAGAATAGTAGTCTGATATTATAGTGGAAAAAACTGGAGGATGAGTATATCAGTAAAAAAGAAAAATGTTTGGTTTCATTTATAAAATTGAATCTTCTTTTTTCACAACAATCGAATAATCACCATTATAGTGCGATCAATCAAATTTCACAGATAGTCTCATAAATTGAATGGATTATGGAATAATCTTCTATACAAATTGGTCAAAGGGCTCTTGTTTGATAAGACTAGACTACCTCAATAACAATGAAACCAATATTTCTCAAGCTATTTGAAAGTTTGCTTTGGTATACAAAAAACGTTAAATAGAAAATTGATTCTGAAACAATTTCCTATACAAACCAGTCAAAGCACACTTGTTTAACAAGACTAGACCACCTCAACAACGACGAAAGCAACACTTTTCAAGCTAATTGAATTTTACATTTTATAAACAAAATAGCTTGAATAAAAGATTGACTAGCCACAGTTGAATGTTATGTGGGTACTAAAATGTTGTGAACATTTTATTTTTTCAAGGGGCTAAACGAATGATTTTTCTTTTTTGATATTTAGAAACTTTATGTATACTTTAACCTTCTGTTGATCCTCTCAATGAGTAATCATAGCTGTTAACCAACGTTGTAGGGAGAAAGTCTAGCTTGTAAGAACTGGCTAGCTGCTGTTGACGAAGCCGCATTGGGTGCGCACCTCTCCTTGCATGGAGCTGGTGATGGGGGTGATATTGCCCATCTTGATCATGGTGGTGGTGAAGGAAGCAAAGAAGGCGGCCTGGCTCTTAGCGTAGCGGGCCACCTGGTCACGTGTGGTGCCGGCGGTGGAGTAGAGCACCTAGTCGGAATGGAGGAGTCCCCGACTGCTGAGGAGATTGGAGTAGTAGTCATTGTCAAAGAGCGTGGGGGAGGCGACGTCGAGGTCCACAAAGGAAGCATTGGCACCGGCAGGGCACTAAGGCACAAGAGACTCGTGGTAGGCAGACTCGAGGGCGGTGGGATTGTCGGCTTTGGGGATCAGCAGCAGAGCGAAGGTGTTGCAATTGGCCTTGCCAATGGTGTGGCCGCCAGAGAGCACCACCATATCCTTGCAGGAGATACAGATGTTGGCGAAGTTGGTGACGAGGTCGCTGACATTGAAGTTCAATCCGGGAAGGTTTTGGTTGGCGAGGGAACGACTAGCAGTGAGGCTGTCACGCCGGCTGAGCAACACGCGGTAGGATGGGCCGCCGCTCTACAATGCAGACAGAGTGAGATCATTAGCACTTACACTTTAGAATATTAGTAGAATGAACATACGAGGATTCATATTATAATAAGTGGCAGCAGATGCAACCAAAACAATTCAAAGCGAGATCATGTGGTTCAGAGTGCTTGTTAATTAAGTTGTATAAAGTGCTGGCCAAGTGGTTTAGGGGGGTGGTCAAGTGGGTCAAGGGGCTTCTCAAGTGGTCCAAAGAGCTGGTCATGTGGTTCAAGGGGCTGGTAAATGGTGATCAAGTGGAACAAAGTGTTGTCCAAGTGGTTTAGGAGTGTGGTCAATTGGGTAAAAGTGATGGTCGAGTGGTTCAAAGTGCTTGTGACTTGGTTAAAAGTGACGTTTGAGTGGTTCAAAGTGTTGTTCAAGTGGTTCATAGTGCTTGTCAAGTAGTATAAAGTTCTTAAAAGTGTTGGTCATGTGGTCCTAAGTGGTCCAAAGAGCTGGTCAAGTGGTTCAGGGGGCTGGTAAAGTGCTCAAAAGTGCTTTTAAGTGTTTTAGGGGGCGATAAAGTGTTGGTCAACTGGTCAAGTGCTCTGAAGTTCTTTCAAGTGTTCTACAAGACATCTTTTATTCACTCTAGTGTGAAAAGTTCTAGCTATTCAGCAGGGGTATTTAGCTGTAATTTTAGGGGGAAGTAGTCAGGTGATCCCCCCCCCCTAGGTTTGATGTAATCCTTCCTGACTCTCTTCAATATAGTTCCGTGCCTCCTTCATTTTTTTTATAAAAGTGCTAGCTACTATTAAAAGTGTTGGCAAGTCCTCAACTCAAATTTACAGAGATAAATCTTACAAGTTCTCCTCTGGGGGCATGTTGTTATAGATTTGCTCGAATATGTCATTTGACATATCATACCTCGGGGACATGAAAACGTGATGCATTGCACCATATGGGAGTAGATTAGAGCAGTGGGCTTGTTGTCCAAAAGGACATAAGTATCATTTCGACCATTTACCTTATTATAGAATTGGCCCTCAACCACATACAAATTTTTCTTTATGATGTTGTGCCATTGATCCTTTCCTCTGTTTTGGCCAGGCGCTTTGTGTTGGTGCATTTCAGAACGTAGAAGTCTGCACCTGCCTACTTTGCAGTCACTGCAAAGTTCTAGCCACCATTAAGGTATCGCTCAGGTCATCGTGGTGGCTAGCATACATGGGGGCATATTCATCCTCATCCTCGCTTTCCATTGCTTTCATCTATGATTGTGGGTTGTATTTGCAAGTATACCCACCCCTGCACATGATCTTTGTTGGCACATCTCCTTCATTGACCTTTGATACACGCACCACAAAAGTAAGAGAGCAGTCTATGCCTTAGTCCGTACATATCTGTCTGTGACTGTAGCAATTCACACAGTTCCAAGATCGAGACCCTGTCATGCGCTTGCAATCCCACACTATAACTCTATCGACATCATGGAGCTTGAACTACCAAAAGGCATGATTGAGTTTCTTGCTTGTCTATGGGCATTGATTTCTGAGAGCTGCATTGAGAAATGCAACAACACTTGAAGAGTTATGCAGCACCCACTCATCAGATTTCAATTGCTCTTGTGTGAGGGCTCTTTTGACCACTGCACTAGGCCCGTCGTGTTCACCCTTACCATGACCTGAAGCAATGAAATTTTGTGTCATTTCGACACCTCTCATGTTGAAGTATCATGCAACAAAATAGAATGGCAGCATCATCCGACCACACCCAATGTCGCTTGACACTATAGACATTTCTTTTCAGCCATGCATTATGCAAAATAAAACAGTGTTGCACAAACAAAGTGTCATGTGTCTTGTCATCAGAGATGTAGAAGTGAGTCGACTTTTGTATAGCACCAAGCACATCACGTAAGTATGAAATGTGAACAAAGAGTGTGACCTGAGATGAATACCAATGCATTGAATGGATCTCATTTTTCACCTTGAAGGAGTAATTCTCTGCAAAATCCACTATAGACACCACTACATTGTCAGGAAAATTGGCCAAACACTCCTTGAGCTGTTGAGCTTGCCACATGTACAAGTAGTTGTGTGTGATGAACTTCCCTAGTTTCCCTCGAAGCACAAAAATGAAACTCATCAGACTGAGTTGCTAAGCCATGAGATCTTTTCGACATTTAGCTATACCTTCTTCATCCTTGCCCTATGTAGGAACCTTGTCAAAAAGCTTGACAGTCATTCTAGAGATACCATCACTCTCTTCAACGGGACACAACAAGAGCCCTTTAATCCCTTGATCAGTGCATGTTCCCAAAAGACATTTGCTACGGTGAAAAGCACTATCATTTGGCTTGGGACACAATACAGACTCCCATAATTCTGTCAAGGATGAAAAAGTGGATTTTGATGTTGTGCAATGTGCTATTCCACCACTTGGACTGCACACAAGACACCTGCAAAAGCATGATGTTCCATGTAGCCTGTATCTTCCATGGCACATCTTATTTAAGCCTTCCTTCAAATAAACAAGTTGAACATGGTATTCACAATAGCAGGTCAAGATTGCGGTCCTTCAACTTGCGTATTAAGTATGTCTTCAGACCCTCAAAGCATCTAAGGGACATCATAATGTTAGGATGAGCTTCCTGGAACCGCATGTACAAATCTCTCTGCCACACAAAAGACATTGAAAAATATTCTAAAGTACTGAAATCTAATTGCAACACTTACCTACTACCACCTCGGGGTGTATTTTCACAAAAGTAGGTATGAATTCACCTTTTGTCCACACCAAAAAGTAGGTATGTCATTTCTCCACCATTTCAACCAAAGTGAGGTGGGGTTGGTTGAGCAGTGGTAGTTGGTGAAGAGTGGGAGTTGGTGTCTATTTCTAGAAATTCACAGTTTCTAATTCAGTTTTTTTGTACTGTTCGACTTCTATCCACTAGTGAAGCACTTCAGTGCACTTGGAGAACACTTTGAAGCACTTTGGGGCACTTTGGTGCCCTTTTAAGAACTGCAAAGCACTTTAAAGGACTTTGGGAAACTTGAAAGCACTCTGAAGAACTTTGTGGCACATTCAAGAAACTAGGCATGCACTTTGGTGCCCTTTAAAGCACTCTGCAGCACTGTAAAGCAGTTTGGGACACTTGAAAGCACTTGAAAGAACTTTGAATCACTTTAGTGAACTTTAAGAGCACTCTGAGGCACTTTGTGGCACTTGATAGCCCTCTCAAGCACTTTGAACCACTTTACCAACACTTTGGTGCACTTTGAACTACTTTGGAAGCACTCTAAACTACATTGTGGCACTTTCAAGCACTATGAAGCACTTTAAAAGCACTTCCAAGTACTTTGTGGCACTTCAAAGCAATCTGAGGCACTCTGTGGCACTTTCAAGCACTATGAAGCACTTTATGGTAGTTTCAAGCACTTTGAAAGCACTTCGGTGCTATTTAAGAACACTTTAGGGCACTTTGTGGCACTTTGCAACTCGAAAGAACTTTAGAGTTAAGAAAGCACTCTAAAATACTTTGTGGCACTTTCAAGCACCATGAATCACTTTAGTGCACTTTGGAAGCGCTCTAAAATACTTTGAAGCACTTTCGGTGCTTTCAAGCACACTAAGATGCACCTTTTTGGTGCTTTCAAGCATTTGCAGGCTCTAAGTGATGCACTTTGAGATACTTATAAAGCACTTCAAAGCTTTTGCAAGCACCCAAAATTACTAAGTAAAGCATTGTGACACACTTTGCAAATGTTCTTGCTGATATACCTCAGGTAAATTGAGAAAATGCACCAGATGCACCACATGTGCCCTCTTGCCGATTCTCTTTTGAATGACATCTTTCTTGTTTGGGGCGATGCGGGTTTCCATTGACCACAATTGAAACACGATTTCTTGTTGAGGTACTAGTCCTATGGTGTTGACATTTTCAGGAGTTTTTTGGAGCAAGGGATTGCGCATATGTACATACACACGCATGGTGCATCAAATAAGGAATTGCCCATTTTCCAGAGCCAAGTAGTTACGTGGGGCCCACATGTGTACAGGTAGGACAGCATGTACATAGTGCATCAATTTTCACTATCACCAGTACCAGTGTGTTTTTTTTACAATAATATGGAGTTGGTAGCGTGTAAAACTTCTTGAGGAAGCTATCCGCGGGCCGACGACATGAGGTAAGCAGCTTCGTCAGATGGCATCTAGTGGCGTCACGAGGTTGAATGGGGTCAATACTTGCACGTGGAGAAGTACGGGCACAAGGTGGATGTTTTCTTGTGATAATTATGCAAAAAGATCATCATGAGTATCATCTTTTGGGGCCACTTCATGTGGTGGCGGGATGCATTATTGGAAAAAGTCGGGTGCCAGGTGTGTGTATGGATGCAGCAGGGTGACAACTATGCACAGCGAGGTCAGTTTTTGGCCTGTTCGGGGTCCGTTTGAGATCATCTAAAAGGCTAAGGGTGCCCAAGTGAAAAAGCTAAGTGTGGGAACTGAAAAGATAGAGAGAAGACCAGAAAAAACGTGGAGAGGAGAGTAGGAACAGCCGCAACTGTGTTTTTGGTGTTTTTGGAGGTTGTTTTGGGCCTAAACTACGCATCCGAGGTCGGATTTGAGCACTTTGACATTGTAGACTGGGGTTTTGGGCTATTCCGAATGCGATAGCACTGTCCATTTTGCCAAATTCCTCACTCTTTTTCTATTGTTTTGGCTATGCAAGTTTCTCCTATGAGCGAAGCTTCTACTCCAGTTTGTGATTGTATCTGGCATATTTTACCCATATTGTGTGAGCTATTTGCCCCATTGGTTTTTGCCCAAGATCATTTGTATCTAAATATCAGAAGTTCTCCTCTTTTGAGCTGAGTTTTTTGGGTGTGTGTGTGTGTCTCTGTGTCGAGTGGCTAAACTGATAGTCTTTCTCCTCTCACTCCATAGGTGTGTTCCCTGTCTCGACCAGGTGGGTTGTGTAAGCCGAGTGGTGCCCCATAGTGTGTGTGTGTGTGTATCTTCCCAAGAGTGTGTGTCGGGTCATTATAGAGACGGTCTGTGTGTTTCCATCCCGCTCACATTCTTTTGGTGCCCCCACAGAGGATCTTCTTCAAGTACCTTCTGCTTCGAGCTTCAAGCTTCGAGATACGGGATTACAGGTTACAGGTTACAGGGACAGGTACAGGTACAAGCGATTCACACAGGTACAGGTAGCTGGAGTACAGTGATATACTAGCAGTGGTGTCACTTGCAGTTGCCGTGGGTATACATCAGTTGGCGCTTGTTTGAGCGCATTGTTTGCTGGATTGTACGTTACTTGTGGAAACTGTCATTGTACGCCTTTGTGGAGCCATATTTGGTTTTATTTGGAATTCCCAGCCATTTCTGAGACTTGGTCTGGAAGATAGTCATTTCTGAGCTTGACTATACGCGATTTGCATTAGCCTTCGTGAGAGGGTCGATAGCGTGAGGTTTTATTGAGCTGGGGGATTCTCAAATGTGGAGATCCTTTCGGTGATACAGGTAGCTGGAGCACCCTTTTCATGACCTCACCATAGGCTATGTACTAGTGATTCCTAATTGATGCTCGGGTTCTATTGTTGGTAGTTTATGCATACATAGATAGTCTATATTTTGGGTTCACACTGCTCTATTTCTGGGGAAACTCTGCCAAAATTTTTCCAAATTATGATGGCTGGTTTTTTGGTCTTTTGAGCCATTTATGCTATTATGCTGCTAAAATTCTGGCAAAATCAAAGGATAAGACAGGCGTGCTTTCTTGGGAGCTGCATGGTTGACTTTAATGGATGATCAAAATGGCCCTCAGTTCACTCCTTTTCATTTAACTCAGAGAATCCAGATAAATGTTCATGTGTCCAGGAAGATCTTTTTCCAGCAGTGCATAGTCTTTATGTTCGGGCCTAGAAGATTAAGAGATATATTGGAATGCCCTTTGCCTGTTGTAATTCTGATGATTAACTATGAAAACTCATTTGATGTGCATGTGTTTGTCCTTATCTAAAGTTGAGCTCTATTGAAGTTTCTGGGAGTTGAGTCGCACGTGTGTTCGAAGGGGTTCTCAAAGCATTGTAACTTGGGTAGCCATGGCTTTCTCCTATCAAGAATTTCATGGAAGAAGTGATGAAGATGTGGAAGACTTTTTGGAAAAGATGGAGGTTGCCTGCATTAGCAACCAGATTCATGACCCGGCGCAGATGTTACGTCTTCTCCAAATCTGCTTGAAGAGTGATGCACGAGTGTGGTCCAAAGCATTTGAAGAGGAGTTGCGTGTGGCTGATCCACCCGTAAGGGTGAGTTGAGATAATCTACGGCATGGGTTGGAAGTGGAGTTTGTGAAGATAGAAGATCCTGATAAAGTGTGGCAAGAAGTACATGGTTCGGTGCAAAAGGAAGGTGACCAGTAGATGCGTACATACGTAAGTTTTCATTGGCATGGGAGCGGATGTGCAAGGCTTTAGCACCACAAGTACCCCCACCTGACATGATGAAGAAGGAAAGATTCTTGGCTGGCCTTTGGGAGAATATACGTTGGAGAGTGGAGCTAAAGAAGCCTAGGACATATGAAGATGCACTAGAGGTAGCAAGGAACAGAGAGTGGAAGCTGAGGAAAATGAGCCAGTTAGGGGTGGAGTCTTTGCCCATGAGGTCTGAATTTCAGCCTATAGAGTCTTTAAAAGGTCGCAAGCCCGGGGTTCATCATGAACCAGTGGTTGCTGTTACTCCTTAGGTTATGCCAGGAGTGGTCACCACAGCTGTGCAAGATGATGGGTTAAGGCAAGACATGAGGCAAGTGGTAGATTTAATTAAGAATCTCAGCCTAAACATGCTAGGTCAAGTGGGAAATAATCGAGGCCGAGGGAGATTTTCAAATCAGCCAGGAGGTGAAGAAAGACCTAGGAATGGTGTTGGACAAAGCAATGGTATGTTTTGGAGGCAGATGCCCACATGTTATAATGGTGGAGAGTTGGGCCACATCAGCCCGCAATGTGATAAGCCACCAAGGATGGGGGGAGACATGTATCCATTGCCAAGACATGTGCGAGCTAGGTCAAATTATTATGGCATTGAAATTAAGGGAGAGGAAGGAACCAGTGGATTAACCTAGGAGGAAAAGGGAAAGACAAAAGTGCTAAGTGTAGTCACCTTGGAGAAGGCATCAAAGCTAGAGGATACATTAGTGATGCCTATTGGGAAGAGGACCACAGAGGAAAAGGAAGGAAGAAGTTTCCCAGGTCCTAGTAAGACGAAGGGAAAGAGCCATGAAGGCAAGGATGTCAAGGCCAAGAGGAAAAGAAGGACTCGTCGCAAGTTTCATGTTTCAGATTTTCCACTAGGGGATGGGCAATTAAGCTATGACTTGAAGGAGGATCTGACAAGCAGGAAAGCCGATGTTACTTTTGGGTAGCTTATAGAGATGGTGCCTAAGCTAAAGCGACAGTGGAAGAGGATGGTTAACCCAGTGGAGAAAGAGCTAGAGAGAGGTTCAGTAAAGGGGTTGGGAATGGATGAGCTACCAGACATCTGTCCAATAGTAGATGTGTGGCATAAAAGAAAAAATCTAGGAGAAGGTTATGTTGATGGTGGAGCCCAAATATCTGTCATAACATACTCATGCGTTGAAAAGATGGGTCTTACAGTGACTGGGGTGTCAGGTTTCCGGATCAGATTGGCGAACCATCAAAAAGTAAAATGTTTGGGTGTTGTAAAGATCTTAGAAGTGGAGGCGTATGATGCAAAGGTGGTGGTTAATTTTCATGTGATGCCAGCGGGGTTGGGAGCATATCCTATTATATTGGGTAGACCATGGTTACATGCAGTGGGAGTTGTTCAAGATTGGAGACGTGGTACGATTAGCCTCTATGGAAAGACACGTTCCAAGAAGCTATATAATATGGACACAAGGAAACGATTGGAGGAGCTTTATGAAGATGAGGATGAGTCTAGTGATGAAGACTATTCCACAGTGACTGATGAGGACAGTGATAGTACTACCAGTAGTGATGAGATGCTAATGTTGCATTTCTTTTGATGGACAAAAAAATCCAGGAGTTTGGTTTAGTCGCATTTGTAAATGAGGTTGAAGATGAAAGTGAAGGGCCTTATGAGGTGATTGAAGGGCTAATGCAAACCAAGGTTGAATTGTCAAAGAAGCAGGAATTGATGACACAAATGATCAGTGGTGGAGACCTCTCAGCGATGGAGAAGGAGATATATTTGTACTTGCCGGTCTATGCCAGAGTAATTGATGGTTTTCTTGATGCAAGGTTGATGTATGGCATCTCTACACGTTTTCCCTGGGAACGAGGTGGAAGCTTGATTAAGTTTTTGATGCAGGGAATGAAAAGTGTTTTTGTGTGGGATCCAGGTGGAGTGAATATCTCTTTTTGCTGCTGCTGATCATGAATGATCTAGCAGGCTGGGGGATGGACAAATTATGTCAAGAGTTTTTTGGAGCAAGGGATTGCGCATATGTACATACACATGCATGGTGCATCAAATAAGAAATTGCCCATTTTGCAGAGCTAGGTGGTTACGTGGGGCCCATGTGTGTACAGGTAGGACAACATGTACATAGTGCATCAATTTTCACTAACACCAGTACCGGTGTGTTTTTTCTACAATAATGTGGATTTGGTAGCACCTAAAACTTCTCGAGGAAGCTATCCGTGGGCCGACGACATGAGGTAAGCAGGTGCGTCAAATGGCATCTAGTGGCGTCAGGAGGTCGAATGGGGTCAATACTTGCATGTGGAGAAGTACGGGCACAACGTGGTTGTTTTCTTGTGATAATTATGCAAAAATGTCATCATGAGGACCATATTTTGGGGCCACTTCACGTGGTGGAGGGATGCATTATTGGCAAAAGTCAAGTGCCATGTGTGCGTATGGATGCAGCAGGGTGACAACTATGCACTGCGAGGTCATTTTTTGGCATGTTCGGGGTCCGTTTGAGGTCATCTAAAAGGCCAAGGGTGCCCAAGTGAAAAAGCTAAGTGTGGGAACTGAAAAAACAGAGAGAAGACTAGAAAAAACATGGAGAGGAAGGAGAACAGCCGCAACTGTGTTTTTGGTGTTTTTGGAGTCTGTTTTGGCCCCAAACTGCTCATCCAAGGTCGGATTGGAGGACTTTGACATTGTAGACTAGGGTTTTGGGCTGTTCCGGACTCGATGGTGCTGTCCAATTTGCCAAATTCCTCACTCTTTTTCTGCTTTTTTGGCTGTGTAAGTTTCTCCTATGAGCGAAGCTTTTGCTCTAGTTTGTGATTGTATCTGGCATATTTTACCCATATTGTGTGTTGCTATTTGCCCCATTGGTGTTGGTCCAAGATCATTTGTATCTAAATATCAGAAGTTCTCCTCTTTTGAGCTGAGTTTTTTGGGCGTGTGTGTGTGTGTCTCTGTGTGGAGTGGGTAAATGCATAGTCTTTCTCCTCTCACTCCATAGGTGTGTTCCCTGTCTCGGCCAGGTGGGTTGTGTAAATCGAGTGGTGCCCCATAGTGTGTGTGTGTATCCTCCCAAGAGTGTGTGTCGGGTCATTATAGAGGCGTTCTGTGAGTTTCCATCCCGCTCACAACGTTGACACGTGTCTAAGGGAAGTGACCCCTCCTCCATATCAGTTTGCAGCCGGAAACTGGCTCCCGCAACATTTCTTCGATGAAGTCCTAATGCCTTCGCAACATCATTATTGCTCATTACATTGTTAGGCCCATTGACTCCATTGAGGCATGCCATGATAGTAGCCCATTTCAAAAATAGCTCATTTTTTGAACGAAGAGTCTTCACCTCAGACAATGTATGACGAGTGTTAGAGAAAATTAGCCTCCCAACTATCTCCGATGTGAGTTGCAACACTGAGAACATTAAATGACTCCGAAGTTGCTGTAGAATGCTCCATTTAAGACCCTCGTCAAGCCCGTTTGTTTGATTACACCAACACTTAGCAACTGCCCTACATATTTTCTTTGCCTCTTGCTCATCAATGTCACCATCTCTTGCACTCGTCCCATCCCTTTTTTCATGTTTCTTTGTTCCCTCTTTTTTGCATCAGTAGATTTGTAGAATGAATAGAAGATTCCTTGGGATATGCTGTGTAGCAGATAATGGAGGAAGGTAAAGGGGGTTTGTACTAACATTATGAGTATTATGTGATTCCATGTGGAATGTTCAAGGATGCTAATGACACGACAATGAAGACAGTCAAAATAGTGTCATGGTACTCATAGAGAGAGAGAGAGAGAGAGAGAGAGAGAGAGTTGTTTCATTGAAGCTGAATATGGTTGGCAATGAGGAGCTGGTTGATATGGCTTTGTGTTGTGCCCACAAGAACCTGCAGCGGCTATGGAGGACTGAGAGAGAGAGAGAGAGAGAGAGAGAGAGAGAGAGAGAGAGAGAGAGAGAGAGAGAGAGAGAGAGAGAGAGAGAGAGAGAGATGGGCACAAGAGGCGGAGGGAGCCATTGAAGTAGCATTGTAGAGAGCCCAGAGGAGTGGCGGGCAAGAGGGAATTTAAATGCGCAGGCAGTTTGCTACTTTAAGCTTAAGTATTAAAGTAAAATGGAATTTCCAACCCGCCCAAATTCCAACCAGAAAAGATTTTGTCTTTCCTTTATATAATATGAAAATTAATAACCCACCACCCATTTCATCTACTCCTTTTTGGTAACACCTAAAAATGTGTCCAAGACATTCCTTTTTGGTACCACCTAAACATGCTATCAGCCAAAAGAATTTAGGGTTTGACATGCACACACATCTATAAAAAATTCTCTCTCTGTAGACTGCAAAAAGACTCAAAAAACCCTTAAAATTACTAAAAAAAATCCCTTTATAGAGGAGCCTTTACAACTTTAGAGTTCACTTCTTGATTGGTCCATCTGGCATCCCATTTGGCACTTTGGGACGGGTTGTGCCCTTTGGCTTGACTTTTCATCTCACTCTCCTCCCTTAATCCAAGGGAGCGCTAGCGATGTCGCTAGTGCCCATTGGGACTTCACAAGAATTGTATTCCATTTATCTCTCTCTCTCTCTCTCTCTCTCTCTCTCTCTCTCTCTCTCTCTCTCTCTCTCTCTCTCTCTCTCTCTCTCTCTCTCTCTCTCTCTCTCTCTCTCTCTCCTTCCTCTCAAATTCATCCTCTCCTACATCCAAATGCACTAGCGAGGTCACTAGTTCTCCAATGTAAATAAATGATTTGGCGGGAGGCCAATGGGCACCCACTGCATGAGATCAAGCCATTACGAAAGAAATGGATTCATTCTTGGGCCTTTTAGCTCTAGTGAGAGAATGCTCCTCATCCAATAGGAAGAGGGCTAATGTTACGTAGAAAAGCCTTTTTCCTTATTTTTGAAAATTTCTATGAAAACTATTTTGGTGAAATTGTCACTATCACTAGAAAAGTAATGCGCTTAATTGTGACATCTTTCACGAGTGTCGAATGCCTTTTTATGACTCGTAGCTGCTATCCTATAAAGTGTGGTACTTGCACGTGTATGTAACATTTAATGGCCTAGTAACTTGTGTGTAGCAGAAAATAGCATGAACATAGTGAGCATTTCATTAGAATAGATTCCTAATGAGCATAACAAGAGTGCTTGGGTGGAGAGAGCAACAAAAAGCATAACACCTAGTTAGATAGCATGAACAATACTTCAAAAGAGAGAGAAATTAAGCTATTGACAACAGTTGAGGACCGGATTTACATGGAGCCAGTCCCCCCTCCAAAAGGCCTTGTATTATAGGTTTCTCCCATCAAGAGAGAAATTTTACAATACAATTCTTTGTGTTCCTTCAATACTAGCTAGTGTTATGAAGATGGAAGCTTCAAGCACTAAGCAAAACACGTATAAAACACAACATCAATTCCCACACGCTCTCAGACCCAAGACCTCACACACCTTCAAAGATGGTAAGAGCTAGTGGGGTATGAGAGTAGATTGAGAGGAAGAAGGAGTAGTCTTACGAGAAAGATGTACATCTCCTTACATAATTACTCATATTAGCATAGCATAGCTTAGTAATTATCATGGTAGAGGAGATGATCATGCATTGAAGCTTGGCTCTTGGTTGGATTTGCATCACAAAGCCAAGAGTTGTTGGTGTAGGCCTCCCTTCTCACGAGCTTGGAGTAGCTAATAAGTTTTCCATTAAATCTTGAGAAGGAGAGAGAGAGTTTTCGTGCTTCACACCTGAGCTTGTGCGAGTGTGTGTGTGTGTTAATTAATTTGACAAATTCAGTCTCCCTCTCTCCCTTGGTCGTCCCCTCTTGCATTTTACTCATGCTGACACCCCATTGGACCTTTCCCAGCTTAGCCAATGAAAATTAAGCAGCATAACTAATAGCCTTTTGACATGTGTCCCCTTTCCCCTTTTCTAAGAGATTTAGGTAATTAATTAATGCAACTAAACTCTCATTGGACCCCTTTGTCTCCTAGCCAGTAGGAATCAGGCAAGCCATTGGGCTGCTGAATGCTCATTGGACCCCTTGCGAGACTGTCCAATAGTCTTCTAGAGATCTTAATTCTTATTGGTTCTTTTATTAAGTGTTTTTAAATTAATTAAACTAGAGTTACTCTAGCCTAATTCTCATTGGTCCACCTCCATGGCCATCTAATAGGATCTGAGTTTACCTTGTGGCATTTGGGCTAGGGAAATAACATGTGTCCCTCATCCCCTTTGTGTAAAGCAATCTTATGAGTGTGTGTGTGTGTTTCTCTCTCATCCCCTACTTCCAAGGCTTGTCCCCTCCTATGTAGGACTCATTGAAGACTTTTTGTACACACACAAAGCATCCAATTTTCCTAAGCTTTGACCTTTGGAAACAACCTTTGAATTTTGGAACCTTAGCATTTTGAAAGTCTTAACAGCTGAACCTTAGGGTCTTTAAATCCCATCGTTGCACATTGCTCTTTTGCATATGGCCTCCCTTTTGGATCCCTATTTTCCCTCCTTTGGATCCCTACTGTGGCCGGTCTGCCAGCTTAACCAATATTCTAGCTTTTTCTCCCCTGGCACTTCCCCATATTAAATGATCAGTTTAACATGAGAAAATCATTTAGGATAATTAGATATTAGTTAGTATGACATTACCTCTCTGTTGAAATCACAGTCGTCCTCGATTATGGGGTAGAGAAGATAAAGCCTATTCATTAGTCCTTCTCCTAGAGGGTAGAGGATCCCTATCTTATGAGATTGTGCGTAGAACAAGGGTCAAAGAGAATAAAACCATCATGTTCTCTTACCTTTCCCCAAGCATGGCATAGAGGAAATCCTTTGTGGTGAGCTTCCTCTTCATGGATTTCATCCAAGGTAGCTCTAGGAGGCTCATGGCAGGTGTTCTTTTGGGGACAAGCGCGGTACGCATGCCCTTGGTCGCCGCACTTTTGTTATTGGAATTGGCCTTAGGAGACTTTTGGACATTGTCCTTCCCCTTAGGCTCATTGGAACCCTTGTTTTTCGTGGGATTAAGATTTCTCTTAGCCCCTATTTTGAAATTGATTTGAGAAGCCACCATAGTATGGTGTATAACCACGGATATGGTCCGTGGCCTTTGGGAGTTGACATACTCCACCATTTCTTCAGTTAAGCCCGCACAAAATTGTTGTTTTTTCTTTCCAAAATCTATCTTTTTGAAGACAGTGGCTTTGAGATGTAAATCCCAAAACTTGTCTACATATTTGTGAATGGATTCGTAGGGAGAGAGCTTCAAGCTTTGCCATTTGGTGAGTACTTTTTCTTTGGCCTCGGTGGCCAAAAACTGCTTCATAACGGAAGCTCTTAAAGCTTTCCATGTTCGTGGAGCTTCACCGTTTGCCCATAGGCTAGACCAACATTACCTGGTGAACTTTTGAAAGTGCATAGTTACATGGCATAGCTTAGAGGACTCTGTAAAGCCCTCATCTCCAAACACTTCATTGAATTGTTGGATAAAGGCCAAGGCTTTGTCCGTAGCACCAAAGGTGCCATCGTAGGTAAGGAAAGATATGGTCTTTCCTCCCTCTTTGAACTTCTTGAGCTTGGACGACCTCTTCCATGCGGCATAGGATTTCATATGGCCTCTTCTTTTTGATGGCTCAAAAGTTTCACCGTCGCTTTCTTCAAAAGATAAAGACATTAGGAGAAAGTTGGACTCACTTTTGGGCCTTTCAGTTCTAGAGAGAGAGTGGCGCTCGACCAATGAGAAAGAGGCTAACGTTACGTTGAAAATTGACATTTTGGAGTTAAGCTCTTTTGAAAAAAGGGAGGAAATATTATTTTTGTTCATCAAATTGCACAATTTCACGCTTGCAAGGCATAAATGCTGTAAGTCATACTAACTCTGTACCGAGGAATTTCAGAACTTTCATTGAAGACTCTATCTAGGATCTTTGTTCCCGCCCAAATATGACTTTGAGTAGCTCTACTTCCCTCTCCAAACTTCTTCCCTTTTTCATATTTGCGTTAACCTTTCTGTGTATTCTACTGCACACCATGACTACTTCTCGAAGTCCTAGCACTACCATTGACTCTATTAGCATTTTTAACAGTTATACTACAGACGATCAAGCATGGATACCATCTCGAATAACTATCGGAAGTTGGGTTCTATTGCAAACTAGGAGGAGGAAGAGGAGGCAACACAATGATTTCGTGGAGGCTTTCAAGGGACAAGTTAAAGAGTTTAAAGTGTGTGCACAAAGCAAGCAGGTGAAAGAGGTCCTCATACAACATGCTTTCCAACATGTAGACTTAAGTTTGCAAACATCTCCTCCAAGTTTTCCAAGGCATCGACCCAATTGTAGGCTATTTTGAACATCTCACTTAGTGCATGATTATATTCGAAGGTTAAGTGGTGGATATCATCTTTGGTATGTTTCAGATATTTATCCATCGAATAGGACAGATTGGCAACCAGTTGAGATTTTTGATGCTTTCCATGTATTTATTGGTGAGCAAATGTACCAAGGAAGACAACACAAGGAACTTGTAGATAATGGAATAAATTATTTTATGATATGTCATATGTGGAACCGAGAACTTCCATTGGTTGGGGTCATGTAGCTCCTTTGTCACTTCCATCCTTTGACAGTAAGGATTGGTCCTTGCCAGCTTCGCAAACTAGTGAAAGCTTTAGGAATAATTTGTTTCAGGATATACAAAAGTCCCTCAAGTATTCAATTGCCACAAAAATAGTTCGACTCGCACTATTTATGCCTCTTGAAGTGTTTGTAGTTTTTTTCTTCGATGAGCAAATAAGAACTACCACAACAATGTTCATTTGCAAGTCTGAGAGCAGCAAACAACGAAACAGCATTATTACTTCCGTTTGGTACATCCATAATTTGATTGAGGAGCAACAGTACATTCAAACAGGTTCGCCAGCCCCAGCTATAATCATCAATTTTTGTGTGGGCACGATTACTTGTTCGTGCCGGATGGTATTTCCTAGATCATGTTCTAACAAAACATGCTCTACACAGCATACAAGATTTTTCACGGCACTACATACATCACCACTTGAGTCAAGAACACATTACAAAGAGACACTGCTTCCAAATGTACCCAAATGGGCCTTACGTTTTTACACGACGGTGAAACACCTTGCTTTGCCCGGAGTTTGCATAGTAAAAAATCTTAGCTTCCATGTAAAACAACATCAGACTCCAATGATCACTACAAAGGCACCATCAAAGATGAGGAGAAAGATTCTAAATGAAACATGGTTCTTACAAGGCAAGAAAAAACTCACGATTGATTGTATGCAGTGACCAAAAAGCACGCTAGATCAAAGTTGACTCTATTAAACCAATTCATCAGACTCAAAAAGGAAACTGAGTTGTTCTGCAGATAAGGTGATATTAGAGGATCTATTACGTATTCTTTGTCTTGAACCTCAGGGGTAAGAAGCAAGACATCGTGGCTAACATGAATCAATGGTAGAGATTAGACTTGAGGTATTTTAGCGGGCTGTCACTGCCACAAACCCATGAGTGAATATTGAGCGAGTGGGGCAGCTATATTGAATTCCATCCGCCACTCACTCACTTGGTATTGACCCATGTCTCAACGCTAGTAAGCCATTTAATGAATCAAGCGTGACTTATAAAGAAAGACTTGACGACTGCCGCGAAGACATGGGTCAATACCGACCGAGTAGTACCACTATCCAATTCCATAAGCCATTGTCTCGCTTGTTATTGACCCATGTCTTGGTAGAGACCCATTTAATGAACCAAACGTGACTTTTAAAGAGCATGAGAATTACCACAAAGCAACGTTGACGACCTCATTCGTTGCGTTGGAGTTGGTGAAACTACACATGCACAGGAAGTCTTGATGATCGAGGTTGAAAATGCAGACCTCCTCTGACCTTCCAGACAGTAGTATCTGTGCATGCACAGGTGCTGCGCTGAACAGAACTCTCAACTACTCTTCATTATCTTCGTTGATTTGCTCTAAAATAATTGACTCATCTGATACGTTGGATGGCCCTTGTGATGCAGAGCCTTGCCCTTGCCTTTCTTGAGCTGGCTCCCTGGCTGCCTCAAACTCCTCCCTAACATCCGTAGGGTCCTCCCTAACACGCACAGGCTCCGGATCATTTTCCTTCAATATTGGTTCCTCCATAAATGCCTTAGGGTCCACCCTGGACTGCTCTTGCCCCTCATCAGCCCTTAGTGGCTGCGGATCCTCCATGACTTGCTCATTTTGGTGTCTGGCTCTCTCCTCAATAACTATCTCTGTTTCTTCCATGACTGCCTCCGGGTCCACTTTGGCTTGCTCATGCCCCTCTGCGGCTATCTCAGCCTACCCATCTGTGTCATTTCTCTTGACCCGTGATCCAGTCCTTCTGCTGTTTGTTTCAGCCCTAGACACCTCTGTCTGTTGTGCACAAGGATGGAGAGGGGGGATGTTGAGAATATCCATGGTTCTACTATTCCTGATAGGCACTTGCTGAAGCAGCCCATCGTAGCGGAAACGCAGCCTCCGAAGAGTATCAAAATCCCTCGGCATGATAGTAACGCAGTGTGCATGGGTAGCCAGGATATATCCATCGCTGAAGAATTCAATGAGGTAGTCTTCTACAATTTCTTGAAGGCAGAGTAGTGCATTGCTAGCCCATCGCATGCCGACTCTCCACTGCTCTCAAATCTCCCGCACTACTCGCTGGAAAGGGATACATGGAACAGCAAGTTGAATGTGTCATTTTATCCTCTGAAGCTCTTGCAGTACACCTCTGTGTGCCTCATATCGACGTCTTCTTGCTTGAGCATTCAAAGGTTTACCTGTTGTCCTCCTAGCTGTGGCCTTTACACGAGGCATCTCTACAAATAGCATAACACAAAAAGACAATTCATTTGTTAGCACAAGGACTTCAGATTTCAGAAAAGGTCAGTACCATCGAGCAGGTGTAGTGACCTCAAAAAATAGTAATAGCAGACATTACTTATATTTTTTGAGGTCAGTACCAAGCGAACAGGTGCATCGGCAAGAATTTGCCTTCCCTTATTCGCTCGGTAGTGACCTCAGAAAATAGTAATAGCAAACATCACTTCTATTTTTTGAGGTTAGTACCAAGTGAACAGGTGTATCGGCAAGAGTTTGCCTTCCCTTATTCGCTCGGTAGTGACCTCAGAAAATAGTAATAGCAGACATCACTTATATGTTTTGAGGTCAGTACCAAGCGAACAGGTGCATCGGCAAGAGTTTGCCTTCCCTTTTTCGCTTGGTAGTGACCTCAGAAAATAGTAATAAGAGACATCACTTATATTTTTTGAGGTGAGTACCAAGCGAACAGGTGCATCGGAAAGAGTTTGCCTTCCCTTATTCGCTCGGTAGTGACCTCAGAAAAGTGTAATAGCAAGCGAACACGTTTACATCCCCTGCAACAAAATACCAATGTGAAGGAGACATTTAAGTCCATGCGGTCCTAACTGTCATGTCGTTCCCTCCCATCACCTCCCCTAATCTAGGGGGGTGGTACCATTGCTTCTCTCTCCCACGTCTACCTCTCATTAAACCGCATGGCAGTACCACCCCTCATAGACCATGCACTCATCAACCAGAACCTAGGATCTGCTCTTCAGGCATGTCCATCTAGTCTATTTAACTAGCAGTTTTTTTAGAACCTCACTCAGGGTTTCGTAGAACAAATACAAGAAGCTTAGGATAGTGGTGAAGCCTTTCCAAGGTATACTCCCGTAGCGCCAGCAGGACCGCATCCGGGTCCTCCTTAGGAGGTCCCCCCTTGGATTTCCCCCGATTTTACCCTTAATGTTCTTGACCGACACAGCCCGGGAGTGGCTGCTGTCAACACGGGATGGAGATCATCATAACTTTGATGCAGTTGGCTTCATTTAGAGAGTGTACAATGATGAAATTGCATATAAACTATCCTCCTTTAGTGTAGGGTCCGACGAGCCCTGCTCCCAGCTTCCTCACGGCCCTTGGCGACCCTTGCACAGTTTTAGTGCGCCATCATCAAACCACCAAGCCTCTTGATGATTGACCTTTCGTCTCCCTCTCTTTGCAGTCTCCCTAAGGATATCTCCTCACGAGCCTTCACCATCCCTTGGCGGATTCTTCATTCTCTTCTGCTTGCACTCGACCTGCAACCTTGCTACGGGCAACCCATACATGCCCACCTTCTCCTCTCCTACAACCCATCCTCTGTATGAAGGGCTGCCCCTTCTGGACTATATAACGGTGGGCTGTAGCCCCCGTCGCTCTCTCAGATGCCGCGCTCTGACGGCTCCCCTCTTGTGATATGGCCGCCCTTCTACAGCCCCTTCCACACCTTTGCCTACTCTAGCGGCTCTGCAGCCCCCTCCTGCCTGCCACCTCAACTGGTGGCCCCCTCTCTCTTCTCTGCAATTGACCGGAGGTCACCCCGGTGCAGTCACCCCCTCCACCCCCAACTGCAGCGCCCGACCCTCCACTGCATGCAAGCTGCATGTCTTCTCTCATGCAATCTCCACTTGTCGACCTTCCCTCCCGTGCTACTCGTCGAGTGCATCAATTGCCATTTGTTTTTTTTTAATATTAAGTGCTTTAAAAAGCTTTTGGGCTTGGCCACCTTGCACACGCCATAATCACCAATCCACCCCCAACTGCAGCGCCCGACCCTCCACTGCATGCAAGCTACATGTCTTCTCTCATGCAATCTCCACCTGTCGACCTTCCCTCCCGTGCTGCTCGTCGACTACATCAATTGCCATTTGTTTTTTTTTAATATTAAGAGCTTTAAATAGCTTTTGGGCTTGGCCACCTTGCACACGCCATAATCACCAATCCAACAAAGCCTTCATAATCTTTAGTGTGGACAATCCCCCGGCGATGCAAACGGGTTACAATCAATTCTTCCCACCTCTCAGAGAAAATAACGACTACTACAAGTGTTGGAAACCTTCAAACATCATCCGCTTGAGCGGGCTTCATGCACCCACCCAGAGAGCCTCAAAATTGCCAAGATAGTGAAAACATTCAACATATTACATATCATGGTGCTAGCTGATGATTGCACCCAACCAATACGGTAGAATTCCATCCTTGCCCTGTTCAATATCACATGTGACATACATATTAACTTACAACTTGTTGAACCATGCATCATGCAGCTACTCCATGAGGAATCTCAAATCTCGAGCGAGATTTTCCGAGCAATCCCTAAAACGAGCAAGACTAGCCAAGGCACACTATACAAACGACCACAAATTTTTGACAGAAAAAAACCCTTGAAAAAGGGTTTGGTAGAATGTTTCCTTTGATGGGTTGGAACAATTCGAACCCATACAATGGCATGTTGATATTCCTCTTCTTGGAAGTAGTTTCCCTCAGATCTTGGAAGCTCATTTCTACCACCATTGATTCTTGTTGGGAATAGTGACACCATGATTCCAATGGATATAAATCTCCTATTCCTACCTCCCTACATGTAGGACCACAAGACTTACACTTCCGAGTCTGTTGAATTGTCCGTTATGCCTCGACCCAGATTACTCACCCAACGTGTGATGCCCCTATGCTGAATACACTTCTTAGAGCCATGGTGTATGATTGTCATTGTACTTGTCACGGGAACCGAATAATAGAGATAGATAGCAAAACAGAGGAAGAAATCTTTGTATTGATAGTGTTTGATACAACAGAGGAGAAATTGAATATGGGCGCACTCCGTTGTACGGAGCTCGAACCTCCCGACCACCCCCGAGCTTCAATTCGCTTGCATACAACGTCTCACTCGCACTCACACTCGCACTCGCAGAAGAGAGATCGGTGAATGATCCCCAAACGCACCACCCGTCGTGCTTTTATCCTTCTTTTCCTCAAAAAGCTTGCACAATTTTCATACCTAGTATACCTGCGAGAATAATATAAGAACGTGATCGCTAAGCGATCCGTAAAGGTTAGATTTCTATCATGACACTTTGCACAGATCCTGTTTCACACATTGATTTCTGCATCGCCTACAAAATAGCCAAAAGAACATACTCGTGAAACCAATTCAACATGATAATCAAAGTAAACAAACATAATTATATACCTTCATAAGCTCAATTGTCATACTCCACCATGAAGAAACAATCCACTTCTTGGTTGATAGCAAGGAGAGCTATATGATGTTGTATGTCTGTTTGTTCCTGTGTATACTACACTGCTGCTGCCTTCAATTTGTTTTTATCATAACTTCTACAAACGAACTCAGAATAGAGAAATCCAGGTACTCAAAACGACGGGAATAGGTCTGGTCTACAAGGGTTAGCAGACAGAATTACGAAAAACGTCTTTCTTTGGCTCAAAACGCAACTTTTAGGTCGCGACTCATAAAACCTCTATTTTTGGGTCTCCACTACTTTTTCAACTTATTTTAAGCCTACCCATGCATTTTAAGCTAAAATACATAAATATAAAACATTGATATTAATAAAAATCTCAATTTTACTATTCATAGACAGACTATCTGTTATTCATTGATCTTTATCAAATACGTCTTTAGTGTATTATTTAAAAAAAGAATATATGTTCTCTCTTAATATCTCAAACTCATTCATATAAGCTCTATTTAATAGACTATTCAACAATCTTTCAAATTGTACTAAACGAAAGATATGCCCTACTCCATTCTTTTCGACTTTTAGAACTTCAAAAATTAGTCCTATTACATTCTCTCCTTATCAAAATTAACTCTGTCCTCAGAGTTGAAAAGAGAGGAAAATTCTCTTTGCAAAACACTAAGATCAATCCATGATGCATCCTCTTAACCAAAACATCCACAATATCTCTATTTCTCAGATGTTTAGCTAATGAACCATTGTGCTTCAAAATTTTAAATGGCCCAGCAAATCGTGGAGACAATCTTTTATCCTTTCCAAGAATCAAATGAGACTTCTCAGGAATAACCTTTAAGAAAACAATATCACCAGTTTCATACTCCACAACCCGATGTCTCTTGTCATAATACAATTTATGTCTCTTTTGAGCTTCTCTAATAATCCCCCTGATTTTGGTCAACTCGTTATCCATTTTCTCAAGCATCTCACGTGACAGTTCTACCTTATTCCTTGAGATAAGAAAATTTATAGGTGTGGGACAGTTATAGCCATATATTGCCTCAAACAGAGTCATCCAGTAGAGGATGCATCTTGGGTTGATCTTAGTGTTTTGCAAATCGAATTTCCCTCCTTCCAACTCTCAGGACAGAGTTAATTTTGAAAAGGGGAGATTGTAACAAGACTTGATTTTGAGGTGTTTTAGTAATAAATTTTGTTTTCTAGGAAGTTTTTGTCATTTTAAAGTTAGTCCACTGTGTAGAAGGATGTGTGGATTGTTTTCGTCCGATAAAATTTTTTGATCCAGAAGGCACTTTCTGGGGCATTTTTGAAGGTGTTAACGTGGGATTTTGAAAAAGTGATGTATTAAGAGATTGAAGCCTGCGTTATAAGGAACAACTTTGGTTCTTTGAGTCTTTAGAGATTTTGATGTTTTGATGCTCGTTGAGGGCCAAAGATTAAGAAAAAAGTTGGATTTGTTGTTTTTGCATCGTTTTTGTAGAAAAGGCTGTTTTGCAGGTTGATTTTCAGCAAATCAGAGCAGGCTATGGAAATTTTCCATCACATAGCCGTCGAAGAGCGCAGCGAGGGCAACAAGATTGTGTGAGACGGACTTGGGCTGTTTTGGCTCCGTTTGGGAGTTATGTTCAGTTGAAGACAACTGAAACATTTGTGGACCATTGCACGCTTGTTTGTGGAAGAGATATTTCGTTTGCATGGCATGCCCAAGATCATAGTGTCTGACAGAGATTCTAAGTTCACTTCACATTTCTGGAGAGCGACTTTTGACTCTATAGGTACCCAGTTACGCATGTCTACTGCTTTTCATCCTCAAACCGATGGGAAACGGAGAGAGTGAATCGTATTTTAGAAGATATGTTACGAATGTATGTCAATGAAAACCAATCTAATTGGAATGAATATTTGCCTTTGGTTGAATTTGCATACAACAGTTCATATCATTCATCTATTAGGATGACCCCGTTTGAAGCAATGTATGGCTATAACTGTCCCACACCTATAAATTTTCTTAGCTCGAGGAATAAGGTAGAACTGTCACGTGAGATGCTTGAGAAAATGGATAACGAGTTGGCCAAAATCAGGGGGAATATTAGAGAAGCCCAAAAGAGACATAAATTGTATTATGATAAGAAACATCAGGTTGTGGAGTATGAAACTGGGGATATGGTTTTCTTAAAGGTTATTCCCGAGAAGTCTCATTTGATTCTTGGAAAGGATAAGCGATTGTCTCCACGATTTGCTGGGCCATTTAAAATTTTGAAGGGCATTGGTTCATTAGCTTACAAATTGGAATTGCCTTCTCATGTCAAAGTGCATCCTATATTTCATGTGAGTTTATTGAAAAAGTATGTTCCTAACGTGCACCGTGTTTTACAGGACAACTCTAAGTTGAAAGATGACGGAACATTGACAGTAGAACCAGACTTAGTGCTAGATAGGCATGTCAAACATTTGAGAAATAGAGACATTGTGGAAGTTTTGGTTAAGTGGCAGAACTATCCAGTAGAGGATGCATCTTGGGTTGATCTTAGTGTTTTGCAAAGCGAATTTCCCTTCCAACTCTGAGGACAGAGTTAATTTTGAAAAGGGGAGATTGTAACAAGACTTGATTTTCCATCACATAGCCGTCGAAGAGCGCAGCGAGGGCAACAAGATTGTGTGAGACGGACTTGGGCTGTTTTGGCTCCGTTTGGGAGTTATGTTCAGTTGAAGACAACTGAAAAATTTGTGGACTTAAAAAAAAAAAAAAATAATAATAATAATAAAAAAATCTAACCTCTACGGATCGCTTCGCGATCACGTTTTTACCTTGTTCTCACAGGTATATTGGCGCGCAAGTCGAGTCGACCGAACGCCAAAAATAGAAAAGCGGCTATTTTGAGAGGTCGCAGGCTTTTGGAGGAGAAGGGAGGATAAAAGGATGGATGGTGCGTTTTGGGGGGATTCACCGATTTCTGTTCTGCGAGTGCGAGTGAGAGTGCGAGTGCGAGTGAGACGCTGCATGCAAGTGAATTGAAGCTCGGGGGTGGTCGGGAGGTTTGAGCTCCGTACAACGGAGTGCGTCCATATATTTTGCTCCTCTGTTGTATCAAACACTATCAATACAAAGATTTCTTCCCTTATTTTGCTGTCTATCTCTATTATTCGGTTTCCATGACAATACCGAAAAATAGAGGTTTTATGAGTCGCGACCTATAAGTCGCGTTTTCAGCCAAAGAAAGACATTTTTTGTAATTCTGTCCGCGTAACCTTGTAGACCAAACCTATTCCCGTCGTTTTGAGTACCTGGATTGCTCTGTTCTGAGTTCGTTTGTAGAAGTTATGATAAAAACAAATAGAAGGCAGCAGTAGTGTAGTATACACAGGAACAGACAGACATACAACATCATATAGCTCTCCCTGCTATCAACCAAGAAGTGGATTGTTTCTTCATGGTAGAGTATGACAATTGAGATTATGAAGGTATATAATTATGTTTGTTTACTTTGATTATCATGTTGAATTGGTTGCACGAGTATGTTCTTTTGGCTATTTTGTAGGCGGTGCAGAAATCAATGTGTGAAACAGGATCTGTGCAAAGTGTCATGATAGAAATCTAACCTTTATGGATCGCTTAGCGATCACGTTCTTATATTATTCTCGCAGGTATACTAGGTACAAAAATCGTGCAGGCTTTTCGAGGAAAAGAAGGATAAAAGCACGACGGGTGGTGTGTTTGGGGATCATTCACCGATCTCTCTTCTGCGAGTGCGAGTGCGAGTGAGACGCTGCATGCAAGCGAATTGAAGCTCGGGGGTGGTCGGGAGGTTCGAGCTCCGTACAACGGAGTGCGCCCATATTTAATTTCTCCTCTGTTGTATCAAACACTATCAGTACAAAGATTTCTTTCTCTGTTTTGCTGTCTATCTATATTATTCGATTCCCGTGACAGTACTCCTTTGACATGCTTTTCCTAATGCGCTTAGCCCTTTGTTTTTGTTTGTACTCTATCTATTCTTTGGGAGTTGTACGCCCATCAATGCCTCATAGAAATTCAAATGGATGGTAGTCTAGCATAGCATTTGTCCTCTTGCAGAATGATGTGGCCCAAGCCCGGTCCTTAGCATCCCATAAGGTAACCCCCTCTAAGGGGTAACTGGGAGGTTGGTTGTGCTACAACAAAAAACATTGTGCCACGTTGAGACAACTGTGTTGGCTAGGACAGATAAATTTCAGGGTCCCTAATCATTGACAAATTTGGTTTTGAAGGAATAGGAAACTCACAACAGATGAGAAAAGAAGGTCCTCAAGTTTAACCGTCATCATTTTCAACAACTATATAGTATAAACAAAACCCTTCAAAAAATATCTTTGAAAGAGACGCGAACTCTTTCACGTACGGGCTGGGACCAATGCTCGAAAAAAACTTTGTTCTGAAAACTTGGCAAACCTACCTATGAGAATTTTAGTGGTAAACTGACTAAATTTTAAGGTTTTTACACCAAATGATAGTAAATTTCTATAAATTTTGTAAGTTTTTTCACTTTCAAATTTAAAATTTAGAGGTAAATCTCAAATTTTGTAGGTGTGATTACACTAAGCCTGTTGAGATGTAGAGAGAAAGAGAGAGAGACGAGACAAGAGACACACCCTATACGCTCCCAAAGACTGATTCATATTGAGGACAAGATACAAATATATAGGTGAGACCAAGTTGAGTAGAGTGAGCCATATATAGCTCCAACACCCCCACTCAAACAAAGGTCTCTAGCTTTGGATGAAAAAACCCTTGGGGAGTTCAAGGGAAAAACCCAAGCCCCTATACAATGTGAAAATATGAACCAACGATGATGATGTGAAAGTGAATTGTGCATCTATGTACAAATATTCAAGTGACTTAGAGATCACAATGTGCAAATGTGGAGTGTGCATAGTGCACGGTATCTAAAAGATTACAATGTCATATGTACAAAGCTATTACAATAGCAAAGAAGCTAATCTAGAAAGAGTGAGGTCGAAGCAACTCCAAGCTCCAAGCGCAAGAGGATGAAACGTGACTCGTTGAGGCCTTTGGTCAAAATGTCTGCAATCATCTGGTCACTTGGACATTGTTCAACCATAATGGTTCCTTTGCGTACTTCATACCTGACATAATGATAATGGACAGCAATGTGCTTTGACTTATTATGTTGAACATAGTCTTTTGCAAGACTAATAGCACTTTGGTTGTCACACCGCAAGGGTGTGCTAGAAAGAGGAGAGTGACCAATATCAACCAGCATTTGTCGAAGCCAAATCAACTCACGAGCTGCAAGTGATGCCGCAACATATTCTGACTCAGTCGTAGAAACAGCAACACAACGTTGTTTCTTGCTGGTCCAAGAAACAAGACAACCATTTATAAAGAAGCAATTTCCACTAGTAGATCGCATAGATAAATGTGAGCTTGCCCAGTCTGCATCTGTGTAACCCAAAAGAGAAAGAGATTGCATAGAATCCAATGTGAGTTGTCGTTGATAGACTAAACCAAAATCTGTAGTGCCTTTCAAGTATTTCAGCACACGCTTTGCAGCAGACCAATGCTTAAGAGAAGGACATGCAAGATGTTGTCCAAGATAATTAACAGTAAACAGAATATCAGGACGAGTGTTCATGCCGACAAACTGAAGACATCCAATCAAGTTAGCATAAGGTTGATTTGTGACAAGTTGACCGCCATTGTCAGAAGTTTTCTTCGTAGAGCTCGCAAGACAAGGTGTGTTGGCTGAATGTGTAGATTCCATACCAAATTTTTGAATAGTATCTGCAATAAACTTTGACTGTCGAAGCAATAAAATACCTTTTGTACAGTTTCGTTGGATTTGAATGCCAAGACATGAGTGAATCTCTCCAAGATCCACCATATCAAATGCAGAAGACAATAACTTTTTCACTTGCTGAAGAAATCCCAAATCATTGGAAACAAGGATGGTATCATCCACACAAAGAGCAAGAATCACAAAACTGCTACCTTGGCATTTTATGTATAAGTTGGGGTCTGACGAGCAAGAGATGAATCCTTTAGAGGTGAGAAAAAGATCAAATTTTGTATACCAGGCTCGCGAAGCTTATTTGAGACCATATAGTGCCTTATGGAGTTGAGCAACAATGTCTTCTTTACTTGGAATAACAAACCCTTCTGGTTGTCCCATATAAATTTCCTCTTCCAAGTCACCATTAAGAAAAGCAGTTCGCACATCCATTTGATGAGCTTCTAAATCAAATTCAACAGCAAATGCCAATAAAACTCGAACACTTGTAATGCGAACAACTGGTGAAAAAGTCTCTTGATAATCAACACCAGCTACTTGGGAGTAACCTTTTGCAACTAAACGCGCCTTGAACTTGTCAAAAGATCCATCTGCTTTTACTTTTGTCTTATACACCCACTTACATTTAATAGCTGTACGACCAGGAGGTAATTCAGTTAGTATCCATGTACCTTTAGAGATAAGAGAATCGTACTCTGCTTCCATAGCCTCTTGCCATTGATCCTTTTGTGGTGAAGAGATAGCTTCATCATAAGTAATGGGATCTGCGGAAGTAGAAAAAGCATTATTTGTAACATCGTCATCATAAACATGACATGAGCCATGTTCAAAATCAATAGGCAGATCAACAAAAATATCAATATCATCATTGGCAACATTCGGAATGGATGGTTGTGAAGAGGAAAGTTGCTCTATAGGAAGAGTTTCATCTTCTGAAAGAAATGGAAAAGCCTGAAGCAATGATTTAGTATCATCAAAATCATCCATGGACCATGAGCCTCCCATAAGCTGTTCGTTAAAAGTAGCATCACGATTCACAATTACTTTCTTGGAGGAAGGGTCATAGAATTTGTAGCCTTTGGAAGTGTCAGAATATCCAATAAAAATAACTTTAAGACCAGGAGCATCAAGCTTTGTTCATGTTTCTTTGGGAACATGAATATAAGCAATACATCCAAAGGTTCGAAAATGAGATACAGAAGGAATGCCACCTGTCCATGCTGTGATGGGTATCTTACCAGAGAGTGCAGTAGTAGGAAGATGATTCTGAATAAATACTGCAGTCAAAGTAGCTTCAGCCCAAAAAAACACGAGATAAGCCAGAATGAATCAACAATATACATCTTACAACATTGAGAATAGTGCGATTCTTTCGTTCAGCAACACCGTTCTGTTGAGGTGAATATGGAATAGTGTGTTCATGATGAATTCCACTGTCAGTACAGTAACTCACAAACTCTCAAGAAACATATTCGCCTCCATTGTCACTACGAAGCTTCTTAAGGCAACGACCAGTTTGAAGTTCCGCAACCTTGTGGAATTGTTTGAAAACAGATAAGGCTTCAGATTTTTGTCTAAGTAGAAATACAGTCGTATACCTTGAGAAATCATCAATGAAAGTAATGAAGTAGTGATATTGTGATATCGAAGAAGGTAGAGGTCCACATATATCAGTATGAACAAGATCCAATATGTCATGAGAATGAGTTGTATTTGAAAGAGGAAAGGGTTTGCGATTGTGTTTCCCAAGAGCACAAAATTCACAAATTCTCATATGGGGATGGGCTTTAAGATCCATGCCATGAACAAGATCACGACGTTGAAGATCAAGGAGTTTTGAGAAATCAGCATGAACAAAACGGTGATGCCATACTTTGCAATCATGATCTCCTGGAGCAGTGACAACATTTGCTACAGCATCGTTGAGAGAGAGTTCAAACAAATTACTATTTCGAGGAGCAGTGGCTATAGTCTGTCCATCTCTCTCAATTCAGCATTTGGTATGATCAAATCCAACAAAAAGACCAAGATCAACAAGTCTAGCAACTGAAAGAAGATTACGTTGAAGATCTGGTACATGTAATACTCCTCGCAAAATTCGAGTGGAAGAAGATAAGGTACCAAGATATAAGTCTCCAATACCCTTTACTTGACAAGTAGTATCATCAGCAAGATAAACAACACGTTGAACTGACAGTGGATGATAGTTATGGAGCCACTTAGACTGATATGTCATATTTCCTGTAGCACCAGAATCGACAATAAAAAGTGATCCATCGCGTACATGAAGTATTCTGTCTAGAGCAACTGAACATAGGATACAACTTGTTTCTGGTACAATGTTGTTTCGATGTTCAATAGCATACGCTCTATTCCGATCTGTGTCGAATCGAGGCTTATAGCACATATGAGTGGGATGATCAGATCGTCCACAATATTCACAAGAAGAAGAAGAAGAGTCTCTAGATAAACGTGGTTGTTTTGTGGTAATATTGTGTTCTTCATCATATTGACGTGCCCAACAATCATCTTCAGTATGGCCATTTCTGTTGCAGTAAGAACATTGCTTATTAGGAAATTTGAGACGAGAGAAAATATTACCGCGACGGCCACCTTTCCGGTTTCCTCGTTGAAATGGACGCCTTCGAGCATAAAAAGCCCTGTTGTGACTCAGTCTCCTCTTGTGAAATCATAGCTGTATCATGATCAGCATTACGACGTTCTTGATGTTGAGAGTATTCAATTAAAGACATGCAGGCTTGGTCGAAATCAAGACCATCTTTATTAGAGAGAATAGTAACAATGTTATCATAAGAAGAGTCCTTCACCGTATCAAGGAGAAGTGTAATCAGTTGCTTTTGTGGAGCAGGATCACCGGCAGCAGCAAGTTGATTAATAATAGATTTGAAAGATTCAATATGTCCCGTCATGGCAGTACCAACTTCATATTGTAACTTGTTAAGAAACCCTCTCAAATAAAGTACTTCTGTGACAGATTTATTCTGAAAGTTTGCAATAAGGTACTTCCATACGTCGTGGGAAGTAGGCAGTTCATACATATCAAGCAAAAGGGCATCAGTAAGAGCAGAAAGAATATACCGACGAGCTGCTTTATCACGTCGTTGCCAATCCGTATAGGCAACATTCCAATCTTCAAATATAGGTCCTTCAGTGATAAGCACGTTATCATTATCCGTATCAACAGGCTAAGACGGACAAACACGATTTCCAAGAACAACATCGGAGAGTTCATCGCCTTCAAGAATTAAAAACATCTTTGCTTTCTAGCCTGGAAAACCTTGACCTTGGAAAGGAGGAATAGAACGCTGGCCAGAAGGAAAGCCGTTGACGAGAATATTCATAGCCATATCTTGTTGCGAGAAGACGTATAAGATAAGATCGCAGAATTTGCACACCATATATGGTGAAGGCCGCAATTGAGAATGAGAGAGATATGAGGACTGCGTTCTGTCAATGATAAACGTAAGAAGGATGCTCAAGGAACGTCCAAAGATGTGAGAGACGTCACCCAAAAAAGGCAGGGTAAAGTAGACGTTAATAATAAAAGAGTCCTCAAAATAGAGTGGCGTGAGACAGAGGATTGACCGCCACAATACGAATAGAAAAAAGCTAAATCTTCTCGAAAAAGTTAACGCCAAAATAAGAAAAACGATCGCGGACGCTTCACGAAGAAGTAGGACAAAGAAAGCTGCGTCAAGCTCAATTGTAGTAAAAACAGCATAACTTTCTGCTGCGAACTCCGATTGACGCAAACCTAGAACTCAAATCGAAGAGCTCGAGGAGACGAAGAAGTTTTGGATGAAAAGTGCCATTGCGCTGCCATTGCGCTATGCTCCATTGCGCTTTTCCCGTTTCTCCAAATTTTGAGCAGAACAGCAAGAAAAATTGAGATGAAGTTCAAGGTGTCATCAACAAGAAAACGTAATCAACAATTAGATTGATTAGCAATAAACGCCACACAAAACACTAATCATATTCTTCTTAACACAAAACAACCACAGTTAACAAGAATCAATGCTCAAAAATAAAATTTGTAGCAATTTTTGAATCTTACATGCAAATCGCATACACATACTGTTTTGTCACCATGAATTGAATCGGCGCGTGATCGTTACTGCTCTGATACCATGTTGAGATGTAGAGAGAAAGAGAGAGAGACGAGACAAGAGACACACCATATACGCTCCCAAAGACTGATTCATATTGAGAACAAGATACAAATATATAGGTGAGACCAAGTTGAGTAGAGTGAGCCATATATAGCTCCAACAAAACCTAGGTTTTTTTTTTCAATCCCTCCCCTTCTCTTTCTCTCTCCTCGCTCTCTCTCAATATCCTTAAAAAAGAGCCCGGCCATCGTAGACTTTTTTTTTAAAGAGATTGAGAGAGATGGAGGGGAGAGAGAGAGAGAGAGGAGAAGGGGATCGTATATGGGTGAGGGAAGAGGCTAAGGAGGTGGAGGTCGTGCATGCTGTAGGATCAACATATTTGTGTTGATGTGCATCACGTAACTTTGTACTCTATCAGAAGTAAGCTTCTGCATGTTGACGCAGCCCAAGCTAATCTCTTGCCGCACCATCGTTTTTGGTGTTGCAACTTGAGTAGTTTTTTCCCAACCCAATTAAGCATCCACCGTGAAGAATCGTGGTGGTTGTTGGTGGTGGTTGTTGGACTAAGCAAGGCAGGGGAGGGAGAGCACGCGCTCCTGCAAGACAAGAGTTCATACTTCTATTGGGGACGGGTAGAGGTGGCAAAAGGAGACCTCCGGAGAGGCGCATCTGCTAAATGGAACTTCTCTCCCTCCTCGTTGGCTAGATCTTTAAGGTCTCTTGGGATAGTTTTTTACGACTTTAAAACTCTCTTCTTCTTCTTCTTTTTCCCTTTGGAAACAACATAAAAGCCATAGTAACAGTCTCGGCAACAATAACCAATAGTTAAAGAAATTAGAGACGGGGGAAAATTGCAAAATGAAAACCTTTTTAGGCTTGCAATAGTCATGCTTTCAAGAGTAAAGCAAAAACTGTATCTCATTACACAATCTCAAAGGTCCAAGGTTTCTATTTAAGTACTATCAAGTGACAACTCTTAGCTAAATCTTGCTATGCGGCTCACTTCGTGGACTTCTTGGTGGCCTTAGGGGTAGCTGCAGGGATGGCTGGTGCTGCTTCAGTACTCAATCCTTATGCCAAGTGCTCTTCCTTCTGACACTTTTTCACTCCCTGATAGATTTTCCCTTAGCTCTATGGGATTCAAATTGATCACACAATGTCTTTTCATGAGCCTTGTCAACTTTAGACTTGTGAATACTCTTGAGCACGCGCTTATTTTTTAACACGTTACCCTTGACCTTCATATAGGTTTGTTTTCGAATCACAAAGCCATCCTTGACTAGATTTCTGATATTTTTCCATGAATTGGCCATAGAGATTTGTTGACCTCATTGGAATCGAGCCAGAACTTGCGCTTCCCACACTTCAACATGCTAGCCGTGAGGCGCTTCTGTGGCTTGAGGGACACCATGGTCGCCCACTCTCACGAAACCCTAATGGGATGAAGGGTCTTCTTCTTCTTCTTCTCCTCCTCCTCTCCCCCCCCCCCCCCCCCTCTCTCTCTCTCTCTCTCATACTACAAACTGGAAGCTTTCAAGTAGTATTTGCCCGGAATCTCCAGAGATTCTCTTATTTGATCCCATGCCTTGCTAGAGGAGTAAAACTCTAATGGCAAGTGCCTCGCAGGCCTTGAACTCGCGTCAGCCTGAAAGAACGTGAGAATATCTCTAGCCATCTTGCACCCATGCGGCCGATGAGGCTTTCGCACATAGAAAAAGAGATAGAAAAAGAGATTTCAGCCATCTACATGCTACGCTGCTGCCTACCGTGCCATTTGCCACCCCCTCTCCATGCGTGTTGTCTTGCCCTTGGTCTGATTGTGGCATCGCTTGACGTCCATCATATGCATCTTAGATTTTTTTTTTGGGGATTTTTCCCAGCCAGGTACCTGGCCCCTACTCTCTCTTAGTCAAAAAGAAACTCTCTGAAAGAGCGCGCGCCGCCGCGCACTCTTTCAGAGAGTTTCTTTCTCTCTCTCTCTCTCTCTCTCTCTCTCTCTCTCTCTCTCTCTCTCTCTCTCACACACACACACACACACACACACACACACACACACACACACACACACACACACACACACACACACACACACAAAGGTGGACAGGGAGACGTCTTCATCATCTGCATGGTGCTACGCTATAAAATGGGTTGTGAATACCAGCATCTCCACCATCACCAGAGTAGCCATTAGCAGATTACGCGTCATGCTGCATGGGAATACATGGCCACCCACTTGAAATTCACGTATTGAAAGAAATGTTTCACTTAGGCTTCTTAAGAGAGATTTAGAGTGTTAGGGATAGAACTAAATGATTTTCTTTGCTTCACCCGACAGTCATTATTCTATTCAGCTCTTTGATGTGCCAGGGAAATGCTTCTTCCAAGCGGTCTGTATATTCTGGTGGCAAGTGACGATACCTTCTCTTAATTGTTGTCTCCTTTAATATTTCGGGTCCATGATTCAAACATTCATTGGTTGTCTGGCTGTCTCATTAGTTTACACTGAAGGTAGCGACGAAGGTGTCACGGAGGAGGTGCTTGATCTAGATTTTGGTGAGGCTGCCATATGTCAGGTAGCACTTGTTGATTCAGGTAATAACAACAAGTTTAATGCGAAATTTGCATGCTCGAAAGTTGTTGCTATATGTTTTGTAACTGTATATGTGGGATGTTCTTGTTAATATTGTTGGCATTATGGTGGAGAGAGATGTTGTAACATCAAGCTCAATACTTGTTTATGGACTCATTTCAGGCTAGGGTTATGGTGGATTATTCTTTTGAGAGCTTATTGCAAGCACGCCACATGCGACTATGCTTTGCAAGAAAGAGTGGATGTTCAAACTAGAATAAAGTTAATACTGAAGCTATGCTTAACATATGGATTTGACATGTTCCCCACCTTACTGGTTACGGATGTGTCAGTTGATTGCTCTACGTTTAGCATAAGTTGATGAATAGATGAGCAACAAAGTGCCCAAGGCTGAACTCAAAACCACTCTTGAGCCCAACCCCAAGCTCGAGCTTAGAGGTGGTGATCAAAGTCTCTATAGGGTCTCCTCCAGCCTGGCTCCCATCTTGAAAACCTCGGAGACCACAAGTCCTCATGCCCTCAAGCGGGTATGGGACTACATCAAGGCTCACAAGCTCCATACTAGTACTGAGAAATCCTAGATCTTATGTGATCCTCTCCTTAAGAAGGCATTTGGATGAGACAATGTTAAGGTGTCAGAAGTGCTCAAGTACTTGAGTCCCCACTTGTCATGACATTTTTTTGTTGATGGTATCAGGTTGTTGGTGATGCATATGGCAGAGGGCAAAGAAATAGAAGGAGTAAACATCAAAGTGGACATGAGGGTAGAAAAGCTTATGATGGTTATAATCCTCAATTAACTTAGACGCGGCTTTAGTGCAGCTAGCTGCTTGAACTTTTAGCAGAGTGTGTGAGGGGATTAGTAGCAGACAACTCAATGTCGAGGGAAAGGCATTGGGGAATATTGCCACTAGTGCAAGTCGTGGTATGATAAGCCTTTTGATTCAGTCACACTCCTTGTCTAGCTCTGTTGATAACCTATTTGAAAATTTGATGAGGCAAGCATTTCGAAACGATTTGCAGACAAATAGAAACATCTCTCATGGCCGATTCAACGCAGAATATGGTGATCTTTTAAAAGTGAACTCTGGTCTTTTGGATTTAGGAGGTAGTCTATCCATTGAAAACTCTTTTTGTTGTAGTGCATCAATATATAAAAAACATAATTATTATGTTGATGGTAAAATTTACTATATTGCGTACAAACACTTGCTCGGGTTTGTCTTTGCTCGAAAAAACTCGCTCGATGCATGGTAAGACTCCTACTCCAGCATTATGGCATCCACCTACTAATCCTCCTGTACGTGCTTCCTGCAAGTCCTTGGGTTGACAGTGTTTGGCTGCACCCCCGGGGAGGTCACCTAATAAAAATGTAACCTATCATGAGAGTTCAACAGAAGGGTATTTAAAGTTCTTGAAACTTATAGAAATATATATAAAGAAGGGCATCATTTTTTCAAATTGAAAAAAAACTTACAAATTATAAAAGAAAAGGATACATTATATTCTTAACAAAATTCACAGATAAGGGGTTTTACAAACATGTCTTGAACGCACGTGATATGGTAGCTTTACACATAGTGAACTCCCCGAGGCTGCACCAACTGTGGTGTCAGATCTATGATCAATTATAAACGTGTTTCCTAGAGGATGTGCTCGACCAGTGTGGGAAGCATGTCTAACCTCATCATCCTATCTTATTGCAGTATTAGAGAGAACCACGATTAAATTGTCAATCCATGGGAAGAAGCTGACTCAACTAGTGCATATAGTCTACAAGAGGTTGTCAATCTCTTGAAAAACAACTAACAACTCGCATCTAACTCAAGCTACACTCAAGTGACTGAAATCACCAAAAGCCAATCGCTCATCGACAAACAAATAACGTCCGTTACAGCATCAGATGACATCCAAACGTAACGAAACTTCTAGGACATGTTTATAAGACCTAATCACACATGCTTATGGTCTCAAACCCTAGTTTAGGTCAAGTGGGCCAAGAGGGCACATGTAGTGCATCTCCTCAATTTACCTCAGGTATATCAGCAAGAACATCTTCAAAGTGTGTCACAATGCTTTACTTAGTAATTTTGGATGCTTGCAAAGCTTTGAAGTGCTTTATAAGTGTCTCAAAGTGCATCACTTAGAGCCTGTAAATGCTTGAAAGCGCCAAAAAAGTGCATCTTAGTGTGCTTGAAAGCACCAAAAAGTGCTTCAAAGTATTTCAGAGCGCTTCCAAAGTGCACTAAAGTGATTCATGGTTCTTGAAAGTGCCACAAAGTACTTTAGAGTGATTTCTTTCTTTTGTGTGCTGCAAAGTGCCACAAAGTGCCCTAGAGTGTTCTTGCTTATCGGCAAGAGGGCACATGTGGTGCATCTGGTGCATCTCCTCAATTTACCTCAGGTATATCAGCAAGAACATCTTCAAAGTGTTCACAATGCTTTACTTAGTGATTTTGGGTGCTTGCAAAAGCTTTGAAGTGCTTTATAAGTGTCTCAAAGTGCATCACTTAGAGCCTGCAAATGCTTGAAAGCGCCAAAAAAACGTATCTTAGTGTGCTTAAAAGCACCAAAAAGTGCTTCAAAGTATTTCAGAGCGCTTCCAAAGTGCACTAAAGTGATTCATGGTGCTTGAAAGTGCCACAAAGTATTTTAGAGTGCTTTCTTAACTCTAAAGTTCTTTCGAGTGCTACAAAGTGCTAGAAAGTGCCCTAGAGTGTTCTTAAATAACACTGAAGTGCTTCATAGTGCTTGAAACTGCCATAAAGTGCTTCAGAGTGCTTTGAAGTGCCACAGAGTGCTTTGAAGTCCCACAAAGTGCTTTTAAAGTGCCACCAAGTAGTTTATAGTGCTTGCAAAGTAGTTCAAAGTGCACCAAAGTGCTGATAAAGTGCTTCAGAGTGCTTGAGAGTGCTATCAAGTGCCACAAAGTGCCTTGGAGTGCTCTTAAAGTGCACTGAATTGATTCAAAGTGCTTACAAGTGCCTCAAAGTGCTTTACAGTACTGCAAAGTGCTTTAAAGGGCACCAAAGTGCATGCCAGGTTTCTTGAAAGTGCCACAAAGTGATTCAAAGTGCTTTCAAGTTTCACAAAGTCCTTTAAAGTGTTGTACAATGCTTCAAAGGGAACCAAAGTGTCCCAAAGTGCTTCAAAGTGTTCTCCAAGTGCACTGAAGTGTTTCACTAGTGGATAGAAGTTGAACAATAGAAAAAACTGAATTAGAAACTGTGAATTTCTAGAAATAAACACCAAATCCCACTCTTTACCAACTCCCACTGCTTAACCAACCCCACCTCACTTTGGTTGAAAAGGTGGAGAAATGACATACCTACTTTTTTTGTGGACAAAAGGTGAAGTCATACCTACTTTTGTGAAAATACACCCCGAGGTGGTAGTAGGTAAGTGTTGCAATTAGATTTCAGTACTTTAGAATATTTTAAATGTCTTTTGTCTTTTAAAGGTTCTAGGAGGCTCATCCTAACAATACGATGTCCCTTAGATGCTTGTGCTTAGACTTGGTTGCATGAGGTGGCAATCTCGGGCAAGAATTTTCTGTTGAAGTGATTGTAGAATAAACTTTTAAGCCCTTTGAAAGCATTTTGAAGCAATTTTAACCACTTTGAAGCACCTTCAAGCACTTGCAGGACTTTGCAAGTGGTTGAAAGTGCTTCAAAGGTGTGCCTGCAAATTGTTCAAAGTGCTTGAAAGTGCATAAAAGTTAGGCACTTTTTAGCACTTGTAGGCATTTGTACATGTTTAAAAGTGCTTGTAGATGCTCTATCTGTCCACTCGTAGCACTTTGAAAGGCACTTACTAGCACTTCGAAAATATTTTTGGCATTTTGAAGCACTTTCAACCACTTGCAAACTCTTGCAAGTGCTTGCACGGTCTCAAAAGTGGTTAAAAGTGCTTTGAAGTGATTGCAGAAAACACTTTTAAGCAATTTTTAGCAATTTTAACCACTTTGAAGCACCTTCAAACACTTGCAAGAGTTTGCAAGTGGTTGAAAGTGCTTAAAAGTTTTGGCAGGTGTTAAAAAGTGCTTGGAAGTGCTTGCAAGTAGTTAAAAGTGTTTTCAAGTGCTAAATAGTCAACAATTTTTTAACAGCTGCAAGCACTTTTGACCACTTTTATGCACCTGCAAGTACTTGCAGGCGTTTCCAGGCATTTGCATGTGCTTAAAAGAGCCTATAGGTGGCTTAAAGTGCTTAAAAAGGTGAACATTTTCAACCACTTTTAGCACTTTCTAGAACTTTATACACTTTAAAGATAGAGAAGACTGGAGTACGTATAGGACGGACACCTCCTCCTTCATCCTTGCAGCATCATTGAATCCAAAGGACTTCGAGAGTACCCTTGTAAGGGCTCCGATTTCAGTCTCCTTTTTGGAAATCGCAGTTGCGTTTTCTGTTGGAGAGGATTTTAGTTTCTCCACCTCCTCTCTGAGGCTCTCCACCTCTGTAGTGATGGGTGCACAAGCTGAGGAGATACCTTTGTTGATCAACCATAAGTCCCGCTTTGCAGCCAGGATTGTCTTTACAGAATTCACCTTCTCTTCTGCCTTCACGGCCTGTTGCTCAAGGTCATCGGCAAGATTATCCACCCATGTTGTGTATAGGGGTTGAGAGTCTATCCACATGTGTTGTAGAGGGAGACTAGACACCGTAGGACCATCCACAACATTCTCTATGAATCCTTCAAATGTGGGGGCTTCCTTCTCGCCGTAATCGGACATGAACTTCTGTATTTTTTGATTGAGCCTCCCTTTCTGGATCTTCACATTCTCGAATACTTGATCCCCGATCAAAGCCCATGGAATTTTATGGCTGTCAGGGTCTGCTTTGGCAGCATTGTAGTATTCATATGCAAACCCCCTCACAAACCTCGTGATGAGCTTGCCGTTGAGTCGGGTTGTTGCGCTTCCTGGAGAGTGTGTTCTTCTTGGGATTCATCTCTATAGCAGCACCCTCTGTAGAGGGTGCTGCTACAGCCTTTATGCTTTTGTATCGGGGGAAATGGGGCAGAGCTCCACCATGGCTATGGCAGAGTGCGACAGGTGCAATGGGGGGCAGAGCGCGATGGCCACAACATGCAATGGGTGGAGCATGAGCAATGGGGCGAGCACGAGCTATGGGAGCAGAGCGAGCACACAGGTACATGCGGGCGTTGGAGTGACAAGCTAGTTGCGTGTAGGGATTTTAATTACGCGATGATGCATTTTGTTAAATGTTAATTATTGTTGTTATTATCACTATTTTTTTCATGTTAATAACATATCTAATGTCATGACCTACGAAAACCGGTAGAAAACGTAGAATCGGCGGGACAACCAACAATCCCGGGAGGCCCGTCGGGTTTCATATTAAACCCGGCGGGACAAGCAAGAATCCCGTCGGGCCCGTCGTGTACCCCCTCCATATTTGGCGGCTCTATATAACCCTTCACATCACATCACATCACATCACCTCTTCCTCTAAATTTGGTCATCCTTTAAAATTTAGAAGAAAAACTAAAGGTAAAAAAATGAATAGTCTTTAAAAAAAAATAAAACTTAATGTAACTCTGATCATGGATCATTAGTTCTTTTTTGGACTGAACTGATTCTTGAAAGGAGGTAGAAAGGTGAATCTTTGGGTCTGTATCTCTACATTCGGGATGGATTGATCTCATGTTTGGTTCACCGTTATATTTGCTAAATTGATTAGAACTTCTATCATGGGTCATTAGTTCTTTTTTGGACTGAACTGATTCTTGAAAAGAGATAGAAAGTTGAATCTTTGGGTCGATATCTCTACTTTTGGGATGGACTGATTACATGTTTGATTCACCGTATTTGCTTGCTATTCCGATTAGAGCTCCAATAATGGGTCATTAGTTCTTTTTTGGACTGGACCGATTCATGAAAGGAGGTAGAAAGGTGAATCTTTGGGTCGATATCTCTACTTTTGGGATGGATTGATCACATGTTTGATTCACCGTTGTATTTGCTTGCTATTCCGATTAGAGCTCCAATCATGGATCATTAGTTCTTTTTTGGACTGGACTGATTCATGAAAGCAGGTAGGAAGGTGAATCTTTGGGTCGATATCTCTACTTTTGGGATGGAATGATCACATATTTGATTCACCGTTGTATTTGCTTGCTCATGTTTGAGTAGATTGAGGTTTATTCCCTTCAGGCTTCACTACTACGCTTGTGTGTGATATTGATTATAACACTAATGTTTGGTTTGAATAATACTTGAAAGAAGAGATAGCATACTGAGCTACAATGGGCCCGGCGGGCAAATAGCTTTACCCGGCGTGACCGCCGGGAAGACTCACTAGCTCGGCGGGCCAACTAATTAGCCTGGCGGGCTACGAGCTGGTCTCCACGTCTCCTTGGAGGTCAAAAAAGATGAATGTCAATTAACAAAATATTTGTTATTTTGCATTTCTATCGTTATTAACCTAAAATTATAGTGTGATCACGTCATTTTGAAATCCTTGGTTGCGTGAGAGGCCCAAGGAGAAAGAGGCCAAGGAGTGTCTAGGCCATGATGATTGTAAGTTCAAAAAAAGGGACCCACTCCACCCCATAATGGCTCCCATGCATCTAGATGATAGGTACATAAATTATATTGCATGCAAATTTAGAATTTCCCTCTCCCTCTCCCTCTTTTCTCAAATTTGAAAAACGTTGAATTTCCCTCCACCTAGGTGCTATTGGTGGAACCACCAAAAGGTGCAAAAAGTAGTGCCACCTAAACATGCTATCACCCTTTTTCATGATTGTAGCCATATTGATGACATTGGAAGCTTTGTATATGTTCTCTTGAAGCCTCTCCAAATCGGTGGTGTTACCGGTTGTGTATGCATGTGTAAGGGTTGAAACAAACTGTGTGTGGTGAGTGTGCTCTGTGTTGTGGTCTTGCCAAGTGTCTCAGCATTGAGAGGTGTGTAGACACTAGTCTGCTAGTGTGTGTTGTATATTTTACAAGTGTTTCTGAGAGGACAAGGGTGTTGTTAATGCCCTGAGCTATAACAAGGCCTTGTGTTCATGTGTGATGGATGTGTTCCCCCATTCCCCCTTTCTAGCTTATGGTGCCCCCACAGAGGAGCACAGTGATTGCAGCCACCTAGATTTGTGTGAAGTTGTAGTTTTTTGCATTGGAAAGTATGGTGATGCGAAGTGATAGCCGATTTTGGAAATCAAAGAAATAAAAGAAAAAGGTTTATTTTTCCTGTGTCGGAGCCTTGGCGGCACCGTTGGAAGGCTCGGCAATGCTTGGTCAACCTCACGACGCTGTTGTTTTTTTTTACTAGCATGGCGCCCTCTTCACATGCCCCCCCCCCCCCCCCCCCCCCCCCCCGACTCGATTGACCGGTCTTATCACCCCCATGCCCTTGTTAGTCCATGCCCCAACCTAGCAGGCCGCCCTTGTTTTCACTCTCCCTTCTCTCTCTCTCCCTGTAGTTTATTCCGAGGCGGGCATTGAATGAGATATCCCCCCTCTCTCTCTCTCATTTTCCCTACACACCTCTCTCTTCCTTCTCGGTACCCACTTTATCTCCCTCATCCACTCCTTCTCCCTCGCTTACAACTTGCTCTCTCTAGCTCTCGTCGCGGCCGCATGACCACAGGTGGCCCGGAGATATCTCCCGCCTGGCCTACCAAGAGGCCGAACACACAGACTCTCTCTCTAATATCCTCTCTCTCTCACCCACACACCCCCTTACTGGCCACCCTCGGCTAGGAGCGGCCTCGAGCACCCACCCCCTTCTCTCGCTTTCTCTCTCGCTCGGGGGGTTCACTATGTGTAAAACTACCATATCATGTGTGTTTAAGACATGTTTGTAAAACCCCTTATCTGTGAATTTTGTCAAGAATATAATAAACCCTTTTCTTTTAAAATCTGTAAGTTTTTTTTAAGTTTGAAAAAATAATGCCCTTATGTATATATATTTCTGTAAGTTTCAAGAACATTAAATACCCTTTTGTTGAAATCACGTGATAGGTTACATTTTTATTAAGTGACCTCCCCGGGCTCTCTCGCGCTCTCACTACACCGAGCCCATAGCCGCATGCGAACTCTCTCTCTCCTGTATTCTTATCCACACACACCATGCCCCCTCTCACACTTCCTCCCTCGCACTCTATGCAAGCCAGTAGCCCAAAAATATTCCCTCTCTCTCCCCCACCCGCTCACCTCACCCTTCCCTCGGCCTCACTCCCCTTTCCCTCTCTCCCCACCCCATTGACTCTCTCCCCTCCTCTCTTCCTTGAGACACCATGCAAGACAAGAGGATAAAATCCCCCCCCCCTTCCCTCGCTCTCTTGTGAGCGGCCCACAAGGCGCGGACCCCAGCCATCTCACCACCTCTCTCTCACACTCTCTCTCTTTCACCCTCGACTACAGCGCGAAGGCGCATTGAAAGGCCTCTCTCTCTCTCTCTCTCTCTCTCTCTCTCTCTCTCTCTCTCTCTCTCTCTCTCTCTCCACCCCTCGTTCTCCAGCCCGAAGGCGCAACAGATGAGATGCTCTCTCTCTCTCTCTTATCCACACACACACACCCTCATCCTCTCCCTCCCTCACCACCTCACCACCTCACCCCATCTCTCTCTCTCTCTCTCTCTCTCTCTCTCTCTCTCTCTCTCTCTCTCTCTCTCTCTCTCTCTCTCTCTCGCTCTCCACCCCTCGTTCTCCAGCCCGAAGGCGCAACAGATGAGATGCTCTCTCTCTCTCTTATCCACACACACACACCCTCATCCTCTCCCTCCCTCACCACCTCACCACCTCACCCCATCTCTCTCTCTCTCTCTCTCTCTCTCTCTCTCCCTCTCGGCCTGTGAAGGCACAGTAAACTCTCTCTCTCTCTCTCTCTCTCTCTATACACACACCACATAGTAAACTCTCTCTCTCTCTCTCTCTATACACACACCACATAGTAAACTCTCTCTCTCTCTCTCTCTCTCTCTATACACACACCACACACACTCACGCTTACACACACACACACACATCGTGCTATAACACGCACACACACACACACACACATACACCATCCCCCCCACCACTCATCCTCGCGTAGCCCATAACAGGATTCCAGTCAACAGAAAAAAAAAATAATAAAAAAATATATATATATTATATACATAATAAGGCTTTCCACCCCCCCCGTTCCCACGCACCTACGCTAGGGCACACACATACATATACAAACACGTTGTGAAGGATTTGGGGGTGGCCTCTATAACACCTACATACTCACAAGATATATGAGGAAAAGTAAATTAGCTCTCACAAGAGGATAGGATCCAATCTCCACTCACAAACACGTTCACCCTTGCATGCACAAAACCCCGCCTACACTCGACTAGCTTCCCTCTATACTGTCATAGCCCTAGCTATGATCAATTGCAGTCAAGGAAGAAAAAAAGGCACTAAATTTTGGAAAAAAAAACCAATGAAAACAAGGAAAAATCTCTGCACTTTTGTTCATAAACACCATACCCTCACACCATCTCAATAGCCCTTGCATATGCAAGAAGGGGCTCCATAGTCGCTCCCAACCATGCACACAAACCCATCAAAAACCATGCCAATCATGAGTTATACAAAAAATCATGATGCTCAACCAAAAAAATTAAAAAAAACTATGGAAAACATGGGGAAACAACCTCCCATTCACAACAATAATAAGGGGCTTTCATTGCCAAACCTGAGTAGTAGACACACGCGTACAAGAAAGCTTCGCTTCACGCAGCTTCCATCATCAAAAAGAGAGAAGAGGGGTGAAAGTGCAGAGGTCACCACCCATGTTCATGGCCTTCTTTATGAGAGACACACTGTCCATTCAAGGCTCCAGGCCCTCGCACACACACACGGGCACCTCCACTACACAACCCCCACGCACCTCCGCAGACTGCAGCAATAGAGGCTTTCTTCTTCACAGTTGAAAAACTCCCACTCACTCATGACCCCAAGCTGATAAAAACTCAGTTTTCCATCATATTTTTAAAGCACTAACTCACACTTTGAAGTTTCGACACTTCTATGTACAAAAACAACAAAACTATGTACCTCACACAACTGGCACACATGCGTAGAGACAGCTGGCACACACCACCTTTGTACACTTTGTACAAGCATGATTTATTTACATCCAAGAGGCCTAAGAGCATCAAAAAACATCTCGCAAAGACTTTGGGGTGGTCCGCACCATTTCGCCAAAACACGTCACATATTGCCCCCCCATCAAGCATGGAACACTTTCAAGTGTTTCATGTGCATACTTTCACATCATTGTAAACATTCTCCTATTTTTCATGCCATAAAAGACCCAAAATATAAGATGAGAGATAAAAATAACACAGATTCTCTTACCATCCACCTCCATGTTGCATCCAATAACCATATGCATAACATAGTAGGAGCTTCTCCCACCGAAGCAAAATCCCATATGCTATTGACACGAGACACATGTCTTTTCCCTCTATCATACACATAATTTTGCATTGAATCCAAGCCAAAAATTTCATGCTTCAACTCATACAAATCACTGATTTCAAATATATCCATCAAAGCTTCTACATTCTCAACCATAATTTGTCTAGTCAAGACATTCAAAGTGTCCTTGCATGCGAAACCACAAAAGAGCACTTTCTCTTGCCTATCACAATTAAGACCATAAGGCATGCCATCATCCAGCTTGGCAAGCATATCAAAGACACTAGCACAAAGCATATGACCATCCATATCATCAAAATTTCCAAAGCAAAAACCCTCTTTCATTAGCCTCAAAACTTCCTCTAATATTCTCTGGTGGTTGACATTAGAGCTTCCAACAACAAGTAGCTCACCAAGCAAGCCACTAACAAATATGCCATCATCAAGGACCACATCATCATGCAAAAATTTAGGCTGAAAGTCAACATTCAAAGCATCCAAGTCATTAAGTTTAAGCTCGACATGGGACTCCATGGAACCTTGTGCAACATAATCGTCCACATGATCGACAACCATATGCATATCATCAAACATGTCATAAGTGGAAACAAAGTCTTGGATATCAGCCACCTCATCCTCACCAATGGGTTCTTTGGTGACATTAAATGAATCCATATTGACCTCATTAACATCCAAGTGATAATCCAAATCACCAAAAGCATGCACATCATCATTGGCAGCCATAGGTAACTCATCAAGCAACCCAGGAGTAGAGGCATAGTCTTCATCATCAACCACAAAAGTAGCATGAGATTCTTGTAGACCATGAAACTCAACCACATCAGCATCCTCATACTCAAGAGGAGAGTCTATACAACCCATATCACATACATCTTCCATTGTAGATGCTCCCACAACTTCGCATACCAAAGCATTTTCATCAAATAAGCCATATGTAGACACATAATCTCCATCCACATCAACATCACTCTTAACCATGAGATTCAAACCATTTTTCAAAACAAAAAAATCAGCATCTCTAACATCAAGAGAAGAATCCATAGAATTGTTTATGTCTACATCATAAGCATTCACCACATGTAGGTCATTTTCTTCCACGTGATCACTAAAAAAAGACATATAAATAAAAAATACATATATATATATATATTGTATATATATATTTAACACTAGGTTGGTAACCTAACAGGACATAAAAGTGTCCTTTCAGGGTTTTGAAAAAAACCTCCATAACCATAGTAGATCCACTCATTTTGTAAAATCCTTTCATGAGGTTATAGTTCAAGGCCTACTACACATGGAAAAAATAAGAAACTTGTAAAATTTCTCATCTTTTGGTCACACCAAGCCTCCAAAGTTGATGGACCAGTACATTTTCATCAAAACAGTCATTTCTTTGTTGCATAAAAATAAGGTTAGGGATTTTTAGAGGACTTGAGGTAAATATTCTAGTTAACTTCAATGGGTTGGTGATCAAAACATATGATTGCTTCTCACTCACTATTTTTTGTTTTGTCAAAAGAAATAGGTACAAAAAAGTTGAATTTTTACCATTCTGCGAACCTATCATCAAAGTTTCTATAGCCACGCTCAATACAAATAATATATGCATTTTTTCTTAGTTCCCTATTGGCCTTTAGGTTCATAAGGAGCCATGGAACATGTCAAAAGCATGAGACATATTTTACCAAGGGGAATCTTGGGGATAAAGATGAAGTGTTAAATATAGCAAACATGAAAAAACTTGGTTCAACATTATGAGCTATAGAATCCCATAGAAACTATTCAATATCTACCCAAATTTGATCCTTATGACTAGATATGGTTACTACCTACAAAATTCATATAGTTGTCACAAGAAAATAGCAATATTGAGAAAGTTATACTTGATATACTAGAATGTTTTGTTTTCTTCTATAATTGAAAAAATCAACCATCATTGTGTATATGAAAAACAGGGTATTAGGTGCCCCAAAACTCAAGGAATATTAGCTTTATGTTACAATATGCCACTTAGAAAATTAAAACTACATTTGGATATCATGAAAGCCACCAAAAAAATCATAAAAGAGCTAAAATTGGCTAAAAAATTGGATTTGTCAATTTTTTTAATTTGGTCATAATTTACAACATTAACATATATTTCCCCCTAGAAGCATCAGAACATGTTGAGGACTACTAAAGATAGTTCTCTAGCATTATAGGCCTCACAAGACATGGGTTCTAGAGTGGTATAGTTGCAAAAGGTTGAAAAAAGCCAATAACAGGACCCGTTTTTTCACAGAGTTTAGGTTGCAAAATGTTGTGCAAGGACAAGGTTAAAGATGGAATTGATATTCCAAAAAAATGTTGAGTTTTTTTCAGCTCATGAGCAAAATTTCTAGATAGATAGCACCTGAAAATCCATTTTGAAACTCATGACATAATTCAAGCAAAATGGTCACTTAAGAGGACATAAAAGTGTCCCAGGACATAAAAGTGTCCCATTACCAACCTAGTGTTAAAGCCCCTTCCCACGCACGTTTTTGCTCACACACATACCTATACAAAACACACACACCTGCCCTCATGCACGAATACACACACACACACACACACACACACACACACACACGCATATAGGCATCACACCACAAATACAACAAAGGAAAAAAACCACTACGACATCGACGAATAAAGAAGAAGGATCCAAAGCACGCGCCGCCAACAACAAAAAGAGAAATTGCGTCGAAGGCATGCCCCGGCCGACTCCGAAAAGAAGTACGCTCGACATCGACGCACAGGCAGCACACCATTCGCTGGCAACATGCAACCACGATGCCATCCCAGTAATTTATAGGTTATTTTCATCATTATCTTCAGTTTTACCCGAGCCCTTGTAAATTTCCATTTTTTTGTAAATATCCTCTCTCTAGGTTATGGTCACAAAGGCCCACCTAGAGATTTGCATCTTTTAATAACCTCCCAAAACAAAGCAAGGGTCAACCACACCGGGCCCACCACTTGCTTTGTCTCCCCGATTAAGCTTACCCTAACCACACTGGGATTACCATAATCCAAGCAGCCAACACCTATAAATTGGCACTGAGAGGTCACTATCGAGGGGGGGCAATTCATGAGGAGCCAAGCATTTGGTAGAGTGTAGTGGGAGGGATTGACACTATCACCATCACGGGAAGGGGACATTTATGTTGGGTTTGCCTTGGGAATTGCACCATGCGAAGGGAACCACATCCATCTCTCGACTCCAATAGTCGATGCACACACACGTATGCACGCTCTTGGTAGTAAGTATTCACAATCATTGAGTCGTCTTAGAGAATGCACCAAGTAGGTTGCACCAACTCCTCTCCCTACCCCTCTACCACCACGGCATGCCACTTTGTAAATATTGCAGAAATAATTCACCCTCACACCCCCGAGGGTACCTATCATTTGCAAATATCTCTCTCTCTCTCTCTCTCTCTCTCTCTCTCTGTCTCTCTCTCTCTCTCTCTCTCTCTCTCTCTCTCTCTCTCTCTCTCTCTCTCTCTCTCTCTCTCTCTCTCTCTCTCTCTCTCTCTCTCTCTCTCTCTCTCTCTCTGTGTCTCTCTCTTTCTCTCGGTGTGTAGGTTTGCGGTGTTTATATCATCGTCGTTTTACCGTGGCAGGCTCGAGGCGCACCATTCGGCCCCCGTCGTTTTAGAGGCCGTCGGGGTTGGGGGTCTGCTTTGCGTCCGTCATTTGGTGCCCCCAATGAGGAGGGATTTTCTAAGACCCTTCAATTTACAATGCTGAAAGTGACGCCCATTACCAATCATGGACGAGTGACTGAAGGAATTTTCTAACTTGAGGACGGAAGAAGAGGAGACGAAGGAGGCACTAGCCGCTTTCATTGAGGTGCTACTGCCAGCCTGCAGTGTCGTCAGCATTTAAGAGGTAAATTCTCCATCTTGTGTCGCTCGTTCCAACTATAAATCGAAAGCATCGGGTGGGAGATGGGTGAAGCGCCATCACTGTTGTCACCCAAGGTACACGGTCAATGAGTGCCAGCAACGAAGGCAGCGAAAGGGCTGAAGTCATCTACATCAACATTCATCGCGAAGAAATCATTCACGTCAAGGAAGGGAAGCAAACAGTGAGACCTCTTTTCCCTAAAGAAGTTGCAGTCAAAGATATAACTCCAAAGTGGCCTAAAGGGGCTGCTCGAGCCAAAGGCAAGGAGAAGATAAGCCAGTCTGGAAACACATGACCCCGAAGGGAGAAGCATCTGGCCTAGCAAGTGCTTCAAGCTCAGAAAGCCGGGTTGTACCCACTTTGTCAAAGAAGAAGTCATCCGAAGCTAAGCGGCGGAAGGTCGCCTACCGATTTGCACGACGCATGCGAGTGCTACCAATCCACTTCGACAATCCAAAACAAGAAGTGGTAAGAAGATTCCCATGTCCTAGAGAAGAGTGGTTCGGCTACTGCTCTCGCTGGTTTGGGAAGCAAGTGGAGGACTTTCCTCCTCTCCCTGTACAACTTATCCTGAAGAAGCTCTCTACCATGGGAGAAACCCAGTGGGCTGGAGACAAGCTGCAACTGAATGGAGTAGAATTCATGCAACACGCCGATTACGAAAATTACCTGCAATTTCTATTAGCCAAGAGGATGGGAGTGGTCAAACGCGTCGCCATCACCCCGTACGTGCTAAGCAACGAAGAAAAGGTAGAGACCATGAAATGCGATGACTTGTTGTGGATGTGCCGACTCATCAACACTGGCACGGTAAGAATATAAGTAAGTATTCCACCCTCTGTGCATGATGGAAGACGGGCCGACGGCATTCTTGTTTAGATTCCTGTAGCATATGCATGTGAATATCTATGTAGATAGGAAAGTCTTCTACCAACAGAAGATCGTTTACCTATTCGGTGCGGCGGTACTAGGAGAAATCCTCAATTCTCCGAACCCTATCATTCTCCCCATATTAGATTACCATCATTCCTTTAATGTCTCTATTTTTATCCTATTTTAACCTAACCATCCACCCCTGTAAAAAGCCGCTATGAGCCTCTACTGTTGATGTAAAAAAAAAGAAAAAGACTTGAAAAGGTTTTTAATTTCTCACGTCACAACCATGGCAAGTGTTTCTTTCCCCACGTTCAGTGGAAAGAAGGGAGAGGATCTCACCACCGACTTTTTGGACGATTGCGACATTGCTTGTGTCGTCTCTAACAAAGATGATGACGTTTCCCAATTTAGAATTTTTCCTCTACTGATGAAAGTAGAGGCCAAGGCCTGGTATAATGCATTGCCCCAGGCTACCAAGAATGCATGGATGTGTCAAGGGCTACTTTTGTAAAGAGGTTTGGTGGAGGCACAACCTTGGAGAAGCTATGGCAGCTACTGACAGAATTAAAGCAGGGAGGCTTGCTGGAGTATGCCACCTACGAGTCAAAGTTTGTGGACTTATGGGAGAGATGGGTTGCCACACTGGAGGAAGGCAAAGGAGCGCCTAATTTCCTAAAGAAGGAATGTTTCATTGTTGGTCTATAGTCATTGCTTAGAGAGAAGGTGAAGGGAAGGTTTCTTGCAACATATGAGTTGGCAGTCGAAGTAGCCTGCCTTAAAGACAAGAAGCTACGCATGCAAGCAAGAGTAAACGATTCAGAGGAAACAAGCTCGGCCCGACCAACCCCAGTGGCTGCAACAGCCAATCATAGAGTCCAACCATAGGAGGTATCACAAGAACAGCAAGACTTGATGAGTTGCATCACCACCCAGCTAGAGAGTTTATCTGTGCATCTCGTGCAGCAAGGGCATGCATCTGGCAGAAACCCAGAACAAGGAAGGGGACAACGAAGGCAGAACCCAGAGTACCATTGTTACAATTGCGGGGAAGATGGCCATGGAATGTACTACTACCCACACCCAAGGAGGCAGAATTTCAATAGAGAGGGGAGACAGAATCAGATCTCTCCACCAAGAGCAAGACCACCACCACCTAAGTAGCTAGGAACAATCCCACCAGTCCAAATCCTTCGACCACCTGTATAACAGCAACCACCACCCCAGCCTCTCATTCTGCCACTACCCCAACCACCTGCTGTGAACCAAGCAGTGAGTGTCATTAGCTTAGAGGCTAAAGGGAAGGCGAAGGTAGAAGAATCAGCTCGAGAGAAGCACAAAGGAAAAGTGAAGGTAGAAGAAGTGGATGCTATGGGAGTGAAGCATGCGAGGCATGAGGAGGCATCTCAAAGAGAAGAGAAGATGAAAGGGAAGGCCGAGTCTAGCAAGCAAGAAGCTAAACCGCGACGGAAGATAGACATCGTGGACTTCTGACTAGGTTAGTATGCAAAACCCTATGACTTAGTTCAGGATGTTAATGCAGGGCCCAAAGATAACTTGGCCCCAATTACTCCACCTTGCACTCAGAATGAGGAGGCAATGGACGAAAATGATAAGTACCAGGAAATCAAGACCACGGATAGCTGGGGCTATCTTTGCGAGGGATCTCGATGACATCCTGCCAACCGTGGACGCTTACATCAAGGGGCAACGAATTTCAAACGTCTACATAGATGGGGGCGCACAAATATGCGTCATGAGTGAAAAGATGATGCACCATCTAGGTCTAGAGGTAATTAGGCCGGGACCCTGCCGAGCCAAGATGGAAAACAATGTAAGAGTGAAATGCGTAGGCATTGTAAATGCGGTCAAAGTAAAAGCATTCAATACAGAAGTGGAGGTAGACATCTTCGTCATGCCACACAAAGGGGAGGTCTACCCCATCATTCTTGGAAGACCTTGGCTTATGGCTATGGAAGCTAGACAAGACTGAAGCACCGGGATGATCTAGATGAAGGATGCCAAAGGGAAGTCCATATTCTACGATGTGAGGACTGGAAAGCAACGCAACATGATCTTGGAGGCTTCAGAAGAGGAGTCCACCAACGACTACTCGTCTACCTCCGGAGAAGAGACGACCACCACCGACGGAAGTGAGAGTAGCATCGAAGTAATGGGAGTCATTCTTAAAGACCCAAACAGATTAGCAACCTCAGCAAACCAAGAGGGATCATCAGGTATGCAGTCCTTGGAGGATGTAGGTAAGCTACAAAAAATGCTCTCAAATGAGTTAACCAATGAAGGAAGGAAGGAGTACGTCTCCATGTTAGGTAACTTCACTACTTTGTTCATTGATGGCTATGATAAGATCACAGGAATTACAATAGTACAACACCACATAAAGATCAAGGAAGGCAGTAAACCCGTAGTACAAAAGCTCAGAAGACTTGGAGTAATCCAACAAGAGGCATTGCTTAAAGAAGTGAGAAGTTTGCTACAAGCAGGTTTCATCTATCCTGTCGAAGACTCAAAATGGGTCTCCCCAGTAGTAGTCACACCAAAAAAAAAAGGTAAGTGGAGAGTCTGTGTGGATTATAAACCTCTCAATGTAGCCACGAAGAGAGACCACTTTCCCCTCCCATTCCAGGATGAAATACTCAATGAAGTGGAAGGTCACGAACGCTACACAGTATGCAATGGCTTCTCAGGATACTTCCACATTAGCATTGCGGAGGAGGATCAGAAGAAGACAACCTTCATCACACCTTGGGGATGTTTTGCCTACAGAGTGATGCCGTTTGGCCTCACTAACGCCCCGGCCACGTTTCAACGCTATGTAACTTTTGCTTTCCAACCCTACTTTGGAACATCAATACGGGTTTTCATAGATGATTTTTGCATTTATAGCTCACAAGCCCTTCATTTAAGCAAAGTCTATGATGGCTTAACTAGGCTGCAAACCTTGGGTGGCCAACTCAACGTGGACAAGTGTCACATTGGTGAGAGCAAAGTCACTCTCCTTGGTCATGTAATTTTAGCAAAAGGAATCGAAGCTGACTCTAGCAAGATTCAGGCTCTGGTATCTTTATCATCGCCCACCACCGCCAAGCAGCTGGTTTCTTTCCTTGAGAAGGTAACATACTTAAGCAGGTTCATTCACTTGCTATCTCAAGCGGTCCTTCCCCTACAACAACTCACCCAGAGGGATGTTTTTTCATGGAGTGAAGAGAATGAGCAGCAGTTTATTGGGGTGAAGCAAATCCTAGCTAAGCTTCCCACTATTTCACCTCCTAAGTGGGACAAGCCATTTTATGTGAACCCTAGTGTGGGAAATGATACACTAGGAGCAGTGCTAATGAAAAAGGATCCCAAAACTTCTTTCATGCGCCCTATTTACTTCTCTAGTCGGTTCATGACCCCATCAGAAAAAGGATTTACCAAAGTAGAACATATGGTTCTAGCACTAATGTTTGCTACCACAAAGTTCCGCTCCTATCTCTTGCCTAGAACCTTTGTAATCCTGACAATGGAGGAGGTTTTCCCATATGTAATGTGACACATGGATGTCTCATCTAGGATCTCAAAGTGGTTAATTAGAATACAAGAGTTTGACTACACCATGCAAGTAGAAAACTCCACCAGGGCTAGTTTAGCAGGAATTCTCACTCATCGCCATTATGAGAAGAAGCTGAAGGTCAACACGGAGGCAAAGGAAGGAACACCAGCGATAGAAAGTTCGAAGCTAGAGAGAGCTCACTCTCTTTTCTTTGATGGAGCATACAAGAGAACAATGGATCAGTCTGCAGCAACAGGCATGGTCATTTTCAATGAAGAGCAAGAAAGAGTATTCTCCATGGGGCAGTTATTACACTCCCACTCCAACAATGAAGTAGAATATGCATCCCTAATCCTTGGGTTGGAACAATGTATTTCACAAAGAATTCAGCTCCTGAATGTGTTCGGCGACGCTTTGCTTTTGATAAGGCAAATAAATGGCACGTGGGAGTGCAAAAATCAGGTTTTACTTGGACCTCAGCTTCGCCAAGTTAAGGACCTTCTAAAGAAGTTTGAAGAAGTGAAACTCTTCCATGTCCCAAGAGAATAAAATCAAGAGGCAGACGCACTAGCTAAAGAAAGAATGCAAGACGTTCCCGTAGGAGCAATCAAGTTAAAACTACCCCTCTTCCAAGGTAGTGATGCTATGCCTGATATCATCAGTTTTCTAGATACAGGAGAATGTCCAGCAGGACACACCAAAGGCCAAAAACAATGGCTAGTAAGGAAGGCTACTAGGTACCGCCTTATAGACAACCACTTGTATTGTAAGGGCAAAGATCAAATTCTCAGGCAGGTGTCAACCTCCAGTGAAATCACAGAGGTAATTTCAAGTTGCCATGATGGCGTTTGCGGCGGTCATTTTGCTCTAGATATCACCAGTAGGAAGATTCTACAGGCATGATACTTTTGGCCTAGTTTGAAAAAAGATGCACACCATTGGTGTAAAACATGTAAGGCTTGTCAAATGGCCAGTGATCGCACGTTAACCTACGAGCTACAAACCCTTATCATTTCATATGGTCCTTTTGAGAAATGGGGAATAGATGCAATCGGTTCTTTAGCAAGGGCCCAATCAGGTAAATTGTACATCATAGTGCGTATAGACTACATGAATCGATGGACAGAAGCAACGGCCACCACCCGCATTACAGCCCAAGTGGTGGCAAAGTTCATTTTTGAGCATATCGTTTGCCGTTTTGGCACTCCTCTTGAGATAATATCAGATAGAGGACCAGGATTTAGAGGTGATTTGGTGGGAGAACTGATGAAGAAGTTAGGCATCACACGTAGGCATTCCACACCATACTATCCACAATGCAATGGTCTAGTAGAGAAGGTAAATCGAATGATTTGCAAAATCATCACAAAACAGGTGAACAACCACACAGGGGACTTGGATAAACATCTCATGGCAGCTCTTTGGGCCTACAGAACAACGTTCCGAACATCAGTAGGTTTCACTCCTTTCCATCTAGTTTATGGGAAGGAGGCAATCTACCCATTGAGGTACAAATAGCCAGCTTACGAGTCTTGGCTAGCCAGACACATCGTCCAATTGTAAACCTCCGAAACCACATCTTGGATCTGGAGAGACTCCAACTGGATAGGGAAGAAGCAATCAATCACTATGCAGCACAGGTAGAACGACGTCGGCTCACTTTCCACCGAGGGCTTTAAGAAAAAGGATTGGAAAAAGGCATGTTAGTACTTCGATATGACCAACATATTTGACACTAGAAAGGATAAGAAATTTCAATCTAGATGGTAAGGGCCATTCATCATCAAAAAACGCTATGACAACGGCACCTATAAGATGATGGAAGCAAATGGGAGAATTCACAAGACTAGGGTCAATGGATGAAAAGGCATTTTTTTAGGTTTGACCCAGAATTCGTGCTAGACATTCCATAAGAGGGAGAACCCTCTAACTCTACAGCTGAAGAAGCAGAAGAAGGTCTAGAAGCATGAATGCCTCTAGCCAAAGGGAGAGGGCTAATGATGGCCGACTTTCAAAAATCAAAGAAAAAAAAATCTTACTTCCCCCCCCCACTCTCATTACTCCCCCCCGTAGCTTATTTTCCCCATCCCGAGCGACAAGCATTGGATAAATGACACCCCTCTCTCTCTCTCTCCCTCATTCTCCCTACAAACACCCCCCCCCCCCCCCCTAATATCCTCTCTCCCAATTTACCCCCACTCTCATTACCCCCCCCCGGCCATGCTGAAGCTTTGAAGAAAAAAAAACACCCCGACCCCTCTCTTGTGCTCCCTCAATGTGAGCCGCATGGAAACCCCGCCCCCCCGCCCCGCCCTCTTGCTCTCCACATTCTTACACTTACCCTGTACATCCCCCCCCCCCCCTTACATTATTTACCGCCACTATCATTACGCCCCCCTTGGCCGTTAATATTACCTCCCCGACCCCTCCTCCCTCTTCCCCACCCGCTCGCCTCACCCTTCCCTCGGCCTCATTCCCTTGCCCTCGGCCTCATTCTCCCCCCCCCCCTCTTGGCCCGCTGGTATATTCCTTCACTCCCACCCATTGACTTGTTTCCCTCCCCTCATCCTCAAGCTCCCATGCAAGACAGTAGAACCCCCCCCCCCCCCCCCCCCCCCCCCCCCCTCTCTCTCTCACCCACACATCCCCTACCCCACTCCAAAGCCTCACCCCTCCCTCTCCCTCACACACTCTCTCTCTCCCTCTTATCCACACACCTCACCCCTCCCTCTCCCTCACGATCTCTCTCTTTCAGCTCACTCCACGGACTACCCTCCCTCTCCTACTCGGGCACTCAGGCCACGCAAGCAACAAAATCCTCTTTCTCTCTCCTTCTCACGAACAGTAGAAATAGGACCACTCTCTCTCTCTCTCACCACACACACACACACACACACACACACACACACACACACACACACAATTACCCCCCCCTCCCTCCCCTCTCTTCCCTTCGGTGCTGTGCGCTCAGTTCGCAGGGCTGCGCTCTCCACCCGAGCGCACACACACCGTAACACACAATACACACACACACCATACGCACACACACACACACACACACACTCACTCTCTCCCACTCTACCCCATCATCCCCCCCATCCTCCCTGCGTAATTTGACAGATTGCCGGCCGTCAATCATTAAACAAAACATATATAAAAAAATGACATATATATATATATATATATATATATTGTATATATATATTTAAAGCCCCTTCCGATGCACGTTTTTGCGCATACACATACCTATACAAAACACACACACCTGCCCTCATGCACGAATACACACACACACACTCACGCATATACGCACCACACCACAAATACAACAAAGGAAAAGAATGAGTATGACATCGACAAATAAAGAAGAAGGATCCAAAGCACGCGCCGCCAACAACAAAGAGAGAAAATGCGCCGAAGGCATGCCCCGGCCGACTCCGAAAAGAAGTACGCTCGATATTGAGGCACCGGCAGCACGCAACCACGACGCCATCCCAGTAATTTTTAGGTTATTTTTATCATTATCTTCAGTTTTTACCCGAGCCATTGTAAATTTCTATTTTTTTGTAAATATTCTCTCTCTAAGTGATGGTCAGAGAGGCCCACCTACAGATTCCCATCTTTTAATTACCTCGCAAAACAAAGCAAGGGTCAACCACACCGGGCCCACCACTTGCTTTGTCTCCTCGATTAAGCTTACCCTAACCACACTCGGATTACCATAATCCAAGCAGCCAACACCTATAAATTGGCACTGAGAGGTCACTATCGAGGGGGGGCAATTCATGAGGAGGGATTGACACTATCACCATCACGGGAGGGGGCGTGTATGTTGGGTTTGCCTTGGGAATTGCACCATGAGTAGGGAACCCCATCCATCTCTCGACTCCAATGGTCGATGCACACACACGTATGCACGCTCTTGGTAGTAAGTATTCACAATCATTGAGTCGTCTTAGAGAACGCATCAAGTAGGTTGCACCACCTCCTCTCCCTGCCCCTCTACCACCACGGAATGCCACTTTGTAAATATTGCAAAAATAATTCACCCTCACACCCCCGAGGGTTTCCATCATTTGCAAATCTCTCTCTCTCTCTCTCTCTCTCTCTCTCTCTCTCGGTGTGTAGGTTTGGGGTGTTCATACAATCGTGGTTTTGCGTCCTAGCCACTCAAAGCTAGGTGGTGCCCCCTGTTCACTTTACCGTGGCAGGCTCGAGGCGCGCCATTCGGCCCCCAACGTTTTAGAGGCCGTCGGGGTTCAGGGTCGGCATTGCGTCCGTCAACATAAAACAAAAACAAAAACCAAAGAATTTCATGACTACGACGACAACGGAAAAGAAGGAGGAACCCAAATCACGCGCCGTCGACAACAAAAAGGAGAAATGCGCCGAAAGCATGCCTTGGCCGACTCCGAAAGGACATATGCGCTACACCGACGCACCGGCAACACACCATTTGCCGGTATCACACAACCCCGACACCACTTTTAGTAATTTGTATGTTATCATCATCATTTTTTTCAGTTTTCACACAAGCCTTATAAATTCCCAGTTTGTAAATTCCCTCTCTCTAGGTGATGGTCACAAAGACCCACCTAGAGTTTTTCAGTTTTAATAACTCTTAAGACAAAGCAAGGGTCAACCACACCGGGTCCACCTCTTGCTTTGTTTCCCGGATTAGATTACCCTAATTCAATCGAGATTACCCTAATCCAAGCAGCCAACACCTATAAAAGGGCATTGAGAGGTCACTATCGGGGGGGGGGGGGGGGGGGGGGGGCAGTTCATGAGAGGTCAGCACTTGGTAGTGTTTAGTGGGAAGAATTGACACTATTGGCATCACGGGGAGGGGGGGCTTGTGTGATGGTTTTCTTTGGGAATTGCACTATGTGAAGGGAGCCACGTCCACCTCTGAACTCCAATGGTTGATGCACACACACACACGTTCTTGGTAGCAAGTGTCACAATCATCGAGTCGTCTTTAGAGAGCGTACCAAGTAGTTCCACCATCTTTTCTCCCTACCTCTCTATCACTGCGGTGTGCGCATCGCTGGAAGGAAGTTCATTGTAAATACTGCAGAAATAATTCTCCCTCACACCCCTGAGGGTTTTCATCATTTGTCAATTTGTGTGTGTGTGTATGTGTGTAAGTTTGCGGTGTTCATACATCGTGGTCTGCTTCCTAGCCACTCAAATCTAGGTGGTGCCCCCTGTTCCCTTTACCGTGATAGGCTGGAGGCGTGCTATTGGCCATCGGTGTTTTAGAGGCCATCGAGCTTCGGGTGTCTCTTTGCTCCCGTCTTTTGGTGCCCCCACTAAGGAGGGTTTCTAAGAAACCTTAAGTTTACAATGCTGAAAGTGATGCACGCCATCAATCATGGACGAATGGCTGAAGGAATTTTCTGACCGGAGGACAAAAGAAGAGGAGACTAAGGAGGCACTAGCCACCTTCATTGAAGTACTACTGCCAGGCTGCAGTGTTGTCAGTATTCAAGAGGTAAATTATCCATCTCGTGTTGCTCATTCTAACCACAAGTTGAGAGCATCAGGTGGGAGGTCTATGAAGTGCCATCACCGCTGTCAACCAAAGTATTCTGTCAATGAGTGCCGACAGAGGAAGTGAAGAAAGAACGCTGAGTTTTACTTTTGGAAAATGTCACGGGAACTGAATAACAGAGATAGACAGCAAAACAGAGGAAGAAATCTTTGTATTGATAGTGTTTGATACAACAGAGGAGCAAAATATATATGGGCGCACTCCGTTGTACGGAGCTCGAACCTCCCGACCACCCCCGAGCTTCAGTTCGCTTGCATGCAGCGTCTCACTTGCACTCGCACTCGCACTCTCACTCTCACTTGCACTCGCACTCGCACTCGCACTTGCACTCACAGAAGAAGAGATCGGTGAATGATCCCCAAACGCACCATCCGTCGTGCTTTTATCCTTCTTTTCCTCGAAAAGCCTGCACGATTTTCGTACCAAGTATACCTGCGAGAATAATATAAGAACGTGATCGCTAAGCAATCCGTAAAGGTTAGATTTCTATCATGAAACTTTGCACAGATCCTGTTTCACACATTGATTTCTGCATCGCCTACAAAATAGCCAAAAGAACATACTCGTGCAACCAATTCAACATGATAATCAAAGTTAAAAAAATATAATTATATACCTTCATAATCTCAATTGCCATACTCTACCATGAAGAAACAATCCACTTCTTGGTTGATAGCAGGGAGAACTGTATGATGTTGTATGTCTGTCTGTCCCTGTGTACACTACACTGCTGCTGCCTTCCGTTTGTTTTCATCATAACTTTTACACACAAACTCAGAACAGAGCGATCCAGGTACTCAAAACGACGGGAATAGGTCTGCTCTACAAGGTCTCGCGAACAGAATTGCAAAAAATGTCTTTGTTTGGCTAAAAACGCAACTTTTAGGTCGCGACTCATAAAACCTCTATTTTTGGGTATCCACTACTTTTACAACTTATTTTAAGCGTACCCATGGATTTTAAGCTAAAACACATAAATATAAAATATTGATATTAATAAAAATCTCAATTTTACTATTCATAGACAGACTATCTGTTATTCATTAATCTTTATCAAATCCGTCTTTAGTGTATTATTAAAAAAAAAGAATATATGTTCTCTCTTAAGATTTCAACTCATTCGTATAAGCTCTATTTAATAGACTATTCAACAATCTTTCAAATCGTGCTAACGAAAGATATGTCCTGCTACATTCTTTTCGACTTTAAGAACTTCAAATATTAGTCCTATTACATTCTCCCCTTATCAAAATTAACTCTGTCCTCAGAGTTGGTCTAAAGACAGAAAAATTCTCTTTGCAAAACACTAAGATCAACCCATGATGCATCCTCTACTGGATAGTTCTGCCACTTAACCAAAACTTCCACAATGTCTCTATTTCTCATATGTTTAAAACGCCTATCTAGTACTAAGTCTGATTCTACAGTCAATGGTCCGTCATCTTTCAACTTAGAGTTGTCCTCTAAAACATGATGCACATTAGGAACATACTTTTTCAATAAACTCACAGAGAATACATGATGCACTTTAACATGAGAAGGCGATTCCAATTTGTAAGCTAATGAACCAATGCGCTTCAAAATTTTAAATGGACCAACAAATCGTGGAGACAATCTTCTATCATTTCCAAGAATCAAATGAGACTTCTCAGGAATAACCGTTAAAAAACCATATCACCAGTTTCATACTCCACAACACGATGTTTCTTGTCATAATACAGTTTATGTATCTTTTGAGATTCTCTAATATTCCCCCTGATTTTGGCCAACTCGTTATCCATTTTCTCAAGCATCTCACGTGACAGTTCTACCTTATTCCTCGAGCTAAGAAAATTTATAGATGTGGGACAGTTATAGCCATACATTGCCTCAAACGGAGTCATCCTAATAGATGAATGATATGAACTGTTGTATGCAAATTCAAGCAAAGACAAATATTCATTCCAATTAGATTGGTTTTCATTGACATACATTCGTAACATATCTTCTAAAATACGATTCACCCTCTCCGTTTCCGCATCGTTTTGAGGATGGAAAGCATTAGACATGCGTAACTGGGTACCTATAGAGTCAAAAGTCGCTCTCCAGAAATGAGAAGTGAACTTAGAATCTCTGTCAGACACTATGCTCTTGGGCATGCCATGCAAACGAAATATCTCTTTCATAAACAAGTATGCAATGGTCAATGCAGTATAAATTATTTTTACAGGAAAGAAGTGAGCTTGTGTTGTGAGTCTATCTACCACCAGAAAGATCGAATCATACCCTCCATGAGTAGTAGGAAGTCTAATGATAAAGTCCATGGATATACACTCCCACTTCTGTAAAGGAATGTCTAAGGGTTGAAGGTCACCAGGCATCCTCTTATGCTCAATCTTAACTTGTTGACATTGAAAGCACTCACACACATAATTCTTAACATCCAATTTCATATGCAGCCAAAAGAATAAGGTTTTAATCTTTTCATATGTCTTATTTAATCCAAGATGACCACAAAAAGGTGAATTATGACACTCATGCAGAATTTGACTCTTAAAAGCAGAATTTGCAGGAATACACAAGCGGTCATAATAATACAGATTTTCCTTATACAAGTGATATCTGTTCTCATACCTCTCACCAATATTCTCACTCAAGAATTTCAAAATAGGCATATAAAAAGAATCATTTTCAACTTCAGCATGCATATCATCAATCAAATTGGATCGCACAACAATCAACAAATTACCCATGGGCATACGACTCAATGCATCTGCAACTTTATTTTGTTTTTCACACAAATACTTCAAATCAAAGTCATACTCAGCCAGTAATTCAATCCATCTTCTTTATCTGTTATTTAACAATGGATGAGTGAAAATATACTTCAAGTTTTGATGATCAGCACGCAATTCAAATTTTACACCAAGCAAGAGATGACGCCAATGCTTCAATGCATGAACAACAGCAAGCAATTCTAGATCATGTGTTGCATAGTTCAATTCATGTCGTCTTAATTTCTTAAACTCATATGCAACCACTCTTCCTTCTGGTGTCAAAACACAACCTAATTGTTAACCACTAGCGTCACAGGACACAACAAATGGTTTGCCCATCTCAGGAACTTTTAAAACATAATTTTCCGCTATTTTAGCCTTCAAGGTCTCAAAAGCAGTCTCACAGCTAGAAGTCCACACAAAACCCTTGTCTTTCTTGGTCAATTCGGTCAAAGGACTTGGTATCTTAGAGAAATCTTTAATGTGTGCTCTCTCATATTGTGCTAGACCCATAAAGCTAGACCCATATTGTGCTCTCTCATATTGTGCTAGACCCATAAAGCTTCTTACATCTCTTACTAACATAGTCTTAACTTTATCAAGATCAATGTGAATCCCCTCTTTAGAAATCACTCTTCCCAAATACACAATCTGATCCTTTGCAAAAGAATACTTACTTGCTTTGGCATACAATTTATGTTCACGCAAAACCTCAAATGTTTTCTTTAAGTGCAATGCACGATCTTCTTCATTCGTAGAATACACAAAAATATTATCCAAGAATACCAGAATGAAGTCATCAAGATACGGGTGAAAAATATTATTCATTAAGCAGATGAAAGTTGTTGGTGCATTAGTCAAACCAAAAGCAAGAACTCTAAATTCATAATGTTCATAACGTGTACGAAAAGAAATCTTTAGAATGTCCTCGACCTTAATGCAGATTTGATGGTAGCCAGAACGAAGATCAACCTTTGAAAATATTGTGGAACCACTCAAATGACTAAGCAGTTCATCTATGTGAGGAAGAGGATATTTGTTCTTAATGGACTTTTTTTTTAAGCCCCTATAGTCGATGCATAACCTATATATACCATCCTTTTTCTTTTGGAATAACACAGGACTACCCCAAGGAGATACACTAGGTTTAATGAAACCCTTTTTCAAAAGATCATCAAGTTGTATCTTGAGCTCTTTAAGATCATCAATATCAAACCTGTATGGAGATCTGGAATAAGGTGTCGCTCCTGGATATAGATCTATGGCATGGTCTACCGCTCTAGGCGGAGGTATACCAGGAAGATCGTCCGGAACACATCCTTAACTTCATGTAAGAGATCCTCTATAAATTCTCGATTTGTCTCTTTATGTTTATCCCCAGATTCTCTTTAATCTCATTAGCAAACACAAGCAACGTCTCACACAAGCAAACACAAGCAACGTCTCACACTCTTATCTAAGTCACCTTATCAATTCCATTGCCAAAACTAGATTTAGAATCTCTTTCTTTCCACAAAGAGTGTGACTTATCATCATCAAATGATTAAAGATATATATTTTTTTCTTAACAATCAATCAAAACATGATTTTCAATGATCTAATTGATACCAATGATAACGTCATGCATATCAATGTTTATGTTATAGAAATCATCTTTATGATTTCGACTCCTCAAAGAAAAAAAAAAATAAATTTCTACTAACTCTTTCGTGGAACTATTATTACCACTAGTTAAGTCCACAAGTCTTTTAACTTCTCGATTTAATTTCAAGTTTAATTTCTCAATCAATTTAGACGATAAGAAGCAATGAATACTATCCAAATCAATTAAGAAATTCAAATTTTAATCTCAACTTCTACGCATAAATTCGATCCCACAGAAGCTTTCAAAGGACGTATCAAAGACATAAAACATCACAAAGAAGAGGTAGATGACTTACCTTTATCGTACGCATCGCCAAAAGTCTCCAATTGAGCCATCTTAGTACGTATTGTCTTATCGGTCACCTTGCTCGAGCATTCGAAAGTCTCGTGGTCGTGTTCTCGATATTGAAAGTATAATCCAAATCTTTGAGTTCTTCAATCCACGCTTCTAAATCTTCGCATATCTTTCTTATGCCATCAAACTCTTTAAGCTTAGCCTTCGTTAAGAATGATTTGGTTGTCGCTTCTCCCATATCGTCATCGTTTCTTTTGGCGGTACCCCAACGCCGCCACCATGATTATTGTTTCCAGGTGGATTAGCATGGTTTTCACCTTCATGTTGGCCATCAAGGTCTACATAGATATCAAGATCTCGTGCTGCTTTGCCCCGCAGAGCCTCAGCACGCTTTCGATTTGCAATTTTCATATCTTCTCATAGTCGCCGAATCAAGTCTTCTTGCTCCTTCATCCTCCTCTCGTATCCTTCCATGTCCAGAATCAACCGCTTGCTCTGATACCAATTGTCATGGGAACCGAATAACAGAGATAGACAGCAAAACAGAGGAAGAAATCTTTGTATTGATAGTGTTTGATACAACAGAGGAGCAAAATATATATGGGCGCACTCCGTTGTACGGAGCTCGAACCTCCCGACCACCCCCGAGCTTCAGTTCGCTTGCATGCAGCGTCTCACTCGCACTCGCACTTGCACTCGCACTCTCACTCTCACTCGCACTCGCACTCGCACTCGCAGAAGAAGAGATCGGTGAATGATCCCCAAACGCACCATCCGTCGTGCTTTTATCCTTCTTTTCCTCGAAAAGCCTGCACGATTTTCGTACCAAGTATACCTGTGAGAATAATTTAAGAACGTGATCGCTAAGCGATCCGTAAAGGTTAGATTTCTATCATGACACTTTGCACAGATCCTGTTTCACACATTGATTTCTGCATCGCCTACAAAATAGCCAAAAGAACATACTCGTGCAACCAATTCAACATGATAATCAAAGTAAAAAAAATATAATTATATACCTTCATAATCTCAATTGCCATACTCTACCATGAAGAAACAATCCACTTCTTGGTTGATAGCAGGGAGAACTGTATGATGTTGTATGTCTGTCTGTCCCTGTGTACGCTACACTACTGCTGCCTTCTGTTTGTTTTCATCATAACTTTTACAAACAAACTCAGAACAGAGCGATCCAGGTACTCAAAACGACGGGAATAGGTCTGGTCTACAAGGCCGCGCAAACAGAATTGCAGAAAACATCTCTGTTTGGCTAAAAACGTAACTTTTAGGTCGCGGATCATAAAACCTCTATTTTTGGGTATCCACTACTTTTACAACTTATTTTAAGCCTACCCATGCATTTTAAGCTAAAACACATAAATATAAAATATTGATATTAATAAAAATCTCAATTTTACTGTTCATAGACAGACTATCTGTTATTCATTAATCTTTATCAAATCCGTCTTTAGTGTATTATTAAAAAAAAAGAATATATGTTCTCTCTTAAGATTTCAACTCATTCGTATAAGCTCTATTTAATAGACTATTCAACAATCTTTCAAATCGTGCTAACAAAAGATATGCCCTGCTACATTCTTTTCGACTTTAAGAACTTCAAATATTAGTCCTATTACAGAAAATGCGGCACTCTCACGACAGTCAGATTTTTTGTAGCACCAAGTGTTTTCTCTCTAATGCTTCTAGAGGAGTCGTCAACTACATACCCCACAAAGTCTACGTCCGGAGGCCTAAAGCATTTGGTGGACACAAGTGGGCCTACACTCTCTCTAGGCCTGGAGAGTTCAAATGAAGACCACCCAAGCATCGTCGCTGCATGCAGAATGGAAAGCCGATTGAGGTAGACTCTTCTCGCCCAGTCTGTTTTGAACCTAATGTGGAGGATTGTGTGGACTACTACAAGAGGTAGGAGCATATGGTGAAGGTGTCACCTCGTCAACACCTGAGGTACGCAACCCTAGTGGTCAAGATCCTTGCCCTACACCTGACATGGATAATAACAATAGGAAAGAAGTATTTCCTTTCCGTTTCTTGCAACACATGCATGTAAACGTGTATATTGATAGGAAGATATTCTACCAGCAAAAGATTGTTTTCTTATTCGGAGCCGAGATGCTTGATGAAATCCTGAGATCTCCATGCCCCATCATCCTGCCCCTCCTGGATTACTACCACTCTTTTGATGTAAGAATTTTTGTTATGTTCTAGATTTGTGACCCATTCCTTATCCTGTTTTAATCTATCACCCAACCCTGTAAACAGCTGCTATGAGCCGCTACTGTCATTAAGATAAAAAATAGAAAAAGCTTTGTAATTTCCTGGGTCACTATCATGGCAAGTGTTTCTTTCCCACGTTCAGTGGAAAGAAAGGAGAAGATCTCACCACCACTGACTTTTGGATGATTTCGACATTGCTTGTGTCGTCTCCAATAAAGACGACGACGCTTCACGACTTCAAATTTTTCCTCTAATGATGAAAGTAGAGGCCAAGTCCTGGTTGTTACCATATACATGTGGTAGTGATGTGTGTGAACACACTAGGACCGCCGGGGCATTTTTTCCCTCTTTAGGAGGTTTTTTCCCCCGTGCATTGTATATACGCCCATCACTCTAGGGCTATCTATCTTTCCATTGCACACTAAGGAATACACTCTCTATTGTGTGCCTTGAGCTTCCTTCGTCTTCTCCAAGCTGTGTGTGTTTCTCTGCAACCCTAATTCCAACAATTGGTATCAGAGCAGGTCACGTCCTCCCGGGCTTAGTCGCCAGCTGCTCCAGCACACGCCTGCTCACTTTCTCCGATTTCAGTGAGCTTTGGCCGAAATCAGAATTTTGATTTGGGCTCATTTCGGCCTCCGTTTCCACTACGGGCAGTACTGCACAGGTTATTTCGTCATTTTGTGCAGATTTTCTGTCAGTGCCGTTTTCTGCATAACAGGTGCCTTATAGTCTTCTACGGTTTGTGCTATATAGCACAAGTTGTTCCCGCTCCATTTCTCCTATTTTCGGGCAGTTTTCACATCAGGTGCAGCATTTACCATGGCTGACAACAACAACACAGATGTGTTCAAGATGTTTGCTGCTGAGGACAGGTTGGATGGGGACAACTACCCTATGTGGGCTTATATGATGCAACACGTTCTTGTGTCAAAAGGTGTCTGGAACATTGTGCAGGGCATTGATGTACGTCCTGGTTCTGAAGATGTAGGCGATATTGAGGATGTTGCAGGTCTTGCTGCAAGGATTGCAGCTGTTAGAGTTGTTTTGCCTACAGCAGAACAAGCTCGTTGGGATGTTAAGGATGCGCAGGCTCATGCATTGATTGCGTTGTCTGTGAAGCGCACCATTATTCCTCACATCCGTTCAGCAAAATCTGCAAAACAGGCTTGGGATATTCTAGCAGGTCTTTATGCAAGCCGCAATGAGGCTAAAATTGCTTTGCTGCGTAAAGAGCTAGAGTCGAAGATTATGCATGAGGAAGATGATATGGACACTTTCCTTGCTAGTGTCAAGGATATCAATGAGCAACTCATTTCTGCAGGTGAAGTCATTTCTGACAGTTCCCTTGTGCAGACTGTTCTTGATGCCTTACCAGATTCCTACCAGACTTTTGCTAGTACTTGGAGACTGATGACCCAAGGAAATCCTGAAGTTGTCAAGTTTGATGCATTATGCACATTGCTGTTGCAAGAGTCACTTTCTAGAAAAAACAGGACTAGGTAGCGTGCAGTTGAACAGGCTTTTATTGCTTCTCAAAGAAAGGGTGGTAGCAGTAATGCAGCCACTTCTTATGGTTCTGCTGCGAGTGGCAAAAATTCTGTTCCTAATGCTTCTGCTGGCAGCACTTCGTCTGGCAATTCTGGTGATAAGGGCAAAAAGAAGATGCGTTGCCATTATTGTAAAGCCAATGATCACTTGATCAAGTCGTGTCCTAAGTTGAAGGCCAAAGAGGCTAAGAAGAAAGAGGGTGGTTCCACTGCAAATGCTGGTTCCACTACAAATGCAGCCATTGTTGAGTCTTCTGTGAAAGGAGATTGTGATGCTGATGTTGATGCAGAATGGGCTTTTAGCGCAGAGTGCACTTACAATCCTGCTGTCCATGATGCATGCTTGTCAGTTGCTGCAGATTCACATGTGTGGTATTTCGACAGTGGTGCTACAAAGCACATTACCTCACATCGTGAATTGTTTACCTCTCTCGAGTCTGTCCCTCATGGGAATTCAGTCACTTGTGCCAACAACGCCTCTTATCCAGTTCAGGGAGTTGGAAAGATTGTGCTCACTGCTGCTAATGGCAGTTCCTTCACACTTGTTGATGCACTTTATGTACCTGGGATCAAGAAGAATCTATTGTCTGTATCCGCACTTGCTAGACTTGGACTTGTAGTCAAATTTGTGGATGACAGATGTACAGTTCATGATCTCAGTTTTGGTGATGAAATTGTTGCATCTGGGCTTTTGTGCCGTGGGCTGTATAAGCTCACTTTGTATGACAAGTGTGGACAAAATTTTGCAAATGCTGTTGCAGATTCAAGGGCTATTTCAGATGCAAAACTTTGGCATGCACGTTTTGGTCATCTGAATTTTGCCAGTTTGCTGCGTTTGCAGAAATCTGATATGGTTGCTTCTTTGCCGCCTCTTGAAGCACCTATCAAACATGTTTGTGAAGGCTGTATTCTGGGTAAAATGCAGCGTTCTAAGTTTCCAAAGGATGGTTCAGTTAGGGCCACATGCAGGTTGCAGCTTGTGCATAGTGATGTTTGTGGGCCCATGCAAACTCCGTCCTTGGGCAATTACCTGTACTTCGTGACTTTCATTGATGATTACTCCAGGCATGCATGGGTATTTCCGCTTAAAGCAAAGTCCGAAGTTTTTATGTGCTTCAAACAATTTTTGGCTATGGCTGAAAATGTCTCAAAATGTACTATGGGCACCCTCCGTTCCGATCGAGGGGGGGAGTATATGTCTCATGAATTTAATGCATTTCTGGCTAGTCGTGGGATAAAATACCAATGTACAGTGCCTTATACACCTCAGCAAAATGGTGTTGCTGAGAGGAAAAATAGGTCACTAACGGAAATGGCACGATGTATGGTCAAAAGTCAAGCTTTGCCGCATTCTTTTTGGCTTGAGGCCATCATGTGTGCCACTTATGTACTTAACAGGTGTCCTACAAAAGCTTTGCAGTCTATTACTCCATATGAAGCATGGCATGATAGAAAACCTTCTATTGAGCACATGCGTGTTTTTGGCTGTTTGGCATATGCTTTGGTGCCACAAGTGCAGCGCAGAAAATTGGATGATAAGGCTGTCAAATGTATTTTTGTTGGTTATAGTGCTGAAAGCAAAGGTTACAGGTTGTATCATCCGCAAACAAAACGTATTTTGGTTTCACGGGATGTAGTGTTTGTGGAAGATTCTGTTCAACCCTTGCTGTCATGTACTAGAGACAGTAATGTAAGCTCACAGGACATTTATGACACTTTGTTGCCTCTTTTCAGTGGTGGAAATACGAATGTAAGTTCCAATGAGGCAAATGTACAGCCTATGGGGGTTTCTGAAAATGTTTTAGAACAGCCTATTACTGATGCAGATGTACATGATGTACTTGATGAGGAAAGGGCTGAAAATGAGCAGGCTAGAGGTATGCCAAAATGGCTGGTGCACACTTTGCGTGACAGTAAATTGGATGCACCTTTATCTAGTCGTACTCGTTCAGGCTCTCGCCATGCATCTTATGCATCAGATTGTTATGCTTTGGCTGTGTCTAGTCTACATGATGTTGAGGAGCCTCTGTCTTTTGATGAAGCACAGAATTCAGAAAATTGGATTGCTGCCATGAAATCAGAATATGATGCACTTATAGAGAATGACACATGGACTTTATGTGATTTGCCTCGTGGCAAAAAGGCCATTGGTACGAAGTGGGTTTACAAGTTGAAACGCAAGCCGGATGGTGAGATCGATCGCCATAAGGCTCGACTTGTTGCAAAGGGTTATGCACAACAAAAAGGCATAGATTATGAAGAGACTTTTGCTCCCACTTGTCGTATGACTACTGTGCATTTTCTATGTGCATTGGCAGCTCATTTTGGTTGGGATGTACATCTTTCTTGAATGGTGACATATTTGAGGAAGTTTATGTAACGCAGCCTCGCGGTTTTGTCATAAAAGGACAAGAGGACAAAGTGTGCAAATGTAAGAAGGCTTTGTATGGGTTGAAGCAATCTCCTCGTGCTTGGTATGAGAAAGCTGACACTCATTTGGTTAAACGAGGCTTTCGTAACAGTCCAACAGAAAGCACATTGTATGTAAAGCGTGAGGATGATGTATTTCTCATTGTGGTTCTTTATGTTGATGATTTGTTGATCACTGGACCAAATGAGAGACATATTGCTGAATTTAAGGCTGATTTGAATGCTACTTTCAAGATGAAAGATTTGGGGCTGTTGCATCATTACTTGGGTATACAGTTTAAGCAGTGTGATGGTGGTATTGCCTTGTGTCAGAAAAGTTACATAGAGACATTGCTATGTAAGTTTGGACTTGAGGATTGCAAACCTATTGCCACTCCCATGGAAACAGGTTTGAAGTTGAGTCTACATGATGCTGGCGATCCTGCTGATGTCACTCTTTACCAAACTGCTGTTGGCTGCCTCATTTATGTATGTAACACGAGGCCAGATATTCAGTTTGCAGTCTCGCAGGTCAGCAGATTTATGCATAGCCCAGGGTCTAAGCATTGGCAGGCTGTCAAGAGGATTTTCCGCTACCTTAGTGGCACTTTACATCTTGGCTTGTTTTATCCCAAGGGGGGATCATTGCCGCCAGACTTACATGCTTTTTCGGACTCAGATTGGGCTGGTTGTTTTGACACGCGAGTGTCCACAAGTGGTTTTTGTTTCATGCTTGGCAGTTCATGTATATCATGGTTGAGCAAGAAGCAACCTACTGTGGCCACTTCGAGTTGTGAGGCTGAGTACAGGGCAGTCTTCACAGCTACGGTTGAGTGTGTATGGCTCAGACGCCTTATGGCTGACTTGGGTGTTGGACAGGACACTGCCAACACTATCTACACTGACAGTCAGAGCGCATTGGCAGTTGCGAGGAACCCAGTTTTTCATGCTCGCACAAAGCACATTGAGGTGCATTACCACTATGTCAGGGAGAGGCTCTCAGCAGGAGAGATCAGCTTGGCTTATGTGCCAACACAGGACAACCTTGCAGATCTTTTCACAAAGGCATTGTCTCGTGAGAAGCTTGAAGCTTTCCGCAAAGCTTTGGGCTTACTCCCCTTTGTGGACTGATCCTGTCCTCAGGGCATGGCACTTCCCTTTACTCATGTGCCAGCTCTCGTTCACCGCATCACTCCAGGGGGGATTTGTTACCATATACATGTGGTAGTGATGTGTGTGAACACACTAGGACCGCCGGGGCATTTTTTCCCTCTTTAGGAGGTTTTTTCCCCCGTGCATTGTATATACGCCCATCACTCTAGGGCTATCTATCTTTCCATTGCACACTAAGGAATACACTCTCTATTGTGTGCCTTGAGCTTCCTTCGTCTTCTCCAAGCTGTGTGTGTTTCTCTGCAACCCTAATTCCAACACTGGTATAATGCATTGCCCCAGGCTACCAAGAATGCATGGGATGTGTTGAGGGATGCCTTTGTAAAGAGGTTTGTTGGAGGCACAACCTCGGAGAAGCTATGGAAGCTACTAACGGAATTGAAGCAGGGGGGTCTGCTAGAGTATGCCACCTACGAGTCCAAATTTGTGGACTTATGGGAGAGATGGGTTGCCTCACTAGAGGAAGGCGAAGGAGCGCCTAATTTCCTAAAGAAGGACCATTTCATTGCTGGTCTACGGTCGTCGCTTAGAGGGAAGGTTTCCTGCAACATATGAGTTGGCAGTAGAAGTAGCTCGCCTTAAAGACAAGAAGCTACACATGCAAGCAAGAGTAAATGAGTCAGAGGAAACAAGCTCGGCCCGACCAACCTCGGTGACTGCAGCAGCCAGTCATAGAGCCCAACCACAAGAGGCATCAGAGGAGCAGCAAGACCTACTGAGTCGCATCACCACCCAACTAGAGAGTTTATCCGTGCATCTGGTGGAGGAAGGGCATGCACCTGTCAGGAATCCAGAACAAGGAAGAGGTTAATGAAGGTAGAACCAAGAGTACCACTGCTACAATTGCGGGGAAGACAGCCATGGAATGTACTACTACCCACATCCAAGGAGGCAGAATTTCACTAGAAGAGGGAGGCAAAATCAAATCTCTCCGCCAAGGGCAAGACCATCGCCGCCCAGGCAACCAATCTCACCTGTTCAAATACCACCACCAACCGTGCAACCACAGCTAGCCCCACCAGTTCAATGCCAGTCACCAATGCAACCACCGCCATAGTCACCACTTACACTCATCTTACGCCCACCGCCAATTGGTACCAACACACCAAGTATCATTGGTCTTGTAGAAGAGGTCAAGATGAAGGTAACAGAAGAAGGATCAAGCGAGAAGTTTATTCAAAGGACTGAAGCAATGAGACAAGAGGTTAAAGAATCAAAAGATGCTACCCAAGTGGGGGAGGTAAGTCAAGAAAATTGTGTTACAAAGGTGAGTACATCCTTAACCCTGGATGAAATAGGCACCAAAGCAATCAATCGATAGCATTGGGCAGTAAGGGTACGAAGGTGTAAAGTGTTGATCAAACTTCGCTAGATTAAGAGGAATGCAAAGGGCATGAAAGATACAAGAGAAGAGGAAGATCAGCATGCTCTAGCAAGGCTTTGCAGAAGATGGAAAAAATATCAAGCAAAGGGGAGGGCTTTGAAAACAGAAGCCTGTGCACCAGCAAGGACCAAGGACAGTGTAGCAAGCTAAAGGAATTTTGCATCAAGGAAATTTCACTAGAGGACCATAGCAAAGAGGTAAGCAAGACTGAAGGTTTGGAGTTGGATATTGCTCCAGAGGCTTGGCAGCCGAGCAAGACTTTATTGTGTAGTGTTATAGACTTAGAGATGGGTAATGCCTCTAGTCTACTGAAAGGTGTTATAAACTTGGAGATGCGTAATGCCTCCAGTTTATGTGAGTATGTTTAGAGTAATTTTGATGATCAATATGCAGTTGCCAACCTTTTAAGGATGTTCCAAACTCCTCCACAACACAACATTGTGTTTGCATGGGATGCATTAGACCTATGGCTATGGCTAGTCGCTATAACATATAGAGATAAGATCAGAATGGAGATAAGAGTTAAGGAGCCATGGATAGACAAAAGGCTGATAGAATGCAAGAGTGAAGGCCTCATTCCCAATTTGGTGAAATTTTTACACATAGTGCATCCTCTCTATGGAGAGAGATAAGTGGGTTACGCTTGTATTTAAGCCACAAGGTAGGTGGCTTACTATTAGCATCAGAAAAGGAAGCTGACATGTTTGAGCACACCCAAAAGAAGCATGGTATGCTTGCACGTTCTTCCAATCGTGGCAGTAAGCAAGATTTTGAAGACAACTAGAGCTCACCACACCAACAAGGTGGCCATATATGGTGGATTCTTGGCACACTCTTGGGAATCATAATTTTCAATTTTGTCTTTGCAAGAGCCAGGATGCTCATTTCCCATCTCGCTACTAGTGGTTACAAATTTGGTCTAATTTGGCATGCAAATTTTATTATTCGGACACTGCAAATAACTATCCTATTTTTCACTTGGGATCCAGGAGGACACTGGCACAAAGTTCTGGAAGCCATGGGCTTCCCATTTAATCAACCGACACTATTCTAGGGAACAGGCTATCACCCGGACCTATTGCAGATTCATGAATATCCCAGAAATCTCACCAATGGCCAAATGGAATGGCTAGTTTTGAAGGCAACTCGATATTGGATCCTACAGCTCAGCTAAAGAAGAATCAAAGTCAGGGCTAGAGACATGAATGCCTCTAGCCAAAAGGGGAGGTTAATGATACCGATTTTGGAAATCAAAGAAAAGAAAAAAAAAGGTTTATTATTCCTGTGCCGGAGCCTTGGCGGCATCGTTGGAAGGCTCAGCAATGCCTAGTCAACTTTACGACGCTGTTGTTTTTTTACTGGCATGGCGCCCTCGTCACATGCCCCCCCCCTCGATTGACTGGCCTTATCACCGCCATGCCCTCGCTAGTCCATGCCCCAGCCTAGCAGGCCGCCCTCGTTTTCACTCTCCCGTGTCTCTCTCTCCCTGTAGTTTATTCCCCAGGCGGGCATCGAATGAGATATCCTCCCTCTCTCTCTCTCTCATTTTCCCTACAAACCTCCCTCTTCCTCTCTCTCCCTTCTTGGCACCCACTTTCTCTCCCTCATCCACTCCTTCTCTCTCGCTAACAACTTGCTCTCTCTAGCTTTTGTCGCGGCCACATGACCACAGATGGCCTGGAAATATCTCTCTCTCTCACCCACACACCCCCTTACTGGACATCCTCGGCCAGGAGCGGCCTCGAGCAACCACCCCCTTCTCTCGCTTTCTCTTTCATGCTCCCGCTACACTGAGCCCATAGGTGCGTGCGAACTCTCTCTCTCCCATATTCTTATCCACACACACCACGCCCCCTCTCACACTTCCTCTCTCTCTCTATGCAAGCCAATAGCCCAAACAATATTCCCTCTCTCTCCCCCACCCGCTTGCCTCACCCATCCTTGGTAGGCTCGAGCCTCTCATTGAACCTCTGTCTCTCTCTCTCTCTCTCTCTCTCTCTCGCTGTCCACCCCTCGTTCTCCAGCCCGAAGGCACAGCAGATAAGATGCTCTCTCTCTCTCTTATACAGGCACACACACACCCTCATCCTCTCCCTCCCTCACCACCTCACCATCTCTCTCTCTCTCTCTCTCTCTCTCTCTCTATACACACACCACACACACTCACACTTACACACAGACACACACACCCGTTGCTATAATACACACACATACACCATCCCCCATACTACTCATCCTCCCGTAGCCCGCAGCAGGCTGCCAGTCAACAGAAAACAAAAAAAATAAAAAAATATAATATATATATTATATACATAATAAAGCTTTCCACCCTCCCCCGTTCCCATGCACCTACACTCGGGTATACACATACATATACAAACACGTACCCACGAGCACACACATATACAAATACACATTTATATATATACCTGCACTTATACATACTCACTCACGCACCCATACATACAGACACACATATATGCACCACACATAAAACAAAAAAAAAACCAAAGAATTTCATGACTACGACAACAACGGAAAAGAAGGAGGAAGCCAAATCACGTGCCGCCGACAACAAAAAGGAGAGATGCGCCGAAGGCAAGCCCCGGCCGACCCCGAAAGGATGTATGCGCTACATCGACGCACCGGAAACACACCATTCACCGGTATCACACAACGCTGACACCATTTTCAGTAATTCGTAGGTTATCATCATCATTTTTTTAGTTTTCACACAAGCCTTGTAAATTCCCAATTTGTAAATTCCCTCTCTCTAGGTGATGGTCACAAAGGCCCGCCTAGAGTTTTTCATTTTTAATAACTCTCAAGACAAAGCAAGGGTCAACCACACCGGGCCCACCGCTTGCTTTGCCTCCCCAATTAGCTTATCCTAATCAAATCGGGATTACCCTAATCCAAGCAGCCAACACCTATAAAAGGGCACTGAGAGGTCATTTACAGGGGAGGGGGGGTGCAGTTTATGAGAGGTCAGCACTTGGTAGAGTTTAGTGGGAAGAATTGACACCATTGGCATCACGAGGAGGGGGGGCTTGTGTGATGGTTTTCTTTGGGAATTGCACCATGTGAAGGGAGCCACGTCCACCTCTCGACTCCAATGGTCGATGCACACACACACACACACACATTCTTGGTAGCAAGTTTCACAATCATTGAGTCGTCTTTAGAGAACGCACCAAGTAGTTTTTATCTTTTCTCTCTACCTCTCTATCACCATAGTGTGCTGCCTCGCTGGAAGGAAGGTCATTGTAAATACTGCAGAAATAATTCTCCCTCACATCCCTGAGGGTTTTCTTTATTTATCAATCTCTCTCTCCCTCTGTGTGTGTGTGTGTGTGTGTGTGTGTGTGTGTGTGTGTGTGTGTGTGTGTGCGGTGTTCATATCATCGTGGTCTACGTCCTAGCCGCTCAAAGCTAGGTGGTGCCCCCTGTTCGCTTTACGATGACAGGCTCGAGGCGTGCCATCGGCCCCCAGCATTTTAGAGGCCTTCAGGGTTCGGGTGTCGCTTTGCTCGCGTCAGAACGTATGGAATAATTTCATAGGCAAGGAGAATCCAGACGAGTGGATTGCAGATTTTAAGTTGTATATGTTTATTAAAGTGTAAATAACTATGTGTATAATCCTGAACATGTTTTGTGGGAGAATTATAAGTTTATTAAAGAGCTATGTGTCTAATCCTTAACATGTTTTCTAGGAGAATTACAATCTTTGTGATGATGGGTCATTGAGATTGAACAAGAAACCATTCTAGATTGTAGAGTTAGCCAACTTAGAAGTAGAACTCATGTTGAATTTTTTTGTCAAGTGGGATACCTATCATGTAGAAGATGCCTCATGGGTTGATTTCTATGTCTTGCATGTTGAACACCCCTTCTTCCAACTCTAAGGTCAACTTTAATTTTGACATGGAGAGAATGTAAGAGGACTTATCTTAAATTTTTCAGCAATTACTTTTATTTGAAGGAAGTTTTGGGTGTTTTGAGGTTTGTCCACAATCTAGGAGGTCATCCTAATTATTTTCCTTCCATTACAAATTTTGGTCCAAGGTTTAATTTGAGAGCCACTTTTTGAGGGTGCTAATATGAGATTTTGGAAACGTGATTTATGTAGGAAACACAACCCTAAACATAAGAAAAATGAATGGTTCTTTGAGTATTTTTAGATTCCAAAAAAATGAATGGTTCTTTGAGTATTTTTAGATTCCACAAAAATGAATGGTTCTTTGAGTATTTTTAGATTCCATCGTTTCGATGCTTGTTAAAGCCCTTATATATATTAAGGAAAAAGTGAAAAATGCATGTTTAGTTTACATCGTTGTTATAGAAATTGCCACCTTGTAGACCTTTATTTTTGGTTGGATAATCCAAGCTAGATGTGTCTTTTTTGTATCACAGAACCATCAAACATCATGAAGAGGAAGAAAATTCCATGTGAGACGAGCTTGGATAGATTTGGAGCCGATTAAGAGCTATAAGCCGTTGAAGATGGCTAAAAAAGTAACATGTATGGGATTTTATTAGTGTTATTTTGTGATCGTGTGCTCCTATGATGCCTCTTTTCAACTCTATTTTGACTTTTCTTTACTAAAGACTAGAGTCAACTACAAAAAATAACCACTTTTGGCCTAGCTATTCTTTGAGACGGTCTCTATCATGGGCACATGCTATGTGATTGTGATTGACAGTGCAATGGTGATTGTGATTGCGTGTATGTGTGGGATATTGGGATTGGGAGTGAGAGTGAGTTAAATTTGATTGAGAGTGAGATAGCTCGGGGGTGGTCGAGACGTTATGATAGGAGGTAGATTCTCAACTTGTCCTATATATCTATTCTGGGTATTTTCTGAATTTTTTTTGTTTTCAACCCGTGTCCTATCACACAAAGACTAGTGACATCCACTATGTTGTGCATTCGCCTTGTGCTTGGGAAACACAAGGAAATTTCCATTGATGGTAAGATAGGATAGTTTCTCTCCATGTGGTGGACATGCATGCGTATACACATGAGAGAGAGAGAGAGAGAGAGAGAGAGAGATTAATATAAAATAGAAGCAAGAAAGTTTCGCAAAAAAATATGAGAGAGAGAGAGAGAGAGTTTTAAACCATATTCTTAGACTTTGCGAAAGGCCTTACCCGATTTTTTTTTTCAGGAAAATAGGAGAAGGAAGCATCCAAACTATGCTCTCAAGCATTTGTTACTCCAACATTACAATTTGGGTGGGGGAAAAAGTGACTATGAGGTGGATCCACACGTTGGGAGGCTATTGGTTGCTGTGGTGGTTTGTGGGTTAGATAGAGTCATGAGCAATGTGAACCGAGCCTTATCTCAACTCATTGCTCACGCAAAATAGGATAAGCTAATTAGCAGTGGTTCAACTTGAACTTGAGTTGCAATTACAACGCCATGTGCGGATATATCATCACCGCCAGCCGCTCCCTCGCCAACCAGAACCTGCTCGGATTGAACTTCAACGTCAGCGACCTCGTCGCAACTTTGCCAACGTAGGCCTCTCCCCCAAGGACATGGTGGTGCTCTCTGGCAGCCACACCATCGGCAAGTCCAATTGCAACACCTTCGTTGCACGGCTGACCCCCAATGCTGACGACCCCACCGCTCTCGAGTCTGCCTACCGCGAGTTGCTTCTGCCGCAGTGCCCTGCCGGTGCCAATGCTGCCTTTGTGGACCTCGACGTTGCCTCCCCCACGCTCTTTGACAATGACTACTACTCCAACCTCCTCAACAACCGTGGACTCCTCCACTCCGACCAGGTGCTCTACCCCACCGCCGGCACCACATGTAACCAAGTGGCCCCCTATGCTAAGAGGCAGGCTGCCTTCTTCGTCGACTTCACCATCGCCATGATCAAGATGGGCAATATCGCCCGCCTCATCAAAGGGCACAGCCTATGCGGCTTCGTCAACAATAGCTAGCGAGATCTTAGAAGCTAGACGTTCTCCCTACAACGTTGGCTAACAACTATGATTAGTGATTGAGAGGATCGACAAAAATTAAAAGTATACATTCTGACCAGGTGGCCCGCTACGCTAAGAGCCAGGCCGCCTTCTTCGCCGACCTCACCACCACTTCACCACCGCCATGATCAAGATGGGCAATATGGCCCCCCTCACCGGCTCCATGCAAGGAGAGGTGCGCACCCAATGCGGCTTCATCAACAACAGCTAGCCAGTTCTTACAAGCTAGACTTTCTCCCTACAACGTTGGCTAACACCTATGATTACTCATTGAGAGGATCAACAGAAAGTTTCTAAATATAAAAAACGTATACATAAAGTTTCTAAATATCGAAAAAGAAAAATCATTCTTTTTTTTTGCCATTTTCGGGCTCTAAAACGCAGTTTTTTGCGTAGCTCCGTCATACAGAGTCAGATCTACATGATCTAGGAGTCTAGGTCAGGGTTTTGGCACGCGATGGTGATGTCTATTTGCTGAAATTATGCTTTGAATTACAGCAGGTACAGCAGCAAGTTTATTTGTGCACTTTCGGGTCCCAAAAACACTGTTTTTGGCATAGCTTTCACACCCGGACTCGGATACATATGATCCAGGAGTCTACCTTGGGGTTTTCGCACGCTCCGGACGCACTCGTCATATCAGAATTGTAAAATTCTGAATGCTGAATTTTCTGCAGCAGTAGTTGTTTATTGTGTGTCGAGGATTCCACACATGGTTTGCTCTCAGATGTGAGAGTGATATTTGCTGCAAGTTTCCTCACAGGTGGGAGGATACGATGTATGCCTTATGTGGTTTGATGCTCAGGGAGACTAATGTGATTGCATTTTGAGCTCGACAATGTATGCCTCGAGCATGTTTTTTTGCAGTCACAGGTAGAGCAGATATTTGTGTACTAGATTTGCAGGTGTTTGCAATGATGTATGCAAAGTGTGGAGATTGGTGCATGCATTTGGAGTGCGGTTTGATGCGCTTTGGTTGCTCATGGTTTTGAGCGTGCAGTCAGTTTGGTTACTGGTTTCGGCCGTTTTACTGACGAAACTCTGGCGAAATTTTCCCAGGAGTTTTATGCGCATCATTTATGCGATCTAGGTAGAGATTGCGGGTTGCACTCAACATTTGTGTGCGGTGTTCTCTGCAGGTGGGAGATTTGTGCGTGTGTATGCATCGATACCGCACAGTGTGGGCTTGGTGATTAGCTCACGGGTTTGACAGGCGTACAGTTATCTTGGCACACTCACAGGAGTGAGTATTGTGATGTATGCTTGTGTGGCTACGAGCTAGGTAGCCGGATTCGAGCACTAATGGCTTGAGGTTTTTCAGCAGGTTTCAGCTACAGGTTTACAAGTTTACAGGCAGGTTTGAGGGCTTATTTGGGCGCTGAATTTTCAGCTATTGTTTCCTCTTTGCAGGTGTCCATGTATGACTCAGTTGTAGGCTGATCTGGGACACGTTTGTGAAATGTTTATGCAGTTGTTTAAGAGCTGAATTTTGGGGCTGTTTTGGGGCTTATTTGCAGCCATATCTTACAGCCATATTTGCAGACTTTTGTTGATGCAATTTGAGCCAGTTTAGGGCTGATTTGGTTGACATTTGCTACTCATTGTTGGTTGCTCTTTTGCGAGCATTATGGCTGATTTTTCATTTGACTTCTAGCGTTATGGTCTGACACAGTTTGATGGTGCACATTTTGTTGCTTGGAAGGAGCATATGCTTGTTGCATTGGCAGATTTGGGGCAGGATAAACCCTTGCTTGGTTTATCGGCGAAGCCCAAGTCTATGCATGATGATGATTGGCAGGATCTTGATGAGTTAGCCATGTCTACAATTCATTTGCATCTGGTTGAGTTTGTTTACTGGCAGGTCTCGAGGGAGACTACAACTCATGCTTTATGGCAGAGTTTACATGCTATGTACACGACATGCATGTCTACAGGGGAGTCTAGTCCCACTTCTATGTCCATGGGAGAGATTGGTCCCACACGCAAGTCTCGACGGCATAGAGACTTGACATGTTGGCATTGTGGACATAGAGGGCACATTAGGCGTCGATGTTTCAGGCGTTTGAGACAACGGAGGCGTTAGATGCGTGATGCAGATTTGGGCATGACAGATGCTAGTGAGATCAGTACGGTGGTTACTGAGTATGCTTGTGACGGCGATGTCACATTTACATCTAGCTTGTCTTCAGACGATCTTATGTCTACGGATTGCATATCGGATTGCACACTGTTTTCACATTGGTTACTAGATTTAGATGCTACTTTCCATGTCACGTCGCATCGTGAGTGGTTTAGCACGTTTTCTAGTGGGAGACTTGGTTGTGTGCACATGGCTGATGGTGCTGTGTATGACATTGAGGGTACAGGAGACGTATGTTTGTCCTTGCCCAGTGGTATGAGATTTACCCTGCGTCATGTGCGTTATGTGCCAGATCTGAGACGGGATTTGATCTCAGTCAGACAGTTACGGGATAGTGGATGTCAGATTTCGCTACGAGAGCGAGATTTTGTGATGCATTTGGGTTCGCTAGTGATTGGGAGAGGTGCCAGGAGTGGTACACGTTACCCATTGCATGTGGATCACACGAGAGACGGTGTTGTCTCTGTGATCATGCAGCCAGGTAGACAGCGAGAGAGCAGGCGAGTCTCTTTTGCTTATGGGTTGCAGGATGCTTTGCATGGAGTGCAGAGTAGTGAGCTCGTTGTGCACACAGTTGAGGCACGACTTGAGCAGTCACATAGAGAGACCGTGACAGAGTCAGACATGCATGCTTTGCTAGTGACTGAGCAAAGCAGAGAGTTAGTTGTGCGAGATACTTCTATGCAGGATAGACAGGTAGAGCAGTTTTGCTCTAGTGAGTCACGACAGGAGGACGTTGTGCAAGAGTCTATGCATGCGGAGTTAGAGCATGAGAGCTCTAGTGAGTGACAACAGATTGAGTGGTCATGTTTGCAGTGGATGATTGCAGAGGAGGCTGAGATGTCAGCGATTATGCAGTCATTCCTTTCTATGCTCGACAATGAGCATGGGGATATAGTTGTGCAGGATATGTCTTCCAGCAGACACCTAGAGCAGCTGGTTTGCTCTAAGGTTGCACGACAGGTTGATGCGTCTTTTGAGGACAGTCAGGAGATGCATGTGGCTGACGCGCCTTGTCAGTCAGAGATGCCTATTGCCAGGGATATATATGTTGATGCATGCTCCATAGAGCTAGCAGGGCCCGCTAGCATTGCATCGGCATTCGGTGGTCTCATGTATGAGATGCTGATCTTGAGACCGGATATCGCAGCTGCAGTGGGAGCATATGTAGTTGGGATTGTCAGTCATTTGTTGACTGATGATGGCATAGTGCACGAGGGAGATATGCAGATATTGCGTACATACTTGCAGTACGTGTGCGGTACGTCTGGTGGTGTATGGACTTACATGGGAGCAGGACAGCCGGATGCACACGATCACAGCCAGCCAGTGGGCATTGGTTGAGAGCGGTTTTCTCTCACCTTTTGTAGTCTTTAGACTAGGTTCCCTTGCTTAAAGGCACAGTCGCCTTTAAGTGGGAGGTTGTTGGGGTATAGGCGCCTGTGCCTTGCCCGGCCGCCCAGAGTCTGGGCGCCCACTGACTTGTATACCTTATACATAGCATAAGTGTATAGGGGGCTGCTCACTCTTTTGGGTCTCCCCACCCACATAGTGTGTGTCTCCTTCTCTCTTTCTCACTCTCTGTCTGTGGTGCTCCCCGATCCCCTTCAGGTTCTACTGCAAACTAGGAGGAAGAAGAGGAGGCAATGCAATGATTTCGTGGAGGCTTTCAAGGGTCAAGTTAAAGAGTTTAAAGTGTGTGCACAAAGCAAGCGGGTGAAAGAGGTCCTCATACAACATGCTTTCCAGCATGCAGACTTAAGGTTGCAAACTTCTCCTCCAAGTTTTACAAGGCATCGACCCAACTCTGAGTTATTTCAGCATCTCGCTTAGTGCATGATTACATTCGAATATTAAGTGGTGGATATCATCTTTGATATGTTTTAGATATTTATCCATCGAATAGGACAGATTGGCAACCAGGTGAGAGTATAGTTGGGATTTTTTATGCTTTCCATGCATTTATTGGTGAGCAAATGTACCGAGCAAGACAACACAAGGAACTTGCAGATAATGGAATTTTCTTTTATGATAGGTCATATGTGGAACCGAGAACTTCCATTGGTTGGGTTCATGTAGCTCCTTTGTCACTTCCATCCTTTGACAACAAGGATTGGTCCCTGCCTGCTTCGCAAACTAGTGAAAGCTTCAAGAATAAGTTGTTTTAGGATATACAAAAGTCCCTCAAGTATTCAATTGCCACAAAAATAGTTCAGCTCGCACTATTTATGCCTCTTGAAGTGTTTGTAGATTTTTTCTTCGATGAGCAAATAAGAACTACCACAACAATGTTCATTTTCAAGTCTGAGAGCTGTTTGGACTTTTTAGATGATAACTGGGATAGGAAACAATCATAGAACAAAATCTATATTTTGCAAAAGAAGTCCATAATTTGAAAGTTCATTATAAGCTCTCAAAATTTCTTAATATCGTTTTACTATATTAGATATCATCTTCTTAGTGGGCAGCTTATTCCACTCGACCAAGATACAGAGAACAACCTCGAGAACAAAACCTTTATCAATGGAGCTCTACTTTCGAGACAACCTACTTACTGTGATGGAGACAATGTCAAGCACAACTCTGGCACAGCTCAGGATAGATCTTACATGTGAAGAACTTCCACTTTTGCCGGAATTGTATGCATTCAGTCTCAACAATAGAAAGGTGATTACTAAATCGATAAATTTTGATTGTCTTTAATACAGTATGACTGAATCTAACTTTTTATTCTTTTCAGATTCCAAGGCGCAAGGAGAAAACACATTGTGCAAGGAGTCACTAACAAATACACTTCACTTAATTTCTTCCACTGGAAGCTAGGTCACATACCTTGTGCACGCAAAGAGCTTTGATGCCATGCAAACCATGATGTACTCTTCAAAATGACTAATGCAGAGATATTTTTTTGGCGGTCAAACAATGTTTCAAAAATGTACATTTTCAATGTTTCAAAACTTTACATATTGTGTTGTTTCTGTCAAGATTTATACAAGTAATTTGCTCTCTTTCCCTGCTACTGTCCTCTCCACCGGCTTGTGCCACTCATCCCTTGTCCTCTCCCCCGGTTTGTGCCACTCGTCCCCTATCCTCTCTTGTGGTTTGTGCCACTCGTCCCTTGCCCTCTGCTCCGATTGCTCCCCAGCTTTCTGCTTTGGTTGCTACTACCTCCGCCTTTGGGGACGCTGGTCTCGGGCATCCTTTCACGTCGCTCGAAATCATGGGCATCTTCCATGGCTTCCCATGCTTCTTGCACCTGTGAAGCTTCCCGTTTTTCTTGCTCTTGCTGTCGACGTGTAGCTCATTCCTCTACTTCTGCGGCGTCCGCAGAATATTGGTTTATTGCTCCTGCATATTTCGAACTTCTTCTTGAGTCTGATTGTGGCGTTGCATCACTTCGTTAATGCGAGCCTCTTCGAACTCGTCAGCTCTCGCCGCTTCCTCTCTTGTGCGTCTGTTTACCGAGATTATAATATGTTGGATGGCCATTACAGAAAAATGCCGCACATCGTTGTTGGTGTAGTTATGTAATCGAAGTTCCTGTAGAAGTGTGATACAGACATCTGTTGCTTCATACATACGTTGCAGCAAACAGTAAAACAGCAGATTATTTACATTTGGTATATCCATAATTTGACTGATGAGCAACACGTCATTCAAATAGGTTTAACCAGCCACAGCTATAGTCATCAGTCTACGTGGGCACGGTTACCCATTCGTGCCGGACTACATTTCCTAGATCATGTGCTAACAAAAGATGCTCTACACAACATACAAGTTTTTTCGCGGCACTACATACATAACCACTTGAGTCAGCAACACATTACAAAGAGACATTGCTCTCCAAATGTACCCAAATGGACCTTACGTTTTTACATGACCGTGAAACAATCTTAGCTTCCATGTCAAATAACATTAGACTCCAATGATCACTACAAAGACACCATCAAAGATGAGGAGAGATTCTCAATGCAAGATGTTTTTTACAAGGCAAGAAAATACTCACGATTGATTGTACACAGTGACCAGAAAGCGCGTTAGATCAAAGTTGACTTTGCTAAACCAGTTCATCAGACTCAAAAAGGAAACTGATTTGTTCTGTAGATAAGGCAATATCAGCGGATCTATTACGTATACTTTCTCTTGAACCTTAGGGGGCAGAAGCGAGACAGCGTGGCTAACATGAACAAATGGCAGAGATTAGACTTGAACACCAAGTGAGTCAATACTGAGCGAGTGGGGCAGCTATGAAATTCCATCCGCCACTAATTCGCTTGGTATTGACCCATGTCTTGGCTGAAATGAGCCATTATAAAGAAGAAATTGACGACTGCCGCAAAGACATGGGTCAATATTGAGCGAGTCAGTAGCGGATTCCATTTCCATAAGCAACTAACTTGCTTGGTATCTAACCATGTCTTTAAGAAAACTTGGCAACTACAGCAAAGACATGGGTCAATACCGAGCGAGTAGTACCAATATCCAATTTCATTAGCCACTCTCTCGCTTGGTATTGACCCATGTCTCGGTAGAGACCCATTTAATGAGCATGAGAATTACCACAAAGCAACATTGGCGACCGCATTCGTTGGGAGCGAGTCGGTGAAACTGTGCATGCACATGAAGTCTACATTATCGAGGTTGGTAATGCAAGCCTCCTCTGACCTTGCAGGTAGTTGTATGTGCGCATGCAGAGGCGTTGAGCTCAAAAAAATTCTCAACTTCTCTTCATTGTCTTCGTTGATTTGCTCTAAAATAATTGACTCATCCGATACATGTGATGGCCCTTCTGATGCAAAGTCTTGTCCTTGCCTTCTTAAGCTGTCTCCCTGGCTGCCTAAGGCTCCTCCCTAACAGCCTCCCTAATAGCCTCAGGCTCCGGATCATTTTCCTTCAATATTGGTTGCTCCATAGATGCCTCAGGCTCCACCTTGACCTGCTCTTGTCCCTCATCATCCACGATGGGCTCTAGATGCTCCATGACTTGCTCATTTTGGTGTTTAGCTGGCTCCTTGATAACTGTCTCTCTTTCTTCCATGATTGCCTCGGGGTCCACTTTGGCTTGCTCTTGGCCCTTTGCGGCTATGTCAGCCTGCCCATCTGTGTCATTTCTCTCGACCCATGATCGGGTCCTTCTGTTGTTTGTTTCAGCCCTAGATGGATCTGTCTGTCATGCACGAGGATGGAGAGGGGGGATGTTGAGAATATCCATGGTTCTACTATCCTGGATAGGAACTGGCTGAAGCAGCCCATCGTAGCGAAAACGAAGCCTACGAAGAGTATCAAAATCCCGTGGCATGATAGTGACGCGGTGTGCATGGGCAGCCAAGATATATCCATCGCTGAAGAACTCCACGAGGTAGTCTTCAGCAATTTCTTGAAGGCAGATGAGTGCACTACTGGCCCATCGCATGCTAACTCTCCACTGCTCGCAAATCTCCTCCACTACTCGCTCGAAAGGGAGACGTGGAATAGCATGTTGAACGTATCGTTCTATCCTACGCAGCTCTTGCAGTACACCTCTGTGCGCCTCATATCGGCGTCTTCTTGCTTGAGAATTCAAAGATTCACCTGTTGCTCTCCTAGCGCAGGCCTTTACACGAGGCATCTCTACAAATACAATAATACCAAAAGACAATTCATTTGTAAGCACAAGGGACTTCAGATTTCAGAAAAGGTCAGTACCAAGCGAATAGGTGCATAGGAAAGAGTTGCCTTCCCTTATTTGCTCGGTACTGACCTCAGAAAATAGTAATAGCAGGCATGAATTATATTTTCTGAGGTCATTACCGAGCAAATAGGTGCATAGGAAAGAGTTGCCTTGCCTTATTTGCTCAGTAGTGACCTCAGAAAATAGTAATAGCAGGCATGACTTATATTTTCTGAGGTAACTACCGAGGGATTAGGTGCATAGGAAAGAGTTTGCCTTGCCTTATTCGCTCGGTAGTGACCTCAGAAAATAGTAATAGAAGACATGACATATATTTTCTAAGGTCACTACCGAGAGAATAGGTGCATAGGAAAGAGTTGCCTTGCCTTATTCGCTCGGTAGTGACCTCAGAAAATAGTAATGGCAGATATGAATTATATTTTATGAGGTCACTACCGAGCGAATAGGTGCATAGGAAAGAGTTTGCCTTGCCTTATTCACTCAATAGTGACTTCAAAAAATAGTAATTGCAGACATCACTTACATTTTCTGAGGTCACTACCAAGAGAACAGGTTTGCATCCCGTGCAACAAAATACCTTATTCGCTGGGTAGTGACCTCAAAAAAGTGTACAAACAAGCGAACAAGTTTGCATCCGCTGCAACAAATACCAATGTGAAGGAGATGTTAAATCGATGCGGTCCTAACTGTCATGTCGCTCCCTACCATCACCTCCCCTAATATCGGGGGGATGGTACCATTGATTCTCTCTCCCACATCCACCTCTCATGAAACCGCATGGCGGTACCACCCCTCACAGACCACTCACTCATAAGCTAGAACCCAGGCTCTGATTTTTAAGCATGTCTGAAATTCTATTTAGAACCTCCCTCAGGGTTTCGCAGAACAGCTAAAAGATGCTTAGGATAGTGGTGATGCCTTTCCAAGGTATACTCCCACAGCGTCAACAACACCGCATCCGGGCCCTCCTCATTATGAAGTGCTTGATATAGCCAGTAAATATGAGGAAGCCATTAACTTTGCCAACAAGCTTTGCGAAGAGATAGCCTGGCTATGAAGGAAAAGGACTACATGGTTATTGCAAACCCTAAACCCCCGGAAATTAATAGGCCACTCTTTGTAAAGTTTGAAGTGTTTTCTAACTCAAAACCTAGTGTTCAGTTGTAATTTTGTTTCTTTCTTATAAAATCAAAATGTGTATTTGGCAAAAGAAAACCCTAAATCCGCAACAAGTAGCCTGGGTTACCTTCCCCTTATTTGCTTAGTATTGACCTCTGTACTAGCAGACATCACTTAACTTTTCTTTTGGTCAGTACCAAGCGAATAGGGCCCTTCGGACTAAGTGACCTTACCTTTTTCGCTTGGTAGTGACCAAGGACGATGACCTGTACAAAGCGAACAGGTGCAATAAACAGGGTTTACCTTCCCTTATTCGCCTGGTACTAACTACACAAAATACAAGTGCATAGAAGGGTAGAAATTAGCATACCTCTTCACTGTGTGTAGAGTTCCGCGTCACTGAAGCACTGCAGAACAAGAGTAAGAGAAGGAGGATGCACGAGAGTAATAGGTGGTGGAGTTTGCTTACCGCGTAGCATCGATGGGGGTAGAGTAATTAGAATGATGCGCAATAGTGGACGCAAAAAGAGGCAGAATAGTTGAAACTTGAGATGTTTGGCAGGGGTAATGCCTCAACTTAGAATGCTTACCTCGGGGAGGGTGACAACTTCACTTATGCGCGAGATTGTGGTTGGTAAATCATACTACATGGGAATCTGAGACCATTTAATACTGGTTGTCCTTGAGAGCACAACCCACGTGCCTTTTTGAGTGACTGTTTAGGGTCAGATAGACGCCAATTGCCCTTGCAGTCGCCATCTCCATATCCATCTCCGAGTGGAACAAATAGATCGCCGTTGCCTTTGCTTGTTTTGCGCCCTTCCCCTTGGCCAACTCTGGTGATCCTGCGTTTCGAGTCAGACGCCGATCGCCCTTGCATTTGCCATCTCCATCTCCAAGTAGAACAAACAGATTGCCAACGCCTTTGCATTTTCTGCGCTCTTCCCCTTGGCCAGCTCTCGTGATCCTGCGTTGAGTGACCTCCACTGGGTCGAGTCCTTTGCTGCTGCATCGCCATCGCCCCCCTCTGGTTCTTTCTGTCGGTGGCTTGCTACATCACCATCCAACTCGGTGCCATTGGATATTGCAGAGACAGGTTATTTCTCCCTGCCTCTCCCCTTCCTGTGTGCTCTTAACTGTGTGCGCACCGAAGCCACTGCGCTAGGGTAAGAATGCATGCATGGTTGGAATAATTACTCCTTATGTGACCATGCCTGAGTTTGGGCATAGTGAATGAGTAGGCCTATAAATCTATCACTGATAACATAATATGCTCTGTTCTTATCCACCTGTTCCGAATGCTTAGGTCACAAGACAGAACCAAGCGAATAGGGCCCTTCGGAGATTCTTCGGGCCCCTACTCGCTTGTTTTTGACTCAACTAATGTCACCTTTTATGACATTAGCGCACAGGACAGAACCAAGCGAATAGGGCCCTTCGGTGATTCTTGGGACCCTTACTCGCTTGGTTCTAACTCAACTAACATCACCTCTTATGACATTAGCGCAAGGGACAGAACCAAGCGAATAGGGTCCTTCGGAAATTCTTGGGGGTCCTACTCGCTTGGTTCTGACTCAACTAATGTCACCTCTTATGACATTAGTGCACGAGACAAAACCAAGCAAAAAAGGACATTGAGGGGTACTCGAGGATCAACAAGCAAAAACCAAGCAAAAAAGGACATTGAGGGGTACTCGAGGCTCAACATTTGCTTGGTTATGACACCAAATAGTTTTGGCTTGCTTTTTCTTTCATTCATGGGGATCATAGCCTGGATACAGACGTGAGCTAGGATACATGTGAAGAAAAACTATTCACATTCTTATATAACGCCCGTGCTCATCACCGTGAGCCAGAACTATCAGGAATGTTCTATGCAGAGTTTTCTATACAGAGGATTATAGATTGCTTCTTTGAGTACCTACAAAACCATTTGCAGCAGTATGAGGTAGTCACTTGTGACAATTACATGACAGCTGATGGCATGAGATATGTGCACCGTGCCGACCTTGACCCTAACAAGAGTGCTTCAAGGATACTAAATCACTGTCTAGAAAAGTGTCCCTCCAATGCACTGCTTGTACAAGACATGTGTATGAAACACTTCAAAAACTGTTGCTTATTGGAATTCTACCATGGGTTTATGTGTTACTTATACTTGCAGACGGATGGTGAGTCAGAGACTTCGCAGTCAACAAATTTTGGTAGTTGTCCATTGGCACAGGAGGAAGAGGTAGAGGATGTGGAGGTGCAATTCAACCTAAAAGAAGAGCGGGTAGAGGTAGTAAAGAAAACATTTGATGCGGGCTTAACACTTGTTTCTCTTGCAGATGCAGCAATAGGGTGCAAGCAAGAAAGCCCAAGTAAGGAAGTGACTTTGCCTCTGAATTGTGCTTCCAGCTTTGCTATGGCGGGCGACACCCACTATGTTTTTCTCACAGATATCATGCATGAGATCAATATACGGGAGGACTACTGCCTAGCGGCAATTGAAAATTTTTGTGAGGCAGACATGGGGTTTGTGGACGATGATGGAGTGGACCAACGTCTTATTGCTGACACAGCTGTCCGTGACTCACAGTTCACTTCAGGGTGGAAACTGATCAAAGATACATTCAATGGAGCGAAGTCCGGAGAGGCCAATTTGCCAACAGATGAGCAGTTTGAATCGACAACAAAACAACTTGGCTTGGAAAACATGGGTAGGCACGTGGCACCCAAAGATCAGGTAATGAATAGTCAGTCTATTCACTTATGGGGGAGGTCGATGCTGGAAATGGACGAGAATCAGATGGTAACTTTTGTCATGCATTCAGATGGTATTAGAGATGGCCCAGTGATAAAATATCATGATCATTTTTTTTTGCTGCCAGGTGCTAGTGTATGACGATAGTTTCCTTAGAAGAGCGGGAGGCTCACAGCAAGGGCTTGTCACTGGAGTCCAAGGCAAGGATGCGGCATTGTCTCACTACATCGGGCGTTTCAACCACAAAAAGGTTTGTATAAATAATTCAAGTACTTGGCAATTGCACTCATCTCACTTACGGCCCATAAATTCATTGCAATTTTTATGTAGATCATAATATACCACAAGGAATACTCCGATGACAATGCAAAATTCCCACTATTTGCAAGGAAAGTTATTACAAGATTGTGTGGTGGGCACCCCCTCCCACTAAACATAGAAAGACTAATTTTGATTGAGAGACAGTTTGCTCTACGCGTATTTGGCATTGGGCATGGGTACTATGCACTCAGAGCCCCCTATTTCATGTCCTACACAGCTCAGGCTCTAGCTGCAGGGTTTGAAGACCCGGAAAGCTTAGATCCATACAACAAGCAGATGTTTCTGAGGGAAAGAAGATGCCTGATGCCCGTGGGGATGCTGCTATCAATAGAGGAACAAGCTCGTCTACAGAGGTTGCACATCGAAGAGGTACAAAGAGAGGAAGAAGGAGGTGCATTGAAGAGGATAAAAACGACGGGCTCAAGTTCATCTTCTCCCACTGCTGATTTGTGACCGGCGCCACCTCGCACGGCTCTCCACCGTATTTGAAGCTCCCCAAGCCATCTGTTTCTTCTCTTTGCGGATGTGTTGTAAAGACTATGTAATTTCTGAACTCTTAAGAAGTTCCTTCTACCTTGCTCTATGAATTAGTCGTCTATAAGTCCATTGGTGTAACTTTAATAGGATATTGGCATTTTCTTTTCCTCCCCCATGTAGAGTGTGCTTAAAATAACCTGTTCTTGCCATGTAATGGGTTTTTTCCATGCCTTGTGTGGACCATATTGATAGTGAGCCATATGTCTCGGCAAAATATGGACCATGGTTGAACAGTATGTGCTGCATTGAAATAAAACAAAATGGTCAGTAGAGTACAATTTAAAATTTTGTTTTATATACTGATAGCCATTTTTCGGCTTTCCATAATTGCCATAGTAAGCTACCTCACCCTATCAAATCGCTCAAACATTTTGGTTATCCCTGCCATTTCACTGTACATACGCGTGTGTGAGTTAGGGGACTTTTCCCATATCTTCTTAAAAACCCTTAATTAGCTAGTCACTGGGCTAGTTCAGCCAAAAAATATAAAATATAAAAAATATTAGTATATTATGGCCCATTTGTGTGTAAATATTTCTATGTATATAGGGCCTAAATATAAGAAATTTTCATAATTATTTTGGTATTTATTTAAATATTTATACTTAGGTGTGTGTTATTTATGCTATGTACATTGACTCACCATTACCATATTTTTTCTTACCATTTTGAATACTCTTTATTCCATATAAAAATAATTTCATGCAAGCTTCTCTTATTTTTGGTGTAACTCTATCCCAATAAAAATCCAAAAAAACTAGTTTTATTTATGTGATCTATGACTTATTGGTGGACCCCAGTTTGCCCATTCTATGCAGCCACACTCCCTCTTCCACTTTATCATTTTCCTCTTTCACACACACTCCTCCCTCTCCTTCCCACTCCCAAACCTGAAACTCCCATGTCCTAATTCACCCTCTTCACCATTGCCACATCTCTCACACCTCCATAGCCTTCATCCTCCATTTCTACACCCTATGTGTCCCCCTTTCTCTCTACATATATGTCCATATTACCATACTCTCTTCAACTTTGTAAAGAACTTCAAAAAATCAGCAAAAATCAAAGGATAACCTCTGCAAATGAAGTCTTATATCATGAATTTTCCAAGGTTTGAAGATAACGTAGCTTCATCGACACGTGCTACTTCGCCATGCTGACTGCTTCTTCTTCCGGTGCTGTAAAGATGTGAATGTCAAAGCTTCAACCTCTCTTTACAAGCTCATCCCTTCTCTAACTTTTCTCATCATATATCTCACCATTTGGTGAATTATTTTGTAAATACTTTTTAGTGATAATTACTAACTACTAACCACTAACCTTATTGTAAAATGCACCCTCTACTAGAGTAGGCACTCCCCAATTATTCACTCAATCCTCTCTCCTTTCATCCTCAATAATTCTCTTCCCTTGAGCCCACATCCATGTGACTCAAAGGACAAGAGAGACCCACCCTCATAAAAAAAATAAAAATATCCATAATCTTTTATTCTTTCAAATAAACTTGATTAGGTCTAATCCTAATCGGGGCTTCTAAAACCTATAAATAGAGCCCTTCGCTCCCTTGTAAAACATCACATGATCACACTACACCACACCATTCTCAACACATACCACAGGGCCACTCTTCAAGCCTAGTTGTGTAGAGTGTGTGCTTCGTGAGTGCTCTATTCCATCATTACACATAGGTGCATGGAGAAGCTTGAAGTTAGTTATGCCATCTAGAGGAGTGGAGTGTATGCCATACTCTTCACCACACTCGTAGCCTACTCTTGTGCATAAATAAGATTTATAGTTTTGGGTGCAATTGTATGCTGCAACTACGACTCTTCTCTCCAAATGGACTTGATAAGTTGGCTAATCAGGTGGTTGAAGGTATATTGTCCTTGAAGTTTGTTGTGCCATTTCATGCTTAGTGGTTTGAGGGATTGTTGAAGTGTTTTCCTAAAAGGTCAATTGTAAGAGGGTGCTCGGTGAGAGGGATCTCGTGACCCTAAGAAAATTTTTGTATTGGAAACAAGGTCAGGTTTTGTGTTGTCTCTCTATTTCTCATCCAGTTTTGTGTGCATCGAGTCTTTAAGGCTAAGACCGAGTTGCTCAAGTTGATTGTGCTCTTTACCTCGCTCTGGCGTGGTGAATGTTTGTGTTTGGTGTGTGTAGCTATCTTGCATTTCTCTCTCTTTGTGCATTTGAGTACAAGGAGATTTCACGTGCGTCCTAGTTCGCATCTACAACTAGGTGGTGCCCCTTTTCTTGTTTGGTTTCTGGATGTGGGCTTGTGTCTCTGATTGTGCTTGCCACAGCCCCAATTGAGCAGCACGGGAGCCTCGAAGGATGTTTAGAGGCCACTCTTCTTGTTGCCCGCCCCGGACCGCCTCAAATTGGTGCCCCACTGAGGACGTCTAGTGTATGTTTTGTGTAGGCTCAACCTTTAGCATAATCAAGTAGCTTGAATGAATCATGAGAATTTGTATGATCCTTTCATTCCCATTGCAAGGCAAAAGGTACACATAATTGTTAGTTATTAGTCGCAACTTCAACGTGTAATTCGTAGAATTTTAGGTCCTCTTAGGTTGGCAGAGATAAACGCATCAGTAAATCCTTTTATTTTGCCTCTCATTAGGTACGACCTTAGTTTGGACGTCTATTTTTTTTTTTTTTGTAAGCATAAGGTCATGCATAGACAATGGATAATGGCCCAAGAATAGAGGTTTTCCCCTTTCATTTCACTCCACACATTAGAATAAACATTGCAATTAGTAGAAAAATCCATTTTCAACAACGTATGGTGTTCATGTTTGGTGCCCAAAGAGTAGGAGAAATTCTCGCATCACCAAACCCTGTCATCCTGCCTCTTATTGACTATCATAGGTCATTTGATGTGAATATTTTTATTTTGTTGTAGAATAGATCGCAATTTAGAAAATATTATTGTGTAAATATTTTAAAGAAAGAAAAAACAAAAACGCGTCACTTTGAAATCAATTCAATGGAGAGCCAACGCCAAATGTCTAGATATCCTCTTTTCTTTGGAGATCCTGGAGAGGATGCAGAATTATTTTTAGCAAATTTCAAGATGTCTTGTCGTATCAAGAGGATAGTAACTGATCAAGAACGCGTAGAGATGTTTGAAGTGGTCCTTAGGAAAGATGCTAGCACTTGGTTTGACTCGTTGCTTGAGGAAGTTAAAGGGAATTACACGGGAGTTGTGAATCATTTCAAGAGATACTTCTTTGATCCCCAAAACACTCAAAAACTATGGCAAGACATTGTTTCTCATAAGCAAAAAGACTTAGATGACTACTTGTACAAGCAAGAGTTTCTACGTCTTTGGGCTCTATGGATACGAAATGTTGCTAACCCTGGTGATGGTGCAAAATTCCTAAAGAAGGAGAGGTTCATAGCCGAGCTCTTTCGTGACCTTAAGATAAAAGTTGAGGCCGGTGCACCTGCTACCTTTGACGCAGCTGAAACTAGGGCTGCTGAGAAATATAGGAAACTCAAGTGCTTAAGGGGGGAGGTTCCAATAGAAGGTCTTAGACCCAAAGGTAAGTCACAATCATCAACATCTAGGGAACTTCCCGAGGTAACGGCGGAAGTGACTGAGAAGTTAAATGAATCTTTAAGCAGCTTGTCAATTCACCTTGCACAAGCTGTAGGTCCAAAGGGACAAGCAAAGAAGTCTGAAGAGCGAGATTCACGACCTACGAGAGTCTTGCAATGTTGGAATTGTGGTGAGTCTAGACATGGGATGTATAATTGTCCTTGGCCCCATGGGGAGCCAGGGAGACCTAACTTGAATTACCCAGTGATGAATGCAGGAGAAGGAACTAGTCAGCAACCACAGCTTCTACAAAGGCCAAATGGAGCAAGACCACCTCCACAAGGAGTGGAAGGAGTTCCACCTTTGCCAGACCCAAATGTGCATGTAGTAAAGGTGACAAACTCAAATGAGGTCGACATGGAAACAAATGGCATTAAGCGTGGCCGTGGAAAAGGGAAGGAGAAAGAAGGTGTCACATCACAGAGTGACCATGGAGGAGGTAAGAAGGCAAAGGAGACCAAGGAAGCTAAGAGGACTCGACGTCGTTTCAATCTCCAAGACTTCCCTCTTGGACATGGTATGGCTCCATACAACTTGTTGGAAGACATGAGAGGTAAGGGTCCTGATATCGCATGGCCTTAGTTTCTTGCATTATACCCACAAGTTAGGAGGGATTTAACAAAGGAGGTTAGCACTAGGAAAAAGGTAAAAGAGAGTGTGCCTTTTGTAAAAATTGCACATGCTGAAATGAATGAGGATATTACACCTGTGCTAGATTGTTACATCAAAGGAAGATTGGTTAGGAAAGGTCTAGTGGATGGGGGTGCACAAATTTGCATCATGACAAAGGGACTCATGCAAAAACTAGGCATGCACATCCATGAGACACCTGAAATTAAAGTCAAGATGGAAAACAATAGCAAAGCTAGGTGTGTAAGCATTTGTAAAAATGTCTCTGTGGAGGCCTTTGGCATTAAGAAGGCAGTGGATTTCTATGTCATGTCTACCAAAGGAAATGGTTACCCATTTATCCTAGGGAGACCATGGCTAATGAAAATGCGAGCTTTGCAAGATTGGGAGATTGGAAAGCTAATTTGCAGGAATGACAATCATAAGAAGGTTGTCTTCGACATGAAGGAGCAACGCCAAGAGGAGCTCCATGAAGAATCATCTCAAAGTGAGACGGAGGAAGGCTAGACCGATAGCACTTCAGAAGGAGAAAGTATCGGCAGCATTACTGAAGAGGAGTCTTCCATCGAAGTCATGGGGGTAAGGTTTAAGCCAAACAACCAAGAGACCTCTTGCCCAGGTTTGGAAGAGGTAGGTTCCCAAGAAAACCAAAAAGTGGAAGATGAAAGAATGCTAGAAGGTACGTTATCCACAACACTTACAAAGGATGAAAGAGAGGAGCTCAAAGGTGTGTTAAGGAAATTTCCTAGGCTTTTCGCTAAAGACTACACCGATGTGCGTGGAGTAGATGTTGTTCAACACAAAATTGAGTTGAAGCCGGAGGCCACACCTAAGGCTCAAAAGCTACAAAGTCTAAGAGTCATCAAGGAGCAAGCTTTACTCAAGGAGGTAAGAAAGATTCTAGCAACAGGTTTCATTTATCTAGTGGAGAATTCAGAGTGGGTCTCTCCCGTTGTTGTCACTCCTAAGAAAAATGGCAAGTGGAGGGTGTGTGTGGATTACCGTCCACTCAATGAGGCAACAAAAAGAGATCAATTTCCCCTCCCATTTCAAGATGAGATACTACATGAGGTAGCTGGTCATGAGAAGTACACTGTGTGTGATGGCTACTCGGGTTACTTTCAAATAGGTATCGCATTGGAAGATCAGTTAAAAACAACCTTCATCACTCCTTGGGGTTGTTATGCTTTTAGAGTCATGCCATTTGGCCTGACAAATGCTCCTGGAACTTTCCAACGCTTCATGAACATGGTGTTTCAAACATTCTTTGGAAAGTCCATTAGGGTTTTTATTGATGATTTTTGCATTTATAGCTCAAAATCATTGCATCTACAAAGGGTAGAAGAAGGTTTAAAGAAGCTCTATGACATGGGAGGTCAACTCAACCCCGACAAGTGCCACATAGGTGAGGATGAAGTGATCTTGCTTGGTCACAAGGTTTCCTATAAAGGCATTGAGGTGGATCTTTCAAAGGAAAAGGCTCTTATTGAGATCCCATCACCCAAGAATCTCAAAGAGGTCATCTCATTCATTCAAAAGGTGAAGTATATGTCACACTTTATTCACTTAACTTCGGAGTTGCTTCATCCTTTGCAAAAGTTGACACAACAAGTAGAATTTGCATGGTCTGATGAGCTTGAAGAGTACTTTTGTAACATCAAAGTCATTTTGTCAGAGCTACCAACACTCATGCCTCCTTGTTCGGAGTACACATTCTTTGCTAGCTCTAATGTTGGGAAAGAAACAATTGGTGCGGTTTTGCTACAACAAGATCCCCACAGTACCAGAATGTGACCCATCTACTTTGCTAGTAGGGTCATGAATGCTTTAGAGCGAGGCTACACAGAGGCAGAACTCATGATGCTTTCTCTCATGTTTGCGGTGAAAAAGTTTAGATCCTACCTGCTACCAAAACCTTTTGTAATTCTCACTTCAGAAAATTTGTTCCCTTGGGTGTCATCTCAAATGAATCTTAGCACTAGGATCTCAAAGTGGATTATGGAATTGCAAGAGTTCCAATACTCTTTCAAGGTAGAAGATAGTGTGCGTGCACAATTGGCAGGGATCCTTACTTAAAGGATACATGAGAAGGAGATTAAGGTGCCTGAAGTAAAGACCCTACCATTGCCACCACCTAAAAGTATTCCTAATGATTTTACCTTGTTCTTTGATGGAGCTTTTCGAGGAGCCACAGGAAAAGCAGGGGGAGGGCTAGTATTGCTCAACCCAAGTGGAGAGGTGGTCATGAAAGAGAAGGTCAATCTACCAGGTTCAACTAGAAACAATGAAGCAGAATACGACACACTACTTCATGGTTTAAAGATATGCATTGGCCAAGGTATACAACGTCTCATTGTAAAAGGGGATGCACTTCTCATTGTGAAGCAAATTTTAGGCATTTGGGCATGCAAGAATGAAAGCTTAAGGACAAAAGTTCATGCCATTCGTATATTGTTTAATCAATTTGAAGAAGTGCAACTATATCATATTCCTAGGAAACATAATGAAGATGCCGATTTACTTGCACAACAAGCAGTTACATGTGTTGAGAAAGAAGAGCAGGTCATCATGGTGGCAGCAACTGTCAAGCAATCGAGATATCAGGGATTGGAGTCATTGTCTCCCATTATTAGCTACATTTTGGAGGGTGAGTTTCCACAAGACTTCACGAAGGCTCAGAAGAGGAGACTCATGAAAAAGGCAGGCGTGTATCTCTTTCTAGAAGGATCCCTTTATCAAAGAGGGAAGGATCAAGTGTGCAGAAGAGTACCAACTATTGAGGAAATCCCATCCATTCTAGAAGGTTTGCATGAGGAAGCGTGTGGTGGTCATTTTGCACAGGAACTCACTCCAAAAAAGATTTTGCTTGCCGAATATGTTTGTCCAAGCTTGCACATTGATGTTCAACATTGGTGTAAAAGTTGTCACAACTGTCAGATTAATGGAAACAAGCATCTGTTATATGGTCCACGTCAGTTAGTCCTTGCAAATGGTCCATTTGAAAAATGGGGCATTGATGCTATGGGTCCATTGCCTAGGACTAAAAATGGGAAATGGTATATCTTGATGGCCATAGACTACATGGCGAGATGGGTAGAAGCACAAAGTGTGGCAAAGGTAAATGAGAGGACAGTGAGCAAATTTGTCTACACTCACATTTGTTGTAGATTTGGCACACCTTCGGAGATTGTTTCTGATAATGGTCCAGGGTTTAGAAAGGGCTTCCTTACAGAATTCTGTGAAGAACTTCACATTCTACATCATCATAGTACACCCTACTATCCCCAATCCAATGGTCTGGTAGAAAAAGCTAATGGTGTCATTGTAGGCATCATTAGAAAGATGGTGAAAAACAAGATAAAGTTGTGGGATGACTTCTTGGATGGTGCCTTGTGGGCATATCGAACCACATATAGGGAAGCCACGGAGTTCACATTTCACTTGGTCTATGGTCAAGAGGCTTTACAACCAATTGAGTTCAACATTCCAAAAATGCGACTTCATGGCAAAGCAGCACAAGATGATCAAGAAGCATGGATGGATCGACTTCTTACCTTAGCTGAGCTTGAGTGAAAAAGAGAAGAAGCATACGAGTGCTACAAGAGGAAAGCCACACAGACAAAGGAAAAGCTCGACAAGAAACTAAAGGACAAAGGCATCAAGGAAGAAGATTTGGTGCTAAGGTATGACAATCGACTCGATAATCGTTTTGATGCCAAATTTGAAACTAGATGGCACGGGCCATACATAGTTAAGAAGGCTTTCAATTCAAGTTACTACCAACTTATGGGCTTGAATGGGAAAGAGCACTCCAGGAAGGTAAACGGGTATCGCTTAAAGCCTTATTTGAGTCGCCTTCTACGAAAGGATCTACCAAAGATCTGTCAAAGGGCAGATGTCTCATGTAAGTATTGTTACATGAAGCATGAGTGTAACTCCAGCCAAAATTATGAGGGGCCAAACAATGAATACCGGTCAAGTACTCTGAAGCACTCTCTTTGGAAAAGATGCTCTATGATGGTACATGAATATACCATCATCCTGGGGGAGGGCTAATGATAGCCGTTTTTCGGCTTTCCATCATTGCCATAGTAAGCTACCTCACCCTATCAAATCACTCAAACATTTTGGTTATCCCTACCATTTCACTGTACATAGGCGTGTGTGAGTTAGGGGACTTTTCCCATATCTTCTTAAAAACCCTTAATTAGCTAGTCACTGGGCTAGTTGAGCCAAAAAATAAAAAAAAATAAAAAATATAAGTATATTATGACCCATTTGTGTGTAAATATTTCATTGTATATAGGGCCTAAATATAAGGATTTTTCATAATTATTTTGGTATTTATTTAAATATTTATACTTAGGTGTGTGTTATTTATGCTATGTACATTGACTCCCCATTACCATATTTTTTCATACCATTTTGCATACTCTTTATTCCATATAAAAATAATTTCATGCAAGCTTCTCTTATTTTTGGTGTAACTCTATCCCAATAAAAATCCAAAAAAACTACTTTTATTTATGTGTATATTTTTTCACTATTGTCATTTTTTCCTTCCTACATCTATTCTCTGTTACTCTCATAAATTAGACCACCAAAAATCTTCATCTTTTTATGGTAGACTTATAATGAGAGAGATTTATTTTGACCCATTGATATTTATTCCACCTATATTATTTATATTTGACATGTACATATTTTTTTAGACCCCTCAATATTTGATTTTCTTAGTTGTACTATTCACTTATATCATGATCTCAATAATATCTTCAATTATAGACCTACCAAATAAGGTCAAGGGTATGTGGCATGCATGCATGCACCATGGGGAGCTCACTCTTGGAGGTATTCAAAAGAATCATCCAAAGAAGGACCTCACAAGGACCTTGTGTAGTGGAAAAAACAGTCGGGTTTGCTGAATTTTTAAAGATCACATGCTCTCCGAATTTGAAAAGGTGATACAAACAAAAGTTGTAGCTCGTGAGCTGAACTTTCACCTCAAATTTTCTCATATTTGTTTGAGCTACGAACTGTGAGCTATGACTTTATTGGTGGACCCCAGTTTGTCCATGCTATGCAGCCACACTCCCTCTTCCACTTTATCATTTTCCTCTTTCACACACACTCCTCCCTCTCCTTCCCACTCCCAAACCTGCAACTCCCATGTCCTAATTCACCCTCTTCACCATTGCCACATCTCTCACACCTCCATAGCCTTCATCCTCCATTTCTACACCCTATGTGTCCCCCTGTCTCTCTACATATATGTCCATATTACCATACTCTCTTCAACTTTGTAAAGAACTTCAAAAATCAGCAAAAATCCAAGGATAACCTCTGCAAATGAAGTCTTATATCATGAATTTTCCAAGGTTTGAAGATAACGTAGCTTCATCGACACGCGCTATTTCGCCATGCTGACTGCTTCTTCTTCCGGTGCTGTAAAGATGTGAATGTCAAAGCTTCAACCTCTCTTTACAAGCTCATACCTTCTCTAAATTTTCTCATCATATATCTCACCATTTGGTGAATTATTTTGTAAATATTTTTTAGTGATAATTACTAACTACTAACCACTAACGTTATTGTAAAATGCACCCTCTACTAGAGTAGGCATTCCCCAATTATTCACTCAATCCTCTCTCCTTTCATCCTCAATAATTCTCTTCCCTTGAGCCCACATCCATGTGACTCAAAGGACAAGAGAGACCCACCCTCAAAAAAAAATAAAAATATGCATAATCTTTTATTCCTTCAAATAAACTTGATTAGGCATTATCCTAATCGGGGCTTCTAAAACCTATAAATAGAGCCCTTCTCTCCCTTGTAAAACGTCACATGATCACACAACACCACACCATTCTCAACACATAACACACCACTCTTCAAGCCTAGTTGTGTAGAGTGTGTGCTTCGTGAGTGCTCTATTCCATCATTACACATAGGTGCATGGAGAGGCTTGAAGTTAGTTATGCCATCTAGAGGAGTGGAGTGTTTGCCATACTCTTCACCACACTCGTAGCCTACTCTTGTGCATAAATAAGATTTATAGTTTTGGGTGCAATTGTATGCTGCAACTACGAATCTTCTATCCAAATTGGCTTGATAAGTTGGCTAATCAGGTGGTTGAAGGTATATTGTCCTCGAAGTTTGTTGTGCCATTTTATGCTTGGTGGTTTGAGGGCTTGTTGAATTGTTTGCCTGAAAGGTCAATTGTAAGAGGGTGCTCGGTGAGAGGGCTCCCGTGACCCTAAGACAATTTTTGTATTGGCAACAAGGTCAAGTTTTGTGTTGTCTCTCTATTTCTCATCAAGTTTTGTGTGCATCTAGTCTTTAAGGCTAAGACTGAGTTGCTCAAGTTGATTTGTGCTCTTTACCTCTCTCTGGCATGGTGAATGTTTGTGTGTGGCTATCTTGCATTCCCCTCTCTTTGTGCATTTGAGTACAAGGAGATTTCACGTGTGTCCTAGTTCGCATCTACAACTAGGTGGTGCCACTTTTCTTGTTTGGTTTCTGGCTGTGGGCTGTTGTGTCTCTGATTGTGCTTGCCACAGCCCCAATTAAGCAGCACGGGAGCCTCGAAGGGTGTTTAGAGGCCTCTCTTCTTGTTCCCGCCCCGGACCGCCTCAATACGTAGAATGCCAACCCACCATGTAATGTTTGATATGGTACCGACCCCACCCTGTAAGGTAAGCCTTTTTCCAATCCAGCAAGGCTGCTTGAAATGATGTGAGCTTACTTTGGTCCCAAGAATGCTGCTCAACGTAATGGAAAATTTTATCTAGTGATTTCCACACGTGCGCCTTGTGATTCTGGATTGCCCCACCTCCAGCATTGTCTTTAACCACTTTATGTAACTGTTTCCATTTGTTGAACAGGTTTCTCCTTTCTTCTTTGAGGTTAAACCCAAGAAACCTTCTTGCCTTCACTCCGCCTATCGATGCTTTCCTCGGTACTACCTTGTACCGACTTTGATACATCTTAGGGTCCTCTTTGATTTTGACATTTCCTCCATGCAAAACAATGTCTAAGAGCACTCCCTCTAATGCTTTGATCACTCTTTTCGACTCACTCTCTGGCTTTAATGTCCATGCAAAACATATGTACAAATGAACCACCTTTTGAATTATTCGACAGAGTGCATGAAGTATACAGACATGAACTCTACTCAGAGGAATATCAAGCACTGGTTTAAAGTTTTATCTTGAAGATGTCTGTTAGGAGATCTAATCCATTGCACACTCTCAAGTGATTGTCCATCAGCCATGCAATATAAGCATGGATTTTTCACAGCTGCTCCGTGTGTTATGTTGTACATACACTTAAGAGTCTTTAAGTCACCTGCCATGTGCCATTACACTATGTAGTCACCAAATCCTTCCACTGAAAGAACAGCTCCATTTCTTTGTTCACTGATGATAGAAGGAATTTGTGTTTGAATAAAAACCCAATCGAGGATTTCAAAATTTTCCTTATCAACCTGCAGTGAAAAATGAAAACACAAAATCAACAACCAAATAATCAATATTTTTGTTATCAGAGATTGAACGAAGTTTACCTGAAATGATCCTAGAGTTTTTCTGATTGCACGCTGAAGTATCGTGGATCCAAAGATCTGTTCATGAGGGTAATGGTGACTCTCTTCAACTTCTTGTTCTTCAGGACCTCACACTCGTTGAGCTTCAAAACAAACTTGAGAACCCCACCGCACTCGTCTCGACTGATGTCAAAGAAGTGAACTGCATACTTTTGCAATGCTTCAAGATCAACGAAGAGGTTGTTGTGCTCGTTAAATTGTACCTCTCTGCCGTCCTTGCCTAAGAACGTTGCTTCAATATGGAATGGTTACCCAAGTTTCTCAAACACCTCATTGTTTACGTGCCGGCGAGTAGCCTTTACATGTGATGGTTTTGGCAGTAATGATCCTCTCTGTAGTTTATTTTGAGACTTTTTAGCTAATACTTTGAAGAGTGCCCTGTATCCCATCTGCGAGATGCCACTCTCATCAAGTATTGCTTGCACTTCCATTGGTTCCAGCTGATTCTCATTCATGAAGGAGGTAAGTAGCCTCCCTTTCAACTAACGAAATTTTTTATGAGGTGTCATCTCTTCAACTACTTCTTTTGGAACTAGACGGCTGCAATGCACTCCGGCATTAAAGCCTGCACCGTTCGAGTTTGGATGCAATAAAGACCTGCCAAAAAAGCACAATGCGTTATGATCATGTATAGGAAATTAAGTGTATCCATTTCTTAATGAAGCACATTGAAGAAACAAACTTCGAGTTATCTTAAAGCTCGTATTCATTTTTTCAGGCCACCACTACCAACCTTCATGTTCTCAATGTTGCATAGATCTCGTTTTCTTTTCCGACTACCAAGCACGGTGTCTTTCTCTCGCAAACTTGTGATCTTCTTCTCAAGGCCTTGGATTGTCTCTTTGTTTGATGAAATCTTTTGAGAGCATGCTTCATTAAGTTTCTTCAGCTGCATGTTCTCCATTGCCAGGAAGTTTCTTTGCCTTTCTGCATTCAATCCTCTCATTTCCAAATGTTCGGTGTATCCCAATAGCCCATCCTTGCCATCGCCTATGAAATGTAAGAGGTTAGTGATATTAGCAAAGGGAGGTGGCGCATTTGTCGTAGGATCCTTTGGATAAATAGACCCATCTGTCCACAAATCCAAATGATGTTCCTTGTTTGTCCTTCAAGTTCTTTCTCCGATTGAGATAAGAAAGACTCCCTCCTACGTTTCTGCAACGGTGCGTACTCTTGCAATACAACAACATGAAGATGATGTGTGTTCTTTCTTTGGGTAAGTGTTAAAGATGAAGGGGCTGAGGATTGTAAGTTCAAATTAGTGTTTTCATCAGGAAAAGATGCGTTCTCTATTCCTGGAGTTGATAGAGAAGAAGACGGAGAAATGTCTCAGGTTTTGGGAGGGAAATCCATATTCTCAAGTTTAGAGTTGATAGAGTTTGTGTGGCTTATGTTTCTGGAGAGAACGCTTGTAAGTTGGCATTTCAAATCATTAGTCATACAATTAGTTGGATTCCTGACAAGAGAATGAAGGATAAGAATGATAAAGACGGCGGCTACCTACCAAAGAATGTCATTTTGGCTTTTTGTTGCGCAAAAAAGTATCACATAAAATGCACAATTTAACATTTTTATTTTCTCTCTCTAAGCCGACGTGGCACTTCTTACCGGGCCCAAAAGTGAGTCCAACTTTCTCCTAATGATTGGTGATCACTCTTAACCCTAACCGACAACTCTTAACCCTAACCGGCAAGCCTAGACAATAACATTATACACTACTAGCGGGTCCGCAAAGTTCAACCCATGGATACGCAAAAGGTGGTCGCTTGGTAGTAACATGCCCCCCTTCCTGATGTAGGTTCCGCCTCAGAAGCTATGAGAGAAGTCCCATTTTGTCCATGTTGTAGAGCGTCTGGATTTGAATCTGCAAGGCAAAGTCGTTGTTTATGCAAGAGGAATTATATGGCACTAAATCATGAGAGGAGTGTAAAGTACATGTGGAAATGAGTAAATGCAAGATTTATGAAATGCTAGACTTCCATTAAGGACAAACAAATTTCACTTTGATGAAATTAATTAATAAAGAGTTTTGGGCTTATGAGTGAGTTTATCAATTAGTTAGCTATGACTAAGGTTAAAACAACTACTCTAGTACTAGCTAAGCTAAGAAGATTATCTAAATGCAAGATTCCCTAGTTGTGCTTTTCAGATTGGATTAGCCAACTAGGTCCCACAACTCCAAACGAAAGCTTGAAATTTTAACTACAAGCTCGATGGAAGTCTTTTAAATGTCATTTTTCTTCTTTCTTCTTTTCCTTTGGTTCACAATCATTTGACATGTGTGCTTATTTTTATGTCCGGAGCTTTTTGCTTCTCAAGGAAAAGCACCCACACTCAGAACCTCTAGGGCTCTAGTACCATAGACAATACATGTGAGTGAAGTACCAAATCAAGCTAGGATTTCTCTTCCACTAGCGTAAGATTTTTTCATTTGTGGCACCTATGTTTTTTGCTTCCATTTCCTTGGTGTTCTCACTAGTGTCTTTTGCTGTTTAAGTGAGCAAGCTTCTCTATGCCTAAAAAGGTCCTAAGGTCTTAAACACTCGGATAATTTTATCAACTAGAACTAGTGTCAAGTAAATGAGTTAACCTAAAGTCACGGTCTCCTAATCTCAAGGCTCATCTATAATATTAAACTCTAGTTCAATCAACTTAAGCAAAGACAAATTTATACATCTATAATGGCAGATAACAAACATAACTATTGCACTCAAACAAACCATGAAAAACCACAATTAGCAATTATATATATCCACCAACATGAATCATGGAAAGTAGTACACCTGGAGGTATGGAGTTGCTCATTTTATCAAAGCAAATGTCCTCAGCCATATGGACGGAAATCCATATAAGTCCTACATAACAATATCAAGGCACTATAGCTCTAGGAGGCATGTCAGTGTGAAAAAATTAAAACTCCAACAGCTTTGAAAGTATTCACCCCAGTTATCTACCAACTTTCGATGAGCATCACATGCCCTTATATATTAAGTCATTCTGTAGTAGATTTATTTTCCTTTATCCTAGCACTCACATTTTCTTGATATCCTCGCCTCTTATATCTCTTACTCTTCTTATCTAAGTTTCGATTATGGCCGATCTCTAGTGAAGAGTCACTAGATGAACCGCTACTTGTGTCTTCTGCTCCCTTGGATAGATTGTCATCTAGGGTACCACTGGGTCCTGAATGGTTTTTCCCCACATTTGTACTAAGATTTAACTCAAATTATTTGTCCTCAAAGTCAATTTCAATTGATAATTTTGACCCCAAATCGTGTGGGCTATAGTCTTGTGAGACGCTACTAGTTCCAATGCCAATCAGACCTTCATCTTGTAGGTCATCAGAAGCTATATGCATTTATTCTAGTATATTTAAGGGTATGAGTGGTGGCATTTCATCCCCCTCAGGTGTTACCCTGGTCGTCCCCTTGTTTCCCCAAGTGTCTATGGTTGCGGCTAGGTGGACCCAATGCACATTGTCTGACTCAATCATCCCAGGTAGTACATCCATATAAGGAGAATCTTTCCCATCATCAGTGTCCTCTTTACACGTGTAACAATACTGCAATGGGGCCGAGTGAACTGTGTTATCAGATCAATGATCAATTATAAACCTGTTTCCTAGAGGATGTGCTCGACCAGTGTGGGACGCATGTCTAACCTCACCATTCTATCTTATTGTAGTATTAGAGAAAACCACGATTAAATTGTCAATCCATGGGACGAAGCTGACTCCACTAGTGCATAGAGTCTACAAAAGGTTGTCAATCTCTCCAAAAACAACTAACAACTCTCATCTAACTCAAGCTACACTTAAGTGACGGAAATCACCAAAAGCCAATCGCTCATGGACAAACAAAATGTCTGTTACAACATCAAATGACATCCAAATGTAATGAAACTTCTAGGACATGTTTATAAGACCTACACACATGCTTATGGTCTTAAACTCCACTTTAGGTCAAGTGGGGCAAGAGGGCACATGTAGTGCATCCGGTGCATCTCCTCAATTTACCTCAGGTATATCAGCAAGAACATCTTCAAAGTGTGTCACAATGCTTTACATAGTAATTTTGGGTGCTTGAAAAAGCTTTGAAGAGCTTTATAAGTGTCTCAAAGTGCATCACTTAGAGCCTTCAAATGCTTGAAAGCGCCAAAAAAGTGCATCTTAGTGTGCTTGAAAGCACCAAAAAAGTGCTTCAAAGTCCTTTAGAGCGCTTCCAAAGTGCACTAAAGTGATTCATGGTTCTTGAACTGTAGAGTGCTTCAGAGTGCTTTCTTAACTCTAAAGTTATTTCGTGTGCTACAAAGTGCCCTGGAGTGTTCTTGCTTATCGGCAAGAGGGCACATGTGGTGCATCCGGTGCATCTCCTCAATTTACCTCAGGTATATCAGCAAGAACATCTTCAAAGTGTTCACAATGCTTTACTTAGTGATTTTGGGTGCTTGCGAAAGCTTTGAAGTGCTTTATAAGTGTCTCAAAGTGCATCACTTAGAGCCTGCAAATGCTTGAAAGCGCCAAAAAAATGTATCTTAGTGTGCTTAAAAGTACCAAAAAGTGCTTCAAAGTATTTCAGAGCGCTTCCAAAGTGCACTAAAGTGATTCATGGTGCTTGAAAGTGCCACAAAGTATTTTAGAGTGCTTTCTTAACTCTAAAGTTCTTTCGAGCGCTGCAAAGTGCCACAAAGTTCCCTAGAGTGTTCTTAAAAAACACCGAGCACCAACACTTTTTTCCCACTAGCGAGAAAGTAAAAATATTCAAGATAAATACTAGGATGCAGTAGAAAGCTTATATTTATACTTGGAAATGCATATGTCCATTATGGAAAATATTCTCATGCATCTAAAAAACAAGGATTAATCTCATAGTACTCATTCCCACCATGTACATGTCACAACATGGCATCCAACCCCTCTAAACCTACACATCTTCCGGTATGTGCCACATTTGCTCTTTGCAAGATTAGTCCTCTTGTATATCTTCCTTGCTTTCTTCTTCACTGGCACATTCCAAAGCTTCATCTTCACTTTGATTGTCACCTGTGTTTTTTTTTTTAGCATCTTCTCGGCTATTCTCTTCTCTTCTCGTAAACACCTTGATTCTTTTCCCCGCAATGCGAATCTTTATCTCTATCCCATCTAGTTTAGACAAGCTCTAAGTAGCATTTTCATGCACATGATTTACAACATACGATCCATACCATCTTTTTGAGAACTTAGGCATGACTCTGTGTTGGTTATCAAGGCTACTATCATACATTAAAACCGAGTCACCTTTGTCAATTGCTTTACTCCTGAGCCAATGTCGCTTATCAATGTAGTCCTTGTTTTTCAACCTTGCATTTTTTAGTCATTCTTTTGTAGCCTCAATGTCTTCAGGTCTTCTTTCTAGTTGCCTTATGCACAATACAAGGAGACCTTCCCTTCTAATCCCCACTTGCCAAGGTAGTAAATTCCATGTGGGAATTGTATCTTTAATCAACATCATTGGATCTTGACCATACATCATCTCCACAGGCATATAGTTAGTTATTGAGTTATGTGTTATACGATCAACCCATAAAGCATATAGAAACAATGTTGGCCACTCACCAAATTTCCTTGGCAAGTCTTAGCCAAATCTTTGATGATAGAAGGATGTCCTCTTTCACTCTTTCCATTGCCTTCAGGGTTGTAAGCTGTAGTAAGAGAAAGCTTGATTCGTACTCTAGAAAAAACATCCCTTGCTTCCTTAACACCCATTTCACCTCTGTCTATAGTGATATTTCCCACACAACCATTAAAAAAAATCATCTCATCCAGAAGGAATTTGCATATAGATTCTGTGGTTTTAGCTCTTAATGTTCGCCCTTCAACTTGGTTGGTTAGGTCCTCTTGTGCAAGAACAAGTGTCTCATTTGCTAGAGTCCTAAAGGCATTATGACTAGATCCACAACCCATTTATAGTGCATGTCTAGTGGATGTGTAGGGTTCAATCCATCACGATGTTGGACATTTGAATACATTTGACCAGGTACACATGACTCTATGAATTGAGATACATCTTCATACACACCCTTCCACTAGTATTTTTTTTTCAACTTGGAGAAGGTTGCCCACACACCCCAGTGTCCAGTCCATAGACTCTAATGAAAATCTTGCATGAGGTTTACTTGAGTCTCTTTTTTACATATAACCCTTTGTGATGTAACATCCTTTTGTTTAGAATGCTTGAACACGTAACCATCTGTCAAAAAGTACTCGTATGCTTTCCTGCATATCCTCCTAAATTTTTGTTTGGACCAATCATCATGTTTTGTTAGAGTACTCAAGTAACTTCCAATAACAAGTCAATCACCTTCATAAATCTCTTTAAAGAACAATTTAAGTGGATTAGTTATGCAAACCATGTTACGTTTGACATGAGAGATAGAATAGAACTTTGTGCCTACATATATCCCTCGTTAATCATCTGTGAGTCATCTTCATACCTTGCCCTTGATAACATATCTTCCATTGTATTGTCTTTACCTGCAATGTGCTTAAACTCGAGATTTAAGGACTTAATGTAGGAAATCCACAACAACATAACAATGTATGGCGTTGAGCAACTTGTAATCATCCCAAGAAGTAGTAGAAAATCTGTTTCTACAACCACACATGCACCAATTAGGTACTCTTTCCCATTTTTTAAGGATGTAACCATACCCCATAACTCTCTCTTTATCTATGGATAGTTTCTTTGGTGAGCACTTAGTACCTTTGCTCCAAATCTCACCACATACCTCTGTCCTTCTTCGTCATCTTGCCCTATTTCCCATCCAATTTCTGTAGGACTGGTGTCTACTATCACAATTACTAGCCTTTGACATTCATAGTCTACCTTTCTCAAAGTTGGTGCTGACTAGAGCAACTCCTTTAGCTTTTTCATGGCTTTTACATGTGCTTCTATCCATTTAAATTTTTGATTCTTTCTAAGCAATTGATAAAGAGGATCAGCTATATGTGCATAATGTGGAATTCAAATAACATAAAAGACACATGCTCCTAGAAATCTTCTAACATCATTGATGCTAGTTCATGTTTCTTTCATTCTTTGGACGGCATCTACTTTTGTTGGACAAGGTTGTCTACCATATGGCCTGCACATGGGCCCCATAATAAGCACTTCATTGACACCATACATAGACTTTCTCCCTGACAAAGTAAGATTCACTTCCTCCAACCTAGATAGAATTCTATCACAATTATTTATGTGATTTCCCACAAACCTGCGACATCCTTGAGATCTGAAGCTTCATCTTTCTTCACATCCTTTGATAGGAAAATCATCAATGAAAGGCATTGTGATTTGAGGAATAAAGTCACGTAAGACCTTATTCATCCCATTCATCATATGTGATTTGAGGAATAAAGTCACGTAAGACCTTATGTATCCCATTCATCATATCTGCAACCGAGTTGGTTTCTCCCTACAGCAAGGTACACATCCTTAGCATACTCTCACATGAGGTTATCTGTCAGCAAAATATAATAGAATAGAGCTTAGTTTTATTTAGGTAAGTTAGATTTTGACCTGTGGACACTTTCTCACCTCAAAGTGAACATAGATAGGAATTTTGTTGTCCTATGTAGAGCCATCACACTATGCTCTCACTGGAATCAAAATTTAGGAATCTCATGTCCAAATACATTGATATTACATTATCTTTATTTGGATCGCTACGTCTATCATACCGTGTGATTGTACACGTGCATCAAATGCAGATAGATAAGATTTCAAAGATCTACCGTGGAGTGTGAAAACTTCATGTTCCCACTTCAGATAGATATGACAATCGTCAAAGATTGCAATTAATCCTTATTTCCAATGAGAAGCAATTGCAAGATCTGATCAATATTACCGATTATCGTAATGTGTGAAAGCTTTAAGCTTGCACTTTAGATAAATCGATATAGTGCAATGGACTAAAATTATCGATTATTGTAATGTGTGAAAGCCAAAATCTTGCACTTTAGATGAATCAATATAGTGCAATGTGATTGAAACGTTTTGTTTGAAGTGATGAAGTTATTTAGTTCATCAAAATATGATTTGATTGACATGAGTTTATTGAAGAATGCAAAGACTATTATTGTCTCTTGTTAATTGATGATGTAGCACAAGATTAATTGATAATGTGGACAGATTTTGATCACTATATTGATCAATAGAGCATTGCTTGTGTAGTTTGCTGCTTTGAAGTAATTTTGTTTTTGAAATTAACAAGTAGATTTTTTGATCTCGCAACCTAAATTTTATCTGTCAGCATGGTGAAAGGACATGAGTGGAGTTACATCCATGAACTGCGTGTTGGAAAGAATATGTCTCGATTAAAATGCAAGACATGCGGCCATGAGTTTAGTGGAAATGCGACCAGAATTAAAGAGCATTTTTTTAAATTCCTTGGTAATGTGTCCGCGTGTATGACATTGCCAAGAGATATTCATGCTAGATTGCCAAAATACGCTCGCATTGCAGAGAAGATTCTTACAGCTTTTTTTTTTTTAATACCAAACAAGATGCAATGGATATTGAAATGTATTTTGTCAATGAGAGGTCAGAGCATGTCCGTACAGAAGCAAATTATCACACTCCCCAATCAACTCCTTTTCACGGACATGCTTCAATGTCCGCAATAGCAAATCCTAGCTCAACTAAAGTTAGTAAAGCATCATCGAATGGCCAAATGTTATATGAAGTGATAGATAAGCAATGGTTTCTTGAGTTGCAATTGAAATGGACACAAGCTTTTGTGGCATGTGGTATACCATTCAATGCTATGCACAACCCCGTATTTCAAGATGCTTTAATGAGCACGGCCAAAAAAGAGTTTGTGCTTCCTGATTATAATAAGATGTGCACAGAGTATCCAGATAAAGTGAAAGACAGTATTGAAGCCATCGTCAAGCGCATGGTGGTGGAGTTTGTTCCTGCATATGGTTACACCATAGCGTTGGATGGATGAACCCACTGATAGAAGAAGCCGCTCATCAATTTGATGCTTATCAATCCTAGAGGGTCTATGTTCGTAGAAGCCATTGATGTTGAGTTATATACAGGGGACCAGGGCTCTATATATAGAGTTACTCTATATATAGAGCCCTGGTCCCCTCTATATATAGAGTTACTCTATATAGCTCAACAAGTGACACCTCTTTAAAAGATAAGACCAATGATTATCTAGAAAGGATATATGACCGTGCCATAGCAAAGGTAGACCGATCAAAGAATGTGATTAAAATTGTCACAGGTAATGCATCCAATTACAAGGTTGCAGGAAGGGCTATCCAAGTTAAGTAACCATACATTACTTGGGTACCATGTGCCACGCATACTCTTAATTTGCTATTAAAAGAAATTGGAAAAATGGTAGTTCTAAAACAAAAACTGCTGGATGCTAATCATGTGGTGAAATTTATTAGAGAGCATCAAATTTTGTATGCTCTTTTTTGATTAAAATCACCCAACAAAACATTGTAGATGTTTTGTGCGACAATGTTTACAACCGCATATTATGTTCTTGCCACCTCGCAAGAAGTGAAGCGTGCATTGATTGAAACAGTAGTAGCTAATAGATGCTAGGATTCATGCAAGTATCTGAGCTACCAAGAGGCAGCTACAAGGTGTGTACAACTTGTGAACTTGCAATTTTTTTGGCGCAATGTAGATAGAATTGTCACCCTGGAAAACCATTTGTAGATCTTTTGCGAATAGTTAACAAAGACTCTTTTGTCTTTGTTCAAGTCTATTGATATATGTCAGAGGCATTGTACAAAGTAAGAGAGCATGCTGGCTTTGGTGCAAAGGAAAAGGCTTCCATAATCACAACTTCCAATAAGCCATGGGTGCAATTGCATACGCCATTGCATGGTGCTGCATTTGTATCAGATCCTTAATTTCAAATGCACCAACAATCGGCCAATAAAGAAGTCATGAGTGACTTCAAAACAGTGTGATTGTAACTATTAGGACAAGAGGATGGGAAGATTTCTTTTTATCAACGAGGTTGATTATGCTAATAAAACTCGCATGTCTCAGGATCCATGGCACATATAGATGCCATTGCACACACGAGTGCACCTCTATGGTGGAAGAAGTATGGTGGGGAGAAACTGGAGCTGCAACATAATGCTATTAGGGTTCTATCTATTGCAACATGAAGAGGAAGCTGTGAGAGGAACTCGTGGAATTTTGACTTTATGTATACTAAGAAACAAAACCGGCTTCATCCTCAACGTGCTGCAGATTTGGTTTATGTTTTCTCCAACATGAGACTCATTCATAAGCCGTTGGACATTGCAACAAGAGCAACACAAAAGCACTATGGTGTTTTTCAAACCCATGAAGCTATAGCTGCGGAAATAGACGATGACGATGATATGGAATGGGAGATAGCTTCAGAATAATCTGATATAGATGAAGTAGATGATATGATTGGTGTGTTTGATGGATATGAAGATGTATGACTTAAAGTCTATAAGTTTGGTCGCTATAAATATGTGAAAATTATGACACATCGCCATTTTACACTACAGCATGTTCACCTCTCTCTCTCTCTCTCTCTCTCTCTCTCTCTCTCTCTCTCTCTCTCTCTCTCTCTCTCTCTCTCTCTCTCTCTCTCTCTCGTTACTTTTGCAATAAGAGTCATAATTATAGTTAGATACAATACAATACAATTTGGCAGAATCAAGAATACAAAAATGGCATGCTGAGGGGAAAAATAATGAACTGTGACTACAAACATTATAGCCTGGAGCCAAAATAGAAAGGGGTAAAGTAAGCGAAGTGCTTAACCCAAATATTGTGTCAGCTCATTGAGTAGTTCTCCTATGTCGAACTCACTATTTTCAGGTGTAGCAGATGGACCTGGAGATCCTTACCGGGATGGACCAGTCTGATCTGGAAATGGTCCGTAGAGTGTTTCATACTGTTGCAGCTTGGCTTGGGCCTCTGATAGCTCTATCTTGAACTTAAGTATTCTGCCCTGCAAAATACTGTTGCAGCTTGGCTTGGGCCTCTGATAGCTCTATCTCGAACTTAAGTATTCTGCCCTGCAAAATATCAGGTGTCTCTTCTTGTCTTGCATGATCTTGCCCTTGGCTTTCCAATGCAACAAGTGTCTCTAATTCTTCGAGAAGCAAAACTATTGGCCGTTTGCATAAAGGTATTGGATTATTGAGGGTGAGAGGCGGAAGTGAAAAACAAACCCGGTGGTCTCTACACCAAGACTATGCACAATGGCCTCATCATGGGAGGTACACAATAGGGGCACCACCTAGCAAGATATGCGGCTAGGACGCATACATATACACAATCAAACATGCCATGGAAAACAATTTGAACATCCATGCCCAAGGGGCACCCAAGTGTGGGATTGGGTGGTTGGGAAACAAGATGAGAGGAATGGTGAGTGAGTGAGAATGGGTTTGCTACTTTTGCATGTAGTAAGGAACACTACAACATAACCCAAAGTTATCGATGTCCTATATATATCGACGCCCCTGCCTTTCCACGTCCAGATCAACGTTCTTACACTCCGTCCATATGTACATCGATAACTGCGTCGATATGCCCGTGGATATTAGCGTAGAAAGGTAAAGTTTTCCACGCGTATATCGACACAGTTATCGACGCTAAGAATTTGGGGGGAAAAAAGCAGACCCCGCGTGAAGGGGCCATTTTCGCCTTCAACACACGCGTTCTCAAATCTTGGCCGAAACCTGTGCAGCAGGTATTATGGCACTCTTCCCCACCCCCCAACCTCTCTCTCTCTCTCTCTCTCTCTCTCTCTCTCTCACGTCGTGTGTGTGTGTGTGTGTGTGTGTGTAGGAAAGAGAGAGAGAGAGCGGGGTGTGTGTGTGTGTGTATATGTAGGAAAGAGAGAGAGAGAGAGAGAGAGAGAGAGAGAGAGAGAGAGAGCGGTGTGTGTGTGTGTGTGTGTGTTTGTGTAGGAAAGAGAGAGAGAGAGAGAGAGAGAGAGAGAGAGAGAGAGAGAGAGAAAAGTGTGTGTGTGTGTGTGTAGGAAATTAAAGAACGGAAAAACGCAAACGGATTTCGGAGATAACTTCTATGCCTACTTAAACCATCCATAGTCCATTAGATAGTCTTAAAGCAATGTCAAGAGTGTCTATGGCAAGTCGTAGGTCAAATGGACAGAAGAAACGCCAAATACACAAGGGATTGATCAGATACGATTACGTTTTTCTACAAAAAAACACAAACGAACTTCGGAAACTGATTCCACGGTTACCGAAACCATTCGTAGTCGATTAGGTAGTCTTTAGGGAATGTCAGGAGAGAATGCCAAAGATGTGGCCTTGACTAAAGTCCGCTACATGCATTGCCATGTACACCTGGGAGTGCACGTATGTGTCTACCCATATAGGATTTGACCAATAAAGACGAGATTTTGACCCGGTGGTCCTGATCTCCGTACACCTCTGGACCGAGGTGTACGGAGATTGGGCAAGAATAGAGAATGAGAGGTAGTTTACATTGTGAGGAGTATATATATTAAAACAACATTCATAATCATTGTAGATGGCAACGTCATCAACTAACATGGAGGAAAAGATTGCATGCTGGTGCACGCTCTGCAAGTATCAAATCATGCACAAGCATAGGATATGTAATGAGCATGTGCACAAGTACGGAGAGTGGGCTAAAGAAACCGTATAGAATCTACGATACGACTCCTACGGAACGGGCATTGATTTTCGTGACATAGCACCTACATATGAGAGAGAGAGAGAAAAAGGATTATGCATGAAGGTTCGACCAATATAGAGCCAAGGATGGAAGCAGAAAAGGACTTACAGACAAAAGACGACGGCATGGAGGAGATGCTAGATACCTTCTTCCAGACAAGCAAGGAGAACACTAACGAAGCACCACCAAAAGCCGTGCACCTATCTCTTGAAGACATGTTGAGGAAGTTGGCACGTCAACCAATTTATGAAGGTGTCAAAATATCGACGCTTTGTACTTGTGTGGCGTTTTTGAATCTTCAGTCAGTGTACGGGTGGTCAGATGCAAGCGTCACTGCTTTGTTTAGGTACGTTATTTACAAAAGAGATTTTTTTATTGCAACGGTGACGTGCTTGGAGAAGGTCAGCTTGGTCACATCGAATGTCATCCTATGCATGTAGAAGAGTGGCGTCACCGATGGGAGCAACATGAGGGGAAACCTTTTCTAGGAATGAAATGTTTGTCCATTCTCCATACGTTGCCGTACTGGGGTGATCTACTAATTAACCATTTGCTGGATCCAATGTATATATTCAAGAATGTGGGAGAGCTCCTCTGGAAGAGAATCATGGGAATGAAAGACAGTCGAGCTTCATGAGATGATTTGCAGTTAGTTGGAAAGATGCCAGAGCTGTGGCCTTTCACCAATGCAACTGGCCAAAAAAAACTTCCAAGAGCGCCATGGGTATTGCTAAAAAACAAAGAGCAACAAGTTGAAAGGGTGATTTCAGAGTTCACGACGCCAACAGGATATATGCAATGTCTCAAGATAGCATTCACCTGTGACGATCAACTGTCGAGACTAAAATCGCACGACTGGCATAAGTTCTTGCAATTCATTCTTCCAATTGCGTTCAAGAGGTGTTTAACGGAGGAAGTGCGGACCTGCATATACAAGATTTCAGAGCTAGTGCGGTGGATCTCTTCCAAGGAGATACGGGAGGAATCTATTGCAGTCGCAAGGGCTAACTCCATTGAGGCAAGTTTGCATGATTGAGAAGTATCTACCCACGAGCTGCCTAACTATCCAAATGCACTTGCTCTTCCATGTAGTAGATGAGGTTGCAGTGGCAGGTACAGTCCACAGTCGTTGGGTGTTCTTTCTAGAGCGGTTCATGAAAACACTTAAGGGTTTTGTTCGTCAAAAAGCGCTTCCAGAGGGGAGCATTGCAGAAGGATGGCTCGTGCAAGATTCTCCTGTATTGACGACCGAATTTCTATCCGTTTCTGACCCAGAAATGCCTCGACTGTGGAGCGATGAGGAGGATGCAAGACTGGTGGGCGAGGAGCCGCAATGGCAAGGGGTGCTGAAAAAAATGAACGACGCCATGCGAATAAAGATCATGAAGTTCTGTATACTAAATTCAGCGCCGATGCAAAAATGGCTTGAAAGGTACGAAGAAGAGAAAGAGAGACGCAATAGGGAGCGATAGGATTTCAGGCGAAGCCGAATGACTAGAGGTTTACCCTTGCCAGACTATCTCACTCCTCTACCTGAATTCCCTACAATGGCATGGTTGGACAAGACTGTGAGAGCAGCTCGACAGATCGGAGAACCCATATCTCTAGAAGAGGAAGAGATGGCTATTGGATGTGACTGGAAGTACCATACATACATGGCACTGTGGTCGCATGGAAAGCATTTCAGAACACAATAAAATTGACAGCATAAGAAACACGTTTGACAGTGGGGTAATGGTTAGTTTCATGAAAAAGAGTAGGGCCAGTGCCAGAGACACGAATGAGAGCACTAGCAACCTAGATTACTGAGGTCTGGTGTCAGATATCCTGAAAGTAAGCTTCAGGCGGTTTGAGATGTTTTTGTTGGATGTGAAGTGGTTCAAGGTGATTACTTCTGGTCGCAATGCAACGGTACGCAGAGATGGAAACAAACTTGTGCAAATAGATTCTACAAAGGTTTGGACAGATGCGAGCGACACATTTTCTCTCCCCGAACATTGCGAGCAACTGGTCTTTGTACCGGACCGTCGAGAGTGACAATGGTGGTTTGTGGTTCAGGTTGCTCCAAGAAATAAACAAGTATTTGAAGGGAAAGATCTCCTGGAGGAAAGTCAGTCAGACGACGTCCATACTACTGTGACATTAGATAAGATGGAATAACGTATGGCAGAGGAAGCTGACAGATATATGAGGGATGACACAGACGAACCACAATTGACACTTGTAGATGGAGATGCAATGGATGAAGACAATCTGCTAGAACGATTTGGGACAGAGTTATGTTTGCAATTAGAGATAGACGATGATACGGTGCAAGATCTTATCGATGATGCCTCACTCGTCGAGGCCTAGGCCTGTAAGTGTTTGTGTGAAGACGTTGATTTAAAATTAAGCTTAAAGTTAATTTAAACAACTGTGTTCTGACACTTTATTTTACTTTCTTTGTGCAGGACTTTAGTATGGCAGACCAGTTTCCAGATCCCGCTTCTATGAGTGCAGATGCATTCATGGGCTTCATTACACGGATGACGCCTGATCAGATGGCAGAGGATTCTCAGTACTGGGGAGCCAGAGGCACGGGTACTATGCCTCCGAGCTTCACACGCGAGGGTCCGACGCCTAGGGGGGGGACACCTATGGGGGGGGGGGGGGGGGGGGGGGGGGGGGGGGGGGACGCCTATGGGTACGATGCCTGCTTCTCAATTCACAACCGCTTTGACACCTAAGGGTGGGACAGAGGCGGGTACGTCCTCATCTACGCAGCATAGGCGCACTCGCCGATCTCGGCGATCATCAGGTGGAGGTGGTGGTTGCTGTGGAGGAGGGTCCACAAATGCTTTGACCCCTCCTCGCTAACGACCCCCGTTCTACCTAGGAACACCTCTTGACACAGCTCGGACACCTTGGGGGGCACACGATCCTAGTGCCTCCAAGCTCTATACTGTATGGGCAGATGGTTCTGTTGACATGGATAGAGTCACGACTGAGATGAGACAGTGGATTCGCCAGCTCGCGGAGCTACAATTTTTGACCAGCATTCTGACGTCTTGGGGTGAGCAGGAAAAGGACAAAGTCACTTACATAGTGGAGACCATCCTGAGAGAGTACGAGTCTGCTCCGGGTTCTGACATTTTTCTGAGGAGGTGGATCAAGGGTGTTGCACGGGACACCGTGAAACATCGACGAGATGCTGCTCGGAAGGCTTTCAGGACCGGCTCACCGAAGCCTTCGGGCATCCCACACGAGACGTGGCTGCAGATCAGGGAGGATGAGCCGACAGTCGGCCACACGGTTCAGATAGGAGTGTGAGGCCGCGCAGATAGGACAGATGACCAGGGGGACATCTCATCTTGGCAGCGGAGGCTTCGACACTTTTCGCTATGAGTTTGTGAGTTTCTAATCCAATCTTAACTATGGCGTTTTTTAAAACGCGATGAATCATGTATTCTTATTACTTTGATTTTTGTATAAACATAGAATCTTGTGATGCATCGAGCCCCGACACGTCAGGAGGAGTCACATGGATATCGCAGAAGTATCTATGAAGTATTGAATGATCTTGATGCTTCAGGAGAGCTTGTAGACTGGGAGGCCTTACAGTCTCGCTGATCGCTTGAGGTGAGACGTTAATATGTGTGAGTTGATTTACTTAAGTAAGTATATGTGAAGTAATATCAATACTAATTTTGTGAGTTGTCCTATATGCAAGTTGTGACGCCTAGTCATCAATGGACCGGATTTCATATATATGCTTTGTGAGACACAAACACACTTTTGTGTCTCCTTTTGTATAGACATATATAGATATATATAGTTATGATTATTGTTCAGATAGTTATTTTTTTCCTTATGGTTATGGTTATTGTCATTGTCATTGTATAGACATGGTTATTTCTCCTATTCTTGTATAGACATAGTTATGGTTCAGGTTTTGTTTATGGTTATGTTTAACTTTCTGGTTATGCTTATGGTTATTGTTAATTTTGTTTCTGGCTATGATCAAAGTGGTTATGGTCGGTTATGGTTTTAAGTTATGGTTATGCTTTTAAGTTATGGTTATGGTTCGTTATGGTCATTGGCCTTAATCTCATGTGAGATCCTACATGGAAAGCATGTAGGAGGCGTATACATGATTTTTTTTTTTTGAAAATTTTATGTAAAAACGAAGGGAACTCTGTCGAAATTTCTGCGGGAGCGGAGCACGGTTGATTTTGGTGTTGCTCGTTTTCTTGGGAAGAGGGCAGGAAGTCTGGTTGTGGTGGTTGTGTCCATCTTTTCCACGCGTATATCGATGCTCTTTGCGATAGTTTCACAGGGACACATATAGCAACGTTAAGCATCGCTATATACGTCAATAACACCTTTTTTTGTTGTAGTGGAAGACAATGAGGTAAGGGAGACATGCAAGTATGCTCACTTCTCATGTCAGAGGTGGCGAACTACACACCTTTAGATGCAAGTAGCAAGATGATAGGAATAGAGTAGGAATATGAGAGGGAGAGAGAGTGTGTGTATGATGGCGAATCCGCACACCTTAACATAAAAAATGAAAAGAACAAGCATAAACCATACTCACAATGAAGTGTATCCCAAACAACACAAGGTATGGCACCGAGATGGAGTGTGTTGATTGCTTGCAAAATATGAATACAATAGGTAGCATAGGGAAAGAAGATGAGAAGGGTACAAGACCATATGAAGCATAATTGAGGGACGGGAGTTGATGGCAAGTAATATCATGAGTGTAGCCATCATTATTCTTCTTGAAATCGTGCCTTCAATCCTTCATTACAAGTGTGTGGAGATATGGTACTCATTTTGTGCATGGTGATGGTGTTGTGATTATGTGATTAGGGTTCATGCCACTAGCATGTAGCACAAGGGTGTGTATGTGTAGGTCTGTGGGTATGTGTGTATGGGATAGTGTGTGTGTGTGTGTGTAGTGTAGTCCCATTTACAAAAGAGGAGGCCTCCTTTTATAGGCCAAGAGAGTCATTAGGGAAGAGATTATGAGCAAGAGGAGTTACTACAAAGTAACCTCAATTAGAGGCATTCCCCCAATGAGAGAGCTCCATGTGCCCTTATTATTGACCAATTTCCTCCTAATCGCCATCATCATGGCAAGCTTTGTCTCCATATGCCACCTTCCATAGCTTGAGTCTAAGAGCTTCCTTATAAAATTTGAGAGAATCTTGATAAAATAGAGCAATAATGGTGAGAAATCTATAAGAAATTGTGTGTGTGGAGCTGGATAACCACGACTTCTTCCCAAGTGGAAAAATAGGCTCCACCATTTTTTCTATACCTCCAAAACCATAGCTCCAAAATTTATTTAAAAAATAGGGACCAAAAGATCAGCTCAACACCTACAACTTTGCTGTTCAAAACTTTTTCCAATTTGGAATGGAAAAGAATAAAGAAAAATCCCACAAAAATATGTGTCTATTCTTTCCCTTCCAAAAGTTTTCTAGGTGGTCCCCTCTTGACTTCATGTGCAAGCGTTGTGTCCAATAATATTTGTTGACTCCAACTCAATAATGCATAAGATTCTCCTCCCTTTCACTGTTGACTTTTACTCTTCATCTGTAGTGACCGTCGGGTGAATTAGCATCTAGGTATTTTTTTTCTTTTCATAGGGTTTGTTTCTGCCTCTCCTTATTCCAAGATCCAAATGTGTCAAAACTTTGTCCTTGACCTGCCGATCCACTCTGGGTCCATGCAAGTGGACTTTGAAGATTTTCACCACATACAGTGGCTCTTTAAATACAGGTGTGTGACACCTACACGCTTCACGTTTTCCCATCTCCCTTCTCCCAACAGCAGAGCATGTATGTTGAAGCTTGCAGTTTCTGGCAAAAGATGTAATATAGGGGGGAGCTGAGACTAATCGAGAGCGAGAGTGGCACTAGAAGGAGACTCTATTCTAATTGTAGTCTCTGGATCTGCAGTAGCATCAAAAGAGCTGACTTCCACTCTCGTGTGCTTTGATTCTCTTTCCAACTTTCCCTTGCTCTTGAATCAATATACAACTGTTGCACAAGTCTTATGTGAGTAGCTACGCCTAGCAAAGTAAGGATTTCATGATTTTTAGATCCTGAAAAATCTTTGCAATTTATCCAATAGACTGCTTGACCATGTTCGATAATGAACCTAAAGTCATTAGAGATATGTCAAAAGCAGTGGGCGTAAATGCATGCTGAAGCTGCTCAAAGACAGACTTTGTTAAGTCCTCTGTGAACTAATAAACCTATTTTGAAGCAAAAGGGTTTAGGCAACGAAGAAGCTTAAGCTCTAACATGTGATGAAAGTGACGTATTATCACTTCAAAGACGAATTTTTGTTGATGTTTTTCGAGCTTAATATTCGCCATATCTGCAAGATATAATTTTATAACATAAATGTTGTCAGAGAAGAGGGGAAACTATCAAATTTGTGTCATGTTTGTTAATCCAGAGTCCTTACACAATTTGACTTAATTCATAGCAAACGAGGATATATTATGATTTTAGTGTTAAATTATGGTGGATACACAAGTGACGCATTCATGATAAAAGGATGCAGAATTACTCGATAAGAAATTCATGTAGGCATAGTGAGGGATGTAGCCTTCTGACACATAGCCTTCTAGGTGTCATCACATGCATAAGATTCAAGGTCTTTGTTACATATGGTTGTCAAGCTTAGAGGGTTGCACATGTAGAGTTATTTCCCATAGTCGTTGAAGAAGGACATGCCTATCTCAACAATCCTCCCCTTAGGCATGCACTATATTGAAGCAAGCTAGGTCGAGACTCAATGCCACACAGGCAACCAGTCACACAGAATGGGGTAGTCACTCAGACTATGGCAATCACACAGACTAAATCATGGTCTCAAACAGACATGGTGTTACACAAACTTAAGTATTCCTCCCCTTAAACATGAAAGGAGAAGGATAACCATATGTATAATTGTGAGTGTCTAGTCCCTTTACAATGTTCTAGAAATTGATAACTTTATTAACAAGTTGTTGTTCATATGCCCTATGCGCTTGGTTGATGTCATTTTCGTTGGTTTCTTCATAGGGTTGAAAACCAGGTGGCCATATCACGTCACCTTGTGGTAGTAGTGACCTTTATTTACAAATAGTTGCTTTGTGCCTATATGCTTGGTCATGTGATCTTGTCCTCGTTGTCGATGTCAACGAGTCTTAAAAATCTTCTGCTTTTAGGTGTCTGCTACAATCCATAATTGCAAACAATCGCCTTGAGTTTTGAAAAAAATGGTGATGATGTGCGAAGTAAAAAAGGCTTCAAAAAGCTTTCAAGCTCGATTATGTGCCTTGAGCTTCGCCACAGTGTGTAAAATCTTAGGAACAATCCCTGTTGTGTGGGAATGCACTCTTTACAAAAAGAAAATTCAATGACAATTAATCCCAAAAGAATGAGGCTACGTGGGCAGCTTTGCAAGTCGGCGCAGAAAAGCCGGAAGAAGCCAGTTAAGGGTGCTCTGTCGCTACTGCGAGACAAAAGCTCTTGGTACGGAGGACAAACGATGGCATCGGGTTTGGGGTTGCAAGCTGTGGTAGAAGCCTTCGGGCAATTTTGAGGGCTTAATTTAGGTAGGTAGCCCGGGCACACAATTGTTGTGCAACAAAATTATGCAGGAGCAAAAGCAGCTGAGAGAGGAGAGAGTTTTGAGCAGCACCTGGAGGAGTGCCTCACACCGGTGGTCAGCAAAAATAAGGGTGCCGCGTGCCAGTGGCCAGGAGGAGTCCGGTAAAGCAGTGGGTGGCTGGAGAAGAAGAGGGTGTTGCGGAGTTATGCTGATGATGACAATTGAGCTAAGAGGCTTGGTGAGAATATGGGTGGCTTGAGTAAGGTTGCAAGCACAGATGGCACAGGGAAGCACATAATTGATGAGCAAAGCAGTTTATGGATTACGAGAGAAGTCGAATGGCTTTACGCGGAGCAAAATAAAGTGGGCTTTGATTTGATGACAAGTGCTCCCACTCAGTTCTTCTTAATTAATTCCCTCAATGCAAAGCCCAATGCCACCTCATACCTTCCAAACAAAAATGACAGGCTCCTTAGCACAGAAATCCTCAGAGGCAAATGTTGCACTCCACACAAAAGTCTACTCTACTGTCCCTCGAAGGCTAAATTAACCCTAAGAGATTAAAAAGATAATAATGCAAAATCTAAATGCTAATGCAATGAAATTGGATTGATCAATTAGCAAGGAAAGAGAAGCTAATGGATCTAGTAGGAATATTATGCCTAATCTAGCCTAGGAGCATGGAACGATGATTAGGAGGTTCTAATAACACACCATGATCTGATACCAATTGTTAAGTTATGGCGGATACACAAGTGACGCATTCATGATAAAAGGATGAAAACTTACTTGATAAGAAATTCATGTACACAGTGCCTCACATATAGGCATAGTGAGGGATGTAGCCTTCTGACATATAGCCTTCTAGGTGTCATCACATGAATAGGATTCAAGGTCTTTGTTACACATGATTGTCAAGCTTAGAGGGGTTACACATGTAGAGGTGTTTCCCATAGTCGCTAAAGAAGGACATGCCTATCTCAACATGCAATACATACATTGTACAATGGGGAGGAGAATACACAAAGAGAGAGATGGAGAGAGGTGAACATGCCAGGAGTGTGAGGCATGCTCATCACAAGAACTAGACCTTGTTATGTTTGTTACATAATACACGTAAATGATTGAAGCGTGAACGTGAACAACCAGCTGGTGTGAGGTACACTCAACATAAGTCCTCGACGTTGTTGTAATGTTGATTGATAGTTTCATCTAATCCCTGATGAAGTGTGTGGAACACACAGCAGAACCATCAACGAACAATTTAAAAATTTCCGATTGTGGTCAAACATCGTACATATTTACATCCAAGACAACACCAAGTCATCTACTAACCAGTGGCATATCTACGGTTAAGAAAGCACAAGGCGTGTCATGCTAAGATGAAGAGGGCATAAGTATGCATCTCTCCACTCTTAGGTAGACAAACGTATCCCTCATATTTCTATGTAGTAAGAATGATTATGTGACTTAATCCAATGCGTGATCAAGTGTGGAACTGACAACACAAACGTCAGCGGGCAACTTAACAATCTCAGATGCAAGCCAAATATCGTATGTATCTACATCCAACCCAACACCAAATCATCTAGTGATGAACAATGACATGTATTTGGAGTTCGAAACACAAGATTAAGTAGTGCATCACACAAAGAAGAAGAGGGCATAGACTATGCATCTCTACACTCTCTGTTTGAGACTGAAATCTTGTGTGTACATGAAACAAACGACAATTTGAGTTGATCTAAATTTGAGCAACCTATAGGTCACTCTGGAGTGAGAGGTGTAGCATCATGCCTACTTGTTGAGAGAGAAGGAGAGAACACAGAAGTAGAACCCCAAAGTGTGTAGAATACACACATGAGATGATGTAAATATAGAGGGGACCTGGGTGCCATATATAGAGAAGCCATATATTGAGTAGCTTTCCATATAAGCTCAACACTTGGGATGAAAAACCCTAACTGTGGATGAAAAAACCCTTGGGGGATCAAGGGAAAAACCCACAGCTCTATATACACCCACCGTTATATTATAAAAATCATTGAATATACAAATGTTTACAAGGAGCTACATCACTCCTTTTACAATGAATGTTTTATGAGGAGTTACATTACTCCTATCCTATCAAATACAATAATGAATACAAAGGTTCAATAAAGAGGTGTAAAAGCTATCGATTAGATTGTAATCAAAAGTGTCTCCGTGAATCTGCTGTGTAGCTTGTCATCAATATCGCATCACCAAACATGTCTTCATGTTGTCATCAATATGGCATCACCAAACATATCTTCATAAATCTTTTATTGTCACCAAGTTTGTCTTCATAAAATCAATTCTTTGATCAATCCTACATAGATCATAGACTCCAAAAAAAAAAACATGTCATGAAAATTATTAGCATCGTTAATGAAATAATTACGTTCACAATGCCATAAGAGATGGTTCGCGACGCCACTCTTTTGACGACATATATACGCACGACAACATATGGTACATAAAGTATAAACGTAAAAGTACAAAATGTGTGATTACGTGATACAAATGATATGTGTATATACTACATAAAACAACATTTATCAATGTAGTGATCAATGAATACCATCAAAGTATTAACAGAATATCATCATTATATCAATAAAAATGAATAAATGATCATGGTATCAACGAAAAGCATCATGATATCACCGAGAATAATTATTGTATCAACAAAATAACATCATGGCATCACCGAGAATAACCATGGTATCAACGAAACATCATCATGGCATCACCAATAATAACCATGGTATCAACGAAACAACATCATGGTATCACCGAGAATAACCATGGTATCAACAAAACATCATCATGGTATCAACAAAAATCACCATGGAATCAACGAAATATCATCATGGAATCATCGAGAATAACCATGGTATCAACGAAATATCATCATGGCACCACCGAGAATAACCATGGTATCAATGACATATCATCATGGTATCAACGAAAATCAGCATGACCAAAGTGTTAACAAAACATCATCATGGTACCATCAAAATCACTATGGTATCAAAGAGAAATTATCAATAAAACGATGTAAACTATATCTCTAAAAGAATAATTATACGAGAATCAATGAACGAGTATATCATATAACAAAAGATCATGTACCAACAATAGCTCGATAGAATTTGGACGATCATCAACGGCTCGACTGAATCGGAACGATGTGTAACTGGCTTCTGCAGCAAAGTTACGTCAGTAACAAATATATGATTGATGAAAAAAAATATAATTGAGAAGTTTTCAATTATGAGAAAAATCAAAAGCAAAAAGTAAAATTTTGATTTTCAAACATATTCGCAGTCCGAGACGATAACCCAAAATCGGTGCAGAATTTGAAAACACTTCCTTCTGCAAAGTTGTAGACCACATCGATTCCGGTCTCTATCGGGGGTAGTTTCTGCAAAATCGTTTTCAATTAGCAGAAAAATTAAAAAACAAAAAGCAAAAGTTGCTTTTCAGGTATATACGCGGTCCGCGAACGATAACTCAAAATCCGTGCAGAATTTGAAAACACTTCCTTCTGCAAAGTTATAGACCATATGGATTCCGGTCTGCCGCGGAAGTAGTTTCTGCAAAATCGTTTCCAATTAGCACAAAAATCAAAAACAAAAATCGGAAGTTTCTTTTCAGGTATGTACGCAGTCCGTGAACGATAACTCAAAATCGGTGCAGAATTTGAAAAAACTTCCTTCTGCAAAGTTGTAGACCACATTGATTTCGATCCCTCAACTAGGTAGTTTCTGCAAAATCGATGTTTATGAGGAGAAAAATTGAAAACAAAAACGTACTGCTCTTATACCATGTTGAGAGAGAAGGAGAGAACATAGAAGTAGAACCCCAAAGTGTGTAGAATACACACATGAGATGATGTATATATAGAGGGGACCTGGGTGCCATATATAGAGAAGCCATATATTGAGTAGCTTCACATGTAAGCTCAACACTACTGCACACCACGAGTTGACCACTAAACCCTAAGCTCAGCCCTGTGGTGAGAGATAGATAGTTGCACCACATGAGTGAGAATCTAAGTCTGTCCTAAAACCCTTCTCTGCAGTGAGCCAAGTGGCTGCACAACATGAGGAAAGGGATTAATTTCAAAACACTTCTCGAGTAAGCCAAATGGCTACACACCACGAAGTGGCCTATAACCTGCAAGCCAACTCTATGATGAGAGTAAAACAACTACACCACACGAATCTGGCACAACACACAAAAACAAGTTAGAAAAGAACAGTACAAGTTGAAAGCATTACCTCAACCTGTGGCTGTTTTAAAACTCTTCTCAAACTCTGGCACTCCTTTCAATCAAAATCGGCTCAAGCTCTAGAACTGCTTTTGATCGAAGCCGACGACGATACCTTATATAAGATATTTTTCGATTGAAAGCATTTTTGATTGAAAGTTCTTTCGATAAAAATTATTTCGATCAACAAGAAAATAAAAATAATATTTAGTGATTATACGGGATTTTGGAATATCATATGGTGTTTTATACGTATAATTTTTTTGGTACGGACGTACAAATGAAATGCAGATACTTATACTTACAAATGCATATATACATTATGGAAAATATTCTCATGCATCTTAAAGTGAAGAATCAATCTCTTAGCACTCGTTCCCACTAGGTACGTGCCACAACACAACAACATGTTGCATTTGATTATTTGTTGATTGAAGAAATGCACAGTCCAATGTAGACGTTTCTCATGCCACACTAATATTTTAAGCTATCATTAGTGTAATACGAGTATTAAAAAGCTCAAAAATAATGTATCAATTTTAAAAGCTAGAAAACAAAAGCTTGCAAATATAAAATCCCGGATTATAATAACGGGACCAAACAACATTAGATTTTAGGGTTACTTTGTGTTCCCCATTCACCCAAAGATTAAGGGTCAAAGCATCTTTTGAAATATTAGCATGAAAACAACTCAGCAAAACAATGAGGTATGACTACATCCCCCACTGCAGCACGGGGATCTAGTTGGAATGCAAAGGGCAAAGCCGGCGTCCATGGCATCAAATCTCTATGTAGCCGTTCCCACTTGTCATGTTGAAACCTTGGTAGGCCCTCGTATGTCTCTCTTTCTCTCTAGTTTTATTAAGCATGCTAATTTAGGTTAATAAAATGGGTGTGAGTAATCCAATCATCAAATATCTATGATTGTTTTGTCCACTTTTTAATGAAAAATATCAAATGCGTTATAGTTGTTTTCAGTAAAATAGAAAGAAGTACTAAAATTTGATTATTTTTGCTCCAAAGTATTGCACGATAATGCTAGAGGTAGATGACGTGTACTTATAACCTTTATCTCACATGCACACGCACATAGATATCCACCTTCACACATTTTCTTTTGTGTTTGTTTGTAGATTTTTGGTTGCAAGTGGAGATAGTGTTTTGTGTTTACATGGTGAGAGAGTCCTCCCGCTAGTGTAGAGTTCTTCAATTGCACAAGAGCTCCTTTATTGTGCTCCTTGCTCATCATTTCTTCACATAAAGAGAGAATACGTAATAAAAAATATGGAAAGAATATAATATAGGATGAAGTTGTTGGGGCGAAATGTGTGTGGTGTCTAGGAGAAGAGTGTGAGCCTCTTATATTTCATGCAAAGTTGCCCACACTGGGCCCGGATCGGGCTGTGTGTCCTACTTGTGGGCTGTCATGCATGAGAAGTGGCTAGATTTTTTTGGGCAAGCTAATCTATTCAATAAATCATCATTTCATGTCTAAATCCCTTTTTTGGGTCCAATTTTTTCTTAAATATCATGTTCTAAAAGTTCTAACAGCATGGGGCAGTAGTGGTAGTGATAATCATAGTAGTATTACACATGGTGGTCTAGCCAAAGATGGTTGGTGTCAGGGAGTGATCAATGAAATTCTATGGGTGCTTGTAGGTGCAGGACAGAGCGCTAAAGCAAGTGTGAAGACCCTTGGGAGAAAAATGACTAAGAACATGTATGCATGATCTGGTTTTGTAGGCCAAAAAAGGCTCCAATGGCGGCCAACCCGGTTGGTAGGGTGAGGTGCCCAAAGTGCTAGAATTGTGCCTAGAAATGTGGTGTTCAAGGTACTCTACAAGTTTCTCCAGATGGCTCCTCAAAAGAGAGCTACCATGTGAAAGATATCAAAGTTCAAATATGGAAGGCTTTGCAGATCCTCAACAGAGAAGGAAAGTGCATATATATGGTTAGAGATAATGTCAATGGATAGCTATGATGTGCTCAAGTTGTGGTGCATGCCAGCCTTTTTGGACCCACAATTGGAGCTTAGATGGGCAAGTTATGGCCGGTTGAAGATTTGTCAGGGGCCAATTATGTGGTATTCTGTTTTCCTCGATAGACGTGCTATATGGAGCTCTTTCAACTTCCCAATGATTTAAGAAGTAGTATGCATTGGGTGGAGTAGGCAAGATTTGACCCCAAGGCGTCCACTAGGAAATATGTAAGATAGCATATGCAAACAAGATAAGGATTTATAATTAGATAGAATAATAGAAAAAAGTACTTACATAAAAGGTTTTTTAATTGAGAAAGGGAAACGTTTCATACATAAGGGCTGGTTTTTTTTACAAAAAGGCATACATAAGGGGTACATATAATAATTGAAAATATACAGGTAAGGGATTATTTAAATACCTCTTGTTTGCACATGCTATATGCAATTTTTACATAGTGGAATCCCAGGGATTCGACGGTGCATCAATAAGAGCTATGGAGGTTTAGATATTGATGGTTGAAGTTAGGAGTATTTGCAGAGAGGATGGTGTCAAATGGCTTTCAATGTTTTTGGGACGTGAGATGCGAGGCCATCAAAGAGTCAAAGTGTTGTGAGACTCTCAAAGCTCAAACTGAGCAAGGTGAGGTTTCAAGCGGGCTTTTTGGAAGGCCAATTTGACACTAGAGCAAGGACTAAGATGATTTCAAAGTGGGGAGGGAAAAGTTGTTAAAAAAATGGAGTCCCATAAGGTTTTTTAAAAACACCCAAGGGGGGAACGTCCATGAGCCACCACGTGGCTTTCAAATAGGCCCACATGTGGTGGAACAAGCATCCCACTTATGCTATTTATAGTCTAATATGGGGACTCTATGAGCATCACAAAAGGAAGGCAAGAGCTCCCCTTGGGGCTCGCCATGGCAATAGTGCTCCGCAGGTGGCATCGAGCACGTCTATGGCAGTGTCTGGCAGTGGTGCGATAATTTTGGTGGAATTTGGTGGCATGCCTATTGGCAATAATTCAAGTCGATAGTTGGTTGTGGTGATGTGGCGTTTGGTGGCACCCCTTGGGCATTAGGAAAAATTTGGACTCAATTGGGCCCTGCAAGAAATGCCAACTCAGCATAGAGAGACGTAATTCTAGAAAATACAAAAGTATTCTTTTGGAACTTTATTTCTCATAGTACATACCTAAAATTTTGCTCGATCACTCAAGTGCATTCTCGTACAGATTGCTTTTTGAGAGCCCAACTTAAGAGTATACAAAAATCCATGTCCATGAACCTTAATGAGTGTTGTGATGTGCGATGAGAGAAAACACATAAGAGTTGTTTTCAAAATACAAAAAGAATACCAAGGATGCATCCAAAACGTACAAAAATCTTAGAATATCACTTTGAAACACTCCATATTCTTACATCTCAACTCAAGATTCAGACTTTTTAAGCCTAGGGCCTCACAAGGTCAGAACCAAGTGAATAGAGGACCATGAGACCCCTCATGGGTCTCTATTTACTTGGCCTATTTATTATACTCAAAAGCAGCATCTAATTTCTCATATTTCTAATATGAAACTAGTTTATCCACTTCCTTGATGCATTGCTGCATATTGGCAAACATGCAATGCCAAACTTGCATAGGATCATTATCCCCAAACAAAACATTAAACCTATTCAATCAGTTCATGCACAATCAGTTGAAAAGAATGTTGTTTTAGTAGAGTGTTGTAACCATCAGAGGTTTAGAAAGAACAACATTTTTCATGCCGTGAATAGAATATGCATTAGACAAAGTCATCACTGTTGAGAGAGAGAGAGAGAGAGAGAGAGAGAGAGAGAGAGAGAGAGAGAGAGCACATAAATAGAACCCCAAAGTGTGTAGAATACACACATGAGATGATGTATTTATAGAGGGGACCTGGATGCCATCTATGGAGAAGGCATATATTGAGTAGCTTCACATATAAGCTCAACACCCACGCTCAAATAAGGGTCCCTAACTGTGGATGAAAAAACCCTTGGGGGATCAAGGGAAAAACCCACAGCTCTATATACACCCACCGTTAAAAATCATTGAATATACAAATGTTCATGAGGAGCTACATCACTCCTTTTACAATGAATATTTTATGAGGAGCTACATCACTCCTTTTACAATGAATGTTTTATGAGGAGTTACATTACTCCTATCCTATCAAATACAATAATGAATACAAAGGTTCAATAAAGAGGTGTAAAGGCTATCGATTAGCTCGTAATCAGAAGTGTCTTTGTGAATCTGTTGTGTAGCTTGTCATCACTATCGCATCACCAAACATATCTTCATGTTGTCATCAATATGGCATCACCAAACATGTCTTCATAAATCTTTTATCTTCACCAAGTTTGTCTTCATGAAATCAATTCTTTGATTAATCCTACACAGATCATAGACTCAAAAAACATAGTCATGAAAATTATTAGCATCGTTAGTGAAATAACTACGTTCACAATGCCATAAGATATGGTTCATGATGCCACTCTTTTGACGAAATATATACACACGACAACATATGTGGACATAAAGTATGAACATAAAAGGTACAAGATGCATGATACGTGATGAAAATGACATGTGTATATACTACATAAAAAGACATTTATCAACGTAGTGATATCAATGAGTATCATCAAAGTATTACCAAACGTTGAAGCTCCACGACCATGGAAATCTTTAAGAGCTTCCATTATGAAGCAATTTTTGGCAACCGAAGCCAAAGACAAAGTACTCATCGAATGGCAAAGATTGAAGCTGTCTCCCTATGAATCTATTCACAAATATGTAGACAAGTTTTGAAATTTACATCTCAAAGGCACTTTCTTCAAAAAGATGGATTTTGGAGAGAAAAAACAACAATTTTGTGTGGACTTAACTGAAGAAATGGCGGAGTATGTCAACTCCCAAAGGCCACGCACTATATTCGCGGTTATACACCATACTATGGTGGCTTCTCAAATCAATTTCCAAACAGGGGCTAAGAGAAATCTTAAGGCCACAGAAAACAAGGGTTCCACTAAGCTTAAGGGGAAGGACAAGGTCCAAAAGTCTCCTAAGGTCAATTCCAATAACAACAAAGCTAAGGAGAAGGGAGTTTACAAAGGCAAAAACAAACTCTCTTGAAGATCTTGAGCGTTATCGCAAGGATAACCGCTGTTTCGAATGCGGGGACCAAGGGCATGCGTACCGCGCTTGTTCCCAAAAGAACACCTTCCATGAGCCTCCTAAAGCTACCTTGGTTGAAATCCAAGAAGAGGAATCTCACCACAAAGACTTTCCTCTATGCCATGCTTGGGGAAAGGTAAGAGAACATGATGCCTTTAGAGCCTGCAAATGCTCGAAAGCGCCAAAAAAGTGCATGTTAGTGTGTTTCAAAGCACCAAAAAGTTCTTCAAAGTATTTCAGAGCGCTTTCAAAGTGCACTAAAGTGATTCATGGTGCTTGAAAGTGCCACAAAGTACTATAGAGTGCTTCAAAGTTCTTTCTAAACTCTAAAGTTATTTCGAGTGCTGCAAAGTGCCACAAAGTGCCCTAGAGTGTTCTTAAATAGCACTGAAGTGCTTTCAAAGTGCTTCGTAGTGCTTGAAACTGCCATAAAGTGATTTAGAGTGCTTTCAAGTGCCCCAAAGTGCTTTACAGTGATGCAGAGCGCTTTAAAGGGCACCAAAGTGCATGACAAGTTTCTTGAAAGTGCCACAAAGTGCTTCAGAGTGTTCTCCAAGTGCATTGAAGTGCTTCACTAGTGGATAGAAGTTGAACAATACAAAAGATTGAATTAGAAACTGTGAATTTCTAGAAATAGACACCAAATCCCACTCTTCACCTACTCCCACCTCTCAACCAACCCCACCTCACTTTGGTTGAAAAGGTGGAGGAATTACATACCTACTTTCTTTGTGGACAAAAGGTGAAGTCATACCTACTTTTGTGAAAATACACCCCGAGGTGGTAGTAGTAAGTGCTGCAATTAAATTTCAGTACTTTATAATATTTTTTTATGTCTTTTGTGTGGCAGTGGGATTTGTACATGTGGTTCCAGGAGGCTCATCCTAACATTACGATGTCCCTTAGATGCTTTGAGGGTCCGAAGTCGTACTTCATACGCAAGTCAAAGGACCACAATCTTGACCTGCTATTGTGAATACCATGTTCAACTTTTTTACTTGAAGAAAGGCTTAAATAAGATGTGCCATGGAAGACCTGCAGTTGTCTTGTGTGCAGTCCAAGTGGTGGAATAGTGCAGTGCACAGCATCAAAAGCCACTTTTTCATCCTTGACAGAAATGTGGGAGTCTGTATTGTGTCCAAAGCCAAATGATAGTGCTTTTCACCGTAGAAAATGTCTTTTGGGAACATGCACTGATTGCGGGATTAAAGGACTCTTGTTGTGTTCTGTCGAAGAGAGTGATGGTATCTCTAGAATGTCTTTCAAGCTTTTTGACAAGGTTCCTACACAGGAAAAGGATGAATAAGTTCTAGCTAAATGTCAAAAAGATCTCATGGCTCAGTAACTCAGTTTGATGAGTTTCATTTTTGTGCTTCGAGGGAATCTCGGGAAGTTCATCAAAAACAACTACTTGTACAGGTGGCAAGCTCAACAGTTCACGGACTGTTTGGCCAATTTTCCTGACAATGTAGTTGTGTCTATAATGGATTTTGCATAGCATTACTCCTTCAAGGTGCAAAATGAGATCCATTCAATGCATTGGTATTCATCTCAGGTCACATTTCATACTTACGTGATGCGCTTGGCTCTATACAAAAGTCGACTCACTTCTACATCTCTGATCACAAGACACATGACACTTTGTTTGTGCAGCACTGTTTTATTTTGCATAATGAATGGCTGAAAAGAAATGGATATAGTGTCAAGCGACATTGGGTGTGGTCGGATGATGCTGCGTTACAATTCAAAGCAAGGCGACCATTCTATTTTGTTGCATGATTCTTCAATGTGAGAGGTGTCAAAATGACACACAATTTCTTTGCTTTAGGTCATGGTAAGGGCGAACATGACGGGGCTGGTGCATGTTGAGAGAGAAAGAGAGAGAGCTCAGAAATAGAACCCAAAGTGTGTAGAATACACATATGAGATGATGTATATATAGAGGGGACCTGGATGCTATATATAGAGAAGCCATATATTGAGTAGCTTCACATATAAGCTTAACACCCCCGCTCAAATAATTGTCCCTAACTGTGGATGAAAACACCCTTGGGGGATCAAGGAAAAACCCACAACTCTATATACACCCACCGTTATATTATAAAAATCATTGAATGTACAAATGTTCATGAGGAGCTACATCACTCCTTTTACAATGAATCTTTTATGACAAGCTACATCACTCCTTTTACAATGAATGTTTTATGAGGAGTTACATCACTCCTATCCCATCAAATACAATAATGAATACAAAGATTCAATAAAGAGGTGTAAAGGCTATCGATTATGTCATGATCAAAAGTGTCTCTGTGAATCTGCTCTATAGCTTGCCATCAATATGGCATCACCAAACATGTCTTCATAAATCTTTTATTGTCACCAAGTTTGTCTTCATGAAATCAATTCTGTGATCAATCCTACATAGATCATAGACTCAAAAAACATAGTCATGAAATTTTTTAGCATCATTAGTGAAATAATTACATTCACAATGCCATAAGAGATGGTTTGTGATGACACTCTTTTGAAAACATATATACGCACGACAACATATTTGTACATAAAGTATGAACGTAAAAGTACAAGATGCGTGATTACATGATGCAAATGACATGTGTATATACTACATAAAACAACATTTGTCAACGTAGTGATATCAATGAATATCATCAAAGTAAAACATCATCATTGTATCAATAAAAATGAATAAATCATCATGGTATCAATGAAAAGCATCATGCTATCACCAAAAATAATAATTGTATGAACGAAACAACATCATGGTATCACCGAGAATAACCATGGTATCAACGAAAGAACATCATGGTATCACCGAGAATAATCCTTGTATCAACGAAACAACATCATGGTATCACCGAAAATAACCATGGTATCAACGAAACAACATCATGGTATCACCGAGAATAACCATGGTATCAACGCAACAGCATCATGGTATCACTGAGAATAGCCATGGTATCAACAAAACAACATCATTGTATCAACGAAATATCATTATGGTATCACCGAGAATAACCATGGTATCAATGAAACAACATCATGGTATCACCGAGAATAACCATGGTATCAACGAAATACCATCATGGTATCAACGAAAATCACCATGACCAAAGTACTAACAAAACATCATCATGGTACCATAAAAATCACTATGGTGTCAACAAGAGATTATCAATAAAACGACGTAAACTATATCTCTAGAAAAATAATTATATCAAAATCAATGAATGAATATATATATCATATAACAAAAGATCATATACCATCAGTAGCTCGACCGAATTTGGACGATCATCAACGGCTCGACTGAATCGGAACGATATTCATGAAAGATATCCGTGACCATATCTATAGATATTTGATATTTGGAAATGTAGGTATCCAAGAGAAAATCATCAGCAAATGTCTCAGTACGTATTAGACAGCTTGAAATAGTATAGACTTTTGAGAACATATATCTATAACACAGATTCGATTTGTAACTGTCTTCTGCAGCGAAGTTACGTTAGTAACAAATAAATGATTGATGAGAAGAAAAATATAATTGATAAATTTTCAATTAGGAGAAAAATCAAAAGCAAAAAGCAATATTTTCTTTTTAGACGTGTATGCATTCTGCGAACAATAACTCAAAATTACTGTAGAATTTGAAAGAAGTTTCTTTTGCAAAGTTATAGATCACATCGATTCCAATGGCTCACACAAACCATTTCTGCAAAATAGTTTTCAATTAGGAGAAAAATAAAAATTTTCTTTTCAGGCATGTACGCTGTCTGCGAACGATAACTCAAAATCAGTGCAAAATTTGGACAAAGTTTCTTCTACAAAGTTGTAGAACAAATCAATTTGGTTCCTTCGCGAGCTGTTTCTGCAAAATTGTTTGCCATTGGGAGAAAAATTGAAAACAAAAAGCGGGAGTTACTTTTCAGACATGTATGAAGTCCACGAACGATAACTCAAAATCGGTGCAGAATTTGAAAAAAGTTTCTTCTACAAAGTTGTAGACCGATGCCTCTTGCGGGCTATTTCTGCAATGTCATTTTCAATCAAGAAAAAAATCAAAAACAAAAATTTCCTTCTCTGATACCATGTTGAGAGAGAAAGAGAGAGCACAAAAATAGAACCCCAAAGTGTGTAGAATACACACATGAGATGATGTATATATAGAGGGGACCTGGGTGCTATATATAGAGAAGACATATATTGAGTAGCTCAGTGTAGTGGTCAAAAGAGTCCTCACACACAAGCTGTTGAAATCTGATAAGTGGGTGTTGCATAACGCTTCAAGCGTTGTTGCATTTCTCAATGCAACTGTCAGAAATCAATGCCCATAGACAAGCAAGAAAGTCGATCGTGCTTTTTGGGAGTTTAAGCTATGTGATGTCGATAGAGTTATAACGTGGGATTGCATGCGCATGACAGGGCCTCAATCTTGGAAATGTTTGAATGGATACAATCAGACAGATATGAACGGACTAAGGCATAGACTGCTCTCTTACTTTTGTGGTGTGTGTATCAAAGGTCAATGGAGGAGATGTGCCAACAAAGATCATGTGTAGGGGTGGATATACTTGCAAATACAACCCACAACTATGGATGAAAGCAAGGGAGAGCCAGGATGAGGATGAATATGCCCCCATGTATGCTGGCCACGATGATGACCTGAGCGATACCTTAATGGTTGGCCAGAACTTTGCAGTGACTGAAGAGTAGGCAGGTGTAGACTTCTATGTCCTGAAATGCGCAAACACAAAGCACCTTGCTAGAACAAAGGAAATGATCAATGACACAACATCGTAAAGAAAAATTTGTATGTAGTTGAGGGCCAATTCTATGACAAGGTAAATGACCAAGATGATACTTATGTCTTGTTGCACAACAAGCCCACTGCTCTAATATACTCCCATCTGGTACAATGCATCAGGTTTTCATGTCCATGAGGTGTGATATGTCAAATGACATATTCGAGCAAATCTATAACAACATGTCCCCAGAGGAGAACTTGTAAGATTTATCTCTGTAAATTTGACTTGAGGACTTGTCCAACACTTTTAACAGTAGCTAGCACATTTATAAATTAAAAAAAAGGAGGCAGGGAACTCTATTGAAGATAGTCAGGAAGGATTACATCAAAGCTCACGAGGGGGGATCACCTTACTACTTACCCCTAAAATTACAGCTAAATACCCCTGCTGAATAGCTAGCACTTTTCACAGTAGAGTGATAAAAGATGTCTTTTAGAACACTTGAAATCACTTCAGAGCACTTGACCAGTTGAACAACACTTTATTGGCCCCCTAAAACACTTAAAACCTCTTTTGAGGACTTTAATAACCCCCTGAACCACTTGACCAGCTCTTTGGCCCACTTAGGACCACCTGACCAGCACTTTTAACCACTTTATACTACTTGACAAGAACTATGAACCACTTGACCAAAACTTTGAACCACTCGAACAACACTTTTAATCAATTGACAAGCACTTTGAACCACTCGAACAACACTTTTAACCAATTGACCAACCCCCTAAACCACTTGGACAACACTTTGTTCCACTTGATCACCATTTACCAGCCCCTTGAACCACATGACCAGCTCTTTGGACCACTTGACCAACAATTTTAAGCACTTTATACCACTTGACAAGCCCCTTGACCCACTTGGCCAGCATTTTATACCACTTAACAAGCACTCTGAACCACATGACCAGCACTTTGAACCACATTACCAACCCCCATAACCACTTGGACAACACTTTGTACTACTTGACCACCGTGAACCACTTGACCAGCTCTTTGGACCACCTGACCAACACTTTTAAGCACTTTGTACCATTTAGACAACACTTTGAACCACTTGGCCACTTAACCAACACTTAATACCAAATCCAATTGACAATAGTAAAAAGAGTTTCCTTGCAAAATTCTTCATAGTATATTTAGGTTTAGATACAAGAATAATTATCTTTACAAGGAGTTAGCGTTTTTAAGGCGTAAAGTCAGTTATTTAGAAGACTGCTCTAGCCATTGTTGCTGAGGTGGCCCGTTAGACTTGGTTGCATGAGGTGGCAATTGTAGAATCTTTTAAGCATTTTGAAGCAATTTTAACCACTTTGAAGCACCTTCAAGCACTTGCAGGACTTTGCAAGTGATAAAAAGTGCTTCAAAGTGCTTTAATGTGCCTGCAAATGGTTCAAAGTGCAAGCTTGCAAGTGCATAAAAATTAGGCACTTTTTAGCACTTGTAGGCATTTGTACGTGTTCATAAGTGCTTGGAAGTTCTTGAAGATGCTCTATCTGTCCACTTGCAGCACTTTGAAAGGCACCTACTAGCACTTGGAATATCTTTTTAGCATTTTGAAGCACTTTCAACCACCTCCAAACTGTTGCAAGTGCTTGCAGGGTCTCAAAAATGGTTAAAGGTGTTTAAAAGTTCTCTGGAGTGAGTGCAGAAAGCACTTTTAACTACTTTTTAGCAATTTTAACCACTTTGAAGCACCTTCAAACACTTGCAAGAGTTTGCAAGTGGTTGAAAGTGCTTCAAAGTGCTAAATGTTTTGGCAGGTGGCTCAAAGTGCTTGCACAAGTGCATAAAAGTTAGACACTTTTAGCACTTGCAGGCATTTGTAGGTGTTTAAAAGTGCTTGAAAGTGCTTGCAAGTGGTTAAAAGTGTTTGCAAGTGCTAAATAGTCAAGAAACTTTTAGCAGTTTGCAAGAACTTTTGACCACTTTTATGCTCCTGCAAGCACTTGCAAGCATTTCTAGGTGTTTGCATGTGCTTAAAAGAGCCTATAGGTGACTGAAAGTGCTTAAAAGGTGAACACTTTCAACCACTTATAACAATTTCTAGAAATTTTTATAGTTTAAAGACAGAGAAGACTGCAGTACCTACATGACTGACACCTCCTCCTTCATCCTTGCAGCATCATTGAGTCCAAAGGACCTGAAGAGTACCCTTGTAAGAGCTACGATTTCAGTCTCCTTTTTGGCAATCGCATTTGAATTTTTTGTTGGAGAGGATTTTAGTTTCTCCACCTCCTCTCTGAGGCTCTACACCTCTGTAGTGATGGGTACACAAGCTGAGGAGGTCATCGGCAAGATTATCCACCCATGTTGTGTAGAGGGGATGAGAGGCTATCCACATGTGTTATAGAGGGAAACTGGAATGAAAGGGAAAGGGTAGACTGGCATGTGGTTCTTCTCCCAACCTGCCTACTTATAGCGCTTGGCCCTTACAAGCAGGTCCCCTTAACACATGCCTGGTCCTTGGCTCCTAGCCGTACTGAGCCATTCAGTCCCTGGCCCTTGGCCTGCTACCCGGTCCTACCATTCCTGACATTACTCCCCCCTTGGAGAAGCATTTTCGTCTGCACAAACACAGGTGATGGTATCTTCATAAGAACACTAATGTTTTCCACCGTGACATCCCTCATGGATCCAACGGTTCATTTGAGTGAAGCCCGGTTCAGTAGGAGGTTCAATGAAACCAAGAGTTTCATCTTGATTTTCTACATTGTTGTCCATTTGCAACCATCTGATGGGACCGATTCCTATCCAAACATAGTGTGTAGACTCCATTTAGAATGCTAATGAGTATGGTAAACGAGTTTATCACAACAAAGATGTACCTGAAAGAGTACCGCTTTTCACTTTCCGTGAAAGTAGCTTGCTGACCCAGCTCATCAGCCGAGTGTAATTCCTTGACTTGTGCTCAAACTTCATCAGTAAACAACCCCACCATAACTAGTGTTCAAGGTTGAGAATCTGACTTATACATGAAGAGCTAAACCTAGTCGCAAACATGCTTTAGCTGATGGTAAGAAAACTCCAAGTAGAGCAATAAATGCTTACTAATTGGACCGTTTGGTGCTAACGTACGCACTTTGGATATCCTTCATCACAAGATTAAACTTTGTAATCTTCCTATCCCCTTGGATAAATGACAGTACTGAGGTGTGTTTGGCTCGATTTACAGAAAGTCTTCCCAAATGATTGGTAAACGGGAATCACAATATTGTGTAACATTGTTGAGGCATCATCAATGTCTGGAATAACCATCGTGGTTAACTTTAAAAATCCACAAACACCCAAACCGAGCCATGACCTCTATTGGTGATTAGTAGTCCCAAAAGTAATCTCATAGAGATACTGCACATAGAGTGCAAAATACTTCATAAACAACAACTTGACGAAGACGCATGCCGTTCCAAATTAGCCTTTGCTAAACACTAGGGCCCATAACACCTAGTGTGCATGCATTTAGCAAAAAATAGATCCGAACCTGTATATCCATGATCATCCTTGCCCATACTTATGGCAAATGTGATGCGTCTAACACACATTAAAGAGGAATGTAAATAGTTCTGAAAAGAAACTAAATACTTTCAGTTGCAATCATTTGCAAGCCTTGCTGAAACGTCTGAACCATAATAGAAGGTGAAACACTGATCACTTCTAGGTACAAACAATGAAACTTTTTCATTAACAACTCATAGCATTTCTATATGTAAAAAAACCATCTGTAATGCTCTTTAGTAGCACTTGTATCTTAACAAGTCATTCTAAGTATCCGACAATTTCTGGCCACTTGAAATTGCTCCTAATACTTCGTGCTGAAAATGGTCTAGAAAATAGATTGGACCAGAACCTAGGGACTTTGTCTTGACACATATTTGAAATCGTGGGTGCCAGTGTCAGTCTCAACTAAGGATGTCTGAAAAAAGAACATCCTACAAGTACAAGATGTACTTGTGTGTGGAGGTAACTGCAAACACTCTACGACGGGAGTGAGAGGGACCCTCATTATCCTTGCTCCACACTTGCTAAACTGAACTCCTTGAGTCCCTAGACCATGTTGTATCACATGTGACAACATGTGCCAAATCGAATCCGACAAGTGGGTGCATAACAACATAATGTACATTGGACACTATGGCCGAAAATACTTGTTCCGACCTACCCTTGGCATGGCCCTCGGGATTGAACTGAAAGTTCAGTTACCCGTATTCAAATGCATAGGAGCACGTCTCCCACCCGTGAAAAAACCAAGCAACATTGCAATCCAAACCCGTTGGGTAGAATCTACGTAGTCAACCCCTTGGTAAGACCCTTTGTAGAAACTACTCAACTAGCAGGTAACAGTAATCAACATAGTTAACCATGTACAGAATGATGAGAATCAACCTAAAAATTTGAAATTTTCCTCTATCGCGTGGTAGATTGCGGAATTCTTTCCTTGAAAGTATAACGGGAATAGATCAAATTGTGATCCTCAATGCCTATGGGGTGATTTAGTAAGCACCCGCTAGGTCTTACCCTGAAAATTGTGGTACAATAGACACTCATAGTGCTATAGAGAGAGCAAGAGATCCACACAAATCAGATGCCTAGCTTGTATGAACAGCCATGCTGTTTGCTGCCTCTAGACTCCGTGGTATAGATCAGCTGATGTGAGTTTAAGATTATCAAAAACTCAACTTGTGCGTCGCACTAGATACATGTAGTGAAAAAATGACACCCTAAACATCCGTAATGACAACACGCTTGCTTGTCCATTAACGTCGAGGTGTTCGATGTGTATTCCACTAGGGAGATCTGTGTGATCTGAAGAACAATCACCCAAGGAATTTCAACAGTTGGGTCGTACCCGAGATCTCACAATGACTCTTAGCCACTGATCCGAGCCTATCACAAATTTTTGTTTATCATATTTTGTTGGTTTTCCTTGCTTCTAGAGGTTTACAATAAAAGAAAGAGTGAGAACAACCTCTTGGAAAAATTTAAAAAAAATGATTTTTTCTTGACTAGTTCACCGGAGGTGAAAGGTAGAGGGAGAACCTAGTGGTAAAGGGAAGGGAAAATATGTAAATGTGAAAAGAAAAGATATGATGTGGTTGTGGAGCCATGCACCCATGATTCAAGGGACATGAGTGGCTCATATCATCATGGCTTTGGAGCCATATGATGATTCAAACAAATGGGACCCAAGTGGAAGACTTGGTAAAGGAAGAAACCAGGCACATGATTTTGTTGAATTTTTAAAAAATACTTCCACTCCGATCCAAGAAAAGTTGTCTTCATCAAAGTTGTAACTGACGAGCTGAAGATTCTGGCCATATTTTTTTTATAAGTTTTGCACCTACGGTCTAGGAGATATGGCCAAAATGGTGGACGGCAGTTTTTTCAACTGTGGTGGAGACCACCCCCCTACCTTTACACACACACACCCTTCCTTTTCCACATTGAGACCTTCTTTTAAATCAGCCATTAGTCTTCTCACCCTCCTCTCCTTCCTCCTCTCTCTCAAGCTCAAAAACCCATCAAAGTTCCTCTTCTAATCACCTCTCAAGTCATGCTTAATCTTGTTGTAATTCATAAGTTCTCATTCAACCCCTTTCTATTATTACTAGATATGTATTGATTTTATGTAGATTCTTCACATATTAAAATAAGGAAGCTCTTGGACTCAAGCTATGGAGGAAGGAGTGAAGACAACACAAGTGATGATGGAGCTAATTGGTCAACAAATCACTTGGAAGGAGCTTCTTCATTGGTTGAATGTCCCTAATCAAGCTTCATTTGTACAAATTACACTTGTATCTTAACCTCACTCCTAATCACTCTCTTTCCTATATAAAGAGGCCTTCCCCTTTGTAATTTCAAGCCTCCCTCAGCCCATTGAGCCTTTGTATCACTCACCATGAGCCCATAAGCTCATTCATTCACTCTATTCTTGCACATCCTAGAGTGCAAATTGTTTCATGCTAGTAACCTCTCCTCCTCTTACTTGTGTTAATTAAGTGAAATGTTGTATATGCGTGTGAGAGTGCTTGATGTGATCTTGGCTAATCCTTGAGTGATTGTTTGGTAATCTATATGCTATTTGTGTTGGGAGTGTTTGAAGTCATCCATTCCTTGTGTACACACCACGGTTAATGCTTCATTCATAGTGCTCTCTCTCTCTCTCTCTCTCTCTCTCTCTCTCTCTCTCTCTCTCTCTCTCTCTCTCTCTCTCTCTCTCTTTGTGTAGCGGTCCTAGTCCACGCTTCCAAGACTAGGTGGTGCCCTCATCTCATTTCCCTTGTGGCGCAATGGAGTTTGTTTTGGTGTAGAGACCGCCATTCCAAATTTCCTTCGTCATAAATTGGTGCCCCCACTGAGGAGTTCTCAAGCAGCGCTCTATCAATCCTATGAAGGAAGATCCATCAAATTCTCCGAGACTTCCACTATGGTCTCCCCAAGAAGCTCGAGAAAAGAAGCGTCTTTATCTACAAACGGCACGTATGCGGGTAAAGAGAGTTAACTACACACACCCTTCTTTGCTTCAAGGAAAATCTTGTAGTCATCAAGTCCCTAGGTCAAAAAACTGTGTTGAGTGCTTTGTGGCTAGTGTGAAGACACTTCCTTTGAAGCCTCGACTTCAGATGGTGAAAGCACTCTCAAACTCGGGTATTAACAAGTTTTTGGAGGGGGAGCTACACATCAATGGGGTGCGGTATTGGCAAGAGGCTACATATGGTGATGCACTCCAACTACTACTAGCAAGAAGGCTCAAGGTGGTTGAGAGGGTAGCCATCGAACCCTATGAACTCTACAAAGCTGAAGATGGTCACACCAAAGCTAGGCTAATCATCGGTGAGCAAATTCTTCGCATCTCTCAAATGGTGGGATCCAAGAGAGCTCAACTTCAATGAAGTGCTTCATGGAAGGTTGTAATTAATGCACCAATGAATAATCCCATATTCCACAACTTTCAATCAGTTCAGAATATTAGGGTGAATGTGCGCATTGATAGAAAGATTTTTTTCCAACAAAGATTGGTCTTCTATTTTGGAGCTGAGAGGTTGAGAGAGATATTGCTGTCCCCTGACCCTATAATATTTCCTATTTTGGAGTATAATGTATCTTTGGATGTTCACATCTTCATCTTGCTTTAAGCATACTCCATGAATCATAGGGATTTATATGGACCTTTCCAACCTCTTGCTAGACAAACTGTGCATATAATAGCTAGCACAAAGCTTAGGTTCCAAAACATCATAAGGGACTTACTAGACCCTCGTTGTCTAGCTGAGATTAATGCATCTATCAATCCATTTATTCTACCCTTAATAAGATATGATTTGGGCCTAGACGTTTTCATCTTTGTGCTATATTGAGAGGAAGGCAACCCACTTTTATGATGGCTTTCCCAAATTTTTTCGGGCGTAGTGGGAAAAATGCTGGGGATTTTTTGGATAACTTGGAGATGGCTTTCCTTGTCTCCGGGAGGGATGACGAAGCAGTGAAATTGAGAGCTTTTCCTTTGGTGCTCAAAGAAGAAGCTAGGGTATGGTTCCAGGCTCTAGATCCAACCCAAAGAATTGATTGGGAGGGATTGAAGGTGGCTTTCCTACGAAGATTTCAACGAGCCAATTCGGCAGAAGAACTATGGCAACGACTTCTGTCCCTTCATCAAGTTGACCCTCATGGTTATGCAACCTATGAGGAAGGTTTTCTGAAACTTTGGGGGCAATGGTCAGACTCACTAAACCTTGGTGAGCGAGCTCCCAATTGCCTCCAAAAGGATCGATTTATCTCAGGTTTGTACCCCTTGCTAAGGGAGAAGGTAAAGGGAAAATTTCCAAATGCTTTTGAAGATGCCTTAAGAATTGCTAGGGAAAAGAATAGAAAGATTCTCTATCAAGCCCAAGCTGGCCAGCTAGCTTTGGGAGGCAATATCACAACTATGGAAGCTTCTCACATACCTCCAAATGTGCCTAATGCACCAGACCTCAATAGAGGTCAACAAGAAGATATGCTCCAACAAATAAACAATCTCACAAACCAGCTAGAGGGGTTGAGAGTAAATCTTGTGCAGGGTGTAAGGAGGCCTATTGAGGGAAATGGTGGGAATCGGCCACCAATGCGACGTCAAGCAAGGGAAATGTTGTGTTACAATTGTGGGGAAATTGGCCACGGCATGTATAATTGCCCTCATCCCAGAAGATATGACTACCCTATCAGAGGTCCTCGACAACAAGTAAGTCCACCCCGTGCTAGAGCTCAAGCACAAGAGCAACCGCAACCTCAAATTTTGCAGCCACCTCGTGCTCAAGCTCAAGCCCCTGCTACTCAACCAAATGTGAGCATCATAAGGATGGAGGAGGTCCTCAAGGGCAGAAGCAACCAGGAAGAAATAGCTAAAGGGAAGATGAAGATAGATGAAGTGGCTACAATGCCTATCAAATGTGTGCGTGTCCAAGATGAAGTAGGTAAAGAAACAAGCAAGGATGCAAGCAATGAAGCAAGTACATCTCGGGCAACTAAAGATGAAGCCAAGAAGAGAAAGACCCGTACTAGGTCTCAAATTGACATCTCTGATTTCCCTATGGGATCTCGGACACAACCTTATGAATTGACAGCTGATGTGAGTTCTCAAGGACCAAAGATTACTTGGCCACAACTACTTCATATCTCCCCAAAGCTTCGACGACAATGGTCAAAAATGGTGAGCACGAGAGCAAAGCAAAGTAAGCTAGTAAGTGTAATCAAAGCATATGGTCTCAAGGATATAGTGCCTTTGGTGGAGGCTCAAATCAAGGGACAACGGATTCCAAAAACTTACATTGACAGTGGAGCAGAGGTTTGTGTCATGACAGAAAAGCTAATGCATCAATTGGGTTTAGAGGTAATGGAATCATCAAACTTTAGGGCAAAAATGGCCAATAATGTCTCTGTCACTTGTGTGGGTGTAGTGAAAGCTTTGAGAGTTTCTGTTTTTGGAATCACTACAGAGGTTGATGCTTATGTGATGCCAGTAAAGGGACAAGGATACCCCCTTATTTTAGGACGACCTTGGCTCATGGGTATAGGAGCTAGGCAAGATTGGGCAACAGGAGACTTGGAGTTGAGGCCTCGCATGGGTGGCCATAGTCGAAAGGTGGTTTATAACCTAAAGAATGGGCGACAAGAGAACCTTGAACTAGATACGTCAGCTGATGAGTGGAGCTCAAGTGGATGCTCCTCATCCATGGACGAGGAAGAGAGTTCAAGTGAAGAGAGTGATAGCACTCTCGAAGTCATGGGCATCACCACAAAGGAAACTACCTCATCAGAAGACAACCCAAGGATCCAAATGAAGAATGTGTGAGATGCCAGCCTAGAGGAGATGTTATCCAAGGATATAAAGGAAGAAGAAAAGGAGGGTTATGTAAATGTTCTCAAGAAGCATGCATCATTGTTTATTTCTGATTACACTCACATTACAGGTGTCACTGCAGTGAAGCATCATATCCATCTAAAAGAAGGGAGCAAGCCAGTAGTACAAAAACTAAGAAGATTAGGAGTTGTGCAACAAAATGCACTGTTGTCTGAGGTGAAGAGACTCTTAGAAGCAGGATTCATATACCCAGTAGAAGATTCAGAATGGGTCTCCCCAGTAGTGGTGAGGCCAAAGAAGAATGGTAAATGGCGAGTGTGCGTGGATTACAAGCCACTAAATGCTGCAACAAAGAGGGACCACTTCCCTCTCCCATTTCAAGATGAGATTCTAAATGAAGTAGCAGGCCATGAGAGATACACAGTGTGTGATGGCTACTCTGGCTACTTTCAAATACGCATTGCAGAGGAGGACCAGAAGAAGACTACTTTCATCACACCATGGGGATGTTTTGCATTTCGAGTCATGCCTTTTGGTCTCACCAACGCTCCAGCCACCTTTCAACGATTCATGAACGTGGTCTTCCAACCTTACTTTGGTAAGTCCATAAGGGTTTTCATAGATGACTTTTGTATTTACAGCTCCAAAAGTATGCATCTCGGCAAGATTGATGAAGGATTTACTCGTTTAGCTAAGCTGGGTGGACAACTAAACAAGGAAAAATGTCACATTGGGGAAAGCAAGGTTACACTATTAGGGCATGTAGTGTCCATTGATGGAATCGAGGTAGATCCTGAAAAGATAGAAACATTGCTAAATCTACCTTCCCCAACTTCCATCAAACAATTAATCTCCTTCTTGCAAAAGCTAAGATATTTGAGTAGATTCATACACTTACTCTCCCAAGTGATATTTCCTCTACAACAGCTGACTCGTCAAGAGACGCTTGTTTGGAGTGAAGAAAGTGAAGGGCATTTTAGAGAGATTAAAAAAATGTTAGGGTCACTCCCTGTAATCCTCCAACCTTGTTGGGAAGAAACATTCTTTGTAAACCCTAGTGTGGGAGAAGAAGCCATTGGTGCTGCCCTCCTACAAAAAGATCCAAAAACCTCCTTTATGAGGCCTGTGTATTTTGCTAGCCGCCTCATGGAAAACGCAGAGAAGGCCTACACCCTAATGGAACAGCTAGTGTTAGCTCTCATGTTTGCGGTAACCAAATTTCGGCCATACTTGCTGCCGAAGAGGTTTGTAATTATCACTGTGGAGGATATGTTTCCCTATGCACTACAACATATGGAAATCTCTGACAAAATAGCAAAGTGGGTGGTGCGACTTCAAGAGTTTGATTATACAATACAGGTTGAAAGAACAACTTGAGAATGCTTAGCCGACATTTTAACAAACAAGTGCTATGAAAAAGTTTGCCATTTGAAGAGAAAGGAACTTCCGCCACCTCCAGCTCTAGAGGCTTTGGTCAATGCTTATAGCCTCTACTTTGATGGAGCATACAAGAGAACCAAGGATAAGGCAGCTGCAGGCATCGTGGTCTTATCCCCATTGGGAGAGAGGATCCATGGTGAAGGGATCACTCTAGAAGATGTCCACTCCAACAACGAAGCAGAATATCATGCTCTAATTCATGGCCTTTGCTGGTGCCTCGATAATTCAATTAAGAGATTAAACGCTTTTGGTGACTCCATGCTTTTGGTAAGGCAAATGCAAGGTACATGGGCTTGCAAAAATGCCCGTCTCTCTACTAAAATGAGAGAAGCAAAAGCTCTTATGAGGAGATTTAGGGAGGCACAAGTACATCATGTACCAAGAGACCAGAACAAGGATGCAGACCACCTAGCATCATCAAAGTTAAATGAGTCAATAGTGGGAGCAGTGGCCATCAAACTTCCACTTCAGCAAGGCAAGGAGGACTTGGAAGATATTATGCAAATTCTGGAGCAAGGAGAGGCTCCTAAACACTTGAATGTAGGGGAAAGGCGATGGTTAGCTAGGAAGGCTACCAGGTATCGCATAGTAAATGATGACTTGTATTGTCTTGGTAAGGATAGTGTGCTTAGGAGAGTTCCTTTGAAGAGTGAAATTGAAGAGATTTTAAAAGCTTGTCACGATGATATGTGTGGAGGACACTTTGCACACGACATCACTAGTAGAAAGGTTCTACAGGCTGGGTTTACTTGGCCAAGTCTTCATCGTGATGTCAAATATTGGTTTCAAACATGTGATGAATGTCAGAAAGCAGGACCACGACGGCTCATAGCTGAACCTCAGAACCCAATAAAGGTATATGGGCCCTTTGAGAAGTGGGGAATTGATGCCATAGGGCCTCTACCACGCACTCAGTTAGGTAAAGAGTACATCATCATGGGAGTAGACTACATGACTAGATGGGTTGAGGCTATGCCGACCAATAGAATTACTGCTAAGGATGTGAGTCAGTTCATCTTTGACCACATTTGTTGCCGGTTTGGCACCCCTCTTGAAATACTATCTGATAGAGGACCAGGGTTTAGAGCAGACTTGGTAGGAGAACTCATGAAGAAGCTAAATATTCAGCATCAACACTCTACTCCTTACTACCCTCAGTGCAATGGTTTGGTGGAAAAGGTAAATGGAATCATTTGCAAAATTCTCACTAAACAGGTACATGCCAGGCGCCAAGATTGGGACAAACACCTGAATGGAGCTCTATGGGCCTATAGAACCTCCTTCAAAACCACATTAGGTTACACACCCTTTCATTTGGTTTATGGAAAGGAGGCGCTTTTGCCCATTGAAGTGAAGTTAACAAGTCTTCAAATATTGGGTAGCTAGGTAGGCTCTCAAAAGGAGAAACTACATCAAAGGATCATGGATCTAGAGAGGCTGCAATTGGATCGTGAAGAAGCCATCAACCACTATTCTCAAGAAGCAGAGAAGCGCAGAGAAAAGTTCAACAAAAAGCTAGCATCCAAAGACATCAAAAAGGGATCTCTGGTGCTTCGATATGACAATCGCTTCGACACTCGTAAGGATGGAAAGTTTCTTTTCCGATGGGAAGGCCCGTTCTTGGTCACCAAAAAGTTCAAAAACGGCTCTTACAGACTTCAGGACATTGATGGTAAAGTGCACAAGACCAGGACAAATGGATGGCGTCTAAAGCCTTATCACATCATGATAAGGTCAGCTCAAGATCAAAGAAAGTAGGCTAGAGGCATAAATACCCCTAGCCAGGTTTGGGGGGGCTATGATCCGAGCCTATCACAAATTTTTGTTTATCATATTTTGTTGGTTTTCCTTGCTTCTAGAGGTTTACAATAAAAGAAAGAGTGAGAACAACCTCTTGGAAAAATTTTAAAAAAATGATTTTTTCTTGACTAGTTCACCGGAGGTGAAAGGTAGAGGGAGAACCTAGTGGTAAAGGGAAGGGAAAATATGTAAATGTGAAAAGAAAAGATATGATGTGGTTGTGGAGCCATGCACCCATGATTCAAGGGACATGAGTGGCTCATATCATCATGGCTTTGGAGCCATATGATGATTCAAACAAATGGGACCCAAGTGGAAGACTTGGTAAAGGAAGAAACCAGGCACATGATTTTGTTGAATTTTTAAAAAATACTTCCACTCCGATCCAAGAAAAGTTGTCTTCATCAAAGTTGTAACTGACGAGCTGAAGATTCTGGCCATATTTTTTTTATAATTTTTGCACCTACGGTCTAGGAGATATGGCCAAAATGGTGGACGGCAGTTTTTTCAACTGTGGTGGAGACCACCCCCCTACCTTTACACACACACACCCTTCCTTTTCCACATTGAGACCTTCTTTTAAATCAGCCATTAGTCTTCTCACCCTCCTCTCCTTCCTCCTCTCTCTCAAGCTCAAAAACCCATCAAAGTTCCTCTTCTAATCACCTCTCAAGTCATGCTTAATCTTGTTGTAATTCATAAGTTCTCATTCAACCCCTTTCTATTAGTACTAGATATGTATTGATTTTATGTAGATTCTTTACATTTTAAAATAAGGAAGCTCTTGGACTCAAGCTATGGAGGAAGGAGTGAAGACAACACAAGTGATCATGGAGCTAATTGGTCAACAAATCACTTGGAAGGAGCTTCTTCATTGGTTGAATGTCCCTAATCAAGCTTCATTTGTACAAATTACACCTGTATCTTAACCTCACTCCTAATCACTCTCTTTCCTATATAAAGAGGCCTTCCCCTTTGTAATTTCAAGCCTCCCTCAGCCCATTGAGCCTTTGTATCACTCACCATGAGCCCATAAGCTCATTCATTCACTCTATTCTTGCACATCCTAGAGTGCAAATTGTTTCATGCTAGTAACCTCTCCTCCTCTTACTTGTGTTAATTAAGTGAAATGTTGTATATGCGTGTGAGAGTGCTTGATGTGATCTTGGCTAATCCTTGAGTGATTGTTTGGTAATCTATATGCTATTTGTGTTGGGAGTGTTTGAAGTCATCCATTCCTTGTGCACACACCACGGTTAATGCTTCATTCATAGTGCTCTCTCTCTCTCTCTCTCTCTCTCTTTCTCTCTCTCTCTCTCTCTCTCTCTCTCTCTCTCTCTCTCTCTCTCTCTCTTTGTTTAGCGGTCCTAGTCCACGCTTCCAAGACTAGGTGGTGCCCTCATCTCATTTCCCTTGTGGCGCAATGGATTTTGTTTTGGTGTAGAGGCCGCCATTCCAAATTTCCTTCGTCACCACGTGTGTGGATCATAGACCTAATGGCAATTAGTGTTCAATCAACAAACCGATGAAGACTTTAGATGGAGTCTTGCCCTATATCTACCTGAGAGTTAGAGCACCTTGACTTCCAAACAAACATGTTCAAAGCGTTGTAGAAAGTTTTCATTATTCTATGAGAGAAATAAGAAAGAGAGAGAAAGAGAGCATGCAAGGGTGAGGAACTTTCCTTAAGTTATTACCTTGTATATACTGTGGTCATGCTCATGTGCATCTCATGCGTAGCGTGAAGCTTATCCTATAAGCATTCAACATTCTGACTATATAACGCTCTCTTCGAGAGAGGTAACAGAAAACACAAGTCACATTTTCACCCATCGATCTTGCAGCACTCGTGACGAGAAGAGGATGACTTAAATAGGGCACTTTGCCTGTGAAATAAGTCCTATTTTTAGGTTCCTTTTAGTGTTGTTGTGTGTTTATAGCAACCAAAAACCATGCTAAACAATCCATCACTTATCCTGTCCTTGACAGAGTTGTGAATGTGATAGCAGAAGTGTAATTCATGAGGTAGTAGAATTGAATCCACTCAACTAGCATGCCTTGCATGCAGAATTGTAAGCCCTCGTCGAGAGTGATAGCTGCAAATATGAGAGCCAAAAAGTTCCTTGCTGGACTTACGTAAAATTGTCAAAGCACTTTGCTTTGCACAGCATACAATATTGTCCAATATAGCACTTTTCTTTGCACACATACAATATTGTCCAATATTGCCATAGCTGTTGTGCGAGAGAGAGTGTCGTGTATATCATATACACCCTCTTTGCATGTAATGAAAGAAAACGTTGACAAACTGAAAAATTCCTCGAAGGTTGGATGCTCATAGCATAAGCCAGACGAGAAAATCTCAATGCAAGATGCCAAATTGGAAGCTTTGCTTCCCTTAACAACTTATGGAGTTCCTGAGAGCTCATAGTGAAAGGATATTTATGCTCGTACTTGCGTGGCTTGATTTGTAATCCTCTGGATTTGTAGATGGAGCCTTGCTCCCGTGATGTCGATCACAATGTTGTCATACGCGAGATAGGTGAAGGAAAAGTAACCCCGAGTTGCACATTGCCACTTGGCATGCAGTCATTGCCAATTACGTTAGAAAACACGTTGGAGCACATTCACAGGCCTTGCGTGTACGAAGATGTCACAGGACTTGCTTGTACCTTTGGATCTAACATTTCCGCAGAACCATGCTCGAGCAAAAATTCCAACCCAAAAGTGAAATGCTTACCATAACTGCAAACCGTTAATGGTAGAAGTCATTGGGCCAAAGACTGTGCTCTTAGCTATTGACCATAGCATATCCCATGCATGAAAAACATTCACGTGACAAATAAGATTGAGCTGGTCGATGATTGAAAAGCCAAATGTATGCTTTGAACTTAAAGAGATCTGCAAAATTCAACGAATTGAGAATTGAAAATGTGAAAATCTACTTGCTTACCAATGTTGACAAGCCCTCTTCAAGCGGTGAAAACATGTCGTCTTTTTCCGGATGTCCTTGTTAGCAACATCTGACTCGCTGTATGATTATGCATGTACTTTGTCCTTGACGAACATCTCTTGGAACAAACTCCCCTTCCACCATGAGGCATGGCCTTGAAGCTTGCTTGTACTAATGAAAAAGTTTTTGCAAAAGAAACTCAAAAGCAAGTTAGCTTTAAAGAAATCTGCGTATTGGCGACCGTTGTCGTGATGTGCCACATACATAGTGTGAAATAAAAACATTCACCTCACTTTTGACACTTCTCGATGCATGGAAAGAAAAGCAATAATGTACATATCGTGATATATGCTAAAGTGGCTACTACGGTCGCTATCATGTACATACCTATCCGGGGAGCCGTGGCCCTGGATGTGTCTCATTTGCGTTCTTTTTCACCTGGTAAAATGCCTAATTTGGTTTAACAACGTACATAGTCCAAGTGTTTCATGGTGGCACACTCATCTCCCCTACAAAGACTGATGCGAGAAAAAACCGCCAAAAGTACCAGCTAACAGGCGTCGTTGCAAAATTGCATGGAAAGTGACCCAAAATGGTATATTGATGAAACATGATGCTTATCTATGCTTTTTATGCTTATGTGAGTGATCCCACAAATTTAAGAATTTTCCTGACTTCGTTTGGGATTTTTCACATCAAAAATGACATTTTTTTCTCTCTTAGATTCTCTGTCACCCACTACAACACTACATGAAGATATCGACGCGTATATATTGACGGCCATGCTTTTCCACGTGTATATCGACGTAATTAGCATGCTTCACTACACACGTCGCAGTGTGCGTCGATATACGCATGGAAATGCTTTATTTGCCACGCGTATAGTGACGCAAAAGAATTTGGGGGGAAAAAGTGACGCGCAGGCAGGGCCCATTTTCACCTGCTCAGATCTTGGCTGAAACCTGCTGCGCAGGTATTATGTCCATCTCCACCCTCCCCAACCCCTCCCTCTCTCTCTCTCTCTACATCATGTGTGTGTGTGTAGGAAAGAGAGAGAGAGAGAGAGAGAGAGAGAGAGAGAGAGAGAGAGAGAGAGAGAGGTGTGTGTGTGTGTGTGTGTGTGTGTAGGAAATAGAGAGAGAGAGAGAGAGAGAGAGAGAGAGAGAGAGAGAGAGAGAGAGAGAGAGAGAGAGAGCAGTGTGTGTGTAGGAAAGAGAGAGAGACAGAGAGGTGTGTGTGTGTGTGTAGGAAAGAGAGAGAGAGAGAGAGAGAGAGAGAGAGAGAGAGAGAGAGAGAGAGAGAAATGTGTGTGTGTGTAGGTAATCAAAGAGAGAGAGAGAGAGAGAGAGAGAGAGAGAGAGAGAGAGAGAATTAATGTATGCTTAGGAAATTAAAATTAAAGAAAATGAATTAAAGAGAGAAATGAAATGAAATGTTATATTAACGTCTTCGAAAGGCCAAAGTGACCTATGAGACATGAGACAAGAAAGTTTCAATGTGATGGATCTGATACAAAGTCAAAGTAAGAAGATGACATAATAAAATATTATGGAATCCTAAACTACTGGGTGTGGACTAAACGGCTAAACCAGCTAGCTGGGATAGGTAGATCATAGGATATCCAGCATCTGTCGCTGGCGGATCTCATCAATCTCCTCCATGATCAGTAGTCTGACCGGGCGTTGTGCATGTCGAGCCAAAGTGACCTAGCTAGATCCTCTTATGCAGCCTCTGTCAATGTTGTGTAGTCCTCCGTAGTCGTGGGCATCTAGATATCCCTAGCTCAGTCGCTTGTTCGATCAGTAGAGAGATAGGGAAGTAGAGAGAGAGAGAGAGAGAGAGAGAGAGAGAGGTAAGTAGAGAGCGAGAGAGAGAGAGAGAGAGATAGGAAATAGAGAGATAGAGAAAGAGAGTTATATATATATATATATATATATAGAGAGAGAGAGAGAGAGAGAGAGAGAGAGAGAGATAGGGAAGTGGAGAGCAAGATAGGAAACTAGGGAAATAGAGAGAGAAAGAGAGATAGCGAGAGCAAGATCGAGAGAGAAAGAACGAGAGATAGGGTACGTAGACAGAGAAGAAACTATGGAACTAAAAGAGGCAAAGGGGTTTTGCCTGCTACATGCATTGCCATGTACACCTGGGAGTGCACGTATGTGTCTACCCATATAGGATTTGACCAATAAAGATGAGATTTTGACCCGGTGGTCCTGATCTCCGTACACCTCTGGACCGAGGTGTATGGAGATTGGGCAAGACTAGAGAATGCGAGGTAGTTTACATTGTCAGTATATATATATATATATATATATATATATATATATATTATAACAACATTCATAATCATTGTAGGTGGCAACGTCATCAACTAACATGGAGGAAAAGATTGCATGCTCTGCAAGTATCAAATCCTGCGCAAGCGTAGGATATGTAATGAGCATGTGCACAAGTACGGAGAGTTTGCGAGAGAAACCGTACAGAATCTGAGATACGACTCCTACGAAATGGGCATTGATTTTTGCGACATAGCACCTACATCTGAGAGAGAGAGAGAAAAAGATTATTTGTGAAGGTCCGACGAATATAGAGCCACGGATGGAAGTCCATAGTCCAACAAAGTGCATAGTCCAACAAAATGCCTAATTTGGTTTAACAACGTACATAGTCCAAGTGTTTCATGGTGGCACACTCATCTCCCCTACAAAGACTAATGCGAGAAAACCGCCAAAAGTACCAGTTAACAGGCATCGTTGCACAATTGCATGGAAAGTGACCCAAAATGGTATATTGATGAAACGTGATGCTTATCTATGCTTTTTATGCTTTTGTGAGTGATCCCACAAATTTAAGAATTTTCCTGACTTCGTTTGGGATTTTTCACATAAAAAAAGACATTTTTTTCGCTCTTAGATTCTCTGTCACCCACTACAACACTACATGAAGATATCGACGCGTATATATCAACGGCCATGCTTTTCCACGTGTATATCGATGTAATTAGCGTGCGTCGCTAAACACGTCGCAGTGTGCGTCGATATACGCATGGAAATGCTTTATTTGCCACGTGTATATCGACGCGTATAGCGACGCAAAAAAATTTGGGGGAAAAAAGTGAAACCCGCACGCAGGGCCCATTTTCACCTGCTCAGATCTTGGCCGAAATCTGCTGCGCAGGTATTATGTCCATCTCCGCCCCCCCCCCCCAATCCCTCCCTCTCTCTCTCTCTCTCTCTCTACATCATGTGTGTGTGTAGGAAAGAGAGAGAGAGAGAGAGAGAGAGAGAGAGAGAGAGAGAGAGAGAGAGAGAGCGGTGTGTGTGTGTGTGTAGGAAATAGAGAGAGAGAGAGAGAGAGAGAGAGAGAGAGAGAGAGAGAGAACTAATGTATGCTTAGGAAATTAAAATTAAAGAAAATGAATTAAAGAGAGAAATGAAATGAAATGTTATATTAACGTCTTCGAAAGGCCAAAGTGACCTATGAGACATGAGACAAGAAAGTTACAATGTGATGGATCTGATACAAAGTCAAAGTAAGAAGATGACAAAATAAAATATTATGGAACCCTAAATTGTTGGGTGTGGACTAAACGGCTAAACTAGCTAGCTGGGATAGGTAGATCATAGGAGATCCAGCATTTGTCGCTGGCGGATCTCATCAATCTCCTCCATGGTCAGTAGTCTGACCGGGCGTTGTGCATGTCGAGCCAAAGTGACCTAGCTAGATCCTCTGATGTAGCCTCTGTCGATGTTGTGTAGTCCTCCGTAGTCGTAGGCATCTAGATCTCCCTAGCTCAGTCGCTTGTTCAATCAGTAGAGAGATAGGGAAGTAGAGAGCGAGAGAGAGAGAGGGAGAGAGAGAGAGAGAGAGAGAGAGAGGAAATAGAGAGATAGAGAAAGAGAATTATATATATATATATATATATATATATATATATATATATAGAGAGAGAGAGAGAGAGAGAGAGAGAGAGAGAGAGAGATAGAGATAGGGAAGTGGAGAGCGAGATAGGAAACTAGGGAAATAGAGAGAGAAAGAGAGATAGCGAGAGCGAGATCGAGAGAGAAAGAACAAGAGATAGGGTACGTAGACAGAGAAGAAAATATGGAACTAAAAGAGGCAAAGGGGTTTTTCCTACTACATGCATTGCCATGTACACCTGGGAGTGCACGTATGTGTCTACCCATATAGGATTTGACCAATAAAGATGAGATTTTGACCTGGTGGTCCTGATCTCCGTACACCTCTGGACCACGGTGTACGGAGATTGGGCAAGACTAGAGAATGTGAGGTAGTTTACATTGTGAGGAGTATATATATATATATATATATATATATATTATAACAACATTCATAATCATTGTAGGTGGCAACGTCATCAACTAACATGGAGGAAAAGATTGCATGCTCGTGCATGCTCTGCAAGTATCAAATCCTGTGCAAGTGTAGGATATGTAATGAGCATGTGCACAAGTACGGAGAGTTTGCTAGAGAAACCATATAGAATCTGAGATACGACTCCTACGAAACGGGAATTGATTTCTGCGACATAGCACCTACATCTGAGAGAGAGAGAGAGAAAAAATATTATGCGTGAAGGTCCGACCAATATAGAGCCACGGATGGAAGCAGAAAAGGGCTTACAGACAGAAGACGACGGCATGGAGGAGATGTTGGATGCCTTCTTCCAGACAAGCGAGGATAACGCGAACGAAGAAGCACCAGAAGCCGTGCGTCTATCAGATGAAGACATGTTGAGGAATTTGGCACGTCAACCATGTTCAAATGTAGAGAGAAAGAGAGAGAGGCGAGACAAGATACACACCATATACGCTCCCAAAGAATGATTCATATTGAGGAAAAGATACAAATATATTGGTGAGACCAAGTTGAGTGGAGTGAGCCATATATAGCTCCAACACCCCACTCAAACAAAGGTCTCTAGCTTTCGATGAAAAAAACCCTTGGGGAGTTCAAGGGAAAAACCCAAGCCCCTATACAATGTGAAAATATGAACCAGTGATGATGATGTGAAAGTGAATTATGCATCTATGTACAAATATTCAAGTGACTTAGAGATCACAATGTGAAAATGTGGAGTGTGCATAGTGCATGGTACCTAAAAGATTACAATGTCATATGTACAAAGCTATTACAATAGCAAAGAAGCTAATCTAGAAAGAGTGAGGTCGAAGCAACTCCAAGCTCCAAGCGCAAGAGGATGAAACGTGACAATGTTCAACCATAATGGTTCCTTTGCGTACTTCATACCTGACATAATGATAATGGACAGCAATGTGCTTTGACTTATTATGTTGAACATAGTCTTTTGCAAGACTAACAGAACTTTGGTTGTCACACCGCAAGGGTGTGCTAGAAAGAGGATAGTGACCAATATCAACCAGCATTTGTCGAAGCCAAATCAACTCACGAGTTGCAAGTGATGCCGCAACATATTCTGACTCAGTCGTAGAAACTGCAACACAACGTTGTTTCTTGCTGGTCCAAGAAACAAGACAACCATTTATAAAGAAGCAATTTCCACTAGTAGATCGCATAGATAAATGTGAGCTTGCCCAGTCTGCATCTGTGTAACCCAAAAGAGAAAGAGATTGCATAGAATCCGATGGGAGTTGTCGTCGATAGACTAAACCAAAATCTGTAGTGCCTTTCAAGTATTTCAACACACGCTTTGCAGCAGACCAATGCTTAAGAGAAGGACATGCAAGATGTTATCCAAGATTATTAGCAACAAACACAATATCAGAACGAGTGTTCATGCCAACAAACTGAAGACATCCAATCAAGTTAGCATAAGGTTGATTTGTGACAAGTTGACCGCCATTGTCAGAAGTGTTCTTCGTAGAGCTCGCAAGACAAGGTGTGTTGGCTGAATGTGCAGATTCCATACCAAATTTTTGAATAGTATCTGCAATTAACTTTGACTGTTGAAGGAATAAAATACCTTTTGTATGGTTCCGTTGGATTTGAATTCCAAGACACGAGTGAATCTCTCCAAGATCCACCATATTAAATGCAGAAGACAATAACTTTTTCACTTGCTGAAGAAATCCCAAATCATTGGAAACAAGGATGGTATCATCCACATAAAGAGTAAGAATCACAAAACTGCTACCTTGGCGTTTTATGTATAAGTTGGGGTCTGACGAGCAAGAGATGAACCCTTTAGAGGTGAGAAAAATATCAAATTTTGTATACCAGGCTCTCGAAGCTTGTTTGAGACCATATAGTGCCTTATGGAGTTGAGCAACAAGGTCTTATTTACCTGGAATAACAAACCCTTCTGGTTGTTCCATATAAATTTTGTCTTCCAAGTCACCATTAAGAAAAGCAGTTCGCACATCCATTTTATGAGCTTCTAAATCAAATTGAACAGCAAATGCCAATAAAATTCGAACACTTGTAATGCGAACAACTGGTGAAAAAGTCTCTTGATAATCAACACCAGCTACTTGGGAGTAACCTTTTACAACTAAACGCGCCTTGAACTTATCAAAAGATCCATCTGCTTTTACTTTTGTCTTATACACCCACTTACATTTAATAGATGTACGACCATGAGGTAATTCAGTTAGTATACATTTACCTTTAGAGATAAGAGAATCGTACTCCGCTTGCATAGCCTCTTGCCATTGATCCTTTTGTGGTGAAGAGATAGCTTCATCATAAGTAATGGGATCTTCGGAATTAGAAAAAGCATTATCAGCAATATCGTCATCATAAACATGACATGAGTCATGTTCAAAATCAATAGGCAGATCAACAAAAATATAAATATCATCATTGGCAACATTCGGAATGGATGGTTGTGAAGAGGAAAGTTGCTCTATAGGAAGAGTTTCATCTTCTGAAAGAAATGGAAAAGCCTGAAGCAATGATTTAGTCATCAGAATCATCCATGGACCATGAGCCTCCCATAAGCTGTTCGTTAAAAGTAGCATCACGATTCACAATTACTTTCTTGGAGAAAGGGTCATAGAATTTGTAGCCTTTGGAAGTGTCGGAATATCCAATAAAAATAACTTTAAGACTAGGAGCATCAAGCTTTGCTCGTGTTTCTTTGGGAACATGAATATAAGCAATACATCCAAAGGTTCGAAAATGAGATATAGAAGGAATGTCACCTATCCATGCTATGATGGGTATCTTACCAGAGGGTGCAGTAGTAGGAAAATGATTCTGAATAAATACTGCTGTCAAAGTAGCTTCAGCCCAGAAAAGACGAGATAAGCCAGAATGAATCAGCATACATCTTACAGCATTGAGAATAGTGCGATTCTTTTGTTCAGCAACACCGTTCTATTGAGGCGAATATGGAATAGTGTGTTCATGATGAATTCCACTGTCAGCACAGTATATCACAAACTCTCGAGAAACATATTCGCCTCCATTGTCACTACGAAGCTTCTTAAGGCGACGACCAGTTTGAAGTTCCGCAGCCTTGTGGAATTGTTTGAAAACAGATAAGGCTTCAGATTTTTGTCTAAGTAGATATACAGTCGTATACCTTGAGAAATCATCAATGAAGGTAATGAAGTAGCGATATTGTGATATCGAAGAAGGTAGAGGTCCACATATATCAGTATGAACAAGATCCAATATGTCATGAGAATGAGTTGTATTTGAAAGAGGAAAGGGTTTTCGATTGTGTTTCCCAAGAGCACAAAATTCACAAATTCCCATATGGGGATGGGATTTAAGATCCATGCCATGAAGAAGATCACGACGTTGAAGATCAAGGAGTTTTGAGAAATCAGCATGAACAAAACGGTGATGCCATACTTTGCAATCATGATCTCCTGGAGCAGTGACAACATTTGCTACAGCATCGTTGAGAGAGAGTTCAAACAAATTACCATTTCAAGGAGCAGTGGCTATAGTCTGTCCATCTTTCTCAATTCGGACTTTGGTATGATCAAATCCAACAAACAGACCAAGATCAACAAGTCTAGCAACTGAAAGAAGATTACGTTGAAGATCTGGTACATGTAATACTCCTCGTAAAATTCGAGTGGAAGAAGATAAGGTACCAAGATAAAAGTCTCCAATACCCTTTACTTGACAAGTAGTATCATCAGCAAGATAAACAACACGTTGAACTGGCAGTGGATGATAGTTATGGAGCCACTTAGACTGATATGTCATATTTCCTATAGCACCAGAATCAACAATAAAAAGTGATCCATCGCGTACATGAAGTATTCTGTCTAGAGCAACTGAACATAGGATACAACTTGTTTCTGGTACAATGTTGTTTCGATGTTCAATAGCATATGCTCTATTCCGATCCATGTCGAATCGACACTTATAGCACATATGAGTGGGATGATCAGATCGTCCACAATATTCACAAGAAGAAGAAGAAGAGTCTCTAGATAAACGTGGTTGTTTTGTGGTAATATTGTGTTCTTCATCATATTGACGTGCCCAACAATCATCTTCAGTATGGCCATTTCTGTTGCAGTAAGAACATTGCTTATTAGGAAATTTGAGACGAGAGAAAATATTACCGCGATGGCCACCTTTCCGGTTTCCTCATTGAAATGGACGCCTTCGAGCATAAAAAGCCCGTTCCATCTGTTGTGACTCAGTCTCCTCTTGTGAAATCATAGCTGTATCATGACCAGTATTACGACGTTCTTGACGTTGAGAGTATTCAATTAAAGACATGAGGCTTGGTTGAAATCAAGACCATCTTTATTAGAGAGAATAGTAACAATGTTATCATAAGAAGAGTCCTTCACCGTATCAAGGAGAAGTGTAATCAGTTGCTTTTGTGGAGCAGGATCACCGACAGCAGCAAGTTGATTAATAATAGATTTGAAAGATTCAATATGTCCCGTCATGGCAGTACCAACTTCATATTGTAACTTGTTAAGCAACCCTCTCAAATAAAGTATTTCTGTGACAGATTTCTTCTGAAAGTTTGCAATAAGGTACTTCCATACGTCGTGGGAAGTAGGAAGTTCATACATATGAAGCAAAAGGGAATCAATAAGAGTAGAAAGAATTTACCGACGCAATGCTTTATCACGTCGTTGCCAATCCGTATAGGCAACATTCCAATCTTCAAATATAGGTCCTTCAGTGATAAGCACGTTATCATTATCCGTATCAACAGGCTGAGGCGGACAAACACGATTTCCAAGAACAACATTGGAGAGTTCATCGCCTTCAAGAATTAACAACATCTTTGCTTTCCAGCCTGGAAAACCTTGACCTTGGAAAGGAGGAACAGCTGGCCAGAAGGAAGCCGTTGACGAGAATATTCATAGCCATATCTTTTTGCGAGAAGACGTATAAGATAAGATCACAGAATTTGCACACCATATATGGTGAAGGCCGCAATTGAGAATGAGAGAGATTTGAGGACTACGTTCTGTCAATGATAAACGTTTGAAGGATGTTCAAGGAACGTCCAAAGATGTGAGAGACGTCACCCAAAAAAGGCAAGGTAAAGGAGACGTTAATAATAAAAGAGTCCTCAAAATAGAGTGGCGTGAGACACAAGATTGACGGCCACAATATGAATAGCAAAAAACTAAATCTTCTGGAAAAAGTTAACGCCAAAATAAGAAAAACGATCGTGGACGCTTCACGAAGAAGTAGGACGAAGAAAGCTGCGTCAAGCTCAATTGCAGTAAAAAGAGCATAACTTTCAGCTGTAAACTCCGATTGACGCAAACCTAGAACTCAAATCGAAGAGCTCGAGGAGACGAACAAGTTTTGGATCATATTCTTCTTAACACAAAACAACCACAGTTAACAAGAATCAATGCTCAAAAATAAAATTTGTAGCAATTTTTGAATCTTACATGCAAATCGCATACACATACTGTTTTGTCACCATGAATTGAATCGGCGCGTGATTGTTACTGCTCTGATACCATGTTGAAATGTAGAGAGAAAGAGAGAGAGAGGAGAAAAGATACACACCATATACGCTCCCAAAGACTGATTCATATTGAGGACAAGATACAAATATATAGGTGAGACCAAGTTGAGTAGAGTGAGCCATATATAGCTCCAACACACCAATTTATGAAGGTGCCAAAATATTTGTGCTTCGTACTTGTCTGGCATTTTTGAATCTTCAATCAGTGTACGGGTGGTCAGATGCAAGTGTCACTGGTTTGTTTAGGTACGTAATTTACAAAAGAGATTTTTCGATTGCAACGGTGATGTTCTCGGAGAGATTTTTAATTTAATGTGACTTAAATAGGTTATTACGGGAGCAAGTTCTCCCGACTAGCAATGAAATGCCCCCCTCCAGGCCAGACGCAAAGCAACTTCTGACTCCATTCTGTCCAAATGATTGCATTCTTTTTCGCAATGAATTCGCAGATTGTCTATCGTATCCTAAGTGCGGAGCAATGCGCTACAAACAAGATGCAGTTGGCAAGACAGTGCCAGCTAAAGTGTTGCGGCATGAAAATGGATGGAGTCAATTCATTTGTCTTGAGAAGCTTGTCATGGAGCACTTGGCCATGCGAGTAAAGATCATGAAGTTCTGTATACTAAATTCAGCGCCGATGCAAAAATGGCTTGAAAGGTACGAAGAAGAGAAAGAGAGACGCAATGGGGAGCGACAGGATTTCAGGCGAAGTCGAACGACTAGAGGCTTATCCTTGCTAGACTATCTCGCTCCTCTACCTGAATTCCCTACAATGGCATGGTTGGACAAGACAGTGAGAGCAGCTTGACAGATCGGAGAAGCCATATCTCTAGAAGAGGAAGAGATGGCTATTGGATGTGCTAGAAGTATCATACATACATGGCACTGTGGTCACATGGAAAGCATTTCAGAACACAACAAATTGACAGCAGAAGAAACACGTTTGACACTGGGGTAATGGTTAGTTTCATGCAAAAGAGCAGGGCCAGTGCTAGAGACACAAATGAAAGCACTAGCAACCTGGATTACTGTGGTCTGATGTCAGATATCCTGAAAGTAAGCTTCAGGCGGTTTGAGATGTTTTTGTTGGATGTGAAGTGGTTCAAGGTGATTACTTCTGGTCGCAATGCAACGGTATGCAGAGATGGAAACAAAGTTTTGCAAATAGATTCTACAAAGATTTGGACAAATGCAAGCGACACATTTTCTCTCCCCGAACATTGTGAGAAAGTGGTCTTTGTACCCGACCCTTGAGAGCGACAATGGTGGTTTGTGGTTCAAGTTGCTCCAAGAAATAAACAAGTATTTGAAGGGAAAGATCTCCTGGAGGAAAGTCAGTCAGACGACGTCCATACTACTGTGATATTAGATGAGATGGACGAAGGTATGGCAGAGGAAGCTGACAGATATACGAGGGATGACGCAGACGAGACAGAATTGATACTTGTAGATGAAGATGCAATGGATGAAGACAATCTGCCAGAACGAGTTGGGGCAGAGTTATGTTTGCAATTAGAGATAGACGATGATACGATGCAAGATCTTGTCGATGATGCCTCACTCGTGGAGGCCTAGGCCTGTAAGTGTTTGTGTGAAGACGTTGATTTAAAATTAAGCTTCAAGTTAATTTAAACAATTGTGTTCTGATGCTTTATTTTACTTTCTTTGTGCAGGACTTTAGTATGGCAGACCAGATTCCAGATCCTGCTTCCATGAGTGCAGATGCATTCATGGGCTTCGTTACACGGATGACGCCTGCTCAGATGGTAGAGGCTTCTCAGTACTGGGTAGCCAGAGGCACGGGTACTACACCTCCGGGCTTCACACCGGAGGGTCCGACGCCTACGGGGGGGAGGACGCCTATGGGTTCGACGCCTACTTCTCCCATCACGGCCGCTTCGACACCTAGGGGTGGGACAAAGGCAGGTACGTCCTCATCTCCGCAGCACATGCGCACTCGCCGATCTCGACGATCGTCAGGTGGAGGTGGTGGTTGTTGTGGAGGAGGGTCCACAGATGCTTCGACTCCTCCTTGCTCACGACCCCCATCCTACCCAGGCACACCTCTCGATACACCTCTTGGCACACCTCGGACACCTTGGGGGGCACACGATCCTAGTGCCTCCAAGCTCTATACTATACAGGTAGATGGTTCTGTTGACATGGATAGAGTCAGGACTGAGATGCGACAGCGGATTCGTCAGCTCGCGGAGCTGCAGTTTTTGACCAGCCTTCTGACGTCTTGGGGTGATAAGGATGGGGACAATTTCAATTATATATTGGAGACAATCCTAAGAGAGTACCAGCCTGCTCCGGGTTCTTCCGTTGTTCCGAGGAGGTGGATCAAGGGTGTTGCACGGGACACCGTGAAACATCGACGAGATGTAGCTCGGAAGGCTTTCAGGACCGGCTCGTCGAAGCCTTCGGGCATCCCACACAAGACGTGGCTACAGATCAGGGAGGGTGAGCGGACAACGGACACGCGGTTCAGACAACAGCGTGAGGCCGCTCAGGTACGACAGATGACCAGGGGGACATCTGATCTTGGCAGCAGAGGCTTCGACACCTTTCGCTATGAGTTTGTGAGTTTCTAATCCAATCTTAACTATGACGTTTTATAAAACGCGATGAATCATGTATTCTTATTACTTTGATTTTTGTATAAACAAAGAATCTTGCAATGCATCGAGCTCCGACATGCCAGGAGGAGTCAGATGGATATCGTAGAGGTATCTATGAAGTACTCAATGATCTTGAAGCTTCAGGAGATCCTGTAGACTGGGAGGCCTTACAGTCTCGCTGATCGCTTGAGGTGAGACGTTAATATGTGTGAGTCGATTTAATTAAGTAAGTATATGTGAAGTAATATCAATACTAATTTTGTGAGTTGTCCTATGTGTAGGTTGCGACGCCTAGTCATTAGTGGACCGGATTTCATATATATGCTTTGTGAGACACAGACACGCTTCTATGTCTCTTTTGTACAGACAGTTACTGTTCAGACAGTTATTGTGTAAGGTTTCCAGCTTCCGAAACCTTAAAGATTGTACTAAGTTTGCAAATTTCATCATTAAAGATCTGCAAAAATCAACCACGCAAATCTTGGAAGGTATGGGGTGAGTCTGGAAGCTGGGGAAACTTGCCAAGAGCAGTGATGACTGAAAATGGCGCAAATTTCAAGCGGGGGGTGTTGAGAGAGAAGGAGAGAGCACAGAAGTAGAACCCCAAAGTGTGTAGAATACACACATGAGATGATGTATATATAGAGGGGACCTGTGTGCCATATATAGAGAAGCCATATAATGAGTAGCTTCACATATAAGCTCAACACCCCCGCTCAAATAAGGGTCCCTAACTGTGGATGAAAAAACCCTTGGGGGATCAAGGGAAAAACCCACAGCTCTATATACACCCACCGTTATATTATAAAAATCATTGAATATACAAATATTTACGAGGAGCTACATCACTCCTTTTACAATGAATGTTTTATGAGGAGTTACATTACTCCTATCAAATACAATAATGAATACAAAGGTTCAATAAAGAGGTGTAAAAGCTATCGATTAGCTTGTAATCAAAAGTGTCTCCGTGAATCTGCTGTGTAGCTTGTCATCAATATCGCATCACCAAACATGTCTTCATGTTGTCATCAATATGGCATCACCAAACATATCTTCATAAATCTTTTATTGTCACCAAGTTTGTCTTCATAAAATCAATTCTTTGATCAATCCTACATAGATCATAGACTCCAAAAAGAACATGTCATGAAAATTATTAGCATCGTTAATGAAATAATTACGTTCACAATGCCATAAGAGATGGTTCGCGACGCCACTCTTTGACGACATATATACGCACGACAACATATGGTACATAAAGTATAAACGTAAAAGTACAAAATGTGTGATTACGTGATACAAATGATATGTGTATATACTACATAAAACAACATTTATCAATGTAGTGATCAATGAATACCATCAAAGTATTAACAAAATATAATCATTATATCAATAAAAATGAATAAATGACCATAGTATCAACGAAAAGCATCATGATATCACCGAGAATAATCATTGTATCAACGAAACAACATTATGGCATCACCGAGAATAACCATGGTATCAACGAAACATCATCATGGCATCACCGAGAATAACCATGGTATCAACGAAACAACATCATGGTATCACCGAGAATACCCATGGTATCAACGAAACATCATCATGGCATCACCGAGAATAACCATGGTATCAATGAAATATCATCATGGTATCAACGAAAATCACCATGACCAAAGTATTAACAAAACATCATCATGGTACCATCAAAATCACTATGGTATCAATGAGAAATTATCAATAAAACGACGTAAACTATATCTCTAAAAGAATAATTATACGAGAATCAATGAACGAGTATATCATATAACAAAAGATCATGTACCAACAGTAGCTCGATAGAATTTGGACGATCATCAACGGCTCGACTGAATCGGAACGATGTGTAACTGGCTTTTGCAGCAAAGTTACGTCAGTAACAAATATATGATTGATGAAGAAAAATATAATTGAGAAGTTTTCAATTATGAGAAAAATCAAAAGCAAAAAGTAAAATTTTGATTTTCAAACATATTCGCAGTCCGAGACGATAACCCAAAATCGGTGCAGAATTTAGAGAAACTTCCTTCTGCAAAGTTATAGACCACATCGATTCCGGTCTGCCATAGCGGGTAGATTCTTCTCCAAAGTTGTAGAACACATCGATTCCGGTCTCTCACACGGGTAGTTTCTGCAAAATCGTTTTCAATAAGTAGAAAAATAAAAAACAAAAAACGGAAATTGCTTTTTATATATGTACGCAGTCCGCGAACGATAACTCAAAATCGGTGCAGAATTTGAAAACACTTCCTTTCTGCAAAGTTGTAGACCACATCGATTCCGATCCCTAGCGCGGGTAGTTTCTGCAAAATCGATTTTGATCAGGAGAAAAATTGAAAACAAAAACGTACTTCCATGTTGAGAGAGAAAGAGAGAGCACAGAAGTAGAACCCCAAAGTGTGTAGAATACACACATGAGATGATGTATATATAGAGGGGACCTGGGTGCCATATATAGAGAAGCCATATATTGAGTAGCTTCACATATAAGCTCAACAGGGGGAGTGCTTAGACTAGGGGAAAGCTGCCAAAATCTGCTAGATGCCCAGAAAAAGTTATAAATAGGACCTTTCTGTTCATATTTTGTGAAACTCGGAGCCTTGAGAATTTCTCTCTCATCTAGGGAGAAACACTAAGCAGAAATCCTTAGAGTTTAATCTCTAATTGATTAACCCTAACGGTAATTAACATAATCCTTCTTAATTAGCAAGGTTAGATTACGATAAATTGTTAATAAATCAAAGATTAGGTCTATGCATGCTTCTTAAACCTCTTTAAATCAATTAAAATCTGTTGATTATTATAATTAAGCTTAGTAATACTAAGCTAATTATTTATCCTCTTATATTAGGGCTGAAATTAGCCAATTTAACCATGAATTAATGGTAAAAATATTAATTAGGATTAGATTAAGTTGAATTATTTATCAGAGATACATTAAACAGTTATTAATATAGAAAAATTGTCCTATAATTTTTTGAGAAGTTTTCCTAATTAATTAGGCTTAGTTACTCTATTTTTTGAACAATTTTAGTAGGGGAAATTAGTAATTGAAATTAAAATGCTTCCATATAATTATCAGTGGTTAATTAGGTGTTCAAAAACCCATGATAGTTACGAGAAGTTCAGAAAGTTAATTGAGCTAATTATATTAGCTAAAATACTCTATTTTTTTGAGCAATTTTAATAGGGAAAATTAGTAAATGGAATTCAAATGCTTCCATATAATTAACAGTGGTTAATTAAGTGTTCGAGAACCTGTGATAATTAGGAGAAATTCAGAAAATTAATTTCGCTAATTACTTTAGCTAAAATACTCTGTTTTTTGAGAAATTTTAATACGAGAATAAATGGAATTCAAATGCTTCCATATAATTATCAGTGGTTAACTAGGTGTTCAAAAACCTTTGATAATTAGGAAAAGTTCAGAAAGTTAATTTAGCTAAAATACCCTATTTTTTAGAAAATTTAATAGGGGAAATTAGTAAATGCAATTTAAATACTTCCATATAATTATGAGTGGTTAATTGGGTGTTCAAAAACCCGTGATAATTAGGAGAATTTCAGGAACTTAAATTAGCTAATTACTTTAGCTAAAATACCCTATTTTTTGAGCAATTTCAATATGGGAAATTAGTAAATGGAATTCAAATGCTATCATATAATTATCAGGGGTTAATTAAGTGTTCTAAAACCTGTGATAATTAGGATAAGTTCAGAAAGTTAATTTAGCTAATTACTTTGGCTAAAATACTCTATTTTTTGAGAAATTTAAATAGGGGAAATTAGTAAATGGAATTCAAATGCTTCCATTTAGTTATCAGTGGTTAATTAGGTGTTCAAGAACCCGTGATAACTAGGAGAAGTTCAGAAAATTAAATTAGCTAATTAGTTTAGCTAAAATACTCTATTTTTTGAGCAATTTTAACAGGGGAAATTAGTAAATAGACTTCAAATTCTTCCATATAATTACCAATGGTGAATTAGGTGTTCAACAACCCATGATAATTAGGAGAAAGTCATAAAATTAATCTAGCTAATTACTTTAGATAAAATACCCTGTTTTTGGAGAAATTTAAATAGGGAAATTAGTAAATAGATTCAATTGAATTGATATGTTTATCAAAAGTTTATTAGACCTCATGGAATCTGTGGTAATTATGCTACCATTAGAAAATTGGTTTAACTATATATCTCAGTAAAATTACTCCAATTTTTGGAAAAAATAAAAAGGAAAATATAGTAAAGTAAATAGAAACCCTTTGATATCAATACCAGAGAAGTAATATATCTTGGAAAATCTATTATAATTATCCTAACCTTAGGTAAATAGTTTAGGTACGTATTTTGGTCAAAAGTAACCAATTTTTGTATATAATGGATAAGAAAAATTAAGAAATAAAATTATCTAAGTGACAAGAAATTAACCGAGGTCCACAATCCTTATTTTTGGGTAAACAAGGAAAAATAAATGTTATTCAATTAATCCTCTAATGGATTAAGTCTTTTTATAAGGCTGCCGAAATGGCTCCCAAGAGAACCAGGGGGAACCCTTTGACTGAAGATGAAGATGCTAGTAACAAACGCAACAAAGCAACTAATGACCATGAAGCAGGGCCTAGCCATAGGCCAACAGAGGAGAGTTTACGAGCACCTGCCCCACAGTAGATGGACGACCAGTCCCAGGTGGATTTCAATTATGCCATTAATAGCTTTTAGAGTTCATTTCAAGTTAAGCATTGTATACGTAAGGTTAGGAAGGAAAAAAAACTGGCTGTAAATGGAAAGTAACTTCCATGAAACCCGCGAGCAATGATTGTAATTAGGAAAGGACTGATTGGGTTATGACTGGTTGAAATAGAAAAGAAATGTTTGGCCATCCTTAAGACAGCTTGTCTCAAGACACCTCTGATTCTTTGGAAATATTTTACTCCAGGTAATGAGTAATGATGGAGATACCATCATGGAGGAGTCGATTACCTCGGCACGTGTGGAGTCTTTATCCCGTGCTTGTTTATGTTTATGGATAGTACTTTTAAGTTTATCCTAGAGGAACCGCCCGGTTGTATGGGCAACTGAGGTTGGCGTATGGGCGCTCGGACTTTGGGTAAAGACTTTCCACCCCGGTTATATAAATAAGGAATGGGTGCCGTTTTTCACCCTTGTATAGGTGGTCTTGAGACAAGTTAGTATTGGTCAGTGATACTTAGAAATGACAGTACCTTGTCTTAAGTTTAAAGACGTCTGTTTTCTGAAAGAATGCTTTCAATACTGTTTTCAAAGGTTGTCTTAAGGAAATGCAGTTTGAAAAGTTAAAAAGGAATCATTATTTTAATTGTGAAAAGAGTGTGGTAGTAATTAGATAACAATAGAATCATGTGTGAGTGCGGGGTGGTAAGTGGGGATTGACTAAGGTTGTCAATCATGGACGGGTGGACCTGATTAGTCAGGTAACTATCCATTCCCGCACACTAAAACGATTAGAAACTTCTTCACTTGGACAAGGAATCCACCAGCGGCTGTGCCCTCACATATGCTAGAGGGAAAAAAGCATTGGCTAAGGAAACCTTAATCTAAAGGATGAAGATTTAGGGCCGGAATTTTTTTTTAGGGTCCCGTTTCCACTGCGAGACAGGACTAGGGCTCTTCTAGGGCTATAAACCTAAACCATTGTCAATGGTAAGGGTGAATTCCCTGGAACTTTTCTTGTTTAAAGACTTTGACCTTAGTAGGACTAGAGACCTGTCAAAGGTTCCATCCCACTTTTGGTGTCGGCGGTTTTGGAGACCTTACATATTGTTTCCGTTATGGTTATGATTATTGTCATTGTCATTGTATAGACATGGTTATTTCTCCTATTCTTGTATAGACATAGTTATGGTTCAAGTTTTGTTAATGGTTATGTTTAGGTTTCTGGTTATGCTTATGGTTATTGTTAATTTTTTTAATGGTTATGGTTATCTGCATTATGGTTATGCTTTTAAGTTATGGTTATGGTTCGTTGTGGTTATGCTTTTCAGTTGGTACGGTACTTGTCTTTCATTGGCCTTAAATCTCATGTGAGATCCTACATGGATAGCATGTAGGAGGGGTATATGGTTTTTTTTTTTAAGTTTTTGTAAAAACACTATAACATATGCGCGGTATTATCGCTCACATTACCGCAAAAAAACAAACAAACTTGAAATATAAAAATTTCCGTCTGCGGAAAATACTACGGTAATGGTCTAGCGGTAACTTCCGCGGTAATGGCTGCGTCAATATTTCCGCGAATATTACCGCGCCTTTTGCTGCACAGATACCCGCAAACATTACTGCGACAGAGTTATCACAAGCATTACCACGGCGAGATTTATTATAAAAAAATAGATGACCGTTTGGATTGTCCTTTGCAGGACCATCCAAAAGGTCATCTATTTTTTAATTTATTTTAGTTATTTTATAAAATTATTATTAATTAAAACAAAATATCACAATTGGACAATACATTTAGCCAAAAAAAGATTGATAATTTCATTTATATAAGTGGAATTACAATTGGGGGAGGTATTGAGCCAAAAAATGATAGGTATTGCATTTACATAAAGGGCAAAAAAAGGCCGCGTGTACAAAATAGAGTATGGTCATGTGGGATAGGGCAAACGGGGCCCGCGTATACAAAATAGAGGATGCTCATGGGGGAGTTGGCGGCATTTCACGTGGAACTCCTTGACTCTGCAAAACCATAAAAAAGAAATAATTAACACTTTGTTATTTAATATTTGATATAAAATCAACAATTTAATTATTTAGATAAGATTAAACTTACATGTTGCAGACTTCTGCACGCATTTTCAAACTCCTCTCGAGAGATCATTTGATTTTCAAACAACCAACACCAAGTTTGATACTCGGTATGGTTCTCTCTATATCTCTGCACATCTCTAGTCGGGCGACTCATGGTAATGTTATACTGACAAAAAATAGCAACCAATTAATTAAATGAAAAACATTAGACTTTTTACAATAAAACTAATATTTTAACCTACATATTTGTCTTTCCAAGCTGTTTTTCCTCCCGAACCATAACGTGTAGGAGTCTGATGGGATCTGGCCTCAACTTGATGTTGAGAGAGAAGGCGAGAACACAGAAGTAGAACCCCAAAGTGTGTAGAATACACACATGAGATGATGTATATATAGAGGGGACCTGGGTGCCATATATAGAGAAGCCATATATTGAGTAGCTTCACATATAAGCTCAACACCCCCGCTCAAATAAGGGTCCCTAACTGTAGATGAAAAAACACTTGGGGGATCAAGGGAAAAACCCACAGCTCTATATACACCCACCGTTATATTATAAAAATCATTGAATATACAAATATTTACGAGGAGCTACATCACTCCTTTTACAATGAATGTTTTATGAGGAGTTACATTACTCCTATCAAATACAATAATGAATACAAAAGTTCAATAAAGAGGTGTAAAAGCTATCGATTAGCTTGTAATTAAAAGTGTCTCCGTGAATCTGCTGTGTAGCTTGTCATCAATATCGCATCACCAAACATGTATTCATGTTGTCATCAATATGGCATCACCAAACATATCTTCATAAATCTTTTATTGTCACCAAGTTTGTCTTCATAAAATCAATTCTTTGATCAATCCTACATAGATCATAGACTCCAAAAAAAAAACATGTCATGAAAATTATTAGCATCGTTAATGAAATAATTACGTTCACAATGCCATAAGAGATGGTTCGCGACGCCACTCTTTTGACGACATATATACGCACGACAACATATGGTACATAAAGTATAAACATAAAAGTACAAAATGTGTGATTACGTGATACAAATGATATGTGTATATACTACATAAAACAACATTTCTCAATGTAGTGATCAATGAATACCATCAAAGTATTAGCAAAATATCATCATTATGTCAATAAAAATGAATAAATGATCATGGTATCAACGAAAAGCATCATGATATCACCGAGAATAATCATTGTATCAACGAAACAACATCATGGCATCAGCGAGAATAACCATGGTATCAACGAAATATCATCATGGCATCACCGAGAATAACCATGGTATCAACGAAATATCATCATGGCATCACCGAGAATAACCATGGTATCAACAAAACAACATCATGGTATCACCGAGAATAACCATGGTATCAACAAAACATCATCATGGTATCAATAAAAATCACCATGGAATCAACGAAATATCATCATGGAATCACCGAGAATAACCATGGTATCAACGAAATATCATCATGGCACCACCGAGAATAACCATGGTATCAATGACATATCATCATGGTATCAACGAAAATCACCATGACCAAAGTATTAACAAAACATTATCATGGTACCATCAAAATCACTATGGTATCAATGAGAAATTATCAATAAAACGACGTAAACTATATCTCTAAAAGAATAATTATACGAGAATCAATGAACGAGTATATCATATAACAAAAGATCATGTACCAACAGTAGCTCGATAGAATTTGGACGATCATCAACGGCTCGACTGAATCGGAACGATGTGTAACTAGCTTTTGCAGCAAAGTTACGTCAGTAACAAATATATGATTGATGAAGAAAAATATAATTGAGAAGTTTTCAATTATGAGAAAAATCAAAAGCAAAAAGTAAAATTTTGATTTTCAAACATATTCGCAGTCTGAGACGATAACCCAAAATTGGTGCAGAATTTAGAGAAACTTTCTTCTGCAAAGTTATAGACCACATCGATTCCAATCCCCATCGCGGGTAGTTTCTTCTGCAAAGTTCTAGAACACATCGATTCCGGTCTCTCACTCGGGCACTACAAGAGGTTGTGTGCTCTTGTGACGCTGTTAGCGACGGAAAACTGTCGCTCCCGGCGTCGCTAAAACTGTCGCTACGAGCGTCGCTACCAGAGCGTCGCTATTGGCGTCGCTATAGGCGTCGCTATATACGTCGCTATCAGCGTCGCTATCAGCGTCGCTATATAGCGACGCCTATAGCGACGCTCTCACAGAAGACTATAGCGACGCTCATAGCAACGCTACAGAGCCATAAATAGCGACGCTTATAGCGACGCCCGAGAGAATATTTTTTTGGTGGCAGGGCATTGAATGCCCTGCCACCCATCAACCATATAGTACTTGATTCACTTTTTTTAAAAAGTGCAAAGGTAGATAATAGACCCAAAATAGTCACCCACAAGACGCATTGTTTGCAAAATTGACAATTGTACACATCATAGGCAAAATGAATTGATTGGCAAATGTAATAATGACAATTGTACAACATCATAGGCATAAAGAATTGATTGGCAAAAGGAACTGCGGTGACAAATGTAATAATATACATGGTTCAAAAAGACGTATAAAATCCCTCTCATGATACATAAGCTATGAGAAACCCTAAACTAATGCTATCTAGCTACGGCTAAACTGACGTCGTCTAGTCAGACGTCTCATCGCGTCCAAGCGGCGTATCTGTCGGATTCTGCAAAAAAAGACAATAAGACAGTTTTCAGTAAATATAAACATATAACGACATTTATAAAACAATACAAAAAATAAAAAAGAGTAAACCCTAATACTAACCATGGCGCCTCGAGAACTGAGAATGTCCATCAGGGCGTTTAAGCCCTTCCTGCCTGCATACTCGCGCTCGTACGGTGTGGGATCACGTCCTGTCATCGACCACTGTCAAAACATACAAAGATTTCATTATGTTAGAACTAAAAAACTCATAAACCCTAAACTATCGAACATGCATAAAGAGCAATGTGAAAAGACTTACAAAATCGGCCTCAAATGATGCCCATCCACCGCTCCCCAAGTGGTGCGAGCTCCCTGCCTCTACTCGCGCTCTGGCTGCATCCTTTTGTTGCTTCCACTTGTCGGGATTCTCGCGCGCTGCTTTCTTCGCATTCTTCCAATCTTCTTTGGCCAGCCAATCTGGCCTATTCACCCATTCTTGATTGCTTTTTGCACTTCGGAACGCTTGTGTTTGCAGTATTCGCGCATTCGAATCTTCATCAGGTCTTCATTGAAGCGCTGATCCCGTTGTGGAAACGGGAAACTCATCATGAAGTATGCTGATGACTCTGTTTTTTAAATCACTTGGTACTTCACTCCATTTGTTTAGTATATAGTGTCTAAACAGCTGAGAGCAAAGACCACGCATGCGCGAGATCACCTTCTTGCCGTCATCATCCATGATGATGCCGCCGCTGATGTCGACGGAGTAAGGCAAGCCCTCTGGCCGGTGACGCGTGAACCTGGGTGTCCCGGCAGGGGTCTCTAGCGGCGTGTCGATGGGGGTACGGACGTTAGGTGTCTCCACCGGCGTCTAGGCCCCGAAGCGAGGAGTGTCGAGTGGGGTGGCTCCTGGCGGAGTAGGTAGAGGTGTGTAGCTTCTAGGAACAGTCAGCCGTGCAAAACCTGGCGTAGACGGCGATGCTGTGGCTGGTGTGGGGGTGGGCAAAGAAGGGGAGGGTAAAGAGCCTCGTCGAACACGAGGCGGTGTGGAGGCATCGGTGGCGGAATCCCCACAACAACCGCCACCGCCACCACTAGAGCGCCGGTGTCTAGACGAGTGTGAAGCTCGTTTCGTCGACGCCGAAGCTTCGGAGCGCGCCGAATGCTCCGAAAGAGAGGGAGATGCGGATGGTGTAGGAACGCGCGATGATGCACCAGAGTGATGACGCTCCACGTACCACTGTCTCTGCTGCGGTGACAAAGAAGAAAGAAACTCCTCATCATCCATACCTGCATTAAACACACGAATATTTAAACTTAATATTGAATGAATAGAGTAGACAATGACGCAAAGACCATTAAATACAATGACGTAATGACGCATATAAATACAATGACGCAATGAATCGAGTGATAGAAGAGGCAAGTCGAAAACTCAGAATTTTCAATCAAAAGATGTGAGCGCGAGTAGAAAAGAGCGTTATACACCATGGAAGGTACTTAGAGAGCCAGAGCTTTTACAACACGGAGCAAAATTGTTCAAATACAATATTTGTGGCTTTAAGAGATCTCTCTCTCATCCTCGCATAACTCAGCATAACTTCCTATATCTATATAGAGCTCTCCGTTTAAACACATATCCTCTGTTTCATTTTGTAGCTCCTCTGCATGCACCCCATATAGAGTAGTAGCATCTTGATGCTCGTCTGGCACCACCGCAGCGGCTTCTGATTGAGCATCTTCTCTGATCTCCTCCATTGATGTCGTTGTGATTGGCACATAGTAGCCTTCATACGTCCTTGCACTACGAGGGGCTACCTCTATGACGTACCACCAGTTTGATGTAGACTTTGTAGGATGAAATACTACCTGCCAGAGCCACATAACTTACATGAGAGCTTTCAAGCACATAACTTGTAAAAGGGGGATGTTAACTATTTACATACTTACTTGTTCACAATGCTCCGGTAGTACCAAAGTGTCTCTTAGGTCAGTCCATTTCTTAGTAGAATCCACCTCAAGAAAACCAGACTCTCCTCTACGCACAGTAGCGTTGCGACCCTCCATGATTATCTTGAACCATTGCACGTCGAACAAGTCGACAAAAAATCCTCTGTAATCGATCCTCAAAATCTCTTGCAGCGTGCCGAAGTAAGTGAGTTCCGCCACCACAGGATCTGCATCAGAGGAACGTCGTCGACTAGACTGTTCAAATTTTGCCATGATTCCACAATCTTGAGTAAAACGCTTTTTGTCGATTCGTTCCACCCTAAAATGTCGACCTTTACACCATGCTGCTGTGTATGACTTATACTACAACGAACAAAGATTATGAGTGGCCGTTCAAACGTTTATAAATAAAGTCACTTGCTAGTCGTACATTGCAAACTTACCTTGGTCGCGCAACCCCGAGAGTACTCCCACTCTTCTTCAGTCACTTCGTCACCGCATTGTTGTGCGCTTTTCAATTGGTTGTGCAACCATCTTAAGCTCATGAAGGTTGGTAGGCTCTCCAGAACCGCTGGATAGTGCATCGGTGGTCGTCTTCCCCGTCTCCACTCGATTCGTGCCCTTTGTCGCTCTTGCTTTGCATCCTCATATTGTGAAATCCACTTTTGCATCACTGGATTGTGAAGCATGCAAAATCGGTTGATTTTAGCCTCTAGATCTTCCGTCATCTTCTTCTCAACACCGAGATTGCACATGACAATCCCAGATATGCGCTCATCATCTATGGTTCGCCATAGCGTGTCCCGAGATTTATCAAATCCGTCTAGCCACTCTCCAATGTACACTAGGGACTCTGATACCAACCAACCTTCTGCCATGCTACCCTCCGGACGTGCCTTTTGACGCACATATCCCTTAAGCGTTTTCATGAAACGCTCTAAGAAGAACATCCATCTGGAATGAACTCTGCCAGCTATTTCCACCTCATCAACTATGTGAACAAGAAGATGCACCTGAATGGTTAGCATTGTAGTAGGAAAATGTTTCTCAAACATGCACACAAGCTCCGCAGCATTTAGTTTGGCGAATGGTATGGAGTCTACGTCGATCTCCTTTTGTGAGATCCATTGCACCAGCTTTGCAAGTTTGTAGATTGTGTTACGGATGTCGAGAGACAAACATCCCTCAATGGCAACCGGTAAAATAAACTGTAAAGTATGTGCAGCAATGATATTAAAGTCCACATTTTATGCAATGATATTAAAGTCCACTATGAACGTACCTGACACATTTTATGCCAATCGTGTGACTTCAAACCGGTAAGCTTTCCTTCTTTAGTAAAACACGTTCGGAGCGAGTGCATTACGCCAGTGGGGGTCCGCAAAGATCGAATGGCCTCTTTTACTTTGCGTTCTTGGGCTCCTGTGAAAATCCATGGTGCTTTAGGGAGTTTTATCGATCCATCAGACGCTGTTTGCGGCCAATATTGCTCCATACGATCCACATTTCTAAGGTCAACTCTGGCTCCAGGAGTGCTTTCAATCTAGACATACGTGCTCCATTATACAATGATGTATCGGCTTCACTTTTCATATCATCATAGATAAGCCTTTCTGAATCCATGATCGTCTCGATCATTTCATCAATCTCGGGCTCAAACATTGCCTCGTTGGGAATGTGCTCTGCATGATCATCCCCCGAGCTGTCAGAGGCTACATCTTGTGGCCTCACATATGCTGCTTGACCAAAGCGCCTGCGAACACGTCTATTGGGTTGCAAGATTGCTGCTTGTTGGCCAGCATCAGAGTTCGACGAGTTATAATTGGCAACAACTCGATCTATAATAGATGGATCGAACTCGCCAAATTCGCGAACGTGCTGCAAAGAAACACGTCTTGTCCGTCACACAACATGCTTGCATTGATTACAAGGACATAAGACCCTCGTTGAGAGATAGGTGTTTCGGTTGGACGGTCCCACATCCTCGTCGCTACTCATAATGAGGATAAAAAACTTATAACCTGGACAACAAATTTAATATTCTATTGGCATTCTTCGTCTTATCTCTCTCTCTCTCTCTCTCTCTCTCTCTCTCTCTCTCTCTCTCTCTCTCTCTTTACCTCACATTCTCTAGTCATGTCCAATCCCCGCACACCTCGGTCTAGAGGTGCACGGAGATCAGAACCACCGGGTTATAATCTCGTCTTTATTGGTCAATACCTATATTTGTGGGTACAAGAAATCTACACACCCATGTCTACATGATACTGCATGTAGTGGACAAAATCCCTTTGCCTCTTCTCTAGCTGTAGCACTTCACTTCATCTTAACATCTTTTCACAGTAGATCTTTTAACTGTTCGTCTAACTCTAAACCCTAAACCGTAAGTAATTCTTGCGTGGACTCGATCTAACGTAAATAAGCGTAAATCTAAATAAAGCGTAAATCTAAATAAGCGTAAATCTAAATAAACATAAATCTAACTAAAAATAAAGCTAAATCTAATTTAACGTAAGTCTAATGACTAGAGGTTGTCTAGATGGTCATTGTGTCGGGGATGTAGTGACTCTTGCCGCCCTGAAGATCCACCTTCTTACCTATCTTCTGAAGACATTTCACCAGTACTTTTGGATCGACGGAGCCCACCATGAGTGAAGGCAGCAATACCCTATATTCCATTGAGGGCTTTCTTCACCCGCTTCATGCAGGCATCGCAGTCTATGGAGACCTAAATCTAATCTAATATAACGTAAATCTAAATCTAGCTTAAATAAACGTAAATCTAGTTAAAAATAAACCTAAATCTAATTTAATGTAAGTCTACATATAACCTAATCTTTAACGTCTTTTAAGATAGTTTCCTACGACGTTATAACTCTCTTCTTCTTGTGTGTGTGCGCGTGTGTGGATGTGTGTGCCAATAAAAAGAGATAAATGGTATAACCTTTCTATCACCCATGCCAAGTATGATAGATTGATTATGCCATTTCCCTCTTGAATAATAGGTCTTCAGTTCAACTCCTCGTCGGCTAGATCTTTAGGTCTTTTAATTTTAATTAGTTTCCTACGACGTTAAATTAGTTTCTCTCTCTTTCTCTCTCAATCTGTGTGCGTTTTTTTGGATCGTATGCATGTTTTCTCTCTCTTTTCCTCTCTCAATGTGTGCGTTTTTTGTTTATGCATGTTCTCTCTCTCTTTTCCTCTCTCAATGCGTGCGTTTTGTTTATGCATGCTCTCTCTCTCTTTTTCTCTCTCAATGTGTGTGTGCATTCTTTGTTTATGTATGTGTGTGTGAGTTTTTGTTTTTGTTTGTACTCTCTCTCTCTCTCTCTCTCTCTCTCTCTCTCTCTCAAAAACACTATGTGTGTGTGTGTATGTGTGTGTGTGAGAGAGAGAGAGAGAGGGAGAGAGAAAGAGGGGAAGGGAACATGAGAATGAGGAGAGGGAAGGAGCATACCTGGCTCTCCTTCCTCTCCTCGTGTGTGTGTGTGTGTGTGTGTGTGTGTGTGTGTGTGTGGAGAAGAAAAAGAGAGAGAGAGAGAGAGAGAGAGAGTGAGGGAGAGCGTTACCTGCTCCTTGCTTGAGGGCGCCGAAAAACTCAGATCTGAGATCTGAGTTTTTGGGCGCGCTCGGTTATTTTTTTTACCCCAGCCAGCGTCGCTATCAGCGTCGCTATAAGCGTCGCTATGAGCATCGCAAATTTATTTGTAAATTTGCGACGCTCATAGCGACGCCGGGAATTTTTTTTTTGAGCGTCGCTGTGTGAGCGTCGCTAATATGAAGAACCTCTTGTAGTGGGGTAGTTTTTGCAAAATCGTTTTCAATAAGCAGAAAAATAAAAAACAAAAAACGGAAATTGCTTTTTATGTATGTACGCAGTCCGCGAACGATAACTCAAAATCGGTGCAGAATTTGAAAACACTTCCTTCTGCAAAGTTGTAGACCACATCGATTCCGGTCTCCTTACTAAGTAGTTTCTGCAAAATCGTTTTCAATTAGCAGAAAAATCAAAAACAAAAAGCGGAAGTTGCTTTTCAAGTATGTACGCAGTCCGCGAACGATAACTCAAGATCGGTGCAGAATTTGAAAAAACTTCTTTCTGCAAAGTTGTAGACCACATTGATTCCGATCCCGTTGACGGGTAGTTTCTGTAAAATTGTTTCCAATTAGCAGAAAAATCAAAAACAAAAAGCGGAAGTTGCTTTTCAGGTATGTACGCAGTGCGCGAATGATAACTCAAAATCAGTGCAGAATTTGAAAAAGCTTCCTTCTGCAAAGTTGTAGACCACATTGATTCCGGTCTCTCCAGCGGGTAGTTTTTGCAAAATCGTTTCCAATTAGCAGAAAAATCAAAAACAAAACGCGGAAGCTGTTTTTCAGGTATGTACGCAGTCCGCGAACGATAACTCAAAATCGGTGCAGAATTTGAAGAAACTTCCTTTTGCAAAGTTGTAGACCACATCAATTCCGATCCCTTTAGCGGGTAGTTTTTGCAAAATCGGTTTTGATCAAGAAAAAAATCGAAAACAAAAACGTACTGCTCTGATACCATGTTGAGAGAGAAGGAGAGAACACAGAAGTAGAACCCCAAAGTGTGTAGAATACACACATGAGATGATGTATATATAGAGGGGACATGGGTGCCATATATAGAGAATCCATATATTGAGTAGCTTCACATATAAGCTCAACACTTGACGTGTATACATCCTCGCACCCCTTGCCTTTTCATCCTCTATCTCGCCCATAACGGTCTCCCACTCCACATCATGGACATTTCCTGGCCGATAGCTATGCTCTGGAGACTCCATTGTCTTCTTTGCCACTCTCCTCCCACTAGATTTTTTGTTCTTCAGAAATGTTTTGACATGCTCTTGCAACCATTGCCTTGAGAATTGTTGCCCCTCAGGGTTGGGGAAACGCATGTGCATGGTTGTCTCTATATATGTGAGGTTGTAGGGATCTTGATGATCAAATTTGCGAAAACAATTGATATATGTGGAGTGGATTAATTGGTTGACATGTGTGCGGAATCTCCTGCCCTGCGCTGTCCCGAGATCCACCATACCTCCTCTATGAACCTGGTAGAATAACCCGCGAGCATCTGGTGAAGGCATGTCATGGTCCCAAGCATCTGGTGAACTTGGACGGTCATTGGGGCCGAATACGTCACCTACGACTTAATCATGGAGGTATGTTTCTGTTTTTGTGTTGATTGTTGTTTAATTTAACATAATTAGTGTGTATTTTCGTGTTGGATTGTTTAATTGGCTTGTGCACACACTAATTAGTGTGTGTTAACATACACTAATTAGTGTGTGCATTGGCTTGTGTAATTGGCTTGTGCACACACTAATTGGTGTGTTTTAACCTACACTAATTAGTGTGTGCATTGAATTGTGCACACACTAATTGGTGTGTGTTAACATACACTAATTAGTGTGTGCATTAGTGCGTGCACACACTAATTAGTGTGTGCATTGGCTTGTGCACACACTAATTAGTGTGTGTTAACATACACTAATTAGTGTTTGTTAGCATACACTAATTAGTGTGTGCATTGGCTTGTGTAATTGGATTGTGCACACACTAATTAGTGTGTGCATTGGACTATGCATTGGCCAATTCCATTGGTCAATGCACACACTAATCACACACTAAATAGTGTGTGTATTGGCCAATCCAATTGGCTTGTACACACACTAATCACACACTAAATAATGTGTGTATTGGCCAATACAATTGACCAATGCACACACTAATCCCAAACTAATGCACACACTAATTAGTGTGTGAATCGGCCAATCCCATTGACCAATGCACACACTAATCACACACTAATTAGTGTGTACATTGGCCAATGCACACACTAATAACACACAAATTAGTGTGTGTTAATGAGCACTAATTAGTGTGTGAATTGGCCAATCCCATTGACCAATGCACACACTAATCACACACTAATTAGTGTGTACATTGACCAATCACATTGGCCAATGCAGTGTGTGTTAATGAGCACTAATTAGTGTGTGAATTGATCAATCACATTGACCAATGCACACACTAATCACACACTAATTAGTGTGTGAATTGGCCAATCCCATTGACCAATACACACACTAATTAGTGTGTGCATTGACCAATCACTTTGGCCAATGCACACACTAATAACACACTAATTAGTGTGTGCATTGACCAATCACATTGGCCAATGCACACACTAATCACACACTAGTTAGTGTGTGCATGGCCAATCCCAAATTTAACATATTAGGTTATACAAGTAATAAATTTAACAAATTTGACAAATCTAACAAGTTTAGATTTTGCATGTAACTAATAATTAACAAATTTAAGCTTTGGTGTGTCTTTACTTACACTAATTAGTGTGTAAAGAACGTACACGTGCACTAATTAGTGTGTGTGTGTATGCATGTGTATTCATGTGTGTGGATGCGTGTGTATGAGTGTATGCATGTGTGTATGCGTGTGTCTGTGTGTATGTATGTGTGTGTATGCGTGTGAAAAACTCAAAAGACATAACAACAGAACTTACATGGAATTGAAGCGCTTGTTGGGAGAGGGTAGGAGAGTGGAAGATGTTGGAGCTATATATGGCTCACTCTACTCAACTTGGTCTCACCTATATATTTGTATCTTGTCCTCAATATGAATCAGTCTTTGGGAGCGTATATGGTGTGTCTCTTGTCTCGTCTCTCTCTCTTTCTCTCTACATCTCAACATGGTATCAGAGCAGTAACGATCACGCGCCGATTCAATTCATGGTGACAAAACAGTATGTGTATGCGATTTGAATGTAAGATTCAAAAATTGCTACAAATTTTATTTTTGAGCATTGATTCTTCTTAACTGTGGTTGTTCTGTGTTAAGAAGAATATGATTAGTGCTTTGTGTGGCGTTTATTGCTAATCAATCTAATCATTCATTACGTTTTCTTGTTGACGACACCCTGAACTTCATCTCAATTTTTCTTGTTGTTCTGCTCAAAATTTGGAGAAACGGGAAAAGCGCAATGGAGTGTAGCACAATGGCACTTCTCATCCACAACTTGATCGTCTCCTCGAGCTCTTCGATTTGAGTTCTAGGTTTGCGTCAATCGGAGTTCGCAAAAGAAAGTTATGCTGTTTTTACTGCAATTGAGCTTGACGCAGCTTTCTTTGTCGTACTTCTTCGTGAAGCGTCCGCGATCGTTTTTCTTATTTTGGCGTTAACTTTTTCGAGAAGATTTAGCTTTTTGCTATTCGTATTGTGGCGGTCAATCATGCGTCTCACGCCACTCTATTTTGAGGACTCTTTTATTATTAACGTCTCCTTTACCCTGCCTTTTTTGGGTGACGTCTCTCACATCTTTGGACGTTCCTTGAGAATCCTTCTTACGTTTATCGTTGACAGAACGCAGTCCTCATATCTCTCTCATTGTCAATTGTGGCCTTCACCATATATGGTGTGCAAATTCTGCGATCTTATCTTATACGTCTTCTCGCAACAAGATATGGCTATGAATATTCTCGTCAACGGATTTCCTTCTGGCCAGCGTTATGTTCCTCCTTTCCAAGGTGAAGGTTTTCCAGGCTGGAAAGCAAAGATGTTGTTAATTCTTGAAGGCGATGAACTCTCTGATGTTGTTCTTGGAAATCGTGTTTGTCCGTCTTAGCCTGTTGATACGGATAATGATAACGTGCTTATCACTGAAGGACCTATATTTGAAGATTGGATTATTGCAAACTTTCAGAAGAAATCTGTCACAGAAATACTTCATTTGAGAGGGTTGCTTAACAAGTTACAATATGAAGTTGGTATTGCCATGACGAGACATATTGAATCTTTCAAATCTATTATTAATCAACTTGTTGCTGCCGGTGATCCTGTTCCACAAAAGCAACTGATTACACTTCTCCTTGATACGGTGAAGGACTCTTCTTATGATAACATTGTTACTATTCCCTCTAATAAAGATGGTCTTGATTTCGACCAAGCCTGCATGTCTTTAATTGAATACTCTCAACGTCAAGAAGGTCGTAATGCTGGTCATGATACAGCTATGATTTCACAAGAGGAGACTGAGTCACAACAGATGGAACGGGCTTTTTATGCTCGAAGGCATCCATTTCAACGAGGAAACCGCATAGGTGGCCGTCGCGGTAATATTTTCTCTCGTCTCAAATTTCCTAATAAGCAATGTTCTTACTGTAACAGAAATGGCCATACTGAAGATGATTGTTGGGCACGTCAATATGATGAAGAACACAATATTACCACAAAACAACCACGTTTATCTAGAGACTCTTCTTCTTCTTCTTGTGAATATTGTGGACGATCTGATCATCCCACGCATATGTGCTATAAGCGTCGATTCGACACAGATCGGAATAGAGTATATGCTACTGAACATCGAAACAACATTGTACCAAAAACAAGCTACGTCCTATGTTCAGTTGCTCCTGACAGAATACTTCATGTACGCGATGGATCACTTTTTATTGTCGATTCTGGTGCTACAGGAAATATGACATATCATTCTAAGTGGCTCCATAACTATCATCCACTGCCAGTTCAACGTGTTGTTTATCTTGCTGATGATACTACTTGTCAAGTAAAGGGTATTGGAGACTTTTATCTTGGTACCTTATCTTCTTCCACTCGAATTTTGCGAGGAGTATTACATGTACCAGATCTTCAACGTAATCTTCTTTCAGTTGCTAGACTTGTTGATCTTGGTCTGTTTGTTGGATTTGATCATACCAAAGTCCGAATTGAGAAAGATGGACAGACTATAGCCACTGCTCCTTGAAATGGTAATTTGTTTGAACTCTCTCTCAACGATGCTGTAGCAAATGTTGTCACTACTCTAGGTGATCATGATTGCAAAGTATGGCATCACCGTTTTGTTCATGTTGATTTCTCAAAACTCCTTGATCTTCAACGTCGTGATCTTCTTCATGGCATGGATCTTAAATCCCATCCCCATATGGGAATTTGTGAATTTTGTGCTCTTGGGAAACACAATCGAAAACCCTTTCCTCTTTCAAATACAACTCATTCTCATGACATATTGGATCTTGTTCATACTGATATATGTGGACCTCTACCTTCTTCGATATCACAATATCGCTACTTCATTACCTTCATTGATGATTTCTCAAGGTATACGACTGTATATCTACTTAGACAAAAATCTGAAGCCTTATCTGTTTTCAAACAATTCCACAAGGCTGCGGAACTTCAAACTGGTCGTCGCCTTAAGAAGCTTCGTAGTGACAATGGAGGCGAATATGTTTCTCGAGAGTTTGTGATATACTGTGCTGACAGTGGAATTCATCATGAACACACTATTCCATATTCGCCTCAACAGAACGGTGTTGCTGAACGAAAGAATCGCACTATTCTCAATGCTGTAAGATGTATATATGTTGATTCATTCTAGCTTATCTCGTGTTTTATGGGCTGAAGCTACTTTGACAGCAGTATTTATTCAGAATCATCTTCCTACTACTGCACCCTCTGGTAAGATACCCATCACAGCATGGACAGGTGATATTCCTTCTGTATCTCATTTTCGAACCTTTGGATGCATTGCTTATATTCATGTTCTCAAAGAAACACGAACAAAGCTTGATGCTCCTGGTCTTAAAGTTATTTTTATTGGAGATTCTGACACTTCCAAAGGCTACAAATTCTATGAACCTTCCTCCAAGAAAGTAATTGTGAATCGTGATGCTACTTTTAACGAACAGCTTATGGGAGGCTCATGGTCCATGGATGATTCTGATGATACTAAATCATTGCTTCAGGCTTTTCCATTTCTTTCAGAAGATGAAACTCTTCCTATAGAGCAACTTTCCTCTTTACAACCATCCATTCCAAATGTTGCCAATGATGATATTGATATTTTTGGTAATCTGCCTATTGATTTTGAACATGGCTCATGTCATGTTTATGATGACGATATTGCTGATAATGCTTTTTCTACTTTCGAAGATCCCATTACTTATGATGAAGCTATCTCTTCACCACAAAAGGATCAATGTCAAGAGGCTATGGAAGCAGAGTAGGATTCTCTTATCTCTAAAGGTACATGGATACTAACTAATTTACCTCCTGGTCGAACAGCTATTAAATGTAAGTGGGTGTATAAGACAAAATTAAAAGCAGATGGATCTTTTGACAAGTTCAAGGTGCGTTTAGTTGCAAAAGGTTACTCCCAAGTAGCTGGTGTTGATTATCAAGAGACTTTTTCACCAGTTGTTCGCATTACAAGTGTTCGAGTTTTATTGGAATTTGTTGTTCAATTTGATTTAGAAGCTCATCAAATGGATGTGCGGACTGCTTTTCTTAATGGTGACTTGGAAGAGGAAATTTATATGGAACAACTAGAAGGGTTTGTTATTCCAGGTAAAGAAGACCTTGTTTGTCAACTCCATAAGGCACTATATGGTCTCAAACAGGCTTCGCGAGCCTGGTATACAAAATTTGATCTTTTTCTCACCTCTAAAGGATTCATCTCTTGCTTGTCAAACCCCAACTTATACATAAAACGCCAAGGTAGCAGTTTTGTGATTCTTGCTCTTTATGTGAATGATACCATCCTTGTTTCGAATGATTTGGGATTTCTTCAGCAAGTGAAAAAGTGATTGACTTCTGCATTTGATATGGTGGATCTTGGAGAGATTCACTCGTGTATTGGCATTCAAATCCAACGGAACCGTACAAAAGATATTTTATTCCTTCGACAATCAAAGTTTATTGTAGATACTATTCAAAATTTTGGTATGGAATCTGCACATTCAGCCAACACACCTTGTCTTGCGAGCTCTACGAAGAACACTTCTGACAATGGCGATCAACTTGTCACAAATCAACCTTATGCTAACTTGATTGGATGTCTTCAGTTTGTTGGCATGAACACTCGTCCTGATATTGTGTTTGCTGCTAATTATCTTGGACAACATCTTGCATGTCCTTCTCTTAAGCATTGGTCTGCTGCAAAGCGTGTGTTGAAATACTTGAAAGGCGATACCGATTTTGGTTTAGTCTATCAATGACAACTCACATCGGATTCTATGCAATCTCTTTCTCTTTTGGGTTACACACATGCAGACTGGGCAAGCTCACATTTATCTATGCGATCTACTAGTGGAAATTGCTTCTTTATAAATGGCTGTCTAGTTTCTTGGACCAGCAAGAAACAACGTTGTGTTGCAGTTTCTACGACTGAGTCAGAATATGTTGCGGCATCACTTGCAGCTCGTGAGTTGATTTGGCTTCGACAAATGATGGTTGATATTGGTCACTCTCCTCTTTATAGCACACCCTTGCGGTGTGACAACCAATGTTCTATTAGTCTTGCAAAAGACTATGTTCAACATAATAAGTCAAAGCACATTGCTGTCCATTATCATTATGTCAGGTATTAAGCACGCAAAGGAACCATTATGGTTGAACACTGTCCAAGTGACCAGATGATTGCAGACATTTTGACCAAAGGCCTCACTCTTTCTAGATTAGCTTCTTTGCTATTGTAATAGCTTTGTACATATGAGATTGTAATCTTTTAGGTACCATGCATTATGCACACTCCACATTTGCACATTGTGATCTCTAAGTCACTTGAATATTTGTACATAGATGCACAATTCACTTTCACATCATCATCGCTGGTTCATATTTTCACATTGTATAGGGGCTTGGGTTTTTCCCTTGAACTCCCCAAGGGTTTTTTCATCCAAAGCTAGAGATCTGTGTTTGAATGGGGGTGTTGGAGCTATATATGGCTCACTCTACTCAACTTGGTCTCACCTATATATTTCTATCTTGTCCTCAATATGAATCAGTCTTTGGGAGCGTATATGGTGTGTCTCTTGTCTCGTCTCTCTCTCTTTCTCTCTACATCTCAACAGAAGAGTAGAGATGGTGGAGAGTGGAAGAGTAGAGGTGGAGGAAGAGCTCAAGGTTGTGAGGTTCGCGCTCTTGGCTTCTGTGGAGAAGACGATGATCTTCGCAGGGCACGCGGGTGCCCCTATTTATTAAAAAATTTGAAATTTGATTTTCCGCTCCTATTACCGCAAGTATTACCGCGTGGCTTACCGCAATCATTACTGCGTCTATTACCGCGACGCAAATTCGGGCCATATAAACAGATGGCCACGTTCTGACATTATTACTATTGATCCTCAAAATCTATTGGCACTATGTTTTTTATAAAATATATATAAAATGAAAGTATTCCTAGGACTTTGAAAATGACACCTAAAAGTTTAATTTTTACTTTTTACTAATATTTTATTAACATTCTTTGGTAATTTGATTTTAATTAGTGTATGTAATTCATTAATGTAGGTTGCTTGGGATGATTTTGGCCCGTCCACTGAACCGGATAGATCACGGTGGTTGGCCGAGCGATTACCATGCCCATGGGTGCGATGCAAATGCGCCATTGCTCGACTTCGACGGATATGCTTGAGCCATGTAGAAGATTATGGACTATGGGACGATCCTCGCAAGCGTGCATGGATGGAAACAAACGATCCGTGAATTGTAGCGGCTATTGACGTCACCCCTCATTGGCGTGTGGTTGGTGGAGGAGGGTGGAAGAGCGCATTCGCCAAGAATCCATTAGAGAGGGAGGAAGCACATCAAATCAGCCAAGTACTTCTGCTCCCTCTTATCCGAGTGACTACATCCCATCTCCTTACGTGGATGCAGAAGACGACCATTTGTATAGAATGGTTGAGGATCTCTTTGCACGAGAGGAGGAGCATAAACCAGAGTGTGCATGCGAAGAAGCTTCCGAGCAAACGAGGAGTGAGCTACTCGATTCGGCACACACCGCACTATATGATAGATGCTCTTACTCCATTTTAAGGGCATCTCTCGAAGTCCTTAACCTTCAGGCGATGTTTGGATGGAGCAATGCTAGTGTCGACGCACTTTTGAGGTATGTATACAGATTGTGAAGGATGCTTGTGGAGTGCATAAATTAGCTTCTAATGTACTTTCTTCTTGTGATAGATTGCTAGGAAAGATGCTGCCAGCTGGCAATCACATGCCAGAGAACAGACAAAAATCCCGCGAAGTGGTGACTGCATTAGGGATGGATTATGATCGCATTCATGCTTGCGTGAACGATTGTGTGCTCTTTCGTAATGAGCATGCCGATTGTGACACATGTCCATCGTGCAGGGAGCCTAGGTTCAAAGAAGGAATGAAGAGCAACAGAATTCCACGTAAAGTTTTGAGGCATTTTCCACTCATCCCTCGCATCCAACACATGTTTAGATCGAAGGGTACGAGCGAGCTTTTGAGTTGGCATGCAAAAAATCGCTCCACAGATGGTATTATGAGAGTTCCAGCTGACTCACCAGCGTAGAAGCACATAGAGGATACATGGCCAGAGTTCAGGGATGAGCCTTGTCACTTGAGGATTGGGGCAGCTAGTGATGGAGTGAATCCATTTGGGCACCGCTCTACTTCATGGAGCACTTGGCCGGTGGTTGTTGTAAACTACAATATTCCACCTTGGGAGGCAACAAAAAAGGGAAACATTTTACTATCACTTCTCATTCCAGGAAAGCACAAGGTAAAAAACATGGATGTATATCTACAGCCTCTTATTGATGAGCTTCAAGAACTATGGAGAGTCATAGATGTCATTGACATTTCACGGCCACCACAAGACCGCAAAGCCGTCATCAAGTGCATCCTCATGTGGACCATGCATGATTACCCAGGATTTGGAGAGGTATCTGGTAAGTATGCACATGTTAATTGTACTCTTTGCTTTAGGTTTATCATCTCATGTGTAACGTTTGTTTACCTCTTGGTAGGATTGGCAACATCTAGACATAGTGCGTGTCCCACTTGTGGCCCTTCCCTTGTGACAGAGAGACCTCCTCTTCTTGGGAAGGTGATCTATCACAACAACCATCGCTTCCTACCTCCTTCACATCGTAGATATGCTCTCCCTATCAATGAAGTGCAGCCGTTCCATTGGAACATGGCTGATTGGGCGAAGCATTGGGAGGAGCATCATGGTACCTCACCGCCTCCCAATGGGTTGCCAAAGGGTATGTCGAGGTACTCAATCTTCTTGTCGCTCCCCTATTGGGATTCGTTCAAAATTCAACACTTATTGGACCCTATGCATGTATTCAAAAATGTTGGGCAAGCTATATGGAATCACATAATTGGCAAGAAGGATTCATTGGGTGCTAGGAAAGATTTAAGAGCCATTAGACGTCTCCCCTCTTCAGCCACGCTCCGCATGGGGGAGCGGGGAAAGATGATTCTCCCAAAAGCACCGTGGATAATGTCAAAGGCAGACCAAGAGCGGACAAAGAAAGTTATTGCATCCATCAGAACTCCAATGGGATATATGCGGTCACTCAAAGGTGCTTTCACAAAAACCAAAAAGGGTGGCTCCACTCAATTGTATGGATTGAAATCCCATGATTGGCATAAAATCCTTCAGGTAAGAGTAGAACAGTTTGTGGTGTCTATGTGTCCTTATATATAGGTTGACATTCACTAAGATGTTTTATTGCTTGGTAGTTTGTACTTCCCATAACTATTAGTGGTTATGGGGACACTAAGGTGAAGGCTGCAATATTCAAAGTGGGTGAGATTGTGAGGTAATGGGTTTTCTTCAAGTACTATATCATGTTGTGCATGCATGAACTTTGGAATTTTTTTTCATCTACTATATAACGTTTGCCCTGTGGATTTGTGAGCTCCAAGGAGATAGAAGTAGAAGTCATACCAATAGCCCATCAGCTCGCAGTAGAGGCAGTGTGTGCTATTGAGGATGCATTCCCACGTACAATCCTTGTTAGCCAAATACACCTATTGCTTCACCTTGTTGAGGATATTGCCATTTGTGGGGTGGTTCACTCTAGATGGATGTTCTTCTTGGAGAGCTTCTTGAAGACTTTAAAGGATTTTGTTAGATTGAGGTCACAGCCGGAGGTATGTAAAATAAATACAATATAGATAGCATTTATACGCTATGGAGTTACTAATAAAAATATGTGGTTTTAATGTTTTCAGGCGAGCATGGCAAAAGGTTGGGTGGTGCAAGAGGCATTTGTGTATGTCTCACAGTATCTCATCACAGTGGATCCATCATTGCCTCATCTGTGGAGTGAAGAAGAGGATCCTAGGAAGCACTCAACCATTCCCAGTGGAAAAGTCTCACTCTTGGTCATGGATAGAGAGTTTCATGCCATAGTCAACAACTACTCTTTGCTTAATGCCACTATCATGACCAAATGGGTCAATATGTACTTGGAAGCCCGCGCAGCTAGAGAAAGGGATAGAGATGCATGGAAGAGGTCCCATGGAGGTAGACGTGCACCTCCTTTTCCTAAAGGTCTTGCAAAATATCGTGACTTGATTCAAGTAGGGTGGATCCATAATGCCATGACCAATGCCAAAGCACAAGGAGAACAAATAAGCCCTAAAGAATGGAAGTATGCGCGAGGATGCTTGCGCAAGGTGAGTGTGTATATGTTATGTATGCATGTATGCAAATCACTTAATGAAATGCGATGTAACCTCTTATGCATTGTGATTGTAGGGTCTCATTTTCAACTCCATTTGGTCCGAAGGCCGACATTTTCGCACCCGCAAGATAGATGAGCGTCGGACCACTAATGATTGTGGCGTGATGGGAAACTTTGACACAACAACAGATGAGGTCAGATATTGTGGTACTATAGAGAGAATAATCAAAGTGGATTTCAGATCTTTTCACAAATTCCTCTTTGAGTGTCGATGGTTTGCGGGTGAGGTCAAAAGACATGAAAATGGGCTCATTATGGTGGATTCCACCCAATTCCATCGGGGAAAACTGACAACTTGGTGTATCCTAGTAGTTGCGAGCAGGTAATTTAGGCTATATGCAATTAACTTAAATTAAAAATTTAAGTTATGTATATCAGCTTATTCTTAGTGTGTGACGTACAGGTCTTTTATGTGCCATGTATATATCAAAGATGACTTTGGTATGTCATTCCAGTCACGCCGCGGGGTAGATCTATCTTTGCAGAGATGGACATTGAGCCAGTAATTGATCCCATCATACCATCACCACAAGATACAGAGGAAGATGTAGTAGAAGTTGAAGAAGGTCAGCCAAGCCTTGCAAATAGTCATCTTGAGGAGGAGGAAGAGGGAGAAAGCGATGATGATTCTGCAGGAGGTGATGGAGAGGAGGAAGAATCTCTAAATTTGTTTATTGATTTGAATACTATGGGTCTAAATATGGATCCTAGTGCTTGTAGAGATCTTATACAAGATGAGAATTAATAAAACTCTCCATTCTTTCACTTGGTGTAGTATATGATTAATTTGTAAATGTTTCGTTATGTGCTTATGAATAGTATTTGTAATGGTTTTGTTGTGAGTTCAATGATTTATGTATATAAGTTTTAGAGTGAAAGAGAGATTAAGTGACGTGAGCAAGTATTCTAGAGAGTGTAGGAGTTGTATTGGATTCAAATGGAAACCCGCGGGAGAGGGAGGGGGAAGGGGGTCCAGCCTGTCTTAGCGGTAATGTGAGCGGCAATAATCGTGGAAATTTACACGGTAACATTTGCGGTAAAGTGCCGCTTCAGCATCAAAAGGATTCTCTCTGCTCATTTTGAATTCCTCTCTCTTGTTTTGCGGTAATGGCCCGCAGTAAACACCACGATCTCTCATAGTGAAACAAAGGGAACTCTACCGAAATTTCTACGTGCGGGAGCATGGTTGATTTTGGTGCTGCTCGCTTTCTTGGGCAGAGGGCAGGAAGTCTGGCTGTGGCTGTGTCCATCTTTTAACTAGGCACAGGCCAGGCTACCTGCCCTCTGCCTAAGAAATTTTTTTCTGGTATGGTCGTCGCTATTGGCATCTATATCTACGTCGCAAATAGCGACAGGTTCACAGGGATGTGGATATCGACGCACATAGCGACGCAATGCGTCGATATCTGCGTCGATGAAACCTTTTTTTGTTGTAGTGACCCTTAGAAAGAGGGTTGGTGATTCTCCACAAACGCTTTTTCACAAAGTGTTTGTGACTCTCATCACAAACTCTCACAGCCAGAGGTTTTGAACCTTCCCAGCTAGACCGCACACTTCCTGACACCGTGTCGACCCACTGAGGATATTGTTCTATTTACCAAAGGTCGAGACAGAATTACCTCGTCTATCTGCGATTGTATCAAGTAGGATATCATATTCAAATCCAAAAAGGATCAGCAATGATTTCACAGACAAGCCATGCCTGTGTTGGCCCATATCCATTGTCGATGATCATTGAATCATGTTGATTCCCCTTTGCATGCCGAATTTTCCAAGGCGTGCCGACCATTTTTGTTACCGATCAAATTGTACAGCCTTTGCATGCATGATGGCATGCTGCAGCTTCCTCGTGCGGCTGTCCTACCGTAGATCATCGTTTTGCTATGGCCATGCAGCTTCCCACTGAAATTTATGACCACATGGTAGTGTGACGAGACCCTTGGGTGGCCCATGGGCACCCTAGGGTGCCCAATAGTGTGAGAAACAAAATAAAAAACAAAAAAATTTGAAGCTCCTGGATATGGTAGCGTGCCGCTGTCTGTGCAAGGAAACTTCTTAACAAGACGTACGGTGCAATGTTTTTTGGGTTGAGTTGCTGTGACGAATTCAATTGCTTGGCCTAGGGAGAATCCGGTACGCTCAACACCGCCTCGTTTTGTGCACGTCGTAGCCGTCCGCCTCCCTCATGCAAGGGTTGTTGCACACGTCGCCTGGCTTCGAAACCTTGCTCACGTGCTTGGTCATGCAACTTGAGCCTGCCATGGAAGGGGATGCTCCGGCATGGCTACTCATGCAGACCTACGGCCCTATTCTCTTCCTCTTTCCAAGGGACCGTGCACACACCATCGCAACCTAGCTCGAAACAGATCGAGAGAGAGAGAGAGAGAGAGAGAGAGAGAGAGAGAGAGAGAGAGAGAGAGAGAGAGAGAGAGAGAGAGAGAGAGAGAGAGAGAGAGAGAAAGCAAGCATGCAACACCATGCAAGGTTCCCCCTTCCTCCATAGCCTCTCCCTCCTCTGAGCTCTGATACCAACGAAAGGGCGAAGGGTAGACTAGCATGTGGTTCTCCTCCCAGCCTCCCTACTTATAGCCCTTGGCCCTTACAAGTAGGTCCCCTTAACGCATGCCTGGCCCTCAGCTCCTAGCCGTACTGAGCCATTCAGTCCTTGGTCCTTGGTCTGCTACCCAAAACTACGATTGTCCTGACATGGACGCCACAGGACCGTCCACAAAATTCTCTATGAATCCTTCAAATGTGTGGGCTTCCTTCACGTCGTAATTGGACATGAACTTATGTATTTTCCGATTGAGCCCCCTTTTCTCGCTCTTAACATTCTCTAATACTTGATCCCTGACAAAAGCCCATGGAATGTTATGGTTGTCACGGTCTGCTTTGGAAGCATCACTGTATTCATATCCAAACCCGCTTGCAAACCTCGTCATGAGCTCGCCGTTATAGGGGGCATCCCAGTAGACCTTATGTTACAGAAGCCTGCATATATCGTAAAAGTGGTCATGCACCTGGTGGAGGAATCTGTTGTGTGGTTGCTATACGGGGGTCTACTGTGTTGTGGTGTTTGTAGCAGGGGCCACCTACTATACCACCTTTGTGCTCTGAGTCAGGTTTTTGTGCTTCCTAGAGGGAGTGTTCTTCTTGGGATTCATCTCTGTAGAGGGTGCTGCTATACCCTTTATGCTTTTGTACCGGGGGCAATGGGGGTAGTGTTAGGAAATATGACGTAGCTAAATAGACATTTGAGTAGATTACTTAATGGGGAGAGAGAGATTTCACACACAAGAGATTATCGAGTAGAGAGGGAGAGAGAGAGAGTACACACGATATACGTGGTTCACCCAATGTGGGCTACGTCCATGGGAAAGCAGCCACTCAATGGCTTTAGTACTTCAAAACAAGAAGTAGGTTACAAAGGGATTATATCCTTTTTGAGCTCCCGCCTTGCTTTACTCTCACCACCTCACACCCACCTTGTTGCATCAACTTCACACTATGAAATGTGTGTAGAAATGGCCTCCTTTAATAGGCCAAAAGGGCTGCCCTCTCTCATGAGAGGCAGCCATGTGTTGCAGCTCTTGTGTAGATAAGTTCAAATTGGACTCTCCAATCCGCCCATGTGTAGCCGCCCTTGAGAAGACGAGTCCGCATTTGAGTTCGGCCACCGGCCACCAGCCATTGACTTCCAACCACCGGCAAGCGGCCAACCGGCCAACCGACTGGTCATTTTTCGAACACTTTCCGGCAAAAAGGAATATTCCGGCCAGTGATTTTTATTTCCGACGAGTGATTTTTCTTCACACATGGTGGATTCTCCTCATAATGGGGGCCTTACAAATGTGCATTTTTACCACAGAAAATTACAAGGGGTAAATGAGGCTCCATACTTAATAGGCAGAGCTTCACCAGGGCTATGGCAGAGTGCGATGGGTGCAATGGGGGGCAAACCGCGATGGCTACAACATGTAGTGGGAGGAGCACAATTAATGGGGGCAACACGAGCTTTGGGAGTAGAGCGAGAACAAAGGTACAGGCGAGCGTCCAAGTGACAAGCTAGTTGCATGAGAGGAAAGGAGAAAGAGGACAAGGAGTGTCTAGGCGATGATGACTGTAAGTTAAAAAAAAGGGGACCCACTCCACCACTTAATGGCTCGCATGCATCTAGATGATAGGTACATAAATTATATTGCATGCAAATTTAGAATTTCCCTCTCCCTCTCCCTCTTTTCTCAAATTTGAAAAACGTTGAATTTCCCTCCACCTAGGTGCTATTGGTGGTACCACCAAAAGGTGCAAAAAGTGGTACCACCTAAACATGCTTTCACCCTTTTTCATGATTGTAGCCATATTGATGACATTCGAAGCTTTGTATATGTTCTCTTGAAGCCTCCCCAAATTCGCGGTGTTAACGGTTGTGTATGCATGTGTAAGGGTTGAAAAAAACGGTGTGTGGTGAGTGTGCTCTGTGTTGTGGTCTTGCCAAGTGTTTGAGCATTGAGAGGTGTGTAGACACTAGTCTGCTAGTGTGTGTTGTATATTTTACAAGTGTTTTGATAGGACAAGGGCGTTGTGAATGCCTTGAGCTATAACAAGGCCTTGTATTCATTTGTGATGGATGTGTTCCCCCATTCCCTCTTTCTAGCTTCTGGTGCCCCCACACAGAGGAGCACAGTGATTGCTCCTAGATTGGTGTAAAGTTGTAGTTTTTTGCATTGGAAAGCATGGCGATGCAAAGGTATGGAATAATTTCATAGGCAAGGAGAGTCCAGACGAGTGGACTGCAGATTTTGAGTTGTATATGTTTATTAAAGAACTATGTGTCTAATCCTCAACATGTTTTGTGGGAGAATTATGAGTTTATTAAAGAACTATGTGTCTAATCCTCAACATGTTTTATAGGAGAATTACAATCTTGGTGATGATGGGTCATTGAGATTGAGCTAGAAACCATTCTCGATTGTAGAGTTAGCCAACTTAGAAGCAGAACTCATGTTGAATTTTTTGTCAAGTGGGTACCTATCATGTAGAAGATGCCTCATGGGTTGATTTATATGTCTTACATGTTGAACACCCCTTCTTCCAGCTCTAAGGTCAACATTAATTTTGACAAGGAGAGAATGTAAGAGGACTTATCTTCAAATTTTTAGCAATTAATTTTATTTGAAGGAAGTTTTGGGTGTTTTGAGGTTTGTCCACAATCTAGGAGGTCATTCTAATTATATTCCTTCAGTTACAAATTTTGGTCCAAGGTTTTCTTTGAGAGGCACTTTCTGAGGGTTCTAATATGAGATTTTGGAAACGTGATTTATGTAGGAAACACAACCTTAAACATAAGAAAAAGGAATGGTTCTTTGAGTATTTTTAGATTCCATCGTTTTATATTAAGGAAAAATTGAAAAATGCATGTTTAGTTTACATCGTTTTTATAGAAATTGCCAACTTGTAGACCTTCATTTTTGGTTGGATAATCCAAGCTAGATGTTTCTTTTTTGTATCACACAACCATCAAAGAGCATGATGAGGAAAAAAATTCCATGTGAGACGAGCTTAAACAGATTTGGAGCCGATTAAGAGCTATAAGCCGTTGAAGATGGCTAAAAAAGTAACATGTATGGGATTTTATTAGTGTTATTTTTGGATCGTGTGCTCCTATGATGCCTCTTTTTTCAACTCTATTTTGACTTTTCTTTCCTAAAGACTAGAGTTGGCTACAAAAATAGCCACTTTTGGGCTAGCTATTCTTCGAGACGGTCTCTATCATTGGCACATGATACGTGATTGTGATTGTGATTGAGAGTGCAATGGTGATTGTGATTGCGTGTATGTGTTGGGATATTGGGATTGGGAGTGATAGTGAGTGAAATGTGATTGAGAGTGAGATAGCTTGGGGGTGGTCGAGACGTTATGATAGGAGGTAGATTCTCAGCTTGTCCTATCTATTTTGTGTATTTTCTCAATTTTTTGGTTTTCAACGCGTGTCCTGTCACAAAGACTAGTGACATCCACTATGTTGTGCATTCGCCTTGTGCTTGGGATACACAAGGAAATTTCCATTGATGGTAAGATAGAATAGTTTCTCTCAATGTGGTGGACATGCATGCGTGTACACATGAAAGAGAGAGAGAGAGAGAGAGAGAGAGAGAGAGAGAGAGAGAGAGAGAGAGAGAGAGAGAGAAAGAGTTTTAAACCATATTTTAGAAGAGTGGATTGCAGATTTTGAATTGTATATGTTTATTAAAGAACTATGTGTTTAATCCTGAACATGTTTTGTGGGAGAATTATAAGTTTATTAAAGAACTATGTGTCTAATCCTCAACATGTTTAATAGGAGAATTACAATCTTGGTGATGATGGGTCATTGAGATTGAACTAGAAACCATTCTAGATTGTAGAGTTAGCCAACTTAGAAGTAGAACTCATGTTGAATTTTTTGTCAAGTGGGTACCTATCATGTAGAGGATGCCTCATGGGTTCATTTATATGTCTTGCATGTTGAACACCCCTTCTTCCAGCTCTAAGGTCAATGTTAATTTTGACAAGGAGAGAATGTAAGAGGACTTATCTTCAAATTTTTAGCAATTACTTTTAGTTGAAAAAAGTTTTCGGTGTTTTGAGGTTTGTCCACAATCTAGGCCATTCTAATTATTTTCCTTGAGTTACAAATTTTGGTCCAAGGTTTACTTTGAGAGCCACTTTTTGAGGGTGCTAATATGAGATTTTGGAAACGTGATTTATGTAGGAAACACAACCTTAAACATGAGAAAAAGGAATGGTTCTTTGAGTATTTTTAGATTCCATCGTTTTGATGCTTGTTAAAGCCCTTATATATATTAATGGAAAAAGTGAAAAATACATGTTTAGTTTACATGGTTTGTATAGAAATTGCCAACTTGTAAATCTTCATTTTTGGTTGGATAATCCAAGCTAGATGTGTCTCTTTTGTATCACACAACTATCAAAGAGCGTGACGAGGAAAAAAATTCCATGTGAGACGAGCTTGGACATATTTGGAGCCGATGAAGAGCTATAAGCCGTTGAAGATGGCTAAGAAAGTAACATGTATGGGATTTTATTAGTGTTATTTTGTGATCGTGTGCTCCTACGATGCCTCTTTTCAACTCTATTTTGACTTTTCTTTACTAAAGACTAGAGTCAACTACAAAAATAGTCACTTTTGGGCTAGCTATTCTTCGAGACGGTCTCTATCATTGGCACGTGCTACATGATTGTGATTGTGAGTGCAATGGTGATTGTGATTGCGTGTATGTGTTGGGATATTGGGATTGGGAGTGAGAGTGAGTGAAATGTGATTGAGAGTGAGATAGCTCGGGGGTGGTCGAGACGTTATGATAGGAGGCAGATTCTCAGCTTGTCCTATCTATTCTGTGTATTTTCTCAATTTTTTAATTTTCAACCCGTGTCATGTCACAAAGACTAGTGACATCCACTATGTTGTGCATTCACCTTGTGCTTGGGATACACAAGGAAATTTCCATTGATGGTAAGATAGGATAGTTTCTCTCAATGTGGTGGACATGCATGCATGTACACATGTGTGAGAGAGAGAGAGAGAGAGAGAGAGAGAGAGAGAGAGAGAGAGAGAGAGAGAGAGTAATATAAAATAGAAGCAAGAAAGTTTCACAAAAAAATATGTGTGTGTGAGAGAGAGAGAGAGAGAGAGAGAGAGAGAGAGAGAGAGTTTTAAACCATATTCTTAGACTTTGCTAGAGGCCTTACCCGAATTTTTTTTTCCAGGCAAATGGCAGAAGGCAGCATCCAAACTATCCTCTCAAGAATTTGTCACTCCAACATTACAATTTGGGTGGGGGAAAAAGTGACTATGAGGTGGATCCACACTTTAGGAGGCCATTGGGTTCTATGGCGATTTGCAGTGGGATAGATTGAGTCATGAGCAATGTGAACCGAGCCTTATCTCAAGAGAGAGAAGCTATGTGCTGCACGTAGCCGTGAGAAGCACGTAAGTGATTATGCATGAGCAACGTTGAGTATCCATGCATATTGCAGAGATCAGCTGTGCAAAGACTCGTTCTTGAGGGCCAGCTCGATCTCCTCGACCACTACATATATCGACTTTGGACACGGGGACTCCAGCCAACTATAAGCTGAGCACCTAGCTAATTTCTGTACAGTACTTTAGATCAAATCGCGCTCTAGCTACTCCCTAAATATCAGAGAGCTGCGCTTGCTGATCAGCTCTACAAAGTTGATATTGCTATTCTACTCACTGCTTCGGCTGATCTGCATCTTCTCCTGGTAGATATAATTTGCCATGGCCAGACGTCCTGTGAATACTCTAGTCATTAGTCTCCTGCTTGTTAGCTTGACCATCAGCATATTGGGAAGCGTCGACGCCGGCCGCAGCTTGCAAGGCAGCAGCGGCCCGCTGCAGTATAGTTTCTACAAGAGCAGCTGCCCCAGCGCTGAGTCTATCGTGCGGCAGGTGGTGGGCAACGCAGTCTCCCAGGAGGCCCGCATGGCCGGCTCGCTGCTGCGATTGCATTTCCACGATTGCATTGTGCAGGGGTGCGATGGGTCGTTGCTGCTCAAGAGCATCCCGGGCGTGCTGGAAGGCGAACAGGAGGCCCGCCCCAACGACAACTCCGTGCGGGGCTTCGAGGTGATAGACGACATCAAGGCCGCGTTGGAGAAGGAGTGCCCGGGAGGCGTCTCCTGCGCCGACATCTTGGCCATGGCCGCGCGCGACTCCGTGGCGGTGGTAAGTTTTAGTTGCATCTGTTGCTCGCTTCAAATTGTTCTGCTTGCATCTGCTTCCGCTTGTGTATAATCTGAATCCTCATATGTTTACTCTACCAATATTCCAAAGTGTAAGTGCCAGTGATCCTGTCTGCATTTCAGAGCCGCGCCCCATCCTATTGTGTTCTGCTCGGCCGGCGTGACAGCCTCACCGCCAGTCGCTCGCTCGCTAGTCAGAACCTGCCCGGATTCAACTTCAACGTCAGCGACCTTGTCGCCAACTTCCCCAACGTCGGCCTCTCCCCCAAGGACATGGCGGTGCTCTCTGGCGGCCACACCATCGGCAAAGCCAATTGCAACACCTTCGTGTGAGAACTTAGAGATTAACATAAATGTGATTAATATCACTATTAATTAATATGCTAATGTCAATACATAAGAGAGTGCAAGATAGAAATAGAGCAATGACAATAGATTGCACTTGAATGGACAGTGAAGACCTTGTTACAAATGAGGGCAGCTAATGGGATTTATATACAAGTTGAGGGAGTGAGGATTATCCATCACATGGGAATTATAGGTAGGTGGGAACACATGTTGAGACTTGCATAGGTAAAAAGGTGTCCATGTGGGAATTAGGGAATAGAGGTAGGTGGAAAGGAAGTCCACATTTATTAAAATCATAAGTTACTTTTACATCCCCCCTTAAGGGTGGATTTCTCATTGTAACATTGAGATTGATGAACAAAAGAGCTTTGTGAAGTAGCCATGCCGTAGATACATGCTATCCCCCCTCAATGAGAAGTTCATCCGGTAGGGATCAAACTCAAATTACGCGATGAAGTTGTTTGTTTAGTGGCGGGCACAGACTTGGTGAGAAAGTCTGCCCAATTTTCTGCAGAAGGAACATACACTAGCTTGACGAAGCCATTTGCGACTAATTCTTTCAAGAGATGGAAGCTTATCTTAATGTGTTTGAGCTTGGATGAGAAGGAAGGTAATTCTGTAAGTGCGATGGTAGACTGATTATCACAAAAAAGAGTGATTGGATCAGTCGAGATATTGAAGGGTAGCTTCAATTCGTTGATCAATTCAGAGATCCAAAGAGCCTCACGGGAGGCAAGAGCAGCAGCAACGTATTCAGCTTCAGTAGAAGAACGTGCAATAGAACATTGTCATTTGGATTGACAAGAGATAGGACTACCAGCCAAAGTGAATACATAGCCTCCTGTAGAAAAACATCGAGGGTCGTCGCCAGCCCAGTTGGCATCAACATATCCTGAAATAGAGATGGGGCTAGAGGGGTCGTAATAGTAAGTGAGGGCATAGTGTTGAGTGGTGCGTAAGTAGCGAAGGGTGCACTTTGCAGCTTGCTTGTGCACTTTATAGGGCTTTGACATAGAGCGAGAGAGGATATGGCCTGTGTAGCAAAGATCGAAACGGGTGCAAGAGATAAGATAACGTAATTGTCCGCAGAATTTTGGGAAATGAAAGGATGGGCAGTAGAGTGCATCAGTGTGAGTGTAATCATGAAATTCAGGAGTAAGCTTGTGCTTAACAGGCAAAGGGGTAAACTCAGGGGTTGAAGAGGACATACCATAGAAGAGGAGGAGTTCTTCAATGTATTTGGATTGAGATAATTGGATAAATTTACCTGCTGGATCTCTTATGACTTCAATGCCGAGAAAATAAGTCATAGGTCCTTTTTCGGTTACTGGGAATTCATGAGAGATGCAATCAAATGCTTGTAGCAACATGTACTCTGATGTGCCAAGAAGAGGAATGTCATCCACAAAGAGGCCTAAGATAGCCATGCCTTTAGAGGTCTGCCATATGTAGATATTGTAGTCTGCCATAAGACGTTCCCAGCCACATTTGAGCAAGTAGTGGTGCATGCGGATGTACCACTCTCGTGCGGATTGTTTTAAGCCATAAATGGGCTTATGCAATTTACATACATAATCAGGGTGGTGAGGGTCTTCAAAATGAGGAGGTTGTAGCATATAGATGATCTCTTGGAGCAAGCCATGTAAGAAGACAGTTTTTATATCAAGATGATGTAAAAGAAGATTAAACTTAGCAGCAAGTGCAATAAGAAGCCGAAATGCAGTCATACCCAGTACTAGCGAATAGGTGTCGAAGTAATCCACACCTTGTTGTTGAGTGAAGCCGCCAGCGACAAGGCGTCCTTTGTAGCAATCAACTAAGCCGTTGGGGTGGTATTTCTTCTTTAATAGCCATTTGCAAGAGACAATGTTATGATTCTTAGGAGGTGGCACAAGCTCCCAAGTGTTAGCTTCTTTGAGGGCTTGGAGTTCATCCAATATAGTGGCATGCCACTCCTTACTCTCGCTAGAAGCAAGGGCATCGAGAACAGAGAGGGGAAGGGCATCTTCAAGAGGCTCTGGTGGATTTTCAAGAATCATTTCATCACTTAGGATAGCAGAGAAATTGGTGGCTTCATAGATCTCGTGAAGAGAGCGGGTGTGGCCATGCGAACTAGAGGTGTCTTGGTCCAAGTGTATAGCCGAAGTGTGTTGCGATGGCAAGGTGGCAGAAGTAGAGCTATGAGGCTCGCCTTCGTCGACATCTGCTGGGATGGGAGTAACTAGCAAGGTTTTGTGGGAGTTGCGGAAAAAAGGTGAGACCAGTAGCGAAGGTGATGGGAGCTCACGAGGTGGAGCACCGAGTGTCTGCGGTGTGATGGAAGTAGCGGCAGTCGGGATGGACGGTGTTGGTGATGGTGTCAACTGTGAGGAGATGGGTGCAAGAGGTGGTGCAGGAGTGTTGCCGATTGGCTGTGCATGAGAATGCAAGACACGAGGAGGTGGACGGGCGATGAGGAAAGGCCTTTGGATGGTGAAGGGAGACTCAAGATTGTGCCTAGAAGGGTGGGAAATTTTCATGGGTGTGTGTGTGGGTGAGGCCGTCAACAAAGATTGATGAGAAGAGTGGACTGATGATGAGAATGTAGGGTCCAATGGTGGAGAATATTTGCCTGAGATGATGAATTCTTCATCAAAGACGATGGTATGGGCAAAGATAAACTTGTGATGGTCTGGGATATAGAGGCGGTATGCCTTGATGCCAAAGCGATCACCATAGCCGACAAAAGTTGTGCGTTGAGCACGTGGTGATAGTTTTGATAAAGGTTGTGTCACAAGTGGGTATGCAATGCTTCCAAAGATTCGAAGGTGGCCAAGATGAGGTGGGTGACCGTGCCAAAGGGTGTAGGGTGTAGTAGAAGGATTGTGGGTGGATGGAATGCGGTTTTGAATATAGCATGCAGTGGCGGTATCTTCTTCCCAGTAGGTGTCTGAGAGGCTATCTTGAAGAAGCATGGCATGAGAAGCTTCAAATAGTGTGCGATTCTTGCACTCGGCATGATCGTTTTGTTGTGGGTGGTCGGTGATAGAGAATTCATGTCGAATACCAACAGAAAGACATAGATCTTTGAATGCATGAGAAGTGTATTCCCCACCATGATCTGTGCGGAGAGTTTTAATGTGGCAACCATGTTTAGTCTCAAATAATGCCTTGAATGTGCAAAAATGAGAGAAGGTTGAGGATTTCTCGTCCATGTAGTAAGTAGTTGTGTATTTTGAGAAATCATCTATAAAAGTAAGCATATACTTATTGCCATTGAGGGAGTTGACGGGCAATGGGCCACAAACATTAGAGTGGATGAGGTCGAGAGGTGTAGTGGCTCGTGATGATGAAGTGGGGAATGGGACATGATTTGATTTAGCAAGAATGCAGCCCTCACAAAGTGTGACGTGAGTGAGGTGCTTGGGAAGACCTAGTGCAAGTTGGCCATGAGTGAGTTGGTGCAAAACATGTTGAGAAATATGTCCTAGTCTATAATGCCATTTGAGTGTGTTTTCTTGTGTTTTTATGGATGATGCATATGCATGTGCAGGCGATGAGTCACCCAATGGATAAAGACACCCAGTTTTGGGGACCAAAGGTGTGACATACTGACCATCTTTGTTTAGTGCCGAAATGTGACAGCCTTCTTGCACGAATTTGATGATGATGCCGTTGTCGGTTAGCTCGTTGACAGAGATGAGATTTTTCTTGAGACCAGGGACATAATATACGTGAGAAATAGTGGTGTGTAGGCCATTAGGTAGGTTAATGACAGCATCTCCATAGGCTTTGGCGAGCTGGTGGTTGTTATCATCGAGGCATACTTCTAGAGAGTGTTCTAGATAAGTGATGTTGGATAGCCAGTGTAGGTGATATGTCATATGATGGGTGGCGCCCGTATCAAGTAGCCATATATTGGGATATGAAGTGGCTATAGTGGTGGCATATAGTTGCAAAGGATAAGATGGGCTATCATAAGTAGATATGTGAGCATAATGAGCTTAACCATAAATAAAAGGATATGGTTGGCCATGGCGTGTTCCCCCTTGAGAGTAAGAAGGATATAGATTAGGGTGAGAGATAGGACAACTACCTTGATTGCGTGGTTGCCGATAGTCCTTTGTGAGGTGTCCAAAGCGATGACAACTGGCGCATTGCTTTGAATATTGGTGATTGTGGTGGCTTTGAAATTGTGACTTTCTTCCAGAATTATCGTTTTGTCGAGGAGGGCCCGAATGTTGAGGCTTCTTGTTGTTGTAAGGGCGTGAGTTTTTTGTCATAGTGACAAGTGCCGTGGACTTCTGCAAGCTGCTAGTGTGGTCACGAAGCGTTTCCTCCTGATGGATCTTGGCTACAAGATTTTGTAGCTGCAAGCTAGTCGTAGTGGCTTGTGTAGTGATAAAGGCTCTCCATGATGCAGGTAGAGAAGCCAATAAGAGCATACTTTGAAGCTCTTCAGGGATGGTAAACCCTGAGATAAGTACTTCATCTAGAAGTATTTGCCACGTCTCCAGAAACTTGGAGGATGACTGACCCTCTTGCATGGTAGTGTTTACCAATTTCTTGATTAGGGAAACTTGGTAGACGAGGTCAGTGTGCTCGTAGTTCTTCTCGAAGAATTTCCAAATGGCGCTGGTAGTAGTTAGCTTTTTCACCATTTGGACTTGCCGATCTTGGCAATGGAGAATGAGCTCCATCTTGGCACTATTGTTTTTACTATGCCAAGTATTATAAGTGTCGATGAAGTATGTTGAATCTTTGTCTTTGGGGTCTTCGGGGTGGTCAGAATGCTCTTCAACTCCTGACGTGACGTCCCAAAGTTGCAGCTGCTTGAGGTAGAGTTCCATCTGAATTTTCCACACTTGGTAGCTAGTGTCGTTAAGCTTGTCAATAATGTCGTGGGGCTTGTAGGTGGATGCAGAAGATGAAGAAGCTAACTCGGCCATCTTTCGAGGTTCCGGATTCCTTGAAAAGAATGGAGAATGAGGCTTCGAGTATGGGCTGGAGAGATGGAAGACTCTTAGCGCTAATTAGAAAAATTAATCTTAAGCTCTATCGCTCTGATACCATGTGAGAACTTAGAGATTAACATAAATGTAATTAATATCACTATTAACTAATATGCTAATGTCAATACATAAGAGAGTGCAAGATAGAAATAGAGCAATGACAATAGATTGCACTTGAATGGACAGTGAAGACCTTGTTACAAATGAGGGCAGCTAATGGGATTTATATACAAGTTGAGGGAGTGAGGATTATCCATCACATGGGAATTATAGGTAGGTGGGAATACATGTTGAGACTTGCATAGGTAAAAAGGGGTCCATGTGGGAATTAGGGAATAGAGGTAGGTGGAAAGGAAGTCCACAGTTATTAAAATCATAAGTTACTTTTACACTTCGCTGCACGGTTGACCCCCAACACCGACGACCCCACCGCCCTCGAGTCCAACTACCGCGAGTCGCTTGTGCCTCAGTGCCCTACCGGTGCCAATGTTGCCTTTGTGGACCTCGACGTCGCCTCCCCCACTCTCTTTGACAATGGCTACTACTCCAACCTCCTCAGCAACTGCGGACTCCTCCACTCCGACCAGGTGCTCTACTCCACCGTCGGCACCACACGTGACCAGGTGGCCTGCTACGCTAAGAGCCAGGCCTCCTTCTTCAACGACTTCATGGCCGCCATGATCAAGATGGGCAATATCGCCCCCCTCACCGGCTCCACGCAAGGAGAGGTACGCACCCAATGCGGCTTCGTCAACAGCAGCTAGCCAGTTCTTACAAGCTAGACTGTCTCCCTACAACGTTGCCTAACAGCTATGATCACTCATTGAGAGGATCGACAGAAGCTAAAAGTATGCATAAAATTTCTAAATATCGAAAAAGGAAAATGATTCGTTTAGCCCCTTGAAAAAAAAAATATTCACAACATTTTAGTACCCACATAACATTCAACTGTGGCTCCTCAATCTTTTATTGAAGTTATTTTGTATATAAAATGTAGAATTCAATTAGCTTGAAATGTGTTGCTTTCGTCGTTGTTGAGGTGGCCTAGTTTTGTCAAGCAAGTGTGCTTTGACTGGTGTAGGAGATTGCTCCATAATCAATTTTCTATTTAATGTCTTTTGTATACCATAGTAAACTTTCAATTAGCTTGAGAAGTATTGGTTTCTTTGTTATTGAGGTAGTTTAGTCTTATCAAACAAGAGTGCTTTGACGAGTTTGTAAAGCAGATTATTCCATGATCCATTCAATTTATGAGACTACAACGGTGACTATTCGATTGTGAAAGAATAAGATTCAGCTTTATAAATGAAACCAAACATTTTTCTTTTTTACTGATATTCTCAGCCTCCATTTTTTCCACTATAATTTCAGACTACTATTCTCATTGATCTACAATGTCGTGATCACTATGGACAACATTGCTCCACTCACTCACTCGACGCCTGTCGAGTTATACAATACCCAATGTATTCATATCAACAACAACTTGCTAGAATTGTTCCCTACAAGGTCGGCCCAATGTTACGAATACTCATTGAGCGGATTAAGGAAGTCAAAGTATACATGAATTTCCTAAATATGGAGAAAGGAAATTCATTCTTTCGGCCCCTTGAATTTGGTGAATACATAATATTCACTAATTTAAACCTACGCACTGGAGTGTATAGGTGTGCGAGAAAATTGGTGTGTGTGCAGAGAGGGATAAAGAGGTGTTATGTGTGTGGTTGAGAATTAGGAGGAAATTAAGCTGATTGGGACCTCCATTGGAACGCAATAAGCTATGCTTTTGTGTGTGCCTCTATACTTGGCTATGCTCAAACGATTGTTTTCAATGAATTTTTGTTACTCAGTGTTTTCTTGGAGAGGATATGGGTGTTGTGATTCCACCTAATCTATGGAGATGTGTGTGTGTGTGTGTGTTGTCACGCGCGTCCCTATTGACGGTGATCGGGCACTTACCACCAGCCATTAGCTAGCTGATTGGTGACCTCTGTTCAAGTGCTAGTTTGCATGTCGTGGGTACCTATCTACTAGGCATGTTCAGCCTTGGGAGGCTAAGCATGCGGTGTGGGTCGAGATCTCTTGCGAGGACATGGCTTTGCTAAGTGGCCCGTCTTCCTGCAAATGAAGCATTGGTTCAGGAGAGTTGAATACTCCAAGCACACTAGCAGCCTTGGATGCAATTGAAGCTTCCATGCAGGGGGTCTCAAAAATTGTCCCGATCTTGGAAACAATCCCAGAAAGAAGCAGCAAGTAACTCCGTGCTCAACTCAGGGAGGCATGCCAAAATGGGCAGATAGTGCTCCTCAATAAGAACATACAAAGCTACATCAAAACTATGGTGCCACTCTCAAAAATAAGATCGAACCATTGGGATGGCGATGGGGCTCATTAAAACGACCTTGGTAGCCATCTTAACACTAGAATGGTAACCTAACAGGACATAAAAGTGTCCTTTCAGGGTTTTGGGAAAAATTTCCAAAACCATAGTAGATCCACTCATTTTGAAAAATCCTTTCATGAGCTTATAGTTCAATAACTACTACATATGGAAAAAATGAGAAACTTGTAATTTTTCTCATCCCTTGGTCACTACAAGCCTCCAAAGTTGATGGACCAGTGCATTTTGCCCAAAACAACAATTTCTTACGGTTGATTGCATATAAATAAGAGTGGGGATTTTTGTAGGACCTGAGATAAAATGTCCCGTTAACTTCAATGGGTTGGTGACCAAAACATATGGTTGCTCTTACCTCACTATTGTTTTTTGGGCAAAAAAAATAGGTACAAAAAAGTTGCATTTTTGCCATTCTGCGGACCTACCATCAAAGTTTCTATAGTGACGCTCAATACAGATACTATATACATGTTTTCTTAGTTCCCTTTGGGCCTTTGGATTCAAAAGGATCCATGGATCATGTCAAAAGGATAATGGATCTCTTACAATTGGAACCTTGGGGGCAGTGATAAAGTGCTAAATACAGCAAACATGAAAAAATTGGGTTTAGCATTACGACCTCTAGAAACCCATAGAAACTACTCAATATCTAGCCAAGTTTGTAGTCTATGATTAGATATGGTTACTACCTACAAAATACAAACAATTGTCCTATGAAACTAGCAATATTGAGAAAGTTATACTTGCCACTCTAAAATGTATCGTATTCTTCAGCAATCAAAAAACTCAACCATCATCATATACTATGCTATATAGCATATTAGATCCCCCAAAACTCAAGGAAGATTAGCTTTATGTTATACATTACACTTACACAATCAAAATTGAATTTTGATATCAAGAAAGCCACCAAAAAAATCATAAAAGTGCTAATTTTGGCCAAAAAATAGGATTATGCAATTCTTGTAAATTGGTCATAACTTTCAATTTTAACACTTAGCTCTCCCTACAAGCATCAAAACATGTTGAGAACTATGAAGGCCTAACCTCTAGCCATCTAAACCTCACAAACATAAAGTTTAGAGTGGTATAGTTGCCAAAAATTGAAAAAAAGCCAAAAACAGGACCCGTTTTTTCACACAGTTTAGGTTCAAAAATGTTGTGCAAGAGTAAGGTTAATGGTGAGATCCATACTCCAAAAAAAATGCTAAGTTTTTTTCAGCTCATAAGGCAACTTTGTGTATATATAGCACCTAGAAATTCAGTTTCATACTCTTCAAATAATTCAAGCAAAATGGTCACTTAACAGGACACAAAAGTGTCCAAGGACATAAAAGTGTCCTGTTACCATTCTAGTGTTAAGAGTCTCAAAATCAACTTTGTAGTATCCTTACACAAGAAGCTGGATGTCAATGATCTTTTCCACCTCTACTAGAAGGTGGAAATGGACTAGGCTGTGTACCTCACCCCAACTGGGTCAATTGCCAAGGATCTTGCAGATAATAGAGGTTGCTTAAAGGAGCTCCACCTCTACTACAAGGCGTGCTTTCTCTACTTGCGACCGAGCAAATTAGATGGTGGGCTCGGCGGGGTCACGCAAAGGGGATTCATCTTAGTCCATCCAAGAGCATCCATTTGTGTCTACTACTGCTGGTGGGCGAGGTGCAAACACGACCTTTGCTACTATAGAACCCTTTCTCACAAGAGAAACCGAACGAGGACAAGGGAGGCCGACACACTGAGAAACAACCAAGAGCAATAGGGAAAATTTGGATTCTCAAAGGGGCCCTATAAGGATGTTTGACAATCAATCTAATTTAATCAATAGTTTAATCAATCTAACCCTTGATAAAGTGTGTGGAACGCACAACACAACCATCAATGAACAATTTAAAAATGTCCGATTGTGGTCAAACATCGTACATATTTACATCCAAGACAACACCAAGTCATCTACTGACGAGTGGCATATCTATGGATCAGAAAGCACAATGCGTGCCGTGCTAAGATGAAGAGGGCATAAGTATGCATCTCTCCACTCTTAGGTAGACACACATATCCCTCATATTTCTATGTAGTAAGAGTGATGATGTGACTTAATCCAATCCCTGATGAAGTGTGGAACTTACAACACAAACGTCAGTGGCCAACTTAACAATCTCAGATGCAAGCCAAATATCGTATGTATCTACATCCAAGACAACACCAAGTCATCTAGTGATGAAAAATGACATGTCTTTGGAGTTCGAAACACAAGAGTAAGTAGTGCATCACACAAAGAAGAAGAGGGCATAGACTATGCATCTCTCCACTCTCTGTTTGACAAACAGAACTCTTGTGTGTACATGAAACAAACAACACTTTGAGTTGATCTAAATTTGAGCAACCAATAGGTCACTCTGAAGTGAGAGGTGTAGCCATTAGGTGAAATTTGGACTCACAAAGGGGCCCTTTAAGGAGTTTGACTTTAGCTCTCTCTACCAAAATGGGCGCATGGATAAAGTTTTACAAACAAACTCCAAATTTGGCAGAGGTTTGATAGGTAGAATGTCCTCCTCAAGCTCTATCTATTAATATATAGCACACATTGAGATTCCTCATATTTTAGAAGATTCTTTTTTTGATTCACTTAGATTTCGACAGAGTTGTCACATCATAGGTGAATCAAAAAAAATAATCTTCTAAAATATGAGGAATCTCATGGCGTGCTATATATCTGTAGATTGAGCTCGAAGGGGACATTCTAACTGTCAAACCTACGCCAGCTTTGGAGTTTGCTTGCAAAACTTTATCCATGCGCCCGTTTTGGTAGAGAGAGGTAAAGTGAAACTCTTTAAAGGGCCCCTCTGTGAGTCCAAATTTCACGTAATGATCATGCCTACTGCACACCACGAGTTGACCACTAAACCCTAAACTCAACCCTATGGTGAGAGATAGAGAGTTGCACCACATGAGTGAGAATCTAATTCTGTCCTAACACCCTTCTCTGCAGTGAGCCAAGTGGCTGCACAACACAAGAAAAGGGATGAATTTCTACACACTTCTGGACTAAGCCAAATGGCTACACAAGCTCTGGCTATCTTAAAACTCTTCTCAAACTCTGGCACTCCTTTCGATCAAAATTGGCTCAAGATCTAGAACTTCTTTTGATCGAAGCTGACGACGATACCTTATATAAGATATTTTTTTATTGAAAGCATTTTTTATCGAAAGGTCTTTCGATAAAAAATTCTTTCGATCAAAAAGAAAATAAGATAAACATTTAGTGAATACGGGATTTTGGCGTATCATATGGTGTTTTATACGTATAATTTTTTTGCTATGGGCGTATAAATGTAATGCAGATACTTATACTTACAAATGCATATGTACATTATGGAAAATATTCTCATGCATCTTAAAGTGAAGAATCAATCTCTTAGCACTCGTTCCCACTAGGTACGTGCCACAACACAGCAACATGTTGCATTCGATTATTTGGTGATTGAAGAAATGTACAGTCCAATGTAGACTTTTCTCATGCCACACTAATATTTTAAGCTATCATTAGTGTAATACTGTTGGAGATATATATGGCTCACTCTACTCAACTTGGTCTCACCTATATATTTGTATCTTGTCCTCAATATGAATCAGTCTTTCGTAGCGTATATGGTGTGTCTCTTGTCTCGTCTCTCTCTCTCTCTCTCTTTCTCTCTACATCTCAACATGGTATCAGAGCAGTAACGATAACGCGTCGATTCAATTCATGGTGACAAAACAGTATGTGTATGCGATTTGCATGTAAGATTCAAAAATTGCTACAAATTTTATTTTTGAGCATTGATTCTTGTTAACTGTGGTTGTTTTGTGTTAAGAAGAATATGATTAGTGTTTTGTGTGGCGTTTATTGCTAATCAATCTAATTGTTGATTACGTTTTCTTGTTGATGACACCCTGAACTTCATCTCAATTTTTCTTGCTATTCTGATCAAAATTTGGAGAAACGGGAAAAGCGCAATGGAGCGTAGCACAAAGGCACTTTTCATCTAAAACTTGTTCGTCTCCTCGAGCTCTTCGATTTGAGTGCTAGGTTTGCGTCAATCAGAGTTCGCAGAAGAAAGTTATGCTGTTTTTACTGCAATTGAGCTTGACGCAGCTTTCTTTGTCCTACTTCTTCGTGAAGCGTCCGCGATCATTTTTCTTATTTTGGCGTTAAATTTTTCAAGAAGATTTAGCTTTTTGCTATTCGTATTGTGGCGGTCAATCATGCGTCTCACGCCACTCTATTTTGAGGACTCTTTTATTATTAACGTCTCCTTTACCCTGCCTTTTTTGGGTGACGTCTCTCACATCTTTGGACGTTCCTTGAGAATCCTTCTTACGTTTATCGTTGACAGAACGCAGTCCTCATATCTCTCTCATTCTCAATTGTGGCCTTCACCATATATGGTGTGCAAATTCTGCGATCTTATCTTATACGTCTTCTCGCAACAAGATATGGCTATGAATATTCTCGTCAACGGATTTCCTTCTGGCCAGCGTCTGTTCCTCCTTTCGAAGGTCAAGGTTTTCCAGGCTGGAAAGCAAAGATGTTGTTAATTCTTGAAGGCGATGAACTCTCCGATGTTGTTCTTGGAAATCGAGTTTGTCCGTCTTAGCCTGTTGATACGGATAATGATAACGTGCTTATCACCGAAGGACCTATATTTGAAGATTGGACTATTGCAAACTTTCAGAATAAATCTGTCACAAAAATACTTTATTTGAGAGGGTTGCTTAACAAGTTACAATATGAAGTTGGTACTGCCATGACGGGACATATTGAATCTTTCAAATCTATTATTAATCAACTTGCTGCTGCCGGTGATCCTGTTCCACAAAAGGAACTGATTACACTTCTCCTTGATACGGTGAAGGACTCTTCTTATGATAACATTGTTACTATTCTCTCTAATAAAGATGGTCTTGATTTCGACCAAGCCTGCATGTCTTTAATTGAATACTCTCAACGTCAAGAACGTTGTAATGCTGGTCATGATACAGCTATGATTTCACAAGAGGAGACTGAGTCACAACAGATGGAACGGGATTTTTATGATCGAAGGCGTCCATTTCAATGAGGAAACCGCAGAGGTGGCCGTCGCGGTAATATTTTCTCTTGTCTCAAATTTCCTAATAAGCAATGTTCTTACTGCAACAGAAATGGCCATACTGAAGATGATTGTTGGGCACGTCAATATGATGAAGAACACAATATTACCACAAAACAACCACGTTTATCTAGAGACTCTTCTTCTTCTTCTTGTGAATATTGTGGACAATCTGATCATCCCACTCATATGTGCTATAAGCGTCGATTCGACACAGATCAAAATAGAGCATATGCTACTGAACATCGAAACAACATTGTACCAGAAACAAGCTACTCTATGTTCAGTTGCTCCAGACAGAATACTTCATGTACGTGATGGATCACTTTTTATTGTCGATTCTGGTGCTATAGGAAATATGACATATCAGTCTAAGTGGCTCCATAACTATCATCCACTGCCAGTTCAACGTGTTGTTTATCTTGCTGATGATACTACTTGTCAAGTAAAGGGTATTGGAGACTTATATCTTGGTACCTTATCTTCTTCCACTCGAATTTTGCGAGGAGTATTACATGTACCAGATCTTCAACTTAATCTTCTTTCAGTTGCTAGACTTGTTGATCATGGTCTGTTTGTTGGATTTCATCATACCAAAGTCCGAATTGAGAAAGATGGACAGACTATAGCCACTGCTCCTTGAAATGGTAATTTGTTTAAACTCTCTCTCAACGATGCTGTAGCAAATGTTGTCACTGCTCCAGGTGATCATGATTGCAAAGTATGGCATCACTGTTTTGTTCATGCTGATTTCTCAAAACTCCTTGATCTTCAATGTCGTGATCTTGTTCATGGCATGGATCTTTAAGCCCATCCCCATATGGGAATTTGTGAATTTTGTGCTCTTGGGAAACACAATCGCAAACCCTTTCCTCTTTCAAATACAACTCATTCTCATGACATATTGGATCTTGTTCATACTGATATATGTGGACCTCTATCTTCTTCGAGATCATATTATCGCTACTTCATTACTTTCATTGATGATTTCTCAAGGTATACGACTGTATTTCTACTTAGACAAAAATCTGAAGCCTTATCTGTTTTCAAACAATTCCACAAGGCTGTGTAACTTCAAACTGGTCGTCGCCTTAAGAAGCTTCGTAGTGACAATGGAGGCGAATATGTTTCTCGAGAGTTTCTGAGTTATTGTGTTGACAATGGAATTCATCATGAACACACTATTCCATATTCGCCTCAACAGAACGGTGTTGCTGAACGAAAGAATCGCACTATTCTCAATGCTGTAAGATGTATATATGTTGATTCATTCTAGCTTATCTCGTGTTTTATGGGCTGAAGCTACTTTGACAGCAGTATTTATTCAGAATCATCTTCCTACTACTGCACCCTCTGGTAAGATACCCATCACAGCATGGACAAGTGACATTCCTTCTGTATCTCATTTTCGAACCTTTGGATGTATTGCTTATATTCATGTTCCCAAAGAAACACGAACAAAGCTTGATGCTCCTGGTCTCTAAAGGTACATGGATACTAACTGAATTACCTCCTGGCCGTACAGCTATTAAATGTAAGTGGGTGTATAAGACAAAAGTAAAAGCAGATGGATCTTTTGACAAGTTGCTGGTGTTGATTATCAAGAGACTTTTTCACCAGTTGTTCGCATTACAAGTGTTCGAGTTTTATTGGCATTTGCTGTTCAATTTGATTTAGAAGCTCATCAAATGGATGTGCGAACTGCTTTTCTTAATGGTGACTTGGAATAGGAAATTTATATGGAACAACCAGAAGGGTTTTTTATTCCAGGTAAAGAAGACCTTGTTGCTCAACTCCATAAGGCACTATATGGTCTCAAACAAGCTTAGCGAGTCTGGTATACAAAATTTGATATTTTCTCACCTCTAAAGGATTCATCTCTTGCTCGTCAGACCCCAACTTATACATAAAACGCCAAGGTAGCAGTTTTGTGATTCTTGCTCTTTATGTGGATGATACCATCCTTGTTTCCAATGATTTGGGATTTCTTCAGCAAGTGAAAAAGTTATTGTCTTCTGCATTTGATATGGTGGATCTTGGAGAGATTCACTCGTGTCTTGGCATTCAAATCCAACGGAACCGTACAAAAGGTATTTTATTCCTTCGACAATCAAAGTTTATTGTAGATACTATTCAAAATTTTGGTATGGAATCTGCACATTCAGCCAACACACCTTGTCTTGCGAGCTCTACGAAGAACACTTCTGACAATGGCGATCAACTTGTCACAAATCAACCTTATGCTAACTTGATTGGATGTCTTCAGTTTGTTGGCATGAACACTCGTCCTGATATTGTGTTTGCTGCTAATTATCTTGGACAACATCTTGCATGTCCTTCTCTTAAGCATTGGTCTGCTGCAAAGCGTGTGTTGAAATACTTGAAAGGCGATACAGATTTTGGTTTAGTCTATCCATGACAACTCACATCGGATTCTATGCAATCTCTTTCTCTTTTGGGTTACACACATGCAGACTGGGCAAGCTCACATTTATCTATGCGATCTACTAGTGGAAATTGCTTCTTTATAAATGGTTGTCTTGTTTCTTGGACCAGCAAGAAACAACGTTGTGTTGCAGTTTCTACGACTGAGTCAGAATATGTTGCGGCATCACTTGCAGCTCGTGAGTTGATTTGGCTTCGACAAATGCTGGTTGATATTGGTCACTCTCCTCTTTCTAGCACACCCTTGCGGTGTGACAACCAAAGTGCTATTAGTCGTGCAAAAGACTATGTTCAACATAATAAGTCAAAGCACATTGCTGTCCATTATCATTATGTCAGGTATTAAGTACTCAAAGGAACCATTATGGTTGAACAATGTCCAAGTGACCAGATGATTGCAGACATTTTGACCAAAGGCCTCAACGAGTCACGTTTCATCCTCTTGCGCTCAGAGTTTGGAGTTGCTTCGACCTCACTCTTTCTAGATTAGCTTCTTTGCTATTGTAATAGCTTTGTACATATGACATTGTAATCTTTTAGGTACCATGCACTATGCACACTCCACATTTGCACATTGTGATCTCTAAATCACTTGAATATTTGTACATAGATGCACAATTCACTTTCACATCATTATCGCTGGTTCATATTTTCACATTGTATAGGGGCTTGGGTTTTTCCCTTGAACTCCCCAAGGGTTTTTTCATCCAAAGCTAGAGACCTTTGTTTGAGTGGGGGTGTTGGAGCTATATATGGCTCACTCTACTCAACATGGTCTCACCTATATATTTGTATCTTGTCCTCAATATGAATCTGTCTTTGGGAGCGTATATGGTGTGTCTCTTGTCTCGTCTCTCACTCTTTCTCTCTACATCTCAACAAATACGAGTATTAAAAAGCTCAAAAATAATGTTTCAATTTTAAAAGCTAGATAACAAAAGCTTGCAAGTATAAAATCCCGGATTATGAGAACGGGATCAAACAACATTAGATTTTAGGGTTACTTTGTGTTCCCCATTCACCCAAAGATTAGGGGTCAAAGCATCTTTTAGAAGATTAGCATGAAAACAAGGTCATACTCAAGAAAACAATGAGGTAGGACTACATTCCCCACTGCAGCACGAGGATCTAGTTGGAATGTAGAGGGCAAAGCCGGCGTCCATGGCATCAAATGTCTATGTAGCCGTTCCCACTTGTCATGTTGAAACCCTCGCAGATCCTCATATGTCTCTCTTTCTCTCTAATTTTATTAAGCATGCTAATTTAGGTTAATAAAATGAGCATGAGTAATCTAATGATCAAATATCTACGATTGTTTTGTCCATTTTTTAATGAAAAATATCAAATGCCTTATATTTGTTTTCAATAAAATAGAAAGAAGTACTAAAATTTGATTATTTTTGCTCCAAAGTATTGCACGATAATGCTAGAGGTAGATGACGGGTACTTATAACCTCTCTCTCACATGCACACACACATAGAGTTCTTCAATTGCACAAGAGCTCTTTGCTCATCATTTCTTCACAGAAAAAGAGAGAATACGCAATACAAAATATGGAATGAATATAATCTAGAATGAAGTTGTTGGGGTGGAATGTGTGTGGCGTATAGGAGAAGAGTGTGAGCCACTTCTATTTCATGCACGGTTGCCCACACCGGGCGGGCTGTGTGTCCTACTTGTGGGCTGTCATTCATGAGAAGTGGCTAGATTTTTTTGGGCAAGCTAATCTATTCAATTAATCATCATTTCATGTCTAAATCCCTTTTTTGGGTCAAATTTTTTCTTAAATATCATGTTCTAAAAGTTCTAAAAGCATGGGACGGTAGTGGTAGTGATAATCATAGTAGTATTACACATGGTGGTCTAGGCAAAGATGGTTGGTATTAGAGAGTGATCAATGCAATTCTATGGATGCCTGCAGGTGCAGGACAGAGTGCTAAAGCAGGTGTGAAGACCCTTGGGAGGCAAATGACTAAGAACATGTATGCATGATGTGGCTTTTTAGGCCAAGAAAGGCTCCAATGGCGGCCAACCCGGTTGGTAGGGTGAGGTGCCCAAAGTGCTGAAATTGTGCCTAAAAATGTGGTGTTCAAGGTATTCTACGAGTTGGTCCAGATGGCTCCTCAAAACAGAGCTACGATGTGAAAGATATCAAAGTTCAAATATGGAAGGCTTTGCAGATCCTCAACAGACAAGGAAAGTGCATATATATGGTCAGAGATAATGTCAATGGATAGCTATGATGTGCTCAAGTTCTGGTGCATGCCAGCCTTTCTGGACCCACAATTGGAGCTTAGATGGGCAAGTTATGGCCGGTTGAAGATTTGTCAGGGACCAGTTATGTGGTATTTTGTTTTCCTCGGTAGACGTGCTATATGGAGCTCTTTCAACTTGCCAGAGATTTAAGAAGTAGTATGCATTGGGTGGAGTAGGCAAGATTTGACCCCAAGGCATCCACTACGAAATATGTAAGGTAGCATGTGTGAACAAGATAAGGGATTTATGATTAGGTAGAATAATAGAAAAATGTACTTACATAAAGGGTTTTTTAATTGAGGAAGTGAAACGTTCCATACATAAGGGCTATTTTTTTTTACAAAAAGGTATACAGAAGGGGTACATATAATAATTGAAAATATACAGGTAAGGGATTATTTAAATACCTCTTGTTTGCACGTGCTATATGCAATTTTTACATAGTGGAATCCCAGGGATTCGACGGTGCATCAATAAGAGCTATGGAGGTTTAGATATTGACGGTTGAAGTTAGGAGTGTTTGCATAGGGGATGGTGTCAAATGGATTTCAATGTTTTAGGGATGTGAGGTGCTAGGCCATCAAAGAGTCAAAGTGTTGTGAGACTCTGAAAGCTCAAACTGAGCAAGGTAAGGATTCAAGCAGGCTTTTTGGAAGGCCAATTTGACACTAGATCAAGGAATAAGATGAGTTCAAAGTGGGGAGGGAAAAGTTGTTAAAAAAATGGAGTCCCATAAGGTTTTTCAACACCACCCAAGTGGGGAACGTCCATGAGTCACCACGTGGCTTTCAATATAGGCCCACATGTGGTGGAACAGGCATCTCACTTATGCTATTTATAGTCTATTATGGGGACTCTATGAGCATCACAAAAGGGAGGCAAGAGCTCCCCTTGGAGCTCGCCATGGCAACGATGGTCCGCAGATGGCATCGGGCACTATGGCGATGTCCAACAGTGGTACGATAATTTTGGTGGAAGTTGGCGGCATGCCTATTGGCAATATGTTAAGTCGACAGTTGGTTGTGGTGATGTGGCATTTGGTGGCACCCCTTGGGCATTATGAAAAATTTGGACACAATTGAGCCCTGCAAGAAACTCCAACTCAACATAGAGAGAGGTAATTCTAGAAAATACAAAAGTATTTTTTTGGAATTTTATTTCTCATAGTACATACCTAAACTTTTACTCGATCACTTAAGTGCATTCTCGTATAGAATGCTTTTGGAGAGCCCAACTTAATGTTGGAGCTATATATACCTCCCATGTGATGCTCCTTCAACCATCTTTCAGCTTCGTCCAGTACCCAACAGCGCTGAGCATCAGGGTGAAAATACGCAATTAATATTACACACTACAGCCAACGAAGCTTGCATTTGGTCTGCCTGTGAGCCCGTCGTACTACATCCTGTAGCAACCTTGTAGTGCGGAAACTGGCAGATAGTTTGGAGAAGGAGAAGTCCAGAGGGCGTCCCTACGACTGCGCTCTACTCTCCACTCTCCATACATTACGTCAGTTTCAAGAATATTTGTTTTTGTTTTAACTGTTTACAAGACCTGCAAGCCTGTTCCTCCAGTCATACAAGTCTAATAATAACTGTTTACAAGACCTGCAAGATTCATGCCTTTATTTTTGCCGCAATTCATGCTATAGGCCAAGCTTCCCCTCGCTACATTGCCAGGTGGTGCAAGAAGTGACGATCTACCCTTAATAGGGTAGTTCAACTGCCATCACCATATTATTGCAGAAGAGTATGGTAGCTGCTGCGAGAACGGCCGGCTGATCTGCTTTTGTGGTATTTTTTACTCGCTTCCAGTGCTTATTATGCTGCATTTCACCTGTATGCACTCGTGGCTTAATTGTTTTTTGCACTGCCATAAGACTACAAGTCTAATAATAACTGTTTACAAGACCTGCAAGATTTATGCCTTTATTTTTGCCGCAATTCATGCTGTAGGCCAAGCTTCCCCTCGCTACATTCCCAGGTGGTGCAAGAAGTGACGATCTACCCTTAATAGGGTACTTCAACTGCCATCACCATATTATTGCAGAAGAGTATGGTAGATGCTGCAAGAACGGCCGACTGATCTGCTTTTGTGGTATTTTTTACTCGCTTCCAGTGCTTATGCTGCGGTTCACCTGTATGCGCTCGTGGCTTGTTTGTTTTTTGCGCTGCCATAAGTCGTGCATGCGCGGTTGTGACCGTGGAGCTGAGTTCGTGGCAAGCCAAGACCGAGATTGCGTGCAATAGAGGCCATGGTTGTGTGTTGCGGGCAAGTCGTGTGCGCGCAGATTTTCTTCTCAGGCCGTTGCAGACTTGCTTCGAAAGTGTACATGGATTACTGGTTTGTAGTGTGCGTGAGAAAATTAGCTTGAGGTTCTCTATTCTTGGCCACGTTACCATCTTTAACAACGTATTTTGGGTGTATACATTCGTGGTTTCATATGTCAGTCTAATTTTGATAGCGTATTTTCTTCGAAGTTCCAACCTTACTTCATTGGCAAGTTCATTACTAGTTTGGTCAAAATGAGATATAAATATGTTGTGATCGTCATTGGCATCGTCACAACTAGTGTTCTTGATATTGATCTTTCTTCTATTTGGCTTTGATGCAGATGAAATACGTCTCAAGATCATGGTTATGGATTGTTGATGATATGCATAAGTACGTCCATTGCCATGTGTATGGTATGGAAACACGTTCAAATTATGTCGTCAAAGCCTTCTCTTATGGCTAAAAGCATTTCTTCTCGTCTCGTCAAAGCCGTGTGTTATGGATAGCATGAAGCGTTTCAACATGGCAAGATGACTAATATTATGGCTACATTGAAGTTCTGTCGTCTCATAAAATATTGATGCTGGCGGATCGGCATAGCTGAAAATCTATTGTCTCGTTTGGCAACTGAACATCTATCATCTCGTCTGTCTACTGAAACGCTATCTTCTTGTCAGTCACCACTAAAAATCTATCGTTTCATCAACCTTATGTTATGGAATGCATTTAATCTGCATGCAAGCATACAAATAATCTAAGGGGCCCCATTGTGTTTTTATATGCCGGCTTTGTATATATGTGTGCATATGTGATTACATTGATATTATGTTTGTTTCTATGTCGTCTACATATGTGATTGCATCGTCCTTATGTTTGTTTCTATGTCGTCTTTAGAACGGCCTCGCGAACCGTCTCTAAGGACAATGTGATGTGGTTATTTCTAACCTTCACATCTTGATATGTTTTTTGAGTTGATATTGTTTACAGGATGAAAGTCACATCAAGCAGTGTGTATAGAGACTCAAACATATTCAAGATGCACAAAGATATTGAAGGTTTTTCAAAGATATTGGAGAATTTTCATCAATTCAATTGTATATATAGGATCATTAGAAGACGCTTGAAAGCGCACATTGTATATTATGGAGTGATGTAGCTCTTGAAAAATGAATTTTGTAAACTTTGATAATTGTTAATATAACAGTGCATATATATGGTGCTGTGGGTTTTTCCCTTGTACCCCCAAGGGTTTTTTCATCCACAGTTAGGGACTCCTATTTGAGTGGGGATCTTGGAGCTATATATACCAACCCCTACGCTATATATAGCTAGGAGTCCCCACTATATATGTGTACTCAATGTGTGCTCTAGACACACTTTGGGGTTTGCAGTTATGGAGTTCTCTCTCTCTTCTCCTTCGTCTCTCTTCGTCTACTTGTGCTCTCTCCCTCCGGTTCAACACTTAAGAGTATACAAAAATCCATGTCCATGTACCTTAATGAGTGTTGTGATGTGCGATGAGAGAAAACACATAAGAGATGTTTTCGAAATACAAAAAGAATACCAAGGATGCATCTGAAACATACAAAAATCTTAGAATATTACTTTGAAACACTCAATTCTGAAGTCTCAACTCAAGACTTAGACTTTTTAAGCCTAGGGCCTCATGAGGTCAGAACCAAGTGAATAGAGGACCATGAGACCCCTCATGGGTCTCTATTTACTTGTTCCTGACCCCATCATAGTCTTGAATAGAACCTATCAATCGCTATCATGTACAATTGATTAAAAATTGAATTGCAACTAGCTCATAAAAAGGTGATTGATGCTTGCACGAGATGTACACGTGCAAGTACCTCACTTTATACAAGAAATCACATCAGTAGAAAAGGCCTATTTATTATACTCAAAAGAATTATTTTATTTCTCATATTTCTAATATGAAACTAGTTTATCCACTTCCCTGATGCATTGCTGCATATTGGAAAAGATGCAATGCCAAACTTGCATAGGATCATTATCCCCAAACAAAACATTAACCTATTCAATCAATTCATGCACAATCAATTGAAAAGAATGCTGTTTTAGTAGATTATTGTAACCATCAGAGGTTTAGCAAGAACAACATTTCTCATGTAGTGAATAGAATATGCATTAGACAAAGTCATCACAAGGGGAAAATGATCAAATGTAGAACATTGAATGTAAACAATGAGCTCAACAATGTCAAGTAAATATAAACTTTCCATAAATTACATCCTATCTATTCTAGACTGTGAGGAGACATAAGACTGGGAATGGTAAGTAGACCCTTGGTTCTGATGTGAAACAGATTATCAGGCATCCTGCAACTCCTCCATAGCAGCAAAGGTTTCCCAAGGTATCCGGCTAAAATTTATAGTTTAACGTGATTTATCATGCCTTTTGTACTCTTGCACCATACAAATATCAAGGTTACTAGAAAGAATCCACTTGTTAAAAGTTCCAAACCTAGTGGGACCCTTCACATTGTAAGTGTATTTTTCATATAGAGAAAAATTGTGTACCACCTCTGTCTCTCGATCATCACTATCTATCTCATGCATGTGCACTTTGAGATAGATATCTAGTGGGTTGGCCTCCTGAAAAGTGATTTTAGCTTTTTTAGATGAGTCATGATCCTCCATAATGTTGTTTATAGCAGGTAATGTGTCAAGAGAACGCATGTCCTCCATTAAGGCTACATAATAATTCTTTGAGCTATAACCAGATGAGTATCCTCTTGTCATGAAGGTTTTTGATGGGTAGTTAATTCCTCATAGTCCACCACTCTCTTATCTTTATCAACAATTCTGTGAATAGAGGCCCAAGAGACCCCTCATGGGTCTTTATTTGCTTGTTCTTGACCCCTTCATAGTCTTAAGTAGTACCTATCAATCGGTATCAAGTACAATTGATTAAAATTTGAATAGCAACTAGCTCATGGAAAGGTGATTGATGCTTGCAAGAGATGTACATGTGTTATAATAACTAATATCTAATTCTCCCGAATGATTTTCTCATGTTAAACTAATCATTTAATATGGGGAAGTGCCACGAGAGAATAAGCTAGAATATTGGTTAAGCTGGCAAACCGGCCACATTAGGGATCCAAAGGAGGGAAAATAGGGATCCAAAAGGGAGGCCATCTGCAAAAGAGCAATGTGTGAAGCAAGAAAACTCTCTCTCTCCTTCTCAAGCTTTAATGGAAAGATTATCACCTACTCCAGGCTTGTGAGAAGGGAGGCCTACACCAACAACTCTTGGCTTTGTGATGCAAATCCAACCAAGAGCCAAGATTCAATGCATGCTCATCTCCTCTACCATGCTAATTACTAAGCTATGCTATGCTAATATGAGTAGTTATGTGAGGAGATGTACATCTTTCTCGTAAGACTACTCCTTCTTCATCTCAATCTACTCTTATAAGTGTTTTGCTTAGTGCTTCAGGCTTCCATCTTCATTGGGACTAGCTAGTATTGAAGGAACACAAAGAATTGTATTGTATAATGTCTCTCTGGATGGGAGAAACCTATAATACAAGGCCTTTTGGAGGGGGGACCGGCTCCATGTAAATCCGGTCCTCAACTATTGTCAATAGCTTAATTTCTCTCTCTTTTGAAGCATTGTTCATGCTAACTAACTAGGTGTTATGCTTTTTGTTGCTCTCTCCACCCAAGCACTCTTATTATGCTCATTAGGAATCTATTCTAATGAAATGCTCACTATGTTCATGCTATTTTCTGCTACACACAAGTTACTAGGCCATTAAATGCTACACTGGTATCCAAGCACAAGGTTTCTCTTTTCTTGCTCAAGAATGGAGGTCCTCAAGCTAGCTATAAATGGTTGGTACTATTAATTGCAACTGAGGAAGTAGAATAGGGATTTTTTAGCCTTGCAGTGTGCGTGCCTTTGTGTATATTTTTTAGCCTTGCAGTGTGCTTGCCTTTGTGCATTTCTGGCTAATCGTGGGATAAAACACCAATTTACAGTGCCTTATACACCTCAACAAAATGGTGCTGCTGAGAGGAAAAATAGGTCACTGACGGAAATGGCAGGATGTATGGTCAAAAGTCAAGCTTTGCCGCATTCTTTTTGGCTTGAGGCCATCAAGTGTTCCACTTATGTACTTAACAGGTGTCCTACGAAAGCTTTGCAGTCTATTACTCCATATGAAGCATGGCATGATAGGAAGCCTTCTATTGAGCACATGCGTGTTTTTGGCTGTTTGGCATATGCTTTGGTGCCACAAGTGCAACGCAGAAAACTGGATGATAAGGCTGTGAAATGTATTTTTGTTGGTTATAGTGCTGAAAGCAAAGGTTACAAGTTGTATCATCTGCAAACAAAACATATTCTGGTTTCTCGGGATGTAGTGTTTGTGGAAGATTCTATTCAACCCTTGCTGTCATGTACTAGAGACAGTAATGTAAGCTCACAGGACATTTATGACACTTTGTTGCCTCTCTTCAGTGGTGGAAATACGAATGTAAGTTCCAATGAGGCAAATGTACAGCCTATGGGGGTTTCTCAAAATGTTTTAGATCAGCCTATTACTGATACAGATGTACATGATGTACTTGATGTGGAAAGGGCTGAAAATGAGCAGGCTAGAGGTATGCCAAAATAGCTGGTGCACACTTTGCGTGACAGTAAATTGGATGCACCTTTGTCTAGTCATAATCGTTCAGGCTCTCGCCATGCATCTGATGCATCAGATTTTTATGCTCTGGCTGTGTCTAGCTTACATGATGTTGAGGAGCCTCTGTCTTTTGATGAAGCACAGAATTCAAAAAATTGGATGGCTGCCATGCAATCACAATATGATGCACTTATAGAGAATGACACATGGACTTTATGTGATTTGCCTCTTGGCAAAAAGGCCATTGGTATGAAGTGGGTTTACAAGTTGAAATGCAAACCGGATGGTGAGATTGATCGCCATAAGGCTCCACTTGTTGCAAAGGGTTATGCACAGTAAAAAGGCATAGATTATTAAGAGACTTTTTCTCCCACTTGTCGTATGACTACTATATGTTTTCTATGTGCATTGGCAGCTCATTTTGGTTGGGATGTACATCAATCAGACATTGTTACTGCTTTCTTGAATGGTGACATATTTGAGGAAGTTTATGTAACACAGCCTCGTGGTTTTATCATAAAAGGACAAGAGGACAAAGTGTGCAGATGTTAGAAGGCTTTGTATGGGTTGAAGAAATCTCCTCATGCTTGGTATGAGAAAGCTGACACTCATTTGGTCAAACAAGGCTTTCGTAACAATCCAACAGAAAGCACATTGTATGTAAAGCGTGAGGGTGATGTACTTATCATTGTGGTTCATTATGTTGATGATTTGCTGATCACTGGACCAAATGAGAGACATATCGCTGAATTTAAGGCTGATTTGAATGCTACTTTCAAGATGAAAGATTTGGGGCTGTTGCATCATTACTTGGGTATACAGTTTAAGCAGTGTGATAGTGGTATTGCCTTGTGTCAAAAAAGTTACATAGAGACATTGCTATGTAAGTTTGGACTTGAGGATTTCAAACCTATTGCCAATCCCATGGAAACAGGTTTGAAGTTGAGTCTACATGATGCTGGCGATACTGCTGATGTCACTCTTTACCAAACTGTTGTTGGCTGCCTCATGTATGTATGCAACATGAGGCCGGATATTCAGTTTGCAGTCTCACAAGTCAGCAGATTTATGCATAGCCTAGGGGCTAATATTGGCAGGCTGTCAAGAGAATTTTCCGCTACCTTAGTGGCACTTTACATCTCTACCTTAGTTTTATCCCAAGGGAGGATCATTGCCGCCAAACATACATGATTTTTTGGACTTAGATTGGGCTGGTTATTTTGACACGCGAGTGTCCACAAGTGGTTTTTGTTTCATGCTTGGCAGTTCATGTATATTATGGTTGAGCAATAAGAAACCTACTGTGGCCAGTTCGAGTTGTGAGGATGAGTATAGAGCAGTCTTCACAGCTACTACGGTTGAGTGTGTATGGATCAGACGCCTTATGGCTGATATGGGAGTTGGACAGGACAATGCCAACACTGTCTACAGTGACAGTCAGAGCGCATTGGCAGTTGCAAGGAACCCAGTTTTTCATCCTCGCACAAAGCACAATGAGGTTCATTACCACTATGTCAGGGAGAGGCTCTCAGCAGGAGAGATCAACTTGGCTTATGTGCCAACACAAGACAACCTTGCAGATATTTTCACAAAGGCATTGTCTCGTGAGAAGCTTGAAGCTTTCTGCAAAGCTTTGGGCTTACTCCCCTTTGTGAACTGATCCTGTCCTCAGGGCATGGAACTTCCCTTTACTCATGTGCGAGCTCTCGTGCACCGCATCACTCCAGGGGGGATTTGTTACCAACTACATGTGGTAGTGATGTGTGTGAACACACTAGGACTGCCGGGGCATTTTTTCCCTCTTTAGGAGGTTTTTCCCCCCGAGCATTGTATAAATGCCCATCACTCTAGGGCTATCTATCTTTCTATTGCACACTAAGTAACACACTCTCTATTGTGTGCTTGAGCTTCCTTCGTCTTCTCCAAGCTGTGTGTGTTTCTCTGCAACCCTAATTCCAACAAATGTAAAGTCAAAAGATTAGAACTTAGTCTTGGGAATTCAAAGTCAAAAAAGTAGTACTCTATCTACATTTATAATATTTATAGTTCTTGGGAAGGCCATGGAGTGTCACTTCTGTCCTCAAATGTCAAGGGTGACCACTGACTACTTCTTTTCTAAAAGCCATTTGAAGAGTAGCTCTACTTTGCATTTTGAAGGCCATGAAGAACTCCCCTCTACGTGTCGCCCAATTAACCTCTCTCAACACACTTGCACAATGAACCTCTCTCAACACATTTTCACAATGAACCTTCCATGCGGTAAATGATCTTCGATCTCGGCACATCCGTGTTAGTGTGTGTGTGTGTGTGTGTGTGTGTGTGTGTGTGTGTGTGTGAGAGAGAGAGAGAGAGAGAGAGAGAGAGAGAGAGAGAGAGACCCGTTGCAGGTGTGTGTATGAGAGATAGAGTTGGCGTGCCATTTGTTGTGGTATTGGAGCGTTGCGGAGGTCTTCCACATTTGCATTGCATTAATGAAGTGCAATAAGTTCACCAATTCATCCATGGGAGTCTAATAATTTGTTGTGGATGTCTTAGACACATTGTGTGTGTACATGTGTGTGTGCACGTCTGCGTACGTGTGTGTGTGTGTGTGTGTGTGTGTGTGTGTGTGTGTGTGTGTGTGAGAGAGAGAGAGAGAGAGAGAGAGAGAGAGAGAGAGAGAGAGAGAGAGAGAGAGAGAGAGAGAGAGAGAGAGAGAGACTATTCTATACTTTTATGTGTTGATGAGTGTGATGAGAAATAGAGAATGGTCCATGGGAATCATGTTGTGTGTGTGTGTGTGTGTGTGTGTGTGTGTGTGAGAGAGAGAGAGAGAGAGAGAGAGAGAGGGAGGGAGGGATCTCACAGTAGAACTAGGGTCAGAGGAAAGGGAGAATAAACATTGATCTTACATTTTGTGCAGGCAGAGTATGTCAACTCCCCAAGGCCACGCACCATATCTGCGGTTATACACCATACTATGGTGGCTTATCAAATCAATTTCCAAACAGAGGCTAAGAGAAATCTTAAGGCCAGAGAAAACAAGGGTTCGAGTGAGCCTAAGGAGAAGGACAAGGTCCAAAAGTCTCCTAAGGCCAATTCCAATAACAACAAAGCTAAGGAGAAGGGAGTTTACAAAAGCAAAAACAAACTCTCTCCTGAAGATCTTGAGCGTTATCACAAGGATAGCCGTTGTTTCAAGTGTGAGGACCAAGGGCATTTGTACCGCGCTTGTCCCCAAAAGAACACCTGCCATGAGCCTCTTAGAGCTACCTTGGTTGAAATCCAAGAGGAGGAATCTCACCCACAAAGACTTTCCTCTATGCCATGCTTGGGGAAAGGTAAGAGAACATGATGCTTTTATTCTCTTTGACCCTGGTTCTACTCACAATCTCATATCGAGAGAGTTGGCCACCAAGCTAGGCATCCAAACCTATGAGATGGGAGATGTCCTACCCACAGACGGTCTTTCAAGGGGCAAGAATCTTTAGTCACTCCCTTAATTGGGAAATTGAGGTTCCATGTCTAAATCTATGTGGACAAAGAGGACTTCTTTATCTCTCCTCTCAAGCATGAGGATGTAATCCTAGGGGCACCATGGTTTGACCGCATGGGAGACAATGTTAAATTTCTTGAAAGGAGAATCTAGTTTTGGTTCAAGGAAAAAGATTTGTACATAGATGCCAAAGAAATGGATAACACCATACCCATTGTAAATACACAAGCTTTCAATAAGTCAGTAAAGAGCTCTATTTCCGTGTACATGATTTTCGTGAAAGATTCTCAAAATGATCCTAATGCTTTAGCAAAAGAAAATATAAACAATCACAAGGAATTAGAGTTATTTAATTTTCTCAAGGGGTTTCAAGATGTCTTTATTGACGACATCCCTTATGAACTATCTCCTAAAAGAGGAAATGATGACCATGCAATTGAACTTCTTCCAAGAAGTTCACCGCCTAATAAACCTCCTTATAGAGTTTCTCAAGCTCAACAAGAGGAGATTATGCGGCAAGTGTATGAGTTAGTTGAGAAGGGCATGGTTAGGCCTAGCGCATCTCCAATTTGCTCACCCGTATTACTAGTGCAAAAGAAAGACGGTACATATCCTATGTGTGTCGACTATAGAGCACTAAATACGATCACTATCAAGAATAGGTTTCCCGTTCTAGGGATAGAAGACCTATTCGATAAGCTACAACGATTGACCTAACAAGTGGCTACCATCAAATAAGGATAGTTGATCAAGACATTGTAAAGACAACATTTCGCACTACGTTTGGTCTTTACAAATACATTGTCATGCCTTTTGTCTTGACCAATGCACCAACCACATTCAATCACTTGATGGAGAAGCTATTCAAGCCTCACCGAACCTTTACTGGAGTGTTCTTTGATGATATTATCATCTACTCTAATTCACTTGACGGACACAAGCAACACTTCCATGTAATATTTCAAGTCTTAGGAGAGAATAAACTTTATGTTAATACAAAGAAAAGCGAGTTTTTCTTACAAGAGATTCAGTATTTAGGTCACATTATCTCTCAAGATGGCATCCAAATGGATCCATCAAAGTTGGAGGTAATAAAAGGATGGCCTAAACCAAGGAATCCTCATGAACTAAGAAGCTTTATAGGTATGTGTGCATACTATAGGCGCTTCATAGAAAAGTTCTCACAAATTGCAGGACCATTAAATGACCTAACATGTATGTGTTCATACTATAGAAGCTTCATAGAAAAGTTCTCACAAATTGAAAGAAAAACAAAGAAAAATGTTAGGTGTACATGGTTTGCGAAGGAGAACAATGCTTTTGAAAAGCTTAAAGAAAAGCCGGATCTCTCTAAGCCATTTGAGGTCCAATGTGATGCTTGTGGTGATCATTTCCTTGGAGTTGTTTTTCTCCAAGAAGGGCATGCCATAGCCTATGAAAGTCGAAGGCTCGACCCTGTTGAGCAAGCTCTAGGTATATATGAAAAGGAACTCCTCGCAATTCTACATGCCTTAGACTCATGGAAGCATTATTTATTGGGTACTCCTTTCATTCTGTGGATAGATCACCAAAGTCTTAAGTACTTCATGACGTAGACCAAGCTCTGCGACAAAACAAATGAGGTGGGAAAATTTTCTTTTGCAATTTCATTTTCATATTGGTCACATTATTGGCAAGCATAATCAAGTAGTCAATGCACTCTGAAGACGGCTGAGAGTGAATGCAGTTTCCATAGCAACTCACAATGATCTATCTTTTATGATAGATGACTACGCTATTGATCCCAATTTTAGAGATGTGATTTCAGCCCTTGCATTAGAGAAGGAAGAGGAACCATTTACTTTACAAGATGGTTATCTTCTCTATGGCAATAGACTATGTGTTACTAGCTCACTACCTGAGAAAGTAATGTATGAATCTCATGATCCTACCGTGAAAGCAAACATACAAGAGTGTAATAGGACTAGTCTTTGAAGTTCTTAAAGTCGAAAAGAATGTAGCAGGGCATATCTTTCGTTTAGCACGATTTGAAAGATTGTTGAATAGTCTTAAAATAAGTTGAAAAAGTAGTGGAGACCCAAAAAAAGAGCTTTTATGAGTCACGACCTAAAAGTTGCGTTTTCAGCCAAAGAAAGACGCTTTTCGCAATTCTGACTACGCGACCTTGTAGACCAGACCTATTCTCGTCGTTTTGAGTACCTGGATTGCTCTGTTCTGAGTTTGTTTGTAAAAGTTATGATGAAAACAAACAAAAGGCAGCAGTAGTGTAGTATACACATGGACATACAAACATACAACATCATACAGCTCTCCTTGCTATCAACCAAGAAGTGGATTGTTTCTTCATGGTAGAGTATTGCAATTAAGATTATGAAGGTATATAATTATGTTTTTTTACTTTGATTATCATGTTGAATTGGTTGCACGAGTATGTTCTTTTGGCTATTTGGTAGGCGATGTAGAAATCAGTGTGTGAAGCAGGATCTGTGCAAAATTTCATGATTAAAATCTAACCTTTACGGATCTCTTAGCGATCACATTCTTATCTTATTGTCGCAGGTATACTTGGTGCAAAAATCGCGCAGACTTTTCGAGGAAAAGAAGGATAAAAGCACGACAGGTGGTGCATTTGGGGATCATTCAGAGATCTCCTCTTCTTCGAGTGCGAGTGCGAGTGTGAGTGAGACGCTGCATGCAAGCGAACTAAAGCTCGGGGGTGGTCGGGAGGTTCGAGCTCCGTACAACAGAGTGCGCCCATATTCAATTGCTCCTCTGTTGTATCAAAAGTCTGCAAAGATTCATCAATACAAAGATCTCTTTCTCTACCTTTTGCTATCTATCTCTATTATTCTGTTCCTGTGACAAGTGGTATCAGAGCAAGCGGTTGATTCTGGACATGGAAGGATATGAGAGGAGGATGAAGGAGCAAGAAGACCCGATTCCGTGACTATGAGAAGATTTGGAACAAGAAAATCAGAAGCATGTTGAGGCTCTGCGGGGCAAAGTAGCACGAGAGCCTGATATCTATGTGGACCTTGATGGAAAACATGAAGGTGAAAACCATGCTACACCACCGGGAAACAATAATCATTCTGGCGACGCTCGGATACCTGGCGATGGTGGAAGTGGTGATGGTGGAAACGGTGATGGTGGACGTAGAGGTCGTCAACGCGAAAAAGAAACGATGACAATATGGGAAAAGCGACAACCAAATCATTCTTAATGAAGACTAAGCTTAACACTAGGTTGGTAACCTAACAGGACATAAAAGTGTCCTTTCAGGGTTTTGAAAAAAAGCTCCAAAACCATAGTAGATCCACTCATTTTGTAAAATCCTTTCATGAGGTTATAGTTCAAGGCTTCCTACACATGGAAAAAATAAGAAACTTGTAAAATTTCTCATCTTTTGGTCACACCAAGCCTCCAAAGTTGATGGACCAGTACATTTTCATCAAAACAATAATTTCTTACATTTTGTTGCATAAAAATAAGATTAGGGATTTTTGTAGGACTTGAGATAAATTCCCTAGTTAACTTCAATGGGTTGGTGATCAGAAAATATGATTGCTTCTCACTCACTTTTTTTTGTTTTTGCGAAAAGAAATAGGTACAAAAAAGTTAAATTTTTACCATTCTGCAAACCTATCATCAAAGTTTCTATAGCCACGCTCAATATAAATAATATATGTATGTTTTCTTAGTTACCTATTGTCCTTTAGGTTCATAAGGAGCCATGGAGCATGTCAAAAGAATAATACATCTCTTACCAAGGGGAATCTTGAAGACAAAGATGAAGTGCTAAATACAGCAAACATGAAAACATTGGGTTCAACATTATGAGTTGTAGAATCCCATAGAAACTATTCAATATCTAGCCAAATTTGATCCTTATGACTAGACATGGTTACTACCTACAAAATGCATGTAGTTGTCACAAGAAACTAACAATATTGAAAAAGCTATACTTGATATACTATAATGTTTCGTTTTCTTCTATAATTGAAAAAATCAACCATCGTTGTCTACTATGCAAAATAGGGTATTAGGTGCCCCAAAACTCAAGGAATATTAGCTTTATGTTACAATATGCGACATAGAAAATCAAAACTGCATTTGGGTATCATGAAAACCACCAAAAAAATCATAGAAGAGCTAAAATTGGCTAAAAAACAAGATTTGACAATTTTTGTAATTTGGTCGTAACTTACAACTTTAACATTTATTTCTCCCTAGAGGCATCAGGACATGTTGAGGACTAATAAAGATAGATCTCTAGCATTATAGACCTCACAAACATGAATTCTAGAGTGGTATAGTTTCAAAAAGTATAAAAAAGCCAAAAACAGGACCCGTTTTTTCACACAGTTTAGGCTCTGAAATATTGTGAAAGGACAAGGTTAAAGATGGAATTGATATTCAAAAAAAATGTTGAGTTTTTTTCAATTCATGAGACAACTTTCTAGACAGATAGCACCTCAAAATCCATTTTGAAACTCTTGACATAATTCAAGGAAAATGGTCACTTAACAGGACATAAAAGTGTCCCAGGACATAAAAGTGTCCCAGGACATAAAAGTGTCCCATTACCAACCTAGTGTTAAAGAGTTTGATGGCATAAGAAAGATATGCGAAGATTTAGAAGCGTGGATTGAAGAACTCAAAGATTTGGATTATACTTTCAATATCGAGAAAACGACCACTAGACTTTCGAATGCTCGAGCAAGGTGACCGATAAGACAATATGTACCAAGATGGCTGAATTGGAAACTTTTGGCGATGCGTACGATACAGGTAAGTCATCTACCGCTTCTTTGTGATGTTTTATGTCTTTGATACGTCCTTTGAAAGCTTCTATGATGGAATTTATGCGTAAAAGTTGAGATTTAAATTTGATTTTCTTAATTGATTTGGATAGTATTCATTGCTTCTTATCGTCTAAATTGGTTGAGAAATTAAACTTGAAATTAAATCGAGAAGTTAAAAGACTTTTGGACTTAACCAGTGGGAATAATAGTTTCACGAAAGAGTTAGTAGAATTTATTTATTTTTTTCTTTGAAGAGTCGGAAGCAATATAAAGATGATTTCTATATTCTTCACATTAATATGCATGATGTTATCATTGGTATCAATTAGATAATTGAAAATCATGTTTTGATTGATTGTTAAGAAAGAAGAATATATCTTTAATCATTTGATGATGATAAGTCACACTCTTCGTGGAAAGAAAGAGATTCTAAATCTAGTTTTGGCCATGGAATTGATAAGGTGACTTAGATAAGAGTGTGAGACATTTCTTGTGTTTGCTAATGATATTAAAGAAGAATCTGGGGATAAACAGAAAGAGACAAATCCAGAATTTGTAGAGGATCTCTTACATGAATTTAAGGATGTGTTTTCGGACGATCTTCCTGGTATACCTCCGCCTAGAGGTATAGACCATGCTATAGATCTATATCCAGGAGCAACACCTTATTCAAGGGTTCAATATTGGTGATCTTAAAGAGCTCAAGATACAACTTGATGATCTTTTGAAAAAGGGTTTCATTAAACCTAGTGTATCTCCTTGGGGTAGTCCTGTGTTATTCCAAAAGAAAAAGGATGGTACATATAGGTTATGCATTGACTATAGGGGATTAAACAAGCAGACCATTAAGAACAAATATTCTCTTCCTCACATAGATGAATTGCTTAGCCAATTGAGCGGTGCCACAATATTTTCAAAGATTGACGTTCGTTCTGGCTACCATTAAATCCGCATTAAGGCCGAGGAAATTCCAAAGACTGCTTTTCGTACATGTTATGGGCATTATGAATTTACAGCTCTTGCTTTTGGTTTGGTTTTGGTTTGACTAATGCACTAGCAACTTTCATGTGCTTAATGAATAATATTTTTCACCTGTATCTTGATGACTTCATTCTGGTATTTTTGGATGATATTTTTGTGTATTCTAAGAATGAAGAAGATCATGCATTGCATTTAAAGAAAACATTTGAAGTTTTACGTGAATATAAACTGTATGCCAAAGCAAGTAAGTGTTCTTTTGCAAAGAATCAGATTGTGTATTTGGAAAGAGTGATTTCTAAAGAGGGGATTCACATTGATCTTGATAAAGTTAAGAGTATGTCAGTAAGGGATGTAAGAAGCTTTATTGGTCTAGCACAATATGAGAGAGCACAGATTAAAGATTTCTCTAAGGTAGCAAGTCCTTTGACCGAATAATTGACCAAGAAAGACAAGGGTTTTGTGTGGACTTCTAGATGTGAGACTGCTTTTGAGACCCTGAAGGCTAAAATAGCTGAAAATTGTGTTTTAAAAGTTCCTCAGATAGGCAAACCATTTGTTGTGTCCTGTGACGCTAGTGGTGAACAATTAGGTTGTGTTTTGACACAAGAAGGAAGAGTGGTTGCATATGAATCTAGGAAATTAAGACGACATGAATTGAACTATGCAACACATGATCTAGAATTGCTTGCTGTTGTTCATGCATTGAAACATTGGCATCATCTTTTGCTTGGTGTCAAATTTGAATTGCGTACTGATCATCATCAAAGCTTGAAGTATATTTTCACTCAGCCATTGTTAAACAACATACAAAGAAGATGGATTGAATTGCTGGTTGAGTATGATTTTGATTTGAAGTATTTGAGTGGAAAAGAAAATAAAGTTGCAGATGCATTGAGTCGTAGGTCCATGTGTAATTTCTAGACTGTTGTGCGGTCTAATTTGATTGATGATATACATGTTGAAGTTGAAAATGATTCTTTTTATATGCCTATTTTGAAATTCTTGAATGAAAATATTGGTCAGATGTATGAGAACAGATATCACTTGTATAAGGAAAATCTGTATCATTATGGCCGCTTGTGTATTCCTGCAAATTCTGCATGAGTGTCATAATTCACCTTTTTCTGGTCATCTTGGATTGAATAAGACATATGAAAATATTAAAAGTTCATTCTTTTGGCTGTTTATGGAATTGGATGTTAAGAATTATGTGCGTGAGTGCTTTCAATGTCAACAAGCTAAGATTGAACATAAGAGGATGGCTGGTGACCTTCAACCCTTAGAAATTCCTTTACATAAGTGGGAGTCTATATCCATGGACATTATCATTAGAATTCCTACTACTCATAGAGGGTATGATTCGATCTTTGCGGTGGTAGATAGACTCACAAAACAAGCTCACTTCTTTCTTGTAAGAATAAGTGATGCTGCATTGACCATTGCAAGCTTGTTTGTGAAAGAGATATTTCATTTGCATGGTATGCCCAAGAGTATAGTGTCTGACAGAGATTCTAAGTTCACTTCTCATTTCTGGAGAGCGACTTTTGACTCTATAGGTACCCAGTATCGCATGTCTACTGCTTTTCATCCTCAAACTGATGGGGAAACGGAGAGAGTGAATCATATTCTAGAAGATATGTTATGAATGTATGTCAATGAAAACCAATCTAATTGGAATGAATATCTGCCTTTGGTTGAATTTGCATATAACAGTTCATATCATTCATCTATTAGGATGACTCCGTTTGAGGCAATGTATGGCTATAACTGTCCTACACCTATTCATTTTCTTAATTCAAGGAATAAGGTAGAACTGTCACGTGAGATGCTTGAGAAAATGGATAGCGAGTTGGCCAAAATCAGGGGGAATATTAGAGAATCTCAAAAGAGACATAAACTGTATTATGACAAGAAACATCGTGTTGTGGAGTATGAAACTAGTGATATAGTTTTCTTAAAGGTCATTCCTGAGAAGTCTCATTTGATTCTTGGAAAGGATAGAAGATTGTCTCCATGATTTGCTAGGCCATTTAAAATTTTGAAGCGCATTGGTTCATTACCTTACAAATTGGAATTGCCTTCTCATGTTAAAGTGCATCATGTATTTCATGTGAGTATGTTCCTAATGTGCATCATGTTTTACAAAACAACTCTAAGTTGAAAGATGACGGACCATTGACTGTAGAACCACACTTAGTGCTAGATAGGCTTTTTAAACATCTGAGAAATAGAGACATTGTGGAAGTTTTGGTTAAGTGGCAAAACTATCTAGTAGAGGATGCATCATGGGTTGATCTTAGTGTTTTGCAAAGAGAATTTTCCTCTCTTTAGACCAACTCTAAGGATAGAGTTAATTTTGATAAGGGGAGAATGTAATAGGAATAGTCTTTGAAGTTCTTAAAGTCGAAAAGAATGTAGCAGGGCATATCTTTCATTTAGCACGATTTGAAAGATTGTTGAATAGTCTATTAAATAGAGCTTATATGAATGAGTTGAGATAGTAAGAGAGAACATATATTCTTTTTTTTAAATAATACACTAAAGACGGATTTGATAAAGATTAATGAATAACAAATAGTCTGTCTATGAACAATAAAATTGAGATTTTTATTAATATCAATGTTTTATATTTATAAAGCTAGAATATTGGTTAAGCTGGTAGACATGCCACAATAGGGATCCAAAGGAGGGAAAATAGGAATCCAAAAGGGAGGCCATCTGTAAAAGAACAATGTGCAAGAATGGGCTTTAAAGACCCTAAGTTTCAGCCCTTAAGACTTCCAAAATGCTAAGGTTCCAAAATTCAAAGGTTGTGTCCAAAGGTCAAAGCTTAGGAAAATTGGATGCTTTGTGTGCGTACAAAAAGTCTTAAATGAGTCCTACATAGGAGGTGGCAAGCCCTAGAAGTAGAGGATGAGAGAGAAACACACACACACACACACACACACACACACACTCACAAGCTTCCTTTACACAAAGGGAATGAGGGACACATGTCAGCTCCCTAGCCCAAATGCCCACAAGGTGTACTCAAATCCTATTGATTGGCTATGGAGGTGGACCAATGAGAATTAGGCTAGATTAAATCTATTTTAATTAATTTAAAAACACTTAATAAAAGAACCAATAAGAATTAAGCTCTCTAGAAGACTATTGGACAGTCTCCCAAGGGGTCCAAGGAGCATTCAGCTGCCCAATGGCTCGCCTGATTCCTATTGGCCACGAGACAAAGGGGTCCGATGAGAGTTTAGTTGCGTTAATTAATTACCTAAAGCTCTCAAAAAGGGGAAAGGGGGATACATGTCAGAAGGTTATCACTTATGCTGCTTAATTTTCTTTGTAGGAAAGGTCCAATGGGGTGTGAGCATGAGTAAAATGCAAGAGGGGTCAACCAAGAGAGAGAGAGGGACTGAATTTCTCAAGTTAATTAACACACACACACACACTCACACAAGCTCATGTGTGAACCAAGAAGACTCTCTCTCTCCTTCTCAAGCTTTAATGGAAAGCTTATCACCTACTCCAAGCTTGTGAGAAGGGAGGCCTACACCAAACACTCTTGGCTTTGTGATGCAAATCCAACCAAGAGCCAAAAGGCTTTGTATTATGGTTTCTCCCATCAAGAGAGACATTGTACAATACAATTCTTTGTGTTCCTTCAAGACTAGCTAGTGCAATGAAGATGGAAACTTCATGCACTAAGCAAAACACTTAACAAACACAACTTGAATTATCCCCGTTCTCAGACCCAAGACCTCACACACCTTCGAAGATGGTGAGAGCTAGCAGGGTATGAGAGTAGATTGAGATGAAGGAGGAGTATCTTATGAGAAAGATGTACATCTCCTCACATAATCACTCATATGTAGCATAGCTTAGCTTAGTCATTAGCTTGGTAGAGGAGACGAGCATGCATTGAAGCTTAGCTCTTGGTTGGATTTGCATCCACATGCCAAGAGTTATTCATTAAAGCTTGGAGTAGGTGATGAGTTCTTCATTAAAGCTTGGGAAGATATAGTCTTATCTTTCTTCACACATGAGCTTGTGTCAGTGTGTGTGTGTGTGATAATGCCTTGCAAAAATCAGCCCCCTCTCTCTCTTGGGCGAGCCCTCTTGCTAATTGCTCTTGCTGAAGCCTCATTGGCCCTCCCCAAGTCAAGCCAATTACAATTAAGCAGCATAAGTGATAGCCTTCTGACATGTGTCCCCCTTTCCCCTTTTGTGAGAGCTTTAGGTAATTAAATAATTAAACTAAACTCTCATTGGACCCCTTTGCCTCTTGGCCAATAGGAATCAGGCAATCTATGGGGCTTCTGAATGTTCATTGGACCCCTTGGGAGACTGCCCAATAGTCTTCTAGGAGACTTAATTCTCATTGGTTTCTTTTATTAAATGTTTTTAAATTAATTAATCTAGATTTACTCTAGCTCTATTCTCATTGGTCCACTTCAAGGGTCATCCAATAGAAATTGGGCACACCTTGTGGGCATCTGGCCTAGGGAGCTGACATGTGTCCCTCATTCCCTTTGTGTAAAAGGGAGCCTGTGTGTGTGTGTGTGTGGCTTTCTCTCTCATCCCCTACCTTTAGGGCTCGCCCCCTCCCATGTAGGGATGTGCAAAGACTTTTAGGGCACACACAAAGCATCCAATTTTCCCTAGGGTTGACCTTTGGACACAACCTTTGAATTTTGGAACCTTAGCATTTTGGAAGTCTTAATGGGCTGAACCTTAGGGTCTTTTTAGCCCATTTTTGCACATGGCTCTTTTGTAGATGGCCCCCCCTTTGGATCCCTATTTTCCCTCCTTTGGATCCCTACTGTGACCGGTCTGCTAGCTTAACCAATATTCTAGCTTTTTCTCCCCTGGCCTTCCCCACATTAAATGATCAGTTTAATATGAGAAAATCATTTAGGAGAATTAGATATTGATTATTATGACATTACCTCTCTCTTGAAATCATAGTCATCCTCGACTATGGTGTAGAGAAGATAAAGTAAATTCATGAGTCCTTTTCTTAGCAGGTAGAGGATCCCTATGTTACCCTACGACATCATTCCACAATGGATGACTAGTGCATTTGGCGCTTGAGAGCCTGAGGCTGCCGCAAGAATTTCTACACATTAGTCCTATTAGTCTTCCATAGTAGAGTGACAAGCTCTACTTGGTGTTTGGGAGACGTCGTCTCCGCAAACTTGATCTAAGCATGCATACTACTTCATTTTTGTGCACAAATAAAGAAAAAGAGAGTCGTATAAGACAAAAACTTTGTTCATTTTTAACATTTTGTACATTTGCTTACTCTTGGGAAGCATTGTAAGCATTGACAAGGTTTAGGTTATCCTTTAATTGTATGCCTTGCATCCATCTAGCATCTTCAAAAGGATAATTCTTAAACTTAATAAGATATCGTCGGATAGTCTTACCGCCTCTTAGTACCTTGTCTTCATGTCGGAGAATGGACTCGGGCTGCAGCACCTCTTCTTGGTCATCGATCTCCACTGGGTCTTCAATAGTTGGTTCTTGAGGTGGCTCTCCTTTGTAAGGCTTTAATAGGCTCACATGAAAAGCATTGTGTATGAGCCAATGATTGGGCAACTTGAGTTGATAGGCCATCTCATTGATTGGCCTAAGAATCTGAAAGGGACCATAGTACTTTTTTGCTAGTTTAGCATAGTACTTTTGGTGACCCGTAGGATTCTTGCCCATTGTGTGCCTTAATTGAGCCTTGGGAAACTTTAACAAGACCCAATCGTTTTCTTTAAAGGCTTGGGCTCTTCTGTGCTTGTCAGCAGTAGCCTTTTGCCTTTGCTGTGAGATAGAGATAGCATCCTTAATCTTTTGAAAAGATTCTTGTAGGTCTCGGCTATACTCATTTGCAGCGAAGATCTTCCCATGTACCTTAAGTAGCAAGGGACTTTTTGATCTTCCCTCAATTACCTCGAAAAGTGCTTTTCCTGTGGAAGTATGTACAGTGTTATTGTAAGCATACTCCACTAAGGGTAAGTACTTCTCCCATTGGGATCTTTGATCTACTTCCGTTACATAGGCTTTTAGTAGATCGATAATGGTTAGGTTAGCTATTTCACTTTGGCCATCAGTTTGTGGATGATAGGCCAAAGAGAAGTTTAGCCTTGTTCCTAAATTCTCAAAGAGATCCTTCCAGAAATTACTGGTCATTCTAGGATCTCTATCCGACACTATGGACATGGGCTAGACATGGTACTTGAAAATTTGTGAAATAAAGAGGGTTGCCATTTGATGGGCTTTGATAGTCTTTTTGACAGGTATAAAATGAGCTTGTTTACTAAACCTGTCTACTATCGTCCATATTCCCGTATTCCCATGGATAGACTTAGGCAATCCGAAGATAAAATCCATGGATATGCTCTCCCATGGTGAATTAGGGATTGGCAAGGGTTGAAGCAATCCAAGTTGCTTCCCTCTATCAAATTTTGTCTTTTGGCATACCACACATTTGGAAACATACTCTTGTATGTTCACTTTCATGGTAGGCCAATAGAAATATGTTTCAATTCCCTTTAAAGTAGACTGAATCCCTCTATGCCCCGCATAAGGTGGAGCATGAGATTCATACATTACTTACTCACGTAGTGAGTTAGTAACACATAGTCTATTGCCATAGAGAAGATAACCATCTTGTAAAGTAAATGGTTCTTCTTTCTTCCCTAATGCAAGGGATGAAATCACATCTCTAAAATCGGGATCAATAGCATACTCATCTATCATTGAAGATAGATCATTGTGAGTTGCTATGGAAACCGCATTCACTCTCGGCCGTCTTGAGAGTGCATCAGCTACTTGATTATGCTTGCCAGCAATGTGAGCAATATGAAAATGAAATTGCAAAAGGAAATTTGCCCACCTCATTTGTTTGTCGGAGAGCTTGGTCTGCGTCATGAAGTACTTAAGACTTTGGTGATCCGCTCGCAGAATGAAAGGAGTCCCCAATAAATAGTGTTTCCATGAGTCTAAGGCATGTAGGATTGCAAGGAGTTCCTTTTCGTATATGTCTAGAGCTTGCTCAACAGAGTCGAGCCTTCGGCTCTCATAGCCTATGGAGTGCCCTTCTTGGAGCAAAACAGCTCCAAGGCAATCACCACAAGCATCACATTGGACCTCAAATGGTTTTGAGAGATCCGGTAGTGTAAGCAGAGGTTGAGAGATAAGCTTTTCGAAAGCATTGTTCTCCTTAGCAGACCATGTATACCTAACGATTTTCTTTGTTAGGTCATGTAATGGTCCAACAATTTGTGAGAACTTTTCTATGAAGCGTCTATAGTATGCACACATACCTATAAAGCTTCTTAGTTCACGAAGATTCCTTGGTTTAGGCCATCCTTTTATTACCTCTAACTTGGATGGATCCATTTGGATGCCATCTTGAGAGATAATGTGACTTAAATACTGAATCTCTTGCAAGAAAAATTCACTTTTCTTTCGATTAACATAAAGTTTATTCTCTCTTAAAACCTGAAATATTACCTGGAGGTGTTGCTTGTGTTCCTCCAATGAATTAGAGTAGATGATAATATCATCAAAGAACACTCCAGTGAAGGTTCGATGAGGCCTGAACAACTTCTCCATCAAGCGGTTGAATGTGGCTGGTGCATTGGTCAAGCCAAAAGGCATGACAATGTATTCGTAAAGACCAAATGTAGTACGAAATGCGGTCTTTACAATGTCTTGATCAACTATCCTTATTTGATGATAGCCACTTTTTAGGTCAATCCTACTGAAGTAGGTCGATCCTTGTAGCTTATCAAATAGGTCTTCTACCCGTGGAACGGGAAAACTATTCTTGATAGTGATCCTATTTAGTGCTCTATAGTCGACACACATACGATATGTGCCGTCTTTCTTTTGCACTAATAGCACAGGTGAGAAAAATGGAGATGAGGTTGTCCTAACCATACCCTTCTCAACTAACTCATGCACTTGCCGCATAATCTCCTCTTGTTGAGCTTGAGAAACTCTATAAGGAGGTTTATTAGGCGGTGAAATTCCTGGAAGAAGTTCAATTTCACAGTCATCATTACCTCGTTTAGGAGGTAGCTCACAAGGGATGTCGTCAATAAAAACATCTTGAAACCCCTTGAGAAAATTGGATAACTCTAATTCTTTTTGGTTGCTTTTATTTTCTTTTGTTAAAGCATTAGGTTCATTTTGAGAATCTTTAACAAAAATCATGTACACGGAAATAGATCTCTTTATTGACTTGTTGAAAGCTGGTATATGTACAATGGGGATGGTGTTACCCATTTCCTTAGCATTTATATACATGTCTTTTTCCCTAAACTTAAAGGAGATTCTCCTTTCAGGAAATTTAACATCCGCAGCCAGGCGGTCAAACCATGGTGCCCCTAGGATTACATCCTCATGCTTGAGAGGAGAGATAAAGAAGTCCTCTTTGTCCACATAGCCTTGGACATGAAGTCTCAATATCCGGATTAAGGGAGTGACTAAAGCTTCTTTCCCCTTGAAGGCACTGTCTGCGGGTAGGACATCTCCCATCTCGTAGGATTGTATGCCTAGCTTGGTGGCTAACTCCATAGATAAAAAATTGCGAGTAGAACCAGGGTCAAAGAGAATAAAAGCATCATGTTCTCTTACCTTTCCCCAAGAATGGCATAGAGGGGATCCTTTGTGATGAGTTTGGTGAATTTCCTCCTCTTGGATTTCAACCAAGGAAGCTCTAGGAGGATCTTGGCGGTTGTTCTTTTGGGGACAAGCGCGGTACGCATGCCCTTGTTTGCCGCACTTGAAACATCGGTTATCCTTACGATAACGCTCAAGCTCTTCAGGAGAGAGTTTATTCTTACCTTTGTCAACTCCCTTCTCTTTAGCTTTGTTGGAGTTGCCCTTAGGAGACTTTTGGACATTGTCCTTCCCCTTAGGCTCATTGGAACCCTTGTTTTTCGGGGGCTGATTATTTCTTTTTGCCCCCGTTTGGAAATTGATTCCAGAGGCCACCATAGTGTGGTGTATTACCGCCGATATGGTACGTGGTCTTTGGGAGTTGACATACTCCGCCATTTCTTCGGTTAAGCTCGCACAAAATTGTTGCTTTTGCTCTCCAAAACTCAACTTTTTGAAGACAGTGGCTTTGAGTTGTAGGTCCCAAAACTTGTCTACATATTTGTGGATAGATTCATTGGGAGAGAGATTTAAGCTTCTCCATTCGGTGAGTACTTTGTCTTTGGCATCGGTGGCCAAAAACTGCTTCATAATGGAAGCTCTTAAAGCTTTCCATGTTCGTGGAGCTTCACCATTGTCTCATAGGCTAGACCACCATTGTCTGGCAGACTTTTGAAAGTGCATAGCTACATGGCGTAGCTTAGAGGACTCCGTGAAGCCCTCATCTCCAAATGCCGCATCGAATTGCTGGATAAAGGCCAAGACTTTGTCCGTGGCACCAAAGGTACCATCATAGGTAAGGAAAGAGATGCTCTTTCCTCCCTCTTTGAATCTCTTCAGCTTGGACGACCTCTTCCATGCGGCATAGGATTTCCTATGGCCTCTTCTTTTTGATGGTTCAAAAGTTGCACCATCACTTTCTTCAGAAGGTGAAGAATTTGAAGAAGGTGGAGAAGAGGGTGACCTCTTTCTCGCCTTTTTCTTGTCCTGATCTTTGTCGTCTTCACCATAGCTTTCGTAAGAGGAAGAGGATGAAGAAGATGGAGAAGAGGGTGTCCTCTTTCTCGCCTTTTTCTTCTCTTGCTTTTTATCATCCCTCTTGGAATTGTGGTGAGGAGAAGAATACGATGGTCTTCTCCGCTTTGGTGGTGATGGAAAGTGTTTAGCCCGCCGTCTTCGTGGATCCATCTCCGTCGCGGTGGTGGGAGACTCGCTTCTTTCTCGTTCGGTGGAGGCTCTTGAGTTCTCCTTTGGGAAGGAGATGCATCATCAAGAAGTAAATTCTTGAGCCCTTCATAAGGATTCTCTTCTTCTTCCTGAATCGGAGAGAGAGCTCTTTTGGGAGTCTCACAAGGAGGCTTCCTAGGTGTTCTCTCGTCATGGTGATGTGCTTGGAGAATCCCGTGAGCACGGAGCTGCCGTTACACTTCACTTTGGAGAGATGGATTGACCATGGCTTCTTGAATCCTAGTAACAAGCATAGAAGCATCATTAGTAGCTTGCTCATGAGAAAAATCAAAGTTATGAACATTAATTTCACTCTCTTTACTATTGTCAGCCATTCTAACAACTTTTAGGTGTACTTTGGCACTTCAAGCCCTAGTTGCTACTCCTCTTTACCCCTTTAGAAAAAGCACTCAAGCTACTGTACCCGCGGCTTGAATACCATGAATTGCAGGAAATAGAAGAGAGGGTCTTTCAACACCAAAACAGCACCGGCTCCTGTCAAGCTTCTAATAGCTCAATAGTGGCTAAGCCGTAGGCAAGCCCCGTGGGACTTCACTATTAAGACCATAGCTCTCGACGGTGATGCCCCGTTAACTGCACAAAGGCAGGCGCACTGCAAGGCTGAAAAATCCCTATTCTACTTACTCACGGGCAATTAATAATACCAACCATTTGTAGCTAGCTTGAGGACCTCCCTTCTTGAGCAAGAAAAGAGAAACCTTGAGCTATGATAGCAATGTAACATTTAATGGACTAATAACTTATGTGTAGCGGAAATTAGCATGAACATAGTGGGCATTTCATTAGAATAGATTCCTAATGAGAATTACAAGAGTGCTTGGGTGGAGAGAGCAACAAAAAGCATAACACCTAGTTAGATAGCATTGACAATACTTTCAAAAGAGAGAGAACTTAAGCTATTGACAATAGTTGAGGACCGGATTTGTATGGAGCCAGTCCCCCCTCCAAAAGGCTTTGTATTATGGTTTCTCCCATCAAGAGAGACATTGTACAATACAATTCTTTGTGTTCCTTCAAGACTAGCTAGTGCAATGAGGATGGAAACTTCATGCACTAAGCAAAACACTTAACAAACACAACTTGAGTTATCTCCGTTCTCAGACCCAAGACCTCACACACCTTCGAAGATGGTGAGAGCTAGCAGGGTATGAGAGTAGATTGAGAGGAAGAAGGAGTATCTTACGAGAAAGATGTACATCTCCTCACATAATCACTCATATGTAGCATAGCTTAGCTTAGTAATTAGCTTGGTAGAGGAGATGAGCATGCATTGAATCTTGGCTCTTGGTTTGATTTGCATCCACATGCCAAGAGAGTGTTGATGTAGGCTTCTATCTCACAAGCTTGGAGTAGGTGATGAATTATCCATTAAAGCTTGGGAAGAGATAGTCTTCTCTTTCTTCACACATGAGCTTGTGGCAGTGTGTGTGTGTGTGATAATGCCTTGCAAAAATCAGCCCCTTCTCTCTCTTGGGCAAGCCCTCTTGCTAATTGCTCTTGCTGAAGCCTCATTGGCCCTCCCCAAGTCAAGCCAATTACAATTAAGCAGCATAAGTGATAGCCTTCTGACATGTGTCCCCCTTTCCCCTTTTGTGAGAGCTTTAGGTAATTAAATAATTAAACTAAACTCTCATTGGACCCCTTTGCCTCCTGGCCAATACGAATCAGGGAAGCCATGGGGCTCCTGAATGTTCATTGGACCCCTTGGGAGACTGCCCAATAGTCTTCTAGGAGACTTAATTCTCATTGATTTCTTTTATTAAATGTTTTTAAATTAATTAATCTAGATTTACTCTAGCTTAATTCTCATTGGTCCACTTCAAGGGTCATCCAATAGAAATTGGGCACACCTTGTGGGCATCTGGCCTAGGGAGCTGACATGTGTCCCTCATTCCCTTTGTGTAAAAGGGAGCCTGTGTGTGTGTGTGTGTGTCTTTCTCTCTCATCCCCTACCTTTAGGGCTCTCCCCCTCCCATGTAGGGATGTGCAAAGACTTTTAGGGCACACACAAAGCATCCAATTTGCCCTAGGGTTGACCTTTGGACACAACCTTTGAATTTTGGAACCTTAGCATTTTGGAAGTCTTAATGGGCTGAACCTTAGGGTCTTTTTAGCCCATTTTTCCACATGGCTCTTTTGCAGATGGCCCCCCCTTTGGATCCCTATTTTCCCTCCTTTGGATCCCTATTGTGGCCGGTCTGCTAGCTTCACCAATATTCTAGCTTTTTCTCCCCTGGCCTTCCCCACATTAAATGATCAGTTTAATATGAGAAAATCATGTAGGAGAATTAGATATTGATTATTATGACATATGCCCTCTTCATCTTAGCACGGCACGCCTTGTGCTTTCTGATCCATAGATATGCCACTCGCCAGTAGATGACTTGGTGTTGTCTTGGATGTAAATATGTACGATGTTTGACCACAATCAGACATTTTTAAATTGTTCGTTGATGGTTGTGTTGTGCATTCCACACACTTTATCAGGGATTAGATTGAATAAAGTAGATTGATTGTCAAACCTCCTTATAGGGCCCCTTTGAGAGTCCAAATTTTCCCTAATGCTCTTGGTTTGCTTTTGGTTGTTTCCCTCGTGCCCGCCACCAACCTCTCCCTCACTCGCCACCCCTCCCCCCCCCGAAAAAAAACTTTCTTCTTTCTCAGTGTGTCGGCCTCCCTTGTCCTCGTTCGGTTTCTCTTGTGAGAAAGGGTTCTATAGTAGCAAAGGTCGTGTTTGCACCTCGCCCACCAGCAGTAGTAGACACAAATGGATGCTCTTGGATGGACTAAGATGAATCCCCCTTGCGTGACCCCGCCGAGCCCACCATCTAATTTGCTCCGTCGCAAGTAGAAAGGGAGAGCTAAGTGTTAAAATTGAAAGTTATGACCAATTTACAAGAATTGCATAATCCTGTTTTTTGGCCAAAATTAGCACTTTTATGATTTTTTTGGTGGCTTTCTTGATATCCGATTGTGTAAGTGTAATGTATAACATAAAGCTAATCTTCCTTGAGTTTTGGGGGATCTAATATGCTATATAGCATAGTATATGATGATGGTTGAGTTTTTTGATTGCTGAAGAATACGATACATTTTAGAGTAGCAAGTATAACTTTCTCAATATTGCTAGTTTCTTAGGACAATTGTTTGTATTTTGTAGGTAGTAACCATATCTAATCATAGACTACAAACTTGACTAGATATTGAGTAGTTTCTATGGGTTTCTAGAGGTCATAATGCTAAACCCAATGTTTTCATGTTTGCTGTATTTAGCACTCTATCATTGCCCCCTAGGTTCCAATTGTAAGAGATCCATTATCCTTTTGACATGCTCCATGGATCCTTTTGAATCCAAAGGCCCAAAGGGAACTAAGAAAACATGTATATAGTATCTGTATTGAGCGTGACTATAGAAACTTTGATGATAGGTCCGCAGAATAGCAAAAATGCAACTTTTTTGTACCTATTTTTTTTGCCTAAAAAAAATAGTGAGGTAAAAGCAACCATATGTTTTAATCACCAACCCATTGAAGTTAACGGGACCAAAAATCTCTAGTCCTACAAAAATCCCCACTCTTATTTATATGCAATCAACCATAAGAAATTGCTGTTTTGGGCAAAATGCACTGGTCCATCAACTTTGGAGGCTTGTAGTGACCAAGGGATGAGAAAAATTACAAGTTTCTCATTTTTTCCATATGTAGTAGTTATTGAACTATAAGCTCATGAAAGGATTTTTCAAAATGAGTGGATCTACTATGGTTTTGGAATTTTTTCCCAAAACCCTGAAAGGACACTTTTATGTCCTGTTAGGTTACCATTCTAGTGTTAAGATGGCTACCAAGGTCGTTTTAATGAGCCCAATCGCCATCCCAATGGTTCGATCTTATTTTTGAGAGTGGCACCATGGTTTTGATGTAGCTTCGTATGTTCTTATTGAGGAGCACTATCTGCCCATTTTGGCATGCCTCCCTGAGTTGAGGACAGAGTTACTTGCTGCTTCTTTCTGGGATTGTTTCCAAGATCGGGACAATTTTTGAGACCCCTTGCATGGAAGCTTCAATTGCATCCAAGGCTGCTAGTGTGCTTGGAGTATTCAAGTCTCCTGAACCAATGCTTCATTTGCAGGAAGACGGGCCACTTAGCAAAGGCATGTCCTCGCAAGAGATCTCGACCCACACCGCATGCTTAGCCTCCCAAGGCTGATAGGTACCAACGACATGCAAACTAGCACTTCAACAGAGGTCACCAATCAGCTAGCTAATGGCTGGTGGTAAGTGCCCGATCACCGTCAATAGGGACGCGCCTGACAACACACACACACACATCTCCATAGATTAGGTGGAATCACAACACCCATATCCTCTCCAAGAAAACACTGAGTAACAAAAATTCATTGAAAACACTCGTTTGAGCATAGCCAAGCATAGAGTCACACACAAAAGCATAGCTTATTGCGTTCCAATGGAGGTCCCAATCAGCTTAATTTCCTCCTAGTTCTCAACCACACACATAACAGCTCTTTATCCCTCTCTGCACACACACCAATTTTCTGGCACACCTATACACTCCAGTGCGTAGGTTTAAATTAGTGAATATTATGTATTCACCAAATTCAAGGGGCCGAAAGAATGAATTTCATTTCTCGATATTTAGGAAATTCATGTATACTTTGACTTCCTTAATCCGCTCAATGAGTATTCATAACATTGGGCCGACCTTGTAGGGAACAATTCTAGCAAGTTGTTGTTGATATAAATACATTGGGTATTGTATAACTCGACAGGCGTCGAGCGAGTGAGTGGAGCAATGTTGTCCATAGTGATCACGACACTGTAGATCAATGAGAATAGTAGTATGAAATTATAGTGGAAAAAATGGAGGCTGAGAATATCAGTAAAAAAGAAAAATGTTTGGTTTCATTTATAAAATTGAATCTTATTCTTTCACAATCGAATAGTCACCGTTGTAGTCTCATAAATTGAATGGATCATGGAATAATCTGCTTTACAAACTGGTCAAAGCACTCTTGTTTGATAAGAGTAAACTACCTCAATAACAAAGAAACCAATACTTCTCAAGCTAATTGAAAGTTTACTATGGTATACAAAAGACGTTAAATAGAAAATTGATTGTGGAGCAATCTCCTACACCAGTCAAAGCACACTTGCTTGACAAAACTAGACCACCTCAACAACGACGAAAGCAACACATTTCAAGCTAATTGAATTCTACATTTTATATACAAAATAACTTCAATAGAAGATTGAGGAGCCACAGTTGAATGTTATGTGGGTACTAAAATGTTGTGAATATTTTTTTTTTTCAAGGGGCTAAACGAATCATTTTCCTTTTTCGATATTTAGAAATTTTATGCATACTTTTAGCTTCTGTCGATCCTCTCAATGAGTGATCATAGCTGTTAGGCAACGTTGTAGGGAGACAGTCTAGCTTGTAAGAACTGGCTAGCTGCTGTTGACGAAGCCGCATTGGGTGCGTACCTCTCCTTGCGTGGAGCCGGTGAGGGGGGCGATATTGCCCATCTTGATCATGGCGGTGGTGAAGTCGGTGAAGAAGGCGGCCTGGCTCTTAGCGTAGCGGGCCACCTGGTCACGTGTGGTGCCGGCGGTGGAGTAGAGCACCTGGTCGGAGTGGAGGAGTCCGCGGTTGTTGAGGAGGTTGGAGTAGTAGCCATTGTCAAAGAGAGTGGGGGAGGCGACGTCGAGGTCCACAAACGCAGCATTGGCACCGGTAGGGCACTGAGGCACAAGCGACTCGCGGTAGTTGGGCTCGAGGGCGGTGGGGTCGTCGGTGTTGGGGGTCAACCGTGCAGCGAAGGTGTTGCAATTGGCTTTGCCGATGGTGTGGCCGCCAGAGAGCACCACCATGTCCTTGGGGGAGAGGCCGACGTTGGCGAAGTTGGCGACGAGGTCGCTGACATTGAAGTTGAATCCAGGCAGGTTCTGGTTGGCGAGGGAGCGGCTGGCGGTGAGGCTGTCACGCCGGCCGAGCAGAACACGATAGGATGGGCCGCCGCTCTGCAATGCAGACAGAGTGAGATCATTAGCACTTACACTTTGGAATATTAGTAGAGTAAACATATGAGGATTCAGATTATACATAAGCGGAAGCAGATGCAAGCAGAACAATTTGAAGCGAGCAACAGATTCAACTAAAACTTACCACCGCCACGGAGTCGCGCGCGGCCATGGCCAGGATGTCGGCGCAGGAGACGACTCCCGGGCACTCCTTCTCCAACGCGGCCTTGATGTCGTCTATCACCTCGAAGCCCCGCACGGAGTTGTCGTTGGGGCGGGCCTCCTGTTCGCCTTCCAGCACGCCCGGGATGCTCTTGAGCAGCAACGACCCATCGCACCCCTGCACAAAGCAATCGTGGAAATGCAATCGCAGCAGTGAGCCGGCCATGCGGGCCTCCTGGGAGACTGCGTTGCCCACCACCTGCCGCACGATAGACTCAGCGCTGGGGCAGCTGCTCTTGTAGAAACTATACTGCAGCGGGCCGCTGCTGCCTTGCAAGCTGCGGCCGGCGTCGACGCTTCCCAATATGCCGATGGTCAAGCTAACAAGCAGGAGCCTAATGACTAGAGTATTCACAGGACGTCCGGCCATGGCAAATTATATCTACCAGGAGCAGATGCAGATCGGCCGAGGCAGTGGGTAGAATGGCAATATTAACCTTGTAGAGCTGATCAGCAAGCGCAGCTCTCTGATATTTAGGGAGTAGCTAGAGCGCGATTTGATCTAAAGTACTGTACAGAAATATCGATATATAGGGAGTAGCTAGAGCACGATTTGATCTAAAGTACTGTACAGATCTAAAGCTCAGCTTATAGTTGGCTGGAGTCCCCGTGTCCAAAGTCGATATATGTAGTGGTCGAGGAGATCAAGCTGGCCCTCAAGAACGAGTCTTTGCACAGCTGATCTCTGCAATATGCATGCATGCTCAACGTTGCTAATGCATAATCACTTACGTGCTTCTCACGGCTACGTGCAGCACATAGTTTCTCTCTCTCTCTCTCTCTCTCTCTCGTCGAGAACGTCTTTTGCCAGTGCCAGTGCACCTCCTGTTGAACATTTCTCCGACGTTGTCGCGATCGGAAACTGGTGACAGGTCAACCATCCAACTTAAAAGGCTTTCGGGACTTATTTCTAAGTAGCCCACCATTTGGTTGCTGTGATGACATGTCCTCACGTGGCGCTGTAATTGCAACTCAAGTTGAAGTTGAACCGCTGATAATTACCTTATCCTATTTTGCGTGAGCAATGAGTTGAGATAAGGCTCGGTTCACATTGCTCATGACTCAATCTATCCCACTTTGCTCATGACTCAATCTATCCCACTGCAAATCCCCATAGCAACCAATGGCCTCCCAACGTGTGGATCCACCTCATAGTCACTTTTTCTCGCACCCAAATTGTAATGTGGGAGTGACAAATGCTTGAGAGCATAGTTTGGATGCTGCCTTCTGCCATTTGCGTGAAAAAAAAAATCAGGTAATGCCTCTCGCAAAGTCTAAGAATATGGTTTAAAACTCTCTCTCTCTCTCACATATTTTTTTGTGAAACTTTCTTGCTTCTATATATTACTCTCTCTCTCTCTCTCTCTCTCTCTCTCTCTCTCTCATGAGTACACGCATGGATGTCCACCACATTGAGAGAAACTATCCTATCTTACCATCAATGGAAATTTCCTTGTGTATCCCAAAGCACAAGGCGAATGCACAACATAGTGGATGTCACTAGTCTTTGTGACAGGACACGGGTTGAAAATTAAAAAATTGAGAAAATACGCAGAATAGATAGGACAAGCTGGGAATCTATCTCCTATTATAACGTCTCGACCACCCCCGAGCTATCTCACTCTCAATCACATTTCACTCACTCTCACTCCCAATCCCAATATCCCAACACATACACGCAATCACAATCACCATTGCACTCACAATCACAATCATGTAGCATGTGCCAATGATAGAGACCGTTTCGAAGAATAGCTAGCCCAAAAGTGACTATTTTTGTAGCTGACTCTAGTCTTTAGTAAAGAAAATTCAAAATAGAGTTGAAAAGAGGCATCGTAGGAGCACACGATCACAAAATAACACTAATAAAATCCCATACATGTTACTTTTTTAGCCATCTTCAACGGCTTATAGCTCTTCATCGGGTCCAAATCTGTCCAAGCTTGTCTCACATGAAATTTTTTTCCTCGTCACGCTCTTTGATAGTTGTGTGATACAAAAGAGACACATCTAGCTTGGATTATCCAACCAACAAATGAAGGTTTACAAGTTGGCAATTTCTATAAGAACGATGTAAACTAAACATGCATTTTTCACTTTTTCCCTAATATATATAAGGGCTTTAACAAGCATCAAAACGATGGAATCTAAAAATACTCAAAGAACCATTCCTTTTTCTCATGTTTAGGGTTGTGTTTCCTACATAAATCACATTTCCAAAATCTCATATTAGCACCCTCAAAAAGTGGCTCTCAAAGTAAACCTTGGACCGAAATTTGTTACTCAAGGAAAATAATTAGAATGACCTAGATTGTGGACAAACCTCAAGAAACCCAAAACTTCTTTCAAATAAACGTAATTGCTAAAAATTTGAAGATAAGTCCTCTTACATTCTCTCCTTGTCAAAATTAACGTTGACCTTAGAGCTGGAAGAAGGGGTGTTCAACATGCAAGACATATAAATCAACCCATGAGGCATCTTCTACATGATAGGTACCCACTTGACAAAAAATTCAACATGAGTTCTACTTCTAAGTTGGCTAACTCTACAATCTAGAATGGTTTCTAGTTCAATCTCAATGACCCATCATCACCAAGATTGTAATTCTCCTATAAAACATGTTGAGGATTAGACACATAGTTCTTTAATAAACTTATAATTCTCCCACAAAACATGTTCAGGATTAAACACATAGTTCTTTAATAAACATATACAATTCAAAATCTGCAATCCACTCGTCCGGACTCTTCTTGCCTATGAAATTATTCCATACCTTTGCATCGCCATGCTTTCCAATGCAAAAAACTATAACTTCACACCAATCTAGGAGCAATCATTGTGCTGCTCTGTGTGGGGGCACCAAAAGCTAGAAAGGGGGAATGGGGGAACACATCCATCATAGATGAACACAAGACCTTGTTATAGCTCAGGGCATGCAGAACGCCCTTTTCCTCTCAAAAACACTTGTAAAATATACAACACACACTAGCAGACTAGTGTCTACACACCTCTCAATGTTCAAACACTTGGCAAGACCACAACACAGAGCACACTCACCACACACCATTTGTTTCAACCCTTACACATGCAGACACAACCGCTAACACCACCAATTTGGGGAGGATTCAAGAGAACATATACAAAGCTTCCAATGTCATCAATATGGCTACAGTCATGAAAAAGGGTGAAAGCATGTTTAGGTGGTACCACTTTTTGGTCCTTTTGGTGGTACCACCAATAGCAGCTAGGTGGAGGGAAATTCAACGTTTGTCAAATTTGAGAAAAGAGGGAGGGGGAAATTCTAAATCTGCATGCACTATAATTTATGTATCTATCATCTAGATGCGTGGGAGCCATTATGGGGTGGAGTGGGTCCCCTTTTTTTGAACTTACAGTCATCATGGCCTAAACACCCCTTGTCCTCTTTCTCCTTTCCTCTTACGCAACTAGCTTGTTACTTGGATGCCCGCCTGTACCTGTGTTCTTGCTCTGCTCCCATAGCTCGTGCTACTCGCATTGCTCGTGCTCCCCTCGTTGCATGTTGTAGCCATCGTGCTCTGCCCCCCATTGCACCCGTCGCACTCTGCCATAGCCGTGGTGGAGCTCTGCCTGTTAAGTATGGAGCTTGATTTACCCCTTGTATTTTTCTGTGGTAAAATGCACATTTGTAAGGCCCCCATTATGAGGAGAAGCCATCATGCGTGAAGAAAAATCACTCGTCGGAAATAAAAATCACTCGCCGGAATATTCCTTTTTGCTAGAATATTATGGCCGAACAGCGGATGAAAAGTGGTCGGAAAACGACCAGTTGGTTGGCCGGTTGACCGTGGCCGGTGGCCGGTGGCTCAATTCAAACGCGGACTTGTCTTCTCAAGGGCTGCCACACATGGGGAGATTGGAGGGTCCAATTTGAACTTATCTACACAAGGGCGGCAACACATGGCTGCCTCTCATGAGAGAGGGCAGCCCTTTTGGCCTATAAAAGGACGCCATTTCTACAAACATTTCATAGTGTGAAGTTGATGCAACAAGGTTGGTGTGAGGTGGTGAGAGTGAAGCAAGGCGGGAGCTCCAAAAGGGTATAATCCCTTTGTAACCTACTTCTTGTTTTGAATACTAAAGCCATTGAGTGGCTCCTTTCCCGTGGACGTAGCCCACATTGGGTGAACCACGTATATCGTGTGTACTCTAGCTCTCTGTCTCTACTCTATAATTTCTTGTGTGTGAAATCTATCTCTCCCCATTAAGTAATCTACTCAAATGTCTATTTAGTTATGTCATATTTCCTAACACTACCCCGATTCCCCCGGTACAAAAGCATAAAGGCTACAACAGCACCCTCTACAGAGATGAATCCCAAGAAGAACACTCCCTCGAGAAAGCGCAAAAACCTGACTCGGAGCACATAGATGGTATAGTAGGTGGTCCCTGCTACAAACACCATAGCACAGTAGACCCCCGCATAGCGACCACACAGCAGATTCCTCCACCAGGTGCATGACAACCTTTATGATGTATGCATGCTTTTGTATCATAAGGTCTACTGGGCTGCACTCTCCAATGGCGAGCTCATGACGAGGTTTGCAATCGGGTTCGCATATGAATACTGCGATGCTGCCAAAGCAAACCCCGATAGCCATAAGATTCCATGGGCTTTGGTCAAGGATCAAGTATTAGACAATGTTAAGAGCGAGAAAAGGGGGCTCAATCGGAAAATACATACGTTCATGTCCGATTACGACGTGAAGGATGCCCACACATTTGAAGGATTGATAGAGAATTTTGTGGACGGTCCTGCGGCGTCCATGTCAGGACAATGGTAGTTTCGGACAGCAGGCCAAGGGCCACGGACTGAATGGCTCAGTACGGCTAGGAGCCGAGGGCCAGGCATGTTGAGAGAGAGAGAGAGAGAGAGAGAGAGAGAGAGAGAGAGAGAGAGAAAGAGAGAGAGAGAGAGAGAGCATAAAAATAGAACCCCAAAGTGTGTAGAATACACACATGAGATGATGTATATATAGAGGGGACCTCGGTGCCATATATAGAGAAGCCATGTATTGAATAGCTTCACATATAAGCTCATAAGCCCCACTCAAATAAGGATCCCTAACTGTGAATGAAAAAACCCTTGGGGGATTAAGGAAAAAACCCACAGCTCTATATACACCCACCGTTATATTATAAAAACCATTGAATATACAAATGTTCATGAGGAGCTACATCACTCCTTTTACAATGAATGTTTTATGAGAGTTACATTACTCCTATCCTATCAAATACAATAATGATTACAAAGGTTCAATAAAGAGGTGTAAAGGCTATCGATTAGCTCTCAATCCAAAGCGTCTCCGTGAATCTGCTGTGTATCTTGTCATCAATATCACATCACCAAACATGTCTTCATGTTGTCATCAATATGGCATCACCAAACATGTCTTCATAAATCTTTTATTGTCACCAAGTTTGTCTTCATGAAATCAATTCTTTGATCAATCCTACATAGATCATAGACTCAAAAAACATAGTCATGAAAATTATTAGCATCGTTAGTGAAATAATTACGTTCACACTGCCATAAGAGATGGTTTGCGACGTCACTCTTTTGACGACATATATATGCATGACAATATATGGTACATAAAGTGTGAATGTAAAAGTACACGATGCGTGATTACGTGATGCAAATGACATGTGTATATACTACATAAAATGACATTTATCAATGTAGTGATATCAATGAGTACCATCAAAGTATTAACAAAATATCATCATTGTATCAATAAAAATAAGTAAATCATCATGGTATCAACGAAAAGCATCATAGAATAATCATTGTATCAACAAAACAACATCATGGTATCACCGAAAATAACTATGCTATCAATGAAACAACATCATGATATCACCGAGAATAATCATTGTATCAAAGAAACAACGTCATGGTATCACCGAGAATAACCATGGTATCAACAAAACAACATCATGGTATCACCAAGAATAACCATGGTATCAACGAAATAACATCATGGTATCACCGAGAATAACCATGGTATCAACGAAATATCATCATGGCATCATTGAGAATAACCATGGTATCAATGAAATATCATCATGGTATCAACGAAAATCACCATGACCAAAGTACTAACAAAACATAATCATGGTACCATCAAAATCACTATGGTATCAACGAAAGATTATCAATAAAACGACACAAACTATATCTCTAGAAGAATAACTATACGAGAATCAATGAACGAGTATATCATATAACAAACGATTACGTACCAACAGTAGCTCGATAGAATTTGGATGATCATCAACGGCTTGACTGAATCGGAACGATATGTAACTGGCTTTTGCAGCAAAGTTACATCTGTAACAAATATATGATTGATGAAGAGAAAATATAATTTAGAAGTTTTCAATTATGAGGAAAATTAGAAGCAAAAAGTAAAATTTGCTTTTCAAACATATTCGCAGTCCGAGAACGATAACCCAAAATTGGTGCAAAATTTAGAGAAAGTTTCTTCTGCAAAGTTGTACACCACATCGATTTCGATGGCTCAAGCAAATAGTTTCTGCAAAATTGTTTTCAATTAGGAGAAAAAAAAAAACAAAAATTGAAAGTTGCTTTTCAGGCATGTACAAAGTCCGCAAACGACAACTCAAAATCAATGCAGAATTTGAAAAAACTTTCTTCTGCAAAGTTATAGACCATATCAATTTCAGTGCCTTCGCAAGCTATTTTTGCAAAATCGTTCTCAATTAGGAGGAGGAAAAAAAAACAAAGTTTCTTTTCAGACATGTACGCAGTCCACCAACGATAACTGAAAACCGGTGCAGAATTTGGGAAAATTTTCTTCTGCAAAGTTGTCCACCACATCGATTCCAATGCTTCATGAGAGGTGTTTCTGCAAAATCATTTTCAATCAGGAAAAAAATAAAAAACAAAAAGCGAAGTTTCTTTTCAGGCATGTACGCAATCCGCGGAAGATAACTCAAATTCTGCAAAGTTGTAGACCACATCGATTGCGGTGCCATGCGCGGATAGTTTCTACAAAGGAGAAAAATAGAAAACAAAAACGTCCTGCTCTGATACCATGTTGAGAGAGAGAGAGAGAGCACAAAAATAGAACCCCAAAGTGTGTAGAATACACAGATGAGATGATGTATATATAGAGGGGACCTGGGTGCCATATATAGAGAAGCCATATATTGACTAGCTTCACAGATAAGCTCAACAAGACATGCATTAAAGGGACTTACTTGTAAGGGCCAAGGGCTATAAGTAGGGAGGTTGGGAGGAGAAGCACATGCGAGTCTACCCTTTGCCCTTTCACTGGTATCAGAGCTCAGGGGAGGGAGAGGCTTTGGAGAAAGGGGAAACCTTGCATGGTATGCTTGCTTTCTCTCTCTCTCTCTCTCTCTCTCTCTCTCTCTCTCTCTCTCTCTCTCTCTCTCTCTCTCTCTCTCTCTCTCTCTCTCTCTCTCTCTCTATCTATCTATCTATCTATCTATCTATCTATTTCGAGCTAGGTTGCCATGGCGTGGGCAGGGTCCCTTGGAAAGACGAAGAGAATAGGGCCGAAGGTCTGTAGGAGCAGCCGCTTCCACGGCGGGCTCAAGTTGCATGACCAAGCACTTGAGCAAGGGTTCTAAGCCCAGCGATGTGTGCAGCAACCCTTGCATGAGGGAGGCGTACGGCTTCGACGTGCACGAAACCAGGAGGTGTTGAGCGTGCCAGATTCGCCCTAGGCCAAGCAGTGGAATTCGTCACAGCAGCTCAACCCAAAAAACATCGCACCGTGCGTCCTCCCAAGAAGTTTTCTTGCGCAGAGAGTAGCACACTACCATATCCAGAAGCTTTGATTTTTTTTATTTTATTTTTTTGTTTCTCACACTATTGGGCGCCCTAGGGTGCCCGTGGGCCACCCAAGGGTCTCGTCACACTACCATGTGGTCATAAATTTCCGTGCGAAGCTGCATGGCCATACCAAAACGACGATCTACAGTAGGACAGCCACACGGGGAAGCTGCAACATGCCATCATGCATGCAAAGGCTGTACAATTTGATCGACAACAAAAATGGTCGGCACACCTTGGAAAATTCGGCATGCAAAGGGACATCAACATGATTCAATGATCATCGGCAATGGATATGGACCAACACAGGTATGGCTTGACTGTGAAATCATTTCCGATCCTTTTGTGCTTTCAATATGATATCCTACTCAATACAATCGCACATAGACGAGGTAATTTTGTCTCGACTTTTGATAAATAGAACAATATCCTCAGTGGGTCGGCACCGTGTCAGGAAGTGTGCGGTCTAGCCGGGAAGGTGCAAAACCTCTGGCTGTGAGAGTTTGTGATGAGAGTCACAAATAGTTTGTGAAGAATCACCAACCCTCTTTCTAAGGATGATAGAGAATCTAAGAGCGTTTGTGACAGCAAAGTCACAAACCCTCTTTCCTATCGTGCTTGGAAATTGCTTGTTTTCGTAGTTGAGATTATGATAAGAGGATCACCAAATCACATTCAATTTCACTTTTAAAGACCATTTGAAAACACTAAAGTTTCAGCCATGAAACCTCAATGCTCATACAAGCATAATTATCAATCAAAACCCAAACCTCTTTCATGGTATCATGTAGCCTCGCCTCCAATTACATAGTCATAGCATCAAACAGTTGAAAGGAATGCTCGAGCTTCCACCTTCACGATGACAAATTTTTTATTTTGCAAAGATTTATGAGCTTATAAAGTGAATCCCACACACCATTTCATAAGGGGAAACCCTAATTCACTCCCTCACAAGCTCAGATACAAGATTGCGAAGAGGCGGGACTACCATACACATAGATTGACCAACCATGGAAACCATTATAGAGTAGTGATGAATTGCAAGTTTTTTTGTAGAAATCCCCCTTCTCTCTCTTCCCCATGGAAATATGATCCGATGTGTCAATTTTTGGGCCATTTTGCCACTCCGAACCAAAACTAGGCCATTTTCAACTCATTTTTGATGCGAAAAATCCCCAACGGAGTCAAGAAAATCCCTAAATTTGTGGGATCACTCCCATAATCATAAAAATCATAGATAATCGTAATTTTTCATCAATATACCATTTTGGGTCACTTTCCATGCAATTCTGCAACGGCGCCTATTGGCTGCTATTTTTGGCGGTATTTGCTCGCATTAGTCTTTGTAGGGGAAATGAGTGCGCCACCATGAAACACTTGGACTATTATGTTGTCAAACCAAATTAGGCATTTTATCAGGTGAAAAAGCACGCATATGAGCCACATCCAGGTCCACGACTCCCCAGATAGGTACGTACATGATAACGACCGTAGTAGCCGCTTTAGCATATATCACGATATGTACATTATTGCTTTTCTTTCCATGCATCTAGAAGTGTCAAAAGTGAGGTGAATGTTTTTATTTCACACTATGTACGTGGCACGTCACGACAACGGTCCCCAATACGCAGATTTCTTTAAAGCTAGCTTGCTTCTGAGTTTCTTTTGCAAAAAATTTTCATTAGTACAAGCAAGCTTCAAGGCCATGCCTCATGGTGGAAGGGGAGTTTGTTTCAAGATATTTTTGTCAAGGACAAAGTGCATGCATAATCATACAACGAGTCTGATGTTGCTAACAAGGACATCCAGAAAAAGACGACATGTTTTCACCGCTTGAAGAGGGCATGTCAACATTGGTAAGCAAGTCAATTTTCACATTTTCAATTCTCAATTCATTGAATTTTGCAGATCTCTTTAAGTTTAGAGAATACATTGGGCTTTTCAATCATCGAGCCGCTCAATCATATTTGGCATGTGAATGTTTTTCATGCATGGGATATGCTATGTTCAATAGCTAAGAGCATAGTCTTTGGCCCGATGACTTCTACCATTAACAGTTTGCAATTATGGTAAACATTTCACTTTTGGGTTGGAATTTTTGCTCGAACATGGTTCCGCGGCAATGTTAGATCCAAAGGTACAAGCATGGCCTGTGACATGTTGGTACAGGCAAGGCGTGTGAATGTGCTCCAACATATTTTCTAATGTAATTGGCAATGACTGCATGCCAAGTGGCAATGTGCAACTCGGGGTTACTTTTCCTTTACCTATCTCACGTATGACAACATTGTGACCGACATCACAGGAGCAAGGCTCCATCTACAAATCCAGAGGATAACAAATCAAGCCACGCAAGTACGAGCATAAATATCCTTTGACTATGAGCTCTCAGGAACTCCATAAGTTGTTAAGGGAAGCAAGGCTTCCAATTCGGCATCTTGCATTGATATTTTCTCGTCTGGATTATGCTATGAGCATCCAACCTTCGAGTAATTTCTCAGTTTTTCAGTGTGTTATTTCATTACATGCAAAGAGGGTGTATATGATATACACGTCAAATCTCTCTCGCAGAGCAGCTATGGCTATGAACCATCTTCCAGTGAGTTTTTCCTTCAGAATTTCAAGACAACCGGTTACAGCGGGATGACCAGGTTAGACAATTTTAAGTTTTGCTTGTTTTCATGTTTTCACATTTATTTTGGACAATATTGTATGTTGTGCAAAGCAAAGTGCTTTGACAATTTTACGTGAAGCGAGCAAGGCACTTTTGGCTCTCATGTTTGCAGCCATCACTCTCAACGAGGGCTTACAATTCTGCATGCAAGGCATGCTAGTTGGGTGTATTCAATTCTACCGCCTCATGAATTAGGCTTCCACTATCACACTCGCAACTCTGTCAAGGACACGATAAGTGATGGATTGTTTAGCATGGTTTTTGGTTTCTGTAAACACACAACAACACTAAAAGGAACCTAAGAAGAGGACTCATTTCAGAGGCAAAGTGCCTTATTTAAGTCATCCTCTTCTCTCACGACCGCTACAAGCTCGATGGTCAAGATGTGACTTGTGTTTTCTGTTACCTCTCTCGAAGAGAGCGTTATACAGCCAAAATGTTGAATGCTTATATGATAAGATGCACGCTACGCATGAGATGCACACGAGCATGACCACAATATATACAAGGTAATAACTTAAGGAAAGTTCCTCAGCCCCGCATGCTCTCTTTCTCTCTCTTTATTATTTCTCTCGTAGAATAATGAAAACTTTCTACGATGCTTTTGAACATGTTTGCTTGGAAGTCAAGGTGCTCTAACTCTTAGCTAGATATAGAGAAAGATGCCATCTAAATTAGTCTTTATCGATCTGTTGATGGAACACTAATTGCCATCAGGGCTATGAGCCAAGCACATGGCTAAGAGTCATTGTCAGATCTCGGGTACAACCCAACTATTGACATTCCTTGGGTGATTGTTCTTCAGGTCAAACAGATCTGCCTAGTGGAATACACATCGAACACCTCGACATTAATGGACAAGAAAGCATGTTGTCATTACGGATGTTTAGGGTGTCATTTTTGCACTACATGTATCTAGTGAGACGCGCAAGTCGAGTTTTTGAAAACCTTAAACTCACATCAGCTGATCTATACCACAAAGTCTAGAGGCATCAAACAACATGGTTGTTCATACGAGCTAGGCATCTCAATTTTGTGGATATCTTGCTCTCTCTATAGCACTACGAGTGTCTATGGTACCACAATTTTTGGGGTAAGACCCAGTGGGTGCTTACCAAATCACCCCATAGGCATTGAGGATCACAGTTTGATCTATTCCCATTATACATTCAAGGAAAGAATTCTGCAATCTACCACACGGTACCGGAAAAATTCAAATTTTTAGGTTGATTCTCATCATTGTGTACACGGTTAACTATGTTGGTTACTATTACTTGCTAGTTGAGAAGTTTCTACAAAGGGTCTTACCAAGGGGTTGACTACGTAGATTCTACCCAACGGGTTTGGATTGTGAAGGCAACACCCAGGGTTTTCAGTGCAATGTTGCTTGGTTTTTTCAGAGGTGGGAGACGTGCTCCTATGCATTTGAATACGGGTAATTGAACTTTCAGTTCAATCCCCAAGGCCATGCCAAGGGCAGGCCGGAACAAGTATTTTGGGCCATAGTGTGCAATGTACATTATGCTGTTATGCACCCACTTGTCGGATTCAATTTGGCACCTGTTGTCACATGGGATACAACATGGTCTAGGGACTCAAGGAGTTCGGTTTAGCCAGTGGAGCAAGGCTAATGAGGGTCCCTCTCACTCCCGTCGTAGAGTGTTTGTAGTTACCTCCACACACAAGTACATCTTGTACTTGTAGGATGTTCTTTTTTTAGACATCCTTAGTTGAAACTGACACTGGCACCCACGATTTCAAATATGTGTCATGACAAAGTCCCTAGGTGTAGGTCTAATCTATTTTCTATACCATTTTCGGCACGAAGTATCAAGAGAAATTTTGAAGTGGCCAGAAATTGTCGGATACTTAGAATGACTTGTTAAGATACAAGTGTAAACAACATTACAGATGGTTGTTTTACATATAGAAAGTATATGAGTTGTTAATGAAAAAGTTTCATTGTTTGTACCTAGAAGTGATCATTGTTTCACCTTCTATTATGGTTCAGACGTTTCAGGAAAGCTTGCAAATGATTGCAACTGAAAGTATTTAGTTTCTTTTAAGAACTATTTACAATCCTCTTTAATGTGTGCTATACGCATCACATTTGCCATAAGTATGGGCAAGGATGATCATGGATATAAAGGTTCGGATCTGTTTTTTCCTAAATGCATGCACACTAGGTGTTATGGGCCCTAGTGTTTAGCAAAGGCTAATTTGGAATGTCATGCATATTCGTCAAGTTGTTGTTTATGAATTATTTTGCACTCTATGTGCAGTATCTCTATGAGATTACTTTTGGGTCTACTAATCACCAATAGAGATCATGGCTCGGTTTGGGTGTTTGTGGAATTTTCAAGTTAACCACAATGGTTATTCCAGACATTGATGATGCCTCAACAATGTTACACAATATTGTGATTCCCATTTACCAGTCATCTGGGAAGACTGTCTATTAAACCGAAGGAAACACACCTCAGTATTGTTAGTTATCCAAGGGGACAGGCAGATTACAAAGTATAATCTTGTGCTGAAGGATATCCAAAGTGCGTACGTTAGCACCGAACGGTACAATTAGGTAGCATTTATTGCTCAGCTAAGCATGTTTGCGACTAGGTTTAGCTCTTCATGTATAAGTCAGATTCTCAACCTTGAACACTAGTTATGGTGGGGTTGTTTACTGATGAGATTTGAGAACACGTCAAGGAATTACACTTGGATGATCAGTTAGGTGAGCAAGTTACTTTCACGGAAATTCAAAAGCAGTACTCTTTCAGGTACATCTTTGTTGTGATAAACTCATTTACCATGCTCATTAGCGTTCTAAATGGAGTCTACACACTATGTTTGGATAAGAACCGGTCCCATCAGATGGTTGCAAATGGACAACAATGTAGAAAATCAAGATGTAACTCTTGGTTTCATTGAACCTCTTACTGACCCAGGTTCCGCTCAAATGAAACATTGGATCCATGAGGGATGTCACGGTGGAAAACATTAGTGTTCTTATGAAAAAACCATCACTTGTGTTTTTGCGGACAAAAACGCTTCTCCAAGGGGGGAGTAATGTCAAGACAATGGTAGGACTGGGCAGCAGGCCAAGGGCCAGGGACTGAATGGCTCAGTACGGCTAGGAGCCGAGGGCCAGGCATGCGTTAAGGGGACCTACTTGTAAGGGCCAAGGGCTATAAGAAGGGAGGTTGGGAGGAGAACCACATGCCAGTCTACCCTTTGCCCTTTCAGTCCAGTCTCCCTCTACAACACATGTGGATAGCCTCTCATCCCCTCTACAAAACATGGGTGGATAATCTTGCCGATGACCTTGAGCAACAGGCAATGAAGGCAAAAGAGAAGGTGAACTTTGTAAAGACAATCTTGGATGCAAAGCAGGATTGATGGTTGCGCAACAAAGGTACCTCCGCAGCTTGTGTACCCATCACTACAGAGGTGGAGAGCCTCAGAGAGGAGGTGGAGAAACTGAAAGCCTCTCCAACAGAAAATCCAACTGCGATTGCCAAAAAGGAGACTGAAATCGGAGCTCTTACAAGGTTACTCTCCAAGTCCTTTGGACTTAATGATGTTGCAAGGATGAAGGAGGAGGTGTCAGTCACGTAGGTACTCGAGTCTTCTCTGTCTTTAAAGTATATAAAGTTCTAGAAAGTGCTAAAAGTGGTTGAAACTATTCACCTTTCAAACATTTTCAGCCACCTATAGGCTCTTTTAAGCACATGCAAACACGTGGAAATGCCTGCAAGTGCTTGCAGGTGCATAAAAGTGGTCAAAAGTGCTTGCAAACTACTAAAATTTTCTGACTATTTAGCACTTGCAAACACTTTTAACCACTTGCAAGCACTTCCAAGAACTTTTAAACACCTACAAATGTCTGCAAGTGCTAAAAGTGCCTAACTTTAATGTACTTGTGCAAGCACTTTGAGCCACCTGCCAAAACATTTTAGCACTTTAAAGCACTTGCAAACTCTTGCAAGTGTTTGAAGGTGCTTCAAAGTGGTTAAAATTGCTAAAAAGTATTTGAAAGTGCTTTCTGCAATCACTTTAGAGAACTTTTAAGATCTTTTAAGCACTTTTAACCACTTTTGAGACCCTGCAAGCACTTGCAACAGTGTGCAGGTGGTTGAAAGTGCTTCAAAATGCTAAAAAGATCTTCCAAGTGCTACTTAGTGCCTTTCAAAGTGATGTAAGTGGACACATAGAGCATCTGCAAGCACTTCCAAGCACTTATAAACACATACAAATGCCTGCAAGTGCTAAAAAGTGCCTAATTTTTTATGCACTTGCAAGCTCGCACTTTGAACCATTTGGAGGCACATTAAAGCACTTTGAAGAACTTTCAATCACTTGCAAAGTCCTGCAAGTGCTTGAAGGTTCTTCAAAGTGGTTAAAATTTCTTCAAAATACTTTCAAAGTGCTTAAAATTTTATCCTACAATCACTTCAACAAAAAATCCTTGCACCGAGATTGCCAACTCATGCAACCAAGTCTAACCGGCCACATCGGCAACAATGGCCAGAGCAGTCTTCTAAGTAACCGAATTTATGCCTTGAAAAAGATAACTCCTTGTAAACATAATTATTCTTGTATCTAAACCTAAATATACTATAAAGAATTTTGCAAGTCAACAGTTTTTTGCTACTGTCAACTGGATTCGGTGTTAAGTGTTGGTTAAGTGGTCAAATGGTTCAAAGTGTTGTCTTAGTGGTACAAAGTGCTTAAAAGTGTTGGTCACGTGGTCCAAAGAGCTGGTCAAGTGGTTCACGGTGGTCAAGTAGTACAAAGTGTTGTCCAAGTGGTTCAGGGGGTTGGTCAAGTGGTTCAAAGTGCTGGTCATGTTGTTCAGAGTGCTTGTTAAGTGGTATAAAATGCTGGCCAAGTGGTTGAGGGGGTGGTCAAGTGGGTCAAGGGGCTTGTCAAGTGGTATAAAGTGCTTAAAAATGTTGTTCAAGTGGTCCAAAGAGCTAGTCATGTGGTTCAAGAAGCAAGTAAATGGTGATCAAGTGGAACAAAGTGTTGTCCAAGTGGTTTAGGGGGGTGGTCAATTGATTAAAATTGGTGTTCGAGTGGTTTAAAGTGCTTGTCAATTGGTTTAAAGTGTTGTTCGAGTGGTTCAAAGGTCTGGTCCAGTGGTTCATAGTGCTTGTCAAGTAGTATAAAGTGCTTAAAAGTGCTGTTCAGGTGGTCTTGAGTGGGCCAAAGTGCTGGTCAAGTGGTTCAAGGGCCTATTAGAGTGCTCAAAAGTGGTTTTAAGTGTTTTAGGGGGCCAATAAAGTGTTGTTCAACTGGTCAAGCGCTCTCAAGTGGTTTCAAGTGTTCTAAAAGACATCTTTTATCACTCTAGTGTGAAAAGTCTAGCTATTCAGCAGGGGTATTTAGTTGTAATTTTAGGGGGAAGTAGTCAGGTGATCCCCCCCCCTCAGCTTTGATGTAATCCTTCCTGACTCTCTTCAATACAGCTCCCTACCTCCTTTTTTTAATTTATAAAAGTGCTAGCCACTGTTAAAATTGTTGGCCAAGTCCTCAAGTCAAATTTACTGAGATAAATCTTACAAGTTCTCCTATGGGGGCATGTTGTTATAGATTTTCTCGAATATGTCATTTGACATATCATACCTTGGGGACATGAAAACCTGATGCATTGCACTAGATAGGAGTAGACTAGAGCAGTGGGCTTGTTGTGCAAAAGGACATAAGTATCATCTCAGTCATTTACCTTGTCATAGAATTGGCCCTCAACCACATAAAAATTTTTCTTTATGATGTTGTGCCATTGATCCTTTCCTCTGTTCTAGCAAGGTGCTTTGTGTTGGTGCATTTGAGGACATAGAAGTCTGCACCTGCCTACTCTACAGTCACTGCAAAGTTCTGCCAACCATTAAGGTATCGCTTAGGTCATCGTCGTGGACAACATACATGGGGGCATATTCATCCTCATCCTGGCTCTCCATTGCTTTCATCCGTAGTTGTGGGTTGTATTTGCAAGTATATCCACACTTGCACATGATCTTTGTTGTCACATCTCCTCCATTGACCTTTGATACACGCACCACAAAAGTAAGAGAGCAGTATATCCCTTAATCCATGCATATCTGTCTGCTTGTAGCCATTCACACAGTTCCAAGATTGAGACCCTGTCATGCGCTTGCAATCCCACGCTATAACTCTATCGACATCACGGAGCTTGAACTCCCAAAAAGCATGATCGACTTTCTTGCTTGTCCGTGGGCATTGATTTCTGACAGTTGCATTGAGAAATGCAACAACACTTGAAGCGTTATGCAGCTCACCCACTCATCAAATTTCAACTGCTTGTGTGTGAGGGCTCTTTTGACCATTGCACTGAGCTACTCAATATATGGCTTCTCTATATATAGTACCCAGGTCCCCTCTATATATACATCATCTCATGTGTGTATTCTACACAATTTGGGGTTCTATTTTTGTGCTCTCTCTTTCTCTCTCAACATGGTATCAGAGCATAAAATAGGTGATGTTGAGAAAGATGCAGAGAAAGCACCCCCTCCACTACGTCATCAGAGGCCCAATGCCAGAAAAAGATTGAATTATCAGGTGAAGTCCCTAAGAGAAATAAGAAAAGCACAAAAGTCTACTTGTCTACCGATTCCAAAGCTCTCTTATAGAGTTGTCAAGGAGATATCTGATAGACTTGTAAGCATGATGAATATCAAAACTTTTGTCTCGGTAAGGTGGCATTCTCAAGCTGTGATGTGCCTTCAGGAAGCTGCTGAGGATTTTCTCATAGACTTTATGAATGATAGCTACATTGCAGCTGCATTTTCTCACAGGGTCACACCTATGAGCAAAGATTTTGTGCTTGTGTCAAGGCTAAGGTACAAGTTTGATAAGGCTCTTGAGCTCATTCCTAGTGAGGATCTTAGAGCCTTCCAAATTTTAAACATCCCTCCTTCCAGGCAGCAGAAATATTATGGGGTTGTCATGGAGGATGTTACACATGAGTACGAGACAAGAAAGTCCTAGTATATTAAAGCAGGAAAGGAAGTTGAGAGGAAGCAAGACATGATATCGGAGGATGCTATCCTTAAAGATCAAGCTGAAATTTTAAGAGCATCCAACTCTCTTCTTTATGAAAAAGTCACAGGCTAAATGGTGGTGGATGTCTCCTTGTTTGGAGATACTGAGGCATATTTGGACATAGACACAAGTATTCTTGTAAATCCCAACATTGATCTTGGTGACACTGTGCTCTATATCTCTCTCAGGTGTGTTTCTTTGCTAATTATTAGTGCATGTGCATGGCAGACAGGCACAAGGGGCTCATTGGGGCTTGTGTTTCCTTTTCCAGGTGTCTTATGAGGGATCTTCCAGAGGCTCTAGCTATGCAAATTTCCATACTTGACCCTCTAGTGACATAGTGCCTTTTCAACAAGCAAGGAACCCTTTCAAGTTTTTTTGATGATTTTAACATGCTGACCTGCAATTACATATTATACCCCTATGTTGAAGGGTAATTCTTAACTCCTTACATGTTATTTTTAACATTTTGTGGTATTCTTAGCTAATTTTTATTTTTATTTTTTAGAGGACATTGGAGCCTTATTATCTTCAATCTTTTGGAGAAAGATATTATATTTATGAATTCATTGTCAAGTATCCATGGGAAAAGTAAACTGTAAGTATGAAGCATAATCTATGCTTGATGATGGCCCATTGTTTTCTATTAGTAGCTTTTTGATTCAATGTCTTCTTGCAGTGCTGCCAAACTTATTGTTGGTCACCTGAGTACCACAAACAAGGATTACAATATAGAAGCTTTCAAGTACTACAATCAAAAAGTGCCTTTACAGACAGACTCAACATCTTGTGGATGGAGGGTGCTTGCAAATGCATGGAGATATCTTGATTCAAGGTGCGGGATGACTACACTCACTATAAGAGTGGTTCATGTATTTAAATATTTTGATGTTTTATGTATGTATGTCATGTCCTTTAGTTCCTTTTTCTATTTTTTTCAGTTGCATGACTATCCAGAGTCTTGGGTCACGTGGGTGAGAGAGAAGGCTGTTTCTATGGTTTTGGAAAGATCAATAAATCCAAATGATCCAGATTCTCCTTTGCCACCAAAGAAAGGTAGAGCCAACAAAGGTTTGGATGCAAAGAAAATGGATCAAAAGAAGAAAAGTAATGCAAAGATCCATAAAAGAAGATCCCTGCCAAGGGGAAGAGTCCCACTAAGAAGACTGCCAAGGGAAAGAGTCCCACTAAGAGCCCTGCAAAAAAAAGAGCAGATACAAAGGGCCATCCATTTCACTCACCATTGAAATTCAAGGTTCTAAAGCGTCGTACACTTAAGAACAATAAGGGGGAGGCACCTAGCTCACTTTTCAAGCTACCATTCATGTTGTCAAAGAAAGCAGCCAAATCACCCAAGCCAGCCAGTCCTAAGGAGCCCAAAGCACCAACCCCTGCCAAGTCACCTGTGCCAAGCCCTAAGGGGTCCAAAGCACCAACCCCTGCCAAGTCACCACCACCACCCACTCTTGAAATTTCACCCCCTTCTGAACCCAAAAGGAAAAGGGTCTCTGAGGATGCAGAATCCTATCAGGCAAAAAGAAAAGTGGAATTTCATGATTGAATAGTCCACAAAAGCTATGTAAACTTTTGTTCATTTTGTCCATATGAACATATATATATACCCTTTGGTGATTCATAATTTTGTACTTCAAATACTTAATACCAACTGTCGATTCTTAAATGTGTATCATGATGTCATGTAAGTTTAAAACAACATACGTAGAGAAAAGATAAATATATTTGCAAAATGATTACAATATTGAACTTGTTTTTTCAAGTCCTTGCAAGTGGATCAAATACAACTCTTTTTGGGGGAAGGCATGTGATGCAAGAGGTTAAATTATCCATCCTTGTGATCACCAAAATTTCATCCACTTTGAATCTATACTCCGGAGATGTTTCATCAAGAAACTCAAGAGATTCTCTAACATCATTTAGTCTCCAATTTGTTGTTACTATCAGGCTTCTATACTCGGTGTGTGGATGTACTGTGACCTTTAGTTCAAACTCTGGACAATTTTCCTCAGAGTCGAGAGGAACCCAGCTACCTAATTTTCTTCTCCATCTCCTATAGTCGTAGCCCAGAACTAATGATTGATGACATAGTTGATATGAGATAGACATAGAATTTGGGCTTACTCTACAACTAATATTGTCACCAATATGGAAATTTTCTTTGGTGCTCCATCCGTCTCCAAGAACATTATCAAGTTCAATCATAGAAAGTCTTCTATTAAGCCACATCGTCTTTGTCCTCTGCAAATCCATTGTTTTGAAACATGCCACAAAGACATGTATAGGCAAGAACCATTGAACTTTAATCCTTCTTGATATCCTGCCCGGAGACATAGATTTAAGGATGTCTTCTTTGATCTTGGATTTGAAGCTTGATATAGTACATGCATCAGGAGCTTCCCAATCAAGTGAACTTATGGTGGGAACGAGTAACTAATGTAGTTCTCCATATGCACCTTCTCGTGATGGAACTTTGTATTCTGTAAAATAGACAAACAAATCCATTCTTTTGTAAAAGGAAGGTGTCTTGTCAGCATACATAGCATCTGCAATCCCTTCATGTATTGCTTTGAACGTCCCACTCAGACTCTCCACAGGCTACCATTCCACAGCTGTTGAAGGAAATATATCTGGAATGGAATCAAAAAATGAGAAAAACAATGGGATACTGAAAAAAATTCACTGTATCAAATAGTTTTTTTTTGTACTTACAATAAGAATGCAGTGTGGGATGTTCTTCCTAGTCTAACACCATATCCTTGGCCATGTACACATGTTGAACCTTAGCTAGACAGCCATTGTCACTCACTTTGAAAGAAAGAACACGACCTTTCCAATGGTTTTTTACTTTATCGCGTTTAGTTCTCTTCACTCTGTGTACACCTTTGCATGAAGGAAGCAATGTTACCCAGTCATTCACACGAAAAGATATGGATTTCCAAAGACCATCCTCTCTAACGTTATGAAAGTCACAAGAAGTTATGTTATGTGAAGGGAGATGTGCAAAAGACGCCATGGAAACTCAGAGATTAAAGAAGAAAGAAAGTATAGACGAAAATACTTAAAACCTCTCACAAACTAGAGAGCGAGAAAGGTATACGTTTGAAAAAAGTAGGTGATTTGTCATTAATGCTCTTGTTTTGAGAGCCTTCTGACATAGATTTCTTATCTTTTGAAAATGGTTTTGTGAAATATAAAATAGAATAAAAGACGAAACTTCATTGCTTTGAGCTGCAAATTTAATGAGCTCTCTCGCCGAAAGCACATAAATATAGAAGTTTCAGCCTTGTGAACAAGACATTTAGCGGTTCTACATCAAAATAGGACCACCAAAACCCACAATAGAGGAGACAAGAGTGCCATACTTTTGTATACGTGTCAAATAACTATTGGACTATTCCTTAATCCTTAGATTAACAAACAACCCTTTTTGAGTCGTTTTTGGCCCTTATGTGACCAGAATTGAAACACGATTTCTTGTTAAGGTACTGGTCCTATGGTGTTGACGTTGACACGTGTCTAAGGGAAGTGACCCCTCCTCCATATCAGTTTGCAGCCGTAAACTAGATCCCGTGACATTTCTTCAATAAATTCCTACTGCCTTTGCAACATCATTATTGCTCATTACATTGTCAGGCCCATTGACTCCATTGAGGCATGCCATGATAGTAGCCCATTTCAGAAATAGCTCATTGTTTGAACGAGGAATCTTCACCTCAGACAATGTATGACAAGTGTTAGAGAAAATCAGCCTCCCAACTATCTCCAATGTGAGTTGCAACACTGAGAAGGTTAAATGATTGCAAAGTTGTTGTAGAATGCTCCATTGAAGACCCCTGTCAAGCCCGTTTGTTTGATTACACCAAGACTTAGCAATTTCCCTAAAAATTTTCTTTGCCTCCTACTCATCAATGTCACCACTCTCTTGCGCTCGTCCCATCACTTTTTTCATGTTTCTTTGTTCCCTCTTCTTTGCATCTCAGTAGTTTTGTAGACTCGGCAGAAAATCCCTTGGGATATGTTGTGTAGCAAATAATGGAGGAAGGTAAAGGGGGTTTGTACTACCATTATGAGTATTACGTGATTCCATGTGGAGTGTGCGAGGATGCTAATGATACAACAATGAAGACAGTCAAAACAATGCCATGGTACTCATAGAGAGAGAGAGAGAGAGAGAGAGAGAGAGAGAGAGAGGTGTTGAATATGGCTGGCAATGAGGAGCTGGTTGATATGACTTTTTTCTGTGCCCACAAGCACCTCCAGCAGCTATGGAGGACTGAGAGAGAGAGAGAGAGAGAGAGAGAGAGAGAGAGAGAGAGAGAGAGAGAGAGATGGGCACAAGAGGTGGAGGGAGCAATTGAGGTTGCGCTGTAGAGAGTCCAGAGGAGTGGTGGGCAAGAGGGAATTTAAATGCGCACGTATTTTGCTACTTTAAGCTTAAGTATTAAAGTGAAATGAAATTTCCAGCTCGCCTAAATTGCAACCAGAAAAGATTTTATCTTTCCTTTATATAATATGAAAATGAATACCGCACCACCTATTTTATCTACTCCCAAAGGAGTGTCCAAGATACTCCTTTTTGGTACCACCTAAAGGAGTGTCCAAGACATTCCTTTTTGGTACCTCCTAAACATGCTATTAGCCAAAAGAATTCAAGGGATTTACATGCACACACATCCGTAAAAAATTCTCTCTCTATAGAGTGAAAAACGACTCAAAAAGCCCTTAAAATTACTTTAATAAATCCTTTTATAGAGGAGCCTTTACAACTTTAGAGTTCACTTCTTGATTGGTCCATGTGGCATCCCAGTTGGCATTTTGGGAAGGGTTGTGCCCTCTGGCTTGACTTTTCATCTCACTCTCCTCCCTTAAGCCAAGGGAGCGCTAGCGATGTCGCTAGTGCCCCTTGGGACTTCACAAGCATTGTATTCCATTTGTCTCTCTCTCTCTCTCTCTCTCTCTCTCTCTCTCTCTCTCTCTCTCTCTCTCTCTCTCTCTCTTTGGGAAAACTTGCTCTTTATATTACAACAATTTACAATCTGTTGTCACACTGACAGCTTTTGTATGATCCATACCACTTTGTCTCTGAAGGCTTGATCTGTTAAAGAGAGAGCATCTTTCATCATCCTATCTCTAATGACAAACATGGGAACTGTATGATTGACACTTTGACCCCGATCAAATGTACATTGATTTCTCATATTCCATACAAACCATAAGAACCATACTCTGAAGGACTGTAGTGCAAACTCAAGCGCTCGATCTTCTGGGATTTGGAGCTTGAAAAAGGTCATCTGATACCTAGATATGGAGATCCCCCAAGCATCATACCACATCCATTTTGCCCACTTCCACCATTCCATAACAGGCTTGCATGACAAGAATATATGTCTAGTGGAACTTTCAGGACAAAAGAGCATCTGATGCATTTGCCAGAGGAAATACCCTTTTTCTTTAGATTCATGGCAGTGGCCAATACACCTGTGAGAGCTCTCCACAAAAAAAGCTTGAATTTAAACTGGTTAGGAATCAACCATACATCTCCAAGAGTTTTTTGCCACCAATATGCATCTTGATGAAGGGACCATTGTGAATTACATCTTACAAAAATATTTGGTTTTGGTAACAACAAAGCATAAAAGACAGAGGTGTTAGCGGTCCACCAATTAGCTACCTGATTAGGAATGTTTCAATCCAGATGTCGTTCTTCCAGATTGAGAGCATCTCTAAGAGGCAAGTCATGAATCTGAGCACAAAGCTGATGCCAAGGTATTATGAAGCCAAACCGTAGTCTATATTGTCGTTTGGCAACCGAAAAGAGTTTCAAGTCGAGGTTAGAATCAACCATCTGTTGAAATTTGATTAAGAACTTTTCTGTGCATCGACAATGCAGCCTTACCCAACAACCTGGTTGGTGGGGTTTTAAAAGCAAAGCTCCAGAACAAGGTCTCCCCCCCCAATGAGTTCCCTGTATATCTAGCCCTACCTTGCCAAACCAAAGCAGAGCATATCATCTTCCAAGAAGATATTAGCATACTTGACACATCATATCCTATTTTAAGAGGAGCAGCTGAGAAAACTTTATCCTAGGCTGACATAGTCCAGATTCCATGGAAGTAAACAACTGATTTGTCAACCAGCTGAACCACAAACATAAAGCCCAGTCAGTATCAGAAGCCAGCATATGCTTGATAAGGGAGGCCCTCCTAGCCTGAGCATGGACCTGTAGATTCAAGATGTTTAAGCCTCCCGGAGAGTATGGTACTGCAATTTTTCTCCAAGCAACCAAAGCATTGGAAGATCGAGAGGAGTTCCACAAAAACTTAGCCAAGACCGAGATGCATTTCTGAAGCATTTTATCAGACCAGTTGATCAAGGGCAAGTAAAACAACAAATAAGGCATGAGAATACTCTGAACGATTCTGAGCCTGACATGTAAAGGCCATTCGTCACAGTGCCAAGAAGCAAATTTATCCAACACTCTCTCCAGAACCCACTGTTGCAAGCGTTTCTGAGAGACCATGACCCCAATTGGGTAGCCAAGGTGTCTAAAGACACGACCCTTAGGAATTCTTTTCCCAGACCAAATCAGAGAGTCAAATTCTCTTGCAGATATGTCAATCAAAGAAGACTTGCATAGGTTCAGTGTAAGACCAGCCGCAAGAGCATACATATCTGTGAATGTTGATGTTGTGGGCCTTCAAAAATAGAAAGGTGTCATCTGCAAACCCTTTGCCCGGGATATCTTACCTCCTAATTTGAGAGTTTGCAAATAGCCCTGTTGTGCCAATTGATCCAGGTATGCATACAGCGAGTGGGAGGCCACAACAAAAAAAAGGGGGCTAACGGGACATCCTTGTCTTACCGATCTGGAAATGTATATTTTGTCCGAGAGTCTACCATTAATGCTCATTCTAGAGTAAGCATGTTCACCAAGCAGAGATATACACCTGCTGATCCGAGGGCCAAACCCCATACCTTGCATGGTTTGTTGCACAAAGTCCCACTGCACTGTGTCAAACGCCTTGGCAAAATCTATCTGAAACATTACCATGTCTAGTTGTGAAGATAGGGCATGCTCTATGCCCAGCTGAACCGTCAAAATGTTATTAAATATTGACCTCCCTCCAATGAAACCTGTTTGAGCTAGGTGAATGTGTTTTCTGAGTTCGGGCCTAATCCTGAGAGCAATGGCTTTTGCGAGTATTTTATACAGTATCCCCATCATGGTGATAGGTCGCCAGTCCGCTAGGGTTTTAGGGAAGGTTGTTTTGGGGATGAGTTTGATGATGCCCTGTTTGAGTGCAGGATCCATGTGTTGGGAGATCGACACAGCATTAATAAGTGGAAGCATAGTCGCCTTCAATACATCCCAATATGCCATCATAAATTCTTAGGACAATCCACATAATCCAGGAGTTTTGTCATTAGGAAGCTTTTTGAAAGCAAAATACAATTCTGACTCCTCAAAGGGTTGTTCCAGTCTGGCTACTATAGAGCTCTCCACACATGGTTTGACTGCATTCAGCAGGGTTTCAGTAGCTAATTTTCTGTCAAGAGATTGGAGAGGCGGAACATTCAGCAGTTCATTAAAATGGCAAGTGGCTAAATCAACAATTTATTTTATCTTGGTTAGTGGAGGCCCATCCCCATGGTGGAGTACTGTGATCTGCTGTTTGGCTTTATTGTGCTTTAATTTCTTCTAGAACCCCTTGGATGAATCTGTACGATCTGCCAAAACCCATTGCCTGCACAAGATCGTGGCTTTTCTCATCTGATTCTGTTTCTCAGCAAATATAACATCTCTGGCTATCCTTAGTGCATCCAAATCGGCTGGACACAATGTGGTTATGCCAGCTTTATGCAACAACCGTTTAGCTGATGCTTGAGCGCCAATAACCGCTTGTTTGGATTGTCTGGCTACTTGTTTACCCACACTCCGAATACATGATTGCAATCGAGCCACGACATGAAGCCATATTAACAGAGGGTTATCATGCAACTGGTGAGCACTGGCAACAGTAACGTGAACTTGTGCTTTAAATTCTGGATGATTCAGTAGAGAGTTGTTGAACATTAAAGGTCTGGAGTACCCAAACTCATTCGAAGGAGACTGCTCTAGACTGGAGAGAGTAAGAACTAGGGGAAAATGATCTGAAAGTGTTGTTGCAACATCCACAAACATGTCATCGTTATTAGGTAGCCAATCAACCCCAATGTAGTAAATTCTGTCCAGTCGTGACCAATAGGCATCATGAGAAAGAGAGTGAAAGGTAAAACCAGTAGACAGTCGAGAAGCCGACGTCCAAGCATCCTTAAGATGAGCTTGGGCTTGAAGGTGTGTCTAGGAAGGAGTCTCAGATATCGGCATGAAAGAGCCCAAGGAGGTAGTGTGGGCACCTTGTTGTACCATATTGAAGTCCCCCCCGATAATGCCTTGAGTCCACGTGAGATATCCTAGCCATTGCCAAAGAGGGATCCTTTTATTGGAAAGATTATCTGCATAAATATTGACCAGCTATATGTGGCCAAATTCTGAGTGTATATGGAAAATTGAGCATCTTCCTGATTCATGGTCAAGGAACCATTGGGGCTTGAGAGAATCTCGAATGTAAGTAAGGGTACCGTAGGACTGGCCTTTTTTATCACCATAAAACACTGTATATCCTTTATAGTGCATACAGTCTCCAGCTCTGTGGTGCAGCTTATGTTCTTGCACCATACATACATCCAACTTTGAGCTAAGCAACCAATTATGAAAAGAAAACAGCCTTGTGGGATGGCTTAACCCATGAACATTAAAGGATGCTATCTTCATGAGGGAAGAGGGGTACTGAGAACTAGCTGGGTATCTTCATCACTTTCCTCAGTCATGTGCACCTCTAGATTAATAGGCGGGGATTCTTTGGGTTTGGATATGGAATGGTGCGCTATCACCGAGTCGATAGCAGCTAGGGTGTCTGGGGATGGAACATCTTGCAACACATCAAAAACATTAGGGGAGGTGTACCAGGTGATACCTGGTTTAGCCCTGAAAGTTCGTTTGGAGAGTTGAAATCCATCAGCATCTACTGGCCTTTTCCCCTTTTCAATAGGGCGAGGGTTTTTAGAAGAGCTAGCCTGGTTCCCTACATGTGATTCTATGGATGAAGATTGCTGAGCGACTTTGGGATGTCCCGGTGGAGTAGATTTCAGAGCTGTTTTGTAGTGTCCAGGTGGGGCAGCATAGATAGGAGTGTCAGGTGGGGAGGAGGAAGGAGCCTGCGCCTTATCCCCTATCTAATAGCTCAATTTGCCGAATATTTGCTCCTTGGGAACCATATGTTTACTGCCTGGGTAAGAAGGAATCAGTTTTGTTGAGCCTTTGGCCAATGCAGGACAATTTTTTGAGAACTGTCCCAAAAGACAGCAGTGGAAACATGAGCCAGCTAAGTTACCCCATTTTAGGTAGATAACCAATCTGCCAATAGATTCCAATTCGATTTCCAATGTCTGGGGCATGCTCTGGTCCGTTTGCCACATCACACATGCTCGATTTCTATTAGGACAGTTGATAGTGGGGGCAAACAGTACTTTGCCTAAAGATGCAGCAAGATCAATGATAGTAGGCCATAGAAATGCCGGCAGATCTACAAATTCAACCCAAACCGGGCATTTGGAAAGCAAATCCTCCTGAAGTTGTTTCAATGGTTGCCAAGGAAAGACATGTACCACTTGGCCACATATGATGATGGTCCAGGTGGTTTTGAAGGATTGTTGATCTTCTACCTTGAAGAAAAGGACTTCGTATAGCCCTGAGCCATTGTAAAATACCTTGTCCACGGCAACCCTCCTAAACCCTTGATCCAAGTGACCAGCTATCTCATTCAAAGCAGGTAATTTCCCCGTGAAATACAAGACGATAGCCCGAGTTGTGAAGACAGACACCTGGCTGAGCATTATATTTGCAGGCAAGGTTACTTTGTGATGACCTTGTACTTTAGGATCCGTTGTAAGAGTATCTTGAATGCTAAGGGCAAGAGTTTCTTTATCCAGAATCATTTCTGACACAGCAGAGGATGCTGCTGCTTCACGAGGGTTAAGTAGGAATGCAGAAGGAAGTGCCATGGATGCTCTCCTTATCACTCTCTCTGTCTCTGTGCTGTCGTTTTTGACTGCGCTCTCTTATTTGACTGCCTCGCGAGCCTTGTGGAGACTCGTTAGCCTCCGGAGACCATCGCGTGCCTCTCTCTTGCTGAAATGGACTCCACCTCTCTTTCTCTCTCTCTCTCTCTCTCTCTCTCTCTCTCTCTCTCTCCCCCCCCCCCCCCCCTTCCCCTTCCTCTCAAGTTCATCCTTTCCTACATCCGAAAGCACTAGCGAGGTCCCTAGTTCTCCAATGTATAATCTCTCTCCTTTAATAAATGATTTGGGGGGAGGCCAATGGGCACCCACTACTTGATATCAAGCCATTAGGAAAGAAATGTACTCATTTTTGGGCCTTTTAGCTCTAGTTCCTCATCCAATAGGAAGAATGCTAATGTTACGTAGAAAAAGCCTTTTTCCTTATTTTTGAAAATTTCTTTGAAAACTATTTTGGTGAAATTGTCACTATCACTAGAAAAGTAATGCGCTTGATTATGACATCTTTCACGAGTGTCGAATGCCTTTTTATGACCCTAGCTGCTATCCTATAAAGTGAGGTACTTGCACGTGAAGTAACATTTAATGGCCTAGTAACTTGTGTGTAGCGGAAAATAGCATGAACATAGTGAGCATTTCATTAGAATGGATTCCTAATGAGCATAACAAGAGTGCTTAGGTGGAAAGAGCAACAAAAAGCATAACACCTAGTTAGATAGCATGAAAAATACTTCAAAAGAGAGAGAAATTAGGCTATTGACAACAGTTGAGGACCCGATTTACATGGAGCTGGTCCCCCTAGTGTTATGAAGATAGAAGATTCAAGCACTAAGAAAAACACTTATAAAACACAACATCAATTCCCTCACGGTCTTAGACCCAAGACCTCACACAGCTTCAAAGATGGTGAGAACTAGTGGGGTATGAGAGTAGATTGAGAGGAAGAAGGAGTAGTCTTACGCGAAAGATGTACATCTCTCCACCCAAGCACTCTTGTAATTCTCATTAGGAATCTATTCTAATGAAATGCCCACTATGTTCATGCTAATTTCCGCTACACATAAGTTATTAAGCCATTAAATGTTACAGCATAAGTATGCATCTCTCCACTCTTAGGTAGACACACATATCCCTCATATTTCTATGTAGTAAGAGTGATGATGTGACTTAATCCAATCCCTGATGAAGGGTGGAACTTACAACACAAACGTCAGCGGCCAACTTAACAATCTCAGATGCAAGCCAAATATCGTATGTATCTACATCCAAGACAACACCAAGTCATCTAGTGATGAACAATGAAATGTCTTTGGAGTTCGAAACACAAGAGTAAGTAGTGCATCACACAAAGAAGAAGAGAGCATAGACTATGCATGTCAAACAGAACTTTGTGTGTACATGAAACAAACAAAAAGTTGAGTTGATCTAAATTTGAGCAACCTATAGGTCACTCTGAAGTGAGAGGTGTAGCCATTAGGTGAAATTTGGACTCACAAAGGGGCCCTTTAAGGAGTTTGACTTGAGCTCTCTCTACCAAAACGGGGGCATGGATAAAGTTTTACAAACAAACTCCAAATTTGGCGGAGGTTTGATAGGTAGAATGTCCTCTTCAAGTTCTATCTATTAATATATAGCACACACTAAGATTCCTCATATTTTAGAAGATTCTTTTTTTGATTCACTTAGATTTCGACAGAGTTGTCACATCATAGGTGAATCAAAAAAAATAATCTTCTAAAATATGAGGAATCTCATGGCGTGCTATATATCTGTAGATTGAGCTTGAAGGGGACATTCTAACTGTCAAACCTGCGCCAGCTTTGGAGTTTGCTTCCAAAACTTTATCCATGCGCCCATTTTGGTAGAGAGAGGTAAAGTCAAACTCTTTAAAGGGCCCCTCTGTGAGTCCAAATTTCATGTAATGATCATGCCTACTGCACACCACGAGTTGACCACAAAACCCTAAACTCAACCCTATGGTGAGAGATAGACAGTTGCACCATATGAGTGAGAATCTAATTTTGTCCTAACACCCTTCTCTGTAGTGAGCCAAGTGGCTGCACAGCACAAGGAAAGGGATTAATTTCTACACACTTCTAGACTGAGCCAAATGGCTACACAAGCTCTGGCTATCTTAAAACTCTTCTCAAACTCTGGCACTCCTTTCGATCAAAATTGGCTCAAGCTCTAGAATTGCTTTTGATCGAAGACGACGACGATACCTTATATAAGATATTTTTTTATTGAAAGCATTTTTTATCGAAAGATCTTTCAATAAAAAATTATTTCCATTAAAAAGAAAATAAGATAAATATTTAGTGAATACGGGATTTTGGCGTATCATATGGTGTTTTATATGTATAAGTTTTTGGCTACGGGCGTATAAATGTAATGCAGATACTTATACTTACAAATGCATATGTACATTATGGAAAATATTCTCATGCATCTTAAAGTGAAGAATCAATCTCTTAGCACTCGTTCCCACTAGGTACGTGCCACAACACAACAACATGTTGCATTCGATTATTTGGTGATTGAAGAAATGTACAGTCCAATGTAGACTTTTCTCATGCCACGCTAATATTTTAAGCTATCATTAGTGTAATACGAGTATTAAAAATCTCAAAAATAATGTTTCAATTTTAAAAGCTAGATAACAAAATCTTGCAAATATAAAATCCCAGATTATGCGAACGGGACCAAACAACATTAGATTTTAGGGTTACTTTGTGTTCCCCATTCACCCAAAGATTAGGGGTCAAAGCATCTTTTAGAAGATTAGCATGGAAACAAGGTCATACCCAGCAAAACAATGAGGTAGGACTACATTCCCCATTGCAGCACGGGGATCTAGTTGGAATGCAAAGGCCAAAGCCAGCGTCCATGGCATCAAATCTCTATGTAGCCGTTCCCACTTGTCATGTTGAAACCTAGCAGGTCCTCATATGTCTCTCTTTCTCTCTAATTTTATTAAGCATGCTAATTTAGGTTAATAAAATGGGCGTGAGTAATCTAATGATCAAATATCTATGATTGTTTTGTCCATTTCTTAATGAAAAATATCAAATGCTTTATAGTTGTTTTCAATAAAATAGAAAGAAGTACTTAAATTTGATTATTTTTGCTCCAAAGTATTGCACGATAATGCTAGAGGTAGATGACGGGTACTTATAACCTCTCTCTCACCTGCACACACACATAGATATCCACCTTCACACGTTTTCTTTTGTGGTTGTTTGTAGAGTTTTGGTTGCAAGTGGAGATAGCGTTTTGTGTTTACGTAGTGAGAGAGTGCTCCCGCTAGTGTAGAGTTCTTCAATTGCACAAGAGCTCCTTTATTGTGCTCCTTGCTCATCATTTCTTCACAGAAAGAGAGAATACGCAATACAAAATATGGAATGAAGATAATCTAGAATGAAGTTTTTGGGGCCAAACAACATTAGATTTTAGGGTTACTTTGTGTTCCCCATTCACCCAAAGATTAGGGGTCAAAGCATCTTTTAGAAGATTAGCATGGAAACAAGGTCATACCCAGCAAAACAATGAGGTAGGACTACATTCCCCATTGCAGCACGGGGATCTAGTTGGAATGCAAAGGGCAAAGCCAGCGTCCATGGCATCAAATATCTATGTAGCCGTTCCCACTTGTCATGTTGAAACCTAGCAGGTCCTCATATGTCTCTCTTTCTCTCTAATTTTATTAAGCATGCTAATTTAGGTTAATAATGTTGAGCTTATATGTGAAGCTACTCAATATATGGCTTCTCTATATATGGCACCCAGGTCCCCTCTATATATACATCATCTCATGTGTGTATTCTACACACTTTGGGGTTCTACTTCTGTGCTCTCTCCTTCTCTCTCAACATGGTATCAGAGCAATACGTTTTTGTTTTCGATTTTTCTCCTGATCAAAATCGATTTTGCAGAAACTACTCGCGGAAGGGATCGGAATCGATGTGATCTACAACTTTGCAAAAGGAAGTTTCTTCAAATTCTGCACCAATTTTGAGTTATTGTTCGCGGACTGCGTACATACCTAAAAAATAGCTTCCGCGTTTTGTTTTTGATTTTTCTGCTAATTGGAAACGATTTTGCAGAAACTACCCGCCAAAGAGACCGCAATCGATGTGGTCTACAACTTTGCAGAAGGAAGTTTTTTCAAATTCTGCACCGATTTTGAGTTATCGTTCGCGGACTGCGTACATACCTGAAAAGCAACTTCCGCTTTTTGTTTTTGATTTTTCTGCTAATTGGAAACGAGTTTGCAGAAACTACCCACGAGAGAGACTGGAATCGATGTGGTCTACAACTTTGCAGAAGGAAGTTTCTTCAAATTCTGCACCGATTTTGAGTTATCATTCGCGGACTGCGTACATACCTGAAAAGCAACTTCCGCTTTTTGTTTTTGATTTTTCTGCTAATTGAAAATGATTTTGCAGAAAATACCCGCGTAAGAGACTGGAATCGATGTGGTCTACAACTTTGCAGAAGAAAGTGTTGTCAAATTCTGCACCGATTTTGAGTTATCGTTCGCGGACTGCGTACATACCTGAAAAGCAATTTTCTCTTTTTGTTTTTGATTTTTGTGCTTATTGAAAACGATTTTGCTTAAACTACCCACGAAAAAGATTGGAATCGATGTGGTCTACAACTTTGCAAAAGAAACTACCCGCTATGGGGATTGGAATCGATGTGGTCTATACCTTTGCAGAAGGATATGTTTTCAAATTCTGCACCGATTTTGAGTTATCGTTCGCGGACTGCGTACATACCTGAAAAGCAACTTCCGCTTTTTGTTTTTGATTTTTCTGCTAATTGGAAACGAGTTTGCAGAAACTACCCACGTGAGAGATTGGAATCGATGTGGTCTACAACTTTGCAGAAGAAAGTGTTGTCAAATTCTGCACCGATTTTGAGTTATCGTTCGCGGACTGCGTACATACCTGAAAAGCAATTTTCTCTTTTTGTTTTTGATTTTTGTGCTTATTGAAAACGATTTTGCTTAAACTACCCACGAAAAAGATTGGAATCGATGTGGTCTACAACTTTGCAAAAGAAAGTGTTTTCAAATTCTGCACCGATTTTGAGTTATCGTTCGCGGACTGCGTACATACCTAAAAAGCAATTTCCGTTTTTTGTTTTTTATTTTTCTGCTTATTGAAAACGATTTTGCAGAAACTACCCGCGTGAGAGATCGGAATCGATGTGTTCTACAACTTTGCAGAAGAAACTACCCGCTATGGGGATTGGAATCGATGTGGTCTATAACTTTGCAGAAGGATGTGTTTTCAAATTCTGCACCGATTTTGAGTTATCGTTCGCGGACTGCGTACATACCTGAAAACACATCGTTCCGATTCAATCGAGCCGTTGATGATCGTCCAAATTCTATCGAGCTACTGTTGGTACATGATCTTTTGTTATATGATATACTCATTCATTGATTCTCGTATAATTATTCTTTTAGAGATATAGTTTACGTCGTTTTATTGATAATTTCTCATTGATACCATAGTGATTTTGATGGTACCATGATAATGTTTTGTTAATACTTTGGTCATGGTGATTTTTGTTGATACCATGATGATATGTCATTGATACCATGGTTATTCTCGGTGGTGCCATGATGATATTTCGTTGATACCATGGTTATTCTCGGTGATTCCATGATGATATTTCGTTGATTCCATGGTGATTTTTATTGATACCATGATGATGTTTTGTTGATACCATGGTTATTCTCGGTGATACCATGATGTTGTTTCGTTGATACCATGGTTATTCTCAGTGATGCCATGATGATATTTCGTTGATACCATGGTTATTCTCGGTGATGCCATGATGTTGTTTCGTTGATACAATGAGTATTCTCGGTGATATCATGATGCTTTTCGTTGATACCATGATCATTTATTCATTTTTATTGACATAATGATGATATTTTGTTAATACTTTGATGGTATTCATTGATCACTACATTGATAAATGTTGTTTTATGTAGTATATACACATATCATTTGTATCACGTAATCACACATTTTGTACTTTTACGTTTATACTTTATGTACCATATGTTGTCGTGCATATATATGTCGTCAAAAGAGTGGCGTCGCGAACCATCTCTTATGGTATTGTTAACGTAATTATTTCATTAACGATGCTAATAATTTTCATGACATGTTTTTTTTTTGGATTCTATGATCTATGTAGGATTGATCAAAGAATTGATTTTATGAAGACAAACTTGGTGACAATAAAAGATTTATGAAGATATGTTTGGTGATGCCATATTGATGACAACATGAAGACATGTTTGGTGATGCGATATTGATGACAAGCTACACAACAGATTCACGGAGACACTTTTGATTACAAGCTAATCGATAGCTTTTACACCTCTTTATTGAACCTTTGTATTCATTATTGTATTTGATAGGAGTAATGTAACTCCTCATAAAACATTCATTGTAAAAGGAGTGATGTAGCTCCTCGTAAACATTTGTATATTCAATGATTTTTATAATATAACGGTGGGTGTATATAGAGCTGTGGGTTTTTCCCTTGATCCCCCAAGGGTTTTTTCATCCACAGTTAGGGAACCTTATTTGAGCGGGGGTGTTGAGCTTATATGTGAAGCTACTCAATATATGGCTTCTCTATATATGGCACCCAGGTCCCCTCTATATATACATCATCTCATGTGTGTATTCTACACACTTTGGGGTTCTACTTCTGTGCTCTCTCCTTCTCTCTCAACAAATAAAATGGGTGTGAGTAATCTAATGATCAAATATCTACAATTGTTTTGTCCATTTTTTAATGAAAAATATCAAATGCTTTATATTTGTTTTCAATAAAATAGAAAGAAGTACTAAAATTTGATTATTTTTGCTCCAAAGTATTGCACGATAATGCTAGATGTAGATGACGGGTACTTATAACCTCTCTCTCACATGCACACACACTTAGAGTTCTTCAATTCCACAAGAGCTCCTTTATTGTGCTCCTTGCTCATCATTTCTTCACAGAAAAAGAGAGAATACACAATACAAAACATGGAATGAATATAATCTAGAATGAAGTTGTTGGGGCAAAATGTGTGTGGTGTTTAGGAGAAGAGTGTGAGTCTCTTCTATTTCATGCACGGTTGCCCACATCGGGCGGGCTGTGTGTCCTACTTGTGGGCTGTCATTCATGAGAAGTGGCTAGATTTTTTTGGGCAATCTAATCTATTCAATTAATCATCATTTCATGTGAAAAAGCCCTTTTTTGGGTCCAATTTTTTTCTTAAATATCATGTTCTAAAAGTTCTAAAAGCATGGGGCGGTAGTGGTAGTGATAATTTACACATGGTGGTCTAGCCAAAGATGGTTGGTGTTAGGAAGTGATCAATGCAATTCTATGGATGCATGCAGGTGGAGGACAGAGTGCTTAAGCAGGTGTGAAGACCCTTGGGAGGCAAATGACTAAGAACATGTATGCATGATGTGGTTTTTTAGGCCAAGAAAGGCTCCAATGGCGGCCAACCCGGTTGGTAGGGTGAGGTGCCCAAAGTGCTGAAATTGTGCCTAAAAATGTGGTGTTAAAGGTATTCTACAAGTTGGTCCAGATGGCTCCTCAAAACAGAGCTACGATGTGAAAGATATCAAAGTTCAAATATGGAAGGCTTTGCAGATCCTCAACAGACAAGGAAAGTGCATATATATGGTCAGAGATAATGTCAATGGATAGCTATGATGTGCTCAAGTTGTGGTGCATGCCAGCCTTTCTGGACCCACAATTGGAGCTTAGATGGGCAAGTTATGGCCAGTTGAAGATTTGTCACGGACCAGTTATGTGGTATTTTGTTTTCCTCGGTAGACGTGCTATATGGAGCTCTTTCAACTTGCCAGAGATTTAAGAAGTAGTATGCATTGGGTGGAGTAAGCAAGATTTGACCCCAAGGCATCCACTAGGAAATATGTAAGGTAGCATGTGCGAGCAAGATAAGGGATTTATGATTAGGTAGAATAATAGAAAAATGTACTTACATAAAGGGTTTTTTAATTGAGGAAGTGAAACGTTCCATACACAAGGGCTATTTTTTTTTACAAAAAGGTATACAGAAGGGGTACATATAATAATTGAAAATATACACGTAAGGGATTATTTAAATACCTCTTGTTTGCACGTGCTATATGTAATTTTTACATAGTGGAATCCCAGGGATATGACGGTGCATCAATAAGAGCTATGGAGGTTTAGATATTGGCGATTGAAGTTAGGAGTGTTTGCAGAGGGGATGGTGTCAAATGGCTTTCAATGTTTTTGGGATGTGAGGTGCTAGGCCATCAAAGAGTCAAAGTGTTGTGAGACTCTGAAAGCTCAAAATGAGCAAGGTAAGGGTTCAAGCAGGCTTTTTGGAAGGCCAATTTGACACTAGAGCAAGGACTAAGACGAGTTCAAAGTGGGGAGGGAAAAGTTGTTAAAAAAATGGAGTCCCATAAGGTTTTTCAACACCACCCAAGTGGGGAACGTCCATGAGTCACCACGTGGATTTCAATATAGGCCCACATGTGGTGGAATAGGCATCGCACTTATGCTATTTATAGTCTATTATGGGGACTCTATGAGCATCACAAAAGGGAGGCAAGATCTCCCCTTGGAGCTCGCCATGGCGACGATGCTTCGCAGATGGCATCGGGCACTATGGTGATGTCCGACAGTGGTACGATAATTTTGGTGGAAGTTGGCGGCATGCCTATTGGCAATATGTTAAGTCGACCGTTGGTTGTGGTGATGTGGCATTTGGTGGCGCCCCTTGGGCATTATGAAAAATTTGGACTCAATTGGGCCCTGCAAGAAACGCCAACTCAACATAGAGAGAGGTAATTCTAGAAAATACAAAAGTATTTTTTTGGAATTTTATTTCTCATAGTACATACCTAAACTTTTGCTCGATCACTTAAGTGCATTCTCGTACAGAATGCTTTTGGAGAGCCCAACTTAATGTTGGAGCTATATATACCTCCAATGTGACGCTCCTTCAACCATCTTTCAGCTTCATCCAGTACCCAACAGCGCTGAGCATCGGGGCGCAAATACGCAATTAATATTACACACTACAGCCAACGAAGCTTGCATTTGGTTTGCCTGTGAGCCCGTCGTACTACATCCTGCAGCAACCTTGTAGTGCGGCAGCTGGCAGATCGTTTGGAGAAGGAGAAGTCCAGAGGGCGTCCCTACGACTGTGCTCTACTCTCCACTCTCCATACATTATGTCAGTTTCAAGAATATTTGTTTTTGTTTTAACTGTTTACAAGACCTGCAAGCCTGTTCGTCCACTCATACAAGTCTAATAATAACTGTTTACAAGACTTGCAAGATTCATGCCTTTATTTTTGCCGCAATTCATACTGTAGGCCAAGCTTCCCCTCGCTACATTGCCAGGTGGTGCAAGAAGTGACGATCTACCCTTAATAGGGTACTTCAACTGCCATCACCATATTATTACAGAAGAGTATGGTAGCTGCTGCGAGAACGGCCGGCTGATCTGCTTTTGTGGTATTTTTTACTCGCTTCCAGTGCTTATTATGCTGCATTTCACCTGTATGCGCTTGTGGCTTGTTTGTTTTTTGCGCTGCCATAAGACTACAAGTCTAATAATAATTGTTTACAAGACCTGCAAGATTCATGCCTTTATTTTTGCCGCAATTCATGCTGTAGGCCAAGCTTCCCCTCGCTACATTTCCAGGTGGTGCAAGAAGTGACGATCTACCCTTAATAGGGTACTTCAACTGCCATCACCATATTATTGCAGAAGAGTATGGTAGCTGCTGTGAGAACGGCCGGCTGATCTGCTTTTGTGGTATTTTTTACTCACTTCCAGTGCTTATGCTGTGGTTCACCTGTATGCGCTCGTGGCTTGTTTTTTTTATGCGTTGCCATAAGTTGTGCATGCGCGGTTGTGACTGTGGAGCTGAGTTCGTGGCTAGCCAAGACCGAGATTGCGTGCAAGAGAGGCCATAGTTGTGTGTTGCGGGCAGGTCGTGTGCGCGCAGATTTTCTTCTCAGGCCGTTGCAGACTTGCTTCGAAAGTGTACATGGATTACTGGTTTGTAGTGTGCGTGATAAAATTAGCTTGAGGTTCTCTATTCTTCGCCACGTTACCATCTTTAACAACGTATTTTGGGTGTATACATTCGTGGTTGCATATGTCAGTCTAATTTTGAGAGAGTATTTTCTTCGAAGTTCCAACCTTACTTCATTGGAAAGTTCATTACTAGTTTGGTCAAAATGAGATATAAATATGTTGTGCTCTTCATTGGCATCGTCACAACTAATGTTCTTGATATTGATCTTTCGTCTATTTGGATTTGATGCAGATGAAATACGTCTCAAGATCATGGCTATGGACTGTTGATGATATGGATAAGTACGTCCATTGCCATGTGTATGGTATGGAAACACGTTCAAATTATGTCGTCAAAGCCTTCTCTTATGGCTAAAATCATTTCTTCTCGTCTTGTCAAAGCCATGTGTTATGGCTAGCATGAAGCGTTTCGACATGGCAAGATGACTAATATTATGGCTACATTGAAGTTCTATCGTCTCATAAAAGATTGATGCTGGCGGATCGGCTATTGTCTCGTTTGGCAATTGAACATCTATTGTCTCTTCTGGCTACTGAAATGCTATCTTCTTGTCAGTCACCACTGAAAATCTATCGTTTCATCAACCTTATGTTATGGAATGCATTTTCTATGCATGCAAGCATACAAATAATCTAAGGGGCCCCATCGGGTTTTTATATGCCGGCTTTTGTATATATGTGTGCATATGTGATTATTTGATATTATGTTTGTTTCTATGTCGTCTACATATGTGATTGCATCGTCCTTATGTCTATTTCTATGTCGTCTTTAGAACGGCCTCGCGAACCGTCTCTAAGGACAATGTGATGTGGTTATTTCTAACCTTCACATCTTGATATGTTTATTGAGTTGATATTGTTTACAGGATGAAAGTCACATCAAGCAGTGTGTATACAGACTCAAACATATTCAAGCTGCACAAAGATATTGAAGGTTTTTCAAATATATTGGAGAATTTTCATCAATTCAATTGTATATATAGGATCATTAGAAGACGCTTGAAAGCGCACATTGCATATTATGGAGTGATGTAAACTTTGATAATTGTTAATATAACAGTGCATATATATGGTGCTGTGGGTTTTTCCCTTGTACCCCCAAGGGTTTTTTCATCCACAGTTAGGGACTCCTATTTGAGTGGGGATGTTGGAGCTATATATACCAACCCCTACGCTATATATAGCTAGGAGTCCCCACTATATATGTGTACTCAATGTGTGCTCTAGACACACTTTGGGGTTTGCAATTATGGAGTTCTCTCTCTCTTCTCCTTGGTCTCTCTTCGTCTACTTGCGCTCTCTCCCTCCGGTTCAACACTTAAGAGTATACAAAAATCCATGTCCATGAACCTTAATGAGTGTTGTGATGTGCGATGAGAGAAAACACATAAGAGATGTTTTTGAAATACAAAAAGAATACCAAGGATGCATCTGAAACATACAAAAATCTTAGAATATCACTTTGAAACACTCAATTCTGACGTCTCAACTCAAGATTTAGACTTTTTAAGCCTAGGTCCTCATGAGGTCAGAACGAAGTGAATAGAGGACCATGACACCCCTCATGGGTCTCTATTTACTTGGTCCTGACCCCTTCATAGTCTTGAATAGTACCTATCAATCGCTATCAAGTACAATTGATTAAAAATTGAATTGCAACTAGCTCATAAAAAGGTGATTGATGCTTGCACGAGATGTACACGTGCAAGTACCTCACTTTATAGGAGAAATCACATCACTAGAAAAGGCCTATTTATTATACTCAAAAGCAGCATCTAATTTCTCGTATTTCTAATATGAAACTAGTTTATCCACTTCCCTGATGCATTGCTGCATATTGGAAAAGATGCAATGCCAAACTTGCATAGGATCATTATCCCCAAACAAAACATTAACCTATTCAATCAATTCATGCACAATCAGTTGAAAAGAATGCTGTTTTAGTAGATTATTGTAACCATCAGAGGTTTAGCAAGAACAACGTTTCTCATGCCGTGAATAGAATATGCATTAGACAAAGTCATCACAAGGGGAAAATGATCAAACGTAGAACATTGAATGTAAACAATGAGCTCAACAATGTGAAGTAAATATAAACTTTCCATAAATTACATCCTATCTATTCTAGACTGTGAGGAGACATAAGACTGGGAATGGTAAGTAGACCCTTGGTTATGATGTGAAACAGATTGTCAGGCATCCTGCAACTCCTCCATAGCAGCAAAGGTTTCCCAAGGCATCCCGGTAAAATGTATAGTTTAATGTGATTTATCATGCCTTTTGTACTCTTGCACCATACAAATATCAAGGTTACTAGAAAGAATCCACTTGTTAAAAGTGCCAAACCTAGTGGGCCCCTTCACATTGTAAGTGTAGTTTTCATATAGAGAAAAATTGTGTACCACCTCTGTCTCTCGATCATCACTATCTATCTCATGCATGTGCACTTTGAGATAGATATCTAGTGGGTTGGCCTCCTGAAAAGTGATTTTAGCTTTTTTAGATGAGTCATGATCCTCCACAATGTTGTTTATAGCAGGTAATGTGTCAAGAGAACGCATGTCCTCCATTAAGGCTACATAATAATTCTTTGAGCTATAACCAGATGAGTATCCTCTTGTCATGAAGGTTTTTGATGGGTAGTTCATTCCTCATACTCCACCACTCTGTTACCTTTATCAACAATTTTGGATTACTACATGTGGGGATTCCGTGGTATTACCAATAGCTTGCTTGGGCAAGCGTCTAAATGAATAGAGGCCCAAGAGACCCCTCATGGGTCTTTATTTGCTTGGTCCTGACCCCTTCATAGTCTTAAGTAGTACCTATCAATCGGTATCAAGTACAATTGATTAAAATTTGAATAGCAACTAGCTCATGGAAAGGTGATTGATGCTTGCAAGAGATGTACATGTGTTATAATAACTAATATCTAGTTCTCCCGAATGATTTTCTCATGTTAAACTAATCATTTAATATGGGGAAGTGCCACGAGAGAAAAAGCTAGAATATTGGTTAAGCTGGTGATAGCCGTTTTTCAGCTCTTTGTAATTACCACAGTGAGTTACCTCACCCTACCAAAATCACCCAAACACTGTGGCTATCCCTACCATTTCACTGTACATAGGCGTGCGTGAGTCACGGGACTTTTCCCATATCTTCTTAAAAAACCCTCAATTAGCTAGTCATTGGGCTTGTTGAGACAAATATATATATATATATATATATATATATATATATATATATATATATATATATATATATATATATATATATATATATATATATATATATATATATATATATATATAATATAAGTATATTATGGCCCATGCGTATGTAAATATTTGTTTATATATAGGGCCTAAATAAAAGATTTTTTCATAATTATTTTGGTATTTATTTAAATATTTCTACCTAGGTGTGTGTTATTTATGCTCTGTACATTGCCTCACCATTACCACAATTTTTTCTTACGATTTTTCATACTCTTTATTCCATATAGTAATATTTTCATGTAAGCTTCTCTTATATTTGGTGTAACTCCACCCCAACAAAAATCCAAAAAAACTAGTTTTATTTATGTGTATATTTTTTCACTTCCTACATCTATTTTGTTTTTTTCTAAAAAATTAGAACACCAAAAATATTTATCTTTTTATGGTAGCCTCATAATGAGAGAGATTTCTTTTGACCCCTTTATATTTTTTCCACTTATATTATTTATATTTGACATGTACATATTTTTTAGACCCCTCAATATTTGATTTTCTTAGTTGTACTATTCACTTATATCCTAATCTCAACAATATCTTCAATTATAGACCTACCAAATAAGGTCAAGGGTAGGTGGCATGCATACATGCACTATGGAGGGCTCACTCTTGGAGGTATTCAAAAGAATCATCCAAAGAAGGACCCCACAAGGACCTTTGCAGTGGACAAAAACGGTCGGTTTTGCTGAATTTTTAAAGTTCACTTGCTCTCCGAATTTGAAAAGGTAATACAAACAAAAGTTGTAGCTCGTGGGCTGAACTTTTGCCTCAAATTTTTTCATATTTTTTTGAGCTACGAGCTGTGAGCTATGATTTTTTTAATGGACCCCAGTTTTCCCATGCTATGCAGCCACACTCTCTGTTCCACTTTATCATTTTCCTCTTTCACACACACTTCTCCACTCATCATCCCCATCTCTCACTCCTGTCTGCACACTACTCACCTTCTCCTCAACCTTGAAGAATAAGAGAAACCATGGTGACCTCATACCTCCCACACACAATTCCATTCCAAAATTGACCACCTAGTCTCATTTTTCCTCCTCCAAATTACCCATATCTATAAAAAAACCACAAAATTCAGCCTCTTCTCTTAAAAGACAGCATCATGGTGGTTGATTAGTCAGCTTCAATTACCTTGTCTCTCAAGGAAGGTCAAGAGTGGAGAAAAAATGTACCGTCAAAGCTAGTGGACCGTCAACAAGCGTCAAAATCGGCCCTACTCAAGACACTTGGAGCATCAACCTTGTAAGAAATCCACCTTTTCTTACCTCTTAAGAGTTTTTCTTCCTTATTTGTATCCTACATAGAGACTCCCATTGTAAATATCCAATTCCATTTGTAAATTAATACTAACTCTACTAACACTAACCCACTATGAAAAGTCCTATCACCTCCATTTCTCTCCTCTCTCTTTCCCCACCAACTTCTTGATAATTCCAAGCAAAAGAAATTAGATAAATTGCTGAAAATCTAACCCAACCATGGTTAGAGGAGTAACCCTAGCCTTCAAAATTTCTATAAAAGGAGGGTGTAGCTAGCACAAAAGGGGGGAGCCATAAGCAAGAGCACTATGCTATAGCTGGAGAAGCCAAGCTCAGAAGCGAAGCTCAACCTCTCTAGAAGGAGCTCTTGAGTGGAAGCTCATTGTCTTATGCATGTGCATGTGTTGTAATAGGGGATTAGCAAGGGAAATCTATGCCATTGTAAGAGAGAGAGTGATCATTCAATTGAGAGTAGGAAATCTATCATTTCTCCTACTAGTGTAAGCCCAACAATTGCTGAATCAAGGAGGGTGGATTTGGACTAAGCTTGTATACTTTGTCTCCCTTCCAACATGAAGAAATGGACAACAATGATGCGTAAGTGTCTTGGTGTTTTTTGTTAAGTTCTTGATAGCTTGTCTCTGGTGTTGTCATCAATCTAGCCATAAATCCCACATACTGTAAGAGGGCGACAGGGTGGAGAGGACTCCCCTGGCTTTAAGACAGTGATTGGGGTGGTTTTTTTGTGATGTGTTGTGGTGAAATTTATGCAAGCTATGTTGAACAAATACTAATCTCACTTTGATTTGTCATGACAGATTTGTAAGAAGGTATTAATGCAACAAGCACCCCCTCCCCCTTTCTCTCTCTTTCTTAAATATATAGTTGTGTTTGCTTGATCATTGCCGATACGTTTCAAAGCAGCCCGAGCACTATCTCTCTCTCTCTCTCTCTCTCTCTCTCTCTCTCTCTCTCTCTCTCTCTCGTGTTTTAGTGTGTGAGAGTGTTCCATTGGTGTTAGGGTTAGTGTAAATTCATTGCTTGTTTGTGGGTTGCTCTAACGATTCTCCTCTTTTGCGTCCTAGTTCGCTCTTAAACTAGGTGGTGCCCCTCATGTAGTTGGGATTTGGCTGTGGGTTTGTTATTTTGGTTTGTGTTGTGTTGTGCCCTAGCCCCATTGAGCAGCACGGGAGCCTTGAAGGGTATCTAGAGGTTGCTCTTCTTGTTGCCCGCCCCGGACCGCCTCAAATTGGTGCCCCCACTGAGGACGGCTTGTGTATTTTTGTGTAGAATCAACCTTTAGCATAGTCAAGTAGTTTGCATGAATCACGAAGATTTGTATGATCCCTTCATTCCCATTGCAAGGCAAAAGGTATACATAATTGTTAGTACTAAGTTGCAATTTCAACGTGTCATTCGTAGAATTTTAGGTCCTCTTAGGTTGGCCGAGATAAACGCCTCAGTAAATCCTTTTATTTTGCTTCTCATTAGGTACGACCTTAGTTTGGACGTCTATATTTTTGTTTTGTTTTAAGCATTAGGACATGCATAGGCCATGGATAATGGCCCAGGAATATAGGTTTTCCCCTTTCATTTTACTCCACACATTAGAATAAACGTTGCAATTAGTAGAAAGATCCATTTTCAACAACGAATGGTGTTCATGTTTGGTGCCCAAAGAGAAGGAGAAATTCTTGCATCACCAAACCCTGTCATTCTATCTCTCATCAACTACCACACTTCTTTTGATGTACATGTGTTCATTTTATTTTAAAATGAAGTGCAGCCCGGCAAAATAGTGTGTATGTTTGTTTTTTCTTTGTCCAAGTTGTTACAAGAAACAAAAAAAAGATCATTTGTTCTAACTGGGAATGTGTGTGCAGTGAAAGTTCAATCCTTAGAGATCTAGCTCTATTACCAATTGAGTTGCAGGAGCAAGTAGTAAGGCGTCTCCCTCATAACAAGAGGGTGGTGAAGTTAAGACGAAAGGTCCTATGCGTGGATTCCATTTTCCTCTTGTTGTTGGGCACTAAGGAAGACTGCGCATTCATCCAACTAGTGTGTGCCCTAAGATTGGTAAATAGAGTGAAATTTGGCGTTTGGCGAGTGCATTTCACCATTGAGGAAGACTCTTCAGGAAACTTGCGGCCAGAGTTCATGCTTAATAGACTCACATTTGGTAAATTTTTCCCTCATTTGCGTCTTATTAATAGTATTCCTTTCGCTTTCAACAAAGGAGATAGGGAGCTATTCAGAGCTTGTCTTAATAAAGAGAGCATAGAGAAGATTGCAAATTTGTATAAATTCTCATCCTTCTCTACTTTCTATGACACTTTGTTCATAGAGACATTGTAAATCTCTTTATGCTTTTGAATGATTTAACCATAATCCTAAGGAGTTTTTGTCCAGGAATTTTGTAGCACAAGTGGAGTCTTTAAATCTTGCAAACTTGATTGGACTTGATGAGGATGTTCTTTATGAAATTGTGAGAAGGTTGCCTCACTCCGACTGTGTGGAACTCGAAGGAAAGGAGATCCTAGTCAATTGCTACTTTCTCACGGCCTTCGACGAGCATGAAGATCTAGTTTTTATACAAACCGCTTGTGCATTGGGAATTGTAGAGCAAGTGCAATTTATCACTTGGGACGTGGTTGCTCTTTTGGATCCAGAAAATGAAGTTCTAGAGATTTCTGTTTATCGCCTTAGCTTTGAAGAATTTCAACCCTTCTTAGAGCTCATCAATAGTCTACCCTTTTGTTTTGATCAAACAAATCGAGACCTTATTGAAGCTTGGATAGCTGAAGAAGAAAACCTAGAGTGGTATTTTCTCACTTCATCATTTGCAGGCGAGTGGTTCTAAATCTCTATTGTATCCCTTATTGTAACTTGTGTTGTAATCTTTCATAATAATGGAGAGCCAACGCCAAATGTCTGGATATCCTCTTTTCTTTGGAGAGCCTGGAGAGGATGCAGAATTATTTTTAGCAAATTTCAAGATGTCTTGCCGTATCAAGAGGATAGTAACCGATCAAGAACGTGCAGAAATGTTTGAGGTGGTCCTTAGGAAAGATGCTAGTACTTGGTTTGACTCTTTGCCTGAGGAAGTTAAGGGGAATTACACAGAAGTTTTGAATCGTTTTAAGAGATACTTCTTTGATCCCCAAAACACTCAAAAACTATGGCAAGACATTGTTTCTCATAAGCAAAAAGACTTAATAGATGACTACTACTTGTACAAGCAAGAGTTTCTACATCTTTGGGCTCTATGGATACGAAATGTTGCTAACCCTGGTGATGGTGCATAATTTTTAAAGAAGGAGAGGTTCATAGCCGGACTCTTTCATGACCTTAAGGTAAAAGTTGAGGCGGGTGCACCTGCTACTTTTGATGCAGCTGAAACTAGGGCTGCTGAGAAGTATAGGAAACTCAAGTGCTTAAGGGGAGAGGTTCCAATAGAAGGTCTTAGACCCAAAGGTAAGTCACAAGCATTAAAATCGAGGGAGCTTCCTGAGGTAACGACGTAAGTAATTGAGAAGTTAAACGAATCTTTAAGCAGCCTGTCAATTCACCTTGCACAAGCTGTAGGTCCAAAGGGACAAGCAAAGAAGTCTGAAGAGCGAGATCCACGACCTAGGAGAGTCTTGCAATGTTGGAATTGAGGAGAGTCTGGACATGGGATGTATAATTGTCCTTGGCCCTGTGGGGAGCCAGGGAGACCTAACTTGAATTACCCAGTGATGAATGCAGGTGAAGGAACTGGTCAACAACCAAGGCTTCTACAAAGGCCAAATGGACCAAGACCACCTCCACAAGGGGTAGAAGGAGTTCCACCTTTGCCAGATCCAAATGTGCATGTGGTAGAGGTGACAAATTCAAATGAGGTTGACATGGAAGCCAATGGAATTAAGCATGGCCGAGGAAAAGGTGAAGAGAAAGAAGGAGTCACATCACAGAGTGACCATGGACAAAGCAAGAAGGCAAAGGAAACCAAGGAAACCAAGAGGACTCGACGTCGTATCAACCTCCAAGACTTCCCTCTTGGACATGGTATGGCTCCGTACAACTTGTTGGAAGACATGAGAGGTAAGGGTCCTGATATTTCATGGCCTCGATTTCTTGCATTATGTCCACAAGTTAGGAGGGATTTAACAATGGCAGTTAGCACTAGGAGAAAGGTAAAAGAGAGTGTGCCTGTTGTAAAAATTGCACAAGATGAAATGAATGAGGACATTACACCGGTGCTAGACTATTACATCAAAGGAAGATTGGTTAGGAAAGGTCTAGTGGATGGGGGTGCACAAATTTGCATCATGACAGAGGAACTCATGCAAAGACTAGGCATGCACATCCAGGAGACACCTGAAATCAAAGTCAAGATGGCAAACAATAGCAAGGCTAGGTGTGTAGGCCTTTGTAAAAATGTCTTTGTAGAGTCCTTTGGCATTAAGAAAGCGGTGGATTTTTATGTTATGTCGACCAAGGGAAGTGGTTATCCATTTATCCTAGGAAGACCATGGCTAATGAAAATGCGAGCTTTGCAGGATTGGGAGAGTGGGAAATTAATTTGCAGGAATGACAATCATAAGAAGGTTGTCTTTGACATGAAGGAGCAACGCCAAGAGGAGCTCCATGAAGAATCATCTCAAAGTGAGACGGAAGAAGGTTGGACCGATAGCACTTCAGAAGAAGAAAGTAGTGGCAGCATTACTGAAGAGGAGTCTTCCATCGAAGTCATGGGGGTAAGGTTTAAGCCAAGAAACCAAGAGACCTCTTGTCAAGGCTTGGAGGAGGTAGGTCCTCAAGAGAACGAAGGTGTTCAAGATGAAGGGATGCTGGAAGGTATGCTATCAACAACACTTACAAAGGATGAAAGAGAGGAGTTCAAATGTGTGCTAAGGAAGTTTCCTAGGCTTTTTGCTAAAGACTACACCGATGTGCATGGAGTAGATGCTGTTCAACAGAAAATTGAGTTGAAGCCAGAGGCCACACCTAAGGCTCAGAAGCTACGAAGGCTAGGAGTCATCAAGGAGCAGGCTTTACTCAAGGAGGTAAGAAAGCTTCTAGCAGCAGGGTTCATTTATCCAGTGGAGAATTCAGAGTGGGTCTCTCCTGTTGTTGTCACTCCTAAGAAGAACGGCAAGTGGAGGGTGTGTGTGGATTACCGTCCCCTCAATGAGGCAACAAAGAGAGATCACTTTCCCCTCCCATTCCAGGATGAGATACTAAATGAGGTAGCTGGTCATGAGAAGTACACTGTGTGCGATGGTTACTCAGGTTACTTTCAAATAGGGATTGCACTGGAGGATCAATTGAAAACAACCTTTATCACTCCTTGGGGTTGTTATGCTTTTAGAGTCATGACATTTGGTCTGACAAATGCTCCTGCAACATTCCAACGTTTCATGAATATGGTGTTTCAAGCATTCTTTGAAAAGTCAATTAGGGTGTTCATTGATGATTTCTGTATTTATAGCTCAAAATCATTGCATCTACAAAGGGTAGAAGAAGGTTTAAAGAAGCTCTACGACATGGGAGGTCAACTCAACCCCGACAAGTGCCATATAGGTGAGGATGAAGTAATCTTGCTTGGTCATAAAGTTTCTTACAAAGGCATTGAAGTGGATCCTTCGAAGGCAAAGGCTCTTATTGAGCTACCATCACCCAAGAGTCTTAAGGAGGTCATCTCATTCATTCAAAAGGTGAAGTATATGTCACGCTTCATTCACTTAGCCTCGGAGTTACTTCACCCTTTGCAAAAGTTGACACAACAAGTAGAATTTGCATGGTCTGATGAGCTTGAAGAGTACTTTTGTAACATTAAAGTCATTTTGTCATAGCTACCAACACTCATGCCTCCTTGTTGGGAGTACACATTCTTTGTTAGCTCTAGTGCTGGGAAAGAAACAATTAGTGCTGTGTTGCTACAACAAGATCCCCACAGTACAAGGATGCGACCCATCTACTTTGCTAGTAGGGTCATGAATGCTTTGGAGAGAGACTACACAGAAGCAGAACTCATGATGCTTTCTCTCATGTTTGCGGTGAGAAAGTTTAGATCCTACCTGCTACCAAAACCTTTTGTAATTCTCACTGCAGAAAATTTGTTCCCCTGGGTGTCATCTCAAATGAATCTTAGTACTAGGATCTCAAAGTGGATTATGGAGTTGCAAGAGTTTCAATACTCTTTCAAGGTAGAAGATAGTGTGCGTGCACAATTGGTAGGGATTCTCACTTATAGGGTGCACGAAAAGGAGATTAAGGTGCCTGAAGTAAAGACCCTACCATTGCCACCACCAAAAAGTATTCCTAATGCTTTTACCTTGTTCTTTGATGGAGCTTTTTGTCGAGCCACAGGAAAAGCAGGGGGAGGGCTAGTGTTGCTCAACCCAAGTGGAGAGGTGGTCATTTAAGAGAAGTTCAATCTACCAAGTTCAGCTAGCAACAATGAAGCAGAATATGACACTCTACTTCATGGTTTGAAGATGTGCATTGGCCAAGGGATACAACGTCTCATGGTAAAAGGAGATGCACTTCTCATTGTTAAACAGATTTTAGGCATTTGGGCATGCAAGAATGAAAGCTTAAGGACAAAAGTTCATGCCATTCGTAGGCTATTTAATCAATTTGAGGAGGTGCAATTATATCATATTCCTAGGAAACAAAATGAAGATGCTGATTTACTTGCACAACAAGCCGTTGCATGTGTAAATAAAGAAGTGCAGGTCATCATGGTGGCGGCTGCTGTGAAGCAACCGAGGTACCAGGGATTGGAGTCATTGGCTCCCATCATTGGCTACATTTTGGAGGGTGAGTTTCCACCAGACTTCACAAAAGCTCAGAAGAGGAGACTCATGAAGAAGGCAAGCATGTATCTCTTCCTAGAAGGCTCCCTCTATCAAAGAGGGAAGGATCAAGTGTGCAGAAGAGTACCAACTATTGAGGAAATTCCAGCCATTCTAAAAGGTTTGCACGAAGAAGCATGTGGTGGTCATTTTGCCCAAGAATTAACTGTGAAGAAGATTTTGCTTGCGGGGTATGTTTGGCCAAGCTTGCATGTGGATGTTCAACATTGGTGTAAAAGCTGTCACAATTGTCAGATAAATGGAAATAGAAGGTTGGTGCATGGCCCAAGGCAAATAGTGATTGCAAATGGACCCTTTGAAAAGTGGGGCATTGATGCCATGGGTCCTCTGCCTAGGACAAAAAATGGTAAACTCTACATTCTAGTGGCTGTAGACTATATGACTAGGTGGGTGGAAGCTCAAAGTGTGGCAAGAGTGAATGAGAGGACAGTTAGCAAGTTTGTGTACAATCACATTTGTTGCAGATTTGGCACACCTTTGGAGATTGTTTCTGATAATCATCCAGGGTTTAGGAAGGGCTTGCTCACAGAAGTCTGTGAAGTACTTCACATTCTACATCGTCACAATACACCCTACTATCCCCAATCAAATGGTTTGGTAGAAAAAGCTAATGGTGTCATTGCAGGTATCATTAGAAAGATAGTGAAAAACAAGACAAAGTTGTGGGATGACTTCTTGGATGGTGCCTTGTGGGCGTATCGAACCACATATAGGGAAGCCACGGAGTTCACACCATTTCACTTGGTCTATGGTCAAGAGGCTTTACAGCCAATTGAACTAAACATTCCAACAATGCGACTTCATGGCAAATCAACACAAGATGATCAAGAAGCATGGATGGATCGACCCCTTACCTTAGCTGAGCTTGAGTGGAAAAGAGAAGGAGCATACGAGTGCTACAAGAGGAAAGCTACGCAGGCGAAGGAGAAGCTTGACAAGAAACTAAAGGACAAAGGCATCAATGAAGGAGATCTGGTGCTAAGGTATGACAATCGACTCGATAATCGTTTTGATGCCAAGTTTGAAACTAGATGGCAAGGGCCATACATAGTCAAGAAGGCTTTCAATTCAAGTTACTATCAGCTTATGGACTTGAATGGTAAAGAGCACTCCAGGAAAGTAAACGGGTATCGCTTGAAGCCCTATTTGAGTCGCCTTCTACCAAAGGATCTACCAAAGATCTGTCAAAAAGCCACTGTCTCATGTAAGTATTGTTACATGAAGCATGAGTGTAACTCTAGCCAAAATTCCGAGGGGCCAAACAATGAAGATCTTTTCAAGGACTCTGAAGCACTCTCTTTGGAAAAGATGCTCTATGATGGTACATGAATATACCATCATCCAGGGGGAGGGCTAATGATAGCCGTTTTTCGGCTCTTTGTAATTACCACAGTGAGTTACCTCACCCTACCAAAATCACCCAAACACTGTGGCTATCCCTACCATTTCACTATACATAGGCGTGCGTGAGTCACGGGACTTTTCCCATATCTTCTTAAAAACCCTCAATTAGCTAGTCATTGGGCTAGTTGAGCCAAATATATATATATATATATATATATATATATATATATATATATATATATATATATATATATATAAAATATAAGTATATTATGGCCCATGCGTATGTAAATATTTCTTTATATATAGGGCCTAAATAAAAGATTTTTTCATAATTATTTTGGTATTTATTTAAATATTTCTACCTAGGTGTGTGTTATTTATGCTCTGTACATTGCCTCACCATTACCACAATTTTTTCTTACCATTTTTCATACTCTTTCTTCCATATAGAAATATTTTCATGTAAGCTTCTCTTATATTTGGTGTAACTCCACCCCAACAAAAATCCAAAAAAACTAGTTTTATTTATGTGTATATTTTTTCACTATTTTGATTTTTCCCTTCCTACATCTATTTTGTTTTTTTCTAAAAAATTAGAACACCAAAAATATTTATCTTTTTATGGTAGCCGCATAATGAGAGAGATTTCTTTTGACCCCTTTATATTTTTTCCACTTATATTATTTATATTTGACATGTACATATTTTTTAGACCCCTCAATATTTGATTTTCTTAGTTGTACTATTCACTTATATCCTAATCTCAACAATATCTTCAATTATAGACCTACCAAATAAGGTCAAGGGTAGGTGGCATGCATACATGCACTATGGAGGGCTCACTCTTGGAGGTATTCAAAAGAATCATCCAAAGAAGGACCCCACAAGGACCTTTGCAGTGGAAAACAACGGTCGGTTTTGCTGAATTTTTAAAGTTCACTTGCTCTCCGAATTTGAAAAGGTGATACAAACAAAAGTTGTAGCTCGTGGGCTGAACTTTTGGCTCAAATTTTTTCATATTTTTTTGAGCTACGAGCTGTGAGCTATGATTTTTTTAGTGGACCCCAGTTTTCCCATGCTATGCAGCCACACTCTCTCTTCCACTTTATCATTTTCCTCTTTCACACACACTTCTCCACTCATCATCCCCATCTCTCTCACCACTCCTCTCTGCACACTACTCACCTTCTCCTCAACCTTGAAGAATAAGAGAAACCATGGTGAACTCATACCTCCCACACACAATTCCATTCCAAAATTGACCACCTAGTCTCATTTTTCCTCCTCCAAATTACCCATATCTATCAAAAAACCACAAAATTCAGCCTCTTCTCTTAAAAGACAGCATCATTATGGTTGATTAGTCAGCTTCAATTACCTTGTCTCTCAAGGAAGGTCAAGAGTGGAGAAAAAATGTACCGTCAAAGCTAGTGGACCGTCAACAAGCGTCAAAATCGGCCCTACTCAAGACACTTGGAGCATCAACCTTGTAAGAAATCCACCTTTTCTTACCTCTTAAGAGTTTTTCTTCCTTATTTGTATCCTACATGGATACTCCCATTGTAAATATCCAATTCCATTTGTAAATTAATACTAACTCTACTAACACTAACCCACTATGAAAAGTCCTATCACCTCCATTTCTCTCCTCTCTCTTTCCCCACCAACTTCTTGATAATTCCAAGCAAAAGAAATTAGATAAATTGCTGAAAATCTAACCCAACCATGGTTAGAGGAGTAACCCTAGCCTTCAAAATTGCTATAAAAGGAGGGTGTAGCTAGCACAAAAGGGGGGAGCCATAAGCAAGAGCACTATGCTATAGCTTGAGAAGCCAAGCTCAACCTCTCTAGAAGGAGCTCTTGAGTGGAAGCTCATTGTCTTATGCATGTGCATGTGTTGTAATAGGGGATTACCAAGGGAACTCTATGCCATTGTAAGAGAGAGAGTGATCATTCAATTGAGAGTAGGAAATCTATCATTTCTCCTACTACTGTAAGCCCAACAATTGCTGAATCAAGGAGGGTGGATTTGGACTAAGCTTGGATACTTTGTCTCCCTTCCAACGTGAAGAAATGGACAACAATGATGCGTAAGTGTCTTGGTGTTTTTTGTTAAGTTCTTGATAGCTTGTCTCTGGTGTTGTCATCAATCTAGCCATAAATCCCACATACTGTAAGTGGGCGTCAGGGTGGAGAGGACTCCCCTGGCTTTAAGACAGTGATTGGGGTGGTTTTTTTGTGATGTGTTGTGGTGAAATTTACGCAAGCTATGTTGAACAAATACTAATCTCACTTTGATTTGTCATGACAGATTTGTAAGAAGGTATTAATGCAACAAGCACCCCCTCCCCCTTTCTCTCTCTTTCTTAAATATATAGTTGTGTTTGCTTGATCATTGCCGATACGTTTCAAAGCAGCCCGAGCACTATCTCTCTCTCTCTCTCTCGTGTTTTAGTGTGTGAGAGTGTTCCATTGGTGTTAGGGTTAGTGTAAATTCATTGCTTGTTTGTGGGTTGCTCTAACGATTCTCCTCTTTTGCGTCCTAGTTCGCTCTTAAACTAGGTGGTGCCCCTCATGTAGTTGGGATTTGGCTGTGGGTTTGTTATTTTGGTTTGTGTTGTGTTGTGCCCCAGCCCCATTGAGCAGCACGGGAGCCTTGAAGGGTGTCTAGAGGTTGCTCTTCTTGTTGCCCGCCCCGGACCGCCTCACTGGCAGACCGGCCACATTAGGGATCCAAACGAGGGAAAATAGGGATCCAAAAGGGAGGCCATCTGCAAAAGAGCAATGTGTGAAGCAAGAAAATTCTCTCTCTCCTTCTCAAGCTTTAATGGAAAGATTATCACCTACTCCAGGCTTGTGAGAAGGAAGGCCTACACCAACAACTCTTGGCTTTGTGATGCAAATCCAACCAATATCCAAGATTCAATGCATGCTCATCTTCTCTACCATGCTAATTACTAAGCTATGCTATGATAATATGAGTAGTTATGTGAGGATATGTACATCTTTCTCGTAAGACTACTCCTTCTTCCTCTCAATCTACTCTTATAAGTGTTTTGCTTAGTGCTTGAAGCTTCCACCTTCATTGGGACTAGCTAGTATTGATGTTGAGATGTAGAGAGAAAGAGAGAGAGACGAGACAAGAGACACACCATATACGCTCCCAAAGACTGATTCATATTGAGGACAATATACAAATATATAGGTGAGACCAAGTTCAGTAGAGTGAGCCATATATAGCTTCAACACCCCCACTCAAACAAAGGTCTCTAGCTTTGGATGAAAAAACCCTTGGGGAGTTCAAGGGAAAAACCCAAGCCCCTATACAATGTGCATAGTGCATGGTACCTAAAAGATTACAATGTTATATGTACAAAGCTATTACAATAGCAAAGAAGCTAATCTAGAAAGAGTGAGGCCGAAGCAACTCCAAGCTCTGACCGCAAGAGGATGAAACGTGACTCATTGAGGCCTTTGGTCAAAATGTTTGCAATCATCTGGTCACTTGGACAGTGTTCAACCATAATGGTTCCTTTGCATACTTCATTCCTGACATAATGATAATGGACAGCAATGTGCTTTGACTTATTATGTTGAACATAGTCTTTTGCAAGACTAATAGCACTTTGGTTGTCACACCGCAAGGGTGTGCTAGAAAGAGGAGAGTGACCATTATCAACCAGCATTTGTCGAAGCCAAATCAACTCACGAGCTGCAAGTGATGCTGCAGCATATTCTGACTCAGTCGTAGAAACTGCAACACAACGTTGTTTCTTGCTGGTCCAAGAAACAAGACAACCATTTACAAAGAAGCAATTTCCACTAGTAGATCGCATAGATAAATGTGAGCTTGCCCAGTCTGCATCTGTGTAACCCAAAAGAGAAAGAGATTGCATAGAATCCGATGTGAGTTGTCGTCGATAGACTAAACCAAAATCTGTAGTGCCTTTCAAGTATTTCAATACACGCTTTGCAGCAGACCAATGCTTAAGAGAAGGACATGCAAGATGTTTTCCAAGATAATTAGCAGAAAACAGAATATCAGGACGAGTGTTCATGCCAACAAACTGAAGACATCCAATCAAGTTAGCATAAGGTTGATTTGTGACAAGTTGACCGCCATTGTCAGAAGTATTCTTCGTAGAGCTCGCAAGACAAGGTGTGTTGGCTGAATGTGCAAATTCCATACCAAATTTTTGAATAGTATCTGCAATAAACTTTGACTGTCGAAGGAATAAAATACCTTTTGTACGGTTCCGTTGGATTTGAATGCCAAGACAAGAGTGAATCTCTCCAAGATCCACCATATCGAATGCAGAAGACAATAACTTTTTCACTTGCTGAAGAAATCCCAAATCATTGGAAACAAGGATGGTATCATCCACATAAAGAGCAAGAATCACAAAACTGCTACCTTGGCGTTTTATGTATAAGTTGGGGTCTGACGAGCAAGACATGAATCCTTTAGAGGTGAGAAAAAGATCAAATTTTGTATACTAGGCTCGCAAAGCTTTTTTGAGACAATATAGTGCCTTATGGAGTTGAGAAACAAGGTCTTCTTTACCTGGAATAACAAACCCTTCCTTCAGTGATAAGCACGTTATCATTATCCGTATCAACAGGCTGAGGCGGACAAACATGATTTCCAAGAACAACATCGGAGAGTTCATCGCCTTCAAGAATTAACAACATCTTTGCTTTCCAGCCTGGAAATCCTTGACCTTGGAAAGGAGGAATAGAGCGCTGGCCAGAAGGAAATCCGTTGATGAGAATATTCATAGCCATATCTTGTTGCGAGAAGACGTATAAGATAAGATCGCAGAATCTGCACACCATATATGGTGAAGGCCGCAATTGAGAATGAGAGAGATATGAGTACTTCGTTCTATCAACGATAAACGTAAGAAGGATGCTCAAGGAACGTCCAAAGATGTGAGAGACGTCACCCAAAAAAGGCAGGGTAAAGGAGATGTTAATAATAAACGAGTCCTCAAAATAGAGTGGTGTGAGACGCAAGATTGACGGCCACAATACGAATATCAAAAAGCTAAATCTTCTCGAAAAAATTAATGCCAAAATAAGAAAAACGATCGCGGACGCTTCACGAAGAAGTAGGACGAAGAAAGCTGCGTCAAGCTCAATTGCAGTAAAAACAGTATAACTTTCTGCTGCGAACTCCGATTGACGCAAACCTAGAAATCAAATCGAAGAGCTCGAGGAGACGAACAAGTTTTGGATGAAAAGCTCCATTGCGCTATGCTCCATTGCGCTTTTCCCGTTTCTCCAAATTTTGAGTAGAACAACAAGAAAAATTGAGATGAAGTTCAAGGTGTCATTAACAAGAAAACGTAATCAACGATTAGATTGATTAGAAATAAATGCCACATAAAACACTAATCATATTCTTCTTAACACAAAACAACCACAGTTAACAAGAATCAACGCTTAAAAAAAAAAATTTGTAACAATTTTGAATCGTACATAAGAATTGCATACACATACTGTTGTCACCATGAATTGAATCGGCGCGTGATCATTACCGCTCTGATACCATGTTGAGATGTAGAGATAAAGAGAGAGAGACGAGACAAGAGACACACCATATACGCTCCCAAAGACTGATTCATATTGAGGACAAGATACAAATATATAGGTGAGACCAAGTTCAGTAGAGTGAGCCATATATAGCTCCAACAATTGAAGGAACACAAAGAATTGTATTGTATAATGTCTCTCTGGATGGGAGAAACCTATAATACAAGGCCTTTTGGAGGGGGGACCGGCTCCATGTAAATCCGGTCCTCAACTATTGTCAATAGCTTAATTTCTCTCTCTTTTGAAGTATTGTTCACGCTAACTAACTAGGTGTTATTCTTTTTGTTGCTCTCTCCACCCAAGCACTCTTATTATGCTCATTAGGAATCTATTCTAATGAAATGCTCACTATGTTCATGCTATTTTCTGCTACACACAAGCTACTAGGCCATTAAATGCTACACTGGTATCCAAGCACAAGGTTTCTCTTTTCGTGCTCAAGAATGGAGGTCCTCAAGCTAGCTATAAATGGTTGGTACTATTAATTGCAACTGAGGAATTAGAATAGGGATGTTTTAGCCTTGCAGTGTGCCTGCCTTTGTGCAGATAATGGAGCATCACCGTCAAGAGCTATGGTCTTAATGGTGGAGTCCTACGGGGATTTCCTTCGGCTTAAGCACTATTGAGCTATTAGAATCTTGAGAGGAGCCGATGATGTTTTGGTGTTGAATGACCCTCTCTTCTATTCCTTGCAATTAATGGTATTCGAGCCATGGGTACAGTAGCTTGAGTGCTTTTCTAAAGGGGTAAAGAGGAGTAACAACTAGGGATTGAAGTGCCAAAGTACACCTAATACACCTAAATGTTGTTAGAATGGCTGACAACAGTAAAGAGAGTGAAATTAATGTTGATAGCTTTGATTTTGCTAATGATCAGGCTGCTAATGATGCCCCTATGCTTGTTAACTACCTTGTTTCTAGGCTTCAACAAGCCATGGGAAATCCATCCCTCCAAAGTGAAGTGCAATGGCAGCTTTGTGCTCATGGGATCCTCCAAATTTCCCACCATGACAAGAGAGTACCTAGGAAGCCTCTTTGTAATACTCCCAAAAGAGGCTTCTCTCCAACTCGGGAAGAAGAAGAGGATCCATACGAAGGGCTCAAAAATTTTCTTCTTGATGATGCATCTTCTTCTCAAAGGAGCACTCAAGAGCCCCCTCCCGAAGGAACGAGACATAAGTGAGTCTCTTGTCACCTCGGTGGAGATGCTCCACAGAGACGGCGGGCTAAACGCTCTCCATCACCTCCTAAATGGAGAAGACCATCGCACACTTCTCCACACCAGAATTCAGAGAGGGCTGAAAAAAGGCAAGAGACTAAAAAGGAGAGAAAGATGTCACCCTCTTCTCCATCTTCTTCATCCTCTTCCTCTTATGAAGAAAGTGATGGCTCCGACAAGGAAGAAAAAGGTGAGAAATAGGTCACCCTCTCCTCCATCTTCCTCAAATTCTTCATATTTTGAAGAAGCTTTGGTGAAACTTCTGAACCATCAAAAAGAAGAGGCCATAGGAAATCCTATGCTGCGTGGAAGAGGTTGTAACAATCTCAAGAAGTTCAAAGAGGTAGGAAAGAGCATCTCTTTCCTTAAGGACAATGGCACCTTTGGTGCTACGGACAAAGTCTTGGCCTTTATCCAACAATTCAATGCGGCGTTTGGAGATGAGGGCTTCATGGAGTCCTCGAAGCTATGTCGTGTAGCTATGCACTTTCAAAAGTCCGCCAGGCAATGGTGGTGTAGCCTATGGGCAAACGTTGAAGCTCCACGACCATGGAAATCTTTAAGAGCTTCCATTATGAAGCAGTTTTTGGCAATCAAGGCCAATGACAAAGTAATCACCGAATGGAGAAGGTTGAAGCTCTTTCCCTATGAATCTATCTATACTCTTTATTATGCAGCTTAAAATTTTGAAGGAAGGAGAGAGTCTCCACATGTCACACTCTGGCTCATTTCAAAGAAAACTTTTGGAAAAATTTCATTTGAAATGTAAAAGTGAAGAGTTAAGTACTTAGATGGTAAAAAATGAAAAGACTTTCTTATTGATTGATTGCTGATAATATTGTTACCATATACATGTGGTAGTGATGTGTGTGAACACACTAGGACCGCCGGGGCATATTTTCCCTCTTTAGGAGGTTTTTTCCCCTGAGCATTGTATATACGCCCATCACTCTAGGGCTATCTATCTTTCCATTGCACACTAAGTAAAAAACTCTCTATTGTGTGCCTTTAGCTTCCTTCGTCTTCTCTGAGCTATGTGTGTTTCTCTGCAACCCTAATTCCAACAATGGATATCAGAGCAGGTCACGTCCTCCCGGGCTTAGTCGCCAGCTTCTCCAGCACACGCCTGCTCACTTTCTCCAATTTCAGTGAGCTTAGGCGAGTGTTCGTAGGTCGAAAAATATTTTGGGAGAGCTCGTAGAGTGTGTCTGCTCAGAATTTTGATTTGGGCCCATTTCGGCCTTCGTTTCCACTACAGGCAGTACTGCACAGGCTATTTCGTCATTTTGTAGAGAATTTCTGTTAGTCTCATTTTCTGCATAAGAGGTGGCTTATAGTCTTCTACGGTTTGTGCTATATAGCACAGGTTGTTCCCGCTCTGTTTCTCCTATTTTCGGACAATTTTCACATCAGGTGCAGCATTTACCATGGCTGACAACAACAACACAGATGTGTTCAAGATGTTTGCTGCCGAGGACAGGTTGGATGGGGACAACTACCCTATGTGGGCTTATATGATGCAACATGTTCTTGTGTCAAAGGGTGTCTGGAACAATGTGCAGGGCATTGATGTACGTCCTGGTTCTGAGGATGTAGGCGATGTTGACGATGTTGCAGGTCTTGCTGCAAGGATTGCAGCTGTTAGAGTTGTTTTGACTATGACAGAACAAGCTCGTTGGGATGTTAAGGATGCGCAGGCTCATGCATTGATTGCGTTGTCTGTGAAGCGCACCATTGTTCCTCACATCTGTTCAACAAAATCTGCAAAATAGGCTTGGGATATTTTAGCAAGTCTTTATGCAAGCCGCAGTGAGGCTAAAATTGCTTTGCTACGTAAAGAGCTGGAGTCGAAGATTATGCATGAGGAAGATGATATGGACACTTTCCTTACTAGTGTCAAGGATATCAATGAGCATCTTATTTCTGTAGGTGAAGTCATTTCAGAAAGTTCCCTTGTGCAGACTGTTCTTGATGCCTTACCAGATTCCTACCAGACTTTTGCTAGTACTTGGAGACTGATGACCCAAAGAAATCCTGAAGTTTTCAAGTTTGATGCATTATGCACATTGCTGTTGCAAGAGTCACTTTCTAGAAAAAACAGGACTAGGCAGCGTGTAGTTGAACAAGCTTTTATTGCTTCTCAAAGAAAGGGTGGTAACAGTAATGCAGCCACTTCTTATGGTTTTGCTGCAAGTGGCAAAAATTCTGTTCCTAATGCTTTTGCTGGCAGTACTTTGTCTGGCAATTCTGGTGATAAGGGCAAAAAGAAGATGCGTTGCCACTATTGTAAAGCCAATGATCAGTTGATCAAGTCGTGTCCTAAGTTGAAGGCCAAAGAGGCTAAGAAGAAAGAGGGTGGTTCCACTGCAAATGCTAGTTCCACTACAAATGCAGCCATTGTTGAGTCTTCTGTGAAAGGAGACTGTGTTGCTGATGTTGATGCAGAATGGGCTTTTAGTGCAGAGTGCAGTTACAATCCTACTGTCCATGATGCATGCTTGTCAGTTGCTGCAGATTCACATGTGTGGTATTTCGACAGTGGTGCTACACAGCACATTACATCACATCGTGAATTGTTTACCTCTCTCGAGTATGTCCCTCATGGGAATTCAGTCACTTGTGCCAACAACGCCTCTTATCCAGTTCAAGGAGTTGGAAAGATTGTGCTCACTACTGCTAATGGTAGTTCCTTCACACTTGTTGATGCACTTTATGTACCTGGGATCAATGAGAATCTCTTGTCTGTATCCGCACTTGCTAGACTTTGACTTGTAGTCAAATTTGTGGATGACAGATGTACAGTTCATGATCTCAGTTTTGGTGATGAAATTGTTGCATCTGGGCTTTTGTGCCGTGATCTGTATAAGATCACTTTGTATGACAAGTGTGGATAAAATTTTGCAAATGCTGTTGCAGATTCAAGGGATATTTCGGATGCAAAACCTTGGCATGCACGTTTTGTTCATCTGAATTTTTCCAGTTTGCTACGTTTGCAGAAATCTGATATGGTTGCTTCTTTGCCACCTCTTGAAGCACCTGTCAAACATGTTTGTGAAGGCTGTATTTTGGGTAAGATGCAGCATTTTAAATTTCCAAAGGATGGTTCAATTCGGTTCGGGCCACATGCAGGTTGTAGCTTGTGCATAGTGATGTTTGTGGGCCCATGCAAACTCCGTCCTTGGGCAATTACCTGTACTTCGTGACTTTCATTGATGATTACTCCAGGCATGCATGGGTATTTTCGCTTAAAGCGAAGTCCGAAGTTTTTATGTGCTTCAAACAATTTCTGGCTATGGCTAAAAATGTCTCGAAATGTACTATGGGCACCCTCCGTTCCGATCGAGGGGGGGAGTATATGTCTCATGAATTTAATGCATTTCTGGCTAATCGTGGGATAAAACACCAATGTACAGTGCCTTATACACCTCAGCAAAATGGTGCTGCTGAGAGGAAAAACAGGTCACTGACGGAAATGGCACGATGTATGGTCAAAAGTCAAGCTTTGCCGCATTCTTTTTGGCTTGAGGCCATCATGTGTGCCACTTATGTACTTAACAGGTGTCCTACGAAAGCTTTGCAGTCTATTACTCCATATGAAGCATGGCATGATAGAAAGCCTTCTATTGAGCACATGCGTGTTTTTGGTTGTTTGGTATATGATTTGGTGCCACAAGTGTAACGCAGAAAACTGGATGATAAGGCCGTCAAATGTATTTTTGTTGTTTATAGTGCTGAAAGCAAAGGTTACAAGTTGTATCATCCGCAAACAAAACGTATTCTGGTTTCTCGGGATGTAGTGTTTGTGGAAGATTTTGTTCAGCCCTTGCTGTCATGTACACATGACATTTATGACACTTTGTTGCCTCTTTTCAGTGGTGGAAATACGAATGTAAGTTCCAATGAGGCAAATGTACAGACTATGGGGGTTTCTAAAAATGTTTTAGATCAGCCTATTACTGATGCATATATACATGATGTACTTGATGTGGAAAGGGCTGAAAATGAGCAGGCTAGAGGTATGCCAAAATGAGCAGGCTAGAGGCGTGACAGTAAATTGGATGTGGAAAGGGCTGAAAATGAGCAGGCTAGAGGTATGCCAAAATGAGCAGGCTAGAGGCGTGACAGTAAATTGGATGTGGAAAGGGATGAAAATGAGCAGGCTAGAGGTATGCCAAAATGAGCAGGCTAGAGGCGTGACAGTAAATTGGATGCACCTTTGTCAGGTCGTACTTGTTCAGGCTCTCGCCATGCATCTTATGCATCAGATTGTTATGCTTTGACTGTATCTAGCTTACATGATGTTGAGGATCCTCTGTCTTTGATGAAGCACAGAATTCAAAAAATTGGATGGCTGCCATGCAATCACAATATGATGCACTTATAGAGAATGACACATGGACTTTATGTGATTTGCCTTTTGGCAAAAAGGCCATTGGTACGAAGTGGGTTTACAAGTTGAAATGCAAACCAGATGGTGAGATCGATCGCCATAAGGCTCCACTTGTTGCAAAGGGTTATGCACAGCAAAAAGGCATAGATAATAAAGAGACTTTTGCTCCCACTTGTCGTATGACTACTATACGTCTTCTATGTGCATTGGAAGCTCATTTTGGTTGGGATGTACATCAATCAGACATTGTTACTTCTTTCTTGAATGGTGACATATTTGAGGAAGTTTATGTTTTTGAGAGAGAAGGAGAGAGCACAGAAGTAGAACCCCAAAGTGTGTAGAATACACACATGAGATGATGTATATATAGAGGGGACCTGGGTGCCATATATAGAGAAGCCATATATTGAGTAGCTTCACATATAAGCTCAACACCCCCGCTCAAATAAGAGTCCCTAACTGTGGATGAAAAAACCCTTGGGGGATCAAGGGAAAAACCCACAGCTCTATATACACCCACCATTATATTATAAAAATCATTGAATATACAAATGTTTACGAGGAGCTACATCACTCCTTTTACAATGAATGTTTTATGAGGAGTTACATTACTCCTATCAAATACAATAATGAATACAAAGGTTCAATAAAGAGGGGTAAAAGCTATCAATTAGCTTGCAATCAAAAGTGTCTCCTTGAATTTGCTGTGTAGCTTGTCATCAATATCGCATCACCAAACATGTCTTCATGTTGTCATCAATATGGCATCACCAAACATATCTTCATAAATCTTTTATTGTCACCAAGTTTGTCTTCATAAAATCAATTCTTTGATCAATCCTACATAGATCATAGACTCCAAAAAAAAACATGTCATGAAAATTATTAGCATTGTTAATGAAATAATTACATTCACAATGCCATAAGAGATGGTTCGCGACGCCACTCTTTTGACGACATATATACGCACGACAACATATGGTACATAAAGTATAAACGTAAAAGTACAAAATGTGTGATTACGTGATACAAATGATATGTGTATATACTACATAAAACAACATTTATCAATGTAGTGATCAATGAATACCATCAAAGTATTAACAAAATATCATCAATATATCAATAAAAATGAATAAATGATCATGGTATCAACGAAAAGCATCATGATATCACCGAGAATAATCATTGTATCAACGAAACAACGTCATGGTATCACCGAGAATAACCATGGTATCAACGAAACATCATCATGGCATCACCGAGAATAACCATGGTATCAACGAAACAACATCATGGTATCACCGAGAATAACCATGGTATCAACAAAACATCATCATTGTATCAACAAAAATCACCATGGAATCAACGAAATATCATCATGGAATCACCGAGAATAACCATGGTATCAAAGAAATATCATCATGGCACCACTGAGAATAACCATGGTATCAATGACATATCATCATGGTATCAACGAAAATCCCCATGACCAAAGTATTAACAAAACATCATCATGGTACCATCAAAATCACTATGGTATCAATGAGAAATTATCAATAAAACGACGTAAACTATATCTCTAAAAGAATAATTATACGAGAATCAACAAACGAGTATATCATATAACAAAAGATCATGTACCAATAGTAGCTCGATAGAATTTGGACGATCATCAACGGCTCGACTGAATCGGAACGATGTGTAACTGGCTTCTACAGCAAAGTTACGTCAGTAATAAATATATGATTGATGAAGAAAAATGTGATTGAGAAGTTTTCAATTATGAGAAAAATCAAAAGCAAAAAGTGAAATTTTGATTTTCAAACATATTCGCAGTCCGAAACAATAACCCAAAATCGGTGCAGAATTTAGAGAAACTTTCTTCTGCAAAGTTATAGAACACATCGATTCCAATCCCCATCGCGGGTAGTTTCTTCTGCAAAGTTTTAGACCACATCGATTCCGGTCTCTCACGCGGGTAGTTTCTCCAAAATCGTTTTCAATAAGCAGAAAAATAAAAAACAAAAAACGGAAATTGCTTTTTAGGTATGTACGCAGTCCGCGAACGATAACTCAAAATCGGTGCAGAATTTGAAAACACTTTCTTCTAAAAAGTTGTAGAACACATCGATTCCGGTCTCCATCGTGGGTAGTTTCTGCAAAATCATTTTCAATAAGCAGAAAAATCAAAAACAAAAAGCAAAAATTGCTTTTCAAGTATGTAAGCAGTCCGCGAACGATAACTCAAAATCGGTGCAGAATTTGAAAACACTTCTTTCTGCAAAGTTGTAGACCACATCGATTCCAGTTTCCTATCGGGGTAGTTTCTGCAAAATCGTTTTCAATTAGCAGAAAAATCAAAAACAAAAAGCGGAAGTTGCTTTTCAGGTATGTACGTAGTCCGCGAACGATAACTCAAACTCCGTGCAGAATTTGAAAACACTCTTTTCTGCAAAGTTGTAGACCACATCGATTCCAGTCTTCCTTGCGGACAGTTACTGCAAAATCGTTTCTAATTAGCAGAAAAATCAAAAACAAAAAGCGGAAGTTGCTTTTCAGTTATGTACATAGTCCGCGAACGATAACTCAAAATCGGTGCAGAATTTGAAGAAACTTCCTTCTGCAAAATTGTAGACCACATCGATTCCGGTCTCTCTCTCAAGTAGTTTCTGCAAAATCGTTTTCAATTAGCAGAAAAATTAAAAACAAAATGCGAAAGCTGTTTTTCAGGTATGTACGCAGTCCGCGAACGATAACTCAAAATCGGTGCAGAATTTGAAAACACTTTCTTCTACAAAGTTGTAGACCACATCGATTCCGGTCTTTCGCGAGTAGTTTCTACAAAATCGTTTTCAATAAGCAAAAAAATCAAAAACAAAAAGCAAAAATTGCTTTTCAAGTATGTACGCAGTCCGCGAACGATAACTCAAAATCGGTGCAGAATTTGAAAACACTTCTTTCTGCAAAGTTGTAGACCACATCGATTCCGGTTTCCTCCGGAGGTAGTTTCTGCAAAATCGTTTCTAATTAGCGGAAAAATCAAAAACAAAAAGCGGAAGTTGCTTTTCAGGTATGTACACAGTCCGCGAACGATAACTCAAAATCGGTGCAGAATTTGAAGAAACTTCCTTCTGCAAAATTGTAGACCACATCACTTCCGGTCTCTCTCTCCAGTAGTTTCTGCAAAATCGTTTCCAATTAGCGGAAAAAATAAAAACAAAAACGTACTGCTCTGATACCATGTTGAGAGAGAAGGAGAGAGCACAGAAGTAAAACCCCAAAGTGTGTAGAATACACACATGAGATGATGTATATATAGAGGGGACCTGGGTGCCATATATAGAGAAGCCATATATTGAGTAGCTTCACATATAAGCTCAACATATGTAACACAGCCTCGCGGTTTTGTCATAAAAGGACAAGAGGACAAAGTGTGTAGATGTAAGAAGGCTTTGTATGGGTTGAAGACATCTCCTTGTGCTTGGTATGAGAAAGCTGACACTCATTTGGTCAAACAAGGCTTTCGTAACAGTCCAACAGAAAGCACATTGTATGTAAAGCGTGAGGGTGATGTACTTCTCATTGTGGTTCGTTATGTTAATGATTTGTTGATCACTGGACCAAATGAGAGACATATTGCTGAATTTAAGGCTGATTTGAATGCTACTTTAAAGATGATAGATTTGGGGTTGTTGCATCATTACTTGGGTATACAGTTTAAGCAGTGTGATGGTGGTATTGCCTTGTGTCGGAAAAGTTACATAGAGACATTGCTATGTAAGTTTGGACTTGAGGATTGCAAACCTATTGCCACTCCCATGGAAACAGGTTCGAAGTTGAATCTACATGATGCTAGCGATCCTGCTGATGTCACTCTTTATCAAACTGTTGTTGGCTGCCTCATTTATGTATGCAACACGAGGCCGGATATTCAGTTTGCAGTCCTACAGGTCAGTAGATTTATGCATAGCCCAGGGTTTAAGCATTGGCAGGCTGTCAAGAGAATTTTCCGCTACCTTAGTGGAACTTTACATCTCAAACTTAGTTTTATCCCAAGGGGGGATCATGGCCGCCAGACATACATGCTTTTTCAGACTCAGATTGGGCTGGTTGTTTTGACACGCGAGTGTCCACAAGTGGTTTTTGTTTCATGCTTGGCAATTCATGTATATCATGGCTGAGCAAGAAGCAACCTATTGTGGCCACTTCGAGTTGTGAGGTTAAGTACAGAGCAGTCTTCACAGCTACTACGGTTGAGTGTGTATGGCTCAGACGCTTTATGGCTGATATGGGTGTTGGACAAGACACTGCCAACACTATCTACACTGACACTCAGAGCGCATTGGCAGTTGCGAGGAACCCAGTTTTTCATGCTCGCACAAAGCACATTGAGGTTCATTACCACTATGTCAGGGAGAGGCTCTTAGCAGGACAAATTATCTTGGCTTATGTGCCAACACAGGACAACCTTGCAGATCTTTTCACAAAGGCATTGTCTTGTGAGAAGATTGAAGCTTTCCGCAAAGGTTTGGGCTTACTCCCCTTTGTGGACTGATCCTGTCCTCAAGGCATGGCACTTCCCTTTACACATGTGCCAGCTCTCGTTCATCGTATCACTCCAGGGGGGATTTGTTACTAACTACATGTGGTAGTGATGTGTGTGAACACACTAGGACCGCCAGGGCATTTTTTCCCTCTTTAGGAGGTTTTTTCCCCCAAGCATTGTATGAATGCCTATCACTCTAGGGCTATCTATCTTTCCATTGCACACTAAGTGACAAACCCTCTATTGTGTGCTTGAGCTTCCTTCGTCTTCTCCAAGCTGTGTGTGTTTCTATGCAACCCTAATTCCAACAAATATAAAGTCAAAAGATTAGAACTTAGTCTTGGGAATTCAAAGTCAAAAAAGTAGTACTCTATCTACATTTATAATATTTATAGTTCTTGGGAAGGCCATGGAGTGTCACTTCTGTCCTCAAATGTCAAGGGTGACCACTGAATACTTCTTTTCTTAAAGCCATTTGAAGAGTAGCTCTACTTTGCATTTTGAAGGCCATGAAGAACTCCCCTCTACGTGTCAACCAATTAACCTCTCTCAACACGCTTGCACAATGAACCTCTCTCAACACGTTTTCACAATGAACCTTCCATGCGGTGAATGATCTTCGATCTCAGCACATCCATGTTAGTGTGTTTGTGTGTGTGTGTGTGTGTGTGTGTGTGTGTGAGAGAGAGAGAGAGAGAGAGAGAGAGAGAGAGAGAGAGAGAGAGAGAGAGAGAGAGACCCGTTGCAGGTGTGTGTATGAGAGATAGAGTTCGCGTGCCATTTGTTGTGGTATTGGAGCGTTTTGGAGGTCTTCCACATTTGCATTGCATTAATGAAGTGCAATAAGTTCACCAATTCATCCATGGAAGTCTAATAATTTGTTGTGGATGTCTTAGACACATTGTGTGTATACATGTGCGTGTGCGCGCGTGGGTACGTGTGTGTGTGTGTGTGTGTGTGTGTGTGTGTGAGAGAGAGAGAGAGAGAGAGAGAGAGAGAGGGCTCTCACACTGGAACTAGAGTCACAGGAAAGGGAGAATAAACATTAATCTTACATCAACAATCGATGAAATTTGCAATCGAGAATCAAGAATTGACAATTGACATCTACAGAATCCAGAATCGTTGTAATAAAAAGTTTTAATCCAATGAATCCAAGGTAGAAAGCGTGCATACCCAAGGCAGGAGCGGACCTCAACAAATGGTAAAGGAGGACAATGGGAGGCAACTCCAACAACTCTTTGATATTTTTGAAGGTTTTTACGCTACATTTTTGTGAGCTTGGTGGTTTCCTTCGGGTTGACTTAGAATTTAAAAGTAAACCTCAAAATTTATAGGTAGGATTACACATAGCCTAGATTTTTTCAACTGCATAAAGGCAAATTAGAATTTTTGAGGCAAATCATAAAAATTTGTAAGAGGGGTTACACTAAATTGAGTTGAAGTGCAATGTTTTTTCCCAAAAACATGAAAAACTTGGGTATGAGATAGGGGTAACTTTATTATATTTGAAGGCTTGTACACTCAATTTTTTAATACTTTGTACGTATAGAGATAATTTTCTAAATCTATAGGTGAGATTACACTAGGTCTAGGTTTTCCCGAGCATTTGTCTATACTATGACTTTTCCCAAAAAAACAAATTAGAGGCAGATTTACTATAAAATTTGAAGGTTTTTGCTTTAAACTTCTTTGCACTTTGTAGATTCTTAAACTTTGATTTAGTTTTCTGAACTTTGTAGTTTCTTTTAACTTTGGAGGTGGTCTTTCAATTTAAAAGTTAAGGTTGTGATGTTAAGTGTCATTCTTTTTGCATCCACGGCTTAGTTGGAGCATGGCGATGTTGTATTTTTTATGTTTCTAATTCAGTATCATTGAGTGAGTGCTACTGAAAACAAAAAAAATTAAAAATTAGAGGTAAATCTTGAAATTTGTAGGTGGAATTACACTAAACCTATGTTTTTTTTGCAATGTTGTGGGTGTCCTAATCTTCAAATTACATTTTACAAGTGTGTGGCCTGTCAGAGAGAGAGAGAGAGAGAGAGAGAGAGAGAGAGAGAGAGAGAGAGATGCCCCTTTCCTTGGCACCCAATCCATTCTCTCTCTTTCTTTGCCTTGGCATCCATAACCCCCCCCCCCCCAAAAGCCCTTTCCTTATGTCACATGGAAGGGGCCTTTAAGGTGCATAAGATATAGTTGAGAAATTTGTATGTTTACAAAAGCAAAAACAAACTCTCTCCTGAAGATCTTGAGCGTTATCACAAGGATAACCGTTGTTTCAAGTGTGAGGACCAAGGGCATTTGTACCACGCTTGTCCCCAAAAGAACACCTGCCATCAGTCTCTTAGAGCTTCCTTGGTTGAAATCCAAGAAGAGGAATCTCACCACAAAGACTTTCCTCTATGCCATGCTTGGGGAAAGGTAAGATCGAGAACATGATGCTTTTATTCTCTTTGACCCTTGTTCTACTCACAATCTCATATCCACAGAGTTGGCCACCAAGATAGGCATCCAAACCTATGAGATGGGAGATTTCCTACCCGCAGACGGTCTTTCAAGGGGCAAGAATCTTTAGTCACTCCCTTAATTGGGAAATTGAGGCTCCATGTCCAAAGCTATGTGGACAAAGAGGACTTCTTTATCTCTCCTCTCAAGCATGAGGATGTAATCCTAGGGGCACCATGGTTTGACCGCATTGTTAAATTCCTTCAAAGGAGAATCTACTTTTGGTTCAGGGAAAAAGATATGTACATAGATGCCAAAGAAATGGATAACACCATACCCATTGTAAATACACAAGCTTTCAATAAGTCAGTAAAGAGCTCTATTTTCGTGTACATGATTTTCGTTAAAGATTCTCAAAATGATCCTAATGCTTTAGCAAAAGAAAATATAAACAATCACAAGGAATTAGAGTTATTTAATTTCCTCAAGGGGTTTCAAGATGTCTTTATTGATGACATCCCTTATGAACTATCTCCTAAATGCGGCAATGATGACCATGCAATTGAACTTCTTCCAAGAAGTTCACCGCCTAATAAACCTCCTTATAGAGTTTCTCAAGCTCAACAAGAGGAGATTACGGGGAAAATGTATGAGTTAGTTGAGAAGGGCATGGTTAGGCCTAGCGCATCTCCATTTTGCTCACCCGTATTACTAGTGCAAAAGAAAGACGGCACATATCCTATGCGTGTCGACTATAGAGCACTAAATATGATCACTATCAAGAATAGGTTTCCCGTTCTAGAGGTAGAAGACCTATTTGATAAGCTACAACGATTGACCTACTTCAGTAGGATTGACCTAACAAGTGTCTACCTTCAAATAAGGATAGTTGATCAAGACATTGTAAAGACAACATTTCGCACTATGTTTGGTCTTTACAAATACATTCTCATGCCTTTTGGCTTGACCAATGCACCAACCACGTTCAATCACTTCATGGAGAAGCTATTCAGGCCTCACCGACCCTTTACTGGAGTGTTCTTTGATGATATTATCATCTACTCTAATTCACTTGACGGACACAAGCAACACTTCCACGTAATATTTCAAGTCTTAGGAGAGAATAAACTTTATGTTAATCCAAAGAAAAACGAGTTTTTCTTACAAGAGATTCAGTATTTAGGTCACATTATCTCTCAAGATGGCATCCAAATGGATCCATCAAAGTTAGAGGTAATAAAAGGATGGCCTAAACCAAGGAATCCTCATGAACTAAGAAGCTTTATAGGTATGTGTGCATACTATAGGTGCTTCATAGAAAAGTTCTCACAATTTGCAGGACCATTAAATGACCTAACAGGTATGTGTTCATACTATAGATGCTGCATAGAAAAGTTCTCACAAATTGAAAGACCATTAAATGGCCTAACAAAGAAAAATGTTAGGTATACATGGTCTGCCAAGGAGAACAATGCTTTTGAAAAGCTTAAAGAAAAGCTTATCTCTCAACATGTGCTTACACTACCGGATCTCTCAAAGCCATTTGAGGTCCAATGTGATGCTGGTGGTGATCATTTCCTTGGAGTCGAAGGCCATAGCCTATGAAAGTCGAAGGCTCGACCCTGTTGAGCAAGCTCTAGGTATATATGCAAAGGAACTCCTCGTAATTCTACATGCCTTAGACTAATGGAAGCATTATTTATTGGGTACTCCATTCATTCTGCGGATAGATCACCAATGTCTTAAGTACTTCATGACGCAGACCAAGCTCTGCGACAAAACAAATGAGGTGGGAAAATTTTCTTTTGCAATTTCATTTTCATATTGGTCACATTGTTGGCAAGCATAATCAAGTAGTCGATGCACTCTCAAGATGGCCGAGAGTGAATGCACTTTCCATAGCAACTCACAATGATCTATCTTCTATGATAGATGAGTACGCTATTGATACCAATTTTAGAGATTTGATTTCAGCCCTTGCATTAGGGAAGGAAGAGGAACCATTTACTTTACAAGATGGTTATCTTCTCTATGGCAATAGACTATGTGTTACTAGCTCACTACCTGAGAAAGTAATGTATGAATCTCATGCTCCTCCTTATGCAGGGCATAGAGTAATTCAGTCTACCCTAAAACGGATTGAAACATATTTCTATTGGCCTACCATGAAAGCAAACATACAAGAGTATGTTTCTAAATTTGTGGTATGCCAAAAAACAAAGTTTGATAGAGGGAAGCAACCTAGATTGCTTCAACCTTTGCCAATCCCTAATTCACAATGGGAGAGCATATCCATGGATTTTATCTTTGGATTGCCTAAGTCTATCCATGTGAATACGGGAATATGGACGACAATAGACAGGTTCAGTAAACAAGCTCATTTTATACTTGTCAAAAAGACTATTAAATCCCATCAAAGGGCAACCCTCTTCATTTCACAAATCTGCAAGTACCATGGCTTGCCCTACAAACCTCCCTCTTCCTCTCTCTCCCTTCTCGGCACCCACTTTCTCTCCCTCATGCACTCCTTCTCTCTCGCTAACAACTTGATCTCTCTAGCTCTTGTCATGGCCACATGACCACAGATGGCCCGGAAATATCTCTCTCTCTATCTCCTGCGTGGCCTACAAGAGTCCGAACAGACACTCTCTCTCTAATATCCTCTCTCTCTCACCCACACACCCCCTTACTGGACACCCTCAGCCAAGAGCGGCTTTGAGCACCCACCCCCTTCTCTCGCTTTCTCTCTCGTTCTCCCGCTACACTGAGCCCATAGCCGCATGCGAACTCTCTCTCTCCCATATTCTTATCCACACACACCACGCCCCCTCTCACTTCCTCTCTCGCTCTCTATGCAAGCCAATAGCCCAAACAATATTCCCTCTCTCTCCCCCGCCTGCTCGCCTCACCCATCCCTTGGCAGGCCCGAGCCTCTCATTGAACCTCTCTCTCTCTCTCTCTCTCTCTCTCTCTCTCAGCCGTTTTTTGACCTAGTAGACAGCAGTTCACTCTTTTGACCATAACTTGCTCATCCGAACTCCGATTTAGGTGATCTATAGCCTCAATCGAAGAGCACGAAGCCCTCTACGCATTGATGTAAAGACAGAATTTTTCTGTGTAATGGAAGACTTTGCTGTAACAGAATCTCAGAACTGAAAAAACTGTCAAAACTTTGCGTTTTTGTTGCCGACTTGAAGGCAATGTCAGACAAAACTCGCAAGGGTGGAAAAGCCACACTCGCCATGGAGAATGATGCAAAATCTCCAAGGAATTTGGATGCTAATCCAACCACATCATCTACCACAACGGAAGCAATGATCATGGCTTACTTGATCTCGTTACAAGAAACCGTCAACAGACAAGGTGAAGAGTTGCGCGCACTTGCAATGGAGAATGGTACTTTAAGAGTTCTCGTTGTGGAGAATGAGCACCTCAAGAAGGTTCTTGAAATGCAAACAACACGCTTGATGCATCTTGAGACTGAAGTTCAAGAATGTAAACGCTCTCTTGTTGACATGAATGTATTGAAAGAGCGCTTGAGCAAAGTTGAGAGTGATCATGTATTGAAAGAGGAAACAATAGATACAATACGACATGATGTATGTGAGATGAGAAATGCATCCAAATCATGGGCTGATATATGTAAGGATAATGTGGTTTCTACATCTCCTATCACGCAAGCCATTGTCCAAGCAAAGAATGTAGAGAATGTGGACACTCAAGAATTGCACGAACGACAAAAACGCTCAAAGAACATCGTCATTCGTGGAATCAAGGAGGAAAGCATGGAAACACCCCAATCTCTTGCAGTTGCTATTGAAGAGTTTTTTGCTACACACTTTGGCATGTCAGGAATCATGGCTTATGGTGCACATCAAGTTGGAAAACAAGGAGTCCCTCGCTCGGGAGAAAGACCTATTGTATGTACCATGGCTGATGAGGTAAAGAGAAAGATCATCCTTGACAATGGTTGGATCTACCTCAAAGGAACGGGTTGTAATGTATATGAGGATCGCACTCTTATGCAACAAAATGTACGTCGCAAAGCATATGAGGAAAGAAGCAAGAAGGTTGAGGTATTATCTCATGAAGAGAAGCCACTTGAGGAGGATGCAAGTCCACCCAACAAATAGGGACACATGATCTATGAGACCAACTCACGCTTGCGAATAAGCTTTTGGAATTGTAACGGGTATCCATGGAATGCGGGAATTGGCATTGATGAGCTTACCAATGACTCCGATGTGATACTTCTTGTCGAAACATGGGAGCATGATGCGCAACGAATTCTTGGATTTGACAAATACGATGTGCATTCTTTGATGTGGGCAAAAAATGCAAAGCAACGAAGAGGCCAAGGAGGCGTAGCATGTATGACCAAAAAAGGTTTGAAAGATGTTTCCATTGTCAAAGAAGATAAGTATAAACGCTACTTATGGCTGAAAATCAGCCCACCAAATGGTCAAGTCATGTTTGTGGCCGGTTGCTACATTCCTCACTATGACTCCAACTTTTATGCTTGCTTGAATATGGATAAAGATCAGCCCTTTGTTGAACTAGAGGAAGACATTGCTCATTACAAGGATCAAGGTGAAGTCATTGTTTTTGGAGACATGAATGCTCGCACAAATATGCTACAACACGACACACAACAAGTAGACATGCCGCATGTCTCAAGAAGAATGGATGACTCATACATGTATAATCGAAGTTCTAATGATGCAAAAGAAGTGGATCACTATGGAAAGTCACTTCTACATATGTGCAATAGTACCGGAGTGCTCATTGCAAATGGTGTATCTCTATGGCAAGGCACCAATGACTTTACATGTAGAAAGCACAACGGTGCTAGCGTGATTGACTATATGTTGTTCTCGGAAGCCACTCTAGAATGCATACAAAGCTTTACACTTGGTGAATGGAATCCGGAATCGGATCATAGGATGTTATGTATTGACCTCAAGTGTGATAAACGGCCCGAGCATGTAGCCTCCAATCATGATGTGAATCATTTGTACCTACGTCTAGACTTCAAACGAGCACTTATATATGCTGATATGGTGGACCAAATGTTAAGCATGATAGAGCATCAAGAGAGCCCAACATTAGAATGCAAGTGGAAAGTTTTCAAAGAAGTAATTTTCTCTTGTGCGAAGGAATGCTTTTCGGTGAAACACATGTCTTGCAAAAGGTCTAAGAAGGGTAGCACCAAGAAGAAATGGTTTGACATGGAATGTAGTCAAGTCCGAAAACACTTGCTAAGATTGGATGCAATCAAAGACAAGGAAGTTTACTTGGAATGTTTACACACATACAAAGCACTTGTTCAAAAGAAGAGGAGAAGGTGGGAAGTCGAAAAACAACTTCTTTTAGCACAAGAGAAAGCACATGCATGTGGCAAGTTTTGGCAAAATCTAAAAGGCAAGCGCGTTGAGAGCTTTGGTGACTTGACTCTTGAGGATATGTATATGCATTGTAAGAATCTCTATGAGCAACCCAATGTTGATAAGATGGAGTGTTGTAGCTCCCTTCCGTTTATGTCTCCCTTCTTTACCATTGAAGATGTATGCCGCGCGCTTGAGAAACTTGCTACTCGTAAGGCAGGTGACCTTCAAGGTGTCAAGGCTGAAATGATTAAATGGACAAGCAAGAAAACACGATATTGGATATGCGACATGTTTAACCTTGCACTTCAGTATGGCATGCCTCATGATTGGAGTGCAAATTGGATCAAACCTTTGCACAAAGGAGGAGATGTAAACAATGTGAACAACTATCACACTATAATGGTTGGTTCTTTAATGGCAAAGTTATTTGGATGTATCATGGAGATGAAGATAAGTAAATGGGCTGAAAAGAATGGCAAACGTGCACTTGGCCAAGCAGGTTTTCGAAAGCATCATAGCACTATCGATCACCTTGTCACTCTTCGAGTTCTTATGGAAGCGTCTCGATTGAAAGGAAAAAAGTTGTATTGTTGCTTTGTGGATTTCAAGAAAGCTTTTGACATGGTACCGCGAGGAAATCTTTGGAGACGTATGCAAAGCCTTCAAGTGCCGAGAGAATTTATGCATGCAGTCTTTCGCATCTACCAAAAAGTGATATGTCGATTACGTATGGGAGATGGAATTTCAGATTTTTTTGCAAGCACTATTGGTGTCAAACAAGGATGCCCACTTTCCCCAACCCTCTTTGGGCTACTCATTGATGAATTGGAATGCATGGTTCTTGACTTTATGCAGCAAGAAGGCATAGAAGAGGTTAAGATTGGAAATGCGGTGATCATGATTTTGCTCTATGCTGATGATGTAGTGCTCTTGGCACATACCTTAGAAGATGCACAAAAGCTTATGAGTGTCTTGGAACGCTTTTGCCTACATAGCGGGCTGATCGTGAATGGATCCAAAACCAAGGTTATGCTTGTAAAGACCCTCAATGATGAAAATCCATGCATTGTATATAACAATGAGAAACTTGAAGTGGTAGATCACTTCAAGTACCTTGGCCTTGAGGTTCCATCCAATCATAAATGGAAGGATTGTGCAATGCGTCGCTTGGAAGCCGGAAAGAGGGCCTATTATGCATTTGAGAACATGTGCAATGCACGAGAGATCAAGTGTTGGGCTCTCAAAAAGTACCTCTTTGACACATTGGTGACACCGGTGCTTCTTTATGGAGTGGAGGTGTGGGGTGGAAGCATCGGGAAGTCTACTTGGAAAGAGTTTGAGAATGTCCAAAAGCGTTTTCTCACCAACTTTCTCCAAGTCAAGACACAAACACCCTACATGCTCTTACTTCTTGAGTCCGGATTGCTTCCCATTGAGGTCTTGGGCATGCAAAGGGTTGTGGAGTACATGCGTAAGACACAACGTAGCCCTTTGCATCGACTTCCTAGAATCCCATATGAAGCAAGTCAAATGGTTCAAAAGACATGCAAGAGCAAAATACTAAGTTCGGGGTGGATGCTTGATATCAAGAAATGGTTTGGAAGATGGGATGCATGTCACTTGGTCAAGGATGCGTCGATCGACTCCCAAGTTAATGAGGCCTTCTTACAACGCCAATGTATCACGGCTTGGGAGAAATCCGGAGGTTCTCGCTTCAGCCATTACACCACACACGTTGCCCCAAACTACAAATCTCTCTTCTTCTCGGAACGAGGTAACCGAACCCATTCCTACATCCTTGAGCCCATCCCGTTGAGTGCGATCCGCACCATTGCCTCCATTCGGCTTAGCTCCCATTCTCTACGCTGCGAGACAGGACGTTGGGGCACTGGCGAGGAGTTTCATCGACTTTGCACCTTATGTCCTCGTCAAGTGCGAGAGAGTGAGTACCACACACTACTTGAGTGCTCAGCTTTTGACCACATTAGGTCCTCTTTTCCCCATATATTCAGCCATGATCTCTCCCTACATACCTTCCTCTCCCAACCACGATGTGGACTCTCTATTGCGACGCTCATTTCAGCCATTTTTGAGCATTGAGAGTCACTTATGAACTCCACTCACACCACGTGACATGTTCATTTGGTCCCATAGGTCATATTTGACCTCCCAGGACGATAATAGAACTATCTATCTATCTATCTATCTCTCTCTCTCTCTCTCTCTCTCTCTCTCTCGTTGTCCACCCCTCGTTCTCCAGCCCGAAGGCACAGCAGATAAGATGCTCTCTCTCTCTTATGAAGGCACATCAGATAAGATGCTCTCTCTCTCTTATACAGGCACACACACACCCTCATCCTCTCCCTACCTCACCACCTCACCATCTCTCTCTCTCTCTCTCTCTCTCTCTCTCTCTCTCTCTCTCTCTCTCTCTCTCTCTCTCTCTCTCTCTCTCTCTCTCTCGCACGCGCGCGTGCTGTGCACACAGAGCCTGCATGCCTATCTCTCTCTCTCCCTTTTGGCTTGTGAAGGTGCAATAAACTCTCTCTCTCTCTCTCTCTCTCTCTCTCTCTCTCTATACACACACCACACACACTCACGCTTACACACACACACACACACACCCGTTGCTATAACACACACACATACACCATCCCCCCCCTACTACTCATCCTCCCGTAGCCCGCAGCAAGCTGCCAGTCAACCGAAAACGAAAAAAAAAATAAAAATTAATATATATATTATATACATAATAAAGCTTTCCACCCTCCCCCGTTCCCACGCACCTACGCTCGGGTACACACATACATATACAAACACGTACCCACGAGCACACACATATACAAATACACATTTATATATATACCTGCACTTTTACATACTCACTCACGCACCCATACATACACACACACACACATATACGCACCACACATAAAAAAAAAAAAAACCAAATAATTTCATGACTACGACGACAACGGAAAAGAAGGAGGAACCCAAATCATGCGCCGCCGACAACAAAAAGGAGAGATGCGCTGAAGGCATGCTCCGGACGACCCCGAAAGGACGTATGCGCTACACCGACGCACCGGCAACACACCATTCGCCGGTATCACACAACGCTGACACCATTTTCAATAATTCGTAGGTTATCATCATCATTTTTTTAGTTTTCACACAAGCCTTGTAAATTCCCAATTTGTAAATTCCCTCTCTCTAGGTGATGGTCACAAAGGCCCACCTAGAGTTTTTCATTTTTAATAACTCTCAAGACAAAGCAAGGGTCAACCACATTGGGCCCACTGCTTGCTTTGTCTCCCCAATTAGCTTAGCCTAATCAAACCGGGATTACCCTAATCCAAGCAGCCAACACCTATAAAAGGGCACTGAGAGGTCATTTACAGGGGGGCGGGGGGGGGGGGTGCAGTTTATGAGAGGTCGCACTTGGTAGAGTTTAGTGGGAAGAATTGACACTATTGGTATCACGAGGAGGGGGGGCTTGTGTGATGGTTTTCTTTGGGAATTGCACCATGTGAAGGGAGCCACGTCCACCTCTCGACTCCAATGGTCGATGCACACACACACACACACACACATTCTTGGTAGCAAGTTTCACAATCATTGAGTCGTCTTTAGAGAACGCACCAAGTAGTTTTTATCTTTTCTCTCTACCTCTCTATCACCATAGTGTGTTGCCTCGCTGGAAGGAAGGTCATTGTAAATACTACAGAAATATTTCTCCCTCACATCCCTGAGGGTTTTCATCATTTATCAATCTCTCTCTCCCTGTGTGTGTGTGTGTGTGTGTGTAAGTTTGCGGTATTCATATCATGGTGGTCTATGTCCTAGCCGCTTAAAGCTAAGTGGTGTTGAGCTTATATGTGAAGCTACTCAATATATGGCTTCTCTATATATGGCACCCAGGTCCCCTCTATATATGATCATCTCATGTGTGTATTCTACACACATTGGGGTTCTACTTCTGTGCTCTCTCCTTCTCTCTCAACATGGTATCAGAGCACCACGTTTTTTGTTTTCGATTTTTCTCCTGACCGGAATCGATGTGGTCTACAACTTTACAGAAGGAAGTTTCTTCAAATTCTGCACCGATTTTGAGTTATCGTTCGCGGACTGCGTACATACCTGAAAAACAGCTTCCGCGTTTTGTTTTTGACTTTTCTGCTAATTGGAAACGATTTTGCAGAAACTACTCGCGAAAGAGATCGGAATCAATGTGGTCTACAACTTTGCAGAAATTTTTTTTTTCAAATTCTGCACCGATTTTGAGTTATCGTTCGCGGACTGCGTACATACCTAAAAAGCAATTTTCGTTTTTTGTTTTTTATTTTTCTGCTTATTGCACTACAAGAGGCTCTTCATATTAGCGACGCTCACACAGCGACGCTCCAAAAAAAAATTCCCGACGTCGCTATGAGCGTCGCAAATTTCTTTGTAAATTTGCGACGCTCATAGCGACGCTTATAGGGACGCCGGCTGGGGTAAAAAAATAACCGAGCGCGCCCAAAAACTCAGATCTCAGATTTGAGTTTTTCGGCGCCCTCAAGCAAGGAGCAGGTAACGCTCTCCCTCACTCTCTCTCTCTCTCTCTCTCTCTCTCTCTTTCTTCTCCACACACACACACACACACACACGAGGAGAGGAAGGAGAGCCAGGTATGCTCCTTCCCTCTCCTCATTCTCATGTTCCCTTCCCCTCTTTCTCTCTCCCTCTCTCTCTCTCTCACACACACACATACACACACACACATAGTGTTTTTGAGAGAGAGAGAGAGAGAGAGAGAGAGAGAGAGAGAGAGAGAGAGAGAGAGTACAAACAAAAACAAAAACGCACACACACATACATAAACAAAAAATGCACACACACATTGAGAGAGAAAAAGAGAGAGAGAGCATGCATAAACAAAAAACGCACGCATTGAGAGAGGAAAAGAGAGAGAGAACATGCATAAACTAAAAACGCACACATTGAGAGAGGAAAAGAGAGAGAAAACATGCATACGATCCAAAAAAACGCACACACATTGAGAGAGAAAGAGAGAGAAACTAATTTAACGTCGTAGGAAACTAATTAAAATTAAAAGACCTAAAGATCTAGCAGATGAGGAGTTGAACTCAAGACCTATTAGTCAAGAGGGAAATGGCATAATCAATCTATCATACTTGGCATGGGTGATAGAAAGGTTATACCATTTATCTCTTTTTATTGGCACACACATCCACACACGCGCACACACACAAGAAGAAGAGAGTTATAACGTCGTAGGAAACTATCTTAAAAGACGTTAAAGATTAGGTTATATGTAGACTTACATTAAATTAGATTTAGGTTTATTTTTAACTAGATTTACGTTTATTTAAGCTAGATTTAGATTTACGTTATATTATATTAGATTTAGGTCTCCATAGACTGCGATGCCTGCATGAAGCGGGTGAAGAAAGCCCTCAATGGAATATAGGGTATTACTGCCTTCACTCATGGTGGGCTCTGTCGATCCAAAAGTACTGGTGAAATGTCTTCAGAAGATAGGGAATAAGGTGGATCTTCAGGGCGGCAAGAGTCACTACATCCCCGACACAATGACCATCTAGACAACCTCTAGTCATTAGACTTACGTTAAATTAGATTTAGCTTTATTTTTAGTTAGATTTACGTTTATTTAGATTTACGCTTATTTACGTTAGATCGAGTCCATGCAAGAATTACTTACGGTTTAGGGTTTAGAGTTAGACGAACAGTGAAAAGATGTTAAGATGAAGTGAAGTGCTACAGCTAGAGAAGAGGCAAAGGGGTTTTATCCACTACATGCAGTATCATGTAGACGTGGGTGTGTAGATTTATTGTACCCACAAATATAGGTATTGACAAATAAAGACGATAAAGACGAGATTATAACCCGGTGGTTCTGATCTCCGTGCACCTCTAGACCGAGGTGTGCGGGGATTGGACATGACTAGAGAATGTGAGGTAAAGAGAGAGAGAGAGAGAGAGAGAGAGAGAGAGAGAGAGAGAGAGAGAGATAAGACGAAGAATGCCAATAGAATATTAAATTTGTTGTCCAGGTTATAAGTTTTTTATCCTCATTATGAGTAGCGACGAGGATGTGGGACCGTCCAACCGAAACACCTATCTCTCAACGAGGGTCTTATGTCCTTGTAATCAATGCAAGCATGCTGTGCGACGGACAAGACGTGTTTCTTTGCAGCACGTTCGCGAATTTGGTGAGTTCGATCCATCTATTATAGATCGAGTTGTTGCCAATTATAACTCGTCGGACTCTGACGCTGGCCAACAAGCAGCAATCTTGCAACCCAATAGACGTGTTCGCAGGCGCTTTGGTCAAGCAGCATATGTGAGGCCACAAGATGTAGCCTCTGACAGCTTGGGGGATGATCATGCAGAGCACATTCCCAACGAGGCAATGTTTGAGCCCGAGATTGATGAAATGATCGAGACGATCATGGATTCAGAAAGGCTTATCTATGATGATATGAAAAGTGAAGCCGATACGCCATTGTATAATGGAGCATGTATGTCTAGATTGAAAGCACTCTTGGTTCTTCTCAACATGCACGCAAAGTTTGGATGGAGTGACACTAGCTTCACAACGCTTTTCAGGTGATCTATTACAATTAGTTTACTTTAATAGAACTCTAAATGTACAATGATCTGATAGATTTTTACACAACTGTATCATATTTTTATGTTGTGTAGATAGCTGAAAGAGCACATGCTACCAGCTGACAATGTGATGCCAGATTCCCGAGATGAAGCAAGAAAGATTTTGCGAAACTTGGGGATGGATTACAATTCTATCCACGCTTGTCCTAATGACTGCATTCTTTTCAGAGGGGAATACACAGACATGGAGAAGTGTCCGAAATGTGATTCCGAAAGATATCGAGTAGATCTCCACGGGACAAAAATTCCACAAAAGGTTTTGCGACATTTTCCTCTGCTTCCTCGCATCAAGCATTTCTTTGAATGTAAGTCCATGGCCGCCCTAGCATCATGGCATGAGGAGAATAAATCTTCGGATGGTGTGCTATGAATTCCTGCAGATTGCGCAGCCTGGAAACATATAGATGGAACATGGTCGGATTTTGCCAGGGAAGCTCGAAATTTGCGCTTAGGCCTGGCTATGGATGGCGTGAATCCATTTGGTCAAAGATCAACATCTTACAGTGAATGGCCCGTTGTCATCGTCAACTACAACATTCCCCCGTGGTTGACTACGAAGAAGGGGCACCTATGGCTAAGCTTGATTGTGCCAGGGCGATATAAAGTGGGGAATATGGATGTGTATCTTCGTCCACTATTGGAAGAGCTACAACAATTGTGGATTGGCATAGAGGTGGTGGATATGAGCCGACACACAGGACGACGGAATGCTTTGATCAGAGGCATTCTAATGTGGACCATGCATGACTATCCCGGGCTAACAGAATGCTCAGGTGATCTATTGACACTCCTCACTTAGACACTGTAAATATTGTTTTTTCCCATAGTTGATCTATTATCATGTGTATACATGCAGGGCTTCAAACAAGCGGATATAGAGCATGTGTCACATGTGGACCTAGACTGAATGCACGTAGGGCACCCTCACTGAAGAAGCAAATCTACGAAGGTCATCAAGCGTATCTTCCAGAGAATCATGTGTTACGCGATGGATTTTTGGGAAGAGAGCCACCAAGGATGTCTGCACAAGCATGGTTAGAGCAGAAGGAGATGTGCGATGACGGATTGCCTCCAGGGATGAAGAGACTATCTCTATGGTACGAGTTACCATACTGGCCCCGACTCATGATCAATCACTTGCTCGATCCAATGCACATATTCAAGAATGTGGGTAATCTACTATGGGACCATTTGACCGCCAAGAAAGATACTTTGGGAGCCAGAGTTGACCTTAGAAATGTGGATCGTATGGAGCAATATTGGCCGCAAACAGCGTCTGATGGATCGATAAAACTCCCTAAAGCACCATGGATTTTCACAGGAGCCCAAGAACGCAAAGTAAAAGAGGCCATTCGATCTTTGCGGACCCCCACTGGCGTAATGCACTCGCTCCGAACGTGTTTTACTAAAGAAGGAAAGCTTACCGGTTTGAAGTCACACGATTGGCATAAAATGTGTCAGGTACGTTCATAGTGGTCTTTAATATCATTGCATAAAATGTGGACTTTAATATCATTGCTGCACATACTTTACAGTTTATTTTACCGGTTGCCATTGAGGGATGTTTGTCTTTCGACATCCGTAACACAATCTACAAACTTGCAAAGCTGGTGCAATGGATCTCACAAAAGGAGATCAACTTAGACTCCATACCATTCGCCAAACTAAATGCTGCGGAGCTTGTGTGCATGTTTGAGAAACATTTTCCTACTACAATGCTAACCATTCACGTGCATCTTCTTGTTCACATAGTTGATGAGGTGGAAATAGCTGGCACAGTTCATTCCAGATGGATGTTCTTCTTAGAGTGTTTCATGAAAACGCTTAAGGGATATGTGCGTCAAAAGGCACGTTCGGAGGGTAGCATGGCAGAAGGTTGGTTGGTATCAGAGTCCCTAGTGTACATTGGAGAGTGGCTAGACGGATTTGATAAATCCCGGGACACGCTATGGCGAACCATAGATGATGAGCGCATATCTGGGATTGTCATGTGCAATCTCGGTGTTGAGAAGAAGATGACGGAAGATCTAGAGGCTAAAATCAACCGATTTTGCATGCTTCACAATCCAGTGATGCAAAAGTGGATTTCACAATATGAGGATTGAAAGCAAGAGCGACAAAGGGCACGAATCGAGTGGAGACACGGAAGACGATTACCGATGCACTATCCAGCGGTTCTGGAGAGCCTACCAACCTTCATGAGCTTAAGATGGTTGCACAACCAATTGAAAAGCGCACAACAATGCGGTGACGAAGTGACTAAAGAAGAGTGGGAGTACTCTCGGGGTTGTGCGACCAAGGTAAGTTTGCAATGTACGACTAGCAAGTGACTTTTTTTATAAACGTTTGAACGGCCACTCATAATCTTTGTTCGTTGTAGTATAAGTCATACACAGCAGCATGGTGTAAAGGTCGACATTTTAGGGTGGAACGAATCGACAAAAAGCGTTTTACTCAAGATTGTGGAATCATGGCAAAATTTGAACAGTCTAGTCGACAACGTTCCTCTGATGCAGATCCTGTGGTGGCGGAACTCACTTACTTCGGCACGCTGCAAGAGATTTTGAGGATCGATTACAGAGGATTTTTTGTCGACTTGTTCGACGTGCAATGGTTCAAGATAATCATGGAGGGTCGCAACGCTACTGTGCGTAGAGGAGAGTCTGGTTTTCTTGAGGTGGATTCTACTAAGAAATGGACTGACCTAAGAGACACTTTCGTACTACCCGAGCATTGTGAACAAGAAAGTATGTAAATAGTTAACATCCCCCTTTTACAAGTTATGTGCTTGAAAGCTCTCATGTAAGTTATGTGGCTCTGGCAGGTAATATTTCATCCTACAAAGTCTACATCAAACTGGTGGTACATCATAGAGGTAGCCCCTCGTAGTGCAAGGACGTATGAAGGCTACCATGTGCCAATCACAACGACATCAATGGAGGAGATCAGAGAAGATGCTCAATCAGAAGCCGCTGCGGTGGTGCCAGACGAGCATCAAGATGCTACTACTCTATATGGGGTGCATGCAGAGGAGCTACAAAATGAAACAGAGGATATGTGTTTAAACGGAGAGCTCTATATAGATATAGGAAGTTATGCTGAGTTATGCGAGGATGAGAGAGAGATCTCTTAAAGCCACAAATATTGTATTTGAACAATTTTGCTCCGTGTTGTAAAAGCTCTGGCTCTCTAAGTACCTTCCATGGTGTATAACGCTCTTTTCTACTCGCGCTCACATCTTTTGATTGAAAATTCTGAGTTTTCGACTTGCCTCTTCTATCACTCGATTCATTGCGTCATTGTATTTATATGCGTCATTACGTCGTTGTATTTAATGGTCTTTGCGTCATTGTCTACTCTATTCATTCAATATTAAGTTTAAATATTCGTGTGTTTAATGCAGGTATGGATGATGAGGAGTTTCTTTCTTCTTTGTCACCGCAGCAGAGACAGTGGTACGTGGAGCGTCATCGCTCTAGCGCATCATCGCGCGTTCCTACACCATCCGCATCTCCCTCTCTTTCGGAGCATTCGGCGCGCTCTAAAGCTTCAGCGTCGACGAGACGAGCTTCACACTCGTCTAGACACCGGCGCTCTAGTGGTGGCGGTGGCAGTTGTTGTGGGGATTCCGCCACCGATGCCTCCACACCGCCTCGTGTTCGACGAGGCTCTTTACCCTCCCCTTCTTTGCCCGCCCCCACACCAGCCACAGCATCGCCATCTACGCCAGGTTTTGCACGGCTGACTGTTCCTAGAAGCTACACACCTCTACCTACTCCGCCAGGAGCCACCCCACTCGACACTCCTCGCTTCGGGGCCCAGACGCCGGTGGAGACACCTGACATCCGTACCCCCATCGACACACCGCTAGAGACCCGTGCCGGGACACCCAGGTTCACGCGTCACCGGCCAGAGGGCTTGCCTTACTCCGTCGACATTAGCGGCGGCATCATCATGGATGATGACGGCAAGAAGGTGATCTCGCGCATGCGTGGTCTTTGCTCTCAGCTGTTTAGACACTACATACTAAACAAATGGAGTGAAGTACCAAGTGATTTAAAAAACAGAGTCATCATTATACTTCATGATGAGTTTCCCGTTCCAACACGGGATCAGCGCTTCAATGAAGACCTGATGAAGATTCGAATGCGCGAATACTGCAAACATAAGCGTTCCGAAGTGCAAAAAGCAATCAAGAATGGGTGGAACAGGCCAGATTGGCTGGCCAAAGAAGATTCGAAGAATGCGAAGAAAGCAGCGCGCGAGAATCCCGACAAGTGGAAGCAACAAAAGGATGCAGCCAGAGCGCGAGTAGAGGCAGGGAGCTTGCACCACTTGGGGAGCGGTGGATGGGCATCATTTGACGCCGATTTTGTAAGTCTTTTCACATTGCTCTTTATGCATGTTCGATAGTTTAGGGTTTATGAGTTTTTTAGTTCTAACATAATGAAATCTTTGTATGTTTTGACAGTGGTCGATGACAGGACGTGATCCCACACCGTACGAGTGCGAGTACGTAGGTAGGAAGGGCTTAAACGCCCTGATGGACATTCTCAGTTCTCGCGGCGGCATGGTTAGTATTAGGGTTTACTCTTTTTTATTTTTTGTATTGTTTTATAAATGACGTTATATGTTTATACTTACTGAAAGCTGTCTTATTGTCTTTTTTTGCAGAATCCGACAGATACGCCGCTTGGACGCGATGAGACGTCTGACTAGACGACGTCAGTTTAGCCGTAGCTAGATAGCATTAGTTTAGGGTTTCTTATAGCTTATGTATCATGAGACGTATTTTATACGTCTTTTTGAACCATGTATATTATTACATTTGTCATCGCAGTTCCTTTTGCCAATCAATTCTTTATGCCTATGATGTTGTACAATTGTCATTATTACATTTGCCAATCAATTCATTTTGCCTATGATGTGTACAATTGTCAATTTTGCAAACAATGCGTCTTGTGGGTGACTATTTTGGGTCTATTATCTACCTTTGCACTTTTTTAAAAAAGTGAATCAAGTACAATATGGTTGATGGGTGGCAGGGCATTCAATGCCCTGCCACCAAAAAAATATTCTCTCGGGCGTCGCTATAAGCGTCGCTATTTATGGTTATGTAGCGTCGCTATGAGCGTCGCTATAGTCTTCTGTGTAAACGTCGCTATAGGCGTCGCTATATAGAGACGCTCATAGCGACACATATAGCGACGCCTATAGCGACGCTCTCGTAGCGATGCTCGTAGCGATGGTTTTAGCGACGCCGGGGGTTATAAAAACCCTATGTATTTCCGTCGCTAACAGCGTCACAAGAGCACACAACCTCTTGTAGTGTTGAAAACGATTTTGCAGAAACTACCCGCGTGAGAGACCGGAATCGATGTGTTCTACAACTTTGCAGAAGAAACTACCCGCGATGGGGATTGGAATCGATGTGGTCTATAACTTTGCAGAAGAAAGTTTCTCTAAATTCTGCACCAATTTTGGGTTATCGTCTCAGACTGCGAATATGTTTGAAAATCAAAATTTTACTTTTTGCTTTTGATTTTTCTCATAATTGAAACCTTCTCAATTATATTTTTCTTCATCAATCATATATTTGTTACTAACGTAACTTTGCTGCAGAAGCCAGTTACATATCGTTCTGATTCAGTCGAGCCGTTGATGATCGTCCAAATTCTATCGAGCTACTGTTGGTACATGATCTTTTGTTATATGATATACTCGTTCATTGATTCTCGTATAATTATTCTTTTAGAGATATAGTTTACGTCGTTTTATTGATAATTTCTCATTGATACCATAGTGATTTTGATGGTACCATGATAATGTTTTGTTAATACTTTGGTCATGGTGATTTTCGTTGATACCATGATGATATGTCATTGATACCATGGTTATTCTCGGTGGTGCCATGATGATATTTCGTTGATACCATGGTTATTCTCGGTGATTCCATGATGATATTTCGTTGATTCCATGGTGATTTTTATTGATACCATGATGATGTTTTGTTGATACCATGGTTATTCTCGGTGATACCATGATGTTGTTTCGTTGATACCATGGTTATTCTCGGTGATGCCATGATGATATTTCGTTGATACCATGGTTATTCTCGGTGATGCCATGATGTTGTTTCGTTGATACAATGATTATTCTCGGTGATATCATGATGCTTTTCGTTGATACCATGATCATTTATTCATTTTTATTGACATAATGATGATATTTTGTTAATACTTTGATGGTATTCATTGATCACTACATTGATAAATGTTGTTTTATGTAGTATATACACATATCATTTGTATCACGTAATCACACATTTTGTACTTTTACGTTTATACTTTATGTACCATATGTTGTCGTGCGTATATATGTCGTCAAAAGAGTGGCGTCGCGAACCATCTCTTATGGCATTGTGAACGTAATTATTTCATTAACGATGCTAATAATTTTCATGACATGTTTTTTTTTGGAGTCTATGATCTATGTAGGATTGATCAAAGAATTGATTTTATGAAGACAAACTTGGCGACAATAAAAGATTTATGAAGATATGTTTGGTGATGCCATATTGATGACAACATGAAGACATGTTTGGTGATGCGATATTGATGACAAGCTACACAGCAGATTCACGGAGACACTTTTGATTACAAGCTAATCGATAGCTTTTACACCTCTTTATTGAACCTTTGTATTCATTATTGTATTTGATAGGAGTAATGTAACTCCTCATAAAACATTCATTGTAAAAGGAGTGATGTAGCTCCTCGTAAACATTTGTATATTCAATGATTTTTATAATATAACGGTGGGTGTATATAGAGTTGTGGATTTTTCCCTTGATTCCCCAAGGGTTTTTTCATCCACAGTTAGGGACCCTTATTTGAGCGGGGGTGTTGAGCTTATATGTGAAGCTACTCAATATATGGCTTCTCTATATATGGCACCCAGGTCCCCTCTATATATACATCATCTCATGTGTGTATTCTACACACTTTGGGGTTCTATTTCTGTGCTCTCTCCTTCTCTCTCAACAGGTGGTGCCCCCTGTTTGCTTTACCGTGACAGGCTCGAGGCATGCCATCGGCCCCCAGCATTTTAGAGGCCGTCAGGGTTCGGGTGTCGCTTTGCTCGCGTCAGAACGAATGGAATAATTTCATAGGCAAGGAGAGTCCAGACGAGTGGATTGAAAATTTTGAGTTGTATATGTTTATTAAAGTGTAAATAACTATGTGTATAATCCTGAACATGTTTTGTGGGAGAATTATAAGTTTATTAAAGAGCTATGTGTCTAATCCTTAACATGTTTTCTAGGAGAATTACAATCTTTGTGATGATGGGTCATTGAGATTGAACTAGAAACCATTCTACATTTTAGAGTTAGCCAACTTAGAAGTAGAACTCATGTTGAATTTTTTTGTCAAGTGGGATACCTATCATGTAGAAGATGCCTGATGGGTTGATTTCTATGTCTTGCATGTTCAACACCCCTTCTTCCAACTCTAAGGTCAACGTTAATTTTGACAAGGAGAGAATATAAGAGGACTTATCTTAAATTTTTTAACAATTAATTTTATTTGAAGGAAGTTTTGGGTGTTTTGAGGTTTGTCCACAATCTAGGAGGTCATCCTAATTATTTTCCTTCCATTACAAATTTTGGTCCAAGGTTTACTTTGAGAGCCACTTTTTGAGGGTGCTAATATGAGTTTTTGGAAAAGTGATTTATGTAGGAAACACAACCCTAAACATAAGAAAAATGAATGGTTCTTTGAGTATTTTTAGATTCCATCGTTCCGATGCTTGTTAAAGCCCTTATATATATTAAGGAAAAAGTGAAAAATGCATGTTTAGTTTACATCGTTGTTATAGAAATTGCCACCTTGTAGACCTTTATTTTTGGTTGGATAATCCAAGCTAGATGTGTCTTTTTTGTATCACACAACCATCAAAGATCGTGAAGAGGAAGAAAATTCCATGTGAGACGAGCTTGGATAGATTTGGAGCCGATTAAGAGCTATAAGCCATTGAAGATGGCTAAAAAAGTAACATGTATGGGATTTTATTAGTGTTATTTTGTGATCGTGTGCTCCTATGATGCCTCTTTTCAACTCTATTTTGACTTTTCTTTACTAAAGACTAGAGTCGACTACAAAAATAACCACTTTTGGGCTAGCTATTCTTCGAGACGGTCTCTATCATGGGCACATGCTACATGATTGTGATTGACAGTGCAATGGTGATTGTGATTGCGTGTATGTGTGGGATATTGGGATTGGGAGTGAGAGTGAGCTAAATTTGATTGAGAGTGAGATACCTCGGGGGTGGTCGAGACGTTATGATAGGAGGTAGATTCTCAGCTTGTCCTATCTATTCTGGGTATTTTCTGAATTTTTTTTTGTTTTCAACCTGTGTCCTGTCACACAAAGACTAGTGACATCCACTATGTTGTGCATTCGCCTTGTGCTTGGGAAACACAAGGAAATTTCCATTGATGGTAAGATAGGATAGTTTCTCTCCATGTGGTGGACATGCATGCGTATACACATGAGAGAGAGAGAGAGAGAGAGAGAGAGATTTTAATATAAAATAGAAGCAAGAAAGTTTCACAAAAAAATATGAGAGAGAGAGTTTTAAACCATATTCTTAGACTTTGCGAAAGGCCTTACCCGATTTTTCTTTTCAGGCAAATAGGAGAAGGAAGCATCCAAACTATGCTCTCAAGCATTTGTTACTCCAACATTACAATTTGGGTGGGGGAAAAAGTGACTATGAGGTGGATCCACACTTTGGGAGGCTATTGGTTGTTGTGGTGGTTTGTGGGTTAGATAGAGTCATGAGCAATGTGAACCGAGCCTTATCTCAACTCATTGCTCACGCAAAATAGGATAAGCTAATTAGCAGCGGTTCAACTTGAACTTGAGTTGCAATTAGAGCGCCATGTGCGAACATATCATCACCGCCAGCCGCTCCCTCGCCAACCAGAACCTGCTCGGATTGAACTTCAACGTCAACGACCTCGACGCAAACTTCGCCAACGTAGGCCTCTCCCCCAACCACATGGTGGTGCTCTCTCGCAGCCACACCATCGGCAAGGCCAATTGCAACACCTTCGTTGCACGGCTGACACCCAATGCTGATGACCCCACCGCTCTCGAGTCTGCCTACTGCGAGTTGCTTGTGCCGGTGCCAATGCTGCCTTTGTGGACCTCGACGTTGCCTCCCCCATGCTCTTTGACAATGGCTACTACTCCAACCTCCTCAACAACCGTGGACTCCTCCACTCCGACCAGGTGCTCTACCCCACCGCCGGCACCACATGTAACCAAGTGGCCCCCTATGCTAAGAGGCAGGCTGCCTTCTTCATCGACTTCACCACCGCCATGATCAAGATGGGCAATATCGCCCCCCTCATCGGCTCCATGCAAGGAGAGGTGCACAGCCTATGCGGCTTCGTCAACAATAGCTAGCGAGATCTTACAAGCTAGACGTTCTCCCTACAACGTTGGCTAACAACTATGATTAGTGATTGAGAGGATCAACAAAAATTAAAAGTATACATTCTGACCAGATGGGCAATATCGCCCCCCTCACCGGCTCCATGCAAGGAGAGGTGCGCACCCAGTGCGGCTTCATCAACAGCAGCTAGCCAGTTCTTGCAAGCTAGACTTTCTCCCTACAACGTTGGCTAACACCTATGATTACTCATTGAGAGGATCAACAGAAAGTTTCTAAATATAAAAAACGTATACATAAAGTTTCTAAATATCGAAAAAGAAAAATCATTCTTTTAGCCCCTTCAATCTTTTATTCAAGTTATTTTGTGTATTGTGTATAAAATGTAAAATTCAATTATCTTGAAAAGTGTTTCTTTTGTCGTTGTTGAGGTGGTCTAGTCTTGTCAAACAAGTGTGCTTTGACTGGTTTTGTATAAGAGATTGTTCCATGATCAATTTTCTATTTAACGTTTTTTGTATACCAAAGCAAACTTTCAAATAACTTGAGAAGTATTAGTTTCATTGTTATTGAGGCAGTCTAGTGTTATCAAACAAGAGGGCTTTGACCGGTTTGTATAGCAGATTATTCCATAATCCATTCAATTTATGAGACTATCTGTGAAATTTGATTGATCGCACTATAATGGTGATTATTCGATTGTGAAAGAAGAAGATTCGATTTTATAAATGAAACCAAACATTTTTCTTTTTTACTGATATTCTCATCCTCCATTTTTTTCCACTATAATTTCAGACTACTATTCTCATTGGTCTGCATCGTCGTGCTCCACTCACTCGCTCAACACATGTCGAGTTATACAATACCCAGTGTATTTATATCAACAACAACTTGCTAGAATTGCTCCCTACAAGGTCGGCCCAATATTATGAATACTCATCGAGCAGATTAAGGAAGTCAAAGTATACACGAATTTCCTAAATATCGAGAAAGGAAATTCATTCTTTCGGCCCCTTGAAATTGGCGAATTCATAATATTCACTAATTTAAACCTACGTACTAGAGTGTATAGGTGTGCGAGAAAATTGGTGTGTGTGCAGAGAGGGGTAAAGAGGTGTTATGTGTGTGGTTGAGAATTAGGAGGAAATTAAGTTGATTGGAACCTCCATTGGAACGCAATAAGCTATGCTTTTGTGTGCAACTCTATGCTTGGCTATGCTCAAATGAGTGTTTTGAATGAATTTTTGTACCTCAGTGTTTTCTTGGAGAGGATATGGGTGTTGTGATTCCACCTAATCTATGGATATGTGTGTGTGTGTGTATGTTGTCAGGCACGTCCCTATTCACGATGATCGGGCACTTACCACCAGCCATTAGCTAGCCGATTGCTGACCTCTGTTGAAGTGCTAGTTTGCATGTCGTGGGTACCTATCTACTAGGCATGTTCAGCCTTGGGAGGCTAAGCATGCAGTGTGGGTCGAGATCTCTTGCGAGGACATGCCTTTGCTAAGTGGCCCCTCTTCCTGCAAATGACGAATTGGTTCACGAGTCTTGAATACTCCAAGCACACTAGCAGCCTTGGATGCAATTGAAGCTTCCATGCACGGGGTCTCAAAAATGATCTTGGAAACAATCCCAGAAAGAAGCAGCAAGTAACTCCCTCCTCAACTCAGGGAAGCATGCCAAAATGGGCAGATAGGCTTCCTCAATAAGAACATACGAAGCTACATCAAAACCATGGTGTCACTCTCAAAAATAAAATCTAACCAGTACTGATCATGATAATACATGTTACCTTTATACAAATGAAATGTTGCCTCAAACATCGCTCCCACATGAGAATTCAAAAAGGAGATAATGTTAGAGTAGAAGGATCATTATTCACTTCACTTCGAACTTGATCAATCAAATCATTGTGCACAACAAAAAGAAAATTATACCTAGGACTTTGATTAAAGCCATCGGTTAACATGTTCTCTTTTACATCCAAATATTTGAGATCAAAATAAGCTGAACAATAGTTGAAGCCATCATTTTTGTCTGTTGTTCAGTAATGGTTAAGTGAAAATATATTTTGAACTTTGATGATCACTCTTAAATTCAAAATTTACACTAAGCAATAAAGGATGCCAATGTTCTAGAGCATGAGTAGCAACATGGGATTTCATGAACGTGGTCACAAATGTGTGAACATGTTAATAATATTGAGTGATCACATTTCAAACTATGTGATCACGTTTAATATTTATGTGACTTTCCTTAACGTATAGAAACTATCCAATTTGGTAAGCCCAATGGGATTTTTTTCATTTCCTGGTGGTCCTGGTTTAGTGTTCTTATAGTTTCCCAATGGGCCCGTTGGGAAAACGCATGCTTCGACGAAGTTTTGGTGGGTTGTCATGTCACCAATTATCTCCTTAAATTTTGATTATGTGAATATGATAATAAAAAATGTGATCACAAGAAATTTAATGTGACATAAAACACATCCCATCTGTTCCCCACTTGCATCAAGTCTTACAACACAATGTGTTCTTATTTTGGGATTTTTAAATTACAATTTTTAGCCACTCATTCTGTAACTGGTTGCTTTTGACCATACAAAACTCTTGTTTGTCTTTGTTAATCTAGTTAGAGAACTTGCAATCTTAGAGAAACTCTTAATATGTGCTCGTTTATACTATGCCTACCCCATGAAACTCCTCACATGTCTCATTGTTTTTGGTATTGGCCAATCTACAATTGCCTTGACTTTATCAAGATCATTATGGATTGGAGATTACACTTTCTAGATATACAATTTCTTCCTTAGTAAATAAGCACTAGTTATGTAGTTTGGCATACAAGTGATGATCCAATAATACTTGAAGTGATTTCCTTACATGTGGTTCATCTTTATTTTCATTCTTACAATAAGCAAAAATATCATTCAATTAAAGTCATCAAGCTAAGGATGAAATATATTGTGCATTAAACACATGAATGTTGTAAGTACACTGGTCAAACCAAAAGCCAAAATGGAAAATTCAAAGTGCTTATATCATGTACGAAAAAAAGTTTTGAAAATATTTCCTTTGGAGATAAAGGTTACTCATTAGGGCTATAGGACAAGTGTGTAGCATTAGAAGTTGAAAAAGCCAATTTTTTTCACTAGTAGAGATCCTCATCACGCTTATCTCTTGACCTCAAACTGGCTCATTTTGACATTTTCACCTCATACAATCTATTGTCATGTGGCATATAGGCCTTGAATTCCCTCACATGTCAAAAATCACTCACATCATGATCACATCATCCAAAAACACACTAGGTCTTCTTAATTTTAAAATTTAGCCCAAGGGAACCACTTTCAAATCCAAAAAGTGCAAAAACACATTCAATATAGGGAAGCATCATGTACAACTAGCACAAGCCTTGAAAATGTAAAAAAGTTTCAAAAATGACATAGTAGATAATCAACGCGCTTATTATCTTCTGTTTCCAAATGAGTTCAATTTTGTTAATTTTTCTTCCCATCAGCGTTATCATGTCTTTACTAGCCTCCATATCAAGTTTGGATTAGTTTTGACACTTTAAAACTTTGCACCAACACTTGGACATTTTTTGGAGCCTTCCGGTCAAAAGGTGATCCCAACCATGCATCCAAGAATCCAAATCTAACCAAACTTCAAATACTAGTTTTTCAATGCTTATAACCCTTGTGCATAATCAAAATCTAACTTTGATGCCAAAATGATGCCTTAGATAATAAGTGTGCTTATTATCTCAAATGAATTTTATTTACGGGAATAACTTTTTGATGCTTACACATTGCTTGTATGAATTCAAGTAGTAATTATTTGGATTTATATGTGAATTTGATCTACAAAATCTCAATTGCAGTTTAATAAGTAATCTTCCGCTCTCAAATGCACCTAATGCCTATGCATGGTGTGCCAACTCCAGGATCATTGCAAAACGATCCCTCCACCTAAAAAAACAAGACTCATTACTAGACCTTCTAGAGTATCAACTAGAAGAGGAGTCTATGCGCAAGGCAAAAAAGACTTTTGTTGGGGACCTACTTGAAAAGAACCATGTAGCGATTTTCCAAGGGAGGTTTAGCATAGTAGAAAACCAGGCAATTGAGTTACAAATGATGCCAAAGGAAATCTATAATGTGTCCCAAGTACTAGAGCTACAAGAGGCATAGAGGAAGCTCGGACTCCACTCCTACCAAATGGATCCATGTGGAGTGGATCTACAAAGGGCATACAAAGTGCTCAACACAATCCAAGAAGATTGCACCAAGAAAATCTCAAATGCTACTCGCTAGTCAACATAGGTGAATATATCTCAAAGGAGATAGTGGCTGAGGCTCACTAACTACCAAACGTAGAAGAGTTGATGAGGTCAAAAGAAAAGAAAAGAATAGGTATTTTCACAAAAAATCCACCATAAGTACTGAGGCAGTCTGGGACGGGCAACAAGAGAGGTGACCCCTAAACATCCCTCAAGGCTCCCGTGCTCCTCAATTGGGGCTGGGGCAACCACAAGCAAGAAAAAGAACCAACAAACCCATAACCAAACAAGTGAAGGAGCACCAACAAGTTATGGGATGCGAACTAGGAAGCGGGAAAATTCTTGAAAAATACCCCCAAGAAAACACAACAAAAAAAATCAAAAACAAGAGACACTCTCTTGTACACACATCCACACTCAACTAAGAGAATGCGAGGAAGAGGAAGAGCATTGATGAAGACTTGGTTTTTTCTCTGCATAATGAATATATACTTTCTAAACAACTCAAGCTTGCATGAATGCTACACAAACACCAACCAAATGCTTCACATTTCCATCATGCATACACTCTCTTAGGGTACTTGGAGCCCTCTCATTGTTTACCCTCTTACAAAGAATCAATTTTTGCAATGGAGCAAAAAATAAAAACAAATAATTCAAATATGCAAGCTGAATTTGACAGCTGAAAAGGTACAAATCACCTCACAAATACTTATGCCAATTTGCACAAATGGCAAGGAGTGGGTTGCCAAGTTTGATTACTCCTTGCTGCACCAACTTCTTGATTGCATTACTGAAATTGAAAGCATGTACAATAGGGAGATTTACTACAAACACTCTCTCCTAAGAAAGGTGTAGGATTAGGGCTTTGCTCATGCCACACAATGTAATCTCCCAAAGGTGTTACACTTAGTCTCTCCTCACACATAGAGTGTTGGTGCTATGAGAGATTGCCTTACAAGGAATCCAAAAGAATTATTTATAGGTTAGGAGCCCCCCGATTAGAATTATTTCTAAGTCTAATTAGTAAGCTCACTAAGGAAACTTATTATTTTCTTCTAGTATTCAAATGAGGTGGCTCTATATTATGCCTTTGAGTCATCAATGCGGGCTCAAGAGTGGAAATATTTGAAATGAAAAGAGGTGAAATTGGAGAGAGAAGAGAGTGAGAGTAAGAGAGAATGCATTTCATTTTTTGTACATACTCTAATGTGAGGTGCTTTAGTAATTAGGGTGGTTAGTTGTAATTTATGTGTTAGTAGTTTGTAGTTAGTAGGATGTGTTAAAATAACATGGCTGCACTTAAGGTGAATTACATGATTTATACAAGGATGAGAATATACACAATTTGATGGAAACCACAAGATGTAAAGGGAATGTTCCACCTATCTCCTCTAGTGGATGAAGTGGTTGTAGAACTCGATCTCCCAGTGTAGTTTTTGTGACCTTGGAAAAGTTGAATTTTCCATGATCAAACTCCTCCTTTTTTAGAGCTTGAGCTGGGTTATTTGCTGAGTTTTTCTCTTTTTCTGAAAGGATGAATAGGTTATGGTAATATGAGTTTGATTCTAGAGGAGAGAAATTGAGTTATATGTGTGTAAAGACAATAATTTTTGAGCTATGGCGTAAGGGAGAGATGGAAATGGTGAAGAAGATGAAAGAAGGCATGAAAGGTGCGGGTTTTGGTGATGGAGGAGGAGGATGAGTATGTGAGTATGTGTGAAAGTGTGGAAAAGGTAGAAAGGAACCTAGCTCTAATTGAGTGTGTGAGGTAGGAAGATTGAGGTCCACAAAAATCTAGACACAATACGCAAATGAGCTCAAAAAATTCTAAACTAATTTGAGCACAATCTTGAAATCATGTGAAAAGTTTTTCATGTTGTATACTTCTTCAAAATCGGATGGGAACAAATTTTTAAAAAATTAGCAAAAACATGTGTTTTTGGACCTTAAAAGTCATTGACTCGGTCCCTTCTTTGTTTTGATTTCCTTTAGCGTTCAAGAGAGTGACCTCTCATTCCTAGTAGAGTGACAAAATACTACTAAGATATTAATATCCACATATGGAAAAGGATTTTCACAAATATATGATATGCATGTGATGAAAATTAGAAACAAAGTAGTGTATAAATATTCCAAGATACCCCGAGTATAACAAAAATAAGAAATAAAAAGCAAAAAATAGAAGACACAAGTGACATGATAGAGTCAAATGAGAGGAGCCGCCCTTGATATTATTTATGGGGATAAAAAAAGTATGTGAAATGTGAAGAGATTTCAGTGATAATAAGTGACGGAGGGGATATAAGTCATTCTTATTAAATAATAAATGTGAATATTCTCACGTGGAGGAATTTTACTTATTACAATGGATTATATACAAGAAGTATGATGAAGGGTAAGGATGCATGGCATGAATTTTTGGTTTGATAAAACACACACCTAATTGTAGTATTTACGTAATTAATTAAAGATATTTATAAAAATAGATAAAATGCATGGGAGAAAAATTGTACATAGGCACTTGGATAAAAATAGATTATATACACAAATAGGCCACAATATAGATCCACTTCTTTTTTTGGCTTCTAATAAGCTAGAAAAATATTTTAGATAAAATATGAGAAAAACAATCCCTAACACACACACATGTGCCTATGTATAGTGAAAGGGTGAGGATAACCACAATGTTTGAGTGATTTTGATAAGGTGAGGTAGTTCACTATGGCAATTATGGAGAGCAAAAAGACGGCTATCACTACCTTCCAAGATAGGATTCAAAATTTGGCGGAGCAACCCACAAGATTGTTCCATTAGTACTTTCATTTCTTAGCAAAGAGGCCGCCAAGGTACACCTGTCCAAACCATGCAATGGCATCATCCTTCAATGCCGGTTTGAAGATCAAAATTTCCACGTCAACTGATCATGCCTCGTATGTGCTTAACACCTTGAAAAGCACCAAGAGACTAAGGGGATCAAGTATTTGGGGGCACCAAAAAATCTCACTCAAATTACCTACCATGCAGTCGGGATGGTAGAAAACCTACAACTAGCACTAGATTAAAATTTGTGGATAGAAGCTAGATTGAAAAATTAAGAACGAGAAGATAAGGAGAAAGTTGAAAATGAGCCACTACCATTTCTCAAAATATCAAAGAGGAAGTTACCCCCGTTTTCTCTAGTCGAGAACAAAGAAGAGAGCGATGAAGGGGCAATGGAGGAATATAAGGATAAAGCCTCTAAAGAAAGTGAAGCAGATCCAAATATAGAAGATGAGAAAAAATGAATGGCTAGAGGCAAGGAGAAACTTGAATATATGCCACCAAAGCGAGCTTGAAGGCCCATCCCAATCATCATTGAAAAACCATCTCAGAGAGCGGTGAGACTTGAATAGAGAAAGAGGCATTTGAACAAGAAAAAGGTCTGCAAAGGGATTTGGAGGAGTTATGGCAACCAAATCTTCAAAAGAAACTTAGAACAAAGAGCCCCTTCTATGGAAAAGATCCCCTTGCATAGCTGGAAATGATCTAGTAAGAAGTGGAGCTGGCATAGGCCAAGGAAGAATTTAAAATATCTGATTTGTCAGTCACTAAGCGTGATAAACAGCCTCCTTCTCTTGTCACCATGGGGGTACCCTCTCCACCTCCCATAGTAGAAAGTAATCTCAAAGAGACGGCTCAAGAGGAACCTCGGCAAGAGGAAAAGGCAGGTCTGGTGCCAACAACATCAGGAACGACTAAGACACAAAAAGGAGAGGAATGAATAGATATGCAAGTAGATATAAAGCTGTATGTTGTTGCACGAGAGCCGAGACAACAGGTAGACAGTATGAAAGAGATCAAGATGGACACTCTCAAAGATGAGACACCTATTGAAGAAGAAAGGGTTGAGCCAGATACACTACAGAAAGTGCAACAAGATCTAGCGGGCACTTCTCAACCAACCACATCTTAGCCACGTAGTGTGGGCTTCTGCCGCACGTACAAATCAAGGGACTTACCTAATAATATGTGCGAGACATAGATGGCTCCAAGCACGCAACTAGCCTAAACTAGTAAGCTCAAAGATGACAATGGTGTGTCACTCACCGCTCTACGCTTGCTGTCGTGGAGGATTACATTCGAATATTAAGTGGTGGATATCATCTTTGATATGTTTCAGATATTTATCCATCGAATAGGACAGATTGACAACCAGTTGAGAGTATAGTTGGGATTTTTTATGCTTTCCATGCATTTATTGGTGAGCAAATGTACCGAGGAAGACAACACAAGGAACTTGCAGATAATGGAATTTTCTTTTATGATAGGTCATATGTGGAACCAAGAACTTCCATTGGTTGGGGTCGTGTAGCTCCTTTGTCACTTCCATCCTTTGACAACAAGGATTGGTCCCTGCCTGCTTCGCAAACTAGTGAAAGCTTCAAAAATAAGTTGTTTCAGGATATACAAAAGTCCCTCAAGTATTCAATTGCCACAAAAATAGTTCAGCTCGCACTATTTATGCCTCTTGAAGTATTTGTAGATTTTTTCTTCGACGAGCAAATAAGAACTACCACAACAATGTTAATTTTCAAGTCTGAGAGCTGTTTGGACTTTTTAGATGATAACTGGGATAGGAAACAATCACAGAACAAAATCTATATTTTGCAAAAGAAGTCCATAATTTGCAAGTTCATTATAAGCTCTCAAAATTTCTTAATATTGTTTTACTATATTAGATATCATCTTCTTAGTGGGCAGCTTATTCCACTCGACCAAGATACAGAGAACAACCTCGAGAACAAAACCTTTATCAATGGAGCTCTACTTTCGAGACAACCTACTTACTGTGATGGAGACAATGTCAATCACAACTCTGGCACAGCTCATGGTAGATCTTATATGTGAAGAACTTCCACTTTTGCCTGAATTGTATGCATTCAGTCTCAACAATAGAAAGGTGATTACTAAATCGATAAATTTTGATTGTCTTTAATACACTATGACTGAATCTAACTTTTTCTTCTTTTCAGATTCCAAGGCGCAAGGAGAAAACACATTGTGCAAGGAGTCACTAACAAATACACTTCACTTAATTGCTTCCACTGGAAGCTAGGTCACATACCTTGTGCACGCAAAGAGCTTTGATGCCAAGCAAACCATGATGTACTCTTCAAAATGACTAATGCAGAGATATTTTTTGGCGGTCAAACAATGTTTCAAAAATGTACATTTTCAATGTTTCAAAACTTTACATATTGTGTTGTTTCTGTCAAGATTTATACAAGTAATTTTCTCTCTTTCCCTGCTACTGTCCTCTCCACCGGCTTGTACCACTCATCCCTTGTCCTCTCCCCCGGTTTGTGCCACTCGTCCCCTGTCCTCTCCTGTGGTTTGTGCCACTCCTCCCTTGCCCTCTGCTCCGATTGCTCCCCTACCCTCTGCTTTGGTTGCTACTACCTCCACCTTTGGGGACGTTGGTCTCGGGCATCCTTTCGCATCGCTCGAAATCATGGGCCTCTTCCATGGCTTCCCATGCTTCTTGCACCTGTGAAGCTTCCCGTTTTTCTTGCTCTTGCCATCAACATGTAGCTCATTCCTCTACTTCTGCGGCGTCCGCAAAATATTGGTTTATTGCTCCTACATATTTCGAACTTCTTCTTGAGTCTGATTGTGGCGTTGCATCACTTCGTTAATGCGAGCCTCTTCGAACTCGTCAGCTCTCGCCGCTTCCTCTCTTGTGCGTCTGTTTACCGAGATTATAATATGTTGGATGGCCATTACAAAAAAATGCCGCACATCGTTGTTGGTGTAGTTATGTAATCGAAGTTCGTGTAGAAGCGTGATACAGACATCTGTTGCTTCATACATATGTTGCAGCAAACAATAAAATATAAGATTAATTACATTTGGTATATCCATAATTTGACTGATGAGCAACATGGCATTCAAATAGGTTTTACCAGCCACAGCTATAGTCATCAGTCTACAGAGGCACGGTTACCCGTTCGTGCCGGACTACATTTCCTAGATCATGTGCTAACAAAAGATGCTCTACATAGCATACAAGTTTTTTCGCAGCACTACATACATAACCACTTGAGTCAGCAACACATTACAAAGAGACACTGCTTTCCAAATGTACCCAAATGGACCTTACGTTTTTACATGACCGTGAAATACCCTGCTTTGCCCGGAGTTTGCGAAGTAAACAATCTTAGCTTCCATGTCAAATAACATCAGACTCCAATGATCACTACAAAGACACCATCAAAGATGAGGAGAGATTCTCAATGCAAGATGTTTTTTACAAGGCAAGAAAACGATTGATTGTACGCAGTGACCAAAAAGCGCGCTAGATCAAAGTTGACTCTGCTAAACGAGTTCATCAGACTAAAAAAGGAAACTGAATTGTTCTGTAGATAAGGCGATATCAGCGGATCTATTACGTATACTTTCTCTTGAACCTCAAGGGGCAGAAGCGAGACAGCGTGGCTAACATGAACAAATGGCAGAGATTAGACTTGAACACCAAGTGAGTCAATACCGAGCGAGTGGGGCAGCTATCGAATTCCATCCGCCACTGATTCGCTTGGTATTGACCCATGTCTTGGCTGAAATGAGCCATTATAAAGAAGAAATTGACGACTGCCGCAAAGACATGGGTCAATACCAAGCGAATCAGTGGCGGGTTGCAATTCTATAAGAAACTGACTAGCTTGGTATCTACCCATGTGTTTAAGGTAGTGAAACATTATAAAGAAAACTTGGCAACTATAGCAAAGACATGGGTCAATACCGAGCGAGTAGTATCAATATCCAATTTCATTAGCCACTCTCTCACTTGGTATTGACCCATGTCACTCTCTCACTCTCTCACTCTCTCACTCAGTAGAGACCTATTCGCTCAGTAGTGACCTTAGAAAATAGTAATGGCAGACATGAATTATATTTTATGAGGTCACTACCGAGCGAATAGGTGCATAGGAAAGAGTTTGCCTTGCCTTATTCACTCGGTAGTGACTTCAGAAAATAGTAATAGCAGACATCACTTACATTTTTTGAGGTCACTACCAAGAGAACAGGTTTGCATCCCGTGCAACAAAATACCTTATTCGTTGGGTAGTGACCTCAGAAAAGTGTACAAACAAGCGAACAGGTTTGCATCCGCTACAAAAAAATACCAATGTGAAGGAGATGTTAAATTGATGCGGTCCTAAATATCATGTCGTTCCCTACCATCACCTCCCCTAATATCGGGGGGATGGTACCATTGATTCTCTCTCCCACATCCACTTCTCATGAAACCGCATGGCGGTACCACCCCTCACAGACCACTCACTCATAAGCCAGAACCCAGGCTCTGCTTTTTAAGCAATTGTTTCAGAACCTCCCTCAGGGTTTCGTAGAACAGCTAAAAGATGCTTAGGATAGTGGTGATGCCTTTCCAAGGTATACTCCCGCAGCGTCAGCAACACCGCATCCGGGCCCTCGTCATTATGAAGTGCTTGAGATAGCCAGTAAATATGAGGAAGCCATTAACTTTGCCAACAAGATTTGCGAAGAGATAGCCTGGCTGTGAAGGAAAAGGACTACATGGTTATTGCAAACCCTAAACCCCCGGAAATTAATAGGCCACTCTTTGTAAAGTCTGAAGTGTTTTCTAACTCAAAACCCAGTGTTCAGTTGTAATTTTGTTTCTTTCTTATAAAATCAAAATGTTTATTTGGCAA